>NC_055992.1:153538232-154772219 GCF_018446385.1 Zingiber officinale | reverse complement strand
ATCTGGTAACCGTCTCGTTACCAAGTGTCGGTTCTCCGTACCCGCCAGACTTGACTCACCAAATGTCA
This sequence comes from Zingiber officinale, assembly GCF_018446385.1. Classification (NCBI taxonomy): domain Eukaryota; kingdom Viridiplantae; phylum Streptophyta; class Magnoliopsida; order Zingiberales; family Zingiberaceae; genus Zingiber; species Zingiber officinale. The sequence continues at coordinate 154,772,151 of NC_055992.1, read as the reverse complement.
GGTCAATCCTTTGGCCACACAGTTCCACTCTTATGAGTGTCGGTCCTCGCATGACCTACTTAGACTTTCGAGCGCGGATGTCCGATCAACCCAGTCCCTTGGATTTCCTTTGCTGCTTCATTCGCTGGGAGTCTTCAGGACTTTTGCTTTCTAACTTCTTAAGGGACTTTTCCAGCATAGTTTCACTCACTGGGACTTTGCGTTGCTTCACTCACCAGAACTTTTCAACACCAAGTGTTCGGTCAACATTGACCCACTTGAATTCTCCTTCTTGTGCCAACCTTCCCGTTGGTCTTGTCCATGTCTAACTTTCAGTTAGGACTTTCTTAGTCAAGTATCTGGTCAATCTTGACCTACTTGATTTTTGGTCAACCTTCGATCGTCAATCTCCCAAATGGACAATTACATTAGCAATCTCCATATATCGTCAAACATCAAAACTCAAACATCAAGACTCAAGCTCGAGCCAACTCAAGCTTAGTCAACTTGGTCAACTTTGACCTAGGGGAAATTGCACCAATAGACGTATGGTTCAAAGTTCCAGAGGGTTTGTGTATAATGGAGCACAGATACAAGAGAAGGGAAGTCCAAAACGAACAAACTAAAAAATCAATTACCAGCTGGGAAGTAGCTTTTTTGGATATTTGGTTCAGTGACAAATAGCTGTTCCAGTTTCTTTCAGATCAAGTGATGGCAAAATAGTCACTAGTTTACCATGATTAAAATAGGTTAAAAGAGATTCTTTTGCGAGTTTCCTATCTGAAATGGCTTTTCCAAGTAACTATATGCAGTGAATACATCTTATTATGGCACTATTCTCCTTTAGCAGTGTCTATGTTTTCTTGGTTCATTGCTTGCATCAAAATAAATAGGGAGGGACTTAACGATGATCTCTTTGTCGGAATCTGTGATGGCCCCCACTTGTGTTGGAATGCTTAAGCATAAGCAAGGATGCTGTAACCATATTCTCTGTTTGTGTGAATTTCCTCAAGTTGTCCTGCTTATTTGCTTTGAGAAGCAACATACATATTTTTGTTTTATCATATAGGAATTATTTAGTGAGATAGTTGACATCTCACGCTTTTAATTTGCAACATGTAGTTTCATTACATAGGAATTCTTTAGTGAGCTAGTTGACATGTTCTGCACTTTAATTTGTTTTGCACCTTCTGAATCTATTAGTCACGATCTTAGTGGGTTCCTTGAATTTTTTCAATTTGCCTCTGCTAATTCAATACTACTAAAACTCGTCAGTTTATCTGATTCAAACTTCCAATAAAGCAGAGAATGTTATGATCTGACCATGACAGAGAATTTTATGAATGAAATGCAGGGTTCGTGACATTATGCAAAGAGATGCAGAGGAAGATCCTGCTGAAAATCCAAATGCTTTGCGGGCGAGGCTTCTAGTTAATCAGGTTTTTTTATTCACCTGGGCTACACTGTATTGGATTTAGTTTGAATCTGCAATATGTTCGATCATATACAGCATGAGTACTATCTAAACCTTAACGGATCAGACTGAACTTGTTTACTAACATATATATCGTCTTGTCCAGTATCAGTAAAAACTCTGAATTACTAAGTTCAGATAGCTTGCTTCTCTGCACCTAACCAATAGGCATAACCAAGGTTTGGGATCTCGTGTTGAGTCGGTTGAAATGGGCAAAACATTTAGTTTCGCACCGGCACCAGCACGAATCCAGCACCAGTCCTGCCGCAACCGCAAAGGCATTACGACGCTCGCTGTTGCGCAGGAAGGTCACCGCGATGCCCGCGGCCATGCAGGAAGGGTGTCACGACGCCTACAGTCACATAAGAGGGGTCACGCGACCCCCGTGACCGCACAGGAGGGGCCGCGCGACACCCGTGACCGCACAGGAGGGGCCGCGCGACACCCGCGGCCGCGTCGGAGGGGCCGCGCGATCTCGGCGGTCACACCAGACGGGTCATGCAACACCAACGGCCATCGGCGGCTGCGTTGGATGGGTGCCCAGTCGCATTCTATTTTTTTAATTAAATATTTTTTTTAGTTAAAACAATTCCTAGAGTGAATTGGGATGATTCAAAGAGGCTTAATTAAATCCTAATAAAATTAATTAATTAATTATTTTATTTATTTTAATTTTAAAAATATATAATAAATATTTTTTTAATTTATTTATTTTAGTTATGTTATTAATTTTTTAATAATCTAATTATCTCTAATTGAAATAAATAATAAAAAAATTAAAAAATCTAATTAAATTATTCCATTAAAATATATAAAAATTAATTTAAAACTCTAAAAAATTCGAATAAAATATGATATATTTCTAAAATCCTTCGTAGATATTGTGCGGGAGGGACCATGATTTTTTTAGTATTTTGATTTAGTTAATTTTTTATTTTTGAAATATCTATTTTTTTATAAATAAACTATTATTAATAATAATTATAAAATATTAAAAATTATTTCAAAATTTTTAAATAATTTTAAATTTTAATAAATATTTTACAAAATAATTTAAAAATTATTAAATAATTTTAAAATTAAACATAAATTTAAAATAATCTAAAAAATTTAAAAAATATATAATTCTTAAACATTTCAAATAAAATTTTAAAAATTAAAAATTTACAAATACATTAAAAAAATAATTTAAAATTTGTAAATAACTTTATATTTATTTTTATAATTTTAAATATAGTTTTGAATTTTAAGAATTATTTATTTTTTAAAATACTTTTTATAAAAAATTAATAGGCATTATTTTATGAGAAAATATTAAAATATAAATTCAACATCTCAAATATAAACATCTTTAATAATCAAATATTAATATATATTAATATTTATATTTAAAAAATACCGAAACTATATTGTCACGGCACGATATGATACCGAAACCATATCGTTCCGGTCTGGGACCGAAACCTCAGCACGGGTCGAGATTTTAAACCTTGGGCATAACAACCAATTTTTTTTAATAAAATGATTGTTGATCCTCCTCTCGATAGCTATGCTTGCAGGAACCTCTGATGGAGGCCTCCTTCCTTGTCTTCTTCAGCTACTTGGAGTTTGTTTCTAACTATCTTGCCATTTTGCCACGAGACCCTTGTTTATCACTCCCTCTTCCTTTCCATGCTTCATTGCTCGCAAAATCTGCTTCTCCTGCTACCATCATCATATTTGACCTTTTACTCTCTGTCTTCACCTCAGTCAGTCTTTGCTCATTGCAGCGTGTGCTAGATTCACCAAAGTCCAAAGGTGCTTTAATGAGGACAGCAGATAGGATGGTGGACGGTGATGATAGATGTTCGATGTGGTTGCCACTTTCATCGTTTTACATGTGATGGTCAGTGGTTGTGGTTCTACGATTGAGGGTGGCAATGAGAACGTTGGTGAGAGCTTTGAAAGGGAAAGAAGAGAACCCATAAATCAGGCATGCTTGAACCATTGGCCTCATTTAAAAGAATTAAATTGTCGTTTCTTCTACATCCAATATTTCTTGTGCAAGGCATTAACGCTATTTCTTTACCACTGAAATTTGCAACTCGTAATTTCTTTACCTGACATATTCAATCTAATATATTTTTTCCTTTCTAGTTCTATCCTATAGATTTGGATATATCTTTTAGAACACCTATACTTTAGGCTAAATTTAAATGTTTCTATACTATACACCATTGTTGTTTGCCCGTATACAGTTGATCCTCATATGATAAAATTGTTATTAGTACCGCAGTTGATGTCGGTGTGGAAGTCATGAATGTGGGAACTCTACACTTTCTTATTAAACCCTGCAATATATTTCGAATGCTCATTCGTAGTTATTTTGTTTGCTTGATGAAGGTGGACAGGAAGTTAGTGAAGCAGACTGTCATGACATCTGTGTATGGTGTAACTTATGTTGGCGCTCGTGATCAAATCAAAAAAAGATTAAAAGAGAGAAACCTTGTTGCTGACGATGCAGAGATATTTAGTGCTTCATGTTATGCTGCCAAAGTGAGAGTCCATTGTTTTACCAGTTTTTTCTTTCTTTATATACTATATTTTTATTTTGATTGTCGTCTATTTTGCTGAAAAATCTGTTATCGCTTGAACAGACTACTTTAACTGCATTAGGGCAGATGTTCGAATCTGCACGGAAGATCATGAGCTGGCTCGGTGACTGTGCAAAGGTCTGTATCGTTTAGTTAATCATTTATGTTCCAAAGATAACTGAACTTGAAATCAACAATGTCGAATGCTTTTCAACTCATAAAAATAGTCTTTAACAACGTAATAATCTGAGTCGTATTGGTCATAGACTATTGCTTCACAAAACCATCCGGTAAGATGGACTACACCTCTTGGACTTCCCGTAGTTCAACCGTACCGTGCATTAGGAACACGTCAAGTAAGTCATATTTTAACCTACTGATCTTATTACCATCTTCATTCTTCTTTGCTTGACATCAACTTCTCTCAGTATTGTCGTTACATATCTTGCAGATTAGAACATCTCTTCAGCTATTGACCTTACAGCAAGAAACCGAGAAGGTCTACTGCTTTTCTTGATCAACATTAGATGTTCTATTTTTAACGTTTCTGTCGCTTCTGCAGGTCATGGTGAAACGACAAAAGACAGCATTTCCCCCAAACTTTGTTCACTCCCTCGATGGATCACACATGATGTTGACTGCGCTTGCTTGTAAAAAAGCAGGATTAGCATTTGCAGGTTCTTTCTTTTATTGGGTGATGCCTTGTAGATATCTAAGTTGATTCGCATATTATTATTATTTCCTTTACCTTGCAGGAGTCCATGATTCATACTGGACACACGCATGCGATGTAGATCAATTGAATAGAATTCTTCGGGAAAAGTTTGTGGAACTTTACGAGACTCCCATACTAGAAAATGTAACCGACATCTTTTATCATTATCAGCTACTTCAATAACTGAAGAATTTTAAGGCGATGTTCCTTTTCTTTTTTGTATTTTGCAGTTGCTGGAGAGTTTTGAGAAATCATTCCCCGGTCTATGCTTCCCACCATTGCCTGAACGGGGCGATTTCAACCTGAACGAAGTTCTTGATTCTCCATATTTTTTCAACTAAGATGGCAGTTTACAGCTCTTTACCTTATCAGTTGCTGTACAGATACATTTGCATTGTCGTCATCATCACTGCTGTCGTGGCACTCTGCAGCCCTACTATGACAAGATTTAATGCGCGTCTGGCTATCGAGCCATCATTGTCAAAATGAAGACAACCGAGACGGCCCACCTCAGATTATCAACATGATAGAAGAGCTGATCAAAACAATAAATCGCAAGTCTTGTAGAAGGCATCGAGGGGATTCCTCTTATATGTAACACACTGAGCAGGCGAGGTCTCAGCGAAGTAAAAATTCTGGTGTTCTTCGATTCTGGATCACCATCTGTAATGTATCGAGTGCCAATTGTAGTATTGGTTAGATAGGGTGGTGAGAAAACGCTGCGTATAGTTCGTATAGTTCTTAACTGCTGTCACTTTGATCCATCTCTTCTCTTCAAGTACATTTATATTCCTTTAGGTTGAAGGTCTCTTGAGTTGAGATTTAAAAAACAGGCAAAAAAGACCTTTATTTATCTAAAAATGTTCCTCTATTCCTGACTTTTGAATTACTTTATGCGATGGAAAGGATGAAAAGTGATATATATAAACTGATAGAGATTCATATGTAATTTTATTAATTTTCAGATTCCTTTAATGGTGTACTAGATTTTACATATAGTAGAGTATATGAGAGTTTATTTTTATAATTTATTTTTAGCTCTTGGTGTTATGGTGTGAGAGCTAGTGGGGATGACAATGGGATGGGGTTTGAATTTCATCTCCATCCTCGTTCCCATCTCCATCTTGTCGGGTTCAGGGAATTTTTGAACCCAAATAATCAGGAATCAAATTTTCATCTCGGTTCCATCTCTATTTTTATCTCTAAATTAATTTAATATTATTATTGTTTTACTATTAATATTAATATCAGTATTAATACTAATTTTATTATTAATATTTTAAATTTTTTTAATATGGGATGGGTATTTTAGATAATAAAGATTTAAATTTTATCTATGATATATTACATATGGAGAGTTTGAAAAATTTATGACGCTGAGTGTGATTAATTTTCAGTACGTCGGTCGGTTTTTAAGAATAATCGGATTATAAAAGATGAATACCGGAATAAAAAAAATAAATGAGTTTAATTTTGTAATTAATAATAATAATAATTTAAACTCTCATCTGAAAAATAAAAATAAAAATCTTTAGATAGTTTTCAAAATTTTAGAAGCATTTTTCAATGCTAACATTTCTTGGATTAATTATTAAAGTCGCATTGAGCATTTTAATGCAAATTCACAAGACAAATGAAATTCATCATCATGATGATAAAAGATGATTAGTTTGTTTCAATGTCTTCACCAATGTATCTCCTAATCAATATGAAAGAAGTAAATCATGGACGAAAATCATCATATTTATATGGAAGGATAGTCTTAATGCAATGACGGAATTTCTATTGTACGATTTTAAAATTATGAATTTAACTATCATTTTAACACAATAATACTTAATAATGAATTTTAGCCAAGAAGTGAACAGCCATTATATTCGGAGAGCCTGGATTCCAAATCTTACTTTTGAGACTTCTAAAATGGAAATTGGATCCGAGGCTTACAAAAAGTTGTCAAATTTAACTCACTTATCACTTGATTAAACAGCAATTGATAATATTTATATGCCTAATGGACATCTTAGTACATACAAACATTTGAACAACACTATTGTTCTTGTAACAAATAGAACAAAGATTGCTCAACATGAAATGGATAAAAGATTATATCTAGACACACATACGTTGCATTTCAAGTAAATTGGTTTCTGCTCATTGATGTTGTATAACACACAAGAATGTGACTTACATATTGTATTCCCAATAAGTTGGCGGTGTTGCTTATGCTTCTCTGACTGGACCAACCAGATTGGCTGGGTCGAGACCAATCCTGTAACGCCTCAAGTTTTTTTTTTTTTTTAACAAATCATATAAATATAACTATGGATGTCACTTGTTCATACTTCCATAGTGAGTTCTCAATTCAAGACAATTATATAGATGGTTCTTAAGACATAAGTTAATGCGAAAACTAAACTGGAATATCTTCGGGTTGTGCTGTCGTGGTCCCGAGCTGGCTCACTAGCCAATGCTTCCTGTCTCACTTGTCCCATTGTCTGAAAAAAAGTTAAAGTCAGTGTGTCGAAAGATTCAGTATATTCAAAATCTTGTTATGCGATAGTTAGCGTCCATAATCTAGTGCACTAAGGGAAGCCCCCTTTTAGATAACCTGGGACTTTCCTACCGACGTACTGGTAGAGAATATGTGAGCATAGACATCTACTTAAGTATGAGAGCATAAATATAAGCATGGAAATGGATTTAGGATAATGATAGACTTTGATCATGTACAAAGGTATAGACGTAAACATAAGCATAAACATAAACATAAATATAGACATAAATATAAATATAAACATAAACATAAACATTGGCGTAAACATAAACATACCTTGAACATATCTGCATGTGTACTTATAAACGTATCGTAGTGGTGGCTTGGCTGCATATAACATTACCGTAACATAAGTTGTTGATCAGACAAGTACCTTAGCTAGGTTGGCGGGGACTGTTCCTTGGAACGAATCCCCTATCCATGTATGATTTTGGTGCGCTCTCTGGGCTTAGGTCCCCGGTTTATCCCATTGTTCCAATTCATGAGGGTTATTTGGCAAGCTCCCTTGGCTTAGGTCCCCGGTTCATAACTTAACCCATAATAAGATTTGGAAAGCTCCTCGGGCTTAGGCCCCCGGTTCATAACTTAACCCATAATAAGATTTGGAAAGCTCCTCGGGTTAGGTCACCGGTTCATAACTTAACTCATAATAAGATTTGGTAAGCTCCCCATACTTAGGTCCCCGGTTCATAACTTAACCCATAATAAGATTTGGTATGCTTCCCGGGCTTAGGTCCCCGATTACAACCAACCACTTCATTCCATAAACATAGACATAAGCATAAGCATAATCATAATCATAATCACTACATAGGCATGAATATAAGAATGTACATAAACCAAAACATATAACCCTTACATAGGCATGCGCTCAAACATACATATATAAGTATGATTACTACGTAAGCATGAAATGCAATTATTAACAGGTGCATCACCGTAAGTGGGTTCATTTCATGAGCATTCAAGGTTATCAAAATGAGAAGCAAAGAATAACAGCATGAAACTTACCTAACCTATAGATCTGAAATCTAGATGTAGCCATTAAAGTCCCCTAAATTACCATGATGTGAGGAGCAAGAGTAACTCAAAACATTCATACTAAATTTTGAAGATTACAAGTTTTAGGAGCTAGCATGGTATTGACTTCCAAATAGCAAAAGAGTATAGGAATCTATAAAATATGAACTGTACAAATCTAAAGAAGCTAACATGGTATCATTTCCTCAACACATACATACAACCAAAACTGAAACTCATTTAGGGTACCTAACAAAGTTGAACATGATGAACTAAAATAAAACATGATATGAGAAAGACATGAAGAAATCATAGAACAACATCATGATGAATATGACCCTTAGAAAACTACTCTTATCATGTCCAAAACTTGCAAGACCAATAACATAATTTGAGCATGCATAGTTCTCTAGTCTCTAAAAAAGGTAGATCCGCTACCTTAGCGGCCCCCCTAGTGCCGATCCCACGGATATGGAGGGAGGTTTATGCAGGTACACAGGCCATAGGCGCATGGCGGGGTAAACCCCAGGTCGTCAGTTCTCTAGTCTCTAAGAGTAAACTAATAGTAAAACATGAAGACTCGTAGTACATCATCATGATAACTAAACCTCTATAACAGAATTTAAACCAATCCTTAAAGAATCTAAAACTTGGAAGTTCTACTCTATAAATTGAGCATGCAAATTTTTCTAACTTTTAAGGGTAAACATGAAGTAACTTGTAGTGCAACATCGTGATAACTATATAACTTCTAAAATAGAGTTTTAGTATGAATACGAAACCTACAAGTTTTAAATTTAATGGGAACATAAATAATTCTCTAGCTTTCGTGTAGAGGTGAGGAAGGAACCTAAATCATGGTATCATCTTTTTAAAAACACAAAAGGACATAGGGTTCCATAAACATCTGAAACTTACAAGTCCTAAAATCCATTAGAAGCATAAACACTTTTCTAATTTCCAAATAGAGATGAAGAAGGAACTTAAACCATAACATCAACTTCTTAAAATCGAAAAGAACATAGAAATCTATAGAATCCAAAATCCTCCATTTATACAAACCATTAAAAACTTAAGAAGAGAACTTAAACTAGAGCATCATACTTCAACTCATGGTAACCGAAGTTCACCAACCATAGAAACTAACTAAAGTATTACAAGTTAGGGAGCATGCCTTAAGTATTTAGCTCCTAACTCCTTGTCTTCCTTTGAAGCTCTAGCACCGGTGGAGAAACAAAAAGGGGGCGGAAAACCTTCTTAGGGTAAGGTTTAAATAGAAGAGGGAGCTTAAGACCTTGTTTTCCTTTCTATATACTAAGTCATTAATTGCATTAATTTCATACATATTTATATTCATATACTATTTTTATATTTATATATATCCATGTATATATATCACATATACATGGTAATATATTTAATTCATATTATAATATTGAACCATGTTAAATATAGGCGTTCCATTAAATTTATATTATATAAATAATTTTACGTTGAAGAATATCTTCAACATCACATATTAAATCTCCTATATATATATATATGATCCGGTGGTAAGGCCGGAGGACCCTCATGAGGGAAAGGTCAACGACGCGTGGGGGTCAACAGTCAAAGGGGGGTCAATCCCATGGGTTCGACGAGCGGGCGAGACAGGCCGAGCACTAGGCAATGATTTTCACCCGAGAGAGTAACCAGCTGGCCGTGAGCCCAAATTTCCAAGGGAAAAAGATCATATGGCCGAGCGGATAGTCCGCTCGGATCATATGGCTGAGCGGATAGTCCGCTCGGATCATATGGCCGAGCGGATAGTCCGCTCGGTCGCATTGCAAATCAAGAGTGAAGGCCGAGCGGAGGTCTACTCGGCCAGGGTCTCAGACGATACGAGCCGAGCGGACGGACAACCCTCAACCTTCCCGGACGGACGACCACCTATGCCGAACCAGAGACGAATGCTCTGGCCGAGCGGCTTGATGGTCGATCCGTGAAGAGGAAGTCAAAGAGTAGGGGACAGTGTGAACGTCATCTCAGTAACCCCTGTTGCTGACAACAGACATGTTCAAAGACCAGACCATACTCAGTATTGTGCGATCGAATGTTCTGCTGTCCCATCAAGAAGACGCTCAGACTGTAGCGGTATGGAGTCAGACGTGCTCTTCTGACAAGCCCATGCTGCGGTATGGGATATGACACATGTATACCTCAGTTTGTGTGCACCAAGTTCCCGTGGCTCTATATAAAGGCCATTAGACTTCACCGGAGGTATGCAATCAAGGATCCCTGGAGCCACTTTCTTACTGTTCATCTTTCTGACTTGAGCGTCGGAGGGTCGTCGCTGGGAACCCTTTCCCGTCCCGACTTCTTTGCAGGTTCGCCGGAGCTCCACACGACCAGTCGAAGATCTACGTCAGCAACCGGAGAGCGCCACGTGCCCAGCGTCCGTTGATTCAGCGTTCGGACAGGATCAATATATATATATATATATATATATATATTATAATTTTCCTATTTCCATTATTTATGCTATAATATTATTTATATGGATCAAATTTACTATATATATCCATCACATATACAAAATAATATATAATTCACATTGATAGTTTCCTAGTATTTTAATCTTATATTTTATTTATGCATTGATTAGATGAATATCCCATAAAATTTATACACTAAGTCTTTATAAATTTTATTATACTAAATCATAAAAATTTATTTTCATATGTTATATAAATTTTTATCTACATGTTAAATCTTATAACTTTATATAAAAATTTATTCACATGAGTTATATAAATTTTTATATATTAATATTCTCATGGGTTATTATTTACTAAGTCATATAAATTTTATATAAAAATTTATATACATGGGTTATATAAATTTTTATATACACATTTATTTTTTTAATTAAATTTTATACATATTTATATTTTTCCTTATACACATCATCCTTTCCTGGATTATGTATAATTATCTTAATTATATATATAAATCTGAATTTTCTAATTATTTAGTAAGTTAATAAAAATTTATATCATGCGTCATATAAATTTTTTATGCACATTTATGGAATTATATCATATATATATCAAATTTTCTTTTGTGATCACTTAGATATATTAGAAATATTATTGCTAATAATATTAATTACTAATTAATTATATTAATTGAATATGGTGTTCTACTATGTCAAAATATTAATCAAGTAACTAATATAATAATTTAAGTTAATATTCGCATTTTAAAACGTGATTATTGATTTTGGGGCTACAAATCCAGTCTGATTCGAACAATGTAAAACTTCTAGTTGAGCAGGATTCTTGATGGGTGTGTTCAGCCAAAAAAACTGAGGCTTGGAGTTGGGTTCGACTGGATTTCAAAACATTACTACTAGTGAAGAAAAGAATCAAACTAACCATCTAATTACAAATAAGGTTTAAAAATCTTAAATCATGTCGGAGTTTCGATCAACGACTGAAATGAAACGATACTATTTTAATATCGTATCAACATTTCAATGTAAGATGTCGATAATGGATTGAAAGTTCAAGAAAGAAGAAAATGTAGTATAGTAAAGAGACATTATATGTGCCAAGTATAATTTTAAATCTTGTATCATGTCATATGAGACAAAATATATTATTTTAATAAAATCTCTTTTCTTTATTGTATCTTCTTCGTTCTTCAATTTCTAATTTATTACCGACACAATGTATAAAAGCGTCCACACGATATTAATTAGAATGATATTTTTCCGATAAAAACCGAAATAATAACACAGACACAAATATTATCTTGACTCTATATTTTCTCCATGTATACATCAGACACAAAAAGTACTTCTTTTGTGTAAATTCTTTATAAATTTTTTTGTAAAGAATATTTGATTCTTCAGTTCAATCAACATGGTTGTAAGTAGTTGCAATTAATTACCATGTCCCAAATCATTCAAATTTATAGAGTGAAGTAAAAAAATGTCACCTTCTGCAGCATTGATTGCAGACCAGCTTTACCTTGGATCCCGTTTGTGAATGTCAATTGCTGATTCAAGCTCAGGCTAACAATCATCAGGTTCGAAAGTACCCAACAGCCGCAAGGACCTGCATAGCTTCCAAAAAAAGACAAATTTCTGGCCTTCCGTTGCTAAGAACAACATAGATAAGCATTTCCGAATAGATTTACAGGAAAGAAAAGTTGAGAGATCATAGTATTGTCACCGGACAAATTTCCAACCGACTCGGCATCAATCACAGTGCCAGTGGATCTGCAAGTTCAGATTGCAAGAACAACGCATCCCCCTCGCAAGATCCAAATAATCAAACGGATAAATCAAGAAAAAAAGAAGAGGGAGGAGGATGCGGAAGTCCGGATGCAGAGGTTTATCGACCGATTCCCCCATTGTTACATCCAGAAAGAGAAGAGAGAGAACAAGGATAGGAAAAGATCGATAAACCGCTGCGTCCAGAGATCGACAAGTCGAATCGCGAGCGGAGAGGGAGAAGGGAAGATAGAACTCACTCACCGGGTGGCCATCGTCCGACGCCGGCCGTTCTTCTGGATCGGTGGAGAAGGGATGCGATTTGAAAAGCGAATCAAATCGTCGAAGAAAAAGAATTGAAAGCGAGGAAGGGTGATGGAGATTTATCATTCGCTACCCGCTTGGGTACCCGTGTTGTGGCGAGAGAAAGGTAGAAAAGGCGGAGCCAACGGGTGGGTCCCAATGGTAGCGTTGGGTTGCTTGTAACCTGGTACCGATGGAAAACTGGAGGATCTGCTGGGTTGGTTGGCAGAAAGAAGAATGCAAGATTCCCCGGTATCTCCGCAAGTGAATAAGTGATGCCTTTGGCACAAGTGGATATGAGGTTAACAACTCTTTTATATACTCGATTATCTGTTTATTTAATCGAATCTAATAAAAATTTCTTGATATCCTTCTTTATTCGAGTCAGATATCAACTTCTTTATCCGGATCGGATATCAACTTCATCAAATTCGAAAGAAATTACCCTATAATCAAATGGTTCGTAAAAAAATGTAACCTATTCAATATATATAATTATATATAATTAATTAAATAATAAATTTGAAAAACTAATTATTAATATAGATGAATAAATTTTTATATATTATATTTATTAATAAAATTCTTAAATAAATAAACTCTTAAAATCAAGTTCATTAACTAATTAAAAAACTTAATTATATAAATATTTTAAACGATCAGACATATAAACACTAAATCAAATCTAAATAGTCATTTCAATTATTTAATTTATTTTATACTCAGCTCGATTACTTGTCAAATAAACTAACTTGAGTAATATAAAACTTGATTGAGCTGGACTCATCATTCCACATCCACATCCACATCCACATGTAAAAGAATGCATGATGATCAGATACTTTGTACTCTGTCAATAAAATACACCCGACTTTCGATGGAAGATTACTAAAAAAGAATAGATTTACCGACTAATTGGATATGTGCTGGCTCAGCTGACTCCATGATGATGAAGTTGTGGCCTAGAGGAATCTGTTGGCTGAAGAGCTGCCCTGAGGCGGCGCTGGAGGTAGCCTGTTTGGCATTCGCCGGTCACCGGAATTCAGACCTGAGCCACCATTCTGTGGTGAGTCGCTGGACCGGAAACTACCACGGCTATCGGCACTTTTTGATCTGGGTGACCCCCTGAACGAGTCACGGACTGGCCCTTTGGAACCGGCATCAAATGCCGACCTCCAGTCATCACCTGAAGCAGCATTTCTCCTCGGGCTCCTTTCTGCACATGAATGATCTTCACAAGTTAACAAGAATTGCAAGTCTATGTCACTTAAAAAGAGAATTTACAAAGCCATTCTTTAAGGTAAGGCCAGAACTGTGAGCAAAATTTTACACATCGAAAGACCATAACTCAGAGTAGGATTGCTGACGAAAAAGAATACCTATTTCAGTGTCACCATTAGACCAGTTAGCTGCCGATGCTCGGTTATCATGAACGCTAAGCTGGCGTGTAATCTTTGAAAGCAGAGACTGCTGCTTTTGGAATTTCTCTCTTCGGTGCTTAACGTTTTGGTCCTCTAGTAGTAGTTCTTCAATCCTTGCTATGCTTTGAGCACTATAAGGAATAGGCAGAAAAAAATGATACTAAATGTTGAACTTGCACATTGATGAGCTGAACAAATATATGCTTTTCTGCAAGTTGAAATTTTTAAACAGAAAAAAATCTTGAAAATGAATTATCAATTACTTATTATATTGCATCCCAAGCAATAAAAGGCTGGTGATAGTTGCTAATTCTTAAGTACTGATAAGCGGAATCCCCTGACGACTAGACAATTCCAAGCAATCAGATCAATAACTGGAAGCTAGTGTGATAGTTGTTAATTCTAATGTAGAATCAACAAAACAGTGGATTTTGAAAATGTATTAACTATTAACAATCGTGGACCCGAAGTGTGCATTGTGCTTAGTAAAAAGGAAATTATTTTGTTTCCTAATCTGTGCAAATTTCTACATGTAAAAAGAAAGCATCTAGCCAACCTTATGGAGCTATATAGCTGGTTGAGCATGTCTTCCTTAGTTTTCTCCACTTGGCAAAGCACAACTGCCTGCTTAGCAAAATGAGAGGCATGTTAAAAGGATTTGTTAATATTCAATCTAACTCCTAACAAAAAATCCCTGCCTTTGGAACGTTGGCAGCAAGACTATTCAAAACAGCCTCGACATAACCACGGACTTCTTGTGACATCCATCTAAGTTCTTCTTCTGGATCAGCTGGTTTTCTAGCCATAGTGTCCTACATATCCAAATAATCCTAAGAAAATTACAATGGCACCAAAGATCAAACTAAAAAGCATCATATAAGTGGCATTTTTTGGTTTGTAAATATTTATGGGTCTATGATCAGCAACAACATCGAGTGGTTATCCACAAACATGGGCAAATCAAAATTGTCTAGCAGCTTCAAGCAACCACATCCATGCATACATGAAAGCATGTGCGTAAAGGCAACTAAATGGAAAAGACAGGTTGAGAAGTGGTTATAATAGCATTGGGGTAAAACAGACTCTTCTGTCCCTGAAAGTGGTTTTCCAGGCTTGTAAAACTATTTTATGGGAATCTTATCAAAAGAACACATGAGATCAAATAGGTTTAGATATATCCTGATATTTTCATGAAAAATCAATTAATTTCAGTACTAACACTCTCCTGAATATGGAAATAGACCAGCCAAGACTTACAAGTGAACCATCTGAATGACTTTGTCTAATCGAAGTACTAGCTTCAAGACCAGATGAGCCTTTAGAAGGAATTTCCTTGGAAGATTTGCAAATATTCATTATCTTATTCACCCATTCAACTTTGTCCGCCATGCTCTCAGCCCTGAAAATTAATGCACTTTCCGCTGCAAGCTCCAGCCCATAATAATTGCATAAGAAACATGTGTTACATGAGGCAAACGTATCAAAAATCAGATATGCATTCTCAGGTTACCTTTAAGCACCGTCTTGTAAGCAACTTTGCTGGTTATCTTAAAATCTAAACTTGAAAGTTTATCTGATCCATTTGCTTTTTTTGATTCTTTGGAACCCTTAAGAGATTCCTCTTCTGAAGCTTCTTCAATGTTGCATTCCTGTGGGTTTAATGTCTTAGTCATGGAAGAAAATCCATAAATGAACATCTACACGAGCTACAGATTTAATTCTCATATATAATGATGAATATAAAGTTAATAGAGCCTGAATCCTTTGAGATATTACCAAGAATCACTAGACAACATGCAACCATCAATCATAGCTAGGACTTAACAGGAACCCAAACTTTCTAATCTAGAAGATGTTAAAACGTTTACATAATTATTGGCATTCTACTTGAGAGGTTGATTCCCTTTTTTCAGGAAATTCGAAGATCTCAAAAATAAATATATATCTTTGTGCGCCAACGAAATAGATGAGCGAGAAGAGGATGGGACAAAGATGGAAATTCTCATAAAACTCCTCCCAGATCAAGTCATCAAGCATATGCTTATGAGGGCAATAAAATCTACAATTGCTTTCCTAATGAGTCAGACGTGTACAATGAAACTCAAAGTAAGATCACCCCGCAATTACATTTAGCACACAATTATATTCCAATGTCTGGAATTTCTTTCAAATGTTAAGTTTTATTTCTAAAATTTTCATTTTATTAAAAACATCATTACTAAAACACCATTTAGGCATGAAAAAAGTTTCCATGTTTCTCAATTTTTTTATACAATGAAAACTCTAGCATTAACAGTTAACATGTCCAGATATGGTTATTAGACTCAAATCTTTTAATTAGAAGTTAACAACAATGTAGTCCAGTTGTAAGATTGGACTTGGAACATAGAAGAACAAGTAGACGATGGCAGAAAAGACCATGGTTTAAAATTTTGAGTCGTGTTTCGGTACCATATAGTGTCATGCCGATATAGTTCAGTATTATATATATATATATATAAAATTATTCCAATTATAGCAGGGAGTTGATTAAAATTATTAACCTAAAGTTGATCTAAACCCTAAGTTTAAAATGCCCTCTTACCACTATTCTGGCCCACGCGACGAGTCCAAATGCATTATGTGGGCCGGCATGCATCGCACGAGCCCGGCTATTGGCTCGGACGCGTCGCTCGGGCCTGCACGATGCGTATGGATGTGTCACGGCGCATTGGCATCGAAGGCGTGCTTGTATCGATGTCAGTCCGCAAGCAGAACAAGATGTTTCAGCTGTATCGAGTAACGGCTGGAGATTTCAATCCATGGGAAAGAACATTATCACCTGACCCAAAAAAATGTGGGGTTATGATTTTTTGTGTTGCATTTCATTTATTTTTTTATTTATGTTAAATACATATCTATCATGCTAAATGTTGGGAAATTCTGAATTTATCCTTTCAAAATGTTAGGATCCTATCTCTATTAACATTTTGCAAATTCATTAGTAAAAATATCCAAAGTGTGAAACATAAAAGATCCTTAACTACACTTACTGTGTTTTGCGTCTTAGACAACCAAAAGGAGCTATTTCTCGTCATTACTTAATTTTCCTTATTTTATAATGTTTCACAACCAGTTAGCATGCATATATGTTTTTTAATTCTGAAAAGCATCAAATATGTCACCAACCAGAAATGGAGGTGCTTTTGGTAAAGGAAAGACCCACTTGGATAGACAGATAGCAATTAAGAGTCTCCTGAGGACAGAAAGGTATTCAGTCCTTGATCACCCTTGTATGACCTTCAGGAGGCATTATGACCTTCTGATGTGAATATTTCTAAGTTGAAACATAGAAGACAGAAAGTTGCTTATTGCAGGGGTAGGTTAATATGCAGGTCTTTTATCAATGAGTGTTCACATCCATGTTTGCAACTGTTTTGCTTATTGTGATAGCACTCAGTTGTTGCTAACACATCCTTTACTTGAGGTTGAGAAACAAATTCAATGGGAAAAAGAATTTAAATCATTGTACTTGCAAATGAACTATAACAAGATCATATGGAAGGAGCAATTACCTCTAAAGTGATAACGCCTCGAAAATGTTTTTCTTCTTGCCTTTTAGTGTATCCAAGCTGTAAGAGCAACTCATAATCAATGTTTGACCATTATCTAGAAAATAAAAAATTTAACAAAATGCAACATGGAGTTCAACGGTATATTCCCAAGTAACTAACTTTTCCACTTTTCTCATTGAGGACAAACCATCGCTTGCTCCAGCCACTTGCTTTTCCACTTTTTTTTAGCAACCACCCTACATATGAAAGGAATCTGAGTTTAAAATATGTAGATACGTTATGCAAACATAAATACCCTAGTTAAGGCAGTATTAATAAACAGTCTATGGGTGACTAAGTTAACATAACATAATTAATTAGTCAGTTGAAATTATGACAAGGCTGGAAAGCAGGGCTTAAACTGTGAACCAAATGACTAGCTCATACATATAATGTTGACATGAATGTATTAGCTAAATCATTGGCATATTGATGGTATAAGTAGAAACTTTAGGCAAAACAAAGAAAAGGAATCAAAATCAAATAGCAGAAGTTAATTGGCATATTCAAGAGTCAAGACATGCCTTGCAATTTGAAAATTTGCTCCATTGCAACTTAGGTAAATTGGTGATGAGTCACCAGGGTTGCAGTCAAGGGGAAAGAATCTTGAAATGGTAGGACTATGCCAAGATCTTCTCCAGACTTGGCATTGCAAGGGCCTTGTCTGTTGAAACCATTTGTTATTTTGAAAGAGCGTGCATGTGCATGATAGAGGTATTAGGACAATAGGGTTATGTGCATAGTGGATTTAGTCCCGATATTCTAGATCTAGGATTTCTACATTGGGTATATATATATACACATGTAATTATTCCTTTACAATATATTGCAATGCAATATTTCCCTATCCCCCAATTCTATATGGTATTAAAGCCCCTTACAATTTCTCAAAGAGGTATTGAATGAGGAGTAGACTGCCAACTTCTGATCCTTCAAACTTCTCTCCTCCCATCTCTCTCATCCACGCGAAGCCATTGTCTCCATTGCGTGACAACTGCTAGCATGTACTAGACACCATCTTGCACGGACCCTCCTTTGAGCTTCATGCATTCTTCCCCAGGTAAAGTCGCCACCTGACATCGCGAGGCAGCTAGAGTGAAGGAACCACATGATACCTATCCACAAAAGCCTTCTATGGCTAGCATCCATCACAGAAGATCCATCACTGCAAGACACCTCCCTTCCAAATAGCTCCACAGTCCAACTGTTACATCACTTGAGTCTTGAGTCCAACCATAAGCTCACCTGCTAACTCCTTTATTGTGAGTGACTCACTTTGCCAAATCTAACAAAATTATCACCACTTTTTGAAGGGGACGAGCCACAAGTAGTGCAAGAGGAGAAACTCTCATCTTTCCTCCAATTCTGAAACCGAGTCGATGATGCCAACTCCAACCAACGATCCACATCCCAATCCACTTCTAGATCTACAACCTCTATCTTCCACGTTGGAGTTTAAATCATCTCCGCCTTTTGCCGTACAGTCTTGTACCTACTCTCTAGTCCTCTAGTCTTTTGATGTCCTCAATCTCAGCAAAGCCATAACTCCATTTTGGCATGAGGGTCTGCGAGATTGATTGCATTTGCTGGACCAAGCTCCATCATAAGAAGAGTCTTCACCTTCTATCATATATGAAACAATCATCTACCATCGTTTAGTACTGATAGATTTTTTTTCCTACTTCTTCCACTCCTCTTCTCTAATTATTCTTCTCAAAAATTAAATTGTTTGCATGTTGCATTTGCTTTGCTCAAGTCAAAGAAGACATAAAAAAGAAAAAACATCATGTTTTCTGTTGGATATTGGGGCCTAAATGGACCAATACGATTTTGAGGAGGAAAAATCGGAAGCCATCAATTGTTGAAAGTCGTAATTGACTTCAAAATTGAAATCTACGTTTCGCGTAGATAGATTTAAACTATTAATTTGCTCAAAACCGATTAAGGGTGAATGAGAAATTAATGTTCAAAGTCGGCCCAAAATAACGTTGGTTATTCATTAAGGAAATGCAAGGGAGAATAGTCCCACATCGGAAATTTCCGATGTGCATTCCTTACTTATTAATGATGTTGAGTTATTGGAGTTAACTCAGAAAAGTACCAGGTACTCTCTGCTCAGGGGCGAGCAGGTGCTCGCACCTGTGAGCCCGCCACCCGCCACGTGCGCAATGGGCGCTTTGTAGGCGCACTTCGCATCGTCGCGAGGAGCATTGAGGAGCTTAAATTTATGCTCCAGGTGACATTGCAGTGCCTACATGGCACTCGGGTGACGTGTCAGGCTAGTACCTGACATGGCAGTGCCTATGTGGCATCCTCGTGGGCAAAGGGAGATGACTGGACAGTTGGTTGGGCGAACGGATGGCAGCCGTTGATCAACGTTGATCAAAGAAGTATGGTGGATCGCTTGTGATGCGATCTAGAGCGTTGGATCACAATGAGTCACGATCTGACGTGAGATACACCAATCGATCGGACCATCGACTATCCGTTGAGATGGTCACAACTTTAGATCGATGGATGAGATTAAAGGGGCTATGTGAAGAGTTATAACTCTTCATCCGGACGGCCGTTAATCGTTAAAGGTCACACCTTCCACAAAGCTCTTCCTTATAAATAGAACCCTCCAGTTGGAATCAAATCACTCAACTTAATCTTCTCTTCCTCAGTATTCACTCACTCATCTTGTCGTTCAAGAGTCCAAAGCCTACGAGAAGGTTCTGGTCTCGAAGTCGAGTCTTTCGATTAGGGCGATTGTCGTCGTTGTATCTTGGGAACGAAATACACCGTTAAGCTCCGTAGCGGAGCAATATCGTTTATGGAGATAGTGTCGAACACTAGCCTCGACGATCGGTTGCGTACTCAATTTACGGTTCCAACGATCGTAAACGATATTCCGTCTGATATGGCTACCAACGACGTTCAACCGCCATTCCGTTGTTGGCGTTCCGACCGCCGTTCGACATCCATTCCGCGGAGAAAAGCGGAGAAATTCACCGCCGACTTGAAGATGGCGTGAAGATCTTTGTTCTATAACAACGCTAAACCTTATGCGGTTTTGCGTGAAGACCCGCCAATCGCTGGACGGTAGCGCTTGCGATCGATGGGCCGCGGAGATTTTTCGTGTCATGACTACATTCTCAACGCTGGACAACACGTTGTATAACGTGTATTGTTCATGGAAATGAATCTTTGTGGGAATCGCTGAGAAGAAATACAAGACCGAAAATGCCGGATCAAGAAATTCATCGTCGGCGGTTTCGGATTTCAAGATGGTGGACTCAAAAGCGTCTCATCTCAAGTCCAAGATATCGATTAATCTTGCGATCCGGGCCAGAAGAATGGTTGAACGAGTCGTTCGCGATTCTTGCGGTAATTGAGAAGCTCCCTCCGTCGTGGAAGGATTTCAAGAATTACCTAAAGCAAAAAGAGATAGGGCTGCAAGACCTGATCCCGAGGCTACGAATAGAGGAGGATAATCGAAAGTTATCCGATGCAGAGGAACCAAGCGGACTATAGGCGATATGTCCAACCTGGTCGAGCCGAACGCTAAAAAGCCGAAGCAGTTCAAGAAGAAGGCCTGGCGAAGAAGTTCGAGGATCCCCTCTGTTGTGGGCGGGACACTGTCGAGGCTGAGGCAGAAGAAGCCACGAGGGCGAAGGATCTGCGAACCACGCCGCAACCTCTCTTGAGGACTTGGATCTCACTGCGGTTGTATTTGAAGCCAACTTGGTGGATACCAACCCGAGCAGTGGTTCATCGATATCCAACTCGTCATATCTGTTCCGATAAGGCGATGTTCTCTAAGTATACTCCGATAAATGGCAGGAAGCTCTATATGGGTAATTCCACGACGTCGCCAATTGTCGAACTCGGAAAAGTTGTTCTGAAGATGACGTCCGGAAAGGAGCTAACACTCATTGATGTACTCCATGTTCCCGACATAAGTAAGAACCTAGTTTCTGGAGCGGCACTAGTTAAGGCCGGATTTAGGCTAGTGTTCCAGTCAGACAACTTTGTACTTACGAAGAATAATATCTTCGTAGGAAAGGGGTACCTAGAAAAGGGTCTATTCAAAATGGTTGTAATGCCTGTACTCCGAAATATTGATGGTAATAAAATAAATGCTTCCAGCTATGTTGTTGAGTGTTTTAATTTGTGGCATGATCGACTCGGACATGTGCATAATAATACTCTTAAACGTCTCGTCAAATTAAATTTATTACCAAACGTCAATGTTGTAAAACTAAAATTAGTCAAGTGAGCAAAAAGAAACTTAATTTACCTTTCAGAATTACTTTACGTTAGCAAATACTGTACTTGCACGACTTGAAACTGAGAACTAGAGGTAAAAGTATTTTATTTTATTTGATCAATTACACAAAGTCTATGTCTTTAAGAAGTAAAGACGAAGCCCTAGAGGCATTTAGAACTTATAAAACAGAAGTTGAAAATCAACTTGACAGACGAATTAAAATAATTCGTAGGGATAGAGGTGGAGAATATGGTGCACCGTTTAATGAATTTTGTTCAGAATCCGGGATTATTCAACAAACAACGGCACCTTACTCACCTCAATCGAACGGTGTTGCCGAACGTAAAAATCGGACACTAAAAGAGATGATGAATGCCTTGTTGATAAATTCAGGCTTACCTCAAAATTTGTGGGGGGAAACAATATTATCGGCAAATCACATTCTCAACAAAATCCCTCATAAGAAAAGTGATAAAACTCTATACGAACTATGGAAAGGCCGCGAGCCATCATACAAATACCTGAAAGTGTGGGGTGCTTGGCAAAGGTTGAAGTACCTAAACCAAAGCAAGTAAAGATCGGACCTAAAACGTTCGGTGCGGTATTTGTCGGATATGCCCATAATAGTAGTGCATATCGTTTCCTAGTTCACAAATCAGACATTCCCGATATTCACGTGGGAACAACCATAGAATCTCGGAATGCAATATTCTTTGAAAACGTTTCCCAAATAAGAAAGGAAATGTTGAAAATGATAACAACGGAAGTTCAACTTAGTTGTCGTAAAAGAACTATTGACGATCAAAACAAAGAGCCACGTCGGAGCAAACGGGCTAGAGTTGAGAAATCGTTCGGGCTAGACTTTATGACTTTTATGCCAGAAATGGAACCAAGAACATTAAGTGAGGCTCTCTCTAGTCCCGATGCTCCAATGTGGAAAGAAGTCGTCAATAGTGAGATTGAGTCTATCATGAATAATCATACTTGGGAATTAGTAGACCTTCCTTCCGGTAATAAACCATTAGGTTGTAAGTGGATAATAAAACGCAAGTATAAAGCTGATGGATCAATTGACAAGTATAAGGCGGACTTGTAGCGAAAGTGCGAGGAAGACCTTAATTACTTGACACTACTCACCGGTGTGAGGATTACGTCCATCAGTCTTATGTAGCGTTCGACCTTGTATGACCTGAAATACATCAAATGGATGTTAAGACTGCGTTTTAAATGGTGAGTTGGAAGAAGAAATTTATATAGAGCAACCCGAAGGGTTCATGGCTAGAGGAAAAATGTGTCGACTTGTTAAGTCGTTATACGGACTTAAGCGCGCTAAACGGCACGAAAAATTTGGTAATGCTGTCAAACGAATTCAGAATAAATGAATGTGACAAATGCATTTATGTCAAACACACAAAGGCTATATAATCGTGCATGCATACGTGAGCGACATGCTAATAATGGGCGTGTCATGATGTAATCATGACTACAGAAAATGTTGACCAAAATTTCGATATGAAAGATATGGGTCAAGCGGATGTTATATTGGGAATTAAAATTCTCGGGACATCGGAGGATAGTTAACACAATCCCATTATGTAGAATCGATGAAAAGATTCATCGTCGATCTTCTTTGTAAAAACACCTATGGATCTAAGTCAACACTTAGCGAAAATCATGGTGAGACCATATCGCAGTTGGAATACTCTCGGATAATAGGCGGTTTGATGTATCTTCTAAACTGCACATCGTCCGGATATTGCTGTCGGTCAATGGAGTCGTTTCACCATAATCCACGGCGCCTTGGAAGGCATTGATCGAGTTCTTAGATATTTGAAATATACTATGAACTATGGATTACATTATGGAAAATATCCCGCTGTGTTGGAGGGATATTGTGATGCTAAGTGGATATCAGATACAAAATACTCCAAATCCACTAGTGGATATGTATTCACGATCGGTGGGGGAGCAGTATCTTGGAAATCCACTAAGCAGACGTGCATTGCTCGGTCAACTATGGAATCCGAGTTTATAGCACTAAACCAAGCGGTGAGGAAGTGAATGGTCGGAACTTCTTGGAAGATATTCAAGTGGGAAAAACACACTGCCTCTGATCCATCGTGATAGTCAATCGGCGATTGGAAGGCGCAGTAGTATGTATAATGGGAAGTCAAGACATATACGTCGTAGACATAATACCATTAAGCAGTTGATCTCGAATGGAGTGATTGCAATCGACTATGTTAAGTCCAAAGATAATTTGGCAGATCCTCTAACGAAGGGTTGAGTCGAGATCAAGTATATTTCATCAAGAGGAATGGGATTAAAAATCTACAACCGAAAACTAAGTGGAAAACCCACCTTGTTGGAGATCCCAAGATCTTGGTTGATGGGACAACAAAGTTTGAAGTTGTGGTTCAAAGCGGAGATAGTTTATCTCATCGATCTAGGATGAATTTGTCTTGTCTACCTTATGTAGTGAGGTTAAGCTTATGCTTTTAGTGACTTATACCTTATAAGGTGGAGTATGGTAGGATACTCTTGATAAGTGTCACCTATGTGAGTGTGACAGCTTCAATGAAACACTCATGAATCCAAGACGGTGTCCATGGCCAACGGAACCAACCACGAGAACCTAAAGTAGGTGAGATAGGTCTCTGTGTGGGTGTTATTGTCTTAGTATACACAAACAGTGAGCAGTTCAAGACATCACGTTCACAGCCTAGTATACTCGATAGCATTCCACTACGGAAGGTTCAAGCCACAACCTCTCCCGATACAATGACTTATCGATTGGACTCTTGTAAAGTGTCAGCATACACGCATTACATTAATTTCATTCGTGGGGGATTGTTGGATATTGGGGCTAAATGGACCAATACGATTTTGAGGAGGAAAAATCGGAAGCCATCAATTGTTGAAAGTCGTAATTGACTTGAAATTGAAATCTACGTTTAGCGTAGATAGATTTAGACTATTAATTTGCTCAAAACCGATTAAGGGTGAATGAGAAATTAATGTTCAAAGGCCCAAATAACGTTGGTTATTCATTAAGGAAATGCAAGGGAGAATAGTCCCAAATTTCCGATGTGCATTCCTTACTTATTAATGATGTTGAGTTATCGGGTTAACTCGGAAAAGTACCGGTACTCTGCTCGAGGCGGCGGTGCTACACTGTGAGCCGCCCGCCGCCAGCGTCGGCGTCTTACGCGGCTGCGCGCGTCTTGCGCTAGGGCTGGGCGCTTTGGCGCGCTTGCGCCGCGTCGTCGCGAGGAGCATTGAGGCTTAAATTTATGCTCCGGTGACATTCACGGTGCTACATGGCACTCGGGTGACGTGTCGAGGCTAGTACGACACGGCGGTTATGTGGCATCCTCGTGGGCAAAGGAGATGATGGACAGTTGGTTGGCGAGCGGATGGCGGCCGTTGATCAACGTTGATCGAAGTATGGTGGATCGCTTGTGATGCGATCTGGAGCGTTGGATCACAATGAGTCACGATCCGACGGCTTGGATGAGACATGATCCCAAGCATCGGATCAATGGATCCAGATCCGATGGCTGATAGATCCGAGGGTCACAACTCTTAGATCTGATGGATGAGATTAAAGGGGCTATGTGAAGGGTTATAACTCTTCAGTCCGGACGGCCAAGATTAATCCACCCAAAGGTCACACCCCTCCCTAAAGCCTCTTCCTTCTGTATAAATAGAACCCTCCAGATTGGAATCAAATCACTCAACTTAATCTTCTCTTCCTCAAGTATTCACTCACTCATCTTGTGCATTCAAGAGTCCAAGAAGCCTACGAGAAGGTTCGCTGGTCTCGGAAGTCGGAGTGCTACGATTCCGAGACGATTGTCGTCGTTGTATCTTGGGAACGAATTGCAACAATCCGTTAAGCACCGTAGCGGAGCAATATCGTTTACGGAGATAGTGTCGAACACTAGCCTCGACGATCAGTTTGCATACTCCGGAATTTACCGGTTCCAACATTTTCAATTTTTTATGTCCAGCAAAGGGTCGAGATAAGCTTTCCTCTCCAATAAGACCTGAGCCAAGAAAATGGCCACTCATTCTGCTGCATTCAGCAAAAGAATTAGCTGTGCAATCCATTCAGTGAAGACCTGAATAGGAAAATCTAACAAGTTGGAGATAGAACATCTGAAGCTTACTCTCGCGCGCACGCTCTTTAGTGTTCTCCACTCACCCGGACGGAATTGTATTGACTTGAGCGTCGGAGGGCCTTTGCCAGAGACTCCCCCTTGGTTTTTGGGCGTTGACACTTTGTTGGCTTGTCTGAGTGTGCGCAGGATCGAAAGAAAGCTTTTCTACGGAGTAAAAGGTCTTCTCTCAATCAACAACCAAGCCACCATTCCCAGTACACCATCTCTCCAGTTTTCAGACAAGATCACCAGACATAGATGCTATATATGCTCCAGCTATACCAATAGAATTTTGGTGTAAAGGATTTGGTCACTCATGGTATTTTAGGTCTAGAGTTTCCACAGTGAGTCTAATATATACATGTAATTATCCTTTTAAAATATATTGCAAGATACTACTTTCCTATTTCCAAATTCCATAATGCAATTAACTATGGGTATTGACATATCCAAAGGGATTATCCACCAATTATGGTCTTCCGTTCATAGTTTTTGTGGTTCCATTATCAATTCCATAATAACACACTCAAAAGACAATTTACAGTTTTAATTGCATAGTATCAAAGAGATAATTTGCAATATTCAAATTAGTGCTTTGCTAAGCAACTTTATTATATGTTATTGGCATGGAATTTGTTTGCCAGAGCTTAGTGAAGAACAAAAAACTGAATGATTTAAGGTTCTTTACATAAAACCATGGTGTACTTAACATTACTGGTATCATTAACATGTGGAATAAGATTATACATGTTACTTTAAAGATGGTGGACAACCTGCTGTTATTTCTCCAGATGGTCCAGCAATCTGCAAGGATGAGCCCTCTTTTGCATCTTTGTCGGATTGATTTGTTTTATCTTTCATCGATTTCAAGCTACCACCTGTCTGCTGAATCCCAGGCCGAGAGCTTGATTCCTAGTTAAATCATTATAAAAATATTCAAAATGTGTTAAACTACTAATACAAAATTTCATGCCAGATCTATAGTAAATCTAAAATCTTTGCTTCATATTTTATACTGTAGAAAAGTGGAGGGAAGAAGGCATTGTAGATTAACTCGGTTTAGAATTGCTTGCTCTACCTCATTTGCCTTCGTTGACAACTGGTGCTTCAGCTCATCTTCGCGTCGTTGCCTCTCCATTCTGCCAGTACATTATTGTATTAGAAGCTTAACAATTTGAAGTTTTTAATAAATTTAAGCCTAGCTGAACTAGTGAAACATTTCTTAAAACAATAATATCTTCTACTAAAGAAAAGAAAAAATATTTTTGAAAAGAAAACCTTTTTGCAGTACAATCAGGATAAAAAAAATCAAAGCTTCAGCAAACCTTTTCAATCATGTCAGATCAGAGTTCTGCCAGTAAGATTGTGATAGGATTTCAGTTTAGAAAGAAATTTAGGAAAAGAAAAAACAAGTGTTTGGCATATAAAAACAGAAGACCAAATATCTAACAAACAAGCACATAGAGAGTAGGGGAAATTCATCAATGCTTATTGAACTTTTTAATGTCAAAGAAGGTTTGTAAGTTTAGAAGGACGAACTATGTTAGCTTGGGGTTAAAGTGTTCCAAGTCATTTGTTGAGCTTAAGTTAATGGTTTGTTCTTTAATTTGGGTTGCTCATTAGATTGATATTAGACACACCTAATCCTATAAGCATGATGAGGTGTTTATGCCCCCATGGGCATAGCCGAGTTGGTACTCGGGTGGTAGAACCATTTTTGCCCTTTGTCATTGTAAATGGTCCTCCATCCAAAAATATAAATTGGCCAACTATAACTATAATTGAAGCAACAAAGAAGACATCAAAAATCTGTTTTTGAATGATTCTGTCAGGAATAGCAACAAACCTGCGTTGCACAAGTCGAATAAAGTGTTGAGGAGGAACAAAAGATCGTTCCATGTCAACAAGTGCAACAACCATCTTCTTTGCCTCATTCCTGAAATTTTCCAAGGCAGCAGATGCAATTGCAAGCACCTTTTTTTTGAAGATAACAAAGAAATTTCAAAGTGTTCGCACATCAGAAATATAAAAAAAGCTGCCTGTGGCAAGAAAGTAAACATGTTGCTCGAGATGGAAACATTAGATTGTAACACTACCTCTTTTTTAAATGGTGGGTATCTGCCTAGTCCTGGGGTACCATTTGCTGAGGCAGAAACTATATCCAGCAGAACCCGGTGGACCTGTTTAAATTGCAACAAGAAAACATTCACATAAGACATAAAATTTACTAATATGTGCTAAATAATTAGCAATGAAGCAAAGTAGAGCACTAATATATGCTAAATAATTAACAACAAAGAAAAGTGGAGGTTATGTAAAAGAGGAGATTTGCCACATAATTTAGGTGCAAAAGCAATATATACCATAAAAGAAAATTCACCTCATCTACGCAAAGCTTTGATGGTTCTTTAGCAAGTTCAAGAACACACTTTATTAAAGACCTCAGACCTTTCTCAGGAGATATTAAATATGGCTGATAGCCATCAGCTTCAAGCACAATCTAGGGGCAAGATAACAAGAACAGAAAGTAAGCAGAAGAAAAAACAGAATAAATATAAGCTAATAAAAGAACATAGGGATAGAAATATACACGTTTGACGTTGTTTATATCAAAATGCTTGTCCAACGGAAGCTGCTTAATTTTGTTAGGGAAGTTTCCTTCGAAGGTTGCAACTACTTTCCAACCTGCACCCTACAAAAATTATGCACAACAAAGATATCATATTAGAGCATCATATCACTGACTTATGTGCGATAGATGCAATATTATATAAGTATAACCATTTTAAACAACATTAGAAGTTGCTGCTAGGCACTTTAGGCAACTTCCTGCAGGTAAGCAAACATAAAAATAACTCAAGTTGATTAATTTATATGTCCACGTATTCAGATCATGGAATTGTTTGTTTGTAGCTCATACATAAAATATATAATTCCGGTGGACATGGCAGGATTGTTTGTCTTTATATTGTGCTGTTTATAGTTTGTTAAATAAAAACAAAAAGCATCACAAACATAAAACTGACCTCACCAGAAGAAATATGCTGCAGAAATGTATCTTCAAATTCTCGGCAAAGCTGCAATGCAATAGCCCTTGTACCTTCAGCAGTATTTGCCATTTGCTCACCAAGCTTGAATAATTCATCCTGCACAATCTGGGACTTACCCTGTAATCTGCATAGATCAGTAAACAAATGCACGTCAAGGTAAAACACAAACAATGCATCATGAAATCTGGCAAAAGAGCTTGTTGTGAGGAGCAATCAATCCCATTGTGCAGTACAAGAAAAATAGTATCAAAGTGAACTAGTCAAAACAATTAACACAGCTATTGTAATAATAGCACAAAGATCAATGTGGAAAATTGGGCCATTAGAATTCTAAGATAAAGACTGAAGATGAATACTAGTAGGATAATGACATCATGATAGAAAATAGTACATCCAAATGTTATAATACAACTAGATGAAGGAAAAACACAGTTAATTGCATTTGTGCATCTATACATATTTAAAGTTAAACTAGAAATTGTTTATAGGAACTCCTGCAGAAGCTACCAGGTGTCAGATGAAAATTTCATGAACAATTTCTAACAGAAGTTTATGGAGAGATATAAGAGGATATAAAAAAACAACACAATGGTTTGAACTAACCACGGTCATGGAACCTACTTGGCACCTGTTTTGTGGTTTAATTTGTCCAATCAGATCAAATAGAAGGATAAAGAAATGCAAAATTACATGATTGAAAATCAAATCAGCAGGCCCAGGTTGACTAGGTTTGGTGCTTTATCTGTTTCTTGTTTTTTTTTTTTTTTTTTTCATTTTTTGTCTAACCCCAACCAAATTGTGGTCTACGTCCCAGAAAAGTGGTTGAACTAACTAGCCCAGCTCAATTTACAAAACACTAACAAATAATCCCATTTCATATTAGGGCGGCTGTCCAGAAATATCATTCTTGAAGTTATTATTCACTTGACATTTGCAAAATAGAGTTAACGCTATAAGACCAAAAGATGTATGATGTGTCAGGCAAACTCTCATACATAAAATATTTTTATGTTCTAAATAGCAAACAGTTAACTGCAATAATCCAAATAAGTTAATAGCATGGAATTGAAAGTACCAAGACAAAAGTAAATCACGATACAAGAATATAGCTTCATAAAGTACCCAGTGAGAAGGTTTGGAAGCCTGATCTTCATCCTTTCACGTATCTGTTTAGCAAGGGTATCCACCAAAGCAACTCTACCAAGCTTGCTTTGTGGAGCTCCAGTAAGTATTGCTTTAAGACTTTCAGTCTCAGCATTCCAAGCAGTTTCCAGTGAATTATTAGACCCAACTGCTCCTGCTTGTGCTGAAGCAATAGACACAGATTGCCCAATGAGAGCTACCCATGGAATATCAGAAGCACTCTTCGGTCCCTGATTCAACAAAAGAGCATGAACAGCAGCAATACTTTTCTGGTCACCAGCTGCTTGATCGATTTTGCTAATGATACCGACAGTCCTAGTTCCTACAAAAATGAACATTAGTACACAAGAAGGAAAAGGAGATTGAAGTAAATATTAAAATTACAATACTCAAGCATATATTAACTAATTGAAACATGCAATAAGAATTACAAAAACAATGCTAATTATGTGTGCTGCCTGTAAGAACCTTCTGCATCAAATTCTTTAGCCATCCTAAGAGCTCTTGAAGAAGTAACATCAGATGCCTGAGCAGCTGCTATAATAACCATCAGTATTGCGTCATTTCGTGCAGCATAATCACCAACCTAAAAGGGCATATATTTGAACAAGGCATAATCTTTGCCATTTTGTTTACGTGCCAAAAACCACAATTGCTACTTACTACTGACTCATCCATGGACCGCTGATCTAATCCAGGCAGATCGATCAATTTCAACGGAGGAGCTGGTAAAATCAAACATGTTAACTCATAAAGTAAAAAAATAACTAGTCACTAAGGCACATCAAAATATGCTGCAGAGGAGAATCATAGAAAAAAATGCCCATGAAAACAATTGATATTTGAGTGATTGCATTAAATAAGAAATCTATGTGGCCAACTCTTAATGGTGGGGAGACCTGGCTTGTTGTTGTAGTGGTTGATTGCATAACAAAGACTTACTTCTAAAATGCAAGAGCAGTATCTTATGCAATTGGAAATTCATCTCATCATGTCCGCAAATGAAAAATAGGTCACCAACAGCATAATATAGAAACAAAATTGTCAGAAAAAATAAAACAATTTACTTTAAATTTAGTTCAAATACGCAAAGTCCTCTGCATGTGAAACTACATCTCAGCAGAACTTATAGAGGAGTTATAAGTGTTGGTACAGTTTACACTAACGGTCTAAATCAGGTTTTGATGAATGACAAGTGAGTTAAGTTAGGTGTTTTGTGATCTAATTGCGTTACCAAGTGTGCAGGAATTTACAAGCCCGAAGGATCGGACACCAGGTTAAAATCCAGTTAGGTCCGCGGGACTGAATAGCTGGTCCGAAGTCTAGATAGGTCAACGGGCTGACTGGATATCTGATAGAAAGTCCGGTTAGATCCGTGGGACAGGACAACCGGCAGAAGTCTAGTTGGGTCTGTGAACCGGACAACTAGCATAAAGACCTGGTGGGTCAAGAGGCAAGTCAACAGCAAGTTGGTAAGTTAAGGTATTGGCGTAGCAGGGCCGGTAAGAGGGCGCAGCGTCTGTTAAAAAATACAAAACCTTTCTCTGTTTTTCCAACTAAGATTAGTAGCACTATCACAATAATTATAAACTCAAATGAACAACTAATACAATTAAAAGAGGCTAACAGGTTTAACTTGGTTACAATCTAGGTGGTTGTTAATCAACGGTGGTTGCAAAGCTCCACTAGAAATTTCTCCTTCGTGTAGGCAGAGAAGCCTCTTACAATCTATGAAAAGCTCAGAAAAGACTAGGAAATTGATTATAGTAGTTCTTGTTCTATTTCCTACCTCAGGGGCTTTTTTATAGCTCCTGGAAATCCTATCTGTAGTTTGAGGGTGCCTTCAAGGTCGATGGAGGGTGCCTCCAGCAAGGCAGCAGCGGATAAACTATTATCCGCTGCCAACGACTACTTTGGCTAGGTCGAGGGCGCCCTCCATAGCCATGGAGGGCGCCTCCCTTGCTTATGGAGGGCGCTCTCCATGCTTATGGAGGGCGCCCTCCATGCTTATGAAGGGCGCCCTCCATGCTTATGAAGGGCGCCCTCCGTCTGAAGATGGCAGAGGCGCATGGGGCGCCTCGGAGGCGCCTTCAACCTCTGTTGAGGGCACCTCCAGCAGGTTTGCTCAGCTCCTTTTGCTCTCCCGCTGCTCCGATCGCCTGGGTGATTGCAGCCAACCGAAATAGGGCTCGCCTGAACCCAATTTCCGGCCTTCTCCTTGAGCAGGCTTTTGCTCCAGCTTCTCGTCCCTCGAATGTCACGTACGTTCTTCTCATCCATCGGTGTAATCTTCCGCAGCCCTTTTGTCCGTCGGATGCACTGAGCTCATCGACTCCCTTCCTGTGTCATCATTCTCGCTAGCTGCTTCTTCTGCTCGACTTCTTGTGCTCCTAAGCTCCTGCACATTTAGACACAGGGATCAAAACCAAATAGGACCTAACCGAACTTGGTTGATCACATCAAAACAATCATGGAGTTCAACATAAGGTAAGTCACTAGAAGAGAGTGACGAAGTGAGGACGCGTCCCAGGTTGAGGGACAGTAAGCGTCGGTCCAGTTTAGGTCAATTTTGAATTCCTAAACTGAGACCTTGACTAGCTCCTGGTCTTAGGAGGGCAGGAACTAATTACTACTCTTTATTATAACTGTGCTAACTTTGTTTTGTAGGGTAGATGTTTTAGTTTTGAACTAACACATTTTGCAGGACAAAAGGAGCACAAAAGCCTTCGGGTGAACAACACCCGAAGGCGCCTTCAAGTATTGGAAGGCGCCTTCGAACTGTTCATGGAAAACACCTTCAATGGTTATAGAAGGCACCTTCCGGAGGATAAAAGTTGACCGATTCGGCGATAGCTTCAGTAAGTTTCGAGATCAGATTTGACCCATTGGAGGCGCCTTCAATGCTTATGGAAGGCGCCTTCCATGCCCTATTTAAGGCAGTCTCGACCAAGCTTCATTCAATAAGTCATATACGAGCTACTATGCGTTAATTCGAGGTTCCGATTGCTCCGACTTCCTGCTGCGAATCTGCTGCAAAGTTGCTACGACTCTGTTGCAAAGCTGTTGCACCCGACGACTGCTTCGAGGACTTCCAATTGCGGCCGACAGACTGACACCAACACACAAGCACTCTCACATCGATCCCTACGTGCCGGTAACAAAGTTACTCTGTACTTAATTACTAAAAAAGAAAAATGTAGCGTGTTACATTTAGCCTAATTTCTTTGAACTCGATTCTCTCTTCCGGAGGTACCGGAAGAGGTATTTTAGTGGATTACCCATCGATAGATCTGCTGGACCTGGCTCTTGGAGTAGGAGTTGTCGAAAGCTCCGAACCAAGAAAAGCTCTTGTGTTCGTATTGTTTTCGTGTATCTATTCTCTTATTCTGCTGCATTCATACTTTGATTTCAAAACCGAAAAGAATGAGATTTTAAAAATCACATGATTCACCCCCCTCTCACGTGTGACTCGATCTAACAAGTGGTATCAGAGTAAGTTCTGCTCTGAATTGGTGCAACCACCAATCAAGCCGGGGAAATTATTTTTTTATTTTGGTTTTTCGCATTTGAATTGGTAACGCTTTACCTATTCAAATAATTTTTTTCTCGTTAGGTTTTTTACTCAAAGTTGGTGCAACACTACTTGAGTTCTTCGGTTATTTTTTTAACTTATTTCTCAAACTTTGCTAATCCAAGACCGAGTCTTAGTACCCTCTTTTAGTCTCCTTTTTCAGTCACAATGACCCAACTTGAATGATACAATACCGTTCGTCCTCCCCTTTTCAAAGGAGATGACTTCCCCTACTGGAAGAGGTGAATAGAGGTGTGCCTGAAGACTGACTTCGACCAAAGGTTCAGCATCACCAAAGGATACAAGGCGCCCGTCGACAACGCCGGAATTCCAATGAATCCGAAAAATTGGCATCCGGAAATGAAGAAGAAGGCCCATATCAACTTCAAGGCCCCCAACACAATCCCGTACGAATTAACAAAGGAGGAGCTGAACCGCATCGGCCCACACGAAAATGCAAAGGAGCTATAGGACAAACTAATAGAACTACACGAGGGAACCAGTGACACAAAGGTAACTAAAAGAGACCTGTACTTAAATAAATTATTTAATATAAAAAAACAGGAAGGAGAATCTGCTTTGCACGCGAGAATAAAAGATATCCTCAATGGGCTCCACACAATCAGACATCAGACGGAGAACTGAGACTTGATAAGGTATGTCTTAAATGCCTTCCCTCGAAATGCACTGTAGGCATCCATCGTGGATGCATATAAAATTTCGAGGAATTTATCTAAACTAAAATTAGACGAACTTTTTTATGAATTAGAGCTATACGAATAGACTAACGCCAAATCTGAGAAAGGTATTGCTCTTATTGCAGGAACGTCAAAAGAAAAATCCAGAACTAAGTCAGAACCTGGAGTCGAATCTGATCCAGACTCAAACGATGAAAAATACCTGGTGAACCTGGCAAGAAAAATATTCACCAAGAGAAAGAAGAACTTCACTAAAAACGACCTGCAGAAGATCAACTCCACTTCTAACTCGAACAATAAGTCAAACATCACATGCTTTGGATGCAACAAGAAGGGGCACTACAAGATTGACTGCACGAATCTCAAAAAGAAGAAAGCCCTTAAGGCAACTTGGGATGAATCGTCCGCAGAGGAATCAGACAAAGACGAACCAAGGCACACCAACTAACTCGCACTAATGGCGTACGGACCAGAATCGAAAAGCGAATTGGAAGATGGGCCCGAACCCAAATTGAGCCACGAGTTCGCATTTGTTTTCGAAGGTTCCGATGAGGTACAATCTACTTTAAGCAAACGGTTTTTTAAAATTATTGCGTGCTTACATAACAAATTGGCTGCATCTGAAGATCAAATAGATGAACTAATCAAAGAAACTAAAATACTTAATAATCAACTAAATTCAGGCTCAACAACTGAGCCATTTCAAACTGAAATCCCAATTCAAGTTGCAAAACTTGAAAAGGACAATTCCAAATTGAATGGCGAAGTAGTTGAACTAAAAGAACTACTCGAGAAATTCATAACTAGATCCAAGTACCTTGACATGATATTTGGATTACAAAGAGCTGTGTACAACAAGTCCGAACTCGAATATAAGTCCAGCTAAACCAACAAAACCTTTATATCTCTGGTCAATAAAAATAAAAATCAAATCAAGGCTTGGGTTCTAAAAGCGTGCCTAACCACGCAAGTAAGACTTAATCAATATTATGCCCCTAAAAACAAAATTCACTATATAAATCAAAATAAATCAAATAACTCACTATCAACCTTCAAAATTAAACCTTCAATAAATTCAAACCAAAGGAATAAAATAAAATTAAATCAACCTAAATTAAGTAGAACCAAAATTAACCTAAACTCCAATAATAACCAAGTGTATTATAATTATAAAAATTGACACAAACCTAAAACTTAAACCTAGCTCAAAATTCAGGGGGAGGCTCCAAATTAGCTGACACCTCCTAAATAATAGTTTACCCGGCTGGATAATTAGGACTAAGTTAAATAGGGACAAAAGATTAACTTGATAAACGGTACTGGAGAAGTTTTGGATGATAGTAGGTTAGGGAAGCTTTATCTATGCATGTCTAGGAAGATATGACTTCGACGTGGTGCATTTGGTTGAGTGGAACTAACTGAAGCTACCTCTTACTAATCCTAACTGATTTGACCAAAGTTTTGTACTAAGTTCAGTGGATAGGACTATTTAAAATTTTTTGAAGGTATGGTTACTCTAATGATGTCCAAGTGACTCACCATAGCCCAGAAGTTTATTCGAATGTCTATTTGTTGAACCCAAAACTAAACTTGAATCTAACACAAAGTTAAACCAAACCTTAAAATTCAACCTAACTCATCTTATAAAATTATAGGATTCCCTGATTGAAAACATAAATTGGGCGAGATGACTAAGGATTTAAATTCAAATTCAAACTAAACTTAAAATTCAAATTCAAATTAACTTAAAATTAAATTTAAAATAAATTAAATTGAAATGAAATTAAAATAAATTAAATTAAAATTAAAATTAAATTAAAACTTAAAACTTAAGTTTAAATTAAGACTTAAAATTAAATTAAAATTTAAAACTTAAATTAAAAATAATAATAATAAAATTAAAAATCAAATTAAAAATTATACTTAAAAGCTTAATCCTTGATTTAGTTAATAAATGACTCCTACCTTTTGTAGGAAACCAGGTGGATATTAGACAGTGGTTGTTCCAGATAGATGACTGTGGATCACACCAAGTTTACTCAACTAACATGCAAAAGCTTATGAACAATTGTCTTTGAAAACAAGGGCAAACTCAAGGTAATTGGGATAGGTAATATCGAACTCAAAACTGACTTTATTGTAAAAAAAGTGTTACCTGTTGATAATTTCAAATACAATCTACTTAGCATTAGTTAGTTGTGTGATTCTGGATATAAGGTTAGGTTCCTATCTTCTGAATGCTTAATTAAACACATAGATAATCCTAACATAAATCTCAAAGGGTTTAGAAAGGACAACATCTATGCAATTAACCTAATCATCTTTTCACTTAAGTGTCACTTGACCCAAAAGGAAGAAATTTGGTTATGACATAGAAGAATGTCCTATACAAACTTTAGAAACATAACAAAATTAAATAGTTTATTTAGAGGCTTACCAAAATTACCTAACTTAGACTCAACAATTTGTAATGTTTGTCAACAAGGAAAGCAAACCAAATCAACTCACAAATCAACTAATCAAACTCAAACAAATTCCATACTAGAATTGTTGCACCTGGATCTATTTGACTCCCACAGAATCAAATCAATAAATGGGAGTCTCTATTGCCTAGTAATAATAGATGATTACTCAAGATTCACCTAGGTAAAATTCTTAAAAAAATAAAGATGAAACTTTTGAAGTCTTCAGTAACTTTTGCAAACAAACTGAAAATGGAAAAGATCAAAAAATTAAACAAATTAGAAGTGATAACGGAGGTGAGTTTAAAAATCACAACCTTAATCTATTTTGCTTTGAAAATGGTTATCATCACGAATTTTCCTGCCCTAAAACATCCCAATAAAATAGAATAGTGGAAAGAAAGAATAGAACCCTACTTGAAGCCTCCAGGACAATAAAAAAAAAAAGCCAGCCCGGCGCACGAAGTTCCCGCCATGCAGGGTCCAGGGAAGAATCCATTATACGCAGCCTTACCCTGCTTTTTGCAAGAGGCTGTTTCTAGGATTCGAACCAGTGACCTTTTGGTCACATGGCAACAACTTTACCGTTGCGCTAGGACAATGCTAAACGAATATCAACTTTTAAAATATTTTTGGACAGAAGCTGTTAGTACAGTCTGCTTCGTACAAAACAGAATCACAATAAATAAAAATAATAATAAGACTTCATTTGAACTCTATTATAATAAGATACTCAATATCAAATATTTTAAAGTATTCGGATGCCCAGTCAAATCATTAAGTGATCCAGATTGAATCTTAGCTATGTAAAGGAATTGACCCAATTTGAAAGAAATGAAGTTTGGGATCTAGTTCCACTTCCGGAACATAAAAAATTAATAGAAACAAAATGGATTTTTAGAAACAAATTAAACGAAAAAGGGGAAGTTATTAGAAACAAAGCTAGATTAGTAGCAAAAGACTTTAGTCAAGTTGAGGGACTTGACTACGATGAAACCTATGCTTCGGTCGCTAGACTTGAATCAATTAGAATGTTATTAAGCTATGCAGCCCATAAGGGTTTCAAATTATATCAAATGGATGTTAAATCAGCCTTTCTAAATGGACTGATTAAGGAAGAGGTATATGTAGGTCAACCCCAGGGTTTGAAAACCTAAAACACTCTAACTATGTCTTTAGACTAAAAAAGCCCTTTATGGCCTAAAACAAGCTCCTAGAGCTTGGTAAGAAAGGTTGACCACATAATCTTAAAAAAAAATATTCAAACAAGGTCAAGTAGACCCAACACTATTTGTCAAAACAGTCAATCAAGATTTCTTTACATCTCAAATCTACGTAGATGATATAATATTCGGGTCAACTAATTCAAAACTCCTATAAAAATTTATAACATTGATGGAAAAAGAATTCAAAATGAGTCTAGTAGGACAACTAACATTTTTCCTAGTCTACAAATCAAACAAACAAATGAAGGAAATTACGTTTATCAACAAAAATATACACTTGAACTACTTAAAAAATTTGGTATGGAAAACTCCAAGGAAAGTAAAACTCCAATGGCCACCAATATAACCCTAGACCGTGATCCAAATGGAAAACCTATAGACCTCAAATATTACAGAAGTGTCATAGGAAGCCTACTGTACCTAACTGCCCATCAACCTGACATTCTATTTGCAGTTAGTATGTGTGCGAAGTACCAAACATGTGCCAAGGAGTCACACTTGGCCAATGTTAAAAGAATTTTTAGATACTTAAAAGGAACGTCCAACATAGGTATGTGGTACCCTAGAATGACGAATTTTGAACTTATAGGGTTCTCTGACTTAGATTATACCGGCTGTAAATTAGATAGAAAAAGTACAAGTGGTGGTTGTCAACTACTTGGACCATCACTTGTCAGCTGGTTTAGTAGAAAGCAACACTGTGTCGCTTTATCTACTACTGAAGCAGAATATATAGCAATAGGAGAATGTGCTACACAACTATTATGGATGATGCACACTCTAAAAGATTTCAATCTAAACCTTAAAAAAACAAAAGAACTAATTGATAATATAGCTTAATCAACTTAACAAAAAATCCAGTGCATCATCCAAAAATTAAAC
The DNA here is from genome assembly GCF_018446385.1 of Zingiber officinale. Classification (NCBI taxonomy): domain Eukaryota; kingdom Viridiplantae; phylum Streptophyta; class Magnoliopsida; order Zingiberales; family Zingiberaceae; genus Zingiber; species Zingiber officinale. Next base: position 154,732,814 of record NC_055992.1, on the reverse strand, counting down.
ATCACTTTATTAGGGATCATGTAACTAAAGGCGACATTGAACTCAGTTATATTGAGTCCAAGTCAAACTTAGCCGACATATTTACCAAACCTCTCCCTGAAAATGAATTTAGCAATTTGCGTCGATAATTAGGAATGTGCTTCATAGACTAGGCTTGCTGTTTTCAAAACACTTTTCTAATGATTTGCAAATTCTAGGAAAATTTCTTACTTATATATTTTTTTTAAAAAAATATTCCTATCTCCTTAGAGTTTCAAAATTGATTTTAGCCTTAGACTAGATCAAATCCATAGAAAGCATGATCTTATAGATCTAGGACTTGAGCATCTCACAAACACATTAGGTTTACCTTGATTGTGTATTCACAAACTTAGAACGGCGTGAGATGCGTAGGTCCTTTGCTTGGACTTAAGATGCTTATATCTGTGCATCAACACAAGTTTGGGCGAGAAATACCAAATTACAGTAATCAGGTTAAGTAATCCAATCATAGTTAAATACTAACTGGACACATATACTTAACTTGACTAACCAAGTGAACACTGTTATCCTCTAATAGTTAGTTAGTAACTACTGGTTAGATGTGCAAAGACAATTTCCAGATGATTATATTTTTTTAAAATAATATTAGGTCCAGGGGAGGATATTTGAAGAATAATTTTAACTACAAAATTTTGTTTAAAAACTATGCTTAAAGTTATCTTGAAAATCTTTCTAAGTTAAGAAATTCTTGTTTAGACTATTTTGAGTTTCCTTAATATGAAATTCTTAAAAGTTTATTTAATTTTTTTTTAAAAAAAAAGGTCTGAAAAGTTATTATATTTAAAATTTACTTTGAAAATATCTTGAAAACTCTTTAAACTTTAACTTTAAAGTTGTTTTTGGAAGAGTTAGCTTTCAAAACATGTTATAAACTTTCAAATTTTACTTAAATGAATAAAATCTGATACTTCTTCAAAATATATGTTTTGAAAAATAAAAAGTCTATCTTTAAAGATATTTTGAAAAATAAATTACAAGGGTTTTGAAAATTGTTTTAAACCATACTTTGAAAGAGGTTCTTAGAACACACTTTAAAAAAGTTTTAACAAGTTTTGTACAATTCTTGCAAATGTTATCTTTTCAGTTTCACAAATTTTTTAAAAAACCTTGTTTGAAAATAATTTTACACATATTTCTAAAATTTATTTTACTTAGCAAATTCTTTTTAACTCCATTTAGAAATACCTTTGGAATGATATTACTTCCTAAAAAGTGTTTTGCAAATTTAGCGTTTCGAATAATTTATGAAAAACCTTTAACTCCTTCCCCCAATAATCCTGAAAGTTTTGTGTTACGAAACATGTCACTACTTTCCCTCATTACTTTACTTAACACAATTTTTGTCTCTGTTGATTCATTTATCTACGCATGTCTTTTGATGAATGTCAAAGGGGGAGGGTTAGGGGTTAAGTTAGAAAACAAAATAAATTCAGAATAACTTAACCTTAAAAATGATCAAGAGAACAAAACTAATTGTCTCAATTTTGTGCTTCTCTTTAAAATCATTTGTTGTTGCTTATTTTTATATATTTTTTCCTAATTTAACCCAATTTATCATTGCATCAAAAATGAGGAGATTGTTGATGCAGTTTGCATTAACGGTCTAACTCAGGTTTTGATAATGACAAGTGAGTTAAGTTAGGTGTTTTGTGATCTAATTGTGTTACAAAGTGTGCAGGAATTAACGAGTCCAAAAGACCAGACACCAGGCTGAAATCCAGCTAGGCCCGCGGGACCGGATAGCTGGTGCAAAGTCCAGATAGGTCAACGGGCCGACTGGATATTTGGCAGAAAGTCTAGTTGGGTCCGTGGGACCGGACAACCAGCAGAAGTCCAGTTGGGTCTGCGGACCAGACAACTGGCATAAAGACTTGGTGGGTCAACAACCAAGTCAACAATAAGTTGGTAAGTTAAGGTAAGTCACTGGAGGAGAGTGACTAAGTGAGGGCGCGTCCCGGGTTGAGGGACAGTAAGCGTCAGTCCAGTTTATGTCCATTTTGGATCCCTAAACTGAGATCTTGACTAGTTCCTGATCTTGGGAGGACAGGAACTAATTACTACTCTTTATTATAACTGTGTTAACTTTGTTTTGCAGGGTAGATGTTTTAATTTTGGACTAACACATTTTGCAGGACAAAGGAGTACAAAAGCTTTCGGGTGAACAGTACCCAAAGGCGCCTTCAAACATTAGAAGGAGCCTTCAAACTATTCATGGAAGGCACTTTCCAGAGGATAAAAGCTGACCGATTCGGCGATAAGCTTCAGCAAGTTTCAGGATCAAATTTGACCCATTGGAAGCGCCTTCAACACCTATGGAAGGCGTCTTCCATGCCTTATTTAATGCAATCTCGACCAAGCTTCATTCAATAACTCATATACGAGCTACTACGTGTCAATTCGAGGTTCCGATTGCTGCGACTTTCTGCTGCGAAGCTGCTGTGCCTGACGATTGCTCCAAGGACTTCTAATCGCGGCTGGTAGACCGACACCGACACACGAGCGCTCTCACATCAATCCCTAAGTGTTGGTAACGAAGTTACTTTGTACTTAATTACTGAAAAAGAGAAGTGTAGCGTGTTACACTTTGCCTAATTTCTTTGTACTCGATTCCTTCTTCCGGAGGTATCAGAAGAGGTATTTTAGTGGATTACCCATGATAGGTCTGCTGGACCTGGGTCTTGAAGTAGGAGTCGTCGAAGGCTCCGAACCAAGTATACCGCTTGTGTTCGTATTGTTTTTGTGTATCTATTATATTATTCCGCTACGTTCATACTTGATTTCAAAACCGAAAAGAACGAGATTTTAAAAACCACGTGATTCACCCCCCTCTCACGTATGACTCGATCCAACAATAAGCACTCAAAATGCACCATCATTTTACTTTCCAAGTTCTCAAATTTCCTACTTTATTAGTCATTGATGAGAGCCACACAAAACTTTCATGTCAAATCAAAGTGCAAATAAACCCAACCATTTAATGATTGATTCACCTCTTGGATTGCCACATGAAGTATAAGATCAAGTTGAAGTAGTATTCTCGATGTATAACATTTCATGAAAACAAAGGATACTAGGAAAAGAGAAAAGCAAACCTGTACAACTTCGAAGCTTCAGGTAAATCTCATCTGCCCGGTTCTTTCCTGAACTACGACTTCCAGTGCCCTTGCTCAGCCTTTCCTGAAGGGAATGTCTAAGAGCACCTACAACAGAAAGAAATACGAATAACATGAGTAAACAAGAGGAAAATACAGAAGCAAGCAAACAAAGAAGGGCACTTTGGCAGAGCTTTGAGACTCTTACTCGCAGAAACCTGCTGCGATTTGTTATCTATCTGCAACATTATTGATTTGCTGCTCAAGGATACATCTCTCACAAGATCAATTATGATCGGCGCACGAGTGGCGCCATTCTCTCCCGTCGGCTGTGACAAGGCAAAGATTGTTAAACACAATAGACGACCGAACTTACAGATCAGTTATCAGAAAAGTTCGAATTTTTGTGTACCAGAACAGGATGGCCGACCACACTATTCAAGACAGCAGATTTTCCTACTCCCTAAGATCAGCGAACGCACACTCAATTGTGTAACTTAAATCTCAATCAACAACTCAACATATTGCAAAACAAAACATGAAACGGCACGAATAGGGACACAGAGAGAGAGGCTTACGACATTTCCCAGAGCGGCGACATTAAGGAAAGTAGAGGCCCTCTTCGAGGCGGAGCCCTCGTCGATGTCCTCGTCCGCAAGAAGAGCGGCCGCCAGCATTATCGACTCCGCCAATTGCGTGAGCTCCTCTATTGCCTCCATTACAGCGGGAGAAACCGAGATCGGTTAGGATCTCAACAAGCAAGGATAGAATCCGATCTCCGACCAACAATGTACCCCCCAACCGGAGATCCAAATCTAAACAGCAGAAGAACAAATTGAAATTCGAAATCGGACGAGAAGAATGGTTCGCATTCCGTGATAGAGATCTGCGGAATCGAGAGAGACGCCTGGACAATCGGAGCTCCGGATCCTTCCTCGACGGAGGCAGAGAGCGAGAGAGACTGAGAGAGGGAGATAGGACGAGAGCAAACTCGATAACTCAAGGTTGGTGTTCAATTAAAGACGTCGTGGCGTTCTGCTCCCTATCTCCGTGACGGTAAATTTCACCCTACCAGGTACTACCCTAACCTCTCACAATGAGATGATGGGATCTACTACTTAAGTGTGGGCTCCACCACCTCATTGGAAGAGGTTGGGGCAGTACCTGTACAGATAGGATCGAATTAACCGTGACATCTTTCCGTACCTTTTAAGGCCGCGTCAGCATTGATCAAAAGGCCGTCCTTTCAAAAATCAAAATGGCATTCAAATTTTAAAAAGATGCTGTATTTTTTTTAAAAAACAAAACTCACGCTATCATTTTTCTTCTAAGTATATCCTTATCCTAATAATATTATAGTAATTATTTATAATTATTATAATATATTAAAATAAATTAATTTAATTAAAAATATTATACATAAAATACTTTATATTAAAAAATTATCAAAATTAAAATAACTATAAAAATATTTAAATTTAAATTTAAATTTAAATTTGATCCAATTAATAAAAAAATCTTTAAATAATATTTCTTTATGTATAGTATGTTTATCAAATTAAATTTTTAAAAAATAAATTATTTTAACAATTATTATAAGAACAATTTTGATATGAGAAATACGAGGCCTCTTTAATTCTTTTAAAAAAATTTTAAAATTTTGATAATTAAGGTGCTTTTTAATTTTTCTTAATATTTTTATCAATTTTTTATTGAGTTGCATCCATTATTAACACTCCTAGATCATAATTCATTCAAGGTAATTCTGTTTGTTTGGAATTATTGTTTAATTTTATTTCTCATGAGCGGGTATGCTAATTTATAATATATATATAAATTTGTTGCTGCGACAAAGTGATCGAATTATTATATTAATTATGGATTTGTGATCATATTGAATGTCGATCTTATTTGAGCCTGAGATATTAGCGGCCCGTAAGATTAAGCCATCGGAACTTATGCATGCCCAACACGTAGTACGTCCCCTGTTGGCTTAGTGGATAATGCATGTGAGTTTGTACAGTGTCGATCCTTCATAGAATACTGAGGTTTAAAAAGATCCTCCCATATATGTACTATCTATAATTACCTAATTTATCTCGACGGGAGCACTGAGAGCGAAAATTTCCCATTTTACACAATGGTTAGCATCAGGACCGATGGGAGCACTGTGAAAGGATGTGGTCTATATCATTCATTTTGAAATGGATGGGTGAGATTTAATTGAATCAAGATGTTTTTATACCCTTTCATATGTATAAATAAAGTCCCTCACATACTTATTCATTCACTCACTTCCTTCCAAGTAAATCAAGTATTGCATTCTTATATTGGAGAGTTCAAGAAGCTTCCTCGGTTCGGAGGTTTTGTGATTTTCAGTGCTGCTATCGCAAGATAAAAGTCGTTATATCTTGGGAGACGATTGCCGTATTCCGTGAACATCGTGTGCGGGGCAAATTTATCTTAAAGAGATAGAGTCTAACTCTAGCCTCGACTTAGCCGAAAACGATGGTATACAATCATTCTGCCTGCACTCAGTTTGCATCAGCAATAAAGGACCTAACACTTATTATATTGGGGCCTACAAATTTTACATATATATACCTATACCAATTAAATATGAATATTAATTTAAAAACATATGAGTTTGAATATTAAATATTTAAAATTATGATTAAAATAAATTTTAACCGAGATTTTTTTTTAACAATAATTTTAATTTTTTACTAGCTAAATTCTATTTGGTCAAAAATTTTAAATTTTTTATAGATTAATTTTTTTTTACTTTAATTGATAATTTTAATTTTTTACTATTAAAATTAGATTTGTTGGATAATTTTTTTATTTTTTATTAAAATTTAATTAGTAATTTTAAATTTTTTATTGATAAAATTTTAATTTATTAATCAAAATTAAATTTTGTTAATAAATTAAAAATATTTATTAGTTATACTTAATTAATATTTTTTTAATAAAAATAGTTTTAAAAGTCAAAACTATATTTAATATTATAGTATTATTTCTTTCTTGAATTTTATTTTTTTCACTGTTTTTTAATAATTCACATATTTTCTAGTTAAATATTTTTGACTAAATAAATTTTATTAATAATTTATTAAAGTTAAATTTGATAAAAAGATAGTTTAATTTATTAAGCTCCCGTCAATACGAGATTCTGAGGAAGAGTTTATTATACGTAGTGACTATATTTAGTACACGAACCTATTTCCTCTAGGTCACATAATAATTTTACCGTTGTTTCGAGACTTTCCTTCCTCGAAGTTAAAAATGATTGATAATTTTTTTAAAAAAATTGTAATTAAAATGTATATTGAAAGTATTACATTAATTTATTTCTTATTCTAGATTAGTTAATATAAAATATTTTTATTTTTTAAATTTTACTAATAATAAAAAAAAGTGAGGTTTGACATAAGATAAAATTATTGTCATACTGTTTCTAATTGTATAAATAATCATTGGCAATATATGAAACTGTCCTTTTAAATTTTACTAATAAAATTAAATGTCTTCCTCGGGACATGGTTAGTTGGATAATACGAGGTAGATATTGTTATAATGGGCAAGGTGTCGAATCTCGAGAAAGCCCAAAAAAAAAATGCTCTCCCCGCAGTGACCAATTGCCTCTTGGTCGTAGGGTCAGTCGTGTTGGGCTGCTAGGGTGTCAAATTCCACCTTTTACTATAAGTAACAAAATTAAATGTTTCTAATAATATTTATTTAAAAAATATTAAATTCTTATTTTCACCAAGGGCCTCGAGCTTTATTTAAAAATATTAATTTTTTTCGCTTAGGGCCTCAAGAATGATTGAGACGGCTCTGGCTGACACGCAATACCTAACGTTTAATTGGTCATAATGTTTTTCATTGGAATTTGGAATCATACCTATGTATGCTCATGCATACATAATTTAAAACTCTATGTTTGTAAGGGGAAACCCGTAATCATCAACTTTAGACTCAAAAAGTACCATTTAGACTAGAGATTTAAACGGACTGACCCATAGTGAGGTGGGCTGGCTCATAATGGACTAACCATTTAATGAGCGGGGCGGGCCGACCCATAATCTTAGCAGATAGAGAAATCTCCAACTCAACCCATGACAAGTTGCGGGTTAGACGAGTCAACCCATAAACTCACTAAAAAATAAAAATATATATGAAAAATAAAATTTAAAATTTGGATTACGAATTAGATAAGTTACTTTTATGGAACTATAATCTAGTAGATTTTTGTGTGTTTATTATCTTTGGAGATTCCTGTCCACAAAGAAAAGTACTTGCTTGATTATAGTTATTAATTTTCCTCAATGGAGAGTAGAACTCATGTTTATTTTCCTAAAATTTAATTACACAAAGGGAGCATCTCTAAAGCTCTTGTGCTTGTTTTTTTCTATTTATTTGAGAAAATTTTCTTTAGAGATTTTTTTTTTCTTCTTAATCCGCGGTCTAACCGACGCGGGCTGACTCGCATGGGCCCAAGTGAGTTGAGTCGCTTAGACCCGCCTTTAAAAGGAGTGATAAAATTCCAATCCGATACGTTTAAATTATTTGGCAGTGCGACCCAACCCAACTGCCCTAACTCAAATTGATGACTCTAGTTTAGGCCCTTTTCAGAGTCTCTGGACATATTCTTTACTATTTTTAGTAATTATAGTATTTAGAGTATTTCTAGTATTTATTGATTAGAGATTGTCTATATAAGCATAATGTTTTATTAATTTCTTTTTGTTATGAATTTTTCTTTTTTTTTCGGTAGAATTTCTTTTCTTTTTTTATAAGCTAGGAATTGAGACCTATATATTAGGATTTCTTTCCTTTTTGAGTTTTAGAGTCTAAAGCCTATATAAACACATATTTAGCTTTTTGAGGGATTATATGTATTATGAATAAAGTTTCTTTTTTTTTGGTAATTCTCTTTTGCTTTCTCCTCCAATCTCGTTAGTCCACAAGATAATCACTCTCCTGCTCTGCACCAGTTGGTATCAGAACACTAAGCAAGTTTCGATTGAGAAAGTCGAGCATCATATTCAATGGAAGGTTGTCGTGGTCATGGGCATGGTCACAATTGTTGGAACGTATGGACTGGCTAGAGGAGGTAAATAGATGACCTATAAATTAAATTTCCAATTCTCTACTTTTTTTAGCAAGGATACACACTTGTTATATAAATAACATAAAAATAAAGTAATGAGACAGAATATTTACTTGGTTACAATGTGAGTGGTTGTTAATCCAAGACAGTAGAAGTGCACTAATTCGATAACAGTCAGAGGCGAAGAAGCCCCTTACATGAATTGAGAAGAAGCGTTGAAAGTATAGAAGTTAAGAATAAGTGTGTTATGAAGGACAAGGCCTCTATTTATAGCATTTTGGTCAAAATGACTGTTTGCTGATGTGGCAGATTAGAGGCACCTCAGTTCCAACGGAGGTGCCTTGGTTCCAATGGAGGTGTCTCAGTTCGGTTGAACTATTATCCGCTTCACCAACGTTCGGCTAACCTGGCGGCATTAGAGGCACCTTCGATCATCGGAGGCGCCTTGAATGTGTTCAAGTGGATGCCTGCTCTTATTCGTGCCTTCAGTCCCAACTGAGGTGCCTCGAGCATTATTCATGCGAGGATCCTCCAGACCCATCTGAGGTGCCTTAAATGCTCAATTTTAGCATTGGCCATTCTTCCTTCTGCTCGCGTAGGTGATACTCCAGTCATCCAGAATTAAGCTCACTCAAACCTAACTATGACCTTCTCCTCGAGTAGATTTTCTCTTGACTTCTCATCCCTTTGATGCATTGAGCTCATCCTTCTTACTTTACTGGTGTATTCTTCCGTAGCTCCTTGTTTCTCGTATGTATTGAGCCTGTCGGCTCCCTTCCTGTGTTATCCTTCTCACTTACTGCGTCTTTCACTTGACTTCTCGTGTTCCTAAATTTCCGCACACTTAGACACAAGACATCAAAATAGACAAGATTTAACTTAACTCGGTTGATCGACATCAAAACTAACCTGATGTATTTATAACAACAACGGGGAAGACTTTCTGAACATAATGACAATTGAGAATTTACAGAGGCAAGTTATAGATTTAACCGAGCGTCTAGCGACATGAGATCTTAAATATTGTGAGATCTCAGATTGTGGATGTAAGTCTACCTTTGAGAATCCATATCACTAGCGGGCTACACACCAGGAACATCATGGTTGCGAGGAGTCTTATGGAAACCTCAATTTTTAGGTTAAGCTACCCAAATTTTTTGGTACGTTAGAAGTTGAGGGCTTCGTTGATTGGATCAACGAGGTGGAGCAAATCTTCGACTATAAGTAAGTTTTATATCTGATGAAGGTGAAGTTGATTACCATTAGACTCAAGGGGCGAGCATTTGCGTGGTGAGGGCAAATGTCATGTTCATGAGATAGATAGGGGAAATCCAAAATAACTGACTAGCAGAAGATGAAGATGAAGAAGAAGAAGATGAGGGAACACTTCCTTCCTTTCGCCTACACCCAAGCTCGGTTCCAATGACTTCACTCATTGAGGTAGGGTGCAAGATCCGTTGACGAGTATACGGATGAGTTCTTCTAGTCGATTGCCCAAAACGACTTATCCGAGATGGAGGACCAAATGTCGGCACAATAGGGGGGTTGCGTCAGTCCTTGCAAGATGCCCTCAACCTTCATTCACTGTGCATGGTTTCAGAGGCCTTCTAGTGTACACTAGTGGTTGAAATGCAGTAGAATTGGAAACCAGTGGCTAGAGATGGGCAAAGCAGCCGACCAGTTCGCCCTTAGGATTCTCGTCATTCACAACAACCACCACCACAAGTTAATTCTAAGGCCCCTATAAGGTGTTATCGTTGTAGTGAACAAGGACATAGGGCGAACCAATGCAGGAAACATCTGTTTAGCTATTTGAAGGATTATCCTTTATTCTAAATATTTTTTTTTGTTAATTCTCTTCTAGCCTTCTTTTCCAATGTCTCTTCTTGTTAACCGTAGGATAATCACTATCCTTCTCAACGTCAAAACTTTTAAGGATATTTTTAGGGGACATCGAGATGATTTGGATTTAGTTTTATCACTATTTTGTTTAATTTTATGCTATGAACATTGATGATAACAAAATTTTGCTAAGAATTATTCATATTTATTTGATTATGTGAACTTAAAATAATTCTTGGAATCCAACAACAATTTCTTATTCCTTTCTCCTACTGTTTAAAATTTGAGTAAACAAGAACCAAAATGTAGTTCATATAGAGTGTAGAAGACAAGCTCTCTACTTTTCTCTGGTCTGAAGAAGTGTGAGAAGGAAACAACACAACAAGAAGATTCAGCTGAAAGATCAAATCCATGACCACCATGGCAATTCAGATTCTTGTTGAAGCCTGCAAATTAGTAAAATCATTTATCTATGAAAATAACATTAGCCAACAAAATAATAACGATAATAGATTAAAAAGCATACCTAAGACGCATTTGTTTCTCATTTTACTCTTCCAACTAATTACTATGATGCTGCTTTCAAATAATAGCACCACTATGGTGTTGATTTTAGAGTTTACAACACCATTAAAAATCAACACCACTATGGTATTAATATAACATGTAAAACAAAGTTATCACAATACAGAAATAACATTATTAATTAGATTCTGTCTTCCTAAGATCATGATTTACTCATGATCTTAGTTTATATTTATAAAATGTACCTAAATCGGACCAGTGCCTACAGTTCCACTGGGAGTCATCTTCACTAGATCACTCTCCTCAAGTGACTTACCTCACTTACCATTTGTAGTTACTTGACTTGCTTTTGTCCCCATTAGGTCTTCTTGCCGGAATAGCATATCTAGACTTTGGTTAATCATTTGGAATCGAACTGTCAAGTCTTGCAACCCCAGCTAAACTTCCCACTAGAATTGCAAATCTTGACTTTAGCCAAATGTCAGATCTTCTAGACTTATCAATTCCTGCACACTCGATAAAGAGGTTAGATAAACATAACATCTAATTTTAATCCATTTGTCATTTATCAAAACCTATATTTGACCATTGGTGCCAACTACACCAGCAATATCAAGTTCATTAGTGATTTCTATAAGAGCTTATAAGGAAAATTGGACACACGATTGAAATTTAGCGGTGCCATGACCCTCAGCCAGATAGAGAGATTGAGATGGTGAATCAGAGTCTGAGCAATCTTCTGAAATGTCTCACATGCACTAAGCTGAAGCAATGAGATTTGGCATTACCTCAAGTAGAATTTACCTATAACAGATCGAGAAATAGGACCACAAGTTTGAGTTCTTTTGAGATTATCTATGTGCGGAATGTTGGGGTTGCAAGGTTGTAAACATAGTCTCATATTGAAAACACATGGAAAAAGATCATGGGTTTATAAGAGAAAAGATATCTCCATTGGCATGAGGCCTTTTGGGTAGAACCCAAGAGCAAAATCATGAGGGCTTAGGCCCAAAGTGGACAATATCATGCAATTGTGGAGATATCTAAATTCTTTTCGATCCTACACGGAACCCATCTGCGATACTGAACTTAGCCCCTATTCCATGTGTAGGACGATTTAGTTCTAAAGCAGATGAGATAGCAGAGCATCTTTGAGACATTCATGAGTAAGTGAAAATGATAATTCTTGAGAGCAATACCAAGTACAAGACTTAGGTACGATTTAACTCGAGTTTGTTTCCCTGTTGGCGAGTATAACAAGCTAAAGAATCGAACGATTGAACCGTGTGAGATATTACAGAAGATCAACACAATACCAACTAGTTGTGCCTTCCTAATCATTTGAAAACTTTTGATGTATTCAATGTGAAACACTTGACTCCTTATTCTGTGGATATTAATGACACTACTGATGTTGGTCCCTTGGCAGCCAACTAGGGGGGGGGGGGGGGGGGGGGGGAATAGCCTTGAAAAATAAAAACAAAAACCTTTCTTGACTTATAGCTTATTAAAGTAAACACTTGTATAAAAAGAATAAAGAAGCACATAAATTAAAGACAAAGGCATAGAAAGAATTACTTGGTTACAATAAGAGGATTGTTAATCTTGTTGGATCGCGGCGGCTGGCTAGAAGAGGGGTTGAATAGCCTGAAAATAAAAAACAAACCCTTCTCGAACTCTTAAACTAACACTTGCATAAAATCGAAAAGCAATAACTTAAAACAGAAAATACGAGGCACCGGAGTTGACTTGGTTACAACCGGGGAGGATGTTAATCCAAGGAGAATGATCGTACTAAAAACTCTTTCAGGCAGAGAAGCCTCTTACAACGATGAAGCATAGAAAACAGAAGCTTAACTGCAGAGAAAGTGTACAAGTGTAGAAAGAATGAATTGCTTGAGTTATTGAAAAAGCTTCTGGACTAAGGCTATATTTATAGCCTTGGTCGAGGCGCCTTGCGGGGATAAACTTTATCCCCAATGTTTAGATCGAATCAAACCTTGATCCGGTCAAAAAGTCAACTCCAGGTCCGTTCGCCTCAGACCGAGTCTTCTACTCGCTTGGGTGATCTCTGTCATCCGGAATAGGACTCACCCGAACCCAACTTTCGGTCTTCTCAAGCAAGCTTTCGCTCCGGCTTCTCGTCCCTTAGAATCACCGCGTGCTTCCTTCTGTCCGCCAGCGTACTCATCGGTAGTCTTCGTCCCTCTGTCGCACCCCGTGCTGACCTTCTCGCTAGCTGCGTCTCTTGCTTCTCGAGCAGTCTTCCGCTCCGACTTCTCGTCCCTCGGAACCACTGCACGCTTCCTTCTCGTCCGCCGGTGTACTCTTCTGCAGCGCCTCGTCCCTCGGACGCACCGCGTGCCGTCCTTCTCGCTAGCTACGTCTTCCGCTCGACTACCTGTGCTCCTAAGTTCCTGCACACTTAGACACAGGTTAAAAACACACAGGACCTAACTTAACTTGTTGATCACACCAAAACAACCTTGTGGTTCCAACAATCTCCCCCTTTTTGATGTGAGCAATCCAAGTTAAGATAGGGTAAAATAGAGATGAAAATAAACTAACTAAATTTGGAATTAAGTGCAAAAGGATAGAAAATTGTCTACCTCCCCCTAGACTTGTACTTTTCCTTCTTCCCCTTTGATCATAAAAAAATGGGGTTCTGAAAAAAATCTAAGGGTTAAAAAATATTTCTAACTTTCTTAAAAAATTCTAAGTAAAATTTTTTTTTTCTAACTTAAAAAAAATTTACGAAACAATTTATAACTTTCAGATGAATTTTGTAACTTAAGCAAAAAATGTTCTAAGTTAAAAAAAAACTTTTAAGTAAAAAAAAATTCTGAAAAAAAATTTGTAAATTTTTTTTTTGAAAATTTTTCTAAGTAAATATTTTATGCAGAAATACTAGAAAAAACTTTTAACTTTTGTATAAAAAGTTTTTTAAAAAAAATTCTAAGCATAAATTTTTAATTTCAGAGGACCTTTTAACTTAGTCAATTTTAGTTTTAAAAAAATTTCTAAGTAAAAAAATTTTGAAAAAAATGTTTAAAAGTCTTTTTAAAGCATTATTAAATTTTTACTTTAATACTTTTATCAGAAAGTTAATTAAACATTTTATTCCAATATTTTGACTTCTAGGTCATGGCGAAACACTAGGCCTTCTTAGTTATTAGAGCAACAACCACTTCCTTAGACAAAACCTTATAAAGAAATTCTAATGTCTATTTTTCTCGCTGAAAGTTCTAAATCTGATTAAAAATTCAAGTCAAACAAGACTTAGGAATCCAATATAGGTTCCAACCTACTGGATTAACTAAAAATTTCTTGGGGACATATTTCTTTGAAATATTTCTAATCTGTCCCTTATGATATCGAAAATACCAATTTAAATTATTAAATCTTCTAAAATTTGTATTAGATGAACATGTGTGGGTTTTCAAGTTATCTACTTGAATTTTTATTTTCTGATTTCAATTTCTTATTTTCTAATTTAACTTTATCTAATTCTTCTAAAGGGCAAGATTTAGCTAATATTATTTTTAAATTCTTAATTTCTTTTTCTAACTTGCAGCAGTCTTTAGTTAGAAACTTAACAAACTTAAAAAATTTATCAGGAGGAAGATATCGTACCTCACTTACCTTGTCAATCTCATTGTCCGTGTCTCCCCTGAACTGCTGCTTTCTTCCGACGTAGCTCCCCCTTCATCGATGCTGTCGATGCTCATCTCGGAAGAGCTTGAATCGCAGTCGTCGTCTTGATGACTCGCCATTAATGCGAGCCCAGAGAACGTCTCGACATTCGATTCGGACGATGTATCGCCCCACGTCACCTTTAGGACCTTGCGCTTTTGGACAGGCTTCTTACATTTATCCTTGTCCTTGTTCCTCAGCTTGGGGCAGTTGTCCTTGACGTGCCCTTCTTCGTCACAGTGGTAGCAGCGGATGGTCCTTTTCTTTCTGCCCTGTGGATGGTTAGTAGTTCTAGATTTACAAAGCTTTTTAAACCGTCTTACCATCATTACCATTTCCTCGTCGTCGAGAGAAGATTCCAACTCAGGTTCGTCTCTCGATGTTTTAAGGGCGACGTTGTTCTTGGACTCCTTCGTACCTGCACATCTTGATTCGTGCACTTCAAATGTCGAGAAAAATTCTTCTAGTGTAATTTTTTCTAAATCTTTCAAAATGTAAAAGACATCTGCTAGTGATGCCCATTTTGAATTTCTCGGAAAAAAAATTTAAAGTGTACCTTAGCGAATCTCGGTTACTTACCTTTTCTCCGAGATTTAACAGTCCGATGATGATCTCTTTGATTCTCGAGTGCAGATGCGCAATTGTCTCGTCTTCCCCAAGTTGTAGGCTAGTGAGCTGATTGCGAAGTAGATCCCGTCTAGTGAGCTTGGCTTCGAATGTTCCTTCATGCAACTCAATTAACTTCTCCCAAAGTTCCTTTGTCGAGTCGTAGTTCCCGATCCGGTTGACTTCTTGTGGTGGAAGAATGCTTAGCAGATGGTATTCTGCTTTACCGTTCGTCACATAGTCGGCCTGTTCCTTTTTCGTCCATTGATATTTTTCTTTGCCCTCTGGAGCTACAAAGCCAAATTCCATTATTAAAATTAATTCAAAATCAGTTGTAAAGAATACCTGCATTCACTTTTTCCAAGTAGCGAAATCCCCTTCGAATTTCGGCCGGTAGATGCTTGGTCGGACCATTATCTTTGCTTCGATTGGCGGTTAGTCCTCCTGAAGTGCCTTGGATCTGATACCACTTGTTGGATTGTGGCGGCCGACTAGAAGGGGGGTTGAATAACCTGAAAATAAAAAACAAACCCTTCTCGAATTCTTAAACTAACACTTGCATAAAATCGAAAAGCAATAACTTAAAACAGAAAATACTAGGCACCAGAATTGACTTGGTTACAATCGGGGAGGTTGTTAATTCAAGGAGAATGTGTTGGTGCGGGAAGCATTAGACGATCGAACCCAAGTTTTGATAATGGCAAATGGTTCAAAGTTAAGTCGTCTTGTGATCTAACAGTTTGAATGAGCTTGAAGGAAAAGTCCTAAGTGTACTTAGGTAAAAGTCCTAGCTGCGGTTAGGCAGGTGGAAAATCCTAAGGGGTGGTAACCCTAGGTCATAGGGGGTGGTAACCCTATGCGGAAAGTCTTGGCGGGTAGAGAGCTTCAGGCAAAAGTCCTAGGGGGTGGTAACCCTAGGTGGAAAGTCCTGGTGTCGCGAACCAGGTGAAAGACTGGACGGGCCGGGAAGCGGGAATCCAGCAGAAAGTCCGAAAGCTTCGAACGCTGAGCAAAAGTCCAGTCGATCTGGAGGATCGCACTGGCAACAGATAAATCTCCTGAGTGGAGTAGGTGAGGACGCGTTCCCCGTAGAGGGAACAGTAGGCGTTGGGTCGACCTAGGGTTTTCGGTTGGAAATCTGAAGTCAGACCCGGACAGTCCGATGACTGTCGACTATCATTTATTATATCATTTCTGTGCTAACTTTGTTTTACAGGGTATGTGTTTGGGACTAACACATTTTGCAGGAACAAAGAAGTAAATTTGGCCTCAGAAGAACAGTGTCCAAGGCGCCTCCATGGGGCTTGGAGGTGCCTCGGGTGCAAGCCGAAGCCAGCTATCCAGAGGAGCTGGAGGCGCCTCAGATGAAGCTGGAGGCGCCTTGGACTAGGGCTTGAAGGCACCTTGAGGAGGCTTGAAGGCACCTTGAGGAGGCTTGAAGGCGCCTTAAACCTGATAAGGTGCGACCAGGTTTGTGTTGATCCACCCGTGTGACTCGGCGGTCTGGAGGCGCCTTGGACAGGCTTGGAGGCGCCTCCGGCACAGTATAAAAGAGGGGTCGAGACAGCAACTCAAAACAACAACTTCCGAGCAATCTTAACACTACAAGCTGCTAACGAGACGATCCCGAAGTGCTGCAACATCATCCCGACGACCCGGAGCTTCAGCTTTCATTTCTTTGTTGTCGGTATTAAGTTAATTACTATTTTTCTCTGTACTTAGCTTGTAATATATTTTCGAGAGTATAAGTGTTGCCCAAGGTAAACGCTCAACGAGCGTGGGCCTTGGAGTAGGAGTCGCGCAAGGCTCCGAACCAAGTAAACTCCTTGTGTCTCTGTGTGTGATATTCTCTTTACGATTTTCCGCTGCGTTTATTATCTCGATTAGTTTTACGATTCCGAAACGAATGAAATAGCCACGAGCGCTATTCACCCCCCTTCTAGCGCTTTCGATCCAGAGGGAGTCTACATGTACCTTCCTGTGCTACCCTGGTAGGGATCTACCATTTGGTGATCCCTATTCCCATATCACCTTAGACACCATCTACACGCACTTTTTTGGAGAGGAGAGACCATTTGGCCTGACTGAGTTCAGGTCAACTCTTCTTAGGGTTCAGGACTACGTTATGTACAGAGTCCTGACAACATGCATTTTGCCGATCACATCTTGTGATGTCACGAAGATGCGATCCTCTCACTCATTCTTTTTGTACGCCCTGAGTCAGCGTTTAGATATAGATATAACACTACATATGTTCCATAACATCATATATGCATCTAGTAAGGTCACCTCAGGAGTAGTACACATGCCCTATTACTATATCTTGACTTAGATATTTTCCTCCCTTAGGATAGATACGGCCGTAGGGACACTTATCCCCCTTACCCTATACGACGAGTTAGGACAGCGCAATCTTCAGTTAGCCAGTATAGAGGTCACCGCTGAGGCGATTCTAGCCTGGAAGGGCCGGCCACAGCCAGCAGCTGCTCCTATTGCTCCAGAGGCCGAGGATGCACCGGGCGAGGGAGAGGAATGGCCCGACTTCTTAGCAGAGGAGTTTTTCACAGATCCATTACCTTCCACCTCTGCCGGGCCCTCCACATCAGCCGACCCTTTGACTTCGGCATCACTTTCCGTCGAGGACAGACTCGCTCGTCTCGAGGTTCAGTCCATTGAGACTCGACGCGCTATTCGAGATAGCCATGGCTTCCTCTGATCCCTATGATCCGAGATAGTTGCGGGATTCACTTCTCTCTGGGGGGAGATACGTCTCCAGGGCCAGCCTGCACCTGAGCAGCCCCTGGCACCACCTCCAGCTGACGACCCTCCAACTGATGACCCTGCTCTTTGATGCTATGCATTGTATCTTGGATTGTGGACACAGACTCTTTCAGTTCCTAGTGATACTCATGTTACTCTGCTCATTTATGCTTACCAATCTTTTCATATTATTATTCTTGGTATGAATTGGGTAGAATAGATTTTGATTCTCAAATCAGTTTCCTACCTTTATTCTTAAATGTTTTTTCTTGTTTTCAAAATCATCTTGTGTTTTAAAATTCTAGAAAAATTTTGTTTTCAAAATTTCAATTTTAATAGATTTTCAAATTTAGACTTAGCCTAGGCTTTACCTTAGAAATCATGTTCCCTTAGAATTCAGCCAGAGAATCTCACAAATACCTAGGCTTATCTTGATTGTGCTTGAAAAACTTAGAATAGTATGAGATGCATAGGGTACAGCCTGGACTCAAGAATGCTTATATCAGTGCATCAATATGAGTCTGAGCGTTAAATACCTAATTTACAATAATCAAGTCAAGTCGTCCAGATCTAACTGGATCTATTGACTTCACTTGACTAACCAAGTAAAAACTGTTGTCCTCTAGGCAATCAGCTAGTAGCTAGATGGTTAGACATGTGGCCAAGAAATTAAGTGTTTGATTTTTAGGGTTACTCAACTTGCACATTAGGGCTCTGATACTTTACTAAAAGAACTTAGTTAACTTGCAATCAATTTAACTCGACTCATGCTTGGACACTAAGGTTTAAACTTATTGCTCCTCCTTTGCTGTTAAGTATTTTGGAATTCATTATTTGTTTAAATATTTTTTAAACAATAGTCTTAGACTTTCTTAATATTGTTTTTATATACTTTTCAAAGTCTTTTGAAAATTTAGTGAAGTTTATCTTTTTTCTCTTTCCAAGTTAGTGTTCAAAAAACTTGTTCAAAATTAAGAAAATATTTACCAACAAAGCTTTTCGAATCTATCTAACAGAGTTTGAAAATTTATTTTTCCCTAAAGATTTCAACTAAGTTTCAAAATTGGCTAAAGTTATTTTTCAAAGTAAACTTTTTACCAGCTCTTTAAACTTAGTTGAACGAAAATTATCTCTTTAGACATTTAGCAAAGAGTTTTACAATGAAAATTAATTATAAAAAGCTAAATGTTTGAAAAGTTCTTTAAAATTAGCCAAATATCCTTTCTTTAAAGCTAAGTGTTTTCTATAAAAGTTCTTTCTAAACATAATTCAATTTTCGTACTTAAGAAAATTCCTTTTTAAAGACTTTTAAGTTTAATGAAAAATCTTCAAAGTCTTTAAAAGCTTAAGTTTTCAAAATTTTGGCTAACCAGAGTCGTTTTGCACTTAAACTAATTTCACTTAGCAAAATTTCACTAAGTTTTTTCTACAAAGTTGTTCCTACAAAGTTTTAAAAGCCAGGTATTTTAAATATTATTTTTGGGCCTTAACATTTTTGCTAAGTTTTTCCTACAAAGTTTTTTTTGATATATGGCAAAGGGGGAGAGTAGGACAAAAATTTAAATTAAGGATAAGAGTTCTCTTATTAAGGGGGAGCCTTAACTTTGAAAATTTTAAATTTACCTTAACTTTCATAAAGTTTAAAATTTCTTTAGCTTGTACTTAACTTGTTACTTAAGTGTGCTTACGTTTGTGCTTAAAACTTCTTATTTAAAAGCATGCTTATGTTTATTTATGTTTTTTTACTTAACTTTGAATTTGAGTTGTCATAATCAAAAAGGGGGAGATTGTTGGTGCGGGAAGCATCAAAGGATTGAACCCAAGTTTTGATAATGGCAAAGAGTTCAAAGTTAAGTCGTCTTGTGATCTAACAGTTTGAATGAGCTTGTAGGAAAAATCCTAAGTGTACTTAGGCAAAAATCCTAGCTGCGGTTAGGCAGGTGGAAAACCCTAGGGGGTGGTAACCCTAGATCATAGAGGGTGGTAACCCTATGTGGAAAGTCTTGGCGGGTCGAGAGCTTCAGGCAAAAGTCCTAGGGGGTGGTAACCCTAAGTGGAAAGTCTTGGTGTCGCGAACCAGGTGAAAGATTGGACGGGCCGGGAAGCGGGAGTCCAGCAGAAAGTCCGGAAGTTCGAACGCTGAGCAAAAGTCCAGTAGATCTGGAGGATCGCACTGACAACAGGTAAATCTCCTGAGTGGAGTAGGTGAGGACGCGTTCCCTGTAGAGGGAACAGTAGGCGTCGGGTTGACCTAGGGTTTCCGGTTGGAAATCCGAAGTCATACCCAGACAGTCCGATGATTGTCGACTATCATTTGTTATATCATTTCTGTGCTAACTTTGTTTTACAGGGTATGTGTTTGGGACTAACACATTTTGCAGGAACAAAGAAGCAAATTTGCCCTTGGATGAATAGTGTCCGAGGCGCCTCCATGGGGCTTGGAGGCGCCTCGGGTGCAAGCCGAAGCCAGCTGTCCAGAGGAGCTGGAGGCGCCTTGGACTAGGGCTTGAAGGCACCTTGAGGAGGCTTAAAGGCGCCTTAAAGATGATAAGGTGCGACCAGGTTTGTGCTAATCCACCCGTGTGACTCGGCTGCCTGGAGGCGCCTTGGACAGGCTTGGAGGCGCCTCTAGCACAGTATAAAAGAGGGGTCAAGGCAGCAACTCAAAACACCAACTTCTGAGTAATCTTAACGCTACAAGCTGCTAACGAGACGATCCCGAAGTGCTGCAACATCATCCCGACGACCCGGAGCTTCAGCTTTCATTTCTTTGTTGTCGGTATTAAGTTAATTACTATTTTTCTCTGTACTTAGCTTGTAATATATTTTCGAGATTATAAGTGTTGCTCAACGTAAACGCTCAACGAGCGTGGGCCTTGGAGTAGGAGTCGTGCAAGGCTCCGAACCAAGTAAACTCCTCGTGTCTCTGTGTGTGATATTCTCTTTACGATTTTTCGCTGCGTTTATTATCTCGATTAGTTTTACGATTCCGAAACGAATGAAATAGCCACGAGCGCTATTCACCCCCCCGCTAGTGCTTTCGATCCAACAGAATGATCGTACTAAAAACTCCTTCAGGTGGAGAAGCCTCTTACAACGATGAAGTGTAGAAAACAGAAGCTTAAATGCAGAGAAAGCGTACAAGTGTAGAAAGAATGAATTGGTTGAGTTGTTGAAAAAGTTTCTGAACCAAGGCTATATTTATGGCCTTGGTCGGGGCGCCATGAGGGTTTCGAGCGCCATGAGGGTTTCGAGCGCCCTGGGGGGGAATAAACTTTATCCCCCAACATTCAGATCGAGTCAAAACTCGATCCGGTCAAAAAGTCAGCCCTGAGCGCCCCAGAGGGGAAAGTCAACCCCGTTGACTTTTCTAGCCCGGGTCTTCTGCTCCAGCTCCGTTCGCTTCAGACCGAGTCTTCCGCTTGCTTGGGTGATCTCTGTCATCCAGAATAGGGCTCACACGAACCCAACTTCCGATCTTCTCGAGCAGGCTTCCGCTCCGGCTTCTCGTCCCTCGGAATCACCACGTACTTCCTTCTCATCCGCCAGCGTATTCATCCGCAGTCTTCGTCCCTCGGTCGCACCCCGTGACGACCTTCTCGCTAGTTGCATCTCTTGCTCCTCGAGCAATCTTCCGCTCCGGCTTCTCGTCCCTTGGAACCACCGCACGCTTCCTTCTCGTTCGCCGGTGTACTTTTTCACAGCGCCTCGTCCCTCGGACGCACCGCGTGCCGTCCTTCTCGCTAGCTGCGTCTTCCGCTCGACTACCTGTGCTCCTAAGTTCCTGCACACTTAGACACAAGGTTAAAAACACACAAGACCTAACTTAACTTGTTGATCACACCAAAATAACCTTGGGGTTCTAACAAATCTAAGACAAGTGAAGTGCACTATGAAGATCTCTATTGGGCGGAGTAGCCTCTTACAACGTTGATGGCTCACAAAAAGTAGTATAACAAAAAGAGAATGATTTACAAGTGATGTTATAAGCTATTGGGATCAGAGTTGTATTTATAGCCTTGCTCAGGACGCCTGGAAGGTTCCAGGTGTCTTGACATTGATAGAACTTTATGTTGGTGCAACCTTAGGTCAAGGTTGACCTGGTTGACCTGACTCGAGTTGACCTGACTCGAGTTGTATTTTGATGTTTGACTTAGGAAGATTGTTGGTACAACCTTAGGTTAAGGTTGACCTAGTTGAGTTGTATTTTGATGTTTGACACTCGTGGAAGAGTTGTATTCTTGATATGGGACAAGAATAGATGTTTGGGAGATTATTGGTGCAACCATAGGTCAAGGTTGACCTGGTTGACCTGATTCGGGAAAAAGTCCAAGTATGGAGACTTGGCAACGGAAAAGTCCAAGCAGGGAGCTTGGGAAAAGTCCAAGTATGGAGACTTGGGAAAAGTCAAGTATGGAGATTTGGGAAAAGTCCAAGTATGGAGACTTGGCACGGAGAAGTCCAAGCAGGAGCTTGGCACGAGGAAAGTCCTAACTGGGATGTTAGGCGGTTGGAAAGTCTCGTGAGTGAAGCCGGGCAGTGAAGTCCTAACTGGGATGTTAGGCGGTGTGGAAAGTCCCGGTGAGTGAGAGGCAGTGGGAAAGTCCTAACTGGGATGTTAGGCGGTTGGAAAGTCCTGGTGAGTGAACGAGGAGAAAGTCCTAACTGGGATGTTAGGCGGTGTGGAAAGTCCGTGAGTGAAGCGAGGCGGTGGGAAAGTCCTAACTGGGATGTTAGGCGGTTGGAAAGTCTGGTGAGTGAAGCCAGGTGAGAAAGTCCTAGCAGGATGTTAGGCAGGTGGAAGTCCCGTGAGTGAAGCCGGGCAAGGAAAATCCAGATGGATCGGGGATGATCGGACTTCCGGTGTTGGAAAGTCCAAGTAGGTCAAGGGTGATCGGATACTTGGCACGAAGAGGAAAATCCAGATGGATCGGGGATGATCGGACATCCGGTGTGGAAAAGTCTAAGTGGGTCAAAGGATTGACCGGACACTTAGCGGGGAGTGCTAGTAGGTCAAGGGAGTGACCGGATGCTAGGCATGATGTACCAACAGGTCAAGGTTGACCGGATGTTGGTGTGGAAGCCTTAGGTTTAGGGTCGAGAAGTTTGGATCGGGTGCAGATCGATCCAATGATACATGGGTCATCGGTTGGTGCGGTGACCGATCGGTGACCGATCGATATCTGCGATGGTTATCGATCGATGCCGGACCGTCGAGATCGATGGCAAACTAGCGAGAAGAAGCTGATCGGTCCACGGACCGATCGAGGGATGCAGTCTGCAGACCGATCAGGATGTTCCATGATCGGTCCATGGACCGATCAGGGGCGAAACGAAGCGAAGCTTCTTCACGATCGATCTGCGGACCGATCGGGATGTTACTGATCGGTCCAGGGCCGATCGAGGTTCTAGCCGTTAGCGCGGCTAGTTTCTTCATTTTTCTTCTTCGCGGTATAAAGGAGACGAGGCATCTTCGTGATTCTTCTTCTTCTTCCTTGAGTTGCAAAGTGTTGTTGTGCTTGAGCTTTGTTGAGCTCCTCCTTGTCGAAGCTTCGCGTGAGCTTCATTCCACGATTGGATCAGCTGCTGCTAAGTTGCTTGTTGCATCTGTCCGTGAAGTTGCTACTTCATCCGGGACCCCAGTCGACGAGAGGCAAGCTACTGTGTTTACATTCCTGTTGTATTTTGTTCTTGCTATTCTCTTGTACTCTTAGCTTGCTGTTGCAAGTGATTGTGGCGAGGTTTCTCCACCCACAAGGAGTTTGATTTAGCCGGTTTTCGGGGACTCATCCAACGGATTAATAGGGCTCGTCCACCTTACGGACACGCCGAGGAGTAGGAGTTTCATCTCCGAACCTCGTTACATCCTTGCGTAGAGGTTTGATTTCTTCTCCTGTTTTCTTTCTGCATTTAGTTTCCGCTGCGCTAACCCTAGTTTGTAGAAAGAAACGCGAGCAATTGGGGTCGGCTATTCACACCCCCCCTCTCTAGCCGTACGAAGAGATCCTAACAAGTGGTATCAGAGCAAGGCCGCTCTTCATCGGATTCACACCCGTGCGAGCACAAGCTAGAGATGGATCAATTTGGAGAAGACATCACCATTCCACCCTTCTACAACGACAACTTCGCATATTGGAAGGTAAGGATGATGTATTTTCTTAGGACTAATATGTGGAACTGGTTTTGTGTACAAGAAGGGTTTACTCCTCCAATGGATAAAGAAGGAGAGCCTCTAGAGAAGAATAAGTGGACGAAGGAACAAGTCCACCAATCCACGATCAACAATGAGGTAACTAAAACAATTGAATTTTCATTACCTACTAGTGTTTTGTGTAAGATAGGTAAATACAACAATGCCAAGGAGTTGTGGGATAACTTGGCCAAGTACCATGAGGAGAGCTCCACTTCAAGCCATGAAGAGAAGCCTAGTGAGCCAAGTAGCTCACATCATGGAGGGAGCGAATTGGGAGTTGAGGGCTACTCAACATCCAAGGAAGAAGAGGAGGAGAGTTCCTCTTGTTCAAGTTCGGAGCAAGAAGAGGCATCTACCTCCGGAAGGGATGAAGAAGAAAGCTCATCTACATCCACAACCCTAGGTAACTCAAACACTGTGATTTCAAGCAAATTACACATAATGTGTTTTGAGTGTAGGAAGTTTGGGCACTACAAGAGTAAGTGTCCAAAGAGGGTTAGAAAGACTCCACCGGCTCCAAAGATCAAGGAAGTCGGAGTCCCAACACGCAAGGGCAAGGAGCACGTGGTGTGCTTCCAATGCAAGCGAAGGGGACATTATCGGAGTCAATCTCACAAGGACAAGAGACCGAGCACGTCGATAGGGGGAGCTAAGGCAAACCCTAAGGTAGCATTTAAGGCACACTCTTGCAATAATAATAAGACTCATGCTAGTAGTTTTATTGCAATTGTCAAGAATGATAAGCATGATAATTCTAGGAACCAATATATGTGCTTAGGTGCCAAAGATGTTAGTCTAGATAAGGATAACACTAGGAAAGCCAACCCTAGGATTAACTCATCTAAGGTTAAGGGAAACCTAGATAGAAATCCCAAATCATCTAGACATATGCCTAGGAATACCTCAAAGAAAAATGAAAAATTAAAAATTGAGGTATTAGAGAAGGAGAATCAAGTCTTGAGGTCAAGACTTGATACTTTGGAAAAGGCTCTTAAGAACTTGGAGAAGTCATCTCTAGGGTTTAAGGGTCAAAAACCAATGTCCAAGAACAAGAAAGGTTTGGGTCACAAACCTAAGTCTCAAGTGGTCAAGCCCACTTATCATAATGTTCCATTCGATTATGGAACAAAACCTAGGGCTAGGAAGACCAACACCAAGGTCACAAGGGGAGTCACCCCTAGAGTTGATCTTGATGAGTCCCAAATGACCAAGGCTTTAAAGCCTAAGAGGGTCATTAGGAGGGTTGCTAGGGAAGTTATCCCTAGTGAATATTTAGTGAACCCAATGAGCTCTAATAGGTGTTGGGTTCCTAGGAGCATCTTCTCTACCCCATAGATGGGTTAGAGAGTGTCAACTCCTATTAGAAGGGTAGTTAACCCAACTTTGAGGAAATTGACACTCAAGGAGCATTTTCAAGGTTTTGAGAACTTTTGAAAATGAAATGGAATTATCATTTACTCCTTTGAAGAGTTAAATGTGCCTAAAGATTGGAAATTTCATTTTTAATCTTAATTGGCACAATTTGGGAAAATCTAGAGTTCAAGAAGTGTCAAAATTAGGATTTTGGCATTTTGGGGCAATCTAGGATTAAATTTGAAGTTAGCCAAGTGGTTAAGGATACTTAGATAGGTAATCTAGGTATATTTATTTATGCTAAATCTTGCCATGATTGTTTTCCCTCACATGTCATGACATCATGTTTAGTTTTATTATCATTTGAAATGTCATGATAATGCTTAGGCTAGTTTTTATGTCATGTTTATTTAAGTTTCAAACTTTATGCCATGACATCATGACTTTGGCACATGTTTTCATTTATGATACCATCTTATGCCATGTCATCATCTCTTGCATTAATAATCAATTGAATTGATTTAAGGATGAAAAACACATTTTGATATTGAGATCAAATTTGTGTTTAGAAAATGCATGAGACCTTAGTCTAAGATACCTAAACCCATATCTCACATCAAAATTGACTTGGATGTGTTTGATACATCTTAGATGTGTGTGAGATATTAGGATTGTGAGTTAGGATCAAGGTGCATAGTTCTTGTACCTAGATGAGCCTAATTCTAATTGGGGATCATAGGGAAAGCTTGTGTACAAGTCATGTACATCTAGCCCTAAGATTATGGTCCTAAATTCAAATGGTTTTAAAAGCATTTTAAAATTGATTTGAAAAACCTTGATGAAGCTTTCCTAGTGATAGCATTCATCATTGAACATTGTGATACAAAGTTGAGTTAAACTTGAACTATTTCAAAGTTTTTGAACTTTGTATCAAGATTGAAAAATGGAAGTTATTTTCATAGAAAACTATTTTTCCATGATAGTATATGTTATGAGGAATGTATCCTCAAAATTTCACAATTTTTCGAATTTTCTGGAATTTTCTAGGAGTTTCTGAATTTCGGGAAGGAAATTTCAGAAATCTGCCTATCAGAGTCTGGATCGGTCTGGGGACCGATCCAGGTAAGTCCTGATCGGTCTGTGGACCGATCCAGTGAAGCATGGATCGGTCTGCAGACCGATCCAGTAAGAACCAGAGAGCTTGGTGCGATCTGGTGAAGGCCTGATCGGTCTGGGGACCGATCCATGGGGTTTCTGATCGGTCTGGGGACCGATCAGAGCGTGCCAGTTTCTGATTTTCAGCTGTTGGTCTGAAATTTCAGCTGGAAGTTGGGTTTTGTAGATTTCTAAAGGTTTGGAACTCACAAAGACATTGTTGGTGCAATGGTCAAGGGGAAGTTAACCTTTAGGGGGAGTTTTACCTAATTGTCAAGGGGGAGTTGACTGTTAGGGGGAGTTTTTACTCCTTAAGACTTTTGAGGATTAGTGATATGGGATTATCACTAAGCTGATTATTGAGTTTAGTATCAAGGGGGAAATTAAGAGTTTCAATGAAATATATGGGACTTTCATTAGGAAGAAACTCTTGACCTTGATACCCTTTTTTCCTTTTTGATGTGTGTCAAAAAGGGAGAGTGTTCATTGGAGAATTATTGGAGAACCCAAGTTAGGTTATCGAGTTAACCTAAGCTAGGGAAAGAATGTCAAGGAATGTTCAAGAGAACATTGAAATTCTTTTGATGTGTGTCAAAGGGGGAGAATTATTGGAGAACCCAAGTTAGGTTATCGGGTTAACCTAAGGGGAGAATGTCCAGAGAATGTTCAAGGAAAGAACATTGGACATTGGAAGATGGTTGGAAAACCTAAGTTAGGTTATCGGGTTAACCTAACTTGATTATGGGTTTTGTCAAACATCAAAAAGGGGGAGATTGTTGGTGCAACCTTAGGTCAAGGTTGACCTGGTTGACCTGACTCGAGTTGACCTGACTCGAGTTGTATTTTGATGTTTGACTTAGGAAGATTGTTGGTACAACCTTAGGTTAAGGTTGACCTAGTTGAGTTGTATTTTGATGTTTGACACTCGTGGAAGAGTTGTATTCTTGATATGGGACAAGAATAGATGTTTGGGAGATTATTGGTGCAACCGTAGGTCAAGGTTGACCTGGTTGACCTGATTCGGGAAAAAGTCCAAGTATGGAGACTTGGCGGGGAAAAGTCCAAGGAGCTTGGCTGGAAAAGTCCAAGTATGGAGACTTGCACGGAAAAGTCCAAGTATGGAGATTGGCACACGAAAAGTCCAAGTATGGAGACTTGGCGGGGAAGAAGCAGGGAGCTTGGCACGAGGAAAGTCCTAACTGGGATGTTAGGCGGTTGGAAAGTCCCGTGAGTGAAGCCGGTAGGAAAGTCCTAACGGGATGTAGGTGTGGAAAGTCTGGTGAGTGAAGCCGAGTGGGAAGTCCTAACTGGGATGTTAGGCGGTTGGAAAGTCCCAGTGAGTGAAGCCGGGCAGTGAGAAAGTCCTAACTGGGATGTTAGGCGGTGTGGAAAGTCACGTGAGTGAAGCTAGGGCCTAACTGGGATGTTAGGCGGTTGGAAAGTCTCGTGAGTGAAGCGAGGCGGTGAGAAAGTGAGGGATGTTAGGTGGTGGAAGTCCGGTGAGTGAAGCGGGCAAGGAAAATCCAGATGGATCGGGGATGATCGGACTTGGTGTTGGAAAGTCCAAGTAGGTCAAGGAGTGATCGGATACTTGGCACGAAGAGGAAAATCCAGATGGATCGGGGATGATCGGACATCCGGTGTGGAAAAGTCTAAGTGGGTCAAAGGGATTGACCGGACACTTAGCGGGGAGTGCTAGTAGGTCAAGGGTGGCCGGATGCTGGCATGATGTACCAACAGGTCAAGGTTGACCGGATGTTGGTGTGGAAGCCTTAGGTTTAGGGTGAGAAGTTTGGATCGGGCGCAGATCGATCCATGATACATGGGTCATCGATCGGTCCGGTGACCGTCGGTGACCGATCGATATGCTCGATGGTTATCGATCGATGCCGGAGACCGATCGGAAGAGATCGATGGCAAACTAGCGAAGAAGAAGCTGATCGGTCTGGACCGATCAGAAAGATCTGATCGACTGCAGACCGATCAGGATGTTCCATGATCGGTCCATGGACCGATCAGGGACGAAACAGAAGCGAAGGCTTCTTCCCTGATCGGTCCGCAGACCGATCAGGGTTCTAGCCGTTACGACCGATCGAGGTTCCTTCCATTCTCTTCTTGCAGGTATAAAGGAGGCGAGGGCATCTTTGGATTCTTCTTCTTCTTCCTTCGAGTTGCAAAGTGCTGTTGTGCTTGAGCTTTGTTGAGCTCCTCCTTGTCGAAGCTTCGCGTGAGCTTCATTCCACGACTGGATCAGCTGCTGCTAAGTTGCTTGTTGCATCTGTCCGTGAAGTTGCTACTTCATCCGGGACCCCAGTCGACGAGAAGGCAAGCTACTGTGTTTACATTCCTGTTGTATTTTGTTCTTGCTATTCTCTTGTACTCTTAGCTTGCTGTTGCAAGTGATTGTGGCGAGGTTTCTCCACCCACAAGGAGTTTGATTTAGCCGGTTTTCCGGGGACTCATCCATCGACGGATTGATAGGCTTCGTCCACCTTACGGACACGCCGAGGAGTAGGAGTTTCATCTCCGAACCTCGTTACATCCTTGCGTAGAGGTTTGATTTCTTCTCCTGTTTTCTTTCTGCATTTAGTTTCCGCTGCGCTAACCCTAGTTTGTAGAAAGAAACGCGAGCAATTGGGGTCGGCTATTCACACCCCCCCTCTCTAGCCGTACGAAGAGATCCTAACACTTTATCCTTGTCACATCGGATTGTGACAGCGCACGTTTCGATAAGATTTCTAGTCTGGGTGCTCGGAAGAGTTTTTGGTGCCTGGACTGTGAGGCGTCCAGTTGATCCTAGCGCCCGGACCAAGTCAACCAATAGGTTGACTTTTTGGTCTGGGTTCTTGCTCCGGCTCCGCTCGTTTGGGTGATTTCAGCCATCCGGAATAAGGCTCACCCGAACCCATTTCTAGGCCTTCTCGAGCAGTCTTCTGCTCCGACTTCTTGTCCCTCGGAACTGTCACACGTTTCCTTCTGGTCCTCTAGTGTATTTTTCTGCAGCACCTCGTTCCTCGGGCGCACCGAGCCCGTCGACTCTCTCTTGTGTCGTCCTTCTCGCTAGATGTATCTTTCGCTCGACCGCTTGTGCTCCTATGTTCATGCACCCTTAGACATAAGACATCAAAAGATAACAGGACCTAACTTGACTTGGTTGATCATATCAAAACTTTTATGGGGTACTTACAATCTCTCCCTTTTTGATATGGATCAACCAGAATTAAGGTAAAAATAACACATTAAATTAAATTAAATGAATATGCAAGTATTAGATAGATATGCAATAATTTAAAAAATATAAATATTATACCTCCCCTTAAACTTAACTTCTAACTCTTTCCCTTTTATCACATTAAAATAGGAGTTTTTACTAAATTAAGTTGAAATTAAAATCTATGGAATTTATACTCAAATTTTGATTTTTTTTGTGATTAAAGAGCATTCTTTAAATAAAAATTATTTAAAAAAATTGTTTGTTGAAAAATTCTAAAATTTTTTATGAAGGTTAATCAGACATATTCAAAATAATAAAATTATTTTATTTTAGAGCAAGTACTTTTGCATAAAAATTAAATTTTCAAAAATTGAGTTTTTGAGAATTTTTAATATTAAAAGTTAGTATTTTAATAGAAAATTCATAAAAATTCAATAACAGTAAAAAAATTTTATTCGACAAAGAACATGATAAATTCTCATAGAAAAATAAATTTTGTAAAAATAAGTCTAGGAGATATTTTTAATTTCCAAGATATAATATTTCAAAGAAAAATTCATAAAAAAATAATACAATGGTCAAATAATTTTAAATTTTTTTCTACAAATAAGAAATAAAATCTTCCTTTTCAGAAAAATTAATAACTAATTAATTTTGAATATAAATTATATGAAGAAATTTATTTTAACATATTAGACAATTAAAACAAATTAGATTTAGGAATATGCATAACTTAAACTAAGTATGATTTTAGAACTCAATACAAATTCTTTCCTATTGAATTTATTAAATATTTTCTAGGGACATATGTTTTTGTTAGTTTTCTAATTTGGTCCTTGTGAAATCTATAATATCAGTTTAATCCTTTATAGTTTATAAAATTTGAAGCAGAAAAATTTGAACATGCATAATTTTTTAAGTTTTCTATTTGTTATTTCAAATTAATATTTTTAATTTTTAATTTTTCAAGATCCTCTATTAAGCAAGATTTTGCCAAGATTCTTTTTATTTCTAAGTTTTTCTTTTTCAATTTGTCTTTTTTAGTTTTCAATTTGCACATAGATTTAGGCATTGATTTAATACCATAATATAGTTAATTAGGAGGTAAGAGACATACCTCACTTACAATGTTAGATCTGAAGCTTGATTCTCCCTCCGGTTCATTGCATTCGTCTGAAGTCACTCCCCCTTCATCGATGCTGGCTTCTGAGGTGCTTTGTTCTTTGTGGCTAGCCATCAATGCTAGTCTGGTGTATGTATCTATTTCTGACTTGGATGATGAGCTTTCATCCCAAGTGGCATTGAGATTCTTGGATTTGTTTTGCTTGGACCTCTTGTCTTTTTTCCTTTTTAAGTTCCGGACAGTTCTCCTTTATATGTCCTTCTTTTTGACACTGGTAGCATTGAACATTTCTTTTATTTCTTGGATTTTTCCTGTTCTGTATTTCTTTAAATTTGTTAGATTTAAAAAATTTCCTAAACTTCCTTACCATGTAAGCTTCTTGGTCTCCTTCTGGATCTAAGTCTGATTCTGGTTCATCCTTCTTTGTGTCTTTTAGTGGCAGATTCTAGTTTGACTCTTTTGTTGTACCTGCACATATGGTTTCATGTAATTCTATAGTTGAAAAGAATTCCTCTATGATACTTACCTCCAAATCCTTCAAGATGTAGTAGGCGCTGATTATCAAGGTCCATTCTGGAGTCCTGACAAAAGCATTGAGTGCATAGCGTATCGAGTCCCGATTGGTTATCGTTTCGCCGAGGTTGACTAGTCCGGTGATCAGCTCCTTGATCTTTGCATGTAGTTCGGCTACCTTCTCATCTTTTTCTAAACGGATGTTCATCAGTTTGTTCTGAAGAATGTCCCATCGTGCAAGTTTTGCTTCGAATGTTCCTTCATGGAGTTCTAGGAATTCTCCCAAAGGTCTTTTGCCGATGTGTAACATCCGATGTGATTTACTTCTTGAGGCAATAATAAACTTAAAATGTGATATTCCGCTCTGCTATTGGCTACAAAATCACTTTGCACCTTCTTCGTTTAGAGCTACTTTTCTTTCTCTACGCCTTGTTGATCTTTTGGAACTGCAAAATCGTACTTAATTATTAAAAGAATTTCAAAGTCAGTTTTTAGGAATATCTCCATTCGACGTTTCCAATACGTGAATCCCCCCTCGAATTTTGACGGAATAAGGCTTGGTCCGACCATCGATTTCTTTGCTACGGTCAGCGGTTAGTCCTTTTGAAGCATTCTTACTCTGATACCAATTGTTGGTCCCTTGGTGGCTGGCTAGAGAAGGGGGGGGGGGGTGAATAGCCCTGAAAAATAAAAACAAAAACCTTTCTCGACTTATTATAGCTTATTAGAGCAAACACTTGTATAAAAAGAATAAAGAAGCATATAAATTAAAGACAGAGGCATAGAAAGAATTACTTGGTTGTAATAAGAGGATTGTTAATCTAAGGCAAGTGAAGCGCACTATGAAGATCATAATGTTGATGGTTCATAAACAGTAGTAGAACAAAAAGAGAATGATTTACAAGTGATGTTCTAAGTTACTAGGATCAGGGCTGTATTTATAGCCTTGCTCGGGGTGCTGGAAAGGATTCCAGGCGCTTAGATGTAGATAGAACTTTATCCCCGTCGCATCGGATCACGACAGCAAGCATTTCAATAAGATTTTCTGGTCAGGGCGCTCGGACCATCCGAGCGCCTGGACTTAGTCTAGGCACTCGGACCAAGCCAACCAGCAGGTTGACTTTTTGGTATGGGTTCTCACTTTGACTTCGCTCGTTTGGGCGATTTCGGCCATCCAGAATAGAACTTACCCGAACCCATTTTCGGCCTTTTCGAGTAGTCATCTACTTCGGCTTCTCGTCCTTCGGAACCATCGCGTGTTTCCTTCCCGTTCGCCAGCGCAATCTTCTGCAGCACCTCGTCTCTCGGATGCATCGAACCCGTCGAATCTCTCCCGTGTCGTCCTTCTCGTTAGCTGCATCTTTCACTCAACCTCCTGTGCTTCTAAGTTCTTGCACACTTAGACACAATGCATCAAAAGACAACATGACCTAATTTGACTTGGTTGATCACATCAAAACCTTCACAGGGTACTTACAACTACAAACTTGAGGATGAGTTTTTTCAACCCGGAGTGATTGATGCAGGACCAACATGGATTACCCAAAAAATCTTCAATGAGTCATAACTTTTGACTCAGGACTCAGAATCATACTCTGTTTGTGCTCACGAGTGTAGAATTTAAAGATTTATGTTTGTTATAGGAAACCTATAGCTGCCAAGTTTTGAGCCTAAAAAAAGCTATTTATGCCCTTTTCGGAGCCTCTGAACATATTGTTTATTATTTTTAGTAACTTCCATTTTTATGGTATTTAGGATATTTCTAGTATTTATGGGTTAGGGATTGTCTCTATAAGTGTCATGTTTAAATAATATTTTTCTATTATGAATTTTCCTTTTATGGTAGGATTCTTTTCCTTTTTACAAAATATGAATCGAAGTATATATATTACGTTTTCTTTTCTTTTTGAGTTTTAGGGTTTAGAGTGTATATAAACGTTTGTTTAGCTATTTGAGGGATTATCTTATATTCTGAATAAAGTTTTCTTTTGGTAATTCTCTTCTTGCCTTGTCCTCCAATCTCTCTTCTCATTAATTAGACGGTAGGATAATTGTTATCTTGCCCGATCAGTGTCAAAACTTTTTTGCGACCCATAGGAGAAATATTATGAAACCGTCACCTTAAGCCCATAGAAGATCTATTCTGCTGTAGTTTTAAGAATCTTTTTTAGGCAATATCGAGATAATTTTGTGTAAAATACGACACCTAAATATAACCTTAAGGGATTTTTCCAAAAATTTTAGAAATTTTCTAAGAATTTTTCGGAGCTCGTATGACGAGTTTAAAGGGATCAATTATGAGGTCACGGAAAAGCCTGTTTAGACTATTCCATTTCAACGAGGAAATATTTAATTAATATTTTTTTAGAATCCATAAAAATATTTCAACATAAACATGCTAGATGATTATATAAATTGAAAATACTCTACTTCCTTGAACCTCTAAAATAAGATTAAATTATGCACATATTTTCTGATTATCCATTAGACTTTATACTTACTAGTTATTTTTCTTGACCTCCAATTTTACTAGCACTATCTTGATATTATAATTGATTTCAGCTGGTACAAATAATTGTTTAGAGATCTTGACTAGCTAATTCCGTAATTTTTATTTCATAGTATTTTTGTTTTGTTTCATTTGTTATTTTATCCATATAGTTTTCGTTCTATGAAAAAAATGATATAAATAAATAAATTTGATGAATTTCTTGATTACTATGTTTATATGCCTTTGTAGGTCTTTTTATTATAATGTCACCGAGAAGGTATCTCCTGATGTATGAAAATTACGTTCCGGGTCTCCGGAACGTGACAAGACCGAACATGGTAACACCCCTCCCAATTTCGCTAGTAGATTTGAAGCTTTATTCGACAGTGACATATTTTCACATTATCCTTAGCTTCGAGATAGTACATAAAGATCAGTGACATTCAGTTGATCCTTGTAATTCTCGCCATACAGTTATCGACTGGACGAGGAATCGGCAAGTATTGAACATGGCAGTTCGGATTTAGCCTTTCAAGCCTGCAAGTTAATTCAGAAGAAAAGCATTGCAGTATCAAAATCAGCATTATATATTGATTCATCATATTGTGATTCCTAATATGTTCAAAGCCCAAACCGAAGTGTTGAAGAACTCACTGATAGTCTAGAAGGAAATGGTGCAGGAATACCAATATCTCTATCCTGGCAAGATCTCTGCCCGGGCACAACCTGCTTCCTCCTCCGAAGGGAAGAAAAGTCCCTGCTTTTGGTACAAAATCCTAGAACACTCGAAGCAGGACACTTCATCAATGTATAATTGAGACCCCCAAAAGCGAGTAAATCAGTGTTCTACTTACGTCCCATCTAGATGAGTTGAACTTGTAAGGCTCGGGGTAGGATTGAGGATCCATGTTAACATTTCGATACCATAGCTGAATTCTCCATCCCTTGGGTATCAAGTAGCCTGCAAATTATTGAATGCTCACTTTGCGTACGATAAGAGATTAGTAGCTCTATAAGGACACAAACCATTGAGATATGTGTCTTTTGTTGCTTTCCGGAAAGCCACAAATGAGATGTTAATGATGCGTAGCGTCTCATCGATGACCTTTACGAAGAACAAGGAAAGAATTTTGTAGTCAAGACGAAGTCATGGATGCATTATCGTTGATACTAATAGTATTCGCACCTTCGAAAGGTACTCCATCTTCCTGATCTCCTTCAGTGTTAGGCCTTTTTGCATAGGTGGCATATTTCTTCGTATTTCCTCTTGCTCTAACTGCGAGGTATCACAATTTGCATTGTCAGAGTGAGAGGCCAAGCAAACGGTTATCGTGCGATATTATGTACCTTTGCTTTCTCGAAAACATCTGGATGTTCTTGAAGAAACACAGTTGCCCACATGGAAATATGCCCGGATGATTCATGGCCAGCATTGAGGTACATAATTAGTACATCGATGATCTCTTCGTCGGACAATTTTCTACCATTTTCATCTTCGACTTCCATTAGCTTATCCATCGTGTCATTTTTTGTCGAAGCGAGGTTAGCTCTCCTCATAGCCTTTCTTTCATCGAGGACATTCTGAAGAACTGCCACCAGTGTTCTCCTGGCCTAACAGAAACAATTTTGAACAAAAAGATAAACCGATGTTTCACTGATTTTGCGATAAATGGGGAATCGGTAAGTACCTTCAATGCTTTGTGGTAAGCAAATCCAGGGATGTTGATAGCCATAGCTCTGATTCCATAATTCAGGTCAGTGTAAACTCTTTCCAATGATTCGATAAGAATCTCATCTTCCGAGCACAGAAATATTTTCATAACGACTCTAAATGTCAACCTCCGAAGCTCAGTAAGGAACTCGATCGATCCCTTACTGGCCCACCTTTCCAAAGTCAATGTTGTTGTCTTTTCTATGAACGGGAGATAGGTACTAAGTGTTTCATAACCATTTATAGTGCTGGATGTGAGTCTTCTTAATCGCTTGTGTTCTTCGCCACTGATGCCTAGGAACGATTTCTTTCCGACAAGCTCATTTGTCGCTTTAGGCCATCCAGGCACAAAGTGATCATCATCCATCAAGACCTGTTTGCACAATTCCGGAGTTGTGACCATGATTGTCGGAGTTCCAAACATGAAGGCCTTGTAGATTCCAGTGCCGCCATATCTGCACCAAGAACTTAACAATTATATATATAATTTCTCATGTATACCTATCAAGCACGCAAAGAACACCATGATTTAAAAGCATTCATTGCTTCTTTTCGCTATTCGATAGATTTGCCACTGTATTATATCGTTTGGTTCCATGAAGGAATGATTTTCATGTAGTTACCTCCAAATAGTCAGAACAAACACAATTTGATGGAGATGAAGATGATGATTTCTTGTGGTCCACAAACTGATCAATGCTAGTAACTTTTTTTTTTTTTTTTCTAAAACCTTACTATAAAGACATATCAGAAGAATGAACAGTAGCCCCAAAATGTTAACTAGGACGAAAAGCTAATTTGTCTTTCGGCAAAAGAAACTGAAGTATCAGTAATATGCAAAGGAACAAACAAAGTTAAGAATGAGAGGCCAAACTACAAACTAGACTTTGGTTGGACGGGCGATAACTTGTGTCGTGTACTTTGTCCTTAAATGTGTCTTCTCCTTATTTCAACCTCTGAGTAAAACCGAGCAGAAATCGATAAAACCAAGGCCTATAAAAGCAAAAGACATTCAATCAAAAAACAACTACTCCAACTAAGACTGCTAGTAACTCTTTTACAGAAAACCTTACCATATAGGCATATCAGAACAATGAACAGAGGCCCCAAAAGGTTAACTAGGACCAAAAGCTAATTTGTCTTTCAGCAAAAAAATTTAAAAAAACTGAATTATCAGTACTAGGACCATCACAGTTCCCAGGCCAACTGACACTCCTGTTCCAATCCCAGTCTCCATCTCCTTTGAGTTATTTATTCAGAAAAGGTGAAAAAAATGATTTTGGGAAGAAAAATGAAATCCAAACCGAAATTTTGCTTCGATAAATGGAACAGGAACAACAAATTGTTTGAGGAGTAAAAAAAAAAAAGTAACAGTGGCAAGTGGCAAAAAGGCAATATTGCTCGCCCCCGGCACCCCATCGCACCACGCCCAAGGTCTTCACGAGGGAGGTAAATCATGGTAGTTGGAGAAGTTAGTGCGCAGTAGGAAAAGGTGCACAGGGACCAGGGAATTATGCTACTACCCCGCGATTCGAACTCACGCTCTCAAGTGGCAAGCTTCTACGCACTAACCGCTCCAGATAACCCGTGGGGCTAAAAAAAAAAATAAAAAAAAAAGTAACGGTCGGCAAAAGGGCGGATCCGCCGCCCTGGCGGCCCCCTACGCCGGCCCCCCGGTAATGTAGGAGGAAGGTAAATCAGGGTGAATGCTGGGATGGCAAAGTGTTGGCGTTCGAGGCTTTAAACCAATTGACGGAGATATTATCCCTCGCTGCAGCTGGTGACTCTCGAACCGTCGTACGCTCGGCAAACAGACCAACACTTTACCATCTGATCCAGCCCCTGGGGGCAAAAAAAAAAAAAAAAAATTAACTGGGGCACGTAGACGAAAGAGATAGAGAGAGGGAGGACCGGCGGGAGAAGGAGGCGACGAAGTCATCGGGGTCGGAGGATTTGAAAGCGCGGAGGAAGGCCAGCATGTTGCCGACGAACGGCCAGCCCATGTCACCCGGCGGCAGGTGGCTACGAGCCACAGCCCCGAGGCGGAGCTCCCAGGCCCACGCGTGCAGTCCCCGCACGCCGCCGAAGGCCGCCCATAGCGCCGCCGTTAGGGCCGCCAGCAGCAGCAGAAACTCCCACGCCTCGCCCATCGTCACCATCGCCTTCGCGCCCCTATATCGCTTCTTTCTTCCTCCAGCGGAGCTATGGCGGGCGGGGCGATGGACGCAGTGTCGTCTGCTGTATTTATAGAGAGAGAGGGGGGAGAGGAGAAGCGAGGAAACGACTGGCAACAAGGATCAGGCATTTTTTTTGTCGCGGAGTGGAGGAATGGTGTTTTTGTAAATTTAATTTTCTATTCCGATTTTTTTTCCCTATAATCTAGGTGTCGCTTGACTAAATTAGATAACGTTCCATTCTATTACATATTTAGAGGTGGACCTAATTGTAATTACATATTTTTGTTATAAATAATGTTAACATTTAGACGAAAAACGCTCATTTTCTAAAACAGTCAAAAGACAAATCATATATTTTATCTTCATAATATCTCTTATTATAGTGTGTTGTTATAGCGATAACTGCCATAATAGATAGAAATCACTGAATAACTATAACATATACCATTTATCGAGTAATTATTATAGTATTATTTTTTATTTCTAATGTGATTGTAATTATTAGTCGTGTAATAACTAATACAAAATTATGTATTTTATTTAGTAAATTTAGATAACGTTCTGCCTATTACATATTTAGAGGCGGACCTAATTGTAATTACATAATTTTGTTATAAATAATGTTAAAATATAGACGAAAAACGCTCATTTTCTAAAACAGTCAAGAGACAAATCATATATTTTATCTGCATAATATCTCTTATTCTAGCGTGTTGTTATAGCGATAACTGCTATAATGGATAAAAATTACTGGGTAACCATAAATATACCATTTATCGAGTAACTATTATAGTATTATTTTTTATTTTCAATGTCATTGTAATTATTAGTCGTGTAATAACTAATATAAAATTATGTATTTCATTTAGTAAATTTAAAATATGAAAATAGCAGGCGGGATCTTCTAGTATGTCTATCCTGATCTGTTCTTGGACTATGGACAATGATAGATGGGTTCAATGAGCCTCACCTGTTTATCAAGTGGGGCTCCATTAAATCCATCTATGACTGAATTAGACCAGGGTCTTGGTTCGCTAAATATGGACCAGAGAATCCTTGCTCTAAAAATAGATGGATTTCTTAGGATCCTTGAAGCCTCGCCGAAGTACTTCAATCGTTCCATGTGTTGGAAGAACAAACCCTTTGAAATTTGCGCCTTGATCTTTTTGCGTTGATATAGGATGCAAACGAATAGAGTAGTATAAAAATATCTGATCGGGTCCCAAAACAGTGAAGATGACTAATTGGGAACGTGACTCTAAAATTGATCAAATGAAGATTCTTCGTTGTCTTGCGTATTAAAGGGAGTGTTAATGACCAGGTTAGAGAAGAGGCCCCCGACGTTGGTCCTCCGACTCTCAAGTCAATGATCGACTTTTAGGAGAGGAACAATGAAACGAATAGCAGCAACGAGAATAAAATTATGTAGCGTCGCGTACCTATGCTAGTGGATGAAGACCCTCTTTTACAATGTCACTGTTGTATCTATGCACGAATTTCAAAATACTTCCAAAAAAGAACAAGTCATAAACTGACTCTGACATCTTTCCTAAAATGAGTCCGGGAATCTCTTTGATTTGATAGACTTCATGGAAGCTTTGAAAGTGCGATTTGCTTGCAGAATATTTTATCCTTCGTGACATAAAATACCAAAAGAGCGTATTAATTTGTTGAGCCGTGGGACCTACAATATACTGTTGGACAAGTGGCAGACAAGAGGGGGTGAATTGCCTATTGAAAAAAAATAAACCTTTCCTAACTTTCAACTTAGATTAGTAGCAACAGTATAATTATAACAATAAAATTAAACAACTACAAAATGAAAGAAGAGATAAAGAAATTTATTTGATTACAATTTAGGTGGCTATTAATCCAAGACAAATGAAAAATACTAAAAGTCTCCTTCGATGAAGGCGGAGAAGCCTCTTATACTCGTTGAATGCTCAGACAGTTGCTAGGAAATAAATACAAGAGTTGATGATTAATTCCTAGCTCCAGGGGTCTTTTTATAGCTCTTGGAAAAATCTTATCCGAAGTTGAAAGATGCCTTTAATAGGGCGCCTCCAACATGGCAAATTCTATCTATGCGAAAATAAAGTTTATCTTCGCAATGGTCACTGTTTGAAGGCGCTTTCAAGGGGTTGAAGACACCTTCCATAGAGGCTTGAAGGCGCCTGGTGTCTTCAATACCATTGAAGGCACCTTTAGTACATGCTATTGAGCTCCAAACTTCTCCTTTGGCTTTTCCGTTGCTTCGTTCGCTTGGACGATTTCAACCATCCAAATAGGGCTCACCCGAACATATTTTTCGGCCTTCTCCTCGAGCAGGATTCCTCCTCGACTTCTCGTCCCTCGAACGTTACGCACGTTCTTCTCATCCACCGGTGTATTCTTCCACAGCACCTCATCCCTCGGACGCACCGAGCCCATCGACTCTCTCCCGTGCCGTCCTTCTCGCTAGTTACGTCTTCTGCTCGACTTCTTGTGTTCCTAAGCTCCTGCACATTTAGATACAAGGATCATTTACACAAGACCTAACTTTAACTTGGTTGACCATATCAAAACTACCACAGGGTACTAACAATCTCCCCTTTTTTGATATGCATCAACCCAAGTTAAAGTTAGGGTCTAACAAAA
The DNA here is from genome assembly GCF_018446385.1 of Zingiber officinale. NCBI lineage: Eukaryota > Viridiplantae > Streptophyta > Magnoliopsida > Zingiberales > Zingiberaceae > Zingiber > Zingiber officinale. The sequence continues at coordinate 154,692,571 of NC_055992.1, read as the reverse complement.
TAATAATAAGTTGTAATTAGAATATATTCTTTCAATATAGAGAATTAACCAAGTGAACAAAATTGCAAAAATTTGAACAATGATAAAAATATTCTTACTTCCCCTTAACATATACCTATGTCTCAAATTTGAACAATGATAAAAATGTTCTTACTCCCCCTTTAACTTATACCTATGTCTCCCTCCTTGATCACATAAAAAAATTGAGAAAAAAAAACAATCATCTAGGGGTATACTGTTAGGATCCTTCGTACGGAGGCTAGAGAGGGGGGTGTGAATAGCCGACCCCAAATCGTCGTTTCTTTCTACAAAACGTGTTAGCGCAGCGGAAAATACAAAGAAACGAAAGAGAAGAAAACCAAACCTTAACACAAGGATGTAACGAGGTTCGGAGATTAGGGCTCCTACTCCTCGGCGTGTCTGTAAGGTGGACGAGTCCAGTCAATCCGTCGGTGGATGAGCCCCCGGAGAACCGGCTAATACAATATACTCCTTGTGGGTGGAGAAACCTCGCCACAAACGTTTGCAACAGCAAACAAAGAGTACAAGAACAGTAAGAAAAGCAATACAATATGAATACAATAGCACTCTACCAATTGCTTACTTTCTTGTCGACTGGAGGTGAAGCAGCAACTTCACAACCCAAACGCAGCAGGTCGACGGAAGCTCACGCGAAGCTTGAGGCGAGCTCAATCAAAGCTCGGTTGAAGCGAAGCTTGGCAAGAAGAAGTTCTAGAAGAAAGAAGAAGTTACGGCACCTCCCTTTATACCGCGAAGAAGACGGCGAAGAAACTAGCCGTTGCTACGAATCAGGCTCGACCCTGATCGGTCTGGGGCTGAACTGATCGGTCGTGGGGACCGATCAGATGTGTCGTCGATCGTGCCGGCTCCTGATCGACTTACAGAGAGTTGCCCAACTCTCTGTGTGTATCCTGATCGGTCCGGGGACCGATCGAGCTCCGATCGGTCCCCCGTCGGTAAACTCTGACCTTCGTTTGTTATCGATTGCTCACCGACCGATCGAGATACACAAGCGTATCGCTGGATCGATCCACAGATCGGATTTTGCCCAAACCAAGTCCCAAGTCTCCCAAACCAACATCCGGTCAACCTTGACTTGTTGGTACATCATGCTTAGCATCCGGTCACTCCCTTGACCTGCTAAGACTCCTCACCAAGTGTCCGGTCAATCCCTTTGACCCACTTGGACTTTTCTCTTCGTGTCAAGCATCCGGTCACTCCCTTGACCTACTTGACCTTCTCAACACCAGATGTCCGATCATCCTTGATCCATCTGGATTTTCCCTTGCCCGGCTTCACTCACCAGGACTTTCACCTAGCTTCACTCACTAGGGTTTTCACACTGCCTAACATCCCAGTTAGGACTTTCTCCTCTGCCAGTCTCCATACTTTCCCTTCCTAACATCACTCACCAGGACTTTCACCTGGCTTCACTCACCAGGACTTTCCACACTGCCTAACATCCCAGTTAGGACTTTCTCACTGCCTGGCTTCACTCACCAGGACTTTCCAACTGCCTAACATCCCAGTTAGGACTTTCCCACTGCCTGGCTTCACTCACCAGGACTTTCCACACTGCCTAACATCCCAGTTAGGACTTTCCCCGTGCCAAGTCTCCATACTTGGACTTTCCGCGTGCCAAGCTACCTGCTTGGACTTTTCCCCGTGCCAAGTCTCCGTACTTGGACTTTCCCCGTGCCAAGTCTCCATACTTGGACTTTCCGCGTGCCAAGCTACCTGCTTGGACTTTTCCCCGTGCCAAGTCTCCGTACTTGGACTTTTCCAGTGCCAAGTCTCCATACTTGGACTTTTCGCGAATCAGGTCAACCAGGTCAACCTTGACCTAAGGTTGCACCTACAATCTCCCAAACACCTATTCTTGTCAAACATCAAGAATACAACTCTCTTCTCGTCAAACATCGACATGCAACTCAACTAGGTCAACCTTGACCTAAGGTTGCACCGACAATCTTCCCAAGTCAAACATCAAAATACAACTCGAGTCAAGTCATCTCGAGTCGGGTCAACCTTGACCTAAGGTTGCACCAACAATCTTGTTGGGATCTTAGATGGCTAGAGGGGGGTGAATAGCCTCTTAAAAACAAAAACAAAATTTCTACACAGAGATTTGTTAGCACAGCGGAAATAATCAAAACAAACACTTATGCAAAGAAGAAAACACACCACCACTAACACAATGATGTACGAGGTTCGGGGATAACTTGCCCCTACTCCTCGGCGTGTCCGTAAGGTGGACGATCCCTTGATCTTTCGGTAGATCAACCCCCGGACAGATTCTGGCTAAGTATTTCTCCTTCTCGGTGGAGAAACCTCCCACAAAGTCTCAAAACAGATTTAGAATGAAGCACAAGACTTAGACTTACAGAATTTTGTGGCTACAATGAATGCACAATCAACTTACAGCCACAATGAATGCAGAGAGTGAAGAAGAAGTAGATTCACAGCCAAGAGCTTCACAGAACACCCTTGCTTGAACGTCGACAGAGAGTTTGCTACCAAAAAAAAATTACTTCCCAAACCTCTCTTCTACCTCCTTCTTATTTCTCTGCTCTCTTGCTGTCTTCAGCCAGAGCCAAACCACTGCATCGAATCACGTCAACCAGTAGCGTATCACTGTCGCCGAACCAGGCGTCGCCAATCACGCTTCTTCCTCATCTGATTATCTGAGCTCACACCAATACCATCCTTGGTCTTCACTGGTGTCTCTGAGCTCGAACCAATAAGGAAGAGTCAAGCTGATTGCAGCCAGTGAGCCAACTGAACAAGCCAGTGAACGTTGACGCTTCTTTTGCACAATTTGCAGCGATAACCAGTGGAAAAACCATTTTGTTTTATTCCTTTGATAGTCATTGATTTGAATTCAAGCATCACCATGGTACCTGCAACCTGTTACTCAAAAAGCTCACAAGCAGATGTTAGATCAGACGCATCAGAAACGAATCAGAAATCAGCAGAAACTGACAGTGTGTGCAGACAGTGTGGTGGATCGGTCAGCGGACCGATCCACACCTTTGGATTGATGTCTGATCGGTCGTGAGGACCGATCAGGGTATGGCCTGATCGGTCAGGGATTAATGAGTGCGGTTCCTTTCACTCCTGAGATCGTCACCTGATCGGTCTCAAGACCGATCAGGATATGACCTGATCGGTCCGGAGACCGATCAGGGTTCATATGGATCGGTCCACGGACCGATCCACTGCCTTTTTCCTTCTCGCGACATCATCTCCTGATCGGTCTACAGACCGATCAGATTACACTCAGTGTGCTACTGAGTGTTCCCTGACCGGCCTACAGACCGATTACTCAGTGTGCTACCGAGTGTTTCCTGATCGGTCGCCGACCGATCAGCAAACATAGTTTCACCAGATCGGTCTGTGCACCGATCAGGCAATCAAAATCCCACTGGATCGGTCTGTTGACCGATCCAACGCCCATGTGATATTGGGATTGGTCTTGAGAACGAGCTACCGAGCCCTCTCTGACCTAGTCCGGAGAACGAGCTACCGAGCCCTCTCTGACCACTCCGTGCCAAGTCTCCATACTTGGACTTTTCCCATGCCAAGCTCCCTGCTTGGACTTTTCACCAGATGTCTGGTCAACCTTGACCCATCTGGATTTCCCTTGCCTGGCTTCACTCACCAGGACTTTCCCTCCCAACGGATCAACCTCGATCAGTAGTCAGTCTGAGTTTGATTAATATCTGATACAAACTTAAATCAGTGTCAACATCAAAATAACAGCCAGGTCAGACTGTATCAACAATCTCCCCCTTTTTGTTGTTTGACAACACGATTTAAGTTTAGATCAGAATTGTTCAAATTTTCATAATTTTAGGGGAATCAAAATCCTCCCCCTAAGACGGATACCACATTATGTGAAGGTCTTCTAAAATCAAATTTGCATTCATCTAAACCTAGTTATCTTCTCCCCCTTTGTCAAACACCGAAAAGGTGCGAATAAGGTAAGATAACTTAAAGAACTCCCCCTTAACCCTTACTGTCTGTTTCTTAAAGCACTTAGAATTCCCTCTAAGTGTATTATGAGACAGTAATAAGGAAATAAAAGACAAACAAGACATGCAAGTGAACAGCATATTAATAACCGATAGAAAATGAAACATAATAAAGAGCAAGCAAATATAAAACTGAGTAGCATAAATACATGAGTAGCATCAGAAGTGCAAACATCCAGGTCAGACATAAAGACTAACAAATAACATCCAAAATACAGACAGACAAGGTGGCACACAGACTATATCAATCAACGTCGTCAACATGAGGAGCATCATCATCATCGGCAGGAGGGGTGAAATCCTGAGACGGCACGCTGGAGGATGGATGGCCTGGGTAAGACTGCGGAGGCGGGTAGCGTGCCATCCATCCGAGTAGCAACTGCTGTGTCACCACCTGATGACTGCGCATATCATCGAAACGCTGGTCAATATGCCCGCGCAGGTCATCGTAGTGCTGGTCTATCCGAATACGCAGGCCATCCAGCTCAGCAGATATCATCTCATCGTGCTGATCAAAGCGGCTCTCCAGCTCGGCGATCTGCCAGCGCAGATCAGGATCCGCCTCGCCATATGCAGCAGCAGCAGCAACCTGTCGTCGAGGTAACTCACCTAGTGCCCTCCCATCCTTCCACCTAACCGCCCCAGCCTGTCCTAAGATTCCAGACTTGGAAAATGCACATTTCCCAAGTCGACAATCCTGCCTAACCATCTTTACTATCCTCCCCTTAGAGACGTCAATACCCAGGGTCTCAAGCCAGTCAGTAATTACATGCCCAAAAGGCATATAGATGGTGTAACCGCTTGGCTCGCTATGGGATATGATAAAAGTATAGACACTCGACATGATATCAAAGTCAAGACGCCTACGCAACCCATAAAGCATCAGACAATGATACGGTCGAATCTCTGCCAATGGTTTAGAGGTAATAGGTAGAAGACAGTTTGTGATAATTTTGAAAAGAATGTAATCAGGAGCAGAAAGGCCAAGGGCTGCAAATGTAGGAAAATCGACATCTAACTCATCTAATCCATCCGGTCTCGGATGTCCAAAGAAGTACTCATAAATCGAGTCAGATGAGACATCAAGAGGATGAGGCACGGGTTCAGGCAAAGCAGGATAGAATGAGAACACCGTCCCCGAACACATACGACAGCCTAAATAACCAAAGAAAGCAATTAAGCTGAAATCAATGTTTTGCTTAGCCACTCTTGATCTATAACTACCATCAATAGTCTGATGAAGGTTGTTATAGAATTCAGAAACTAAGTCAAGGTTGATATCCCTCTCTAAATATACCAGGGAATCAAGTTTATAGTAGGCTATGGTCTCCGTAATCGCTGGACAAAACTCATTCATGTAGTTTTTATCGACTGATCTACATAGGAGCAACTTGAAGGTCCTTTCCTTAAAGGATTTTTCAAACTGTTGGTTGGGAAATCTCCCCGAACTGGACGGTTGAGGTCGAGAGGGAGCAGGAGCTTTGGATTTATCTTTGGACTTGGAAGTACCCTCACCTACTGGTTTCTTTCTAATGGGACACAATGGGAAAAAGAAGAGCACAGGAGCCACCCGAAACACAAAGCCATAGATATGTGAGAAATGAAATCGAAATGCCAAAGTTCTAGAGAAATAGGAGTTACCTTGGTGCCATTGAACTCTTGGCTAGAGCTTCGGAGAGCTAGAACTGCGATTAGTGTTCCGGCGTGCAAAGAGAAGAGAAAGGGTGAGCTGGTGGGAAGAGTCGGCTAGGGTTTCGCGTGAATGAGGAAAAGAAGGGATCGGGAGGTTTTAAGGGTTTAGATGGGTGTACAGTAAAGAAATGATCGGACGGTTGTCCGATCAGAAGGTATCAGAAGCCTCCTGATCGGTCTCCAGACCGATCCAGGAACATCCTGATCGGTCCACGGACCGATCAGGAGACGATCAGTGGCTTTTGTGCCGAATTGATCTGATCGGTCTCCGGACCGATCAGGGAACTCTCTGATCGGTCTGTAGACCGATCAGAAAGGGATCAGTAGCGGGCTCGAGCGTTCCAGGCTGACCTGATCGGTCCGTAGACCGATCAGTGTCTGATACTAGTATCTCCCGTAATTTCAGTAACTGAAAATAGTAATTTCAGTAACTCGTGTTCGATAATTCGTGGAAGTTTCTCTAGGAAAACTTCCAAGTTCAGAGCTTAGAACCTGGAGGATCTACAAGCATAACTCTTACCTAAAGGTTATGGTCTGAACTTGTTTATGGCCTTAAGGTTGCAGACATTTAGAAAACAAACAACTTAAGGCCTGTAAATTGAAATTTTTCACCTTTGTTATGTACAGTTTCAAGTTTGTCAAAATATATTCAAAATGCTAGAATTACTTCAATAGCCTGTCTTATTTTTCATTCAAAATCATGAACAGCCATATCAAACAACCCATTAATGAAAATCAGATCAAATCTAGGCAAGGGCCCAACCAAGTTTCCTTGGTTGGAATATATGAGTAAGATCTAGGAGCCAAATACACATGAATTATGTAATTGCCTTCCCCATACTCAATTTATGTCTCTTCAACCTAATTATTCAAGGGATGCATGATACATTTTGAATAATTTGGTTGATCCTAGCATCTCACCCCATTTCTAGCAAGCAAAAACATTTTGTTCAACCTTATAGTTTGTGTGAGATGTTCCCAAGTTGCCCAAAATCATTCCCAATTTCTCTTATCATTTTAATTGTCCTTATTGATCATGATGAAGTCCTAAGGACCTAATGAGCCAAACACATCCCCAACTCCCTCCTTAAATGACTAAATTCATTTTCCGGAAGGGGTTTGGTGAAAATGTCGGCTAGGTTTGACTTTGACTCCACATATGTGAGCACAATGTCACCCCTAGCTACGTGATCTCTAATGAAGTGATGACGCACTTCAATGTGCTTGGTCCTTGAATGATGGACTGGATTTTTAGTTAGGTTGATCGTGCTAATGTTGTCACATAGCACTTGTACACCCTTATAAGAAAGTCCATAATCCTCTAGGGTGTGTATCATCCACAACAATTGTGATACACTCTCTCCCATGGCAATGTATTCAGCCTCGGTCGTGGAGAGAGCAACACAATGTTGCTTCCGACTTGACCAACTAACTAATGATGAACCTAAGAATTGACAACCCCCACTAGTGCTTTTCCGATCCAATTTGCACCCAGCATAATCGAAATCGGTATAGCCTACCAAGTCAAAAGACTCCATGCGAGGGTACCATAGACCTACTCGAATTGTGCCCTTAAGGTATCTCAATATTCTCTTAACTGCAATTAAATGAGATTCCTTGGCACGGACTTGATATCTAGCGCACATGCCCACAACAAAAAGTATGTAGCTGTGAGATATAGAAGACTACCAATCATGCTTCTATACTGCGTTAGATCAACTGGTTTTCCACTCTCATCATTGTCAAGGCGAGTGTTTGTCGCCATAGGAGTGGATACTTCCTTAGAGTCACTCATGTTGAATTTCTTGAGCATCTCTTGAGTGTATTTCGTCTGATGGACATAAATGCCATCTCGAGTTTGTTTGATTTCAAGCCCAAGGAAGAATGTCAATTCTCTTACTAGACTCATCTCAAACTCACTCTCCATGTGAGAAATAAAATCATTCAAATAGCCCTTGTTATTTGAGCCACAAATTATGTCATCGACATATACTTGGGCTACAAAAATATTTTCACCATCTCTACGCAGAAATAGTGTTGGGTCTATTTGGCCTCTCACAAAACCCTTTTTTAGTAAATATGTTGACAACCTTTCGTGCCAAGCTCGTGGTGCTTGTTTAAGCCCATAAAGTGCTTTCTTGAGCTTGTACACGTGGTTTGGAGCTTCGGTATTCACAAACCCCGGTGGTTGTTCAACATAGACTTCTTCTTTAATAAAACCATTTAAAAAGGCAGATTTAACATCCATTTGATAGAGTTTGAAACCTCTATGTGCAGCAAAAGCTAGCATCAAACGAATGGACTCTAATCGTGCCACGGGAGCATAAGTCTCATCATAATCGAGACCTTCGACTTGACTATAGCCCTTGCCTACAAGTCTTGCCTTGTTTCTTACAACTTCTCCCTTTTGATTTAACTTATTTTTGAAGACCCATTTAGTTCCAATAATGGTGGTCTTTTTCGGTCTAAGAACCAAGTCCCACACTTGGCTCCTTTCAAATTGACCTAATTCGTCTTGCATAGCTATGATCCAATCAGGATCGTGCAATGCTTCATCAACTAGTCTTGGTTCAATCTCTGAAATCAATGCGACTTCATTAGACTCATTTCTAAAAAATGACCTAGTCCTAACCCCTTGTTGGATATCTCCCACAATTTGGTCTTGGGGATGACTAGTGGTTATCCTAGATTGTCTTGGTGTTGGTGGTGCCTCATGAATGGTCTCACTAGGCACAGGCAAGGACTCAATATCAGGCAAGGGATCAACCGGAGCCCTTTGTTGCCTTTGCTCATCGTCATCAAAGTCAACCTCGACTCTTTCTTCATTTTGATCATTCAAACTTAGATTTCTAAGTTCAAATTGAATTTCTCCTACATCCCTTGATTGATCATTTGAGTTGGGGATTTCTTCAAACGCTACATCTGAGGACTCTTCAATCAATTTAGTCCTATTGTTGTAGACTCGATAGGCTTTGCTGGTGAGAGAGTACCCGACCAGTATCCCTTCATCAGCCTTAGCCGTGAACTTCCCAAGATGATCCTTTGTGTTCAAGATAAACACCTTACAACCAAACACCCTAAGATGTTTAATTGTAGGGGGTCTCCCAAACCAAAGTTCATGGGGGGTCTTTCCTAAAAACCTATGTATCAATATTCGGTTTTGCACATAGCACGCTGTATTTACAGCTTCAGCCCACAAGTAACTCGGTAGTGAGTACTCATTAAGCATGCTTCGTGCAGCCTCTTGCAAGACTCGGTTCTTTCTCTCCACAACCCCATTTTGCTGTGGGGTCCTTGGAGTTGAGAACTCATGTCTATACCCTTTTGCTTGACAAAATTCTAAGAACCTATGGTTTTGAAATTCAACACCATGATCACTTCTAATGGTTTTAATTGTTGTTGATTTTTCATTTTCAGTTCTTCTACAAAAAGAAATAAAAATATCTATGGTTTGATCCTTAGTTTTCAAAAAGAAAGTCCATGTGTATCTAGTAAAATCATCAATAATTACTAAACAATATATTCTTTCAATATAGAGAATTAACCAAGTGAACAAAATTGCAAAAATTTGAACAATGATAAAAATATTCTTACTCCCCCTTAACATATACCTATGTCTCAAATTTGAACAATGATAAAAATGTTCTTACTCCCCCTTTAACTTATACCTATGTCTCCCCCCTTGATCACATAAAAAAATTGAGAAAAAAAAACAATCATCTAGGGGTATACAACAATAATTATTAGTTAGCTAATTTTTTTAAGAATTTCTTTTTAGATTGGAAAAAATTAAAATTTTTTATAATAGTTAACCGTTTAACAGTCAGTCAATTAAACATTTTATTTGAATAATTGGCTTCCAGGCTGCGGCGAGACACTAGGCCTTCTTGGATATTAGAGCAACAATCACTTCTAGACAAAGCCTTTTAAAAAAATTAAATATTTAATTTTCTTTTTGAGATTTCTCAGTTTAACTTAAAAAAATTGAATTATTACAATTTAATCTAGGCATGATTTTAGAACCCAATATAAGTTTCTTCCTACTGGATTAATCAGAAATTTTTGGAATATGTTTCTGTGAGATTCTTCTAATTTGGCCCCGATGATTTCTAATGTACCAGTTGATTCTACCATAATTTCTAAATTTTAATTTTTTAAAATCGTTTGAGCATGCATGGTGATGTTTCAACCTTTCGATTTCTATTTTCAATTTTTCGTTTTCTATCTTTAACTTATCAAACATAGGGCATGATCTTGTTAAGTTTAATTTTAATTTAGCATTATTATTTTTTTCCAGTTTTACTAAATCCTTAGAAAGTGCTTTAATAAATTGAAATGACTTTTCAGCGGATAAAGCACGTAACTCACCTACCTCGTGTTCTGATGCTCCCCCTTCATTGAAGCTTTCCTCTGATGATCCTCCCCCTTATCAATGCTCATCTTTGAGCTGCTTTCATCTTCATTTTGATAGTCTACTATTAGGGCTAGTCTAGAATAGGCTTCAACTTCGGATTCTGATGATGACGTTTCATCCCACGTCGCTTTCAGGGTTTTGAGCTTAAATTTCATTGATCTTTTGACCTTGTCCCTCTCCTTTTTCTTTAGTTCTAGGCAATCATCTTTGATGTGCCCTTCTCCTTGGCAATTATAACACCGAACCTTCCTTTTGCTCCGAGTTTGTTACTTTGTCTACAACTTATTAAATTTATTAGATTTAATAAATTTATTAAATTTTCTTACCATTAGGGATGCTTCGTCTTCATCGATTGATGTTTCGGAGTCTGGATCTTCCTTCTTGGCTTTCAAGGCAAGATTGTTGTTCAATTTTTCGATTTCTTTAGGATCTATACATCGAGTTTCGTGAAGTTCAAAAGTAGAAAACAAATTCTCTAGTGTACTTATCTCGAAGTCTTTAGAGATGTAGGATAATCATTCTGGAGTTTTCGGGAAGGCGTTGAGCACATACTGGATTGAATCTTGGTCCGTTACCGATTCTCTGAGATTGTTGAGCTGAGTGATGAGTTCTTTGATCATTCCTTAGAGTTGCGTTACCTTTTCTCCATGGTTCATCCATAGGTTTGTTAGCTAGGTTTGGAGGATGTTTCGTCTTGCTAACTTTGCTTCCAAAGTACCTTCATGGAGTTCCAAGAAGTTCTCCTAGAGCTCTTTGGCGGATTCGTAGCTGCCAATTTGATTAACCTCCTGGGGTGGAAAGATGCTTAGTAGATGAAATTCTGTTTTACCATTTGCCACAAAGTTAGCTTGTTCTTTCTTCGTCCATAAACACTCTTCCTTTCTAGCTCCATGTTGGTCCGGGGGGGGGGGGGGGGGGGGGGAAAAACTATATTTCATAATTAACAGGATCTTAAAGTTTGCTTTAAAAAATACCTCCATTCGGGGTTTCCATTGCGTGAAGTCTCCCTCGAACTTCGATGGATGAATGCTTACACCAATCATCGCTTCGTTGCTTTAGTGGCGGCTAGTCCTTTCTCAAGCCTCTTGGTTCTGATACCACTTGTTAGACCAGGTGGGCCAGCAAGAGAGGGTGAATTGCCTGTTGAAAAAAAATAAACTTTTCCTGATTTTCAACATAGATTAGTAGCAATAGTATAATTATAACAAGCAAATTAAACAACTACAAAATAAAATAAGAGGCAAAGAAATTTACTTAGTTACAACCTAGGTGATTATTAATCTAAGACAAATGAAAAGTACTAAAAGTCTCCTTCGATGAAGGCGGAGAAGCATCTTACACTAGTTGAATGCTTAGACAGTTGTTAGGAAATGAATACAAGAGTTGATAATTAATTCCTAGCTCTAGGGGCCTTTTTATAGCCCTTGGAAAATCTTATCCAAAGCTAGAAAACACCTTCAATAGGGTGGAAGACACCTGCAGCGTGGCAAATCCTATCCGTACAAAGATAAAGTTTATCTATGCAATGGTCACTGTTTGAAGGCGCCTTTAAGGGGTTAAAGGCGCCTTCCATAGAGGCTCGAAGGCGCCTTCAAGGGTTGAAGGTGCCTTCCTCCCAAAAGGTGCGAGGGCCCCTTCAATACCATGGCATGCGCCTTCAGCAGCTGCTACTGAGCTCCAAACTTCTCCTTTGGCTCTTCTGTTACTCCACTCACTTGGGTGATTTCAGCCATCTGGAATAGGGCACACCCAAACCCATTTTCCGGCCTTCTCCTCGAGCAAGCTTTCTCCCTAGCTTCTCATCCCTCGAACGTCGCGCTCATTCTTCTCATCCACCAATTTACTCTTTTACAGCACCACGTCTCTCAGACGCACCGAGCATGTTGACTCTCTCCCGTGCCGTCCTTCTCGCTAGCTACGTCTTCTGCTCGACTTCTTATGTTCCTAAGCTCTTACACACTTAGACACAAGGATCAAATACACAAGACCTAACTTTAACTTGGTTGACCACATCAAAACTATCACAAGGTACTAACATATACTACTTTGACCAACCAATCGAATCACTGCTATAGTCTGACCAACCTTTACCCCCGGGAGGTACTCGGTCAGTGTTTATGAATGCAGTCAGTGACTCGGATTTCACTCAGTTTTTTTATTTGAACGACAAGTAACCAAGTGTCTAGCATGTTAGATCGGCTAAAGCATTCGGTCATGGTAATTGATACTTGACTCCATGCTTCATCATTGTTTATGAAATCGGGCTTTGAGGCCTGATCGGCCGAAGGTCCCAATCGAACGAGCCCCTGGCTTAACACTCTATCCACACACAAGATTGTCACACAAGGCCCGACAAGCCCGGAGGTCCGATCAAGCATTCTCTTGTTCCGAATATTATTGATCACCCTTTGACTTTGACTCCCACGTCACTCAAACTCCTAGATTTTGACCCATCCCAGTGGAGCCCACGTTAAACACCTTATCAATATCAATATTTGAATTCCAGCTAAAAAATATTTATGATATTTGAATTTGAAAATTTAAAAAATAAATAATTTTAGTTTGAAATGTTCATTTCAAGTTCAGATTCGAATTGAATTGTTTGAACTTTGACTCGAATAAAATTGAATTTTAGTGCAAGATGATTTAAATTTGAGTTTGATTCGAATTATTCGAATCTTAAGTATTTAAATCAGTACTACTATGGTATTGATTTTTTAAAATATAATAAAAACTCGTGAGCAGCTTGTGAACACCCGAATAAAATATTATAAATTTGATTTCGGTTCAAAAAATTATAGAACATGTTCAAGTTCGGCTCAAATTTGATAATTTTGAATATAAATCAAATATTATTCAAATCGGTTCAAAAAACTCGCGAGTTGACTCAATTCGTTTGCTCCCCTAAGGTGGTATAATCCAAGTCATGAGTTTGTCCGATCAATCCAAATAGGTCTTTGAAATAACCCTAATTTTTTTTTTACCAAATAACATCCCAATGAAATAAGGAAATCGACTGCAATTAATAAACCATACCCCTACATTCAAACCCATTACAAGTACCAAAAAGAAAGAAAGGTTCCTGAACCAGTCAAACATTTAGAAGTCAAAATTTGATACTATTTTATTCTTCCTAAATCATGATCCTTGTTTATTCATTCTTATTGTAGAATTGCAAGGTCCTTAGGAGTGTACTGCCCAATCCAATTTGGTCAAGGGTCCAAGCCTCTAACATCGTCAATTTCTTCACCTGCCACAAAACAACCTAGTGAGTCTAACTCAATACCTCCAAACCACAATAGCAAAAGTTCTATAAACAATCATATACATCATTAAACCTACTTTTACTCGAAATTTATTGTCAAAAATCAAGTAAGCAGAAATATAGACATCAACCATAAAGCATCAAACTTTGAGTACCACATAACATTTTATGTATCCCATAAAATCATTATATTATATAGCATCATTCATTAACATTTATCATATATCATTCTTAGGTGAAGATACATCATATATTCTTTATCATTTAATCGATTGATTAATCTGTATATCAATGGTTCCAGATGGCGGCGTGTCAGCAATTATCGTCACTAGGCCATGGCCAAATATGGAAATATGATATTAGGGTCCCTCTGGGCCTTGTCTCATAAACGAGGTCCCTCTGAGACCTTGACCCTCGCATAATTTCCATTAATTCTCATCTTTATTATCTCCCTTTCTTTAAAAATCCTTTACATTAAGGTAAACATGCATCTTAAATTTAGCATGTCTTATTAAACTACATTAAGCCTAATAACAATTATATCATTAAACTAAATAAAGCTCAATAAACATGCACATCACTATTATATATAAAACCCATAAAACATGCATATCATTAATCCATATAAAGTTCAATAAACATGTACATCATTATTCTACGTAAACAAGGATGGATCTAGAAATTAGAGAAAGGCTGGGCTAAACTTTGAGGGTGGAAAAATGATTTAAGTATTAAAATACAATTAAAAAATAAATTATTTTGGATGTCAAATTATAGACTATAAAATATAATTTATTTTTAATAGGATTAGAGCCTAAAATAATGCTATCTTTATGCGTTGAATTGAGTTAGAATATTTTTTTCTCAATATAAAGACACCTGCTCTATTTTAGACACAATGAGATTTATTTATTTTAATATATATAATTAATTTGACTTATTAAAATTTTCTTATTTATTTATTTTATATTCTACTCATATTTTTTACCTATATTTCATATTTATTAAAAAATATTTTTGATAAATTTAATTGAAATTGATCGGATTATATATAATATATGATTATCTTAAAGATTAATTTATTTATATATTAGGATTTATGAAAATAAAATTTTTCATTAGCATAATAAAAATATATAATTATAAAAAAATTAGTAACGTTTTAAATTAAAATTAATAATAATTACATAATATAACTGAAACCAAAAATAAAACTAATAATAATAATAATAATAATAATAATAATAAAAAGATACATGATTAAATTTAAATAATATATTTGATTGACAAATTGAGGTAGGGATAATTAATATAAAATCTTTCTCATGCATGATTTGATCCGGGTAAATGAATGCAATATTTTTTTTTTAATTTTTATTGGCACATTTTGTGATTTGAATGGGATGATTTAACATGTAAAAAAAAATTTAGACTAGGCTATAGCCCAGGACGGGCCTAAGGTAAATCCATCTCTGTATGTAAACTCAATAAACATGCATATCATTAATTTACATAAAGCTCAATAAACATTTATACCATTAAACTACATGAAGCTAAATAAACATTTAAAGTTTTCATTTTTTTTGTGTATATGGTGCGATTACTCGTGACATTGCCTCGACTCCTAAACTTCCTCGGATGTAAGGTGGCCAATTATTCATCAAAACCTACTGTACGCACACCCTCCCATACCCCTCGAACCTTGCTGCACACAAACCTCAAATGACCATCCAAAAATATGCTACGCACCACCCTCAAACGCCACTCGAATTCTGATGCACAAAACCTCAAACAACCTGTTAAAATAATTGGGTTGAGAAATATTAACACAAAACTTATGCATTCTATTCAATTCTTAAGAAATTATAAACAGAATAGATAAAATTACGGAAGCGTACTAGAATCCATTGTATACAATCGATTTTGGGCAAGATCTTCAATTTGCAGATCTTCCTTAGTATCCAGAGAGTTTTGTCGATGAGGAAACAAAACAAAAGCGTCATCTGTAAACTGGGACCATAACCCTTATTTATAGAAGCCTAAGTTGCTTATTTCTAATTTGACCCCTCAACAAATTAGAAATTGCACATGGTATCCACATTAATTTATTCATAACAATTAAACCCTTAAGTCATATTCCTTAATCATAAATTAGATCACATTAAACTATGACTTCTTTAATTGATGACATTAGACATCTATAATTACAATTATGGTCCCAAAATTCTAACAATCTCCCACTGGACCATATGTGTAAACTTATAAATGTTAACCTGAATGAGCTCATAACTT
This sequence comes from Zingiber officinale, assembly GCF_018446385.1. Classification (NCBI taxonomy): domain Eukaryota; kingdom Viridiplantae; phylum Streptophyta; class Magnoliopsida; order Zingiberales; family Zingiberaceae; genus Zingiber; species Zingiber officinale. Next base: position 154,676,853 of record NC_055992.1, on the reverse strand, counting down.
TTGTCATCATAGCTATAGGGTTTCCTTAACAATCTCATCCATTAATTATATAGACATAGGATCAATGTAGTCTTCGTTGTATCTTTCACAACTAAACCATCAATGGTCACGTACATCAATATAATCAAATGACATAGATCAATTATGAATATGTGGCATGAAAATTACATGCAAGGTGATCTATTCATGTCAATTTTCAACTGGTCCTCCTTATAACCAAAGTGAGATCAAAATTTTAACTTAAGTTATACAAAGTGTAATGAAGTAAACATTAAACTTTATATCTGATCAGATAATCTCCAAATACATATGTTTCATTAACACAATCAAACATATATAGAAAACATATATAGTACAAACTCCCACTAGATCTAGATTTCACTAAACTGAATAACACCCATATGAGTGGTATGCTCATAGAAGACATTGAGTGGTAAACCCTTTGTAAAAGGATCTACTATCATGGAGTTTGTGCATATTTGTTCTATCAAAATCTGTCCACTTTGTACTCTTTCTTTCACAACAAGGAACTTGATATCGATGTGCTTCGATTTTGTCGAGCTCCTATTGTTGTTAGAATACAATACAGCTGATCGATTGTCACAAAATAACTTCAGTGGTCTTTCAACATTTCCCAAAATACGCAGCCCAGTGACAAAATTTTTCAGCCATATTCCATGATTAGATGTCTCATAACATGCTATAAACTCTGCTGCCATGGTGGAAGAAGCTGTCAATGCCTGTTTGGCACTTCTCCAAGAGATAGCTCCGCCGGCCAACAGAAAAACATAACCTGAAGTGGATCTCATGCTATCTTGGCATCCCACAAAATCAGAGTCAGAATATCCCATGATCTCAAGAGTATCTGACCTCTTATATGTGAGCATATAATCACTAGTTCTCTTTAAATATCTCATTACCCTCTTTGCTGCTTTCCAATGATCCATTCCTGGGTTGCTTAAATATCTGCCCAACACTCCAACAATGTACGCAATATCTGGACGCGTACAAACTTGAGCATACATAAGACTTCCTACAGCTGAAGCATAAGGAATCTTTTGCATTTCTTGAGTCTCGAGGCTTCCTTTAGGGCATTGTTTAAGACTAAACTTGTCTCCTTTAGCGACTGGGGTATTACCTGGTTTGCAATCTTGCATGCCAAATCTTTTAAGCACCTTATCGATATAGTTCTTTTGCGATAATCCAAGAATACCTCGAGAATGATCTCGATGTATTTGGATTCCTAATACAAAAGATGCGTTACCAAGATCTTTCATTTCAAAATATCTAGATAGAAATCTCTTGGTATCATTTAACATACCTATATCGTTTGTGGCAAGCAAAATGTCATCAACATATAAAACCAGAAAGATATGCATACTCCCACTGAACTTATGATACACACAATCATCTACCATATTTACCTCAAAACCAAATGAGATTATTATTTGATGAAATTTGTGGTACCATTGACGAGATGCTTGTTTTAATCCATAGATGGACTTCTTAAGTTTGCAAACCATACTCTTTGGATCTCCTAATATAAAGTATTATGGTTGCACCATATAGATTGTTTCCTCAATGTCTCTATTGAGAAAGGCTGTCTTGACATCCATCTGATGGAGTTCCATATCGAAGTGTGCGACAAGTGCCATGATTGTCCTTAAAGAGTCCTTCGTTGAAACTGGAGAAAAGGTCTCTTTAAAGTCAATACCATATTTCTGAGTATAACCTTTAGCTACAAGACGTGCCTTATACCTTTCCACATTACCATTTGAATCCCGTTTGATTTTAAAAATCCACTTACAACCAATGGGTTTCACACCTTCTGGTAATAGGACAAGTTCCCAAACATTATTGTCTTGCATTGACTTATACTCTTCATTCATTGCCTCAATCCACTTTTGAGAATTTGAATCTTACATGGCTTAACAAAAGTTGATTGGATCATCCTCCGCCATACCATCATTTTCCTCATGTTCTTGAAGTAGTACTATGTAATCATCTGAAATAGCACTCCTCCTTTCTCTAGTGGACCTTCGTAAAGGCACTTGTTCTACATGCACTGGTTCTTGAGGTTGTTGAGTTTGTTCTTCTGAGAGTTGATTAACAATGTCTTGTTGTTCTAGTATTGCATTCTGATCACTGACAGGAATAAAATCCTGATCATTATTAGAAGCAATCATAGGAATATAAACCATTTCCTCTTGAAGAGTAGTGGGAATACATTCCTCCTCAAAGACAAGGTCAGTTACTTTATTCTTCCCCCCAAACTCAATATCCTCAAAGAACGTTGCAGTTCCCGTCTCAAAGATGGTCTTTACTTTGGGATCATAAAACTTATAGCCCCGTGATCGCTCAGAATATCCAATAAAGTAGCTACTTACGGTTCTGGAGTCCAATTTCTTTTCATGTGGCCTATATAGTCTAGCCTCAGCTGGACATCCCCAAATATGAAAATGTTTGAGACTTGGCTTTCGCCTTGTCCAAAGCTCAAAAGGTGTTTTAGTAGCTGCTTTAGTGGGTACTCGATTTAGAATGTAAGTTGTTGTCTTTAATGCTTCTCCCCAGAGTGACATTGGTAAGGTTGAATGACTAATCATACTCCTTACCATATCCTTAAGAGTTCTATTACGTCGTTCAGCTACACCATTCATGCTTGGTGAGCCTGGCATGGTGTACTGTGGGACTATTCCACACTCCTCTAAGTATTGAGCAAAAGGTCCTGGACGTTGCTCACCTGAACCGTCATATCTACCGTAGTATTCACCACCACGATCAGATCTGACTTTCTTAATTCTTTTGTTAAATATTCACCACCACGTCATATCTATTTCTAGAGATGTGTCCTAAACGTTTGTGTCATAAGGCACCTGAATTTTCATTATTAAATTTACGGTTAGTACCACGTGATTCCACATTCAGGGTTTCAATATAAGAAGCATTTATATCAAGCATATAAAAATTGTCATAAATTATAAGTGAACCAGTTCCAACAATAATAGAATTAATAGATAAACTGAATTGATCATTTCCAAACGAACAACAGTAACCTAATTTGTCCAAATTAGAAACAGAAACCAAATTTCGTTTAAATGACGGTACAACAAAAGTATCTATTAAGTCTAAATAGTAACCAGTGCTTAACAACAATCTAAAATGCTCTATTGCTTCCACCTCAACCGACTTGCCATCACCCACATAAATGCATCTTTCAGCATCAGTTGGCTTTCGGTAGCTCAAGCAACCCTGCATTGAAACACTGATGTTAGTAGTAGCACCAGAGTCTAACCACCAAGTGTTTCTAGGTACTGAAGCTAAATTTACTTCAGAACAGACCAAAGTGAAAAATGTACCCTTTTTCGCACACCATGCATGATACTTAGGACATTCTTTCTTGACATGATTAGGCTTGTTACAGAAGAAACAACCTTTCTTGTCAGTATCCTGTTTTTGTTTCTTCACATAAGGACCTTTAGTATCCTCATTCTTTCTTTTATTGCCCTTATCTTTAGGGGTGCTTGCCAAATAGGCACTTTCAGCCTTGATTTGCTTCAACCTCTCTTCCTCTTGAACACAGTATGAAATGAGCTCATTAAGAGTCCATTTCTCCCTTTGACAGTTATAATTGATTTGGAACTGACTAAACTGGTTCGGAAGAGAAATAAGCACTAAATGCACAAGCATGTCATCCGACAATTCAAGATTAAGTGTCTTCAACTTCGATGCAAGGTGAGACATTTCCATGATATATTCCCGAACATTTCCCTTGCCTTTATACTTCATGGAAATCAAGCTCTTCAGAATTGTGCTTGTTTCTGCCTTATCGCTTTTGGCAAAGCGCTTTTCAATCTCATCGAGATATTCCTTAGCTTTGGTGACACTATTAGACACCGCGCCCCTAAAAGCCTCAGGTATGCCGCGCTTGATGATCATAAGACTCATGCGGTTAGAGCGATCCCACTTCTCATATTTAGCCCTCAGTTCAGAAGAACTAGTATCTGTAGGAGCAGTGGGTTGCTCTGTCCGAAGTGCAAGGTCTAGATCCATGCAGCCAAGAACAATTAAAATGTTCTCCTTCCAATCCTTAAAATTTGTACCATTAAGGATCGGCACTGAACTTAAGTTAGCAGAAATAGTAGCAACATTTGCTGAAAAGAGAACACAAGAATTTAACATAAATAACATGCTCATTTTGAATTAATTAAAAAACAAATGACAAATCCCATCTGAAGATACCTAGTGCAACAACAATATCAAGTCTTTGGACAGTAATATTATTTGCAAGTGGTACTCTTTCTGTAATAATCAAGCACTAATAATAATGCATGACAAATAATAAACCTATCTTTGGATCGATTTATTATATGCATGAACTAAAGAAATCCTTATAATTGTTACGTGTTTATTATCACAAGTAAATGTATAATTTGTTAAGTATAAATCTTCCTTTGGGCCGATTAATACTCACAGAAATATACACATTTACACTTTATTTAATATCTCAATAATATTTTAATTAAAATTAAATTTAAATAATAGAGGTCACTTTGGCGACATATAATTTAAATTTAATTGAAATTAAAATAATAGATATTAACCGAACAAATATAATCCATTTAAAAATTTAAATCAGTATTATAAAATAATTTAATTAAATTATTTTATCCAAATAATTTAAATTTAATGGATTATTTTTAAAAGGGATAAAATATATTGCTTATGTGTAATATTTTTGATTCCCTCTGTAAAAAAAAAAAACAAAACAAAACAAAAGTATCCAGAGAAAGGCACTCCTCCTGAACGTGGCCTCACTCCAAGTTCAACGTATTTTTTTTTTTTTTTTGAAAAACACGTAACTTTCAAAAAACATGACTCTGTACATCATCTCCATTTTTCCATGCCGCACACCTCGACTCCGCACGAACCGTCGCAACTGCAGTTGCCGACTTCGACAGTCAATCGACAGGATATCGAAGCAGTCGGCAGCCCTTTCCAGCATCGGACGCCAGTCACAAAATAGCGAGAGGCGGTCACAGCCAACTCGACGGCCACAGGCGCATCTCGATCCGACTAACTGTAACATGAAGTTTGTTGTCGGTGGCCTAGGAAACTCGTTGCAAGCAACCTCCCATGACGCTTTCCCTTCCCCGGTGGAATTTACGATGCAGTCGTAAATTTTTCCAACCGATTGTGACACATAATAGTGCCGAAAATCACAATGAATAAAATCATAACATGATATATCATGAACCAAAACCGAGATTGCACAAAAAATAAAATTTTATACTCAAAATCAAAATTTTCCTTAAGAATTTAGAATAGAATTTTCCTTAAGAATTTTGCTCGAACTACGATTGCTGACCACGACAGTCAACCAACAGTATACCGGGGCAGTCGCCGACCCTTTCCATTGTCGGAACGCCTGCCACCTTTGTCGTTGGCTTGGCGTCTGCTTGCACAGAAACAGTGTGAGTAAACCACGACCACCTCGCTGTAGAAAATTTTCGACAAGTTGCGCCACTGTTCACAGTGTTCGGCATGGGAGCAAGCGACGTTGATAAAATAAAATCGAGATTACACAAAGATAAATCTTTGTAATCAAAAATTATTTTCTTAAGAATTTGGAATAGAAGGCTCTGATACCAATTGATAAAAATTAAGTTGAGAAATCTCAACACAAAATATATGCATTCTATTCAAATTCTTAAGAAAGTATAAACTGGATAAACAAAAATTACGGAAGCGTACCAGAATCCATAGTATGTAATCAATTTTGGGCAAGATCTTCAATTTGCAGATCTTCCTTAGTATCCAGAGAGTTTTGTCGACGAGGAAACAAAACAAAAGCATCATCTGTAAACTGGGACCATAACCCTTATTTATAGAAGCCTAAGTTGCTTATTTCTAATTTGACCTCTCAACAAATTAGAAATTGCACATGGTATCCACATTAATTTATTCATAACAATTAAACTCTTAAGTTATATTCCTTAATCATAAATTAGACATTTATAATTACAATTATGGTCCCAAAATTTTAACAATTTTTCCTTTTATGATATGATTCTTTTCCTTTCTATACAAAATATGAGTCGAAGTATATATATTAGGATTTTTTTTTTTTACTTCTAGGATTTAGAGTGTATGCTATTTGATAAATTATCTCCTATTCTGAATAAAATTTTCTTTTAGTAATTATCTTCTTGCCTTGTCCTCCAATCTCTCTTCTTGTTAATTAACATGTAGGATAATTGTTATCTTGTCCGATCGACATCAGAACTTTTTTGCAACCCATAGGAGAGAAATACTACGAAATCGTCACCTTAAGCCCATAGAAGATCCATTCCGCTGTATTTTTAAGAATCTTTTTTAGGTGATATCCAGATGATTTGGATTTTTTATCATTATTTTGTTTAATTTTGTGCTATGAACATTGATGAGAACAAAATCCTATGAAGAACTATTTATATTTATTTGATTGTGTGAACTTAAAATATTCCCTAAATCCAACAGCAAACTCTTCTTCCCTTATCCTACTGTTTAAAATTTGAGCAGGAAGCAAAATGTAGTCCATATAGAGTGTGGAAGATAGGCTCTCTACTTTTCTCTGGTCCAAAGAAGTGCGAGAAGGAAACAACACAGCAAGAAGATCAAGTTGAAAGATCAAATCCAAGGCCACCATGACATTTCAGTTGCTTGTTGAAGACTGCAAATTAGTAAAATCATTTGTCTCTAAAAGGAATATCAGGCAACAAAAAATTAATAATGATAATAAAAAAGCTTACCCAACTTTCAGATTTCCGGATGCACTTGTTTCTCATTTTACTCCTCCCGTCAATCATTATGATGTCGCTTTCAAATAATAGCACCACTCTAGTGTTGGTTTTAAGGTTTATTATATGATACCATTGAAAATAAAAATAGCCTAGGATAATCGATCCGATCCTACGGAAGTTTTCTACTGGCTACCCGGGGTAAATTAGGAAACGCTCACAGCGAACAGCCCAGGAACCCAGTATCCTTTAGTTACGTGCCCCATTTGGAAGAAAAATTTCTACAAATTCGTCATATCTGGGGCTCGAACCGTAAATATTTAGATGACAATTTGAATACTCTGTCACTGCACTATAGCCACTATTATGATGTTGATTTTAAGATTTATGCAACACCATTATAAATCAGCACAAGTGTGATCGGCGGAAGAAGTAAGATAGAAAACAAATACGTCCTTGAAAATTTTCAGAATTAAATGTCTTTTTAAGAATTCTACAATTTTAAATGCGTCAATTGCTTAAACCTTTAGGGTGCGTTTGGTTCAAGTTATCATATATAACCTTGGGTATGTGATTACCAGGTAATCACATAACTAAAGTTATGGGGAATAAAACATAACTAAATGTTGTTTGGTTCAACATAGGTAATGCAACAAAAACTTGTTTGTTTGAAGGTTTTAATGAATACCTTAGTTTAATATTTTTACTCTCAGTTACAAAATCAACTATACATATTATTATTTATTTATTTATTTTTTATGTTTTTTTCTTTTCTTTTTCTTGTATATTTTTTTACTTTTTTTATATGTTTTTTTTTATTTTTTATATTATTTATATTTATATTTTTTTATTTTTTTACATTTTTAAAATTTTAATTTGTATTTATTTATTTTATTTATTTATTTTTTTTATTTTTAAATTTTTATAAAGTTTTTATTTTTAAAATTTTTAAATTTTTTTAAAATTTAAATTTTTTATTTTAAAATTTTATATTTTTTTTGAAATTTTATATTTTTTAAAATTATTTATTTTTAAAAATTTTAAAATTTTAAAATTTTCCAAACATTTTTTTTATTTTTTTTACATTTTAAATATTTTTTTTTACATTTTTTTTCTCTTTTTTCCATGTTTTTTCTTATCAGAGGGTATTTTTGATAAAAAAAATCGTTAACCCTGGAATCAAGAAAAACCTTAGGGGGTGTTTGGTATGCGCGTTTTCCATTTTTATTTTTTGGAAAACGCGCGTTTTCTGAAAAACGGTGTTTGGTTTACGTTTTCCGCACGTGTTTTCTAAAAAATTGGCTATCATTTTCTAGAAAAACAGAGAATGACAAAAAGTCATTTTCTGTTTTCTAGAAAACGCGCGTTTCCCAGAAAATAAAAATGAAAACGGTACAAACTAAATACACCCTTAGTTTTATGAGGTTTTTCGATTCCGGGCTGCATGACCCTTTTGCTGACGTGTCGGGCATAGAACATTACTCGGGAATCATCGAATACCTAAACCAAATAAGGTTTTTGTTGATAACCTTGGATGGATAACCAAGGTTATCAAAAATAACCCCGAACCAAACGCACCCTTACCGTCATCCCAATTGAAGTGACACTGCTACAAACTGCACACTTAACTGATCTTGCTGCTCTATATTGTTACATCAAAAGCATCTAGCAACTTCCACAGTTGACATAGGCTACTTGATTGTGCCCCACGGGGTTATCCGAAGGGGTTAGGGCGTAGAAGTTTGTCCAATGAGAACGTGGGTTCGAATCGTGACGGCAGCAAGGGCGTAAATCCCTTATCCCCGTGTCCCTCAGCCCACTGCACCTTTAACTCCTTCGGCTACCGTGATTAAGTCCCCTCGTGATAGCCTTGGGCAAGGTCCACGGGGACGTTGGGGACGAGCGTTATCGCCTTTTACCCAATAGGCTACTTGATTGCTGTATCGATTAATGTAACTACTTAGTGTTTACTAGAATCCACTAGACCCTTTGCCAGTAGCCATGTGTGGAGCATTAATAACTTTCCTTTATCTTGTTAATTTGTATCTAGCTACTCATCCACAAGGACAGATCGAATAACTAATTAAATTATGTTTCTGCTCACCCTCCAGATCCAGGTTTAATGTGTAGCAGCAAGAACAATGGACGCTCGTCACTCCGCCTCTCAACATTAAGAGAGTGTGGCATCCTCCACAAATCACCTGAGTCATTTCTGTACCTGTTCGACAAGTACGATGTACCTGTGATTAAATCAATATCAATTATCAACACCAATCATTTAGTATTCTTACCGGGAGGTGGCACTGCAAACAGAGCAGCATACTGATGCTGCTCCAGGAGGATACAGAAGGAGGTTTCTGCACGATGAACATACAAGCACAGGAGTTGCAGCTGGGTATGGAGCCAGAGGAACTGGACTTGCTTAGCTTGCTGCTTATGCCTAATTGCCTTCGGCTCCAAACCTTATACATGACGATGATCATCGATCAAACAAAAGAGATTTTAAGCGGATTTTAATCGATTGAGCTTGCACCTTGTTTGTCTTTCTCCATTAATTTCTTCCGGAGAGCTAGCGCAGTGTTGTTTGTGTTTGTGCAGTTTCTGCGCTGTGGCCAGTGGCTCCGGCTATAATGGGTTAGGTCTAGCACTTCATGCAGTAGGGTTGGCATCCCATTGACGTGCCCTCCATTTACGTCCGAACTGGCAGCTGAGGAAGCGCCGCGTTTGCGGTTATGGGAGGCGGCGAGGGATCGTGACTGACGGCGTTACCGGTCGATTTCCAGGTGTTTACGTCAAGGGGAAAAAAATAGAAAAAGTTGAATAAAAGGTCTAAATTTCACTTGTCTGTCGGATCATGCCATCGCCTTTCAATTCTCTTTTTCGGCTTTATATTTTTTCTTTTTCTTCTTTTTTTAAAATTTCTGATTATGCTAATAAATTATGATTTTAAGATTTAGGGATTATGTTATAGTATTAAATAAAAAAATTCAAATTGATTTATTTTAGTGTGCACAAGATGTGTAGGTAAGACGTATAAGATATTAAAGATATATATATATACACACACATACACACGCCAATGTTAACTTGGGCGGTATTCGTGGGTAGCACAGACAGCGAAATGCTAATTTTTTCATTTGTTTTTATACTTCCGGTTATGCTAATAAAAAAAATATGGAATCGTCATATAAACAGTCTGTTGGATTTGCAAGGTTACAAACATAGCCCCATATTGTAAAATACATGGGAAAGATCATGGGTTTATAAAGAGAAAAGATATCTCCATTGACATGAGACCTTTTGGGTAGAGTCCAAGAGCAAAACCATGAGGGCTTAGGCCCAAAGTGAACAATATCATGCAAATGTGGAGATATCTAAATTCTTTTCGATCCTACAAGTAGTATCAGAGCCCGGACTGTCAGAAGGTTTAACCACCGACTGCGCACAACAGCCAGTTTGATTAAGCCATGTGGATACAATATTACCTCGAACAAAGAAAATGAGGGCTCCTATGTTCGAATTAAGAGGACTAGACACCAGATAAGGAAATCCTAATAGGTCGGGTGGACCGAAGGACAGGAAGACCTGGTGGGTCGAAGGATCGGACTTGGGAAGCGTGTGGAGAAAAGATATCTCCATTGGCATGAGACCTTTTGGGTAGAATCCAAAAGCAAAGTTACGAGGGTCTAGTCCTAAAATGGACAATATTATACAAATGTGGAGATATCTAAATTCTTTTCGATCCTACAAGTGGTATCAGAGCCAGAATGTTTAACCACCAATTGTGCACAATAGTCATGGTCTGATTAAGTCATGTGGGTACAATATTACTTCGAACAAAGAAAGTGGGGGCTCCTATCTTCGAATTAAGAGGACCAGACACCAGATAAGGAAATCCTAGTAGGTCGAGTGGACCGAAGGGCAAGAAGACCCATGGTCTGATTAAGCCATGTGGGTACAATATTACCTCGAACAAAGAAAGTGGGGATTCCTATGTTCGAATTAAGAGGACCAGACACCAGATAAGGAAATCCTAGTAGGTCGAGTGGACCGAAGGGCAAGAAGACCTGGTGTGTCGAAGGATCGGACTTGGGAAGCATGTGGTCCTTTGTTTGAGGGGGGGATTGTTGGGTTTGCAAGGTTGCAAATATAGTCTTACATTGTAAAACACATGGGAAAAATCATGGATTTATAAAGAGAAAAGATATCTCCATTGGCATGAGGCCTTTTGGGTAGAGCCCAAGAACAAAACCATGAGGGCTTAGACCCAAAGTGAACAATATCATGCAAATGTGGAGATATCTAAATTCTTTTCGATCCTACACAGCCCCCTAGAGTCGGTCCTATGGATATCTGGTTATGCCAATAAATTTTTGCCTTTACGGGTTGGGTTGGTGGATCATCACCTCTGCAGCACCCTATAGCTAACCCCACACGTATGGAAAGAGATAAATTCAGAAATAGAGGCGGCATGATTTACCTTTCTCATTTCACTATGGGGCTAGTGATGAGGAGCGCTTACGGTGAACGAATCATCTTTTTTTACTTTCTTATTTATGAAATCTTATTCATTTATAGTGCTAATCATGCCTAAGCTTGGATTAAAGGGATTAAAAAATTTCTAGAATATTGAACCTACAAAAATATTCCGACATAAACATGCTAGATGATTATATAAATTGAAAATACTTAAACAAGATTAAATTATTCACATTTTTTTTTGACTATCCATTTAATAATTTACACTTACTATTTATTTTGACTATCCATTTAATAATTTACACTTACTATTTATTTTGACTATCCATTTAATAATTTACACTTACTATTTACTTTTTCTTGGCCTCCAATTTTAGTAGCACTATTTTGATATTATAATTGATTTCAACTTGTACAAATAATTGTTTGAATATACAAACTAATTCCGTAATTTTTATGTCATGGTATTTTCGTTTTATTTCATTTGTTGTTTTATCCCTATAATTTTCGTTGTATAAAAAAATGATATAAATAAATAAATTTGATGAATTTCTTAATTATTATGTTTATATGTCTTCGTAGGTCTCTTTATTATAGTGTCACCGAGAAAGGTATCTCCCTATGTATAAAAATTACGTCTATGGAACGTGACAAGACTGAACATGGTAACACCCCTCCCAATTTCACTAGTAGATTTGAAGCTTTATTCGACAGTGACATATTTTCACATTATTCTTAGCTTCGAGATAGTACATAAAGAGCAATAACATTCAGTTGATCCTTATAATTCTCGCAATACAGTTATCGACCGGACGAGGATGCGGCAAGTATCGAACTTGGCAGTTCGGATTTAGCCTTACAAGCCTGCAAGTTAATTCAGAAGAAAAGCATTGCAGTATCAAAATCAGCATTATATATTGATTCATCATATTGTGATTCCTAACATGTTCAAAAGCCCAAACTGAAGTGTCGAAGAACTCACTGATAGTCTAGAAGGAAATGGTGCAGGAAAACTGATATCTCTAGCTTGGCAAGATCGTTGCCCGGGCACAACCTGCTTCCTGCTCCAAAGGGAAGAAAACTCCCTGCTTTCGGTACAAAATCCTAGATCACTCGAAGAAGGAAACTTCATCAATGTATAACTGAGACCTCCAAAAGCGAGTAAACCAGTGCTCTACTTACATCCCATCTAGATGGGTTGAACTTCTTAGGCTCAGGGTAGGATTGAGGATCCAAGTTAACATTTCGATACCATAGCTGAATTTTCCATCCCTTCGGTATCAAGTAGGCTGCAAATTATTGAGTGTTCATTTTGCATACGATAAGAGATTAGTAGCTCTATAAGGACACAAACCATTCAGATATATGTCTTTTGTTGCTTGCCGGAAAGACACAAATGAGATGTTAACGATGCGTAACGTCTCATCGATGACCTTTACGAAGAACAAGGAGAGAATTTTGCAGTCAAGACGAAGTCATGGATGCATTATCGTTGATACTAATAGTATTCACACCTTCGAAAGGTACTCCATCTTCCTGACCTCCTTCATTGTTAGGCCTTTTTGCATAGGTGGCCTATTTCTTCGTATTTCGTCTTGCTCTAACTGCGAGGTATCACAATTTGCATTGTCAGATTGAGAGGCCTAGCAAACGGTTATCGTGCTATCTTATATACCTTTGCTTTCTCGAAAACATCTGGATGTTCTTGAAGAAACACAGTTGCCCACATGGTTATATGCCCGGATGATTCATGGCCAGCATTGAGGTACATAATTAGTACATCGATGATCTCTTCGTCGCACAATTTTCTACCATTTGCATCTTCAACTTCCATTAGCCTGTCCATCATGTCATTTTTTGTTGGACTGAGGTTAGTTCTCCTCATAGCCTTTCTTTCGTTGAGGACACTCTGAAGAATTGCCACCAGTGTTCTTCTGGCCTAACAGATACAATTTTGAACAAAAAGATAAACCGATGTTTCACTGATTTTGCAATAAATGGGGAATTGGTATGTACCTTCAATGCTCTGTGGTAAGCAAATCCAGGGATGTTGATAGCCATAGCTCTCATTCCATAATTCAGGTCAGTGTAAACTCTTTCCAATGATTCGATAAGAATCTCATCTTCCGAGCACAGAAATATTTTCATAATGATTCTAAATGTCAACCTCCGAAGCTCGGTAAGGAACTCGATCGATCCCTTAGTGGCCCACCTTTCCAAAGTCAATGCAACAGTCTTTTCTATGAACTGGAGATAAGTACTAAGTGCTTCATAACCATTTATAGTGCTGGCTGTGAGTCTTCTTAATCGCTTGTGTTCTTCGACACTGATGGCTATGAACGATTTCTCTCCGACAAGCTCATTTGTCGCTTTAGGCCATCCAGGCACAAAGTGATCATCATCCATTAAGATCTGTTTGCACAATTCCGGAGCTGTGACCATGATTGTCGGGCTTCCAAACATGAAGGCCTTGTACATTCCAGTGCCGCCATATCTGCACCAAGAACTTAACAATTATATATATAATTTCTCATGTATACCTATCAAGCACGCAAAGAACACCATAGTTTAAAAGCATTCATTGCTTCTTTTCGCTATTCGATAGATTTGCCACTGTATTATACCGTTTAGTTCGATGAAGGAATGATTTTCATGTAGTTACATCCAAACAGTTAGAACAAACACAATTTGATGGAGATGATGATTTCTTGTGGTACACAAACTGATCAATGCTAGTATCTCTTTTTTTCGAAAACCTTACTATAAAGACATCAGAACAATGAACAGTCGCCCCAAAAGGTTAACTAGGACGAAAAGCTAATTTGTCTTTCGGAAGAAACTGAATGATCAGTAATATGCAAAGAAACAAACAAAGTTAAGAATGAGAGGCCAAACTACAAACTAGACTTTGGTTGGACGGGCGATAACTTGTTTCGTGTACTTTGTCCTTAAATGTGTCTTCTCCATATTCCAACCTCTGAGTAAAACCAAAGCAAAAGACATTCAATCAGAAAACAACAACTCCAACTAAGACTGCTAGTAACTCTTTTATCGAAAACTTTACCATATAGACATATCAGAACAATGAACAGAGGCCCCAAAAGGTTAAATAGGACAAAAAGCTAATTTGTCTTTCAGCAAAAAAAAAAAAAAAAAAAAAAAAAAAAAAAAAAAAAAACTGAATTATCAGTAATAGGCAAAGAAACAAACAAAGTTAAGAATGAGAGGCCAAACTATAAACTAGACCTTGGTTGGATGGGCAATAACTTGTTTCGTGTAGTTTGTCCTTAAATGTGTCTTCTCCATATTTCAACCTCTGAATAAAACCGAACAGAAATCGATAAAACCAAGGCCCATAAAAGCAGTAGACATTCAACTAGACAACAACAACACCAATCATGAATGTTGTGCAGACATCTAGACAACCCAACAACCAGTCCACCATAAAGAACAAGAACTGCCTAGACTCCACTTTGTAAATTGGTCAGAAACAAGACAGCACACAGAATAAGCAGCTGTAGAAGTTCTAGGAATTATATCGTATTCATCCAAGTAACCCTAAATATGTAAGTTACGACTTGAATTCAGAAACAATTACATCAAAAGGAACCACTTAGAAGAAACTTTGTTGTGCTAATGTGTTAATAATGAATCTTGCTGTATAGGGTTTAATCTCACTGAAATCTTTTCACATTAAGATCCTGACTTGTAGATTTCAGTGGCTAGTATTAGAAATGGGTGGGTTGGAATTCTCAATACCTATCATTCTAGGAACTCCATAAAATAAGTGCTGATACTAGAATATGTCCCATAACTTCAGTGACAACAATGCGCCATCAACTTGTCCACAGAAGGTACATAACAATGTTATCCCGCTATAGTGTTTGGTGTTTTGTGTCAATCTGTTCGACTGTGAAATAGAATTCTTGTAGGTGGCCAAGGAGAAAAGAATCTCTGTTAATAGAATAACTGAAGATTTACATGTGCACAAACAATTCAGAGATTTGGAGTTCAGAATCGAAACAGTTTGTTCACTCTTTTCATAATATAAATTGCTTTTATGTCCTAGGCAAAAAAATTACTCAAATTAACAAGAAAGTTTGATCAGAGATCCTCATTATTGAATAGTAAATCCTTCTACAAAATGCATAGTTGAATGTAAACTTGGCCCAATGTGGTAGAAATTAGAAAGAGTACTAATTTCTATTGATGGATACTTCATACCTAAAATATAATTGACAGGAGGCATCAGCATAATCACAAGCACTCATTGATGTGGTATAATTTACTTAAAATTCTTTTACCTTTCAATATTAGGTAGTTCTATCGTGATCTAATCAAACAAAACTTGTTGCAATCAGTTCTTTTTCGATGAAGCAGACATTGGATAACCTCCCACAGAGTCTTCTTCACAGTTCCCAGGCCAACTAAAATGGCACTCCTGTTCCAATCCCAATCTCCATCTCCTTTGAGTTATTTATTCAGAAAAGGTAAAAATAATGTAATCGAAGGAGGGAAAAAATGATTTTGGGAAGAAAAATGAAATCCAAACCGAAATTTTGCTTCGATAAATGGAACAGGAACAACAGATTTTTTGAGGAGTAAAAAAAAGCAACAGGGGCACGTAGACGAAAGAGATAGAGAGAGGGAGGACCGGCGGAAGAAGGAGGCGATGAAGGCATCGGGGTCGGAGGATTTGAAAGCGCGGAGGAAGGCCAGCATGTTGCCGACGAACGGCCAGCCCATGTCACCCGGCGGCAGGTGGCTACGAGCCACAGCCCCGAGGCGGCGCTCCCAGGCCCACGCGTGCAGTCTCCGCACGCCGCCGAAGGCCGCCCAGAGCGCCGCCGCTAGGGCCGCCAGCGGCAGCAGAAACCCCCACGCCTCGCCCATCGTCACCATCGCCTTCGCGCCCCTGTATCGCTTCTTCCTTCCTCTTCGCCTTCTAATGCAAACAAGAAGGTGCTGCGTCACCTTCTTCTTCCTCGAGCGGAGCTATGGCTGGCGGGTGAGGGACGCAGTGTCGTCTGCTGCGGTATTTATATAGAGAGAGAGAGAGTGGGGAGAGGAGAAGCGAGGAAACGACCGGCAAAAAGGATCAGGCATTTTTTTTGTCGCGGAGTGGAGGAATGGTATTTTTGTATTCCGATTTTTTTTCCTATTATCTAGTTGTCTAATCTAAGTGTCGCTTGACTAAATTAATTCGTCAATCAAATACATTTGAAATACAACTTATACCTTAATAATTGTAATTACATATTTTTATTATAATTAATATTAAAATTTTTGAAAAACAGGCATACTAAATTTTGATCTCAAAAACTCACGTGATAATATTTATATTTTAACTATCATACGCGAAGGCTGGCTGCAATAGTGTTTTTTTTTTTTTTGAAGGATAAACCCTTTAAAATTTGTGCCTTGATCGTCTCACGTTGATACAGCATGCAAACTAATCGAATAATATAAAATTATTAATATTTGAATTAAGTTCGAAAAATATTTATGGTATTAAATTTAAAATTTAAAAATATAAATAATTTTAGTTTAAAATGAAATTCGAGCTCACATTCGGTTTCAATTATTTGAATTTTAGTTTGAAATATTGATGTGAAAAACATCCGACGATCGAATTCGAGTTTTGATAATAACAAAAGATTCAAAGTCGAGATGTCTTGTTATCTAATATAGTTGAATGAGATTGTAGGAAAAACCCTCAGGTTTCTTAGGCAAAGTTTTAACTGCGATTAGACAGGAGGAAAACCTTAGGGGGCGGTAACCCTAAGTTCTAGAGGATGATAACCCCAGGCGGAAAATCTTGTGGGGTCGAAGCTTCGGGCAAAAGTCCTAGGGGATGGTAACCCTAGGTGAAAAGTCCTGGTGTCGCGAACCGGGTGAAAAGTCTGAGCGGATCGTGGAGCGGACGTCCAACGGAAAGATCTGAAGAGTCGGGCGCTGAGCAAAAGTTTAGTCGGTCTAGAGGACCGGACTAACAAATAGGTATACTCTCCTAAGTGGAGTAGGTAAGGACGCATTCCCTGCTGAGGGAACAGTAGGCGTCGGTTCGACCTAGGATTTTCGGTCGAAAATCCGAAGTAAGAACCGGACAGTCCGGTGACTGTCGAACATCCTTTTATATTCATTGTTATGTACTAACTTTGTATTGCAGGATATTTTTGGGACTAACATATCTTGCAGGGACAAAGGAGCATGTTTTGCCTCAGATGAACAGTACTCGAGGCGCCCTCCATGGAGCTTAGAGGCACCTCGGGTGCAAGGCAGAAGGAGTCTGCGCTCCGGCGCCCTCATGAAGGCTTGAGGCGCTTCGGATAGCCTTGAAGGCGCCCTCAAGGAGTATGGAGGTGCCTTCAACAGGATAAGCGATGAAGAAATCAGGCCTTATCCACACGCGGATGACCCGGAGATTGGAGGCGCCCTCAAGGGGCTTGAAGGCGTCCTCAACAGCCTTTATAAGGCAGTCTCGACCAGCAGCTTGTATCAAGACATTCCAAGCGATCATTCTTCTGTGTGCTGTTAAACAGACGATCCAGAATAGCTGTAGCAACACCCCCGACGACCAGGAGCTTCAAATTTATTATTTCTATTGTCCGTATAATATAATTGTTGTTTTACTTGTATTTCATACTTGTAATTTTGCACGATTATAGTTGTTGCCCAAAGTAAACGCTCAACGAGCGTGGGCCTTGGAGTAGAAATCGCCCAAGGCTCCGAACCAAGTAAAAATACTTGTGGTCCTTCTGTGTTTGTTTTAATTTCCGCTGCACTTATTCGTTAGTTTTCCGAATACGAAAAGTGAAAGTCACCCCCTCTAGCGCATTTCGATCCAACAATTGGTATCAGAGTGAGATCGCTTCGATTTGGTGCAACCACCAGTCAAGTATATTTTTCATGGTAATTTTCAATTTTTCGGAGTCGATCGGAATCGATATTCTTGCCGTCTTTCGATCCAGTTTTTTCGTAATCGATTTTTTCTCGAAGTTGATGCAACATCACTCAAGATCGCGTATTAGTTTTCTTGTTTCCCGCACCACTAATCCAGGATCAAGTCCCGAGACAAGTTTTTTTTTAATTTTTCCTTGTGCAATTTCTATGGCTCTTCAAGAAGGCTATTGTAATACCCCGGTTCTGAGATTCTAGTTAAGTATGGCTAAAAAGGGTTAGATGGTACTATCCATATCACCAAGGTGCACCTTCCTTTTCGGAAGTCCAAACTCAAAGAACTCCAAAGTTAAGCGTGCTTGGCTTGGAGAAATCTGAGGATGGGTGACCTCCTGGGAAGTTTTCCCAGGGTGCGTGCGAGTGAGGATAAAGCACGCTGAAAGGACCTCCGGTGGTCTGTGGAGCTAGTCGTCAACCCGATGGGCAATTCAGGTAGCGTTCCCGGTTCGGTTCGGGTGGGGCCCGCCCGAGTCGGGGCGTTACAGATGGTATCAGAGCGACCTTGTGACCGTGAGTGCGCCTGTGGCAGGAGCACCAAGGGCACCACCTAGCGAGGGAGATTCTGGGATTTGTTTGTGGTGTGATTTATGGTTACACAACGAGGACGTTGTGTCTTTAAGTGGGGGTGATTGTAATACCCCGGTTCTGAGATTCTGGTTAAGTATGACTTAAAGGGTTAGATGGCACTATCCATATCACCAAGGTGCACCTTCCTTTTCGGAAGCCCAAGTTTAAGAACTCCAAAGTTAAGCGTGCTTGGCTTGGAGAAATCTGAGGATGGGTGACCTCCTGGGAGGTTTTCCAGGGTGCGTGCGAGTGAGGACAAAACACGCTGAAAGGACCTCCGGTGGTCTGTGGAGCTAGTCATCAAACCGATAGGTAATTATGGTGGCGTTCCTAGTTCAGTCCGGGTGGGGCCCGCCCGGGCCGGGGCGTTACAGCTATAATACAGCTCGACCTCGACTCTTCAATGGAGAGGACTTCGGCTACTGGAAGGGCCGAATGGAATCGTACCTTCAAATACACTTTGAAGTCTAGATGATCATCAAAATCGGCCTGGAACTCCGAATTGACGGCGCTGGCAAGCCAATATCATACGAGAACTAGGACGCAACTCTGATAAAGAAAGTAGAAGCCAATGCCAAAGCAACTTGCACCCTCCAATGTTGACTGACGAAGGAGGAATTGAACCGCGTCGACCCGTTCTCGAGCGCCAAAGAACTGTGGGAGAAGCTGATTGAATTACATGAAGGAACATCCAACACCAAGGTAAACAAAAGGGATCTCATTCTTAATAAATTATATAATATAAAATTGCAGGAAGGAGAAACGGTGAGCCAGTTGCATACGCGCATCCAAGACCTCCTCAACGGTCTCCACACAATAGGACAAAAGGTGGAAAATAGAGATATAATCAGGTATTCACTTAATGCTTTTCCAAGGACTACCTTGTGGGCATCCATGGTAGATGCTTACAAAGTATCCAAGGATCTCTCTTCAATTAAATTAGACGAAACCATTTGCGGAATTTGAATTACATGAACAAGTTAACGCTCGATCGGCTGAGAAGGGTATAGCTTTGATTGCAGGTACAAGCAAATCAAAAGCAAGACGTAAAACTGAACCGGAGTTAGAAGAAGAACCGAATTCAGAAGATGATGACGATGAACTCACGACCGAACTTGTCAACTTGGTGAGAAAACTCTACAAAAAGAAGAAGGGCTTCAACAAGAAAGACATCAAGAAGGTGATCCAGTCTAAGAAGGCCCAACCAAGCTCAAAGATGAAGTTCGAAGTAATCTGCTACGGTTGCAATCAAAAGGGACATATCAAAGCAAATTGTCCAAATAAGAAGGATGCGAAGAAGCAGAGAAAGAAGAAAGCTCTGAAGGCAACTTGGGACGAGTCTTCTTTAGAAGAGTCCAACGATGAAAAACTCGAACATACTAGTTTCCTTGCAATGATGGCCCGGGACCAAGTCAACGAATTTGGAAGCGAGGACGAATCAGAAGCTGAGTCCAAGAGAGGCCACGGATCCATATCCGTTTCCGAAGGGCCTAACCCCTCTATAAGTACTTCTAGGTTATAAATTTAATTAATTATCTGATGAATAAATTAGCTAAATCTAATATTCAGATCAAATCACTTCTAAAGGAGGTAATAACCCTTAAAGAAGTGACTATCTCTGAATCCTTGACTGACCCGATTCAGACTGGAACCTCAACTCAAGTCTCAAAGTTTGAGGAAGAGAATTCCAGCCTGAAAACTCAAGTCAAGGATTTGAAGATTACATTGGAACGGTTTACACTGGGTTCCAAAAATCTTGATCTGATTCTTGGAAAACAGAAGGCCGTATACAATCGATCTGGACTAGGATTTAGAACAAAAAGAAAATACCATTCATATTTGTCACTTGTTAACATACGAAATATAAAGGTAGTCCAAGCATGGGTACCTAAATCTAACTTGGTCAATCAAGTTGAACTTGGTAAATATTGGGTCCCCAAGGATCAAGTCTATTATCTTGATAGACCATATCGAGGCTATGATCCAGGGGGAGCCAATAGAAAAACTGTCTTAATAAATAAATAGAATTGTTTGATGATTATTATTTTCTGCTCTATTTCTATGTATGCTTAGCTTAGGCTAGATTAAGGACCTAGGCATAATTTACACTTGACTAGTTAAACCTAGGGATTTGAAAAAGAAAATTAAATATATAATTTCTTTGAAAGGCTCTGTCTAGAAGTGATGGATGATCTCATACCTAAGAAGGTCTAGTGCCTTGCCACAGCCTGAGAGCCGATCCTTGAAATGTGTATTTAATTGACTTATTGGAAAACCTAAGTCTAACTCAAATGTAAATTAATCCTTAGACATAATCTAAATTAAAAATAACCATCCCACAAAAATACATAAGGTTCTCTGATTAATAATTTAGAATCGGGTGAGATAGATTTAGGTTGAACTTAGTTGAATTTAATTAAACCTAATTTAAATCTTAATTCAATTTAATCAATTTAATTCACTTAATGTAATTAATTAACTTAACTATTTAATTCACTTAATGTAATTAATTAACTTAACTATTTAATTAACTTATCAAATAAATTAAACCCAACTTAAATTTCAACTTATTTAAAATTAACTAACTTAATCAAATTAACTTAATTAACTAACTTGATCAAATTAACTTAATATAATTAATTAACGTAAATATCTAATTAATTAATTAACATAACTATTCAATTCACTCAATCTACCCAATTAATTGATCAACTTAATTAAATAAACCATCTCACAATCACCCATAGGAATACTGGGTTTGATCATCTAGACTGGGTGAGATGGAACATTAAGGAGTTGATTTCAGTCAAGCTATCTTCTGAATCCATTAAATTGACCAAATCAAATACTTTATGTAGGAACATAAAGATTTGGATCAATGGATGCTAGATAGTGGATGCTCCAAACACATGACTGGAGATAGATTGAAATTCACTAAGCTGAAACTCAAGAACCTTGGGTCTGTTGCATTCGACAATAATGAAACCTTTAAGGTAATCGGAATAGGTAATATACAATCAAATTCCATTTTTTACATTCGAAAAGTCTTATTGGTTGAACAATTCAGTTTTAATTTACTTAGTATTAGCCAGTTATATGACTCAAGATATTTAGTCACATTTTCAAAAACTGAGTGCATAATTAACAATATTAAAAATCCTGAAACCACACTTAGGGGAATTAGAAAAAAGAACATCTATACAATAGACCTACCAACCTCCTCACTAGAGTGTCTATTGACACAACAAGAGGAAATTGAGTTGTGACACAGAAGACTGGGCCACACTCACACTAGACTCATTTCAAAAATGAGTCAAAATGGGTTAGTTAGAGGTTTTCCCAAATTAAAATTTACTGAAAATTCAATTTGCAATGCTTGTCAACAGGGTAAACAAACCAAGTCAAACCATAAGCTAACCAACCTGAATAGAACAACTTCAATACTTGAGCTTCTTCACCTAGACTTGTTTGATTCACACGAGGCCAAGTCACCAAGCAAAAACCAATATTGCTTAGTAATAATCGATGACTACTCAATATTTACTTGGGTAAAATTCCTAAAAACTAAAGATGAAACCTTCGAAGTCTTTAAAATCTTTTGTAAATTAATAGAAAATGAAAAAGAAACTCAGATAAAAAGAATTAGAAGTGACTATGGGGGAGAATTTGAAAACCACAAGTTTATTGAATCGTGTGAAATTAATGGATATAAACACGAATATTCATGCCCTACGACTCCCCAACAAAATGGTCTAGTAGAACGTAAAAACAGAACCCTACAAGAAGCCTCTAGGACCATGTTGAATGAATACAATCTGTCTAATCAATTCTGGGTTGAAACAATTAATATCGTCTGCTATATACAAAATAAAATTTTAATTAATAAATTTCAAAATATAACACCTTATAAAATATATTATAATAAAATACCCAACTTAAACTATTTAAAGGTGTTTGGATGTAAATTGTTCATTCTAAACACCAAAGACTACTTAGAAAAATTTACGTCAAAAACAACCTTAGGAATATTTTTAGGATACTCAACAACCAGTAGGGCATATAGAGTTTATAACAAAAACACCCTAAAAATTGAAGAATCAACCAATGTAATTTTTGATAAACAAAATAACTTACCCAGTGTAACAAATGAAAACATTAATACAGAAAATATTAACTCAAGAAACATAGAAGATGATGAAGAAATTCAACTTAAACCTAGTGAATCACAAGAACCAGTTATTGACCCAAATATAAGACCAACAAGAGCAAGTACCTTCTGACCAAATTTTGGGTGACCCAACTTTAGGAGTCAGAACTAGATCATCTTATAGGAATCTAAGTCAAATAGCCCTAATATCTAAAATTGAACCCAAAACTATAGACGAAGCCCTACCAGACCCAGACTGGACATTAGCAATGCAAGAGAAGTTAGCTCAATTTGAAAGAAACCAGGTATGGGAACTAGTACCTAAATCCATTAACAAAACCATAATTGACACTAAGTGAGTTTTTAGGAACAAATTAGATGATCAGGGCGAAATAATTAGAAACAAAGTAAGATTAGTAGCTAAAGGGTTCAACCAAGTAGAAGAGTTAGACTATGATGAAACCTATGCCCCTGTAGCCAGACTTGAATCTATTAGGATGTTGCTAGCCTATGCAGCACATAAAAGATTCAAGCTATATCAAATGGATGTAAAATCCGCCTTCTTAAACAGATTTATCAAAGAAGAGGTATATGTAAGTCAACCTCCAGGATTTGAGAACTTAGAACATTCAAATCCTGGAGCTATATCATATAGGATTTAAACCATATTTTTAGGTTAAAGAAAGCTCTATATGGACTAAAACAAGCACCTAGGGCTTGGTATGAACGTTTATCGAATCATCTGATATCTAAAGGATTTAATCAAAGCCAAATAGATCCAACACTGTTTGTAAAAATCCTAGAAAAAGACATATTTATAGCCCAAATTTACATAGACGACATAATTTTTGGTTCCACCAACTCTAAATTTTTAAAAGAATTTACCAAGTTAATGGAAAATGAGTTTGAAATGAGCCTAGTAGGAGAACTCAATTTTTTCTTAGGGATACAAATTAAATAAACCAAAGATGGTATTTACATTTTTCAAACAAAATATGCTAAGGAATTAATTAGGAAATTTGGAATGAAAAATTCAAAAAATATTAATACACCAATGGCTACTAACATTAAAATTGACTCAGATTTAGAAGGAAAATCGGTAGACTTGAAATACTATCAAAGTGCGATAGGGAGTCTACTGTAACTAACTGCAAGTCGACCGGATATTCTTTTTATAGTAGGTATGTGTGCAAGATACCAATCTTGTGCAAAAGAGTCACACCTAACATATGTCAAAAGAATACTTAGGTATATTAAGGAAACCCTAAACGTAGGACTCTAGTACCCTAGGTCTTGCACCTTTGATCTAACTGACTATTCTGACTCAGATTATGCCAGGTGCAAATTAGATAGAAAGAGTACAAGTGGTAGCTGTCAATTTCTATGTCAATGCCTAGTAAGTTGGTGAAGCAGAAAGCAACATTGTGTTGCTTTATCCACTACTGAAGCTGAGTACATAGCCCTAGGTGAATGTGCATCTCAATTACTATAGATGATGCATACCCTAAAAGACTATCAACTAGAATATCAAAATATGAAAATTTCAATTGATAACATAAGTTCAATTAATCAAACCAAGAACCCAATTCACCACTCAAGAATTAAACATATAGAAGTAAAACATCCTTTTTGTAAGGGATCACGTAGCTAAGGGTGATGTTGCACTTACCTATGTTGAGTCTAAATCAAACCTGACTGACATATTCATAAAGCCCTTACCTGAACTTGAGTTCAGTGCACTTAGAAGACAAATAGGGATGTGCTTAATAGAATAAAACTTATTTTTGCTTACTATGTTTTTAAATCATCTTGCTTTTAAAATTATCTTTAAAAATTCTAGGAAAAATAGTTTTCAAAATCCTAATTTTGATAGTTTTCAAAAATTTGGACTTAGCCTAGGAATTTACCCCCTAGAAATCATGTACCCTTAGATTTCAGCCAGAGCATCTCACAAGCACATTAGGTTTAACTTACTTGTGTATGAAAACACTCTAGATTGTAGCCTGGACTTAAGAATGTTTATGTCTGTGCATCGACATAAGTTTGGGCGATAAATACCAGTTTACATTAATCAAGCTAAGTCATCTCATCTTAGTCAAATCTAACTGGATTACTGACTTAACTTGACTAACCAAGTGAAAGCTATTGCCTTTTAGGTAAGTAGCTAGTAGCTAATGGTTAGATATTTGGCTAAGGAAACTAAGTATTTTACTCATGCTTGGACTTTAGGACTTTAGAAAACTAAATTTTTCTTTAGCAAAATTGTCTTTACTCTCTGTTTTAAAAGACAGCTAGTATGTCTTTGGTTTTAACTAAAAAAAGACTTAAAATTTTTGAGCATTATTTTTCTTTGCAAATTTAAGCTAAGTGCTTTACAAATAAAAATAGTTTTTGAAATCCTAAAATTTTATCAAATATTTTCTCACATTGTTTTAAAAAACTAAATTTTTCTAAATCAAAGTTAGCTAAGTTACTTTTCAAAGTCAACAGCCTTAGATAAAAACTTCCTTCCAAACTTAGTTTCTGAAATCTTTTTTAAGGAAAATATTTTCTAAATATTTTTTCAAACATCAGATTATCTATCAAAATTTATTCTAAAAGCTAAGTTTTTATCAAAATGTTTTCAATCAAAATGTTTTCTATCAAATTTTATTTAAAAGTCAAGTTTTTATAAAACTAAATTTTTAAAGCTAAGGCCTAAGTTTTAAGCTAAGTATTAAAAGCTGAAACAGTTATTAGCTGTATACTTTTCAAACTAAGGCCTATGATCAACTTCTCAACTTATCTATTATACCCTATTTTTGTTGATTTTTTTTTGATATATGGCAAAGGGGGAGAGTATGAAAATTTTAAAAAGTATATGAAAAGTTTAAAAAGAAGAGCTTTAATTAAGGGGGAGCCTTGTATTTAAAATTCACTTATGCTTGCACTGTTATTTTCTATTATGCTTGCAATTCTTGAAAAGTTCTTTATAGCAGTATCTTTACTTAACTTTGAATTTCGGTTGTCATAATAAAAAAGGGAGAGATTGTTGGTGTGGGAAGTATCCGACGATCGAACCTGAGTTTTGATAATGACAAAGGATTCAAAGTTAAGCTGTCTTATTATCTAATATGGTTGAATGAGATTGCAGGAAAAGCCCTCAGGTTTCTTAGGCAAAGTCCAGTCAATCCGTCGGTGGATGAGTCCCCGGAGAACCGGCTAATACAATAAACTCCTTGTGGGTGGAGAAACCTCGCCACAAACGTTTGCAACAGCAAACAAAGAGTACAAGAACAAAGAGTAAGCAAGAAATACAATAAGAATACACAAGCACTCTACCAATCTTGCTTTCTTGTCGACTGGAGTCCGGATGAAGCAGCAGCTTCAAAAACTCTAACAGCAGCAGCTGTTCCAGTCGGGGAAGCTCACGCGAAGCTTTGGACGAGCTCAACAAAACTCAAGCACAGCAGCACTTAGCAACAGGAAGGAGTAAGAAGAGTTTTTTTCACAGAAGATGCCCTCGATTCTTTTATACCTGCGAAGACAGAAGCCAGCGGAGAAGAAATCTAGCCGTTGCGTTGCAACGGCTAGTGCCCTGATCGGTCTGTGGACCGATCAGGGAACCTACTGATCGGTCCCCAGACCGATCAGCTTCACGATCAGGAATCTTTCTGATCGGTCCGTGGACCGATCAAAGTCCGGATCAGTGGTAAATCCCACCTCCCCTGGCATGTGTACGGTGGAGACCGATCAGTTACGCCGATCGGTCCCTAGACCGATCGAAGCTTGTTTGCCTTCTGTTTGTTATCCGATCGGTCACCGCACCGATCGACATACAACGATCATCGATCGGTCTCAGATCGATCCGCAGCTTGGTTTTGCCCAAACCAAGTCCCAGTCTCCCAAACCAACATTCGGTCAACCTCGACCTGTTGGTACTTAATTCTAGCATCCGGTCACCCTTGACTGCTAAGACTCTCCACCAAGTGTCCGGTCAACCTTTGACCCACTTGGACTTTCCTCTTCGTGCAAGTATCCGATCACCCTTGATCTACTTGGACTTCCCAACACCGGATGTCCGATCACCCTTGATCCATCTCGATTTTCCTTGCCCGGCTTCACTCACTGTGACTTTCACCTAGCTTCACTCACTAGGTTTTCACCGGCTTCAACCAGGATTTCCAACCGCCCGGCTTCACTCACCAGACTTCCACCGCCTGGCTTCACTCACAGGACTTTCCAATGCCCGGCTTCACTCACTGTGACTTCCACTTTCACCTAGCTTCACTCACTAGGATTTTCACCGCGCTTCACTCACCAGATTTCCCCGGCTTCACTCACCAGGACTTCTCCACCGCCTGGCTTCACTCACCAGACTTTCCGATCGCCGGCTTCACTCACCAGACTTCTCCGACCGCCTGGCTTCACTCACCAGACTTTCCACACCGCCTAACATCCCGTTAGGACTTTCCCACCGCCTCGCTTCACTCACCAGGACTTTCCCGTGCCAAGCTCCTCGCTTGGACTTCTCGTGCCAAGTCTCCATACTTGACTTTTCCAGCCAAGTCCCCATACTTGGACTTTTCCCGTGCCAAGTCTCCATACTTGGACTTTTCGCATGCCAAGCTCCCTGCTTGGACCTTTCCAGTGCCAAGTCTCCATACTTGGACCTTTCCAGTGCCAAGTCTCCATACTTGGACTTTTCAGGTCAACCAGGTCAACCTTGACCTACGGTTACACCAATAATCTCCCAAACATCTATTCTTGTCCCATAACAAGAATAGAACTCCCTCACGAGTGTCAAACATCAACATGCAACTCAACTAGGTCAACCTTGACCTAAAGTTGCATCAACAATCTTCCCAAGTCAAACATCAAAATACAACTCGAGTCAAGTCAACTTGAGTCGGGTCAACCAGGTCAACCTTGACCTAAGGTTGCACCAACAATCTCCCCCTTTTTGATGTTTGACAAAATCATAATCAAGTTAGGTTAACCCGATAACCTAACTTAGGTTTTCCAACCATCTTCCAATGTCCAATGTTCTTTCCTTGAACATTCTCTGGACATTCTCCCCTTAGGTTAACCCGATAACCTAACTTGGGTTCTCCAATAATTCTCCCCCTTTTGACACACATCAAAAGAATTCCAATGTTCTTCCTCGAACATTCCTTGACATTCTTCCCTAGCTTAGGTTAAACCGATAACCTAACTTGGGTTCTCCAATAACTCTCCAATGAGCACTCTCCCTTTTTGACACACATCAAAAGAAAAGGAGAGATCAAGGTCAAGAGTTTCTTCCTAATGAAAGTCCCATACCTTTCATTGAAACTCTTAATTTCCCTTGATACTAAACTCAATAATCAACTTAGTGATAATCCCATATCACTAATCCTTAAAAATCTTAAGGAGTAAAACTCCCTAAAAGCCAACTCCCTTGACCATTGCACCAACAATGTCTTTGGGAGTTCCAAACCTTAGAAATCTACAAAACCCAACTTCCATGAAATTTCAGACCAACAAATGAAATCGAATCGAGACGCCCGATCGGTCCCCGCATCGATCGAACCCATGGATCGGTCCCCGCATCGATCAGCCTTCACCGATCGCACCTGCCATCGAATTTATCGATCGGCACCGATCCATGCCATCGGATCGGTCCGCACCGATCAGATTTCCGGATCGGTCCCCGCACCGATCCATCGATAGGCAGATTTCTGAATTTCCTTCCCGAAATTCAGAAACTCCTAGAAAATTCCAGAAAATTCGAAAAAATGTGAAATTCTGAGGATACATTCCTCATAACATATACTACCATGGAAAAATAGTTTTCTATGAAAGTAGTTTCCATTTTTCAATCTTGATACAAAGTTCAAAAACTTTGAAAAAGTTCAAGTTTAACTCAACTTTGTATCACAATGTTCAATGATGAATGCTATCACTAGGAAAGCTTCATCAAGGTTTTTCAAATCAATTTTAAAATGCTTTTAAAACCACTTGTTAGGATCTCTTCGTACTCGGCTAGAGAGGGGGGTGTGAATAGCCGCCCCAAATCGCTCGTTTCTTCCTACAATTCGTTAGCGCAGCGGAAAAATAAACTAGAAACGAAAGGAAGACTACAAACCTCAAACAAACCGATGTAACGAGGTTCGGAGATTAGGGCTCCTACTCCTCGGCGTGTCCGTAAGGTGGACGACTCCAGTCAATCCGTCGGTGGATGAGTCCCCGGAGAACCGGCTAATACAAACTCCTTATGGGTGGAGAAACCTCGCCACAACACACTCTTGCAACAGCAAGTAAGGAGAGTACAGAAATACAAAGAAAGACAGCAAGAAATACAACAGTAAGAAAACTCTTGCTTGCCTTCTCTTCGACTGGAAGAAGCAGCAGCTCCAAGCGCCTACAACAGCAGGTGACCAGCCAAAAGGAAGCTCACGCAAAGCTTCAACGCTTCAAGAACTCAGCAGAGCTCAGCAGCAGAAAGAAGAGGAAGAAGGAGAGCATTCACCGAAGTCCTGTAGCCCTCATTTATACCTGCGAAGAAAGCGAAGAAAAACACAGAAGAAATCTAGCCGTTGCGACGCAACGGCTAGTGCCTGGATCGGTCAGGGGACCGATCAGGACCTATTCTGATCGGTCCCCAGACCGATCAGCTTTCTTCACAGAAAGCTGCCCACCTTCTGTGCGGGTTCTGATCGGTCTGTGGACCGATCAGGCCACAGCTGGATCGGTCCACAGACCGATCCCAACCCTTGCTTTCTCAGCGACATCGTCTCTGATCGGTCCCCGCATCGATCAGATGGCCTGATCGGCGTAGACCGATCACCGCCTCTTTGCCTCGTTGGCCGATCGGCCACCGATCGATCAAGAATCGAACAGAGCTTCGTATCCGATCGGTCACCGCACCGATCGAGCAACAGACACCGATCGGTCGGTGACCGATCCAGTTGGGTTTGGCCCAAACCAAGTCCCAAGACTTCAAACCAATATCCGTCAACCTTGACCTATTGGTACTTCATCCCTAGCATCTGGTCACTCCCTTGACCTGCTAGAACTCCCTGCCAAGTGTCCGGTCAATCCCTTTGACCTACTTGGACTTTCCTCAACACCAGATGTCCGATCATCCCTGATCCATCTGGATTTTCCCTTGCCCGGCTTCACTCACCAGGACTTTCCACCTGGCTTCACTCACCAGGATTTCACACTGCCTAACATCCCAGTTAGGACTTTCTCATTCACCTAGCTTCACTCACTAGGATTTTCACCTGGCTTCACTCACCAGGATTTCCAATCTGCCTGGCTTCACTCACCAGGACTTCCAAACTGCCTGGCTTCACTCACCAGGACTTTCCCGAATGCCTGGCTTCACTCACCAGGACTTCCACTTTCACCTAGCTTCACTCACTAGGATTTTCACCTGGCTTCACTCACCAGGATTTCCCGACTGCCTGGCTTCACTCACCAGGACTTCTCCGACTGCCTGGCTTCACTCACCAGGACTTTCCCACTGCCTGGCTTCACTCACCAGGACTTCTCCGACTGCCTGGCTTCACTCACCAGGACTTTCCACACTGCCTAACATCCCAGTTAGGACTTTCCCACTGCCTGGCTTCACTCACCAGGACTTTCCCTCGTGCCAAGCTCCCTGCTTGGACTTCTCCGTGCCAAGTCTCCATACTTGGACTTTTCCAGTGCCAAGTCTCCATACTTGGACTTTACCCGAATCAGGTCAACCAGGTCAACCTTGACCTACGGTTGCACCAATAATCTCCCAAACATCTATTCTTGTCCCACATCAAGAATAGAACTCTCTCACGAGTGTCAAACATCAACATGCAACTCAACTAGGTCAACCTTGACCTAAGATCGCATCAACAATCTTCCCAAGTCAAACATCAAAATACAACTCGAGTCAAGTCAACTCGAGTCGGGTCAACCAGGTCAACCTTGACCTAAGGTTGCACCAACAATCTCCCCCTTTTTGATGTTTGACAAAACTATAATCAAGTTAGGTTAACCCGATAACCTAACTTAGGTTTTCCAACCATCTTCCAATGTCCAATGTTCTTTCCTTGAACATTCTCCGGACATTCTCCCCTTAGGTTAACCCGATAACCTAACTTGGGTTCTCCAATAGTTCTCCCCCTTTTTGACACACATCAAAAAGAATTCCAATGTTCTTCCTCGAACATTCCTTGACAAACTTCCCCTAGCTTAGGTTAAACCGATAACCTAACTTAGGTTCTCTAATAATCCTCCAATGAACACTCTCCCCTTTTTGACACACATCAAAAAGAAAAAGGAGGGTATCAAGGTCAAGAGTTTCTTCCTGATGAAAGTCTCATACCTTTCATTGAAACTCTTATTTTCCCCTTGATACTAAGCTCAACAATCCACTTAGTGATAATCCCATATCACTAATCCTCAAGGAGTAAAAAAACTCTCCCTAAAAGTCAACTCCCCTTGACTAATAGTTAAAACTCCCCCTAAAGGCCAACTCCCCCTTGACCATTGCACCAACAATGTCTTGGAGAGTTTCAAACCTTTATAAATCTAAAAACCAACTGTCAGCCGAAATTTCAGACATGCAGTCGAATTTCAGCACATTGGCACGCTATCAGACCTCACTGGATCGGTCACCAGACCGATCCACAGCACTCTGGATCGGTCCAGTGACCGATCCAGCCCTCCCTGGATCGGTCCAGCGACCGATCCAGACACTGATCACAGGGATTTCTGATTTTTCTTCTCCCGAAATTCAGAAACCCCTAATAAATTCCAGAAAATTCGAAAAATCGTAAAATTTTGAGGATACATTCCTCATAACATACATTATCATGGAAAAATAGTTTTCTATGAAAATAGTTTCCATTTTCAAATCTTGATACAAAATTCGAAAACTTTGAAATAGTTCAAAGTTAAGTCATCTTTGTATCATCTTGCTCAATGAAGAATGCTATCACTAGGAAAGCTTCATCAAGGTTTTTCAAATCAATTTTAAAATGCTTTTAAAACCATTTGAATTTAGGACCATAATCTTAGGGCTATATGCACATGACTTGTACACAAGCTTTCCCTATGATCCCCCATTTCTTGAATTAGGCTCATCTAGGTACAAGAACTATGCACCTTGATCCTAACTCATGATCCTAATATCTCACACACATCTAAAGTGTATCAAACACATCCATGTCAATTTTGATGTGAGATATGGGTTTAGGTATCTTAAACTAAGGTCTCATGCATTTTCTAAACACAAATTTGATCTCAATATCAAAATGTATCTTTCATCCTTAAATCAATTGAATTGATTATAATGCAAGAGATGATGACATGGCATATAATGATATCATAAGTAAAAACATGTGCCAATGTCATGATGTCATGGCATAAAGTTTGAATTTTAACTAAAGCATGACATATAAATAACCTAAGCATTATCATGACATTTCAAATGATCATAAATTAAATATGATGTCATGACATGGCATATGGCAAACAACCATGGTAAGTTAACACAAGTAAAATACCTAGATTACCTATCTAAGTATCCTTAATCACTTAGCTAACTTAAATTCTAATCCTAGATTGCCCAAAGTGCTCCAAGAAAATGTCAAAACCCAAATTGATATTTCTTGATCTCTTGTTTGATTTATACCATTTAAAATTCTACAAGAGTAGTACTTCTAAGTTAAGGCCCGGATTGCCTTGATTACCTAAGAGAATATCAAAATCCCAATTTGATATTTCTCTAGGTTTTTCCAAATTGTGTCAAATTAAAGTAAGATTAATATATTCTCACTTTGGCACACTTTACTCTCCCAAGGAGTGAATGATAAAGATTATTCCCTTTCATTTTCAAAGGTTCTCAACACCTTGAAAATGCTCCTTGAGTGTCAATTTCCTCAAAGTTGGGTTAACTACCCTTCTTATTGGAGTTGACACTCTCTAACCCATTTATGGGGTAGAGAAGATGCTCCTAGGAACCCAATACCTATTTGAGCTCATTGGGTTCACTAAATATTCACTAGGGATAACTTCCCTAGCAACCCTCCTAATGACCCTCTTAGGCTTTAAAGCCTTGGTCATTTGGGACTCATCAAGATCAACTCTAGGGGTG
Organism: Zingiber officinale; assembly: GCF_018446385.1. Taxonomy (NCBI): domain Eukaryota; kingdom Viridiplantae; phylum Streptophyta; class Magnoliopsida; order Zingiberales; family Zingiberaceae; genus Zingiber; species Zingiber officinale. The sequence continues at coordinate 154,643,822 of NC_055992.1, read as the reverse complement.
ACTCCCCTTGTGACCTTGGTGGTCTTCCTAGTATTATCCTTATCTAGGCTCACATGTTTGGCACCTAAGCATGTGTATCGATTTCTAATGTTATCATGCTTATCATTATTGACTAGTGCAATAAAATTCCTAGCATGCATTTTATTAGAATTGCAAAAATGAGCCTTAGAAGGTACCTTAGGGTTTGCCTTAGCTCCCCCTATCGATGTGCATCCCTTGTCCTTGTGAGGTTGCCTCCCCCTTGGACATTGACTCCGATAATGTCCCCTTCGCTTGCATTGAAAGCACACCACGTGCTCTTTGCCTTTGCGTATCGGGACTCCGGCTTTCTTGACCTTTGGTGCCGGTGGAGTCTTCTTAGTCTTCTTTGGACATTTACTCTTGTAATGTCCAAATTCCCTACACTCAAAGCACATAATATGTAATTTAATTGAACTTAAATTGCTTGAGTTACCTAGGGTTGAGGGTGGATGCGAGCTCTCTTCTTCATCCCTCCCGGAGGTAGAAGCTTCTTCTTCTTGCTCCGAACTTGAAGAAGAACTCTCCTCCTCTTCTTCCTTGGATGTTGAGTAGCCCTCAACTCCCAATTCGCTTCTTCCATGATGTGAGCTACTTGACTCACTAGGCTCCTCTTCATGGCTTGAAGTGGAGCTCTCCTCATGGAGTTTGTCCAAGTTGTTCCACAACTCCTTGGCATTGTTGTACCTATCTATCTTGCACAAAACATTATTAGGTAAAGCAAATTCAATAATTTTTGTTACCTCGTCATTGATTTCGGATTGTCGGATTTGCTCTTTCGTCCACTCCTTCTTCTTGATAGGTTTTCCTTCCTCATCCATCGGAGGGGAAAACCCTTCTTGTACACAAAACCAATTTAACATATTAGTTCTAAGAAAATACATCATCCTTACCTTCCAATATGTGAAGTTGTCGTGAGACTCGTAGAAGGGTTGAATGGTGATGTCTTCTCCATAGAGATCCATCTCTAGCCCGTGCTCCCCCGGGTGTTGATCCGTCGAAGAGCGGCCTCGCTCTGATACCACTTGTTAGGATCTCTTCGTACTCGGCTAGAGAGGGGGGGTGTGAATAGCCGCCCCAAATCGCTCGTTTCTTCCTACAATTCGTTAGCGCAGCGGAAAAATAAACTAGAAACGAAAGGAAGACTACAAACCTCAAACAAACCGATGTAACGAGGTTCGGAGATTAGGGCTCCTACTCCTCGGCGTGTCCGTAAGGTGGACGACTCCAGTCAATCCGTCGGTGGATGAGTCCCCGGAGAACCGGCTAATACAAACTCCTTATGGGTGGAGAAACCTCGCCACAACACACTCTTGCAACAGCAAGTAAGGAGAGTACAGAAATACAAAGAAAGACAGCAAGAAATACAACAGTAAGAAAACTCTTGCTTGCCTTCTCTTCGACTGGAAGAAGCAGCAGCTCCAAGCGCCTACAACAGCAGGTGACCAGCCAAAAGGAAGCTCACGCAAAGCTTCAACGCTTCAAGAACTCAGCAGAGCTCAGCAGCAGAAAGAAGAGGAAGAAGGAGAGCATTCACCGAAGTCCTGTAGCCCTCATTTATACCTGCGAAGAAAGCGAAGAAAAACACAGAAGAAATCTAGCCGTTGCGACGCAACGGCTAGTGCCTGGATCGGTCAGGGGACCGATCAGGACCTATTCGATCGGTCCCGCATCGATCGCCTTCACGTAAAGCTGCCCACCTTCGCGGGTTCGACGGCCTGCGGACCGATCAAACACCGGATCGGTCCACGCACCGATCCCAACCCTGCTTTCTCGACATCGTCTCGATCGGTCCCCGCATCGATCAGATGGCCCGATCGGTCTCAGACCGATCACCGCCTCTTTGCCTCTGTTGCTGGGGCCACTGGTGCTCAATAAGCATTTTAGCATGCCCGATCGGTCACCGGACCGATCGAGCAAAGTATCTGATCGGTCTGGTGACCGATCCAGAGCTTGGGTTTGGCCCAAACCAAGTCCCAAGACTTCCAAACCAATATCCGGTCAACCTTGACCTATTGGTACTTCATCCCTAGCATCTGGTCACTCCCTTGACCTGCTAGAACTCCCTGCCAAGTGTCCGGTCAATCCCTTTGACCTACTTGGACTTTCCTCAACACCAGATGTCCGATCATCCCTGATCCATCTGGATTTTCCCTTGCCCGGCTTCACTCACCAGGACTTTCCACCTGGCTTCACTCACCAGGATTTCACACTGCCTAACATCCCAGTTAGGACTTTCTCATTCACCTAGCTTCACTCACTAGGATTTTCACCTGGCTTCACTCACCAGGATTTCCAATCTGCCTGGCTTCACTCACCAGGACTTCCAAACTGCCTGGCTTCACTCACCAGGACTTTCCCGAATGCCTGGCTTCACTCACCAGGACTTCCACTTTCACCTAGCTTCACTCACTAGGATTTTCACCTGGCTTCACTCACCAGGATTTCCCGACTGCCTGGCTTCACTCACCAGGACTTCTCCGACTGCCTGGCTTCACTTACCAGGACTTTCCCGACTGCCTGGCTTCACTCACCAGGACTTCTCCGACTGCCTGGCTTCACTCACCAGGACTTTCCACACTGCCTAACATCCCAGTTAGGACTTTCCCACTGCCTGGCTTCACTCACCAGGACTTTCCCTCGTGCCAAGCTCCCTGCTTGGACTTCTCCGTGCCAAGTCTCCATACTTGGACTTTTCCAGTGCCAAGTCTCCATACTTGGACTTTACCCGAATCAGGTCAACCAGGTCAACCTTGACCTACGGTTGCACCAATAATCTCCCAAACATCTATTCTTGTCCCACATCAAGAATAGAACTCTCTCACGAGTGTCAAACATCAACATGCAACTCAACTAGGTCAACCTTGACCTAAGATCGCATCAACAATCTTCCCAAGTCAAACATCAAAATACAACTCGAGTCAAGTCAACTCGAGTCGGGTCAACCAGGTCAACCTTGACCTAAGGTTGCACCAACAGTAACCCTAGGTCATAAGGGGTGGTAACCCTAGATGGAAAGTCTTGGTGGGTCGAAGCTTCGGGCAAAAGTCCTAGGGGCGGTAACCCTAGGTGAAAAGTCTTGGTGTCGCAAACCAGGTGAAAAGTCTGAGCGGGTCGTGGAGTGGACACCCAGTGAAAAGACCTAAAGAGTCGGGCGCTGAGCAAAAGTCTAGTAGGTCTGGAGGACCGAACTGCAAACAGGTTTACTCTCCTGAGTGGAGTAGGTGAGGACGCGTTCCCTACTGAGGGAACAGTAGGCATCGGTTCGACCTAGGATTTTCGATCGAAAATCCGAAGTCAGAACCGGACAGTCTGGTGACTGTCGAACATCCTTTTATATTAATTGTTATGTGCTAACTTTGTGTTATAGGGTATTTTTGGGACTAACATATCTTGCAGGGACAAAGGAGCATGTTTTACCTCGGATGAACAGTATCCGAGGCACCCTCCATGGAGTTTGGAGGTGCCTCGGATGCAAGGCAGAAGTAGTCTGTGCAGCGGAGCTAGAGGCCCCCTCATGAAGGCTTGAGGCACCTCGGACAGCCTTGAAGACGCCCTCAAGGAGTACGGAGGTGCCTTTAACAGGATAAGCGGCGAAGAAGTCAGGCCTTATCCATGCGCAGATGACCCGGAGATTAGAGGTGCCCTCTGTAAAGGATCGGTGGCCGGCTAGAAGGGGGGTTGGATAGCTAGGTCACCCCTAAATCACGTTTCTTCTCCTACAAGTTAGTGCGCAAGCGGAAATACAACTAACTAATGAAAACAATAAAGAAAGAATACCAAATCACTAACAAGCTAGATGTAACGTGGTTCGGAGATTGCTTGCTCCTACTCTACGACGTGTCCTTGAGGTGGACGAATCCTTGATCCTTCGGTGGATCAATCCCCGACAATCTCTGGCTAGAGCTTTCTCCTTCTCAGTGGAGCAAACCTCTCACAAAGGATCTCTTCCTCTTTACAATGATGAAGTTTAGGTTTCGGGAGGAAGAGAGTAGACTTGGAAGCTTTGGACAATTGCTAAGGAGTTATTCAGCAAGCATGAGTAATCTCCTTCAAGCCTCAAAGCTTCCTATAAATAAGAGGAAAGAGTTGATCATCATATCAACTCATCTCGGCACCAGTCGATTAGTAAAACCATCAGTTGACTGGTGCTACTGTTGGAGGTAGCCAACGGCTACTTCGTAGCACCAATGGTTGGCCAACGGTCATTTATCAGTCGACTGCTATTTTTAGCAGTCGACTGGTTGCTGCTGACTGAGCGAACAGAATGCTTCTGTTCGCTGCCAATCGATTGCTAAAACATGCAGTCGACTGGTGTAGTCGACTGCTAAAACATGCAGTCAACTGATGCAGTTGACTGTTAAAAGTTACAACCGACTCGACTGTAACAAGCCTTGTTACACACTCACATTCATCCTCTCTGGAGTCGCCCTTGAAGTCCTCTTCCTCGGCCTTCATCCCTCAGATGCACCCGAGTCCGCAGCTCCTCTCCGTGCCATCCTTCACGCTGCCTTGAAGTCCGCTTCCCTCGGCTCCACTCCGTTGCTCCTCGTCCGACGGTCCCTCGGATGTCTTCCACACCATCCTTCACCGACTCAAGGATTTGAGCTCTAGGATGGGCTTCCCAAGCTTAGCTGCACCAAGCTCCTTATGTGTGTTTCATCAAGTCCTGCAAGACTCAAACACACATATCAAACACATATGAAAGCCTAACTTAAACTCTTTGACACATACATCAAAACCATGATCATACCGATCAAACCTAGGTCGATTGCATTAACAGCCTTCCCTCAAGGGGCGACTCTTCCCTCAAGGGGCTTGAAGGCGCCCTGAACAACCTTTCTAAGGCAGTCTCGACCAGCAGCTTGTATCAAGACATTCCAAGCGATCCTTCTTCCGTGTGCTGCTAAAGAGACAATCCAGAACATCTGTAGCAACACCCCGACGACCAGGAGCTTCAAATTTATTATTTCTGTTGTCAGTATAATATAATTATTATTTTACTTGTATTTTATACTTGTAATTTTGCGTGATTATAATTGTTGCCCAAAGTAAATGCTCAACGAGCGTGAGCCTTGGAGTAGGAGTCGCCCAAGGCTTCGAACCAAGTAAAATACTTGAGTCCTTCTGTGTTTGTTTTAATTTCCACTGCACTTATTCGTTAAGTTTTTCGAATACGAAAAATGAAAGCCACGAGCGCTATTCACCCCTCCCTCCTCTAGCGCGTTTCGATCCAACACGAAATAATACTTTAAATTTGAGTTTGATTTAAATTAAATATTTAAATCAGTATTACTATGATATTAATTTTTGAAATACAATAAAAGCTCATGAATAATTATTGAACATCTGAATAAAATATTATAAATTTGAATTCCGTTGAAAAATTATTTAACATGTTCAAATTCGACTCGAATTCGATAATTTCAGCATAAATCAAATATTATTCGAGTCGATTCAAAAAAATTCACAAGTTGGCTAGATTCATTTACTCTACTAAGGTGGTAGAATCCAAGTCATGAGTTTGTCCAAGCAATCCAAATAAGTCTTGATTCAACTTCAAGTCTAATTTGATTTCCCTGGAAGAAAAATGAATTGCTTCTTGAATTAATGGATGTGATAGGTTAGAATTTTACAATAAACGACAATAATGTTTCAATGGCCTGGAAAAAGATAATGCAGCATAGAAACCTATTTTGAACCTTATTTGCAGCTTTATTTTCCATGTTATCCACAAACAACATTGCTTTAATGTGCAATTTACAATGTAAAGGTTCAAAAGCTCAACGAGCTTTGTAGAGATATGAGAAGCTAGGGAAAGGAGTATAGAACTAGATGCCTCATCTTGTGAGTCCCAACATATTCTTCCAGTGATCGACCGACAAAACAATAAGTTTTGGCACACTCCATATTTTAAACCTTGCTTTTAAGTTCTCTTTGCCTTCTATTTGATGGTGGATTTGTTGGATAAAGAAACCAAAATGATGCTAGCAAGCAACACTATCATGATCATGATCATGATCCACCATAAATCACATCGCTCATGTTACTAGCAAGGGTTGATATCTGTCAAGTACTGAATGTAGGTGAAACGACCACTGTGAAGCCTGTGTTCAGCACTTGGCAGACACCAGTCCCTGCTGGCAGTCTGAGATTATTAGCTCAGGTCATTTCAACAGAAAAGTGAATTTAATGCTGTGTATTTAAATTCATCTAATACCCTATAAATCTCCGACAACATATTGTTTTTGTCTAACATCTCATTTATGGCGCAATTTCATGATGAAGTAAAATTGTGACTGATGAGATATAATTGTAGTACTTATTTTGCTATTGTGGAGTGTGAACAATGTGTGTTTTGATTGTGTTGTTGGACATTCCAACCAAAATATCATAGATGGTCAGACTATTAGTTAGCAAACTTGTTGACGTGTGTGAGCTCCGAAGATCGTTAGTAGAAAAGCTGAAGGGATTTGAGATGCACTCAAAGGGAGGGTTAGATTGACCGAGGGATAGATCTAGGGACTACTTCAACGCTCAAATTAGGATTTTTTCTAGGTGGTATGCAGAATGAAGGTGGAGAAGAAGAGTAGAAGCTAGTGGAGTTTAAGAAAAATCGGAATCCTTTGTCATTACCTTCGTGAGTGTTTATATGATTGTCATAAGAGTGTCTCTACGCCAGCCGAAATATCATTATCGTGGGAGTTGATAAGGAGACCAAACAAACATATGTTGGTTATCTCTCCATTCAACTAGTGCCACGTGTCAGTAGGGGGTATCTAGAAGACCAGGTCTAATAACCTCCTAACTGCTCCTCCGTCCTTAAGATGCCACACATCTTGGAATATTCGTAGTCACTGTTAGCAAAAGCATATAGGACGTAAATCTATCCTAAGGATGAAAAAAGTGACATCGATGTAGAGTGACCTTGGGAATATTCGAAGTCAGAATCGGAGATTGAGATTGAGATGATGTTGAGATCCTCCTTTGAGGGAGAACATTAGCAACTGGGGTAGAGATAGAGATGATATCGATGATTGCAACAATAAATGAAAGGGAGTCTGTTGCACAAACTAAGGTAGGGTCTGCTATCGAGATTGTAATTGTAACTGAAAGAGAGTCTACTGTCGAAACTGAAAGGGAGTTTGAGACTAAGAGGGAGTCTGCTACTGAGATTGATCGAGATTGAGAGAGAGAGTGTTTTTTCGAGACTGCGGCCGAGACTGAGAGGGAGTGTTTTACCGAGACTACGACCGAGACTAAGAGGGAGTCTGCTGTTGAGACTGTGACCGAAACTGAGAGGAAGTCTAAGATTAAGAAGGAACATGCTACTGAGATTGATATCGAGACTGAGAGAAAATCTGAGACTAAAAGGGAGTCTACTAAGAGTGTGATCGATATTTAAGAGTTAGTCTTCTATAGAGACTGTGGCTGAGAATGAAAGGGAGTATGAGACAAAGAGGGAGTATACTGTCGAGACTGTGGTCAAGACTAAGATGGAGTCTAAAACTAAGAGGGAGTTTGTTCACCACCTATCCTCTCCTATCTCTTTAGAATGTTAGTCTAGTGTGTCTATGTTTTGCTGGGACAGCTTTACGAAGGTCAGTCGCTAAAGAGAAAACTTGGTATTTAAGGGACATGATATGCTAGGTCATGTATCATGTTGATGATTGGTGCACTATACCGTTTCATTAATGGGCGCAACCTCATTACTCTGAGAAACTTTCAGTATTCCCTTTGACCATGAAATTAGGATTCCGCTACCGAAGCACAAACAACATGAGCCACCAACAGGATATATTACTTGTTTTTTTGGCTAGTTGGCCGGTGGCCTTAGGTTTCTTCTTCATCTTTTTTTCCAAAACTTGTCACACTACTTCCAAATTTATTTATCTCAGCTAGTCCCCAACTCCTTTGTTTGATTTGCAATGCAGTTACCCTTTTCCAATTATATCAAATTCCACTTAGCCCCACCACTCTCCACTACCTTTTTTTTTACCTATGGCAGACAAAGCTAGGAGCTTTTTAGTTTGCAGCTAGGTCTAGGTGTACCTTATTGGGTGAGTGCCCTTCTTCTCACAAGGGGTGGAAGAGTTGCCTTTTTTTTTATTAAGTCACCTCAACCGTATACATAACCGCCACCTTGGTTGGATGATCTGCCTGTGACTACAAATTAGCACCGACATACTTGGAGATAATTGGGATCCTATTTGGACCGAAGTTCAGCGCCACTCTAATAGGAGAATGCGAGGCATTGTTATATCAGGCTAGACTATGCCCCATTGTAATGGAGCTAGACGACCCTTTAAATAAGACATTCTTTAATTTGTTTTTCTTTTTCACTGACTAACTTTTCTGTCTTTGCAAAGCAAATCATGTATAGTGCCTTGATCACTAAGAAATTGAAATGGGATTCAATCTCCATGGATGACATATGTGCCTTAAAAGGTGTCACTGAGAGCTCTTCAGAAGTGTCAGCCTCTCATCCTTTTGTAGTGGGTGATTCTCCATATGCCAACGCTCCGACTGTTGTAGCAGAAGCCCCAGAAGCTATGATCAAGACTCCTACCCTCCTTGTGCCAACTCTAGCAACAACAAGGACACAAGGGTAAGTTTTTGATCTAACGGAGTCATCTGAGTTAGAGGCCCAATTCAAGACCAAACCTAGAAAAAAGAAACCAACCCCTACACATCTCCCCTCCCGTCAGCTCAAGATGGGAGTCAGAGGTTAGTCCTCGAGACTGAGACCTTGAGGAAAGCCCACGTTACAACAAAAAAAAAAAAGCCATGGGACCTTATTTCCAATCCTTTTCATAGCCAATAGTCTCTTTCCCTCTTGTAAAAAAAATTCTTCTCCTCCCCTTTTAGCCCTTTTGACTTGTGAAGGTATAATTTTCCCTTATTTTCCTCCCCTTTTGGCCTTTCAATTTTGACATATTGGAAACATATGTCATATTTATTTGTTATTTTTTATGTGTTAATTGTTAGTTTGGTGTTTTTGAGTTTTTATCTATTTTGATAATAGGAATTTTAATTATTTTCTATTATTTTGGAGTGTTGATTATTGAATATTTATTTGTTTTATCATTTAGTTGATATAAATTATACTTTTGTGATTTTATATGAATTGTGCCCCCTAAACAAAATTTCTAGATCCACCCTTGTGTTCATGTGATCCTGAGGTTAAGGAGAACTAGCATCGAGACCAAAGCTCCCAAGAAGAGGAAATTGGCCCGACTTTCGGGGGAGAGTTTTAGCACCTCTGCCCGTGAGAAGTTATCAAATCGAAGCAAGTGTGAAGGAGAAACTGGGGCATCAGGGGACAAGGGAAAGCTTTAATGATTTTTGTTGGATATAATTATCCCTATTTGGTGGGCTTATTTATAAGTTGCACATGTGAATACGATCCGAATCCTTTAAAGTGATCTAACTTATGTCTAGCTGGTTTTGGGTAATTAGATGTGGATCTCATATGTGTAGAACCTATAGTCTCACATATGTTATCATCTATTTGCTGATAATAGATGTTTAGTATATATGAATTTATAGTCTCACATCTATTATCATCGATGGACTGATAATAGATGTGCACTATATAATGGGTTGATCCCCAGAGAATTAGGGTAATTTTGAGACGTCTCTTCGTTCCCCATTAACGAAGAGAATCTGACACCATCAACCCTAACTCCTCCGGAAGGCCAACCTTCTTCTCCTCCTTCTTCTTCCACAGGATTGTTGGATCGACGAGCTCTGCACGAAGAACCATGACAATTCCGCTGCATTCAGGTTCTTTGTAATTACAGTATTTATTTCCTTATGCAGTGTTCTCGATGAAACGAAGATCCATGCTCATATGATCTTATTTTTCCTATTCAAATTCTTACTTTGATTGTCTAGAATTCATGCGGTTTAGGTTTTACAAGAACCATCAATTAGTATCAGAGTAAAGTTTTTGTTTCATCGTTTTCATTGGCTATAAAGTTTGAATTTTTTGTCGATTTATTGTTTGCATGCTAGATTAAGTTTTCCTAGTATAATACAATTATTTGATCGCCGAAATCTTTTGTATAGAAAATCTAGGAAAAGACTTGATCTTCCATGTAGTAATGGTTTAATAGATTGGTTTGGTCGACCAATATATTACCAAGTCTAAAACATCGAACAAAATTGATATAAATTGATTAAGAATTTTTCTTAAATAATTTTCCGTCTTAACTATGATACTTTTAATAGATTAAATTTGATTTTAATTGATTGAGATTTTTTTTTAAAAATTAATTTAGTTTTTTTCCCTAAATAGTGTTTCATATAACTTGAAGCAGAATTCAAAAAAAAAAAAAAAAAAAAAAAAAAAAAAAAAGGAAAAATTATTGTTTCATTGAAACCGTAAAAGGAAAACAAAACTGTTTCGTTGAAATAGTAAAGAATAAAAATAATTATTTAATTATAGAAGTTAAATAATTAAGAAATTAAATAGTATTAATTAATACTATTTAATTATAGAACTTAAAGAAGAATTTAATTTCATAAGGGAAAGTTCTATATGTAACCATATAGTCACATATAGTAGACTTTTGAATCGATTGGGATAATCAATTGGATCATATCAATAGATTACCATAAGGTATCAATCGATTAATAAACTTAGTTTTATATTGTTAAGGCTGATTAAATAATTTCTATTCGAATTAAGTTCCTAGTATTTTCTTGTGTATATTTACACAACGTGCTACTAAGTTGAACTAATATGTTGGCCCAAAGGAAGACACCTTAGATAGGTTTAGTGCATTTTGTGTTGGTAGACGTATATCTATGCTAAAAGTAATCGACCCAAAGGAAGGTTACTTTTATGCCAGATATATGCATAAGGTAGCTTACAACTATAGAACAAAATTTTATTTTGTCCAGATCATGTACAAAATATGTCGGCCCAAAGGAAGACATATTTTGTGGCTGATTAAGGTTGTTGTAAGCTATGAACCAAAATATAACTCATATAAAGTATTATATTCTGCGCACAATGGGTCAACCCAAAGGAAGACACATTGTGTGGTCAATTAAAGTTTGAGTTATATTAGAGAGTATCGCTAACAAATAATGTGTCGGCCCAAAGGAAGGCACATTATGTTGTACTTGGTATCTCATAAAGAACCCATTTATATGCATTTAAAATTTTATTTTATTTGTATAATTTTATATTACTTAATATGTTCTTGGCTTTAGTAAAATCATGAGTATAATAATTTTCTCTCTTTAATTTCAGTGCAATATGTAACTGCCAGCATTAATATCATCCCAACACTAATTGGTTCGAATTTTGCTGAATGGAAAGAATATGTGACTGTAGTCTTAGGCTGCATGGACTTAGACTATGCATTAAGGAATGATCGCCCCACACCTTTGACCAGTGCTAGCAGTATAGAGCAGAGGGATTAATTTCAGTTGTGGGAGAAATTAAATCGTATGCGTCTAAGTATCATGAAGTTTTCCATACCAGCACCAATAAAGGGCTCAATAACAGAGGGAGAAGATGCTAAGAGTTTTCTGGACCAATTAGCAGACTGATTCACCTCAAATGAAAATGTCGAGACTACCACACTTTTTACGAAGTTGGTAACCATGCGGTATAATGGTAAAGGAAACATAAGGGAGTACATTATGGAGATGTCCAATATAGAGACAAGTCTGAAAGCACTAAAACTCGATATGTCTAAGGGTATGTTAGTGCATTTCATCTTGATGTCTTTGCCTACACGGTTCACTCCTTTTAAGATATCATATAATACTCAAAAGGAAAAGTGGACATTGAATGAGCTTATTGCCCAATGCGTGCAAGAGAAGAAGAGACTAAAGATTGAGACATCTGAGAGTGCTTATTTAGCATCTGGTTCTCAAAGTACGAGCAAGAAACGAAAGAGGATCAATAAGAAAAAAAGGTAAACTTCTCAATTTTGTTAGTTCGGAAGTCAATCTAGCTATTGTACCCACTGACATTTGGTGGATAGATACCGGTGCTACTACTCATATAAGTGTCACTATGCAGGGTTGTCTCAGGAGCCGACTTCCGCTTAATGGTGAAAGATACATCTATACAGGAAATGGAAAGAAGGCTAAAGTCGAGTCGATTGGTGTTTTTAGGCTTTGTTTAGGAACCAATGTCTTTCTGGATTTAGAAAATACATTTATTGTATCATCTTTTCGGCGGAATTTAATTTCAATTTCTTGTTTGGACAAATCAGGTTATTCTTGTTCATTTAGAAATGAAATTTTTAGTATTTTCTTTAATTCAGTGTTGGTTGACAATGATTCCTTGGTTGATAAGCTTTATAAATTGAACACCTTCACTCCTACAGTTGACAACGTGATAATGCATAGTATAGGTACAAAATGTAAATTGACTAACGAGAATTCTTCCATGTTGTGGCATAGGTGTTTAGGACATATATCCAAACAACGCCTAGAAAGGTTAATGTCACATGAAATTCTCGATTCCCTTGATATGTCAGACTTTGATGTCTGCATAGAGTGTATTAAGGGGAAGACCATTAACAAAAGGAATAAGGGGGCTAGCCGTTGTAGTGATGTTTTGGAGCTAATACATATGGATATTTGTGGGGCATTCCCTAAGATATCTTGGAATGGATACACATATTTTATTAACTTCATAGATGACTATTCCAAATTTGGATATATGTACCTTATTCATAAGAAATCGCAATCTTTGGACATGTTCAAAATTTTCAAAGCTCAAGTTGAACTTCAACTAGGTAAGAAAATTAAAGTTGTCCGATCCGACCATGGAGGTGAATATTACGGTCGATATGATGGATCAGGTGAACAACGTCCAAGATCTTATTAAATTACCTTGCTGAGTGTGGAATTGTGCCTCAATATACCATGCCTGGTACACCGAGTCAGAATGGTATAACCGAGCATCACAATCGAACCCTAAAAGACATGGTAAGAAGTATGATGGCTTTCACTTCTCTACCAGAGTCCTTGTGGGGTGAAACACTAAAGACTATAGTTTACCTACTTAATAGAGTACCTAGTAAGGCAGTAACTAAAACCCCATTCGAGATGTGGACGGGTAAGAAGCCTAGCATTAGACACTTACACGTCTGGAGTTATCCAGCTGAAGCTAGGCCTTACAAGCCTAATGAAAGGAAACTGGACTCAAGAACAGTTAGCTATAATTTTATAGGATACTCTGAAAAGTCGAGAGGATATAAATTTTATGATCCCTCTAATAGATCCTTCTTCGAAACGGGAAATGTCAAGTTCATTGAGGACAGTGGGAGTGATAAAATCAGGGAAATATCTTTTGAGGAATGTGATGACAATCCTCCTGTGGTTACTACTAGTACGATCAGTAGTGGTATGGTTACCATACCATACATTATGGGTATCACACATCTAGTAAGCGTAGTGAACTAAGATATTTCCATGACATCTCCAATGCAATTGGAGGAACCTGCCACTGAAATTGAAGTTTTGCCTCATATTGATGAGCAAGTACCTCAACCACCTCCAATACAAGTGCCTTTAAGGCGATCCACAAGAGAATGGAGAAGCACGAATTCTCGTGATTATGTTTATCTCCAAGAGCATGACTTTGACATAGAGTTGGAAGATGATCCTACATCTCTCCAAGAAGTCAAATAATGCTCTGATCCTGAAAGGTGGATTAACGCCATCCAAGAACAGTTGAAGTCTATGACAGACAATGATGTTTGGGAACTTGTCAAATTGCCTAAAGGAAAGAAGCCCGTTGGTTGTAAATGGATATTTAAAACCAAGCGGGATTCAAGGGGTAATGTCGAAAAGTATAAGGCTCGTCTTGTTGCCAAGGGATTCACTTAGAAAGAAGACATTGATTACAAGGAGACTTTCTCACTTGTGTCGACGAAAGACTCCCTTAGGGTAATCATGGCACTTGTAGCTCATTATGATTTGGAGCTACATCAAATGGATGTAAAGATTGCATTCCTTAATGGAGACATAAAGGAGTCTATATATATGGTGCAACCAGAGAACTTTGAGTCTAATGACTCAAAGCACCTAGTATGTAGATTAAAGAAATCCATTTATGGTTTAAAACAGGCATCCCGTCAGTGGTACCGGAAATTTGATCAAGTGGTTACCTCATTTGGATTTAAAGAGAACCCTGTTGATCAGTGCATATATGTCAAGTTCAGTGGGAGCAAGTTTGTTATACTTGTTTTGTATGTGGATGATATATTACTTGCGAGTAATAATAAGGGTATGCTGCATCAAACCAAGTTATTTCTATCTGGTAATTTTGAAATGAAAGATCTTGGTGAAGCATCCTTTGTTTTAGGCATACAGATCTATTGTGATCGTTCAAGAGATATTCTTGGACTTTCACAACAGTCCTATACTGAAAAGGTGCTTATAAGGTATGGTATGCAGAACTGTACACCCGGTGACACACCTGTGTTAAGAGGTGACAAGTTCAGCTTGCAGCAATGCCCACGGCTTGAACTTGAAATAAAGGAGATGGAGCAATTCCCATATGCGTCAGCAGTGGGAAGTCTCATGTATGCAAAAGTTTGTACTCGACCAGATATAACATTTATAGTGGGGATGTTAGGCAAATTTGTTAGTAACCCAAGACCATCACACTGGAAAGCAGTAAAGAGAGTGATGCAGTATTTGTAAAGAACTAAAGGACATATGCTCACGTATCGGAGATCAGATCATTTGGAGGTGATTGGATATTCAGACTCCGATTTTCCTGGATGCTTGGATAGTAGAAGATCTACTTCGGGCTATATCTTCATGCTTGCTGGAGGGGCTATATCTTGGAGGAGCATCAAACAGACGTTAGTAGACACTTATACTATGGAGGCAGAGTTAGTAGCATGCTACGAAGCATCCAATCATGGGATTTAGTTGCGGAACTTCATCACAACATTACAGATTGTTGATGGCATTGACAGGCCACTGAGGATCTACTGTGATAACAAGGCCACAAAACTTTATGCCAAGAACAACTGCAGTTCGTCGAAGTCCAAGCACATCGACATCAAGTTTCTAGCGGTTAAAGAAAGATTTCAAAGTTGTCAGATTATGGTAGAGCACATCAGCACAGATTCCATGTTGACCGATCCACTCACCAAAGGCTTGGTGCCTAAGGTGTTTCATGCGCATGTTATGGATATGAGAGTCCTTCTTATGGAAGAAGAACTCATCTAGTGGGAGTCTGTATTTATCTTATTGCTCTATATTTGATAATAAAGACAAACATTTTATTTTGATTATTGTATGTACTTAAAGTTCAAAACACTAATGAGAATTTATATGTTTGTTTGACACTCTGACTGTGATATCATCATTTACTACTGTTGTTTAGCATTCGGTGTTTGTAAATATGATAAAGATTCCTTTTGGATCATTTACTATTGCTTCTATTGCAGTTTAGCATAAAGTATTTTGCAAATATGATCTGACCTCTTTTGAGGTTATCTTAGGACCAGTTGGAAATTGACATGTATTGATCACATTTCATGTAATTTCCACTCTACACATCCACATCTTGATCTATGTCATTAATGATATTGGTATTGTGATTACTGTTGGGGCTTGTTACGATCATATACAGTAGCTATGACTTCTTTAGTCCTATATCAATAAAATTAATGGACTAGATTGTTTACAAGGGTATTTTATACCAATAAAGTTTGATATCAACTAAAGTTTTACTTGTATTTCACATACAACTCACATATAGCCCAAGTGGGAGATTGTTGGATATAATTATCCCTATTTGGTGGGCTTATTTGTAAGTTGCACACGTAAATACAATCTGAACCATTTAAAGTGATCTAACTTATGTCTAGCGGGTTTCGGGTAATTGGATGTGGATCTCATATGTGTAGAACATATAGTCCCGCATATGTTATCATCTATTTGCTGATAATAGATGTTTAGTATATATGGATTTATAGTCCCAAATCTATTATCATCGATGTTCTGATAATAGATGTATACTATTTAATGGGTTGGTCCCCAGAGGATTAGGGTAATCTTGAGACGTCTCTTCGTTCCCCATTGACGAAGAGAATTCGACGCCGTCAACCCTAACTCCTCCGGAAGGCCAACCTTCTTCTCCTCCTTCTTCCGCAGGATTGTTGGATCGACGAGCTCTGCACGAAGAACCATGACAATTCCGCTGCATTAAGGTTCTTTGTAATTACAGTATTTATTTCCTTATGTCGTGTTCTCGATGAAACGAAGATCCATTGTAACGCCTGAAAATTTTCAAAATAAATTTTAGAAATATTCTATTATTTTTCAGGAATTTTAAAATATTTCTATGAAATTTTTGGAGTAGCAGAAGTAGCAAAATTAAATAAAAACGTAAAATAACCTAAGCGGGAATTGAACCCGAGACCTATTAGACCATACGATTTATAGATGACCTTAGTAACCAGGGGGCCCCATCAAGGGTGTGCTCAAAGAAGAGGAGAGAAATTATATTTATGATCGAGTTGGGTTGTATTAATCAATTAATATAAATAGGGAATTTAAGTGGGAGTTTATTATTTCGGATCGACAACTCTCCCTCAAACCCTCACCCGACGCCACCCTCTCTCTTCCTCACCCTCTCGGCGCACAAGCCCCAAGAGATCTAGGGTTCCATCCCTAGGGTCGTAGGAGCACCTTCCGGCGATGACTCCGATACGAGGACGCTCCTCTCTGCGAGAAGAACGCGTAGGCGCAAGAAGATCGCCGAAGAGATCTTCTTCTCCGGAAATCTAGTGATAAGAATTGTAAGAAACCTAGCGCAGGAAATAAGTAACCCCTCACCTGTAGTATAAGTAGTTAATCGCATGTTTATATACTTTTAGTTCAGCCATATGCATGATTATTAAGTTGAGGAGAGTTAGAGCACATCAAGTGTTCGATAAAATGACTAGTATAGTTAGATGCATTTTAAATAGCATGTTTAATTTTACTTCAGTTTATATGGGACTACGGTCCAATGGGTGGGCTCCCATAGTCGCCTCTATGTTCAGATAACCTAGCTCTAGGTTCAGATAACTTAGTAAGAGCAAGATAAGATAAATTAGCTTATGAATCAGTATTTTACTTTATCAGTGGCACTGTACCGGACTCTTAGTTGTCCTTGGGTTAGGCTCCCATAGTCGTCCCTAGGTTTAGATAACCTAGTAAACCCTACTAGATTCGGGACTAGCTACCTCGGTTCTAGTTAGGGATGCGCGCATAGCAAGTACAGTTGTCGGACCCATCAGCAGCATGATTATTATTTTTATCTATTATGAAAATAGTTTTCAAAACTTCACAAATCAGTTATGTGAATACAATACAGTTTCAGCATTAACCTAACATTAATTTTAGCTTAGCTTATGTATCAGTTTAGTTTTCTTGTTGATACAACAAATAGTTTATATTTAGTAGTTGATTGCCATGACTCATATATCAATATGCCATGTTTTAGTATTTTAGTATGATTCTCATCATGTATATCAGCATAGCATCTTTTAAAAGCATGATTTCATCGAATGCATGTTTTGTGAGGTAGATGGTTTTTACTAAGCTCCCAAGCTTATAGTTTCCTTTTCCTTATACTGCAGATAAAGGTAATGGGAAGATGGATTAGCGGAGGCTGGAGGGCAATGCGTCAAGATGTGTGTGAGAAGGAACTTGGAATAAAGACTCTTGGGGAGTAGCCCATCTAAAGACTTAGTATTTCTGTTTTTGGTTACTTTCTGCACTTTTAGGGTGTTTAAGTATCATGAATTGTGAAGGTATACACTATGTTAGGACCGAAAAGTAGCTAGAGGGGGGGGGGGGTGAATAGCTCTTCGCGTGTTCGTTGTCGGCGTTGCTCGTTTCTTCAAGGATGTGCAGCGGAAATACAAAGAAACAAAAGCATACAACGCTAACACTTGAGATTTTACTTGGTATCCACCTCACAAGAGGTGACTAGTCCAAGGATCCACGCACACACACACACACACACCTCCACTAACAAACACTCCTTTTCGGTAACTACCGAAGGCGGAGAAGCCTTACAAGTTCACTCTACAAGAAGAAAGGGAAAGGATACACAAATACAAGCAAAAGCTTACAATGAGTATGAAAACCCTAACCCTAGATTTCTTCTTCAGCTGTAGATCCGCCTCTTGACTTGGAAAACCTCCAAGAACCTTCAAAAACTGGCGATCTGATCTTTGTGGAGAAGCTGTGGAAGCGCTGAAGTGATCTGAGATAAATCAGTGAAGTTCTACCGCAGCCATCGCACGCCTGCAGCTCAAATACGACGCAACGGTCGGATCCCGATCGATTCGAAAATTCCCAATCGATCGGGGAGGCTTTGGATCGATCCAGAGTGCCTCTGTGCTCTGGGAAAACGCCTGGATCGATCCACGGATCGATCCAGCGCTTATCGCGCGAACTAGCAGCATCCCAATCGATCGGCTGATCGATTAGGACTTCTGGATCGATCCACTGATCGATCCAGAGGCTCTCTGTTCGCTGGGAAAGACCTGGATCGATCCACTGATCGATCCAGAGGCTTTCTGTTCGCTGGGAAAGGCCTGGATCGATCCACTGATCGATCCAGCTCCTGGATCGATCCACTGATCGATCCAGCTCCTGGATCGATCCACTGATCGATCCAGCTCCTGGATCGATCCACTGATCGATCCAGCTCTTGGTTTTTGCCCAAAACCAAGTCCCAAGCATCTCAAACCAACATTCGGTCAACCTTGACCTGTTGGTACATCATGCCTAGCATTTGGTCACTCCCTTGACCTGCTAGGACTCTCTCACCAAGTGTCTGGTCAATCCCTTTGACCCACTTAGACTTTTCTCTTCGTGTCAAGTATCCGGTCACTCCCTTGACCTACTTGGACTTCCACCAGATGTCTGGTCAATCTTGACCCATCTGGATTTTCCCGTGCCTGGCTTCACTCATCAGGTCTTTCACCTAGCTTCACTCACTAGGATTTTCACTTGGCTTCACTCACCAGGATTTTCTTCTGCCTGGCTTCACTCACCAGGACTTTCTTTTGCCTGGCTTCACTCACCAGGACTTTCTTCTGCCTAACATCCCAGTTAGGACTTCCCAGTCAAGTATCCGGTCATCCTTGACCTACTTGACTCTTCTTTAATCAACCTTGCATTGTCAAACATCGAAACCCAAATCAAGACTCAAGCTTGGTCAACCAGGTCAACCTTAACCTGAGGGATGTTGCACCAACAATCTCCCCCTTTTTGATGTTTGACAATACCAACACTATCACTTACAATACCACATGTAAGTTAGGCTAATCCCATAGCCTGAACCTTCTTCATGCCACTAGGTAATGAATACATAAGTTAAGCCCTTCATTTTCCCCCTAAGAGGGCAAACTCCCTCTAGGTAATGAAAGCCTAACTTACTCCCTTTCATTCTCCCCCTATTGGCACACATCAAACCATGCCTCATTTTTAGGCACACATCAACAAATTCACTTGTTGAAAACTTTCCCCCTGAAGAGTTGCTCATCGTTGTTCACAACTTCACTCGTTGTGATTAACACGATAATGAAGGTCCCATACCCTTCATTATCCTTAACCCTACATTCTCCCCCAATGTAGGCAAATGCTCATCCTTGAGCATTATCCACTTGAAACCACTTGAACAATGAGGATATCCACTCCCCATTAAAGTTCAAACGCTCAACCTTGAGCATGTTTTTAACGGAAGGTTAACCACCTTCCAAGGTTCATGAAAAATAATTTTCATGTCTTTAAAGAGTCCCTCCCCCTAAAGACATGGTGGTAACTTCTGTCATTGCACCAACAATGACTTGGAATCCCTAAAACTTTAGGAAACCCAATTTTAGAAGTTTTGAGGTTCAAATATTCAAAATTTGAAACAAACCTCAACCTAAACTTCAACTTAGCCTTCCTTAACCAATTCATCCTTGTTTTCCACATGAAAACATCCTTTTTATGTATACAAATGTATTTTCAGGGGTTTGGAATGGTTACCTAGACTAAAACAGGTTCAAAGATGCTAAAATAAGACCTTCCCAGCCAAAATCAGCATCTTCGATCGATTGGAGTTGGGTTCCAATCGATTGAACCCTGCTGAATCGATCCACTGATCGATTCAGTCTACTTGGATCGATCGGCTGATCGATCCAGTGAGCTTCTACTCGCTAGAATTGCCTTCTGAATCGATCCACTGATCGATTCAAACACTCCAATCGATCCATGGATCGATCGGAGCTCTGATAGTTGCCGAATTTCAAATTCAGCCAACTTCAGAAACCCCTAGAAAATTCTACAAAAATCCAAAAATCATGAAATTTCATATAGACATTATTTAGGGCATACTTTATCATGGAAAAGTAGTTTTCTATGAAAATACATCATATTTTCAAAGATTGACACAAACTTGAGAACTTACAAAAACTTTAGTGTTTTCTTCAAGTTTGTGTCTAACTATTCAATGGTGATTACTATCAAAAGATAGCCTTCACCAAGGTTTTCCAAAATTATTTTAAAAACATTTTCAAAACCAATATCCCACTATATTCCTTGGACTTAATGCACATTACTTGTACATTAGCTTTCCCAATGATGGGAAAACACATAACTATATGTTTTGATGAACTTAAAACTCAAAAGAATGCACTAAATCAACATCTTGAGTTTTGTTCATCATCCTAACATCTCACTTGTATCTAATGTGCACTAAAACACATACAAGTCATCTTATTGGTCTTTGTGAGATATAAAGCTTGGTTTTGCCCTAATCTAGGGATCATGCATATCTATCTAGGCATTTTGTGGATATTGAACATCCACTTAGGATGTTACTTGTTAATACCACTTGTTGACAACACTTGTTGATAAATGCCATTTGTCCTTGCTTTTAAGGAATTAAACATAATGCATGATAATGTTATGGCATACATCAAAATGAAATAGCTTTCAAAAGAAAGATTCTTATAATTACATGATGTATGTATGACATGACATGGTATTTTTGTATTTTTCATAATAAGTCATGAATGAAAAATAGACATGATGTCATGACATATGATGGACAAACAATCATGGCAAGATTTAGCATAAATAAAATATACCTCGATTATCTATCTAAGTATCCTTAATCTTAGCTGATCATAAAACTTAAACCCTAGATTTGCCCAAAGTGCTTCAAGAAAGTGTCAAAACCTAACTTGACATTTCTAATTCTCTTGATTAATTTATGCCAATTGAAATTAAGCATATTCCTCAAGTGTTGGCATATTTCATTTTTCCATAAGAGGAGCACTTTAAACTAAGGCTAAGATTTGCCTTAAAATATTAAGAAAATACCAAAATCCCAACTTGGTATTTCTTATGTTTTCCCAAATTGTGCCAAATAGGATTAAAATCAATATTTTCAATTTTCTGGCACATTTTGCTCTTCCAAAGAGTAAATGTAAATCCATTTCATTTTCAAAGGTTAATAATAACCTTGAAAATGCTCCTTGAGTGTCAATTTCTTCAAAGTTGGGTTAACTACCCTTCTTTTTAGAGTTGACACTCTCTAACCCATCTATGGGGTAGAGAAGATGCTCCTAGGAACCCAAAACCTATTGGTGCTCCTTGGATGCTCTAGGTATTTACTAGGGATAACTTCCCTAGATACCTTCCTAGTGACCTTGTTGGGCTTCTTAGAAGCCTTGATCACATTTTCTAGGTTAACTCTAGGGATAGCCTCCCTTGTGACCTTGTTAGTGACTTTCTTAGACTTCTTAGAAGTCTTAGTCACTTTGGTTGCAAAGATACTTCTAGGGATGTCTTCCCTTGTATCCTTAACTTGATCTCTAGACTTAGGGTTTGTTCCATACCTATATGGAACCCTATGATAACTAGGCACATCCTTTTTAGCTTTGGGTCTGTATCCCAAACCTCTATGGTCAATGGATGACTTTTGTACCCCTAAACCTAGGTTTTGCTCATTTTGCCCTTTTAGGATATTTTTCATCCTTTTTAGGGTCTTTTCAATTTTATCAAATCTTGACCTCAAGACTTGATTTTCTTCCCATAAATCCCTAGATTTTGATTTTTCATTAAACCCATGAGCATTTTTATTTCTAGGCCTATAACTAAAACCCTTAGTTTTCTTGCCTAGATTTTCATCTACCTTCCTAACCCTAGATGTGGTAGTTTTAGCATGAAAAGCTATATGTTTTTCCTTAACGCTATCATGCTTCCTATTTTCATAGTAAATGACATTAAAATGATATAAATTTGACCTAGCATGATTTTTACCATTTTGCAAGGAAATAGGCTCAATAAAAGATACCTTCTTTTTTACCTTGGAGGCTCCCCCTTGAGTTGAGCTTCCTCCATGAGCCTTGATCACCTTCTTCCCATTAGGGCATTGATTTCGGTAATGCCCCTTTTGATTGCAAGAGAAGCACACAATGTGCTCCTTGCTCTTTTTTGTTCCGGGGATGGTCTCCTTAGGCTTCTCCTTGCCCTTTAATGCCACTTGGCCCTTCTTCTTGGCCAATTTAGGGCATTTGCTCTTGTAATGCCCATGTTCTCTACATTCAAAGCATATAATATGATTTTTATTATTAATTGAAATGTTTATACCTTTTTGTGTAGGGATGACACTTTCTCCTTTGGATCCGGAGGTAGAAGCTTCCTCTTGATCCGAAGATGATATTCCTCCATTTGATTTTGCTTGACTTGTGGAGGTGGAAGCTTCTTCATCCTCTTCTTCTCTTGACCCGGATGTGGAGGATTCTTCTTGCTCTTGTTCCGGTGTCAATGAAGATTGCTCCCCCTCAATCCTAGAGGTGGAGGCTTCACCTTCTTCTTCATCTTCATCCTCTTGTACATGAAACAAGGAATATACTCCTTCCTTGCTCTTTTGATTGCTCTCCTTTGAGGATGAAGCTTCTTGGACCTCCTCTTCGGAGGTTGAGCATCTCTCAACCTCGGAGTCCTCCTCTTCTTGGTTTTGATCCATTGAGTCGCCCTCTTTGGATTCTCCTTGATTTGGTACAGTGGAGGGGATCTCATGGATTGATGCCAATTTGCTCCAAAGCTCCTTGGCATCCTTGAACTCTCCAATTTTTCCAAGAATGTGGCTAGGCAATAGATTGACCAAAAGCTTGGTCACTTTATCATTGGCCTCACATCTTTGGATTTGCTCTTGGCTCCATTTGCTTTTCTTGAGGACTTTGCCCTTTGAATTTCGTGGAGCCTCGAAGCCTTCCATGAGAGCAAACAATTGCTCTATCTCCATCATCAAGAAATTTTCGATTCTAGATCTCCAAGAATCGAAGCTTGTGGATGTGTATGGTGGAGCCACCCTTGTGTCAAATCCAAGTCCATCTTGGAATTGCATCTTGAAGTTGAGCCTTTTGATGAAGTCTTTGACTTGTAGAATTTCTTCAACTTCTTCACCCTCTAACTTTGATTGTTTTGTTTGCCTCTTCCAGCGATGATTCCGGAGAAGAGCGGCCTCGCTCTGATACCACTTGTTAGGACCGAAAAGTAGCTAGAGGGGGGGGGGGGGTGAATAGCTCTTCGCGTGTTCGTTGTCGGCGTTGCTCGTTTCTTCAAGGATGTGCAGCGGAAATACAAAGAAACAAAAGCATACAACGCTAACACTTGGGATTTTACTTGGTATCCACCTCACAAGAGGTGACTAGTCCAAGGATCCACGCACACACACACACCTCCACTAATAAACACTCCTTTTCGGTAACTACCGAAGGCGTAGAAGCCCTACAAGTTCACTCTACAAGAAGAAAGGGAAAGGATACACAAATACAAGCAAAAGCTTACAATGAGTATGAAAACCCTAACCCTAGCTTTCTTCTTCAGCTGTAGATCCGCCTCTTGACTTGGAAAACCTCCAAGAACCTTCAAGAACTGGCGATCTGATCTTTGTGGAGAAGTTGTGGAAGCGTTGAAGTGATCTGAGATGAATCGGTGAAGTTCTACCGTAACTATCGCACGCCTGCAGCTCAAATACGACGCAACGGTCGGATCCCGATCGATTCAAAAATTCCCAATCGATCGGGGAGGCTTTGGATCAATCCACGGATCGATCCAGAGCGCCTCTGTGCTCTGGGAAAACGCCTGGATCG
Organism: Zingiber officinale; assembly: GCF_018446385.1. Taxonomy (NCBI): domain Eukaryota; kingdom Viridiplantae; phylum Streptophyta; class Magnoliopsida; order Zingiberales; family Zingiberaceae; genus Zingiber; species Zingiber officinale. The sequence goes on along the minus strand of NC_055992.1, from coordinate 154,619,658 downwards.
ATCCACGGATCGATCCAGCGCTTATCGCGCGAACTAGCAGCGTCCCAATCGATCGGCTGATCGATTGGGACCTCTGGATCGATCCACTGATTGATCCAGAGGCTCTCTGTTCGCTGGGAAAGACCTGGATCGATCCACTGATCGATCCAGAGGCTTTCTGTTCGCTAGGAAAGGCCTGGATCGATCCACTGATCGATCCAGCTCTTGGTTTTTGCCCAAAACCAAGTCCCAAGCCTCTCAAACCAACATTCGGTCAACCTTGACCTGTTGGTACATCATGCCTAGCATCTGGTCACTCCCTTGACCTGCTAGGACTCTCTCACCAAGTGTCTGGTCAATTCCTTTGACCCACTTGGACTTTTCTCTTCGTGCCAAGTATCCGGTCACTCCCTTGACCTACTTGGACTTCCACCAGATGTCTGGTCAATCTTGACCCATTTGGATTTTTTCGTGCTTGGCTTCACTCACCAGGTCTTTCACCTAGCTTCACTCACTAGGATTTTCACCTAGCTTCACTCACCAGGATTTTCTTCTGACTGGCTTCACTCACCAGGACTTTCTTCTGCCTAACATCCCAGTTAGGACTTCCCAGTCAAGTATCCAGTCATCCTTGACCTACTTGACTCTTCTTTAATCAACCTTGCATTGTCAAACATCGAAACCCAAACCAAGACTCAAGCTTGGTCAACCAGGTCAACCTTGACCTGAGGGATGTTGCACCAACACACTACGCCATGCTTAGACTCCTCATTGTCTTGATAATAGATAGTAAAATGTGAGTAATGTCATGCCTAGTAGTAATGTTTATGCTTTTAGTGGTTTTCTGAAAGTTCTGTATGAGTTTGGGTGGAATTTCTACAAAATTAGAAACTCAATCGATCAGCCGATCGATTGAGGAGTCCTCAATTGATCAGCCAATTGATTGGAAGAAATCCCCGCATACAGAACGTTACTGAATCGATCAGCCGATCGATTGAGGAGTCCTCAATCGATCAGCCGATCGATCGGGAGTAACACCTCGCGAACAAAAGGTTGCTGAATCGATTGAGAAGTCCTCGATCGATCAGCCGATTGATTGAGTCAGGACCTGCGCGTACAGAGAGCTGCTGAATTGATCAGCTGATCGATCGGTCAGACTGGATCAATCAGCCAATCGATTCAGATGGTTCTTCCGTGCATAGAAGCACGTTGAATCGATCCGTGGATCGATTGACATGTTTCAATCGATTGAGCCTCGACCTCAATCGATTGGGGAAGCCTGATTTCAGATGGAAACCTCTGATTTCAGTTCCTTGACCATATGGAGAGTTTAGATTCCATTCTTTAGTATATGTACAACAATGAAAAGGTATTTTGAACATAAGTTATAGATTTTAATAGTCATTAGCAGAGTGAGATTTTAATTAGTTCAGTTTTCCACACACAATAGTTAGACAATGTAACCCCCGGCCTTACAGCTCAGTCAGTAGAAGGCGGGGCGTTACAGAGTGGTATCAGAGCAAGTTCCATACTTCCTCCACACACACATCAACATTGAACCTGCAGCTTCCAAGTAAGAATACCTCAACTTATTTATGTTCCTGCTTCCATGGTTATGGATAATTCCATGTTTATAGATAACTAAAGCATGTTTATATATGATAGCATCTAACATGATAGTGGTAGTGTTTATAGATAACTAAAGCATGTTTATATATGATAGCATCTAACATGGTGGTAGTAGTTATGTGAATATAATTGTAGTAGTTATGTATGTCCTCTACTTCTCTAGGAAATGGTACGAGGACGCCCAGCTAGAAGGGCACCAGTTATTGAGCCCCAGCATGAGGCAGACAGCTCAGTGCCTCCCCCAGACCTTACAGAGGTAGTGGCTTAGTTACAGAAGCAACTAGCTGAACAGCAACAAGAGATAACCACCCTAAGGGCTAATCAGCAGAACACTCCCACTGCCACTCCGGAACCTAACAAGACAACCCCAGTAATTATAGAGGTTCCACCAGTCCAACCTATAGCACTTGTAGCCCCAACAGCAGGGGCAAGGAGAGAAGCCTATCTGGTCCAGTGACAGAAAATCAAGCCAGAGAACTTCTCAGGCACCAGTGAACCATGAGATGCCCAAGTCTGGTTCAAAACACTGGAGAGTACGATGGAGCTCCTGGACTGGCCAGAGCATGAAAAGGTGAAATGCGCCTCCTTCTGCCTGGCAGGAGACGCACGCATGTGGTGGGAGAGAATTAAAGTGAAGCGCCCAGTGAACCAGATGACATGGGCTGACTTCGAAAGAGAATTCTTTGAGGAGTTCTTTCACATGCGGATCACAAACCTCCACTATGACGACTTCACTGAATTTTGTCAGGGCAACCTTTCAGTTGAGGAGGCCGTGAAGAAATTCAACAGGCTGGCTCGTTTGTGCCCCGAACTAGTCAGCACCGAAAGAGAACGAGTCCGACTGATGCTCAAGATGTTAAGGCCGGAAATAGCACTGAATGTGGCCAGCGGCATCCATAGGCCGCAAACCACTAAAGAATTGCTAAGTAGTGCTCTGATCACCGAGCATTACCAGAACAACATCAAGCAGCAGAAGTAAGCCTTCTCAGAGTCCAAAGGCCAAGGAGGCTCAGGTACTCAGAAACACCAGGGCCACAACTCTAACTGGAAAGGGAACTCCAGTAACAAACGTAAACTAGGGAGTTACCCAAAAGGAGGACCAGCCAGTAAACAGCCTAGCTACTCCACGTGTTCCACTTGTGGGAAATTCCACCTAGGAGTTTGTCACAAGGGCACACGAGGATGCTTCGAATGTGGCCACGAAGGGCATATGACTAAATAATGCCTGAACAAGGTCAGCTTTCCCGCACCACAGCCGATTCAGTACGAAGGCAAGCCAGCACAGTTGCACCAGATGCAGGCTGCTTTAGATGGTCCACACATCAGCCAGGGCAGACTAGAAGCCCCCTCAGCCATGACGAACGCGAGAATCTACTCACTCACCAGGGATGACGTAGCGAATGTCTCGACAGTTGTTACAGGCCAGATCAGTATTTTACAGCAAAGTGCAATTTTCTTATTCTATACTGGGGCAACCCATTCTTATATATCCAGGGCATTTGCCGAAAAGTTAGCAATACCTCCAGATGTACTCAGTGGTCAGTTTTTGACGACACTGCCTTCAGGAGAAATCATGGCATCTACACACTGGCTCCGAGCAGTGCCAATCATTATAGCGGACCAAGAACTCTTTGGTGATCTTATAGTGCTCGATATGGCTGACTATGATGTCATCTTGGGAATGGATTTTCTGATCAAGTACGGTGCCTCCATAGAGTGCCTTAAACAGAAAGTTGTATTCCAACCTGAAGCAGGAGTGCAGTTTGGGTACATCGGAGAACCAAAGAGAAAGGCGAAGAAGTTTCTCTCAGCTCTGAAAGCACAGAAGTTACTGGATTCAAGATGTACGGGGTTCCTAGCACATGTAGTTAATACCAGTCAAGACAAGGACCAAAAGCTAGAAGAGGTCCGAGTTGTATGTGACTACCCAACAATCTTCCCTAAGGAGTTACCAGGCCTAGCACCAGACAGGGAGATTGAATTTGAGATAGAACTTATCCCCAGTACAAATCCCATCTCCAAAGCACCCTACCGCATGACTCCAGCAGAACTGAAGGAACTTCAGGAACAACTACAGGAGCTGCTCGACAAGGGCTTTATACGCCCTAGTCACTCACCATGGGGAGCCCCTGTGTTGTTCGTGAAGAAGAAGGATGGGAGCATGCGCTTGTGTATAGACTACCGGGCACTAAACCAAGTCACGATTAAGAACAGGTATCCTCTTCCCAGGATAGATGACCTGTTCGATCAGCTAAAGGGAGCAGTAGTGTTCTCTAAAATAGATCTCAGATCGGGATATCACCAGGTGAGAGTTAAAGAAGGTGATATATCCAAGATAGCTTTTAGGACCAGATACAGATATTATGAGTTCGTAGTCATGCCCTTTGGCGTGACGAATGCTCCAGCTATTTTCATGGACCTCATGAACAGGGTATTCAGAGAATACTTAGATAAGTTTGTTATCGTGTTCATCGACGACATTCTTATCTATTCCAGAACTTAGGAAGAACACGCAGAGCACCTAAAGATAGTACTGCAGACCCTTCAGCAGAACCAGCTGTACGCCAAGTTCACAAAATGTGAATCCTGGCTCAATCAGGTATCCTTTCTGGGTCACATCATCTCCAAGGATGGTGTCATGGTAGACCCCAATAAGATAGAGGCTGTGAGTAACTGGAAAAGACCTAAGAACACTAGTGAAATCAGAAGCTTTCTGGGACTAGCAAGCTATTACAGAAAATTTATAGAGGATTTCTCCAGGATAGCCTCCCCACTGACAGCTCTCACCAGGAAGAATAGAAAATTTCAGTGGACAGAGGACTGTGAGAACAGTTTCATCGAGCTAAAAAGAAGATTGACCAGTGCTCACATTCTGACTCTGCCAGAAAACACAGACAACTTTGATATTTACAGTGATGCCTCTAAATTAGGACTAGGAGCAATACTGATGCAAAATGACAGGGTGATCGCCTATGCCTCCAGACAACTCAAGGACTACGAGAGGAACTACCCTACTCACAACCTTGAGCTTGCAGCAATTGTCTTCACCCTTAAAATTTGGAGACATTACTTGTATGGAGCTCAGTGCAGAGTGTATACAGATCATCAGAGTCTGAAGTACTTCTTCACTCAGAAGGATCTGAATATGCGATAGCGCAGATGACTCGAGCTGGTCAAAGACTATGACATAGACATCCTCTACCACCTAGGAAAGGCCAATAAGGTGGCAGACGCACTTAGCAGGAAGTCCAGTGTCACCTTACTATCCCTAGCAGCCATGTCACCACCCCTACAAAAGGAGATTACAGATTTCGGTCTCAAACTTATAGTTAGGCAACTCTCTACTATGACATTATCATCTACCCTGCTTGGTGACATCCAGACAGCTCAGGATCAGGACCCTGAAATTTAGAAAATCAAGCAAGGGTTAGCAGAATCAGAAAGTGGAGAGTTCAGAGTATCTGATAGTGGGGTATTGTATTTTGGTGACAGACTGTGTGTTCCGGATTAGGAGGAACTACCGAGGAAGATCCTAGATGAGGCTCACAGGACTCCTTATGCGATGCATCCTGGCTCCATCAAGATGTACCAAGACCTAAAGAGACATTTTTGGTGGCCTGGGATGAAAAGAGACATCGCTAGATATGTCAGTATTTGTCTGACCTGCCAGAGGGTCAAGGCAGAACACCAGAGACCAGGAGGAGTTCTACAGCCTATTCAAATCCCAGAATGGAAGTGAGAAGATATTTCCATGGATTTCATAGTGGGACTACCCAGAACCACGAATGGTTTCGATGCCATCTAGGTAATAGTCGACAGGTTGACTAAATCAGCCCACTTCTTAGCTATCAGGATATCCTACTCCATGGAGCAACTAGCTCAGTTGTATCTCAAGGAGATTGTCAGACTGCATGGAGTCTCACGGACTATTATTTCAGACAGAGACAGTAGATTCACGTCACACTTCTGAGAGTGTGTACAGTCAGCATTGGGCACCAGGTTAAAGTTTAGCACAACTTTCCACCCTCAGACAGATGGTCAGACGGAGCGAGTAAATCAGGTACTCGAAGATATGCTCCGAGCATGTGCCCTAGACTTCAAGAGAAGTTGGTGCAAATATCTGTGTTTAGCAGAATTTGCATACAACAATAGCTATCAGGCCACTATCAGCATGACACCCTACGAGGCTCTCTATGGGCGGAGGTGTAGATCTCCAATCTGCTGGTATGAAAGTGGTGAACAGAAAGAACTAGAACTTCAGACAGATCTAGTAGCAGATACCATAGCAGTTATACAGCAGATCCGCCAGAGGATAGAGACAGCTCAGAGCCGCCAGAGAAGCTATGCTGATACACGGCGCCAACCCTTAGAGTTTTCAATTGGGGATACAGTATTCCTCCGAGTGGCTCCCATGAAGGAAGTAATGCGTTTTGGGAAGAAGGGCAGATTAAGTCCCAGATATGTGGGATTATACCTTATCACCAGAAGAGCTGGCAAGGTAGCATATGAGCTAGAGCTACCCCAGGAGATGTCAGCTATCCATAACGTTTTTCATGTCTCTATGCTGAAGAAGTATATACCAGATGCCACCCAGGTGATTGAGCCTCAGTCGGTACAAGTCCGCGAAGACCTCAGCTATGACAGTCGGCCTATTCAGATAGTAGACCGAGCAGTTAAGAAATTGTGGAACAAGGAGGTACCATTAGTAAAAGTCATTTGGCAAAATCACACAACAAAAGAGGCAACTTGGGAGACAGAAGCTAGTATGAGACAGAAGTACCCAGAGTTATTTTAAGTTTGAGGACTCCCATAACCGCCTTTAGGTTTAGATAACCTAGCTCTAGGTTCAGATAACCTAGTAAGAGCAAGATAAGATAAATTAGCTTATGAATCAGTATTTTACTTTATCAGTGGCACTGTACCGGACTCTTAGTTGTCCTTGGGTTGGGCTCTCATAGTCGTCCCTAGATTTAGATAACCTAGTAAACCCTACTAGATTCGGGACTAGCTACCTCGGGTCTAGTTAGGGATGCGCACATAACAAGTACAGTTGTCGGGCCCATCAGCAGCATGATTATTATTTTTATCTATTATGAAAATAGTTTTCAAAACTTCACAAATCAATTATGTGAATACAGTACAGTTTTAGCATTAACCTAACATTAATTTTAGCTTAACTTATGTATCAGTTTAGTTTTCTTGTTGATACAATAAATAGTTTATGTTTAGTAGTTGATTGTCATGACTCATATATCAGTATGCCATGTTTTAGTATTTTAGTATGATTCTCATCATGTATATCAGCATAGCATCTTTTAAAAGCATGATTTCATCGAATGCATGTTTTGTGAGGTAGATGGTTCTTACTAAGCTCCCAAGCTTATAGTTTCCTTTTCCTTATACTGCAGATAAAGGTAAAGGGAAGATGGATTAGCGGAGACTGGAGGGCATTGCGTCAAGATGTGTGTGAGAAGGAATTTGAAATAAAGACTGTTGGGGAGTATCCCATCTAAAGACTTAGTATTTCTGTTTTTGGTTACTTTTCTGCACTTTTAGGGTGTTTAAGTATCATGAATTGTGAAGGTATACACTACGCCATGCTTAGACTCCTCGTTGTCTTGATAATAGATAGTAAAATGTGAGTAATATCATGCATAGTAGTTATGTTTATGCTTTTAGTGGTTTTCTGAAAGTTCTGTATGCGTTCGGGTGGAATTTCTACAAAATCAGAAACCCAATCGATCAGCCGATCGATTGAGGAGTTCTCAATTGATCAGTCGATCGATTGGAAGAAATCCCTGCGTATAGAATGTTACTGAATCGATCAGCCGATCGATTGAGGAGTTCTCAATCGATCAGCCGGTCGATCGGGAGTAATACCCTACGAACAAAAGGTTGCTGAATCGATCAGCTGATCGATTGAGGAGTCCTCAATCGATCAGCCGATCGATTGAGTCGCGACCTGCGCATACAGAGAGCTGCTGAATCAATCAGCTGATCGATCGATCAGACTGGATCGATCAGCCAATCGATTCAGATGGTTCTTCCGTGCACAGAAGCACGTTGAATCGATCCGTGGATCGATTGACATGTTTCAATCGATTGAGCCTCGACCTCAATCGATTGGGGAAGCCTGATTTCGGCTGGAAACCTCTGATTTCAGTTCCTTGACCATATGGAGAGTTTAGATTCCATTCTTTAGTATATGTACAACAATGAAAAGGTATTTTGAACATAAGTTACAGATTTTAATAGTCATTAGTAGAGTGAGATTTTAATTAGTTCAGTTTTCCGCACACAATAGTTAGACAATGTATCCCCCGCCCTTACAGCTCAGTCAGTAGAAGGCGTTGCGTTACATCCATGCTCATATGTTCTTATTTTTCCTATTCAAATTCTTACTTTGATTGTCTAGAATTCATGCGGCTTAGGTTTTCATAGAACCATCAATTCTTCCTGCTATTGGTGGAGTGGATGCCTTTGCTTTCGGTCGAGGACAATTAGCTTCTAACTCCACGAGACCCAACTCTAGTTTGGCCTAGCCACCCAAAGGACCTAGGACTGAAGACAACTCAGAGGGGGATGACACCTCCCCATCCAAGAACTCTGTGTTTACGAGGAGGAAATCATACAACAAATGAAGTTCTTGGAGTTGAACGAGAATCTGATCCGGTCCATTCGACATGTATGTTTTGTCTATCAATTCAATGTTTATGAAATATTTGTAGTTTACTAATTCAATATTTATGAAATATCTACAGTTTACCAATTCAATGTTTTGGATAAAGAAGAGGTAAAGTTACAATTGTCGGAGGACAAAGAGAGGGAGATGAAGATGACAACTTAATTGGAGGTTACTAAAAAGGAGCTAAGAGACTATAAAGTTGGGGAGGAGAGTCGTTGAGAAAAACAAAAGAAAACTTTCTTATCTTCTGTAGAGTTTTATGACTTACTCTCAACTAGGAGCAGTAACATGCTGAGGTATGGTTTTAATGACTCACTTCGCCAATGCATTGAGAGCAAGGTGATCCCAAGGGGGACTGACCTGACATTTTTGAGCCTACAAAAAGTCTGGGATGAGTTGTCCCCTTCCAAAAAAGTTGATTAAAAAATGCCTTCTAGCCTCAAGACTCCTCCAATTTAGTTGCTTTTTGTTTTGTATCTTGCTTTGTAACAATGTGCAAACTCCTTTGTATCTAACATGCTCTTATGAGCTATCGATGTGCCTTAAGCTGATGATCTCAAAAGATGCCAAATAATGAAGGATAAGATATCCAAAATTGAGTCATCCGTTGTGAGGTTTAACTTTCACTAAGGAGCCAAGAATCTCATGCCTATAGCAAAGCCTAAATCGATAATGAGAGGTTAAGACATAAATGATCGAGATGGAAGTTGAGATAATAGGTTGCTAAGTTCAAGGTCAAGGCCTTGTGTGTTGATGACCGACTAAAGCTGAGGTTGTGATTGAGACTAATAGATAAGAAACTGCTAGGTCAGAGGCCAAGGCACTGGAGTATTGATGACTGAGACTAAGATTGATAGACTGAACTGTAGGATCGCAGAAGATGAGAGAGGGTGGTGAATCTCATTCATTTTAAATATTTTCTTTTAAAACATAAATCCAAGTGCAACAGAAATAAAGAATAAAAAAAGAACATAAATCCCTTTTTTACTTGCTTCGCAGTCCAACGACTACTACTCTAAGATCCGCAATCCATGATCGCTTTCATTGGTCAATCCACTAAATGATTAAATCGTACAAGTAAAATATGAGTAGTTACAATAATATGCAAGTACAATGAATATACCGACAACAAAAAATTGAATCTTAGATGTAGGCTATCAGATGATCTCTCAGTATAGTAGTAGCAGAACTTGCACAAGCAAAAGCAACATGAACAGAATGAAGCATAGTAGAGAGTTCTATTTGGCTTGAATCTCAATGCCTTCTTTATCAGCATCATTTGGTCGAATGAAACCTCATTCAGACGACTAAACCTATCCATTGACTAAACCTCCTATTAGTTGACTAAACTCCGTGCCTTCCTTGTTTGCCCCAATTCAATCTGCTTAATCCCGTGATTTTCGTATTCAGTCGACTAATCAAGCTGATCCATTGACTGAACTTCTAGATTTCCTTTCATGTGAAATTCAATCTGATCATCTATCATTTTCTTTTATAGATCGATCAGCTGATCACTTTTTCATTCGACTAAACAAATTGCTATACTAAGTTTATGAACTTCAATCTAATTTATGTCATTCTAGTCGATCAGTTGACTGATCCCACTTATCAGTTGACTAAACATCTTCCTCTAGTTTGGTCGACTGAGCAAATCTAGATATCTGAGTTATGCATATGTGACCACTGATAGAGCCTGATTCAGAGTTTTGAGTCAAAAGTTATGACCTTTTGAAGTTCAAGAGGTCATGATCTTGCAAAACAAAGTTAGAAAATAGTTATTAAATATGCATGAGTATGACAGTTAGGACTGTCTTGATCTTCACTTAGAAACATCCATTAGTTTCTTTAGTTGGATCAGCGACTAAGGTTTGTCCTTACCGGGATATGACCTCACCGCATTTCCTCCAGGTTACCTCACTCATTTGCTAAACATCTAATTTTCCAGACTTGTTTGGACTTTCTCTGCTTAGTGTCTGACCACTTGATCCATTAAGAATTTTCTTGCAATATTAAATTAGTTCAATAACAATAATAGTAATGCAAAATAGTGTTGGTAAAACTATACTTAGGTTTATCAAAATCCGCTAGTCCAGTCATTCGGTCACACATGCTTGGAGTTCACTCCTCCAAGACTTCTCACTACCTAGGGTTACCTCCCCTAGGATATTTCACTACCTAGTTTCACTTACTAGACATTTTACTACTTAACTTCACTCACTAGTGTAGATCCAAGAGGAGGAGGGGGGGGGGGTAAATAGTTTGAAAAGGAAGTTAGAAATTTCTCTTACTTTTTGAATAAAGTAAGGGCACAATATTAATTAAAATAAGTAATTAACATAAAAATAATAATTTAAAAGTAAGAAGGCTCAGAAATTTACTTGTTTACAACTTAAGCGGTTATTAATCCAAGATAATTGAAAAACTCCACTAAAATACTCCTTTGTGATGACATAGTAGCCTCTTACAAACTTTAAACTCTCAGGACTTACTTAAGAAATGAGTACAAGAGTTGTATTTCAATTTTTAACTACAGGGGACTTTTTATAGCCTCCTGGGATAAAGTTACCATTGGTCCACGTCTGTTAGAGGTGCCTCCAAAGGGATCCAGGGTGTCTCCTAAAAGGATAAAGTTTATGCTCTTCTCAACGGTAGCCTAATGGATAATGTTTATTAGAGGATCCTTTTAGAAGCTCTAGGGCGCCTCCAAGCTCCTTTAGGGTGCCTCCAATCTCTTTTAGGGCATCCAGTTAACCTCCAATCAGTTAACTCTTCCTTGCACTTCTTTAGGTGATGCTCTGGCCATCCGAAATTGAGCTCACAGAATCCAACTCTGATTTTCTTCTAGAGTAGACTTCCTCCCAGCTTCTTGTCCCTCAAACACTCTGTCCGTCCTTTTCGTCCGTCAATGTACTCTTCTACAACTTTTCATCCCTCGGATGCACCAAACCTATCAACTCGTTTCTTGTACTATCCTTCTCGTTCGCCGCATCTTCCGCTCAACTTCTTGTGTTCTTAAATTATTGCACACTTAAACACAATATATCAAAAGACACAGGATCTAACTTAACTCGGTTGATTATCAAAATCAACCAAGGTACTTACAATCTCTCCTCTTTTTAATGTGCATCAACTTGAGTTAAAATTAGGATTAAACACACAAGTATACAAAATTTAACTTAAAAGTGCCAGATAAATGGAAGATAAATTGCAACCAAGTAAATAGGACAACTAAATAGAAAAACTCCCCTTAAACTTAATATCTAGTTATTCTCCCCTTTTTGATCATATAAAAAATTAAGGGAAAATAAAAATAATAGTGGAAAAATATAAGAAAATTTTGACGGTATGTTTGCATAATGTCTAAATTTTTTTATTTTTATCAAAAGAAATTTTAAGAGATATTTCTTATTTTTGCCATAAATAATTAAAAAATTATTTTTAAGTTGAGAAAAATCCTAAAAACTTTTGTCAACCTGTCACCGAACTATTCAGATGCAAATAAAATTTTTTCACAAAAATAGTATTTCTTTCATATCCAAAATAAATATTTCATAACAAAAATATATATATATATTTAAATTTAATAAAAAATATTTTTTAACTTTGAAAAATCATGCCAATGTTTTGTGCATATGAAACATAAGGTTTATCTAAAAAAATTTAAGTTTTTTAAAAATAAATTTTCATAAATTTTTAATTATAAAAATATGATTTTGGAAAAAATTATAATAATTAATATAATGGTCAAAAATTTTTTGAAATATTTTCTAGGAATAGACAACATAATGTTTTATCATAGAAAAGTTGATATTTTCAAAAAATTAGTTCTCAAAATAATTTTAATTTATAAAATTTGATTTTCATTAAAAATTATAAAAATAATATAAAAATAAAAAATATACTATAGTAGGTAATTTTTTCATTTTTCACAAAAAAAAAAAATTAGACAAAAAAAAATGAATAGAAGATCTATGCATTTAATTTTTTCTAAAAATGTTAAAATAACAATTCAAATTCTAGCATTCACATGAAATTAACAATCTAGTACATATTTTGGTATCCAAAATAAGTTCCTACATATTGGATTTATCAAGTATTTACTAGAAATATTATTTCTAGCAATTTTTATAATTTAACCCTTATAGTTTCTTAAATACCAATTAAGTGTATTGTAGTTCCTAAAATTTGAAGTTCGAAAAATATTAGGACTTGAGCATGTAGAGTTCTTTACTCTCAATGCTTCCATTTCTACTTTTAATTTTGTATTCTCAATTTTAATTTTATTAAATTTTTCTAACAAACATGCATAGTCTTTTTCGATTTTAAATATTTAATCCTATTTTTACAAAGAGATCTAAGTAACATTTTAATGTCATTGTATAATTATTCGGAAGGTAAGAGATGTAGCTCACTTACCGTATTAGATTCATAGTTCAACGATCCCTCTTCATCGTTGCTCTCGATGCTCATATCAGATGAGCTTTCTTAGTCTTCTTCTTGATGACTTACCATAAGTGTAAATCTAATGTATGCCTCGATCTCGGACTCTGAGGACGACTCATCCTGCATGACTTTTATATTCTTGTGCTTCATCCGTCTTGGTCCTCGGTCTTTTTCTTTCTCTTTTTTCTTCAGCTTTGGGTAGTTGTCTTTAATATGTCCTTCTTCTTGGTAGTTGTAACACGAACCTTACTTTTGCTTCGTAGTAGTTTTGTTGTTTGTTTCTTATCAAAATTATTAGTTTTAAAAAACTTACTAAACTTGCTTACGATGTAGGCCTCTTTATTTTCATTGAGCGTTGATTATGACTTTAGCTTGATTTTCTTGTCTTTGAGTGTTAGGTTCTGAGTTGACTTTTGATGTGAACCCGTAAGTGCATGGGCGTTGTTAAGTAATAAAATTTATATAAGTCGATCCCAAGAGGACTGAGGATCGAGTGCTAATTGATTTTACACTTCGAATTTAGTTAGATGGAATCAATTATTGTTTGATTTGAGATTTTCGACTAAGATGCGAAAATAAAATAAAAGGAAAATAACTGAGGAAGTCTTGAATTCAGACGATGTTCTAGGCCTTCAATTTCATTATAATGATGAATGTTGTGCTATGAATTTGCCCATTCCTAGTTCTCCACTTCTATGTTTGCAGGATAGCTTAAATTACTACCAAATACCATGCCTCGACGGTGTATTGGAGTACTTCCCCTGCCAGTAACCAAGTATGCTAGCAAGTGAAGAAGTAACTTAGAGAGTCTAGGTTTTCAGTAGAGTGCCTCTTGTCATAAGGCCTCCCCCGAGTTTACATCTCTAGATTACTTAAGTCACTTGTGTAGCATATGATTAGGGAAAGCCCATTAAGTGAAGTGATGACTCATCCATACATAGAATTGTTCTCTCTTAGGAGGTTATGTTTCATAGAGAAGGATAGTTACCTTAGATACTCAACGTTAAACAAGTATCCTAAAGTCATGCTGAACTATATTGGAGTATACACTCAAAAGAGGTAGCAATCTGTGCATCTATTTAATAAAAATTTAGGTTCATGCTTAGATATAGACAGAGAGCAATGTATCTAGTTCAGAAATTAGATCTATACATATAGAAATACAATCTAGATAGATAAATTCATGTTCATAGAGAAAGTCTACTTGCAAGTATTTCATCAAATAGAAAAAGTGTCATACAAGCTTCATCAAACAAGGAAATTGGCAATTCAATAGAGTTTACATCATCCACACATTATAATTACTTCATACATCCTAGAACAATATAAATCTACTCTATAATTAGAAGAAATATAATCTAAGAACTTAAAATCATAGAAACTTTAGAAATCCTAAGGAAGGGGAGAAGAAATTTATCCTTTGATGTCAAGTGAAGCGCTTGGATGCAGATCTTGGAGTGTTGATAAGAATGAAGCAGTAGAATGATCTCAAATCATCCAGATGACGTCTCTAGATGTAAGGATTTGACCTAAAGGGTCTCCTCCCATCTTGGAACTTCCTCCTCTTCAAAAGGGATAAAGTTCCCCTTATATAGAGGTGAGGGCACGGGGTGACCATGCCTCTTGGGACAACCCAAACCATCTCTGGCGTTTGGCTATGCCATTTGTCACAACTAGAGCCAAATTGGCTTTATCCAGATAGCTTGGTCGTGCCATCAGGCACAACCAAAGCTATCTCTAGCTTCTTAGCCGTGCCTATTGGCACGGCCAAAATAGAGGCTACTCTATTTCACCTTCTGGACCATGCTATTTGGCACGACTAGTTCTTCAAATCTGTATTTTTTGATTTTGTGGAGACATGGTTGTGCCTCAGGGCACGACCTAGTCCTTTCTGCTCTAGAAACACTGGTGCTGATTCTTCTTCTTGGCAGTGCCATTTGACATGACCAGTGACTTTACTAGTTCCTTGGCAGTGCTATTTGGCACGACCTCCTTCTGGAGCTTCACTTGACCGTGCCTCAAGGCATGGTGAGGTACAATTTAACTCTAGACATCTTCTTTTATGTCTTTTGAATCCTTTACAACTTCAAATTGCTTCTAAAAATGAAAATAAATACCAAGCAAATCTCTAGATGTAAAATAGTAATTATGATAAAATTAACATGATAAAGGGTGTGAAAGCATAGATCATAGGCAATGAATACAACAAGATGTGCATTATATTAAATAATACAAAATAACATAAATAATCTACACACATCACACCCCCAAACTTAAACCTTTGCTTATCCTCAAGTAAATTGATTTGGCCACTGATTGTAGTTGGGGAAGGAACCCCACGCAAGGAATGGACAAATAGTGATGAACAAGTATTCTCCACATGATCTGTTGTAAAACAAATATCACAAAAAATAATATAAGAATTTATGTTAGCATTTTGATTGAACCTATGAATTAGAGTAATCATTTTCACCTTTAAGGAGTCCATGCTTATCTGAAAGAGAATGCATTAGAAGCGGATAGACATAAAGTAACAAAATTTTTAAAATAAACAAGAAAATGAAATGCAGAAAAGGAAATAAAATACAAAAATGAGAAATAAGGCATAAAGAAAAATGAATGAAGGAATATAGAATGTGTTACAAAGCCGCAAGTGCATGGCTATGTTGTCAGTAATAAAAATATCAATCTCATAGGGACTGTTGATTAAGCACTAGTTAACTTCACACGTAGAATTGTCTATATAATCAAAGGTTGGTTCATAAATGCTAGAAGAGAAGTTGAGAAGAGGGAAGAGAAGGTTTAGAGAAAGAGGAGGAAAGAGAAAATAGAGAGAGGGAGCGTAAGTGAGTGGCTTGTGATAGATTCTAGGATTTCAGTTTTGTTATGATGGTAGTTAATGTCCCTATGTATTGTTCATCTACGTAACTCTATGCTTACATCCATGCAGGGATTCTAACTAAAGCCCAGCACAACCTCCGCGTAGGTTGCATCGGAGAGTTTACTCAAGTTCTAACACCATTAAGTAAAGAGATAACTCTAAAAAGTCTGGTTAAGAGGGAATCCCTATCACTAGGACCCCCCGGTCATACATTCCAAGAGTTATCTAATATACTTCCTAATGGTAGCATTAGAGTATCAACTCCAATTAGAACGTACTAACAAGGATTAGTCCCTATGTTAAGATCTTTTAACTCTAGAAAGTGGGTAAATATCGATGCCCTCAGTCACTAAGGACATAATATGTCCGGTTGAATGAGTATCCTCTGTCACTAACAATCCCCCGGTTATCCAGTCTACTAGCAACCTTAACATAGAGATAAATCCCGCACATCTACATGAATTGACCTCGCACATATTTCATCAAATACATACGAGGCACAACACACATAGAACACATAGTAAACATATCATTGCATAGGAAAATGTTCAAATACATAGTTAATACATCCACAATACATCATAACTACTTTCTACATCCTAGATCTAGAGATCTACTCAATTGCAAGAGAATACAATCAAAAGATAATAAAAATAGAAAACTATAACTCAATACATAGCAATAAAGAGAGGAGAGTGCTTATCCTTGAAGCTTGACATCTTTAGAGGTGTTCCCTTGCTCCGGAGTTGGATGGATCAGCAAAGATGGATGATCTTGGGTTCTCCCAAGAGGGAGAACCCTTCCCCCAAGGAATGGGGGCAAGCCCCAAGCCAAAGATTCCCAAAGGGGAGAAAAAAACCCTTAAATAAAGCTATGCACGGTCTTGGCACGACCCGTGCCATGGCCGTGTGGCATCCACACTGCTAAAGTCGTCCTAGCTTTTGGTCTGGTGGTACGGCCATGTGGAATCCACACAGCCATGCTCTTCTTGTTCTCTGTAATTTCACACGACCGTGTGGATTCACATGACCGTAGTCTGCTTCTGCTCTGGAAAGCCCACACGGTCGTGTGGATTCACATGACCACGGTCTTCTTCTTTTCTAGAGTGTGGCACGATCGTGTGAGTTCACATGGCTGAAGCTTGATTTGCCATGGGCAAGACCACACGACCGTGTGGTTTTACATGGCCTGAGCTTGATCTTTTCTATGTTCGCTCCAATGTGTATTTTTGTTCCACTTTCACTTCAAATGACATCATGTCAATCAAATAAAGCAATGAGCAGATCTTCAAATAAAAGAAGTGAAAATATGATATTATAATGAAATAGGATGCAATAAACATAGGTTATACTCATGAAATACAAATAGATGCGCGTCAAAATATGCATAAAAGTGTATATAATCTACGTACATCACACCCCCAAACTTAAATCTTTGCTTGTCCTCAAGCAAACTTGCAATCTAGATTTATGTGTGTAGATGACATGTAATAATCCCTAATAAATCAATATAAACCTATCATATAGTTTCATTGATGAGCATGATACAAAAATTGTTTGGGTGTGGCTTAAGTAGATGTTCTCCGTGCTTAGTGTGATGAGTGACTTAACTTTCTCAAGTGTCTATCTCTAAGCCTAGTTAATTTTTTATTTAACCATGTTCCTCATACTTCTAGTGATAGACACTTACCTGCCACACGCAAGATTCATCCCCCACAAAATGCTATGCATTATCTACACAAGGTCTCAAAGGAATACTCAGTATTAAGAGAAATATAACATTCATTTTCTCAGTAACCTAACTCGGTCTCAAAGGGATGAATTACTAGTTTCTACTCACAATAACTATTTTTTTTATCTCTTATTTTTTTTCTTTCTTTGAATGTTTATAAAGTATCAAACTTGAATAAACCTTCATTTTTTTAGGGATTGATTTTTCCAAATGAGCTTGTATAATCTGAGTTTATTCAGTAACTAAAATATAGTTGAGAGATCACCATAGAAGCAAGAGTACTAGTTTGATTCTATGAATCATGACTATTTTTAAAAATATTTACCATCAAAGTCAAGTATAATGTGAAGAGATCCTAAAACTATGCCAGCATTCAAATTCTTCTAGTAATAATAATGCTCACTTCATGCTACTATGAATAGGAAAGCATAGATCAATAGACATACTAGCACACCAAATCACACAACATAAATATCTAGATGAAACATGCTAGAATTTTACTATGAGGAACAAACAACAATGACATGATTAGTGATGCAACTAGAAAAATTTTATTAAAAGAAATAAATAAAAACTAAACTAAATCCAACATATTCTCCCAGGCTTAAACTTTTCATTATCCCAATAAAAACTAGAAATATAATATGGAGAAGATTTTGAAGTAAGAGAAGTTGTGATTAGTTCCAAGACTATGCCATATGCTTGGAAACACTCCTCTATCTAATTCTTACATTCCTCCACAACTTTGAATCCTATAAAACAAAGATAGACAAAAAAAAAATTAAGTAGATGATTTGGGTTTATTATAAAGAAAGAAATAAAAACAAGAAAGAAGAACTTGGGTTGCCTCCCAAGAAGTGCTTGTTTAAGGTCATTAGCTTGACCACCTCATTAGATTCATCGAAATCTCGCTCTTGGATGGGTAAGATATTTCAACACCC
Organism: Zingiber officinale; assembly: GCF_018446385.1. Lineage (NCBI taxonomy): Eukaryota > Viridiplantae > Streptophyta > Magnoliopsida > Zingiberales > Zingiberaceae > Zingiber > Zingiber officinale. The sequence continues at coordinate 154,601,369 of NC_055992.1, read as the reverse complement.
TCCTACCAAAGGCTCTTATTATGGAGAGAGCTTTCAATATAGGAGCAATAATGTGAAGTAACTCTCTCTCCATCTTTGTCTTCTTAAATGTTCTTTCAGGCGGTCGAAGACAATTCAGACTGAGCTTCCAATTTCTAGCCATAGTGAACTCTACACACCCAAAAGAGAAACAAATATCCCATAAGCATGTTATATAAGATAGAATCAGAACCATATCAAGATAAGTTGAATAAGTAATAAAAACTCAATCACATCCAACAAAGTCAATGATGGGTATCTCTATAAAGTTTTCCAAAAGATCATAAGAAATACTAACCTTGCTTTGTTGAGAGATACCTGAAAGTTCTAAACATGTGGACATGACTTATTTTGAATTAATTGATGGTTCTAGCTCTGGCTCAGGTGTTGGTACAATCAAAGGTGGTGATTCTTGAGACTCTGCTATCTCTGTAAAAGTCCCTACACATAGATCCACAACTTGTTCAATTCTTGCGACTCTCATAGTCTCAAAGGGTTGTTTGGCCAAAGGAGGTGATTCTTGAAATGCTGCTTCTGTAACACAACTCTCTGCACTTCCTTCCATATTAATAATATCATCACCTATTGTAAAGAACATTCCAACATCAAAATCTTCAACAGGAGAATCAATTATAGGAGGATCAATAACTTACAGTTTTAAGTGGATCTACCTCATCACATTCATCAACTAAAATTTCAATATCATTACAATGCCCTGTAAAACCAGGAGGTAGATCTAAAAATATACTAACCACTGTATTAATATTACACTCCTTATCTGAAGAGTTCTCATCTTTATATACATCAAGAAATCTGCACTCAACTGTATTGGAATCACAGAATTTGCCAAAATCTTTATTTTTATTGGCCTCCACTAGCATTTATGGAAAAGGAATCCTTAGTAGAGGTTTTGGGGAGGATTGATCTTTCATTTCCCCATATTCCCTTTGAACTCATGGTGGAGGTTCAACTTGTTTGTCTAGTGATGATGTGATCAACCGTTGAGGGAAAGGTACTCATGGCCTTTGGGCACTATCTAGAGTAATGGAACTGAGTTTTTGTGGTCATTCATTGTTCTTTTCCTCAATTCTATACAAGTCCTTCTCAGAAGTTCTTTATGATTCTTGCCACTTCTCAACTTAATATCATTACATTGTTCACTAGACCTTGTCTATATAGGCGGGAGGTCATGTTTGAACTATTTTGAAACTATGCTATCGATCTTTGCATCCAATTGTTTGAATCCCTCATTCTGTGACTTGTGATTTTCAAAATTCTTTGGTGGTTGAGCTGTATTTCTAGAATTATTGTGGAAGATGTTAGGGTCGAAATGTAGCTAGAGAGGGGGGGGGGGGGTGAATAGCTCGTCACGCTCTTAGTGTTTGTCGTTGCTTGCTCCTTGATGATGATGTGCACCGGATAATACAAGAAACAAAAACTACAACGCTAACAATAAGAATTTACTTGGTATCCACCTCAAGAAGAGGTGACTAATCCAAGGATCTATACACTCACACACCCTCCACTATGAAAACACTCCTTTACGATAACTACCGAAGGCGAAGAAGCCTTACAAGCTCACAATACAACAATAAGAAAGAAAGAAACAAAATACAAGTAAATCTTACAAGATTACAATGAAACCCTAGCTTCTTCTTTTTCTTGTTGTAACTCACCTCTTGACTTGGATGTGCCTCCAAGAACCTTAAAGAACTGGTGGTGAGGAAGAAAGGATCGCTGTGGAGCTTTGCTGTGATTGCTGTAGAGAAGAGATGGAAGCTCTATCGAAGAAAACGCTCACCAATGTCTATATTTGCGCCAACGGTCGATTACCAATCGATTGGATTGCTCCCAATCGATTGGGGAGGCTTTGGATCGATCGACCAATCGATCCAGAGCGCCTCTGTGCTCTCTGAAATCACCCTGAATCGATTGCCCGATCGATTCAAGGCTTCTCGAGCTATTTCCAGCGCTCCAATCGATCAACCGATCGATTGGAGGTTTCAATCGATCAACTGGTCGATTCAGAAGCTTACTGTTCACTCAGAAACTCTCCCAATCAATTGACCGATCGATTGGGGAATTTCAATCGATTACCCAATCGATTCAGCCCATTTCTGCATGAATTCGCGTCACCCAATCGATTGACCAATCGATTGAACCCCCCAATCGATTGGATAATCAATTGGAAAGTAGAAAACTGGATAGAGCTTGGAATTAGCTTTGTTTCGCATCCAAGATCACCTCATTCTGATATTCGAGTCAAAAGTTATGGCCTTCGGAAGATTACTACGTCTGAACTTCCTAGTTTCATACCAACTCCCTATTGGACTTACAACCGCTAAGAAATCGGTCAACTTTTGACCCATCTGAACTTTATCTTTGCCAACTTCTTGTTGGACTTTTGATCACCAAGTATGATCCTCCTTGACCCACTTAGATTTACCGTCTCATGCCAAGTGTCCGGTCCTCCATGACCCACTTGGACTTTCACCAGATGTCCAGTCAACCTTGACCCATCTGGATTTCTTCGTGCCAAGTATCCAGTCAATCCTTTGACTTACTTGGACTTTTCAACACTAGATGTCCGGTCAATCTTGACCCACCTGGATTTCCACTTGCTTGGCTTCACTCACCAGGTCTTCCCATCTGCCTGACTTCAATCACCAGGTCTTCCCATTTGCCTGGCTTCACTCACCAGGACTTTCCATCTGCCTGGCTTCACTCACCAGGACTTTCACTTCTGCCTAGCTTCACTCACTAGGTCTTTCACCTGGCTTCACTCACTAGGATTTTCCTTCTGCCTAGCTTCACTCACTAGGTCTTCTCATCCGCCTGGTCAACCTTGACCAGAGGAAAATTGTACCAACAATCTCCCCAAATGAACGATTGCACCTGCAATCTCCATTTACTATCAGTTTCCATGTATTGTCAAACATCGAAACACAAACATCGAGACTTGAACTTGAGCCAACTCAAGCTTAGTCAATCTGGTCAACCTTGACCCTAGGGAATATTGCACCAACAAAAGAATCCATTTAACTTTTATTTGACCATTCTTGGAGGTTCAATGTCACTTGATCAATTAATGTATATGCTTCTTCCACACTTTTGTTCATAAAAGAACATCCAGTTGATGAATCAAATAAATAATTATTTGAGTAAGAAATTTCCCTATAGAATATATGTAGAGCCAGTCATTTTTCCAAAGCATGATGAGAGCACTATCTTTATAGACTCTTGAATCTATCTCATACTTTAAATAGTGATTCTTCATCTGCCTGAGTAAAATTTGTAATGCAATTTCTCATATACACTATTCTGCTTGGAGGAAAAATATGATTCAGATATTGCTGCTCCAATTATTTCCAACTTATGATACTTTGAGAACGGAGAAAATTAAACCAAGTCTTTGCCCTATCTTTGATACTGAAAGGAAATGTCATCAATTGAAATGCATCTATTGGAACTCCTTCATAGTTCACCATATCGTAAAGTTCCAAAAATGTCTCAAGGTGTAGATATGAGTTTTCTGATACTTCTCCTCCAAATTTGTGACCTTGTATCATGGTGATTATTTCTGGGTCTAGTTGGAAACTTTTTTCTTTAATATGAGGTTTCACAATCGGAGATAAAAATCTTGTAGACATGGGTGCAAAAAATTCTCTTAAAGGTCTGTTAGACATGTTAGGCTCATAGTATCTAAAAAAAATTATGAGGAAACATGTAAAATTAAAGATAAGAAGTAAAATGCTTAATAAGAAATAATAAAGTAAATGCAGAAATAAAGGAAAAGAAAAACTGAACTATAAACTAATAATAAGAAAAGTAAATGAAGAAATAAAAATAGACAAATAAATGAAAATCCTATTAATAATTCTAGAATAACTCATATGTTAATCAACTAATATTAATCAGAAACAGTCCCCAGCAATGACGCCAAAAACTTGTTACGAAGTCACAAGTGCATGGCTACATCGTCAGTAATAAAAGTATGGATCTCATGGGGACTGTTGATTAAGCATAGTCAGTCCCTTGCGACCGGTTAGAGGGGGTGAATAGCTTGAAATAAAAAATCAGAAATATCTTTCTTGATCTTTATAAACTTTATTAAAACACTTGCATAAACAGAATTAAGAAGCTAATTAAAAAGAGAAAGAGGCACGGATTTTTTTTACTTGGTTTACAATCAGGGGATTACTAATCCAAGATATTGAAAGCTCACTAAAGTCTCTTTCAGGTGGAGAAGCCTCTTACAGAAGTTAAAGCACCAAATTACAAAGCTAAACTCAAAGTAGATTGTTTACAAGTGTTGTATTTTGCTTCTAGGATCAGGGATGCATGCCCTGATCAGGACGATTGGAAGGGTTCCAGGTGTAAGATACCGAAAATTTAATAATAAATATTATTGGACGAAAAATCTTATTGGATTTTTCCGAAATTTTTAGAATTTTCTTGGGATTTAAACGGAGTCTGTATGGCCCGTTTTGAGGGGATGGATTCGGGGTACAGTGGAGGCCTATTTAGGTTACCCATTTAAATGGGAGTTGATTGAGAATTTAACTTAGGGTTTAATTAAGTTTAACATAAGGTATAAAATTAAATCCCTAATCTCCCTTTTTCTCTCCTCCAATTCTTAATTCCTTTCCCCTCCCGATCTCCTTGCTCGATCCCGACCCTTCTCACGCACACGCGGCGCCGACGACCGATCGCCGTGAGCTCACCGCCGGCGACGATTCCCTCCTTCAGTGTGTCTCACCACCAGTAGACCCTCTTGGATACCAAGCCACCGACGACCCCTCCTCCCTTCCTCTCTCTCGGTGTCGCCTCTGCCCGACATCACCGACGTCGGTAGGTGCCGCGTTGCCCAATGGACTTCGCCTGATCGTATCGGAGCCACATGACCACAGAACCTTCCTGTTGGAGGATCAGTGGCCGGCTTGAAGGGGGGTTGGATAGACGGCGCCCCCAAATCCTTGCTTCCTATGATGTTAGCGCAGCGGAATACAAACAAACACAAATAGAAAGCTAAACACTAAATACAAGAATGGAAATACAAACCGCTAACACGTTCGTTTACGTGGTTCGGAGCTAACTTGCTCCTACTCCAAGGCGTGTCCGTAAGGTGGACGATCCCTCAATCCGTCGGTGGATTAGTCCCCGGCAAACTCCGGCTAGCTCAACCTCCTTGTGGGTGGAGAAACCTCACCACAACACTCTCCAAAAACACTTGGACACAAGGGAACCTTTGAGCACTTAGTGACTACTAATTAGGCTTTAACCAAGTCTAATTTCGTCGCCTTAGCCGGCCATACCAAGCTCCTTCTTATAGAGCTTGGAACAAATCAGAGCCTGATTTGCCCATTACCAGTCGAGTGGTCCTTGCACCAGTCGACTGGTGCCAGCCCAACGACTCTCTCAATGGCTATGCTACAGTGCATCAGTCGACTGATCCATCACCAGTCGACTGCTACAGTGCGCTACAGTACTGCTACAGTACGCTACAGTAACTGCTGCAGTGCCACTACGGTAAAACCCTAAAACTAGGATTTTACTCCGAGTATAATCTCTCATGCACTCGTACCCTCACCCTTATGACTCATTTGACGCTTTCTTTGCAGCTTTGACCTCTTGCCTTCAAGCCTACTTCCTTTTGCTCTCGTCCCTCGGATGCATCCAAGCCCGCGGCTCGTCCCCAATGCCATTCTTCGCGTATGCCTCGAAGTCGCTTCCCTCGGCTCTTGTCCTTGCTGCCTTGTCCACGGTCCCTCGGATGCTCCATCCTTAACCGGACCCGAAGCCGTCAACCTGAGTCACATGTGTCACCTGCAGTCTTGCACAACTCAAGTACACATATCAAATAACGAGGGTAATCCTAACTTAAACCCTTTGCCCAAACACCAAAACACATGGTCCCGCGGACCATTGGGATTGCTCCAACAATCTCCCCCTTTTTGGTGTTTGGCAATACGTTTAAGTTAGGGAAAATATATAGCAAATAAACATGCTAAAAACGATGGACTTACGATGCCAAGGCTACACACTTGGACTTATACCGCCGAATGGACTTACATTGCCAAGGCTATACACTTGGCAACCGCCGAATGGACTTACATTGCCAAGGCTACACACTTGGCAACCGCCGAAACAATGCACCAAGCATTGGAACCTATCACAAGGCTCCCCCTACACCTAAGCTCCCCATTGAGCTAGGATTTTCCCACAGGGCTTTTTAAGAACCTATCCCAAGGCTCCTCCTACGCAAAGGAACTTAAGGTTTTCCCAATTAAACCTTACTTCTCCCCCTTTGCCTAACATCCAAAAAGTTCTCTAACAATATCCCAATTGTCGAAAACTTATCATCCAAACTGACCCTAAACTCATGTATTAATCCCCCTTGGATCTCATACATCTAAGCGAGTTGACATGGTCACAAACCAATGCTGAAAACAGTTTCAGACTGGTATCAGTCGACTGCCCCCTTCGACAGAACCTTACAGAAACATTCTGTAGTCGAAATCTACTGTTACCAGTCGACTGGTGTCGGTACCAGTCGACTGCCCTCGTCAAAATGAGCTTACAGAACCATTCTGTGCTCAAAAACATTGTTACCAGTCGACTGGTATCTGTACCAGTCGATTGGTACCCTATTTCTGAAAAAATTAGTCTTTTCAGGCCAACTTCAGAAATGCACCAGAAATTCCCTAGACCTCCAAAAATTTCCAAATTTTGTGGAGAGGTCTATTGTATCCTTGTCTACCTGGGAAAAATATATTAAAAAATATATCTATCACCAATCCCAAGATTGAAACAAAATCCAAAACTAGCTAAATGGTTCAATTAAACCTTGACCTAAAGTCCTAGTTTTGGCTTTCTCTTGATGTATTTTCCCATACCAACCCACAATGCATCCCTAGAATTGGTTTATATGGCATCTATACATCCAAAACCAATTATCATGCTATATGACCCTAAATGTCATATTTCTTGCATGAAACACACACCAATTGTGCCAATTCCCTAAGGTTGAGACTCAAATCCGTCTCTAAACCTTTTGGCACATTCCATGACTCATCTAGAATCCCAAGTAGAACCCACCTGAGATCCATTGGACATGGGTCTCAAATTGACTCTTTGAGCTTTCCCTAGAGCTCTTAGCCTTAGCCACCTCCCTAGGTGACTCATCTATTGTGGCTACACCACAATGATGTCCCTTAGAAGATCTCCTTATCTTCTTGACCTTGGACACATCATCCTTGCCATAGTCATATGCAACCCTAGCATATTTATTTTTAGCCTTGGATGGCTCTCCCTTGCCCTTATCATGTGCCACCTTAGCACATGGTCTCCTTTTGACCTTGGAGACACTAGATCGGTATCCCAAACCCGATCTATCATTGTTGGGTTTTTGACTCCCCAACACCATACTTAATCCCTTAGATCCAATAGTGAATCTCTTAAGGAATTTCTCTAAACCATCAAGCTTTGCCTTCAAAGCTTGATTCTCCCTTTCTAGGTTCCTAACCCTAGAGTCAACATGTCCACCTTGGACATTTCTAGACCTACCCTTTCTAGGCATATGTCTCCCCTTCTTGGGATTAATGTCTTGGTTCTCTATTACCTTCTTCTCCTTAGGTAATGAGAATTTAACTTTCCTAGGTCTATCATTTCTAAATTTATCATGCATAGATTTCCTAGGGTTATGATCCACATTTACCCTACTCCTATCATGATATCTAAATCCAAAATTTTTCATTGCTACATAATGATAATCATTATTTCTCCTAGCATGCATGGGAACATAAGAATTTGAATTTGAATTACACTTCAAATTAGGGTATACCTCCCTTACCCTTGAAGCTCCCCCTTGACTTGAGCTCCTCTTCTTCTTCTCCCATTTCTTTAAATGCTCCAACTTCTTGAACTCTCCCTTCCTCGAGCATCTTGTGTGGTAGTGTCCAAGTTCTCCACACGTGAAGCATCTAATGTGCTTCTTCTCCTTCTTTTTCCTATCACTCAAATTAGATTCTAAATGAATTGAATTGAGTTTAGGAGATACCTCTTTCTTACCCATAGGATATCTACTCTTGTAGTGTCCCTTCTCCTTGCAACCAAAACAAATTATGTTGTTCTTTGACTTCACTTCGATGGAGGTGCTCACTAGGTTGACCTCCAAGACCTCTTCTTCACTTGTCTTGGACTCTTCTTCAACCCTTGAGGATGTTGATGCTACTTCATCCTCCTTCTCCTCCTCGGATGTTGAGCATGGCTCAACTTCCGTTTGCTCCTCCTCAACTTGAGCAACTAGACCCATCTCAATGGGTTCTTCTTCCTCTTGTGTAGGTTTAGGTTCTTCTTGTAGAACCATCTTCACCTTGCTCCACAACTCGTGGGCGTTCTTATACTCACCTACACCATTTATCACATGATTAGGAAAAATATCAATCAATATAGATATTACCTTTGAATTTGCCTCCGATCGTGTGGTTTGCTCTTCCGTCCAATGTCGTGGTCGGAGTCTTTTTCCCTTCTTGTCTCTTGGGACTTCGAACGGGTACTTGATCACCATCATTGTATCCCAATCCGTGTCGAAGAAGACTTCTATCTTCATCATCCAAAATGTGATGTCCCCAAGGCTTCCTCCTTCAAACTTTGGAGGGACAATCAACACGGCCATCTTCTTATGCGTTGCTCTTCTCGGCGGTTAGTCCGATGGAGAGCGTCCTCGCTCTGATACCACTTGTTGGAGGATCGGTGGCCGGCTTGAAGGGGGGTTAGATAGACGGCACCCCCAAATCCTTGCTTCCTATGATGTTAGCGCAGCGGAATACAAACAAACACAAATAGAAAGCTAAACACTAAATACAAGAATGGAAATACAAACCGCTAACACGTTCGTTTACGTGGTTCGGAGCTAACTTGCTCCTACTCCAAGGCGTGTCCGTAAGGTGGACGATCCCTCAATCCGTCGGTGGATTAGTCCCCGGCAAACTCCGGCTAGCTCAACCTCCTTGTGGGTGGAGAAACCTCACCACAACACTCTCCAAAAACACTTGGACACAAGGGAACCTTTGAGCACTTAGTGACTACTAATTAGGCTTTAACTAAGTCTAATTTCGTCGCCTTGGCCGGCCATACCAAGCTCCTTCTTATAGAGCTTGGAACAAATCAGAACCTGATTTGCCCGTTACCAGTCGACTGGTCCTTGCACCAGTCGACTGGTGCCAGCCCAACGGCTCTCTCAACGGCTATGCTACAGTGCATCAGTCGACAGATCCATCACCAGTCGACTGCTACAGTGCGCTACAGTAACTGTTACAGTACGCTACAGTAACTGTTACAGTACGCTACAGTAAAACCCTAAAACTAGGATTTTACTCTGAGTATAATCTCTCATGCACTCGTACCCTCACCCTTATGACTCATTTGACGCTTTCTTTGCAGCTTTGACCTCTTGCCTTCAAGCCTACTTCCTTTGGCTCTCGTCCCTCGGATGCATCCAAGCCCGCGGCTCGTCCCCAATGCCATCCTTCGCGTATGCCTCGAAGTCGCTTCCCTCGGCCCTTGTCCTCGCTGCCTTGTCCACGGTCCCTCGGATGCTCCATCCTTCACCGGACCCGAAGCCGTCAACCTGAGTCACATGTGTCACCTGCAGTCCTGCACAACTCAAGTACACATATCAAATATCGAGGGTAATCCTAACTTAAACCCTTTGCCCAAACACCAAAACACATGGTCCCGCGGACCATTGGGATTGCTCCAACACTTCCTCCTCCCTATCCTTCTTGAGGTGTTGGGTCTTCCTCCTCTTCCTTTCTTGCGGGCGATGAAGGTGATCCGGCGAAGCTAGGGCACAACAGCCGGGGAGTGGATTCGCATTTATCGTGATGGATTGCGCCCTTCTCAGTTCTTCTCTGGGATCTATTCACTAGAGGGGGTTACGGATCATCACCAGTGGAGATGGATCGCGCGACGCCGTCTGTAGGCGACGATTGTGGTAAGTGTCGAAGGAAAAATCTTGTGGATTCAAGATTTCAGTCCTATGGATTCCAATTTAGATATCCTTCCGTTTTTGGCTAGGGGAAAGCTTCGGATCAACTAGTGATGGATCTTCCTTGAGCAGGTCATCACCTTCTTCAATTCTTGCGGCTGCTAAGATTGCGGTGAAGAAGTAGAGGCTTGATGGAGGTGAGTATGGTTCTGTTTATTAGGGTTTCAGTAAACCAATTTCTCTATAGTTGGATTCTGGATTTGATCTTGGAAGGAATTCGGTGGTAGTGTTCTTTGTAGCTTCCAGGCAGTGAAAGAAAAGCTGCTAACTATTGGATTAGCTGCCTTATCTCTAGGTGAGTGTAGTTTGATGATGTACTTTTGTTTTTCTCATTAGTATATCGCTAAATTAGGTTTTTCTATGGCTTGTAGGGTTTTGTTATTCTTGTTTAGATTTATTTGTGGTGAGTAGATGTATTGATTTAATTCATATTGATAAGAGATAATGAGATGATTATGGATGATTGGATTTGATTAGTGTGATGGTCAGTGGTGATTAATTTTGGGTTGGATTAATTGAAGTAGATGGATTATGTAAGATTGATGTTGGATGTTTAGTAGAGATGATACAATTGATCGATTAATTGATGGTTGTGGATTAAGTTTGGTTTAGAAGGAGTTGGATTAAGGATGGATTTAATATCGTATTGGATTTGGGATCACTAGGTGGAGTTAAACATGATCGTTATTGGTATGTGTTGGATTGATTGAGGATTGTTTGGAGGATTAATCAGAGATCAGATTTAGCTGGAGTGATCCTAATTGGGTTAGGGCTTTTATTTAGCTATTTAAATTCATATGAATTTAGCTAAATAAAATATATATATATATTGATTGATGCAGGACTTGGATTCGGGACGAGCGTCTCGATGCGGGATTACTTGACACGATCTATCTTTTTAAAGGCGGGTATTTCTTCCTTAGCCTCTATGTAGATCTTCTTGTACTTAGTGCATGGTTATTATTGGATGAATTAGGCAGCTTTATCTTATATCATGATCGGTTGCTGTTTTTCCTGCATGATACTTATGCCTGACTCTTGTGATGATCTATTTAATTCATATACAGTCTCTACTCTTGATATCTACTCTGTTGTGATTTCACGTGTAGAGTATGTCTTGTAGGGATTGTCGGGTTGTTGGTATTACCATGTTGATTGAGTATATGATGTTAACTGTACATAGGTGGGTATGTGTTATAGGAGTCATCTTGTTGACCGTGCATTTACATGTCGTGTGTACATACGTATTTGTCATGTACTTTTGGAGGAGTTGTGTTGATTGTATGTTTGAGTTTATACACGTGTCTGAGGTGTTTATTATTGGAGGATACATGTTGATGGTACTTATGTTCTGTGCATATGTGTCCAGTGGGATTATTGGAGATTTTGGTTGATTATACGTGTGTAGTTGTGTACATGTGTTTGGTGAGATGTGTGGATTTACCATGACGATTATATTCATGTTGTGGAGTGCTTATGTGGAGTTAGAGTTTGTATGGATGATGACGGTGTCTGTATCATGATTATATATATATCATGTTCATCATTCATTGCATACTGACGACTATCGTCTCCTTTGTAGTTGAGAGGGTTGTCAGTTTTTATAGTCGTCCACTCTACCACTGATGGAGAGTGGTAGCTGGGAGTGGAGCTATGTCCTGTCGCGCTCATTCAGCCGCTCAGTGTTCTGTCAGCCTCAACCACTCTGGAGTAGTGAGTCTTGAGGGTACAGTAGTCAGAGGGTTTGAGTTATGAGTGGTCAGGGACCCTGAGTTATGTAGTTATATAACTACTTAGCTGACCGTCCGCTTCGGCCGCCTATAGCGGTGCATGTACTGGAGGCTAGTACGGTTTGTCACGGACCCAAGCCTCTCGGCCATACAGGGGTCGTGGTGTCTAGAGAGGTGGCGGGGGTGACCATGGAGCATGCATGCACATTTGCATTTGATGCGCAGTGCATCGTTGGAGATATATTTGCATACATGCCTAGTAGATACTAGTTGCATGTGTTTGTGGTATGTTACATTTGTTTGTGATATGATTGTTGCATATGGTTGTCATGCTGCATACATGTCATTTATTTTACATGTATTTGCAGTCGTATTTATATTGCACAGGTGTCACGAGTAGGTCTGTTGCAGATATGGTGAGTTTACTGACCATTGTACCAGGTGTTGATTCCAGATTGGGTATGTATCTATCATTATGTCGGTTGTGGTTTGTACAGTATGTATGTCAGGTTAGTAGGGCAGGTATGTTCAGATGCATTGATTATGATAGTATGATCATGTTCTTTATTTCCCTATTGAGATTGTATACTTGTGATCTCCATGTTGTTTATGGACCATGCACTATCTTGTCTATTACCCGCTGAGTTACCTATACTCACCACCGCATGTATATCCTTATGTTTTCAGGTAGATGGTTGGAGTGTCGCTCGGAGTATCCTGTCTGCCGGGTCCTACGTCACATCCGAAGACCGTACTTGTTTTCTTTTGTATATCTTTTTATTATTTCTGGCATTGTATTTGTGTTTAGCCATGTGACTATCTTCAGGTTTTGGTGTTGTATTTGTGTTTAAGCCGTGCCGGCATGCATTGTATTTATTTGTGTTGTGTGAGCTTTTCTTCATTTTTCCGCTGTGTTTTAGTACAGCCGTGTGGGCTGTTTTATATATAATTGCGTGGTTGTGATTGTTTCATTCCAGCCGAGTGGGCTGTTATTATAACTGCGTGGTTGTGTATATAAATATTCAAGCCGCATGTGGCTGATGTATATTTTGTTTGTAGTGATGCTTCATATTGTCACCGGTACAGGGGAGATGCTGTCGGATTTTTGTCTGGCAGGGACTCCTTTGGGGGCGTGACACCAGGTGCCTGGACGTGGATAAAATTTTATCCAGATCGCAACAGATCGTGACACATTGATTTTTGATAAACTTTCTATTCTGAGTGTCTGGAAGGGTTTCGAGTGTCTAAACAGTGATGATACAACCCCCGTTGGGCGAGGCACCCTGGGGGCACCCCGGGGGCACCCAGGTGATCTGAGCGCCCTGACCATTAGGGCGCTTGGACTTGGTCCAGGCACCCGGACCAAAGTCAACCTCCCTGTTGACTTTTTGGTCCGAGCTCTTGCTCTGGTTCTGCTCACTTGGGTGATTTGTCCATTTGGAATAGGGCTCACTCGAACCCATTTTCCGGCATTCTCGAGCAACCTTCCACTTCGGCTTCTCGTCCCTTGGAACCGCAACGCACTTCCTCCTCATGCACCGACATACTCTTCAGTAGCACCTCGTCCCTTAGACGCACCGAGTCCGTCGACTCTCCCGTGCTGTCTTATCACTAGCTGTGTCTTTCGCTCGAGCTCATGTGCTCCTAAGTTCCTACACACTTAGACACAAGGATATCAAAATATAACAAGACCTAACTTGACTTGGTTGATCATATCAAAATTATCACGGAGTACTTACAATCTCTCCTTTTTTTATTTGAGCAATTCCAAGTTAAGTTAGAGTAAACTACAAACAAGTAACAATAAAAAAAATTACAAGTACATGATTTTCAAAAAAAATGTACCCTCTCCCTAGACTTAATCTTTAATTCTCTCTTTTTGATCATAATAAAAATGAGGTATTTCATGAAAATAACTTTAAACTAAATTTAAATCAGAGTCTAAGGGATAAGAATGAGGTGATTATTATCCATAAAAATCATGAACTTTTAAATTTCAAAAATATGAATTTTTAGAATTTATAAACAATTCATTTTCGTTAAAATTTTTTTTAAAAATAGTTTCTAAGCTCAAAAAATCGTGAGAAATTTTATGATAATATAATAGAGGAAGTATTTTTATAAAAAAATAAACATTCAAAAATTAAAATTTTGAAAAATTTTAATATTAAAAATTTATATTTGGAAAAATAATTCATAGAAAATTCACCAATGGTAAAAAAAATTAAAAAATATTTTCTTAAATATAGAGAATGATAAACTTTAATAGAAAAATAATTTTTGCAAAAAATAGCACCGCAAGATATTTTAACATTGAAAAATACAAATTTTATTAAAAAAATTTATAGAAAAATAATACAATGGTTAAAAAATTTGAAATTTTTTCATAGATGTGTAATGAAATTTTCTTTCTCGGAAAAAAATTAAATTCTAAATAATTTCTAACATAAATCATGTAAACAAATTTATTTGATAATTCTTAGCAAATAAAAAGTATGATATTAAAAAGTTTAATTTATGCATGATTTTGAAACCCAAAATAGATTTCTTCCAACCGGATTAATTAAATTTTTTTTAGAAATATACTTTGGTGACAATTTTCTAATTTGGTCCTAATGATATCTAAAATGTTAATTTAACCTATTATAATTTCGAGCTTGTTAAACATGTGAGCATATAAGATTTTTTATATCTATTTTTAAGTTTTTATTTTTATTTTCTATTTTCTATTTTTATATTGTCAAAATTCTCTAATTGACAAGACATTGCTAAAGTTCCTTTTAACTCATTATTTTCTTTTAATAATTTTTTATTTTCTATTTTCAATTTGTAAGAACTTTTCGGCAATATTTTATAAATTTAAACAATTTATCCGGAGGTAGATATAGTACCTGACTTACCTTGTCGATCTCAAACGCTCCTCTTGAAGAGCTACTTTCTTCTGATGTTGCTCCCCTTTTATCGATACTCTCGATGTTCATTTTTGATGAGTTTGCTTCATCACCTTCTTCGTGACTTTCCATTAGTGTAAGTCAGGCGTAGGTTTTGATTTCTGATTCTGATGAAGTTTTATCACATGTCGCCTTTAGGTTCTTGTGCCTTTTCTGGGTTGCTTGGGTCACCTTTTTGTCTTTTTTTCTTGTCCTTATTTTTGTTCTTCAGTTTTGGGCAGTTGTCCTTGACGTGCCCATTCTTCATTACAGTAGTAGTATCTTACCTTTCTTTTCCTTCTATTATCCTGCCCTTGATTAAACTTATTAGTTTTAATAAATTTTTTAAATTTTCTTACCAAAAAGACAATTTCATCATCATCGAGAGTCGTTTCGGATTCTGATTCATCCATTTTTTTCCTTAAGGCAATGTTGTGTTTGAGTTCCTTCTTCAGATTTGCACATCTAGTTTCATACACTTCAAGTATAGAAAAAAATTCTTCTAATGTACTTACTTCTAGATCCTTAGAGATGTAATAAGTATCTACTAAGGTTGACCATTCAGGATTCCAAAGAAATGTGTTAAGCACGTATCTTAGCAAATCTCGATTGATTACATTTTTTTCGAGATTCGTGAGTTCGGTGATGAGTTCCTTGATCCTTGAGTGAAAGTGTGCTATGATTTTGCCTTCTTCTAGTTGAAGGTTATTGATATGGTTCCGAAGTAGGTCCTGTCTCGCGAGTTTAGCTTTGGACGTACCTTTGTGTAGCTCTAGAAACTTCTCCTAAAGATCCTTTCCTAATTTGTAGGCATTGATTCTGTTGACTTCTTGCGAAGGTAGTATGCTCAGTAGATGGAATTCGGCTTGTCCATTTGTTACAAAATCTTCTTACTCCTTCTTGGTCCATTGATATTCTTCTTTATCTTTTGGAGCTACAAAACTATATTTTAATATTAGTAATAAATTAAATTTGTTTTAAAAAATACCTCCATCTTTCTTTCCTAAATCGCAAACTCCCCCTTGAAGTTCGGTGGGTAGATACTTGGTCCGACCATCTCTTGTACTTCGGTCGACTATTAATCCTTTTGAAGTGACCTCGCTCTGATACCACTTGTTGGTCCCTTGTGGCTAGCTAGAGGAGGGTGAATAACCTGAAATAAAAAACCAGAAATACCTTTCTCGATCTTTATAAGATTTATTAAAACACTTGCATAAATAAAATTAAGAGACTAATTAAAAAGAGAAAGAGACACAAATTTTTACTTGATTTGCAATCAGGGGATTGCTAATCTAAGATGTTAAAACTCACTAAAGTCACTTTCAGGCTGAGAAGCCTCTTACAAAAATTAAAACACCAAATTACAAAGCTAAAATCAAAGTAAATTGTTTACAAGTGTTCTATTTAGCTTATGGGATCAGAGTTGTATTTATAGTCCTGATCGAGGTGCCTGGAAGGGTTCCAGGTACCTAGATGTGGATAAAATTTTATCCAGGTTGTAACGGATCGCGACATGTTGAATTTGATCAACTTTCTATTTTAGGCACCTAGAAGGGTTCCGGATGCCTGGAAGGGTTCCTAACACCTGGATGGTGTCGATATAGCTCCCACTGGGCGAGGCACCCTTGGGCGCCCAGGTGATCCGGGCGCCTGGACTTGGTCCATGCGCCCAGACCAAAGTCAACCTCCCTGTTGACTTTTTGATCAAGGCTCTTGCTCAAGTTCTGCTCGCTTGGGTGATTTCGGCCATCAGGAATAGGGTTCACCCAAACCCATTTTCTGACCTTCTTGAATAACCTTTCGCTTCGGCTTCTCGTCCCTCAAAACCACCATGCGCTTCCTTCTCGTCCGCCGACGTACTCTTCCACAACACCTTGTCCCTCAAACGCATCGAACCCGTCGACTCTCACCCGTGCCATCCTTATCGCTATCTATGTCTTTAACTCGAGCTCTTGTGCTCCTAAGTTCCTATACACTTAAACACAATGATATCAAAACATAACAAGACCTAACTTAACTTGGTTGATCACATCAAAACTATAACGAGGTGTTGGGTTCTTCGGGCCGCGAAAACCGCTTTTCGCGTCGCGGAAAGCCCGAATCACCCAAAGCCGTAGATCCGTGCAAGGAAAACTGAACGAAAATTACGAGTACGAGTTTCAAAACTTTAGATCTACTCCTAGATCTATGTGTTAAGAAGTATACCTTGAAGCGTGCCCTTTCGCGTTCCCGCTCGTCCAAGGAATTGCCGGATCTCTAGACCGTCAAGCATCGGTCCTCTAGAAGTATCCACACGGACACGTAGGTGGAGAAAACCTCACACAAAGGTGTGCTAGCACCTTGGTAAGATTCGGCCAAGCAAGGAGGAGAGGGAGAGGGAGAGCTTGAGAGGAAGAAGGAAGAAGAAGCACACTTGAATGAATGAATGAAAATCAATTCATCCCATTCAAAATGTGGCCGGCCACTATCTTCATGTGTAACTCCCCATTAAATGCAATTAATGTGAAGTTATTAAGAAAATGGCTTTGTAACTTCCATGAGGTGGCACCCATGATGATGTGGAGTAACATCATTGGTCCACTTCAATGCCAACTCACCAATGAGGTGGCATAAAGTCAAGTCAAACTTGACTTTTAATCTTCCTCTCAAGTCAAGTCAAACTTGACCAAATCTCTTCCATGGTTGATCGAATCCAACCATTTGATTCAAGCCAACTTAATATAATGAATCTAATTCATTTAATTAAATTGATTCAATGAGTCAAAATCTAAATTAGACTCATTGAACACATGAATCAACTTGAGTCGAACTCAAGTTAGCCTAATTAGGATTACTCTTAATCCAATTTGATTCATCAAATGAATCTAATCCTCTTGGTTCATCATATGAACCTAATCTCCATCTAATTGTCCTTAGTGTGTGACCCTATAGGTTCTTGTAATGTTGGCAATGCCCTAAACCCATTTAGGAGCATAAGTAATGAGCTGTATCTAGCAACACATCATTACTACCCAAGTTACAAGAATGTCGAGATCCGACATCACCTTGTGACTACTAATTGTGACTCCTCACAATATATGACAAGTGTCCTTCTATCCTAGACATCTAGATTGGTCAATGTGAGGCATAGACCGTGTCATCCTCTGACCAATCTAAATCTTGAACTCCAAGTAGACTCACTCGATCAAATGAGCTCAACATCTAATGTTGACTCATTTGGGCATGACCATGCACTTAGTGGTCTCACTCTATCAAGAATACCG
This sequence comes from Zingiber officinale, assembly GCF_018446385.1. Classification (NCBI taxonomy): domain Eukaryota; kingdom Viridiplantae; phylum Streptophyta; class Magnoliopsida; order Zingiberales; family Zingiberaceae; genus Zingiber; species Zingiber officinale. The sequence continues at coordinate 154,583,377 of NC_055992.1, read as the reverse complement.
ATGTCGCTCCCGTCATATGGGAGGGATAGATCCCATCTACATCACTCACATCCCTCTACATAATTCGTTATATACCCAATAATCGCCTTTATAGTCCACCCAGTTACGGGTGACGTTTGACGAAACCAAAGTACATAACTCCTTATGTAGGGATCCATGGTGACTTCAGGTCTAAGGACTAATAGTCATACTAATAGCCACATGAGAAAGTATATGACACTCATATAACGATCCATGATACTTTCTCATGGTGGGTCATTCAGTATACATTCTCCAATGCATACCCATGTGTCAACTTGATATCTCCATATCCATGACTTGTGAGATCAAGTCATCGAGTTGACCTACATGCTAGTCTTATTGCATTAACATTGTCCTTGAATGTTAATACTCGACTAGGAATGATTTAGAGTAGTGTTCCCTATATCATCTCACTATCGGTTCAACTAACCAATTGATATAGGTGAGAACCATCTACTCAAGGACATTATTATACTTAGTTTATTTGGCACCAATACAAGTAAGTATAATGACCATACAAATGCCTTTATTAATATAAAAATATGATACAATAAGTCCCTAATACAATCATCAAATGATTGGCTCTAGGGCTCTAGCTAACAATCTCCCACTAGCACTAGTGCCAATCAGTGTAGGCTCTAAGCCCAAATGACCTAGTGTGACCATCATGCTTCCTCTGTGCCAAAGCCTTGGTCAAGGGATCTGCGATGTTAGCCTCGTAGGTACTCTGCAAATCTTCACATCTCCTCTCTCGATGATCTCTCGAATGAGATGGAAGTGCCGTAGTATGTGTTTGGTCCGCTGGTGTGAGCGAGGTTCCTTCGCCTGTGCTATAGCTCCATTGTTGTCACAATAGAGCTCAATGGGGTCAGCAATGCTAGGAACCACCCCAAGTTCAGTGATGAACTTGCGGATCCAAATTGCCTCCTTTGCTACCTCTGATGCAGCAATGTACTCAGTTTCTGTTGTAGAATCAGCTACTGTATCCTGCTTCGAACTCTTCCAGCTGACAGCACCACCATTAATGTAAAGTACGAACCCCGACTGCGATCTATAGTCATCCTGGTCGGTCTGGAAGCTAGCATCACTGTAACCCTTTACAGCTAGCTCATCACTGCCTCCATATATCAAGAAATATTCTTTAGTCCTTCTTAAGTACTTAAGAATATTCTTGACCGCTATCCAGTGACTTTCACCTGGATCTGACTGGTATCTGCTCGTCATGCTCAAAGCATACGAGACATCAGGTCGAGTACATAGCATGACGTACATGATCGATTCTATGGTTGAGGCATAAGGGATCTGATCCATGCGGTCTCTCTCCTCTATAGAAGAGGGACCTTGAGTCTTTGAAAGACTCACGCCATGTGACATCGGCAGAAATCCCTTCTTGGAGTTCTGCATGGCAAACCGAAGGAGTACCTTGTCAATGTATGTACTCTGACTTAGGCCAAGCAATCTCTTAGATCTATCTCTATAGATCTGTATCCCTAGAATGTGGGATGCCTCACCTAAGTCCTTCATTGAGAAGCAACTCCCTAACCAGGTCTTGACAGACTGAAGCATAGGGATGTCCTTCCCAATGAGTAGTATGTCATCTACATACAATATGAGGAAGACAACTATATCCCCTACAACCTTCTTGTAGACACAAGGCTCATCTTCGTTCTTGATGAAACCAAACTGTTTGATTGCATCATCGAATCGAAGATTCCAGCTCCGAGAAGCTTGCTTTAGTCCATAAATGGACCTATGCAGCTTGCATACTCTACTAGTATGCTGTGGATCTACAAAACCCTCAGGTTGTGTCATGTACACATCCTCGAGCAGGTTTCCATTCAGAAACGCGGTTTTGACATCCATCTGCCATATCTCATAGTCATGGTAGGCTGCAATAGCAAGCATGATCCGAATGGACTTAAACATCGCTACTGGAGAAAAGGTTTCATCATAGTCAATACCATGAATCTGCTTGAAACCTTTAGCTGCCAAGCGACCCTTATAGATAAGTCCATCCATGTCAGTCTTTCTCTTAAAGACCCACTTACACCCAATGGGTTTTACCCCTTCAGGTGGATCAACCAAAGTCCATACTTGGTTGGTGTACATGGATTCCATTTCGGATCTCATGGCCTCTAGCCATTTCTCGGAATCTGGTCTCATCACAGCTTCCTGATAGGTGGTAGGCTCATCCTCTATGAGCACAACGTCATCATGGTCAGACAAGAGAAATGAGTATCTCTCAGGCTGACGACGTACCCTATCAGACCTGCTAAGAGGTATGTCTACTTGAACTGGTTGTTGTTCCTCAACTCCTTGTGGAACAACATCATCCACAACACTTTGTGGTTCCAGTTCAATTTCCATCGAGGCATCAGTGCTATTATTCGCATCTTGAACTTCTTCAAGATCGAACGCCTCCCACTAGTCTTTCTAGAAACAAAGTCCCTTTCTAGAAAGACCCCAGTCTTTGCCACAACTACCTTGTGCTGACTGGGAATGTAGAAGTAATATCCCTTAGTTTCCTTGGGATATCCAATGAAATAGCACTTGTCAGATTTGGGTCCTAATTTGTCTGAGACTTGACGTCATACGTAAGCCTCACAGCCCCAAATCCTCATGAAAGACACCTGGGCATTTCTCCCAGTCCATATCCTATATGGTGTCTTTATCACGGCCTTTGATGGAACTCGGTTGAGTATAAAAACTGCCGTGTCTAGAGCATAACCCCAAAGGTATGTCGAAAGATCTGTGTGACTCATCATAGATCGTACCATATCTAATAGGATACGATTCCTTCTTTCGAATACACCATTCCACTGTGGTGTTCCAGGAGGAGTGAGTTGAGATAGAATCCCGCACTCAGCTAGGTAGTCATGAAACTCATGGCTAAGGTATTCTCCACCTCGATCGGATCAAAGTATCTTAATACTCTTGCCAAGCTGGTTCTGTACTTCATTCTTGAATTCTTTGAACTTTTCAAAGGATTCGGACTTATGTGTCATCAAGTACACATAACCATATCTACTGAAGTCATCAGTAAATGTGATGAAGTATCTATAACCGCCTCTAGCAGCGACATTGAAAGGGCCACATACATCACTATGTATGAGTCCTAACAAATCAGTCGCTCTCTTGCTGTGCCCACTAAAGGGAGTCTTGGTCATCTTGCCTCGTAGGCATGACTCGCATATCTCATATGATTCAAAATCAAATGAGTCCAGCAAACCATCCTTATGGAGCTGGGATAAGCGCTTGTCATTTATATGACCTAAGCGACAGTGCCAGAGATAGGCGTGGTTCATATCGTTCGATTTGAACCTCTTGGTACTAACGTTATAGATAGAGCTCTCAAGGTCTAGAATATATAGTCCGTTCATCAGAGGTGCACTACAATAGAACATATCGTTTAAATAGACAGAACAACATTTGTTCTTTATTATAAACGAGAATCCTTTCTTGTCCAAACAAGAAACTGATATAATGTTCTTAGTCAATGCAGGCACATAACAACAATCGTCTAACTCTAGTATAAGCCCAGAGGGCAAAGATAGAAAATAAGTCCCTACAGCAACAGCAGCAACCCATTGCTACTCGTAGGTCTATCTCGCCCTTTGTCAATGCTCTGCTATTTCTCAGTGCTTGTACATTAGTACAAATGTGCGAAGCACATCCGATATCTAATACCCACGACGAAGAAATAGAGAGGTTGACTTCTATAACATTTATACCTGAAGTAGAAATCTTATTTCTCTTCTTGTTAAGATCTTCCAGGTATCCTGTGAAGTTCCTCTTCTAGTGCCCTGCTTGTCTTTGATATAGTTGACGAAGATGTTCAACCATATCGTAAGCACACATCAACTCATGTTGCTTCTGAAGCTCAGAGTTCATGGTTGCGAGCATTAGACAGGACACATCTAATGCGTCATCTTGATGCTTCTTGTAAGCATCCCGGTCAGCTCGCGTGGCAGTGGCAGGAGGAGCCTCCGGAATGGGCTGCTCCAGAATGTACAGTTTACGTTCCTGAGTGAGAACTATTCTCAGGTTCCTGTACCAGTCCAGGAAATTTGCTCCGTTGAGCTTGTCCTTCTTAAGGACAGAACGCAGGGAGAAAGAGTTCGTATTCGACGTCATGGTTATCTACAACAGAAAATTTGCAGAAATAAATATCATATTCTTTTAAAATCATTTAATTAGGCCTTTAATTAAATGATGCTCCCACTGAATTCTATAATTCTTGTGGGACAAGATCCACATCATACTAACCCTTGAGTTAGCTTTAGCTAATACGCCCAAGGCTTAGTATGATCGGTAGGTAACGATTACCAATTACATCTCTATGCAACTCTTGTTTATAAAATCAATATCCGCATTTATATTAAAACTCGAGTTAGCTTTGGCTAATACGCCCGAGAGTTAATATAGATGTGATTTTGACCTATCTTTTCCAACCGTTGGAAGAATGCCTATAGTTGACTCGATCTAACCGAGCAACTAGGAATACTCAATCTAATTGAGTTTGTATTTACCCATGCGTTGATAGGCGGGACCAAGATTGTCCCTCCGTACCCTACCAAGATAATATGTATTACTCTGCTTTGGCAGATTCAACAATACATGTGATCGAGGTAGTGATAGGTATCACGGCACGGTTAGGCATTTAGAGTTGGTTCGATCGAGATCTAATCTAATCGAAAAAGATGCATCTTGTGCACGACTTAGATCTAATCTAATCGCAAGGGTGCATCATGTGCACGACTTAGATCTAATCTAATCGTAAGGCACTAATTAATTAATTACTTATTAAACATGCATCATATACATAAGCAATTAACTAATTAATCTATTTGTGATTTAGTCATGGCCCCACTACGATCTTCTCAAGCCAATGAGAAGATCGAATGGTCAACCTAGGGTCAACAGCTTCTCCAAGCTCCTCCCTTTGACCACCTTGTGTTGCTCGTGCCCGCCTCGGAACTCCGTCTCGTGTGGACCCTCCACCACTCCAATTTGTACATTACAATTTGAAACTCGAGTTACATTCGAGTCTAAATCTAATTTACAACCAGAATATATGAGAAAGGCACGACGAGCAGGTCGCGGAAAAATAAAAACATACAACACGCGCAAACACATAACGGCACGCAGGCCGTATTATAAATTACAACACAATCCAATCATATTGGGTTTTTGGGCCATGACTATCACAAATTAATATATAATTCAAAATTATATATTTTCATAATTTTCTATAATTTTAAAAATTAATTTTTTACAATTTTTACGAGTAAAATTTTCCGGCGGTCCCGTTTAGCGGTTTCGGGCGTAATCGCGGAATGGATCCCCTTGCGGGGCCAGGGGCAGCGCCCCTACCCGCGATCTAACCATCGCGAGGGTTCCTTTGCGATCGAACAGCGCCTAAACTCGCTGCCCCAAAACGATTTGGGTCGAGACATTGCCGTTTCGGAAAAATCTTCCCTGCAGGTTCGTTTTTAGCGATTTTGGGTGCAATCGCGGAGCAAATCCCCTTGCAGGGTTAGGGGCAGTACCCCTACCCACGATCTAACCATCATGAGTTGCTCCTTTGTGATCTAATGGCACCCAAGCCCGCTGTCCCAAACGGATTTGGGGCAAAACGAAGCCGTTTAAGGAAAAACTTCCCGGTAGCCGAAGCCTACAAGTGCCGAGATACTTGTGCTTCGCTTCTACGGAAAAATTACCCATAAAAACATAAAAACTAAATTTTTACAGAAAATCACAGAAGGTTTAGTTTTCATAAAACCAAAAAATTAAACTCGTACAAGCCTTGCACGTGGCTCTGATACCACTGTTGGGTTCTTCGGGACGCGAAAACCACTTTTCGCGTCGCGGAAACCCCGAATCACCCAAAGCCGTAGATCCGTGCAAGGAAAACCGAACGAAAATTACGAGTACAAGTTTCAAAACTTTAGATCTACTCCTAGATCTATGTGTTAAGAAGTATACCTTGAAGCGTGCCCTTTCGCGTTCTCGCTCGTCCAAGGAATTGCCGGATCTCTAGACCGTCAAGCGTCGGTCCTCTAGAAGTATCCACACGGACACGTAGGTGGAGAAAATCTCACACAAAGGTGTGCTAGCACCTTGGTAAGATTCGGCCAAGCAAGGAGGAGAGGGAGAGGGAGAGCTTGAGAGGAAGAAGGAAGAAGAAGCACACTTGAATGAATGAATGAAAATCAATTCATCCCATTCAAAATGTGGCCGGCCACTATCTTCATGTGTAACTCCCCATTAAATGCAATTAATGTGAAGTTATTAAGAAAATGGCTTTGTAACTTCTATGAGGTGGCACCCATGATGATGTGGAGTAACATCATTGGTCCACTTCAATGCCAACTCACCAATGAGGTGGCATAAAGTCAAGTCAAACTTGACTTTTAATCTTCCTCTCAAGTCAAGTCAAACTTGACCAAATCTCTTCCATGGTTGATCGAATCCAACCATTTGATTCAAGCCAACTTAATATAATGAATCTAATTCATTTAATTAAATTGATTCAATGAGTCAAAATCTAAATTAGACTCATTGAACACATGAATCAACTTGAGTCGAACTCAAGTTAGCCCAATTAGGATTACTCTTAATCCAATTTGATTCATCAAATGAATCTAATCCTCTTGGTTCATCATATGAACCTAATCTCCATCTAATTGTCCTTAGTGTGTGACCCTATAGGTTCTTGTAATGTTGGCAATGCCCTAAACCCATTTAGGAGCATAAGTAATGAGCTGTATCTAGCAACACATCATTACTACCCAAGTTACAAGAATGTCGAGATCCGACATCACCTTGTGACTACTAATTGTGACTCCTCACAATATATGACAAGTGTCCTTCTATCCTAGACATCTAGATTGGTCAATGTGAGGCATAGACCGTGTCATCCTCTGACCAATCTAAATCTTGAACTCCAAGTAGACTCACTCGATCAAATGAGCTCAACATCTAATGTTGACTCATTTGGGCATGGCCATGCACTTAGTGGTCTCACTCTATCAAGAATACCGATGTCGCTCCCGTCATATGGGAGGGATAGATTCCATCTACATCACTCACATCCCTCTACATAATTCGTTATATACCCAGTAATCACCTTTATAGTCCACCCAGTTACGGGTGACGTTTGACGAAACCAAAGTACATAACTCCTTATGTAGGGATCCATGGTGACTTCAGGTCTAAGGACTAATAGTCATACTAATAGCCACATGAGAAAGTATATGACACTCATATAACGATCCATGATACTTTCTCATGGTGGGTCATTCAGTATACATTCTCCAATGCATACCCATGTGTCAACTTGATATCTCCATATCCATGACTTGTGAGATCAGGTCATCGAGTTGACCTACATGCTAGTCTTATTGCATTAACATTGTCCCTGAATGTTAATACTCGACTAGGAATGATTTAGAGTAGTGTTCCCTATATCATCTCACTATCGGTTCAACTAACCGATTGATATAGGTGAGAACCATCTACTCAAGGACATTATTATACTTAGTTTATTTGACACCAATACAAGTAAGTATAATAACCATACAAATGCTTTTATTAATATAAAAATATGATACAATAAGTACCTAATACAATCATCAAATGATTGGCTCTAGGGCTCTAGCTAACACGAGGTACTTACAAGCATTAGTTAACTTCACACTTTGAATTATCTAGATAATCAAAGGTTGGTTCACAAATGCTAGAAGAGAGGTTCAAAAGAGGGAAGAGAAGGTTTAGAGAAAGAGAAGAAAAGAGAGAATAGAGAAAGGGAGCATTAGTGAGTGGCGTGTAATAGATTCTAGGATTTTGGTTTCATTATGATACTAGTTAATGTCCCTATTTATTGTTCATCTATCTAACTCTATGCTTACACCCGTGTAGGAATTCTAACTAAAGCCTAGCACAACCTTTATGTAGGTTGGACTAGAGAGTCTACATAAGTTTTAACGTCATTAAGTAAAGAGATAACTCTAGAAAGTCCAATTAAGAGGGAATCCCTGTCACTAGGATCCCTCGGTCATACATTTCTAGAGTTATCTAATGTACTTTCTAATGGTAGCACTAGAGTATCAACTCCAATTAGAATGATCTAATAAGGATTAGTCCCTATGTTAAGATATTTTAACTCTAGAAAGTAGGTAAGTATTGATGCCCTTTGTCACTATGGGTATAATGTGTTTGATTGAATGGGTATCCTCTGTCACTAAGGATCCCCCGATTATCCAGTCTAATGACAACCTTAACATAGAGATAAGTCCCTCACATCTATATGAATTAACCTCACACACATTTTGTCAAACACATAAAAGGCACAACACATATAGAACTACAGTAAACACATCATTGCATAGGAAAATATTCAAATACATAGTTCATACATCTACAACACATCATAACTACTTCTTACGTCCTAGATCTAGAGATCTACTCAATTGCAAGAGAATACAACCAAAATATAATCAAAATAATAAACTATAACTCAATACATAGAAATAAAGCAAGGAGAGTACTTATCCTTGAAGCCCGATGTCTTTGGAGGTGTTACCTTGTTCTGGAGGTGGATAGATTGGTGAAGATGGACGATCTCAGGTTCCCCCAAGGAATAGGGGCAAGCCCCAAGATAAAGATTCTCAAAAGGGGAGAAAAACCCCCTTAAATAGAGCTAGGCACGGGCCTGGCATGACCCGTGCCATGGCCGTGTGGCATCCTCACGGCCAAAGTCAGCTTGGCTTTTGGTCCGGTGGCACGACCATGTGGAATCCACACGTCCATGCTCTTCTTGTTCTTTGAAATTCTACACGACCGTATGGATTCACACAGTCGTGGCCTACTTCTGCTCTAGAAAACCCACATAGCCGTGTGGATTCACACAGCCATGGTCGTCTTCTTTTTTTAGAGTGTGGCATGACCGTGTGAGTTCACACGGCCGAAGCTTGATTTACCATAGGCAAGACCACACGACTATGTGGTTTCACATGACTTGAGCTTGATCTTCTCTATGTTCGCTCCAATGTGCATTTTTGTTCCACTTTTGCTCCAAATGATGTCATGTCAATCAAAATAAGGAAAGAACAAATCTCCGAACAAAAGAAGTGGAAATATGATATTATAATAAATAGGGTGCAATAAACATACATTATACTCATAAAATATAAATAGATGTGCGTCAAAATATGTATAAAAGTGTATATAATCTATATACATTAGAATGAAAAAGCAAGAATAAAGGTAATGAATAAAGAATTATCTAGACAAACACTAATGTAAACTAACTAGATTTAAAGCACTTAGTTCTCGACAATGACACCAAAAACTTGATGTGAACCTACAAGTGCACGAGCGTAGTCAAGTAATAAAATTTATATAAGTCAATCAACGAGGACTGAGGATCAAATACTAATTGGTTTTACACTTCAAATTTAGCTAGACAGAATCGATTATAATTTGCTTTGAGGTTTTTGACTAAGATGTGAAAATAACATAAAAGAAAGATAACTGAGAAAGTCTTGAATTCATAGGATGTTCTAGGCCTTCAGTTTTATAGTAATGGTGAATGTTGTGCTATACATTTACCCATTCCTAGTTCTTCATTTCTATATTTGCAGGATGACCTAAATTACTACCAAACACCACCCAACGACGATGTATCAGAGTACTTCCCCGACCAGTAACCAAGTATGTCATCAAGTGAAGAAGAAACTTAGAGAGTCTAGATTTTCAGTTGAGTACCTCCTGTCACAAGCCCCCTAGGTTTACGTCTCTAGATTACGTAGGTCACTTGCGTAGCATATGATTAGGGAAAGCCCATTAGGTCAAGTGATAGACTCATCCATACATAGAATTATTCCCCCTTAGGAGATTACGTTCTATAGAGAAAGATAGTTACCTTAGATACTCAACGTTAAACAAGTATCCTAAAGTCATGTCGAGCTATATTGGAGCATACAATCAAAAGAGGTAGAAATCTATGCATCTATTCAATGAAAATTTAGATTTATGCTCAGATATGGATACACAGTAATGTATCTAGTTTAGAAATTAGATCTATGCATACAAAAATATAATCTAGATAGATAAATTTATGTTCATAGAGAAAGCCTACTTGCAAGCATTTCATCAAATAGAATAAGTATCATACAAGCTTCATCAAACAAGGAAATTGGTAATTTAATAAAGTTTACATCATCCACACATTACAATTACTTTCTACATCCTAAAACAATACAAATATACTCAATAATTGGAAGAAATATAATCCAAGAACTCAAAATGATAGAAACTTCAAAAACCCTAAGGAAGGGGAGAAGAAATTTATCCTTTGATGTCAAGTAAAGCCCTTGGATGCAGATCATGGAGTACTAATGAGAATGGAGTAGTAGAACAGTCAGATGATGTCTCCAGATGCAAGGATTTGACCTAGAGGGTCTGTTCTCATCTTGGAACTTCCTCCTCCTCAAAGGGGATGAAGTGCCCCTTATATAGAGGTGAGGGAATGGGGTGACCATGCCTCTTGGCATGGTCTAAACCATCTCTGGTGTCTGGCCGTGCCATATGGCATAGCCAAAGCCAAATTGGCTCTGGCCAGATAGCTTGGTCGTTCCATTAGGCACGACCAAATCTATCTTTGGCTTCTTGTTATGCCTATTGGCACAACCAGAGCAGAGGTTACTCTGTTTCACCTTTTGGGCCATGCTATTTGGCACAACCAGTTCTTCAAATATGTATTTTCTGATTTTATGGAGACATGGCCTTGTCTCAGGGCATGACCTAGTTCATTTCTGCTCTGGAAACCTGCACGATTTGGCTCCTAGCCGTGCCCTGAGACACGGCCTTGTCTTCACTAGTGTTGATTCTTCTTCCTGGCCGTGCCATTTGACACAACCAATGACTTTACTAGTTCCTTGGTTGTGCTATTTAGCATGGAAAAAATGATATGCTTAAGGAAAGAATCTCAAATAAATTCTCAAGGATAGAGACATAAAATGATGGGATCCACAAAAAATAAAATGGTTGACTATGAATTTATGTGTCTATCCTTGATCATTTCCTTGAGATTTTTCCTTGTGTGTATCATTTCTCTTAGCACGACCTCCTTCTAGAGCTTCACCTAGCCATGCCTCAAGGCATTGCCAGGTACAATTTAACTCTGGATATCTTCTTTTGCATCTTTTGAATCCTTTACTGCTCCAAACTGCTCCTAAAAATGAAAACAAACACCGACCAGATCTTTGGATGAAAAATAGTAATTATGCTAAAATTAACATGATAAAGGGTATGAAAGCATAGATTATAAGCAATGAATACAACAAGATGTACGTTAAATGATATAAAATAATATAAATAATCTACACACACTAACTTTTCTTTTTTATTTCTTAAACCTGAACATCTCGACTCGTGTAATTTGAAAGTGGAAAATAGATTTTCTAAAGTACTTACCTCGAGGTCCTGGAGATATAGAAGAAGTCCACTATAGACATCCACTCGGGTGTTCTCGAAAAAGCATTTAGCGCATAGCGAATCTTGATTCATTACCATTTCTCCGAGGTTTGTGAGACCAGTGATCAGCTCCTTGATTCTTACATGTAGATGAGCTGCTATCTCTTCCTTTTCCATCCGGAGGTTGTTGAGTTTATTCTGGAACAGGTCCCATCTTGCAAATTTAACTTCCGAGGTCCCTTCGTGCAACTCTAGAAACTTTTCACAAAGTTCTTTAGTTGAGTCGTAGTTGTCGATCTGATTGAATTCTTGGGATAGAAGAATGCTTAGCAGATGAAACTCTGCTTTGTCGTTTACCATGAAGTCATTTTGCTCTTTTTTGTTCTAGAGATGTTCTTTTTTTTTTTTATCTTTGTGTTGATCTTTGGGTGCTACAAAATCATATTTGATAGTAAGAAGAATTTCAAGGTTCGTCTCGAAGAATACCTCCATACAGCATTTCCAAAGTGCAAACTTCCCCTTGAACTTTGGTAGGTGAATGCTTGATTCGATGACCATCTTCTTACTTTAGCAGGCAGTTAGTCCTTCTAGAGTGATCTAACTTTGATACCAATTATAGATCCAAGTAGACCAGTTAGAGGGGGTGAATAGCCTGAAAAGAAAGCTAGAAATTTCTCTTGCTTTTAGAACAGAACAAGGACACAATATTAATTAAAATAAGCAATTAACATAAAATCAATAACTTAAAAAGTAAGAAGGCTAAGAAATTTACTTAGTTACAACATAAATGGTTGTCAATATAAGATAATTTAAAAGCTTCACTAAAAGGCTCCTTCATGAAGGAAGAGTAGTCTCTTATAAACTTTGAACACTCAAGAATTGCTTCAGAAATGAGTACAAGAGTTGTATTTTAATTCCTAACTCCAAGGGGACTTTATAACCTCCTGGGATAAAGTTAACATTGGTTCACATCAGTTGGAGGCGCCTCCAAAGGAATCCAAGGCACCACCTAAAATGATAAAGTTTATCCTCTTCTCAAAGGTAGTCTAACGACTAATGTTCATTGGAGATGCCTCTTGGAATCTCCAAGGCGCTTCTAAGGGAGGCGTGAGGGTGCCTCCAAGCTCCATGAGGGTGTAGCCAAGGGAGGTGAGAGGGCGCCTCCAAGGGAGGCATGAGGGTGCCTCCAAGCTCTATGAGGGCACCTTCATCAAGAGGCACGAGGGTGCTTCCAAGCTCCTTCACGGTGCCTCCAAGCTCCATTAGAGCACTTTGAAGCTCCTTTAAGGCGTCCAGTTAATTTCCAATATGTTAATTCTTCCTCGTGCTTCTTTGGGGTGATGTTCTGACTGTCCAAAATTGAGCTCACATGGACCCAACTCCAATCTTCTCCTTAAACAGGCTTCCTCTCGGCTTCTTGTCCCTCAAACGCTCCACGTGCGTTCTTCTTGTCCGCCAGTGTACTCTTCCACAGCTTTTCGTCCCTTAGATACACTGAGTCCATTGACTCATTTCCTGTGTCATCCTTCTCACTCACTGTGTCTTTTTCTTGATTTCTTGTATTCCTAAGTTCCTACACACTTAAACACAAGGTATCAAAAGACACATGACCTAATTTAACTTGGTTAATCACATCAAAATCAACCTGGGTACTTACAACAAGGACTTTCACCACCTGGATTCACTCACCAAGACTTTCACCATCTAGCTTCACTCATTATGGCCTATATTCATTCACTTAAACTTTCACTTTTCTTGGAGTTTACTCCTCCAAAACTTCTCATTGTTTAGGGTTACCTCCCTTAGAATTTTTTTCTTACCAAGTATCAGGTCATCTTGACCTGATTGGGCCTGCTAGTCACTCAGTAGACTACTCACTCTTGCAGTCAATTGATATACTATTCACCCTTATAGTCATTCGATAGACTACTCACCCATGCAATCACTCGGTAGACTTCTCGCCTTTGCAGTCACTCGGTAGACTACAAAAACTTAATGTGTGCCTGAAAGTATACGAGTATCATCAAGTAATAAAAATACAAATCCCATGAGGACTGTTGATTAAGCACTAGTTAACTTTGCATGGTGAATTATCTAGAAAAACGAGGCTCACGAGCGCAAGAAGAGAAAGAGAAGGGAAGAAGAGAGAGAGAGATTGAGAGGAGAGAGGGAGAGAATGAGTGTAAGTGAGTGAAGGATGATAGATTCTAGGATTTCAATTTTGTTATGATGTTAGTTAATGTCCCTATGCATTGTTCATCTACCTAACTCTATGCTTATGCTCATGTAGGAATTCTAATTAAAGTCTAACACAACCTCCGCGCAAGTTACACCGAAGAGTTTACTCAAGTTCTAACGCAATTAAGTAAAGAAACAACTCTAGAAAGTCCAATTGAAGGGATACCCTCTGTCACAGGCCCCCGATCATATAATGACTAGAATTATCTAATTTACTCCCTAAAGATGGATTAATGCAATTAAGTAGAAAAGATAACCTAGAAAGTCTGGTTAATGGGATACCATCTGCCATAGGGCTCCCCGATCATACAATCGCTAGATTGCACAAGACACTTCCTAACATTAATTTGGGAAAGACTCCAAAAACTCTAATTAACCTCCCCAGTAAGAATCGATCTCCGTTTCAAGAAAATACTGTAGAAAGTAAGGGATACCTTCTGTCACAAGGTCCCATGGTCATACAATCCAAGACCCTTCCTCTATATGGTGATCAAAACTCTACATCTGAATGTAGTGACCTCACCCACATTTCCTCACACACATACAAGGCACAACGCACAAGAAAAGATAAAATATATCATAGCATAAGAAAATATCCAAATACATAGTTCATATAACATATCATAATTACTTCCTACATCCTAGATATAGAGATCTACTCCATTGTGAAGGAGATACAACCAAGAGACAAAAATTAAAGCAATCTACAACTCAAAACATAAAGAAAAGAGAAGAGAAGTCTTATCCATGTAACGTCGGTATTCTTGGATGCAATCCTCGCTCCGAAGGTGGACGGATCGACGAAGATGAAGCTTCTAGGGTTCCCCCAAGGGGGAGAACCCTTCTCCAAGGAATGAGAGCTAGCCCCTAGCCAAAGATGAGTGAAATGGGAGAAAAACTCCTTAAATAGAGATAGGCATGGGCCTGGCATTACCCTTGCCATGCCACACGGCCAAGGTCTGCTCTGGCTTGGAAAATTCACACAATCGTGTGGTCTACATGACCATGGCATGGCTCTACATGGCTGTATCTCATGGAAATATCTTTTAGATCATCTAAATATGGTTTTCTTTGGTTTAAGTCTTCAGCAAAGTTGTATATCTTGAAGTTATCTAAATTTTGATATAAAGAACAACCAGTAATTCTAACCGAATAAAAAGTTATGGACATTTTAGTTTTAGTTTGCATTGCAAAAAATTCCACAGGGTCGTGACACAGCTGAGTGAAACCACACGAATAAAGCATTGGAAAATTTTGATCTTCACATGGATGTGCCTTATAGGCATGACCCAGACCTTTTGGATGCTCTAGACTCCGTTTAAGCTCTATTTTCTATCAAATTTTTTCTGTAAGATCATGCACATTACAAGAAACATGGTTATAGTGTATTCCTTGATTAAATCTCCAATTTGAAAGTCTTTTGAAAGCCTTTTTGTTCATGTATATTTCGTGTGAGAATACTCCTTCCTTTAACTTCACATTTTAAGGCTTTTTACACTATTTTTGCTCCTAAAACATATCCTATCAATCAAAACAAGTAAAGAGCAGATCTCTGAATAAAAGAAGTGAAAATATGATATTATAATAAAATATAGTACAATAAACATAAATGATGCTCATGAAATACAAGTAGATGTGTGTTAAAACATGCATAAAAGTGTATATAATCTACGCACATCAACTACTCACTCTTGTAGTCACTCGGTATAATATTTACCCTTACAGTCACTCGATAGACTTTTCACCCTTGTAATCACTCGGTAGACTACTCACCTAACTATGCTAACCTTGACGAAGCTCCAATAAACATATTGTCAAACAACATAAAAACTCTAAAGGTCGATTGCACCAACATTTTCTCTCTTTTTAATATTTGATAATATCTTTAAGTTAGGCTAATTACTTAACCTAACTTATCAAGTCTTATGCCCAAATAGAAAGAATTAGAGTTTCTAACTTAAACCCTTTTTCTCTCTCTTTGGCATACATCAAAAAGATTTCTAACTTCTTAAATCCTAAGGGATTCCTTTATTTTGCACCAATTATATATATAAAAAAAGACATCTCTCTTACCTTTTGAAAGATAAATTAGAGTTTTCAATTTTTCAATTTTTATTTTGAGAAATCCTTTTTCAAACATGATTTTTTAAAAAAATTATGTTTAAGGAATTTTTACAAAATTTTCAAAAGTATTTTAAATATTTTCAAAAGTAATTTTTAAAATATATTTTCCAAAACATAAAAATATTTTAAAAGAAGACACTTTCAAATAAAATAATTTTTAAAGTAATTTTGAATAACTTTCTACATATTTTTTTAAAAAAATCTTTGTTGAAAACATGTATTTTCAAAATGTTGTAAAAATTGATTTTCAAGAATTTTGCATAGTAATTTTTAAAGTCAATTTTTTTTAAAAAAAAATCGAAGGTATTTTTAAAAATATTTAAAATATAATTTTTCAAAGGAATTTTTACAACATAATTTTTCAAAATATTTTCTAAATCATGATTTTGAAAATTATTTTTAAAATAATTTTGAGAAGAAAAATGTTATGTTTAAACTATCTTTTCAAAAGAGAATATTTGGAGATAAAAATTTTTAAACTCTTTTTAAAAATATTTTTTCAAAAATATTTTATTTTGAACTTCTTTTTAAAATGTGTCTTCAATAGGATCTCTCCCTTAATCTGATACTCCTTAGGACATTCTTGATATCAACAAGGAAGATATATATACATATATATCTAAGGGTTGAAGAATTCATGGTTGATTTAAGGATCTAAAAGTTTAGGTGTTGGTCAACAATCATGTACAAATTTTAAATACTATCTTTTCAAAAATATTTTTAATTTACTTTTCCTAACATCTTACCCATTCTAGATTTTCAAACATGGTAATTGTATATGTTAGAATGTATACTAAAAGTCTAGCTTTTGTATAAATATTTATTTTGAAATAAGAATCACATTGGTCAAATGTCTACATTTATATGCTAAATGTAGTTATTCATTTAATTTATATTGAAGATAACATGGTGTGTGGTGTCACACAGAAGATCATGTTATCAGTTCCTTATAAATTATAAAAAGTTGCTCACAACCAAGATGGAATGGGACAAACCATTGGAATGGTTGTAGTGTAATTTGATATTAGTTTATCTTGACTATAAAATTACGCTAGTACACTCTGAGTGTATTGAACAGGACCATTTGAGGTTGTTCTTTTTATACTGACTGTAAAAAAAGAGCAGGACCTCTGTTATTATGGAAGTGAGTACTCTTAATCATGATATAATAACAAGCATGTATAGTTAATATTTATTTCTTTAATTTATCAAAGGGTGAGATTTAGTTCGTTAAATCAATATACCCGATAAGTTGGGAAATGATATTATTTATATGGTGTGTTGTTGATTATAGAATGAAACTGTGTCCTAGTGATCTAGGTTGGTGATGTCCCCTTGAGGAGCTCATAAGGATTGTCATGTAAACCCTGCAAGTGGACTTAGTCCGACATGACAATAAGGTTGAGTGGTACTACTCTTGGAGTTAGATATTAATTAAGTGAGTTGTCGATAACTCATTTAATTAGTGGGCATTCGATATCTTAAACACGGAGACTAACACACTCATGATAAGAAGGAGCTCATATTATAATATGGGATTGGTGCGGTAGTACAATAATAACTCTTTAGTGGTATGAGTTATTATTGATGAACTTGAGTTGAGTGTTCGGGGCGAACACGGGAAGCTCAAGCTTATCGAGAGACCAAAATCAATTCCTTCTCTCGGTTCCTGTTGTGGCCTCTTATTTATAAAGTCATATATCCACCTAAAGCCCAGCTTCTTACCCATCTTGATGTGGTCGGCCAAGCCAAGCTTGGAGCCCAAGCTAGGGCCGGCCAAGCCAAAGGATGGAGCTAAGTTGTGGCCGACCAAGCTTAGAGCCCAAGCTAGGTGGCCGACCACATAAAATTAAAAGGTTATTTTAAATTTTAAAATCTTTCCTTTTGTAGAAGCCATGGTTTTAAAAGAGAGTTTTTAAATTTTAAAATCTTTCCTTTTACATCTTTCTACAAAGGATTAAGAGAGAGGTTTGAAATTTTTCCTTATTTGTAGTTATCTATAATGTTTAAGAGAAAGATTTTAATTTTTGATAAAACTTTCCTTTTTTTAACCATCCACATGTTTTTAAAAGAGATATTTTCATTTATAAAATGTTCCTTTTATAACAAACAAGGGATTTAAAAGAGAATTTTTTTTTATTAAAATTTCTTACCGGAAACAAATAAGGAAATTTTAATTTTATGCTTAAAACTTTCCTTGTTTGGAGCACTTGGGTAGCGCCGGCCATGACAACCATTAAAAGGAAGTTTTAGTTTTTTGTTTTAAAACATTCCTTTTTAGTCATTGGCAAGGAAAATAAGGATGTTTTAATTATGTTTAAATTTTTTTTTTTTTTTGCCAAGACCAAGGATTATCAAAGAGAAGGAGGGGGTGCCTCATGAGATAAAATCTTCTATTCCTCTCTTCCAATCTATTGGTGGCCGGCCCTCATCCTTTTCTCTTTTCCTCTTGTTTTCTTACCTTGAGGCCACGACATTTGAAGAAGGGTTTTCATCTTGGTGGTCGGTTGCTTGGAGAAGAAGAAGAAGAGGAGGAAGGAAGCATCCCTTGAAGGTTGTTGGTGGCCGAAAGTTAAGGAAGCAAAGGAAGGCTTGGGTGGATTTCATCTTTGTAGATCGTCACCCACATGACATCCAAGAGAAGAAGAGGAATACAACAGAAGATTAAGAGGTACATAAGCTACAAAAAGATATAACTAGTTACTAGTTTCCACATCATAACTAGTTCATCCTTTTGTATAGATCTTGAAAAACCAAACACAAGAGGCTATTAGTTTTAGGTTATCGTTTTGTTATCGATTTTATTTTTCAATTTCATGTTTCGATATTGTGCTTCTATTGAGGTCTCTGTAGTTAAACCTACTTTACTGTAAGAAGTTAAATATCCGATTTCTTTGAAAGACTTTGTCTAGAAAGTGGTGGATGATCCCATATCCAAGAAGGCCTAGTGCCTCGTCATGTTTAATCTGGAAGCCGATTTTTGAAATAGATATTTAATTAACTTCTGTAATATGGTTTAACTTATGAAGAACACATCAGTTAAACTTAGAGTAAAAATGTTAAATATCGTTTCCAATCCAAGTTTAACTTTTGAAGGACAATTTGGATTAATAATGTTAAGCATCGTTTGCAATCCAAATTTAACTTCAGTAGAGCACATGGGTAGCTTAGATAGTTCTATGCTTATATAAATTTTTCTACAGGGGAACTAGAACGGTATTCCGAGTAGTAAGCAACAATTGGTATCAGAGCTAGGTTTTACCTCTATGTGTTTGGTTTTTATTTTAATTATGCACATGTCATACATATTTTAGGTATAAAAATAATAGGATGTGCAAATAGATTAACTCTGTGGTTGCAGGCTCCAACTATTATGGCCTATTATGATTATGTGTGATTGGACCCTAGAACATGTCAAGGGTATTTTATGTGTGTGCATGATTGTATTTATTAAATACAGCAGGAGCTGTATTAGTTTTAGGATTTTACATTTTATTCAATTTAGACTTTATGTACATTTCTTTGTGGAATATAGGATTAATATATGTAAAATTTTATTTTTGTCGCGGATCATATCCTTGCGAGGCGTGGTGCTATTTGAGGACCAGAGGCGCAGCGGAAAAGGAAGCTCGATGGACGCGACAACATGAGCCCTAGGGCTGGCGGCTAGGTTTGACGACTGCTAGGGCTGGCGGTACATGGAGGACAGTGATGGAGAGGCCATAATAGTTGGAAAATTATTTTTCCATATTTATTGCTTTTATTTGCTGTGATGTGTGTGTGTGCATGTTAAAATCCTCATCTTAAATAACTAAGTGGGAGAGGGGTTTTTAAATAAATTTCACAGTCTCCATTACTGGTTTGTAAGTGATGCAAATAAACTTGCACGTTGGCTTTGAGTGCCTTCCTCCATATCGGATGAGTTTGTTTGCGGATCACTAGACCAAACTTTCTTTATGGATGATTATAGGAAATTATTTAGAAGCATGTTATTTTCTCCATCTGAAGGGACACAATCCTATTTAATGGACTAAGTATCAAGTAATGATATACACTTAGGCACATTTAATAATATCCTCCCCATCGGAGTCACTACTATTATTTGTGTGACCGAAGGAATACCAACTATTAATTTATTTGTCATAAAGTTAGGTTGACAAATATAAAATTAATGTGTAAAACCGTCTCTTACAAATGTTAAAATTTGTATACGTCCACATTATCGTGGTATACAAAATTCACGGTGTTTTGAGGTGTTGGTGAATTTAAATGATATTGTTTGAGGAATCAATATTATTCTAAATTCTTAAGTTTTAACCAAAACTTATTTTGTGATTCTTAGGATTTCAAATGACCTTCAACCCACTTGCTGTTATTCTGAAAGAGAACAAACTTACTGGTCCCAATTACATAGATTGGAAAAGAAACCTGGACATTGTCCTAACTGCTGAAGACTATAAGTTTGTACTGTTAAAGGTCTGTCCTAATGTGTCTAATAGCGATTCTAGTGAAGAGGAGATTGAGTATTATAGGAAATGGGTCAAGGCAGATGAGATGGGGTGGTGTTACATTTTGTCTTCAATGTCAAATGTGTTGCAACATCAGCATCAGTCCATGCCCACCGCCTATGGCGTGATGCACAATCTTAAGGAACTCTTCGGACACCAGAATTGGGTTGCTAGGCAAGAGGCTATGAAAAACTTAATGACAGCCACCATGTCAGAGGGGACACCCATAAGGGATCATATCCTCAAAATGATGGCTTACTTGAACGAGATACAAATCCTTGGAGCTGAAATCGATGGGGGAAACCCAGGTCGATATTATTCTCCAAACGCTACCCAAAAGTTTTGAGCAGTTCCACCTAAACTACAATATGAATAAAAGGATTTATTCATTGGCGGAACTACTGACAGAACTTTAAGCAACATAAGGGTTATTTCGTCATAGTTCTCAAATCCACTTTGCTAAAAATGTTTCTACTTCTAAGTCGAAAGGCAAGAAGAAGAAGAAGAAACAAGCTAGCTCAGCAAAGAAAGTGAATCGATTTCTAGGTAGTAGACTAAAAGCAGGAGTGAAGAAGCCGAAGGGTAAGTGCTTCATTTGCAAGTAGTTTGGACATTGGAAGGCGGGCTGTCCTCGTAGGAAGGAGAACAATAAAGGTATATCTGATTCTCTAGTAGTTGAAACATGTTTAGTGGTATTATCTATCAGTACCTGATGTATAGATACAAGAGCCACTGATCATGTCTGCAATTCATTGCAGGGGTTCCAGGAAACCCGACGACTATATGAAGAAGAGATAACCGTCTACATGGGCAATGCTATGAAAGTGGTGGTTGTTGCAGTGGGAGATGTTTACTTATCATTTGATAGGAATAGAACTTTGATTTTGAGAAATTATCTTTATGTACCAAGTTTTAGAAAGAATTTAATTTTAGTTTCTAAACTATTTTTGGATGGATATTCTGTTTCTTTTGATGACAAAGTGGTTATCAAGAAAAATAGGGTAGTTATCTGTTCAGGTATATTAGTTGGCAATTTGTATACTCTAAATTCAATAACTCCCACAAAGCAACAAATGGAAATTAATAACACATCCTCTAATTCTAATAAGAGAAAGGAACCTTCGAAAATGAACCAAACATATATTTGGCATCTAAGGCTTGGTCATATTAACTTGAGTAGGATTCAAAGGCTAATAGTCGATGGACTCTTGGGTTCATTGGTGGTGGAAAACTTTCCAACCAGTGAATTTTGCTTAGAAGGAAAAATGACCAAGATGTTGGTTGCTACTCGGAAAACCTAGAGGTTCCACTGTACAAAAATTTTATACAAAGGTCTGAACCTTTTCCTAGCTACCATGTGTTCTTTTAAATTAAATTTTGGATCGCCTGCGGAACTTAACACGTTTGATCCAAAACTTAATCTATTTGTTCTTTTAGGTTTTGACTTGGATCTCCTGCGGAACTTAACACGTTCGACCCAAATCACCTTAAGTTATTAATTCCATTAAATATTAATTTCCATAATTGGTTCCCAGTACTGACGTGGCGAGGCACACGGCCTTCTTGGATATGGGAGCAACCACCACCGACTAGACAAAACCTTTTATGGAAAGATAATATTTAATTTCCTAAAATAACTTTAGGTTAACCGAAAAGAACAATCAAATCACAAGGGAAAGAAAAACAAAAGAACACTATATCGAAAACAAATTCGAAACTCTAGAATCGTATGCCTCTTGTATTTGGTATTATTTCCAAAAATAACTAGTATGATGCGGAAAGAAAAATTACTAGTTATACTTTTTAGAAAGACCTCTTGATCTTCTACCGTATTCCTCTTCTAACCTCGGACGTTGTGTGGGCAACGATCTTCCGAGATGAGAACCACCTAGCACCTTCTTCTTCCTTACAAGTTTCGGCCATCAAAACTTCTCCTAGGATGAAGAGGTTCGGCCACCACCACCATGCTCCAAGGGATGCTAGAAAAGAGGCTTCTTTTCTCTCCTTCTTCTCCTTCTTAGTTCCGGCCACCAAAGCTGTCTCCACCATGAGAAGGTTTCGGTCACACAAAGGAGAGGAGAGGAAAGAAAGGGCCGGCCACACCCAAGGAAGAAAAGAGGGAGAAAAATAATAGAGTTGTTCATCCATGAAGGCACCTCTACCCCCTCTTTTATAATCCTTGGTCTTGGCAAATAAGGAAATTTAAATAAAAACTTCCTTAATTCTTTTGCCATGAAAAGGAAAATTTATTTAATTAAAAATAATTTTTCTCTTCTCAATTTACAATGGCCGGCCATTATACAAATCTCCAAGCAATTAAAATTTTAAACACAAATTAAAACTTCCTTATTTGCTTCCGGAAATTTATAAAATTTTTTCAATAATTTTATCCCTTCATGATTGGTTAATAAAAAGAAATTTTATAAATTAAAATCTTTCTTTTAAACATGTGGATAAAAAGAAAGTTATCTCTAAAAATTAAAATCTCTTTCAATCTACAAATAAGATATCAAATCTTTTCTTAATCTTTTGTAGAAACTTATAAAAGAGATTATTTAATTTTTAAACTCTCTTTTTAAATAATGAACATGTTTTAAAAGTAAAGTTTTCTTAAAATTTAAAATCCACCTTTTAATCAATAAATAAGGAAAGATTTTAAAATTTTAAACTCTCTTTTAAACATGTGGATGATTTACAAATAAGAAAAGTTTTTAATAAAAATTAAAACCATCCTTTTAATCTACAAATAAGGAAAGAGATTAATCTCTTCTCTTAATCTTTTGTAGAAAGCATATAAAAGGAAATTTTAATTTTTTAAACTCTCTTTTAAATCATGATATCCACATAAGAAATAATTTTTAAAAAAAAACCTTTTAATATTCTAGTGGCCGACCACCTAAGCTTGGGACCCAAGCTTTGGTCGGCCACCTACATGGCTCATCCACTTGGTCCTGGCCGGCCCTAGCTTGGGTTCCAAGCTAGCTTTGCCGGCCCCATTGGATGGGTAAGAAGGTGGGTATGCGGTGGGTATAAATCTCTATATACTAGAGGCTACGATAGGGACCGAGAGGAGGAATTGATTTTGGTCTCCCGATGAAATTAAGCATCCCGTGTTCACCCTGAACACACAACTTAATTTCATCAATAATAATTCATTCCACTAAAGAACTATTATTGAACTACCGCACCAATCCCAAATTACATTTTGAGCTCCTTCTTATTATGAGTGTGTTAGTCTCCCTGTGTTTAAGATAACAAATGTCCACTAATTAAGTAAGTTACTGACAACTCGCTTAATTAATATCTAGCTCCAAGAGTAGTACCACTCAACTTCATCGTCATGTCGGACTAAGTCCACCTGCAGGGTTTAACATGACAATCCTTATGAGCTCCTCTTGGGGGCATTCTCAACCTAGATCACTAGGACACCGTTTCCTTCTATAATCAACAACACACACTATAAGTGATATCATTTCCCAACTTATCGGGCTTATTGATTTATCGAACTAAATCTCACCCATTGATAAATTAAAGAAATAAATATCAAATATATGTGCTTGTTATTATATTAGGATTAAGAGCACACACTTCCATAATAACTGAGATCTTTGTTCCTTTATAAAGTCAGTATAAAAGGAACGACCTCAAATGGTCCTACTCAATACACTCTAAGTGTACTAGTGTAATTATATAATTAAGATAAACTAATACATAATTACACTATGACCTTCCAATGGTTTGTTCCTTTCCATCTTGATCGTGAGCTACTGTTTATAATTTATAAGGAACCGATAACATGATCTTCTGTATGTGACATCACACACCATGTTATCTACAATATAAATTAATTGAGCAACTACATTTATCATAAATGTAGACATTTGACCAATGTGATTCTTATTTCTAGATAAATGTTTATACCAAAAGCTAGGCTTTTAGTATACACTCTAACACAAGAGACCTTTTAAGGCCAAGGGGTATAGAGCAAAAGATGTGTTGGAATTGGTTCATTCTGATTTGTGTGGACCTATGACTATCCAGGCGAGAGGTGGTTTCAAATATTTTGTCTCTTTTATAGACGACTATTCGAGATATGGGTACATTTACTTGATACGTCGCAAGTCTGAGTGTTTTGATAAGTTCAAAGAGTACAAGGCTGATGTGGAGAAATGTCATGGTAAAAGTATCAAGACACTACGGTCTGATCGTGGTGGCGAGTACCTCTAAGGAGAGTTTAGGAATTACTTATCAGAGGTTGGGATTCAATCCCAATTGTCTGCACCTGGTACACCCGAATAGAATAGTGTGACAGAACGAAGGAATAAGACTCTTATGGAAATGGTTAGATCGATGATGAGTTATTTAGAACTACTAAATTCGTTCTGGGGATATGCTTTAGAAACGATAGTGTACATTCTGAACTTAGTATTTTCTAAATCAGTACCCTCTACTCCCACAGAATTGTGGAATGGGCGTAAGCCTAGTCTGAGACATGTTCGAATTTGGGGTAGTCCAGTACATGTGCTGAAGGGAGATGCTGATAAGTTGGAATCTCATACATAAGTTTGTTTGTTTGTAGGATATCCTAAAGGAATGAAAAGTGGTTTGTTTTATAGTCCTAAAGATCATAAGGTCATTGTTAGCACTAATGCCCGATTTTTAGAAGAGGACTATGTAATGAACCACAAGTCCATGAGTGAAATTATTTTAGAAGAAATGAAAGAGGACACGTCTACTTTAGTACCAACAGTGCAAGATGAAATATCACATGAAACTGTAACACGTATCACAAATGATGCACAACTACAAGCAGTGTCTCGTCGTAGTGGGAGGGTTGTTAGACAGCATGAAAGATTCATGTTTTTGGGAGAGTCTTCGGACTTGATCCTAGGTAAACATGAACCTGATCCTCGAACATATGATGAAGCACTCCAAGATAAAGATGCAACATCTTGGCAAAGAGCGATGAATTCAGAAATAGAATCTATGTATTCTAACAAAGTCTAAAAGCTAGTAGAACCACCAAATGGTGTAAAATCTATTGGATGTAAATGAGTCTACTAAAGAAAAAGAGGAGTAGACGGGAAGGTGGAAATTTTCAAAGCAAGGCTTCACTACAAGAAAAATCCTCATAGACATCGGTGGAACAACAACAGTTTTAAGCAAAAACCGATGTCTTTGAGTATTTTACACCGATTTTTTCAAAAATCGGTGTCTATGAGCGCAGATTTTCACTCATAGACATCGGTTTTTTAGCCGATGTCTATGAGCGCCTTTTTTTTTGTTAATAGACATCGATTTTAACAGCGATTTTTAAAACCCGGTGTTAATGAACAAAAAAAAAAATAATTTAATTTTTCCACCAGCCAAAATTTACAACACTTCACAAAGTTCCCTCCAAACCTAAACCAATATCGTGCCCCTTCTCTCACCCTAAATGTAAACCTAAACCTAAACCTCCGACCATCTCTCTCAGCCTCATCTCCCTCTTCCCCTTCCTGGATCTCTTCCCCTTCCTGGATCAACGCCCCTTCCTCTCCCGATTAGGATCAAAACCACCTGCTTCGGCCCTAAGCAAAATCGTAGCATAAATCGTTCCATTCTGCCTCCTCGTCCGATCCTCTCTTCCTCCTCCTCCTTCCTCTCTTCGCTCTTCCCGGCTAAGGTAGGGGACGACGAGATCGCATCGAAGCACTTGATTCATTCGATTCTGGTTCCTGTTCGTGAAACCAGTTTCTTTCGATCGAGGTGATGGCGGATGTGCAGATGGGGGAGATGGAGACCTTCGCGTTCCAGGCGGAGATCAACCAGTTGCTGAGTCTCATCATCAACACCTTCTACTCCAACAAGGAGATCTTCCTGCGCGAGCTGATTAGCAACGCCTCGGATGTGAGACATTGCTGCTTTCCATGATGCTGCTCCCATTTTTTTTCCCGTGTTGTCGTTGTTGAAGCAAATCGTGTGACTGCAGGCACTCGATAAGATCCGGTTCGAGGGTCTCACAGACAAGAGCAAGCTGGACGCCCAGCCGGAGCTCTTCATCCGCCTCGTGCCTGACAAGGCGAACAAGACGCTTTTCATCATCGGCAGCGGCATCGGCATGACCAAAGCTGGTAATTTCTCTTCTCCGCACCTTGTCGGGATGACGTCGCCGTCCCGACGAACGCTCAAGGTAATGTAGTCCGAGAAATGCCCTAATTTTTGGCTCCTCACGCTTACGATCACTTTTCCTAGCAGCCCGTAGGCGGCATTAGCCCCGTGATGTTCGGAGTGCAACTGTCGGCAGAAGAGGCGGAGAGCTTGAGCAAGAGGTAGGGAATGTCTTATATAGTGACGTCTGTTCTGTCTTCTTCTTATTTTCTTGTTAAGGTTTATTTCTGATCTTGTTTTCGCCTCTCACTCGGTTTGATTCGAGTTCCATGGTGAGAAAATTGTCGTTTTGTTTTCCTCCCATTATCGACTTCCTTGATATGATGAGAAGTTTTTTTCTTAACAGTAGGAAACATGTAGCAGTGTAATAGTTCCGAATGTTGCTGATCTCCTTGCTTTACAACCCGCAGCTTCATTTTCCCCTATTTTCCTCCAGTTCTTGTGTTCTTCTATTTTATTTATCAATATTTCTAAATTTTGTTTATGCCACCTCAGTTGACCTAGACTCTCCTTTGTATCACAGACTCGAGTTCTACACATATTTTCAAGATTGTTACTCTGCCTTGTGTGTATCATCATTATCATATGTTCTGCACATGCTGTGTTTGTCAAAATTCCACACTCGTCGGTAACTTTGATTTGCTCTTCAGTTAAATCGGATGGATTGTTCATTTAGTCGATGGATTCTTCCCCTTTTTGCCTCATTGGATTGCTAAGGCTCGTAATGTTGTTTTGCAGCATGGGCATTTAGGATTTATGCTCTCATGTTATGATGCTCAAGTTAGCTACGATGGCCGCACTAACACTTTTCTGGCAAGGTATGTGGACAATTGCTCTCATTTGAATTCAAAATATGTTCTCCTTTTGATGAAAAGTTAAGTTGTCTCTGTCAAAGTTATCACACTGGCTTCATATAACATGGCGTGCGTTATTCATTCTTCTCGACTTGTAGATATCCACCACATGGAAGAAGAACTGTGGTCATAGAAGAAGTTGACCAAAATATATATATACTCTATGATCGTATGTATAAGAGACTTTATTTAATGTATATGAAAATGCATGTTATAAACGTTACAGTCTTTGTTCAAATTAGTGCCTCTTTTACATTCTCAAAAAGACTCTTTTAGGCACAAGGAAGAAGAAGAGCTTCTGAATCTTTGTTTCTTCCAAGTTCAGACAGCTATGGAATCAGCTTTGGTAACTGCTATGGCTCGCATCATGGGCGAGAAGGTGGCAATTCTCATCCGACGCAACAAGAACGTCAAGGAAATAACTGATATTGAAGAGAAGATGGAGAAGTTCAAGGAGTTGTTGCTGATTGTTAACATGGTGATCCAAGATGTCGAGTCCCACCCTTTCACTTATGATGTGAAGATCTTGTAAAGGAAGCTCAGGTACTTGGTCTACTATCTCGAGGATGTTGTGGATTGCTATGACACTGAAGTCTTGCGCAAGCAGAGATCAAGAGCTTCTTTTAGGTCGGTGAATGATTTCTTCTCTTCTAATAACCAAATTTTGTTTAAGAGTAGGCTAGGCAGCATGATAAAAGCTGTAACAGATAGTCTGGATTCAATTTTACTGGCAAAATCAAAGCTTTTGAATTTGTCGCAAGGCAATTTTGTGATGGAAATTGACATTTAGATCGGTATAGGTTGATAAAACTTGATCAATATAGGTTGATAAAACTTGAAAATATAGATATTAGTAGTGATATAGTCTTGCATAAATCTCAATGGAGATATAGATCAGTATAGGTTTAGGGTTTAGATACTGTGTTTTTTCACCTTGTTTGTTCGTCTCAAGGAGTTGGAGCTTTTCCCGGAGGTCAAATCATTGGAGAAAATATGACTATTTCATG
Source organism: Zingiber officinale (assembly GCF_018446385.1). Classification (NCBI taxonomy): domain Eukaryota; kingdom Viridiplantae; phylum Streptophyta; class Magnoliopsida; order Zingiberales; family Zingiberaceae; genus Zingiber; species Zingiber officinale. Next base: position 154,554,997 of record NC_055992.1, on the reverse strand, counting down.
ATGACCTCTGCCACAGTTATTCTGTGAGGGATCAACTTTTGAAGGTACATCTTCTCTTTTTCTTTTCTTGCTAACCAGTTGTTTTCTCTTATTCTAACTTGGTATTTCTTTAGTTAAAATGAGCTTATTGTCTTCCTTAAGGGTTTCTTATATGGAGGCATATAGCATCACTAACAAATTATATTTGATTTCATTTCCAATTTAATATGATGAATGCCAATTAATTTGGATTAAATTATATGTTTTTTTAGTCTTCGAAACCTTCACAAGAAGTTGATGTCAGGAGAGATTATTGAGAAAAAGATTAATGATATAGGACAGGTGTCTAAAAGAAGCATCTGGGATAATGATCCAGATGTTATTAGTGCGTTTGGATGCTTGTTGACCTGTGCAGCTCCAATGAAGAAAATGTTACGAGTGGAATGCTTGCAGATTTCATATCTCGGGTTAGTGGTGAACTTTTTTTTTTTTTTAAATTTTTTACCAATGACCTTCAAGATGTTTTAGATCTTCTACAATATGACATTTGATACCTTCTATTTTCTAAAAGAAAATAATTGTTGCAAATTGGTATAGGTGATCCTTGTCATGCTGTCTTTCATTTGCCAACTATGTCTACTGAAAGCCACACCATGCATTTTATTGGTTGATGTAGTTGGACTGATCTCTCTCTCTCTCTCCTAGTTGTCTATTTGCTGCTTTCCCCTGTTAGAATCATACAGTTCCATGCTATTAATTGCCCAATGACTTGATGTTGAACTTTGTGTAATTCCTGGAATATGCAGCTAAAGGTGAACTCTACAAGGAGCTACAGAAGTCCAAATGCTTCAGTGAGAGGCGAACTGCTACAGTGAGTTCTTTGCAAACACACACTAACGGTTATCAGTGTATGAGCTTTTATCTATTATTGCCAATGAAGGACTAACACTCTAATCATGTACCCATAGAATTTGCAGTTCCTTTCTCACTGTATGTACAAGTGTTGTGCATTTGCAAATTTAATGAGGCTAGTGTGTCTGCAAACTTGAACAAACGTTCTGATAATTTATAAGCTTTACGTGTTTTTTTAGAAATGCCTTAAGGTACTTCTTAATGAATTTTCCCATGTTGTCCACGTACTTCTATAGATTCTTCCTCATGATATTTTTGTTTATCATGGCAACATCCAGAAGTCTATGGCAGCCGCTTCTGCTGAGGATGGCCTCGATCCCATACTTGCCTACACTACCGGAGTAGAGATCGAGCAGCTGTAGTGGTCTTCCTCCCAGCCCGACTGGGTTGCCATTGCCTACTCCACTAAGCTTCAGATTCTGAGAGTTTAATGGAAAGTAAACGGATATTAGAGCAGTAAACAATGAACAATAAGATTTTGTTCAAAATTCAAGTCTATAAACCCAAATTATTCAGAATTCAAATTTCCATGCATGAAAGGTCACCCTTGGCATAAGGTAGCTGAACCTGTAATATAATGATGATCCTCCTAGTAATCCAAACAATAACGCACCATGTCTACAACATGCAGTTTTTTGCAAATTCTGTACCCCCCGAGGCAATTGATCTTGTGTCAACACTACTTCAATACTCACCTAATTTGCGTCTTACAGCGGTAAGTATATGATATATCCAAATAAAAATAAAGTTTTTCTGTTTCACTTTCATAATGTCTTCTCTACATCTTGCTAGTTTCTATTTTGATCATTAATGGTTTGCCATTGGTATGTATTCCAAGTGACATAAACATGTTTGTCATCATTGATACAGTTGGAGGCCTGCTCTCATCCATTCTTTGATGAATTGAGAGATCCTAATACATGTTTGCTTAGTGGCAAATCTCTTCCTCCTTTATTCAACTTCACATCTAAAGGTAATGCCTTGTTCACCTTCCTGTCTAATTGTCGTCCGTCCGTCGATGGTCCTTTAAATGAGATTTAAACATGTTTGCAGAGCTTGAAAGCGCTTCTCCTGAACTAGTTCGACGCCTCCTACCCGAGCATTGAACTAAACTCCGGGTCAAGAAGTTTAGGCTGAGTTTGGTAGAGAGCTTCTTTTTCCAGTTTTCCTGATGTGGTCAATGGTTGGAATTCAAGACGATAAACAAGAACCATTTCAATTTTAAGGCTACAGTGTGTGCTTGAAGTGCAAGATTTTGCAGAGACTTGAAGAGATAGGGAAAGAGAAAGGATTCCTTCTGCAGCAGACAATCTTGAATTATATCTGACACTACTGATGGCCATCTTATAATTGATCGGAGATATGAAGGGGCAGAGCAAGAGAAAGGTTCCTTCTTCAGCAGTCAGTTTTCTGTTGCATTACCATTGACCATTTCTTGAACGTACGTAGCCTCGTTGTACAACCCCAACAAAATCTTATTGTTTATTGTATTGTTGTAAGAAGAATATTTATGTAATTTATGAATATTTGTGTATTTTATGGATACTGTTGAATGAAGAATATTTGTGTAATTTGTGAATATTTGTGTATTTTTTTTTGTTACTGTTTCGAAAATCAAATTTGTACTATTAAAAAATACTGATATTACATCGGTTTTCCACCGTTGCAAAACCGGTGTTATTAACTAATATTACATCGATCGTATACCGCTGCCAAAACTAGTGTTATTAACATATAATATTACATCGGTTTTACACCGTTGATGAAACGGTGTCGTTAAGTGATACTACACCGGTTAATAACTGATTCGAACACCGGTGTCGTTAAGTGATACTACACCGTTTTAAACCGATGTCTAAAATGGCAGACTTTTTACATCGTCTTTATAGACATCGGTCGAAAATGTAATAGACACCGGTGGAAAACCGATGTCTATGAGGTTTTTTGTTGTAGTGCTTGTTGCAAAAGGGTATACTCAGAAAGAGAGAATCGATTGTGAGGAAACCTTTTCACCAGTAGCCATGCTTAAGTCTATCCGGATTCTTTTATCTATTGCTGCTCATATGGATTATGATGTTTGACAAATGGATGTCAAGACAGCTTTGCTTAATGGAAGTCTTGAAGAAAACATCCATATGAAGCAACCAGAGAGGTTTATTGCAAAGGGCAAAGAACATCTTGTATGTAAGCTCAATCGGTCTATTTATGGACTGAAGCAAACTTCAAGATCTTGGAACATCCAGTTTAATGAAGTAATCCAGTCTTATAGATTTACTTAGTGTCCGGATGAGTCTTGTGTATACAAGAAGTGTGACGGAAACATGGTGATATTTCTTGTACTATATGTAGATGACATTTTATTAATTAGCAACAATGTCAAAGTGTTGTCAGAAGTAAGGGTATGGTTGTCCAAGAAATTCGATATGAAGGACTTGGGAGAATGCGGACATATTCTTGGGATCAAAGTAATAAGGTATCACAAGAAAAGAATGTTGTGTTTATCCCAAGCTTCATATATCGATACTATCCTAGCTCGTTTTAGCATGCAAAACTCCAAGAAAGGTTTTCTACCTTTTCAGCATGGAATATATTTATCTAAAGAGATGTCTCCTAAGACATCAAAAGAGATAGAGGAAATGAAGGCAGTTCCTTATGCTTCAGCTGTAGGAAGCCTAATGTATGCAATGTTATGCACGAGACCGGATATCTGTTTTACCATGGGCATGGTTAGTAGATATCAAAGTAATCCAGGACAGGGACATTGGACTGCCGTAAAGCATATATTAAAGTACTAGAGATTATGTGCTAGTTTACCAAGCAGATGATTTGCTCCCTGTGGGTTACACGGATTCTGACTTCCAATCAGATAGGGACAATAGTAAATCTACCTCAGGTTATGTGTTAACTTTAGGAGGTGGAGCCATAGCATAGAGGAGTGTTAAGCAGAAATGCGTTTTAGACTCCACCATGGAAGCTGAGTATGTGGCAGTCTCTAAGGTAGCCAAAGAAGCTGTATGGCTCAGGAACTTCTTGATGGATTTAGATGTGATTCCTGGTTTGCCCAAAATCATCACAATTTATTGTGATAATAGTGGTGCAGTAGCAAACTTGAAGGAACCACGAGTCCATAAGGCGAGTAAACACATTGAGCGCAAGTACCACCCGATATGAGACATCGTAAAGCGAGGAGAACTTATTGTCGCCAAGATTGCATCAACAGATAACCTGACAAATCCTTTCACTAAGGCTCTTTCGGTGAAAGCTCTTGATCGGTATTTTGAGGGGATGGGAATTAGATGTATGACAGCATTTATGGCAGCGTAATCTTTTAGTATAAGTAGGAGATTGTTAGAATGTATACTAAAAGTCTAGCTTCTGTATAAACATTTATTTTGAAATAAGAATCATATTGGTCAAATGTCTACATTTATATGTTAAATGTAGTTGTTCATTTAATTTATATTGAAGATAACATGGTGTGTGGTGTCACACAGTGTTGGGATTTTCGAGACGTAAAAATAGTTTTTTGCATTGCTGAAACCCCGAAATCCCATGCCACCGGATCCGTGCGAATATTAAAATTTTCATGTATGTGTTTTCTAATCCTAGATCTACTTTAGATCTACATGTTTAGGAGTTTATACCTTTGATGTGAAGTCCTTCGCTTATCCCGCTCGTCCAAGAAGATGCTGGATCTCAAGGGTGTCAAGTGAACACCCCTCTATATGTATCCACACGAACAATTAGGTGGAGAAGAAACCTTAGAGTGTGCTAGCACTCTTTGAGGGTTTCGGCCAAGGAGGAGCAGAGGGAGAAAAGAAGAAGCAAGGAGGAATAATGATCGATGATGAAAATAAGAGTAAAAAATGGCTTAAGTATTTTCATCTAATGAAAATACTTAATGTTCATTAACACCATTAATGAGCCTCATTAATGAGCCTTAATGAATATTCAATGAATATTCATTCTTCATTAAATGGTCATTTTGAAACTCATTCGAAATTTGAATCTAGAATTCAAATTGAATTCCATTTATCATTGAATTCAAAATTCAATGAATATCATCATTAACCCTCACTTGAGTTTAACTCAAGTCTAGCCTCACTTGAGTTTAACTCAAGTCTAGCCTCACTTGAGTCTAACTAAAGTCTAACTCAATCGAGTCTTACTCAATTAATCTAATTTGGATTACTCTTAATCTAATTTGGTTCATCACATGAACCTAATCCACTTGGTTCATCATATGAACTGAATCTCCATCGAATTGTCCTTTGTGTGTGACCCTATAGGTTCTTGTAACGTTGGCAATGCTCTTAAACTCATTTAGAAGCATAAGTAATGAGCGGTATCTAGCAACACATTATTACTACCCAAGTTACAAGAATGTTGAGATCCAACATCACCTTGTGACTACTAATTGTGACTCTTCACAATATATGACAAATGCCCTTCTATCCTTGACATCTAGATTGATCAATGTGAGGCATAGACCGTGTCATCCTCTAATCAATCTAAATCTTGAACTCTAAGTAGACTCACTCTAATCAATTGAGCTCAATATCTCATATTGACTCATTTGGGCATGGTCATGCACTTAGTGGTCTCACTCTATCAAGAATAATGATGTCACTCCCGTCATATAGGAGGGATAGATCTCATCTACATCACTCACATCCCTCCGCATAATTTGTTATATACCCAGTAATCGCCTTTATAGTCTACCCAATTACGGTGACGTTTGACGAAGCCAAAGTATGTAACTCCTTATGTAGGGAACCATGGTGAGTTCAGGTCCAAGGACTAGTAGTCATACTAATAGCCACATGAGAAAGTATATGACACTCATATAACGATCCATGATATTTTCTCATGGCGGGTCATTTAGTATACATTCTCCAATGCATACCCATGTGTCAACTTGATATCTCTATATCCATGACTTGTGAGATCAAGTTATCGAGTTGACCTACAAGCTAGTCTCATCGCATTAACATTGTCCCTGAATGTTAATACTTGACTAGGAATGATTAAGAGTAGCGTTCCCTATATCATCTCACTATCGATTCAACCAATCGATTGATATAAGGCGACGAGCAGGAACTTTCGTTGGTCGGTCGTCATGGGGAAGGACCCCACTATATCCATGCCTCACTAGTCGAATGGGCATGATACTATGGACGTTGTCATCTCTTCTGTGGGTCGATGCGAGAGGTTGTGATACCTCTGGCAGGACAGGTAGGTGGACATTGTCCGAGCGGCATCCGCCTGTAGGGTTGGCCAAAAATATTCGACCATTAGTATCTTCCTGGCCAACGATCGACCGCCCGTGTGTCCTCCGTAAGTTCCTTGATGCACCTCCTGTAGAATGTACTCGATGTCTTCTGGTTCGACGCACTTGGGTAGGGGTCGGGAGAAAGCTTTCTTGTATAGTTGATCCCCGATCAACGTGAATCTTCCTACTCTCCTTCTCAACAGGTGGGCTTCCATCCGATCGGGCGGTGTAATTCCCGATCGTAAGAACTCTATCAGCGCCGTCCTCCAGTCGTTTGGGAAGATGAGTCCTTCCATCCGATCGACGTGCGCCACCAGAGATACTTGCTCGATCGGCTGCGATATGACAACAGGCGATATGGAGCTAGCTAGCTTAGCCATCTCATTTGTCGCTTGATTTTCCGCTCGAGGTATCTTCTGAATAACCACCTCCCGAAAGTGGGCTTTTAACCTTTCAAAGGATTCGGCGTAAAGCTTGAGTCGGGTGTTTCTTATCTCAAATGTTCTAGTGAGTTGTTGAGCAACTAACTGGGAGTCCGAGTAAATCAAGACCCTGATTGCTCCGACATGGCGAGCGGCTTGCAGGCCTGCTATGAGCGCCTTGTATTCGGCCTCGTTATTAGTCGCCCGATATTCTAGCCGAATGGACAGATGCATCCGTTCTTCCTGAGGGGAGATCAGTAGTACACCAACTCTACTCCCTTGCTGAGTGGATGATCCATCCACATATATCCTCCAAGTGGCCTCTGACTCGAGATTCTGTACCTCGATGATAAAATCTGTCAAGGATTGTGCCTTGATGGTCGTTCGGGGCTAATACTGTATGTCAAACTCACTAAGTTCCATTGTCCATTTGATCAGCTGTCCGGATGCTTCTAGATTGAGGAGGACTCGACCCAGGGGCTGTTTGTCATTACTATGATTGTATGTGCGAGGAAGTATGGTTGAAGTCTCCAAGCGGCGAGCACTAGCGCAAAGACAAGTTTCTCGAGACTAGTGTAGGGGGACTCGGCATCTTTTAAGATATGGCTCAGGAAGTACACTGGTTGTTCCTCGTCGTTCAGTCGTACCAATGCCGAGCCGACAGCGTGCTCGGTCGAGGATAAATAAATGTGAAGCGGCTCGTTGGCAGCCAGCTTAGCCAATACAGGCAGAGAATTCAGATATGCTTTTAGTTCTTCAAACGCCTTGTCGCACTCTTTGTCCCATTAGAATTTGGTAGCTCGACGCAGTATCTTGAAAAAAGGGAGGCTCCGGTCGGCAGAGTTGGAGATGAATCGAGATAAGGCAGTTATCTGACCGGTGAGACGCTGAGTTTCCTTCAAATTCCTTAACGGCGGCATATCTTGCAGCGCCTTTACCTTACTAGGGTTCGCCTCGATGCCCCGCTCGGTGACGATATAGCCGAGGAATTTTCCACCCTTTGCGCCGAACAGACATTTGCTCGGGTTCAGCTTGATTTCATATACGCAGAGCGTCTGGCAAGTTTCTTCTATATCTGCGCAGAGGTCCGCAGCTCGGAGAGACTTAATGAGTATATCATCGACATACACTTCCATGTTTCATCCAATCTGCTGCCGGAACACCTTATTCATAAGCCTTTGGTAAGTAGCCCCAACATTCCTTAATCCGAACGATATTACGTTCTAGCAATAGGTACCTTCCGCTGTGATGAAGCTCACTTTTTCTTGGTCCTCCCGAGCGAGCGGCACTTGATGATATCCCTGATACGCGTCCAGCATGCATATAAGCTCGCACCCAGCCGTGGAGTCCACTACCTAGTCGATCCTAGGCAGTGGGTAGAAGTCCTTTGGGCAGGCCTTGTTGAGGTCTCGAAAGTTGATGCAGACCCTCCACTTGTTGCCAGACTTTGAGACTAGTACCACATTCGCGAGCCAGCTCGAGAACTGGACCTCTCTAATATGGTCGGCCTCCAAAAGCTTCTCTACCTCAGCTCGGATGATCTGATTTTGCTTGGCGCTGAAATCTCTTTTCCTTTGCTTCACCGACCTTGCATCTGGTTGGGCGTGAAGCTCGTGCTGCGTTATGCTCGAGGAAACGCCGGGTAGTTCATGCGTGGACCAGGCGAAGACATCATGATTTCGCTGAAGACATCCGATCAGCTTGACCAGCTTGCAGGTCGGCTGCTATGAAAGTCGTTGCCTCCGCCCAGCTAGGATGTATCTGCACCTATTCTTTCTCTTCATAAACTAGAATAAGAGGTTTTTCGGTTATGGTGTTTACCTCGTGTCGAGGAGCTTTCCGAGAAGACTTAGCCTCCGCCTTCACCATCTCGACGTAGCAACGCTGAGCAGCCAGTTGATCTCCTTTGACTTCCTCGACCTGGTCCTCTACGGGGAACTTGATCTTCTGGCAATAGGTTGAGACTACCGCCCGAAATTCGTTGAGGGTCGGCCTGCCCAGGATGACATTATAGGCTGATGGGGCGTCCACGACAATGAAGGTGGTGGTCCTGGTCCTTCGAAGTGACTCTTCTCCGAGTGATATAGCCAACCTTGTCTGACCGATCAGCTGGATCTCGTTGCCGGTGAACCTGTACAAAAGGGTTGTCATCGATAGCAACTCGGGCCGGTCTATCTGGAGCGGATCGAAGGCCTTTTTGAAGATGATGTTGACCGAGCTCCTTGTGTCAATAAATATACGATGAATAGTATAGTTGACGATTACCGCACGGATGATGAGGGTGTCATCGTGCGGCACTTCAATCCCATCAAGATCCTTGGGACCAAAGCTGATCTCGGGCTCGTTCGCCCTCTCTTGGCTGCATCCTACAACATGGATCTCCAGTCATCTAGCATACGACTTCCGTGCCCGGTTGGAGTCTCCGTTGGTCGGCCCACCAGCTATTATGTTGATTTCACCCCGAGCGGTGTTGCTTCGGTTTTCCTCCCCCCGAGCGGAGTGCCCGACTTGCCCGCGTGAGGCTGGGGTGCGGTCGTTACTCCTTGCTTAATGATGATGCCGCCGCTCGGATGACCGCCTGATCTCCTCTCATCGTTCAGTACTCGTTCGCCTATATCGCAGTTCGGGGGAATGCGATCGACGACGATAACTCCTGGGAGTCGGCTGGGCGACTATAGGGGGTGTGCGGCAGTCTCGGGTGTTGTGGGTGGAGGATTGATGGAAGGCACAGAACATAGGAGTCCATACCTTTCCCTTGGGCCTTGGCCGTTCGGCCGCCACGTGCTGGACGGCGTGTGCCCTTGCTTCCTGATGTGGTCGTGCTATATCGGCTTGGGGCCCTCTTGGAGGCTGGTGACTGTTTGGCGGCCTTCGTTCGACCTGCACAGCCGGTTCCGATGGAGCTTCTTTCCATCGGGCCGCCTGAGCTTCTTCCACGTTGATGTACTCATTGGCCTTCTTTAGCATATGATCGTAATCGCGGGGCGGCTTCCTGATGAGCGAGCGGAAGAAGTTCCCGTTAATGAGCCCTTGGGTGAAGGCGTGCATCATTGTTTCGGACGAGACCGTGGGGATGCCCATGGCCATCTGGTTAAAGCATTGAATGTAGGTCCGAAGAGTCTCTCCGACCCTTGCTTCATAGAGAACTGACTGACGCTGGTCTTCTGATAGCGCCTGCAACTCGCGAAGTGGTGGAGGAAGACCGTCCTGAAGTCCTTGAAGCTTTGAATCGACCCGTCCGGCAACCTTCGAAACCAACGTTGTGCCGAGCCGGACAAAGTAGTGAGAAAGACTCGGCACTTGACTCCATCCGTGTACTGATGAAGGATTGCAGTGTTGTCGAACTTGCCGAGGTGGTCGTCTGGGTCAGTCGACCCGTTGTACTCGCCGATCGTCAAGGGTGCGTAGTACCTTGGCAGAGGATCTTGCAGAATTGCTTCAGAGAATTGGCAGTTGATCCGCTCGGGTGATGAGTCAGCTCGGGGCGCTTTGCCCTTTCTTGCATCCCGAGCGGGAGCTTCGTCTGAGGAAGACCGGTCTCGATTCACTTGCGCAATCTCAGAGGGCATCTGGAACAAGGCCCGATGGAATGGGATCGGGGTGGGCGGCGCCTCTGCTTGTGTACTGGTCAGACCTTTGTTTTAACCTCATATGGAGAGCTGTTCCGGCCGATCTTCGTGCGTCGCTCGACTAGCGCTTTCTGTTGCTGCTCTATTATCTTGGCTGCTCGCGCCTATACGAACGCATCAAGCTCCTCTTAAGAGAGCGTCACAGTGTGAGGGCGTCCAGCTTCTTCCATCTCCTTGACTCGGATTCAGGTGCGTTCCCACAGACGGCGTCAATTTGATGTTGTCCGAGTGCTGCGTCAATGGACGCTGGGGACGTGGCGCTCTTGTTGACTGGTCGAAGACTCTAAAGACGTAGATCTTTTGTCGTCGTGAACCTGCTAACACAATGCTGAGCCGAGGAGGGGTTCCCCGGCGACGACCCTCCGACGCTCAAGTCAAATCTCCGGCAGAAAGAAGTAGAGCGAAGAAGAAATGAGAACTGTAGCTATAGTGAATTAGTGAGCATACCTCCGTCGAAGTCTAGGGGTCCTTATATAGGGCTCCCCAAAGGCACGTGCACGCTCCCCCGAGGCGTGCATGCTCCTCAAAGCAAACCTGGAATGGATGTGTCAGAAAAGCGTGCGGGACACCATACTTTAATAGTTCGAGCATATCTCTGACGTGACAGTGGAAGTTTCCCCCGTACGATTCTCTGTCTGACCATACTGCCGGCCATACCTTTTGTCGGCGGCACTGGTTCGTAGGAAGATATCGTCAACTGCTCCCTTTGTCCTTTACTGGGCCGAGCGTAGGAACTGCTTGGTTAGCACCTTTCCCTGGCCGAGAGAAGGGACCGCTCGGCTAACGCCCTCCCAGTAGGTCGAACCGACTTGGCTGCCCGCTCGACCACTGATTTGATGCCCGACTCCGTCCTATCGAGCGAGGGAGCCTTAACTGCCAGGTCGATGCTATGTTCCTGGTTAGCCGAGCAGGATGTCCGCTCGGTCGCTGATTTGATGTCCGACTCCGCCCTATCGAGCGAGGGAACCTTAGCTGTCAGGTCGATGCTATGTTCCTGGTTAGCCGAGTAAGATGTCCGCTCGACCTTCGTCTCTTCTTGCTTTACCTTATGAGCGTCGGAAACTCGGCGCCAAGCCGAGCTGTCGAGATGCCGGGTCAACCATTCTTTCTGCTGCTCGAGAAGGTATCGCGCCCGATCAATCGCCTACCTTGGATATTGACTACTCTGATTTCCTATCGTGCAGGCCTCCTCCTACCACCAGATCAGTATAGTTTATGCACGCTGAGAAGATTCTACTGTTAGATCATACTTCTTAGAGAAGCATAATTGGAGATGGAGATGGAGATGGAGTATAACAGAAGGTCCAATATCATTATTCGAATATCACGGATATATATATATAGATGGAGATGGAGTATAACAGAAGGTCCAATATCATTATTCGAATATCACGGATATATATATATATATATATATATATATATATATATATATATATATAAAGTATAGTTTATGCACGCTGAGAATATTTCACTGTTAGATCATAGAAGCATAATTGGAGATGGAGATGGAGATGGAGATGGAGTATAACAGAAGGTCCAATATCATTATTCGAATATCACGGATATATATATATATATATATATTCAAATTATAGAATCCGTCTTATTGTTTTTGTTTTTGTCATCGCACGTGCCCGGGTCGTTCTCCACTTTAAAGAAACAGAAAGAGACTCATAAATATAAAGTTGCTAAGTCTTTGTCACGATATCTGATCTCATCAATGTTAGGATTGAAATTCATGTGAGAAGTTGGATGGAGAAGGTAGAGAGACGTCTCCATGGCTTGGGTTAGGTGATGGAAGTATTATTTTTTATATATAAAATGTCTTAATATTCCTAATAACCAACCTAACATCCTCTTTAATACCTACATCAGCAAAAATTTTATTCTCACACCATGCATATAATACACACCTAATTACCCTTTTTTTATATAAAAAAAATCAAAATGAGATATAATTTCTTTTAAATTTAATATCATTTAATTAGAATATAATATATTTTCTATCCAATTAAGTACAACTCTTTTTTCGCTTGATCAATTAATTCAGAGATCATATCAATCGATTGATTATTGATATGACTCTCAATTGATCGGTCAGGTAGAAAAAAAAAGTCATATTCAATTAGATAGAAAATATACTCGTTCTAGTTAAATAGTACTGGATTTAAGTAGAATTATATCTCATTTTAGATTTTTTATACCTATAAAAAAAATGAGAACTTCTATTCCCTCACTTAGGACAATAAAATAAATCGATATGCATTAGGGATTTGAAGCAAAAATAAATTTGCATGCAAGGAGTGAGAATAAATTACTCTCAATTGACTGGTCAAGTAGAAAAAGAGTCATGTTTAATTGGATACTTGATTCTAATTAAATAGTACTGAATATAAGAGAAATTATACCTCATTTTAAATTTTTTATACTTATAAAAAATAATGAAGAATTTTGTTCCCTCACAACAAACTAATTGAGTGTCGATCGATTTTCAATCAAACAAAGTTACCCAATTAATAGAAAATATATTAAATTTTAGTTAAATATTGTTTAATTTAGAAAAAATTATATCACATTTTAAATGTTTATTTAAAATAATGAGAATAATTAAATAAATCGATATCTATTAGAGGATTGAAGTAAAGAAAAGTTTTTTTTACAGGAAATTGAGTTTGCTATAGTATAGGATAATTTGCCCTTTTATTATTTGACCTAAGTCAAATCTGGTTCATTTGGTCTGAAGGAAAAAATTAAAACTATCAAATGGATTAACTCGTGCAGGGGTGGGTCAGTTCATGATGGGTCAATCATTTAGCGAGACGGGACAAGCTAATCCGTCAACTTGATGAGTTGAAAATTTTCAAACCCAACCCAATTCAAGACGGGTTGTGAGTTTGATAGGTCAACCCCGTGGACCCATCATTTTTTTTAAAAAAAATAAAAAATATTTCATATATTCAACGTTTTATTTCGAAAAGATTTCAGCAATCAAATATATCCATAAACATGTATTTTAAATAAAAATGGACATAAATAAGAACTTATATGGGGTGAAAAATATTATTTTTATTTTGAAATTATAATAAAGAAAGATAATAAATTAATATAAAACTTAGCTTACATATATTTCTCAATCTATGGACCAATCCAAACCTGTCGCAGATCGACCCGCACGAGTCGCGGGCTTAGACAGGTCAGCCCGCGACGGACTTGAGTTGATAAAATTTCAATTCAATATGTTTAAATTATTTAACGGAATGGATCAATCCGACGGACTCATCTTAATTGACAAACTCTAGAAAAAACAGAAAGTGAGTAATATGGAAAATAAATAAATAAATAAATAAGAATAATATTAGTGCCCTTTTGAAAAGAATTGCCTGCTGTATTGATAATGCTCGCCCTGCTGTACAAATGATGCTGCTTTTAGCAGAAGCGTCGACAGCGTGAAGGAGCGAGTACGGCAGCAATTGCTTCCTCCGCACTGCCCAACCTCCGCACCACCACCACCAGCAGATTTGGTGTTGGTGGTGCGGTTGGTGAGCCAATGCCGCCTATAAAACCAATTCCACTTCCTAGTCCTCCTCCACCATCTCCTACCTTTCCAATTCTTACACCCCAATCTTGCAGTCGTCGCCGGCCATGGGATCCATCGCCGCCACCGAGTGGCAGTTGACGCCGGAGGAGGACGAGGCGGCTTGCATGTACGCCATGCAGCTCGCTAGCGCGTCCATCCCTCCCATGACCCTCAAGGCCGCCATCGAGCTTGGCCTCCTCGAGATCCTCGCCAAGGCCGGCCCAGCCGCGAAGCTCTCCGCCGCCGATGTCACCGCCCAGCTGCCGACCCACAACCCCCACGCCCCCGCCATGATCGACCGCATCCTCCGTCTCCTCGCCGCCTACGGTGTCGTCACCTGCGTTGTATCTGACGCCGACAGCAGCCCTACGCGCACTTACGGCGCCGCGCCAGTCTGCAAGTACCTCACCAAGAACGAGGACGGCGTCTCCATGGCCGCGCTCGCCCTCATGAATCAGGACAAAGTCCTCATGGAGAGCTGGTGAGTCGTAACGATTCGCACTCGCCCTCTAACCGTTCGACGAACTGACGCGGCGAGCGCAATCAACAGGTACCACCTCAAGGACGCCGTGCTGGACGGCGGCATCCCCTTCAACAGGGCCTACGGCATGACGGCGTTCGAGTACCACGGCACCGACCCGCGGTTCAACGCCGTGTTCAACGAGGGCATGAAGAACCACTCCATCATCCTCACCAAGAAGCTTCTCCAGACCTACAGCGGCTTCGACGACATCAACGTCCTCGTCGACGTCGGCGGTGGCATCGGCGCCACCCTCTACATGATCACCTCCGTGCACCCCAACATCAAGGGCGTCAACTTCGACCTCCCCCACGTCATCTCCGAAGCACCACCTTTTCCAGGTCCATTCTCAGCTGAAGGTCCATTCTCATTCGATTTTCCTCAAACATCTTTCGATCCTAATTGTAGGAGTGGAGCATGTTGGCGGCGACATGTTTGCGGCCGTTCCTAGCGCCGACGCAATCCTCATGAAGGCGAGAGCTGCAGCACACGATCTCTCTAATTCTGTTTTCTTTTCTTTACTGTACTTGGAAATTGATTGTGATGATCTTGAATTGCAGTGGATACTCCATGACTGGAGCGATGAGCACTGTGCGAAGCTGCTGAAGAACTGCTACAGCGCCCTTCCGGCAAGTGGCAAAGTGATAGTGGTGGAGTGCGTGCTCCCAGCAGTGCCGGAGCCGACTCCGAAGGCCCAGGGCGTCTTCCACATCGACCTCATCATGCTGGCACACAATCCAGGAGGCAAAGAGAGAACTGAGCGAGAGTTTGAGAGCCTGGCCAAGGAGGCTGGCTTTGGTGAATTCAAGGCCACTTACATTTTTGCCAACACTTGGGTCTTAGAGTTCACCAAGTAGATCAAGGGTTTGATCAATGTCTTGGTGTGGCTCTTTTGGTTGTTTGCTTGTTTGTTCTTGGATTGAGTGCCCTTTGTTTGTGCAGTCTTTTTGTCTTGTGTTCAGTGCCTACTTAGAATAAAATAGGTTTAAATTTGGGTGTTCTCATGTTATTGTTATCGTTTAACATCCATTATATCTTATTTCATTCAACTAATAGATTGAGTTAAGCTAACCAAGTAAGACGGGCAGGTTAACGAATCAAATGAGTCAAGCAACTGGACAATGGCTCGGCTAAGATGATACAGCATTCGGGCAAGAGAACCAGAATATACCTCAGCTTTCATGGTGCATCTCTACGCATGATCAGATTGTCGTGAATATATTCACCAAACCATAGTTCCAACTGATAACATTGAAACTCAAGGATAAAATAGAATCAAGAAAGATGAGAATATTGTCTAGAATCTCGTCTTCCACAAGCAGAAGTCACTTGTATTGTGATCATATCTAAAAAAGAACACCGCCTGAATCATCTTTAAGAATGCTTCTGAAAAACTGAAAACAGACAAGTATTTGTTTGATTGTGGCTATCCTTCAACAAGCAGGTGGATGACATTTAGTTCTGGACACTTACATAAACAGCACAATAGGAACTTCAATAAAGTATTACTCCTAGATAACATAAATCCCATAAAGGTACTAACAATCAAAATATCAGTATATTTCATTTACTAGAACAGAAAAGAAAGATACACTATCAACAAAAATCAAATCAAAGGGAAACGATTATGGCTTTTATCTCGATCATTCAGGAAATACGTGCAATTTTCTTCTCTATTCTAGAACTTCTGACAACTAGAAGTTATCATTGTAACTAAAACATGTAACTAATGCCACTTTAAATGAAACGAAACGAAATCAACAAATTACAAATGTTGCAAGTCCATCATAAGAAAAGTTGCTTTTCCTGTGGTAGAAGAATGTTGAAAATAGGTGTCTCCAGAGTCAATCAGACAACAGGCCTTTTAGTCATGCAACCTGATAATATGATTATAAATTGTCCAACTCTTTACTCAAACAAGAGTGAGAAAAACTCTTTCATAACCAAAAAAACATATTAAAAAAACACATTAGTTTATGAGATTCTATTTCTTAACGTGAGTGGAATGCAAGTCATCCATTGTTAATCCACTAATTACGAGCGAAAGAAATTACATTTCAAAATACAAAAATTGATCAAGCATGTGTGTTTGGGAACAATTACCTCCTACTTAATAATGACAACTAGAACATTTAGGTAACAAGCTACTGTGATCGTTAAGTCAAGAGGTAGAGAAAGTGCCAGGGCATCAACCTCAGAACCATCAAAAAGAGGTGGAAAGTGACCAATTTATTGCGAGGACTTCAGGTTCTTATACTTCCATGGCTAAAATATCAACTTGTTATTAAAAATAAAATAAATAGAGAATTGTGTGTGATTATCAATTTCATCCACTATTCAATCTGCCATGAGACACAACTAAATTGCAATCACCCAAAAGGTACATATGCATGAGCACCACGCACCCACAACCTAAACCAAATCAGAGAATCAAGAAATATTTTGGGAGAAAAAAGACCAGACAATCTCAAATTGAAGATAAAAGATGAAATGAAAAACAAGGAACGGCAGTACCTATTCTGTACACAACCAAAATCTCCCCCTCTGCTACCAAGCTGAGAATCGACTCCTGTTCTGAGAGTATCATGCTCAAAATTCCTCTAAAGTAAGGAGTAGCCTTAACCACCAAAGAAAGAAAAGAAGCCCTTTTTCTTGGGCTCCTCTTCAACCATGACAGCCGTCATTGTGTCCTGCTCAACCAGCCTCCACGCAGCCTGCTCGAATGCAAGCCCAGCCACCGTCGGGGGCTTATTCAGGACAAGTGGATAGCCTCTGTTTGTGCTCTTAATAACCTCAGAATCCTCAGGGATAA
Source organism: Zingiber officinale (assembly GCF_018446385.1). NCBI lineage: Eukaryota > Viridiplantae > Streptophyta > Magnoliopsida > Zingiberales > Zingiberaceae > Zingiber > Zingiber officinale. The sequence continues at coordinate 154,537,871 of NC_055992.1, read as the reverse complement.
CACCGAGCAGTGCAAGCCCAAGCATTTCCTGCACATCGATCACTGACATCATGTCCTCGCCCCTTATCAAATCCGTCCGCACCCGATTGACGACCATCTTGATATCCCGGATGCCATCACACTCGAGAAGTCCGGTGACGCGGTCAGCATCGCGGAGGGCAGTGATGTCAGGGGTCGTCACGAGTAGCGCCTCATTCGCCGGAGCTATGGCGGTGATGAACCCGGCGTCAATGCCAGCGGGACAGTCAATGAGAACGAAATGCGGAGCGCCTGACGGCCTGGAGCGGAGGGCGTCGACGACCCATGTGAGAGCCTTAGCGCCGAATCCCAGGGGAAGCTTGGAGCGAGGCTTGGAGATGCAGAGGAGCTCGAGGGAGGGGCAGCGGCGGTCGCGGATCAGGGCCTGATCGAGCCGGCAGTCACCGTTGAGGACTTCGACCGCAGTGTAATTGACGCGATTCTCGAGGCCGAGGAGGAGATCCAGGTTACGGAGGCCGGCGTCGGCGTCAACGGCGACCACGGAGAAACCGAAGCGGGCGAGGGAGAGACCGACGTTAGCGGTGGTGGTAGTTTTTCCGACTCCTCCCTTTCCGGAGGTGACGACCACCACGCGCGGAGTTTCACCGGCGAGCTGAGGCTTGCGGTTCCACTGGAGGGCAGCAGAAACCGCGGCACGGAGGCGAGGGAGGGGCTTTCCGGGGAAGATGCTAGGAGGGGGAGAGGAAGGGGAGAAAGGGAGTGATGGAAGGAGACCGGGAAAGGGGGAGGCCATGATTAGGGTTTGTGTTGCGCGTTTCAGAGTGAGGAGGAGGAAGCGAGGGAGTCGGCGGCCATGGCAACAAAAAAATGAGATTCGATTCGAGAAAGGTTGTGATTTCTGTTTAATTTGTCAAAATAGCATTATTTTTTTCGGTATTCTTTTAAATAAATTTATTTAAGGTAAAATACCCCCTATGTGTTATATCCGATAGTATTTAATCTCCTTATGTTTAAAAAAATAACATTTAATGATTAAAAGTTAGATGTGAGAAATTTTATAAAAGTTAATTATGTTATTATCTTTTTTTATCATTTTTTTATAATAATAATCTCAAAAGAAAAAAAAATATATTGAATTAACTATTATATCTTTCTATAAAAATTCTTACAAAATTCATACATATACTAGTATAAACAATAGAAAAATAACAACTCTGAAAGGAATATACATCCAAAAACTTATTCCTACAATCTCATCAAACTAAAAAAGAGCTAAAATTCTAAATTGATAAATTAAAATAAAATGAAGATGAAACGAAGTTCATCATTACAAATCTCCTCCTCATCATTAAATGTGATCGGAAGACTCAGAAGTCTAGAATAAAGGCGAGAAAGCATGCTCGCTTATAACCTAGGCAGACTGCTCGAGAGTCTGAAATAAAGGTGAAAGATCACACTTGCTTATAACCCGATTAGACAGCTTGGGAGTCTAGAATAAAGGCGCAAGAGCACGCTCGCTTATAACCCGGCTAGATAGCTCGGGAGTCTGAAATAAAGACGTGAGAGCATGCTCGCTTATAACCCGGTCGGACGATTCGGGAGTCTAGAATAAAGGCTCGAGAGTACACTCGCTTATAACCCGGTCGGACAACTCGAGAGTCTGGAATAAAGACACAAAAGCACGCTCGCTTATAACCCGACCGGACAGCTCAGGAGTCTGGAATAAAGACGCAAGAGCACACTCGCTTATAACTTGGTCGGACATCTCAGGAGTTTGGAATAAAAGCGCGAGAGCATGCTCACTTATAATCCGACCAAACGGCGCAGGAGTCTGAATTCAAGGCACGAGAGCACGCTCGCTTATAACCCACCTGGATAGCTCGAGAGTCTTGATAAAGGCGCAGAGCATGCTTGCTTATAACCCAGTCGAACAGCTCAGGAGACTGTAATAAAAGTGCGAGAACACACTTGCTTATAACCCGGTCGGACAACTCAGGAGTCTAGAATAAGGACTTTTTTGAGGTAAATTCGTTTGCATTTTTATTAATTACAAATTTTCAACATGCTACATTAATATATTGCAGGCATACTCTTAAGCCTTATAGGGTTGTAGATGATTTATGATCTAAGGCCACTCCAACTTCTTTCCCTATGCTTCTTGGAGGTAATAGGAGCTCAAGCCAAGTTTTTACACTATCTTATATGATCCGCCCCACTATGGCTCTAGCTTATGGACATCCTCAACCGGCTTGATCCACTTTCAGACCAAGTCCTCCATCTGAAAAAATCTTGGAATAACCCTTTTTTTATAGTTTTATTTCATCTTTTGGTGATATGTCATCAGCTAAGTTGCTGCATTGTCGATTATCTCCTCTATTAGAGCAAGTTCCATAAGATGTCGACCGGCATTATCTTCGTCGTATAATTGCCTCCAATCGGACTCCATGCCAACTTTGACTGAGACAACTACTTCACCACCATAAATAAGGTTAAAAAGGGTTATAACTGTCGCTTCTTACGGGGTGGTGCGGTAAGCTCACAGCACGCTAGGTAACTCATCGACCTAACTTTCTCCGACATGATCAAGCTTAGTTTTGAGACCTCTGATGATTTCTCTATTAGTGACCTCAGCCTTACCGTTGCTTTGAGGATATGTCATAGAGGTAAACACTTGTTTAATGTCATAACTGGAACATCATTTCTAGATCCTCTGGCACTAAAACTGTCTTCCATTATATGAAACAAGCTTGTATGGAATCCCGAACCGGCAAATAATTTCTGCCAGAGGAATTTGATGACCATCCGCTCAATTATTTTGGCCAATGGCTCAGCCTTCACTCATTTGAAAAAATAGTCCACAACCACTAATAAGAATTTTTCTGAGTGGGCGCCATAGGGAAGGGTCCTACTATATCCATACCCCATTGATCGAATAAAAGAAAACAATGGAAGTTTTTAATAGCTCGGTAGGACGATGTGGAATGTTTTGATACTTTTGGCAGGATAAGCAAGTCATTACCAACTGAGTAGAATCAACTTGCAGAGGGGACCAAAAGTATCTGGCCAGTAAGATTTTTTGAGCGAGCAATCGGCTACCCAAGTGGCTTCCGCGAACCTTGATGCACTTCTTGCAAAATATATTATACATCCTTCAGCTCGATACATTTGAGCAAAGGTTGGGAGAAAAAGCTCTCTTATATAAATGATCCCCGATCAAGGTGAACCGACTGACATTTTTCTTAATCATACATGCTTACTCCCGGTCGACTAGTAATACTCATTGTTGAAGAAATAAGATTAATGACACTCTCCAATCCGCTTGTAATTATTTTTCATCTTGTCTTTCAATATACTCTATTAATAGTGTTTGCTCCATTGGCCAGTCCAAATTCTACTGAATTATAGAACCACCCAACTTAGCTAATTGATATGCATAGATCTTATACTCTTTTATGCATGTTTTGACACACAATCACGTACTTTATTCATGATTGATTTATGTATTCTTACACTCCTTATCATATTTATAGTATAATTACTCTTCTATGTCGGAGATTTACTCTTTGTGTGCATTTATGTTGACAGGAATCACTCTTGGAGCGAAAAAGGCGATCATCGATGAACTGGAGAGCAGGCAAAAGATATTGGCACCGGTCGTGTGATCCTACATGGTCGTGTGGCTAGTCCGGAGAAGGAGCAGCACATGGTCATGTGATCCCACACGGTCGTACCACCCATCTAGAGCCGGTGAAGCACACGGTCGTGTGATCTCACATGGTCGTGCAATACATCCAGAACCGAAGAACACAGTAGTGTGGATCTCACACGGCCGTGTCACTTGACCCCAAGCCAAGGCGACGTTTGCTATGTGAATCTCACACGGTCATGGCACGGGCCGTGCCAAGCCCGTGCCCTAGCCTATAAAAGGGGCTTTAAAACTTTTCTAGAGCAAGGGAAGCCGCCGACCTTGAGAGAATTATCCTGGTGTTGTTCCACGCCATCCTTGACTCTTGTTCGACGATACGAGACATATTCCATCATTCCATCAACTCCGGAAGCGAAGTATTGGATCCCAGGATTACTCGACTTCATTGGATAAGCCTTCTCCCTCCTCTTTGTTGGATTTTGATGGATTTATTTCTTAATGTCTTTGGATTCTTTTCTTTCCTCTATGGAGTAGATTCATTATTTTAGGACAAGGGAGTAGTTGTGGTTGTGTTATGATGTAAAAACTCATGGTTACGCCTTTTATCTATCTACATGATATTAACTTGCTTTGTATCTATTCGTTCTAATGTGAATAAGATGTTTTGCCATGTTAGATCGAATGTTTGTGTAGAAATTGTTGATCTCATAGAAGAAGTGTCATAGATCATATACTCGAGGGGCCTCAGTGACAAGGGTAACCCGTTTACGGACGTTTAGGACATTTCCTTGAAAGGAGAAGCAATTCCTCTATAAGGAAGTAGAAAATCGCACCTAATTTCTATCTTTATCTTTATTATTATTTACTAGACATATATTCCTGTGATCTATGACCGAGGTGCCCTAGTGACAGGGGTTATCCGTTTTCGGATTTCATAGGAATCATCTCTATGCAATACTTAGGGATAATAAATCTAATTTCTTACAAGTGCATGCTAATTGAAGGTAGGAAATTGGTAGACCATGATACATTAGTAAACACTACAATGAAACTGAACTCCTAGAATATTCCCCGAATCGATATATTCAACACTTACTCTAGTTCTCTTTTCCTTCTTCTAAGTTTCTTCTTTCTTTCTAGATAGTAAATTTTTAACAATCGATAGTTTAGCTATTTCTGCATGAGCGATCGCTAGTGCTTATAACCAGTCCTTATGACTCAATATCTTTTATTACTAACGACTATGCACTTGCGGAAACGTAATAAGTTTTTGGCCTCATTGTCGGGGACTGCGCTTATAACATTAGTGATAATCATTTAAGTTAGACTAAATTTTTATTTTCTTTATAGTTTAAATAATTCTTGTAAATTTTATTTTGAAGTTACATCTTGCGTTTGCTTACTTAAATTTCTACATTTTTTATTTCTGCATTATGAATCTCCTGCATTTTCTTGTTACCTTTGAAAATTTTAAAAACTCTATTCTCTTATTGCATTTGGATTGTTTGTTCTTGCATGCGAAGAGCTAATCTTGTAGGAGAACTACTGTCATTCGACCCAGAGATCAATAGAACTTTTCGAAGGAGAAGAATCCTGCAAAGACTCCAAGCAGAACAAGAAACATCGGAAATGGCTGACAAACCTTTGAAAGACTACGCAACACCTTATGCACGTGGGCTATGGTCTAGCATCACTAGGCCACCAATTGAAGCTAATAACTTTGAGATAAAGTTAGTGGTAATCCACATGGTCTAGCAAAATCAATTTGGAGGAGCGCCAAATGATGATCTGAACTAGCACTTGGAATCATTTTATGAGATTTGTAGCACGATGAAGGTGAATGGAGTTCCACCAGAAATAGTGAGACTACTACTGTTTGGATTTTATTTAAGAGACAGAGCCAAGCAATGACTTAACTCCTTACCAACAAATAGAATAGCATCTTGGGAGCAATGTGAGCAACAATTTTTAGACAATTTTTATCCACTAAGCAAAACATCTCACATGAGGAATCTAATAGCAAGCTTCAGACAGACAGACTCAGAATTATTATTTGAAGCATGAGATAAATTCAAGAGTATGCTCAGACATTGCCCTCATCATGGGCGTGAGAAGTGGTTAGTCCTACATACATTTTATAATGTCATCAACTATCACACGAAGGTGTCCCTCGATTTTACGATGGAAGGGGCATTAATGAATAAGAGATTAGATGAAGCTAAAGACATCATTGAAAATGTAGCCCTGAACCATCATCAGTGGACATCTAAAAGATCTGGAAGATCCTTTTCTGGGAATGCAATCAAGGCTTCAGGAAAATTTGATGTAGATGCAGTCACACTCATGTCTACAAAGTTGGATGCTCTGACTAAAAAGTTTGAGACTATGGGAAATAGCACTGCCAATGCAATTGTGTGTGTGTGTGTGTGCGAGACTTACGGAAGTACGGATCATGCCCAAGATACTTGCCCCCTAGGGCCAATCTCTGCACAAATAAATCAACTTGAGCAATATGATGTAATAGTCAATTACAATCAGAGACAAAATAATCTGTACTCTAACACTTACAACCCTAGGTGGAGGAGTCATCCGAATTTTTATTATTGGAATAATCAGGACCATGTACCATCTGCAGGAGCAAAGCCAAGCTACCAACCTGGGCAACAAATTTATCAACAACAATCATCACAATTATCAAGAATAGAGAAGATGCTTAAGGAAATTCTTACTTAACAAAGGGAAATGAAGAATGAGATCAAGTAATTAAATCAAAGAATGGATAACTTTAAAAAACACCAAAAGATGCATGATAGTCAGAGTGCCGAAATAACCCAATCTTCTTCAAGAGCACCAGGCACATTCCCAAGAAAACCTGATATTAACCCAATGGAACATTGCAACAGTGTTGAATTAAGGAGCGAGCAGACCTTGGGAGACCCCCAAGTAACTACACCGAAAGGGATTGATCTTCAAGAAGAACTCTCTCCCCCTACACCAAATTTGGTCCAAAATAAGGACAAGGAGGAGATTACTAGGAAGGTTGAAGAGACTTTTCCATTTCCGCCACAAAGTCAAACAATTCTTTTTCCTCAAAGATTAGTAATGTCCTAAAAAGATGAAGAATTCTATAGATTTCTGAAAAAAAATAAGGATATTCGCATTGAGGTCCCTCTTATAGACAACCTTCACTAGATGTCAAAATTTGTAAAGTTTTTGAAGGAAATTATGTCAAACAAAAGGCAGAAAGGTGAATTCGAGATCGTAGCATTGATGGAAAAGAGTAGTGCTCTACTCACGGCAATCACTTCCCCAAAGCCCAGCTTCACGAGATCGTAGCATTGATGGGAAATTGACCCCCAACCAACAACGAGAAGTAACATCTGCCCTGCACGCCACGGTCATGTGATCCACATGGCTGTACCAATCTCCCCGTGGCCAGGCAACACGCAGTCGTGCCATTTCTCTAGAGGTCGTGCATGGCCAGGCAGTGTGAGCCACACGACCATGCAACATTTTCCATAGAGCAAGTATATCCAGGCCGTGTGAGCCACACGGTCGTGTAGGTCATCTAGTGCTAAAAGCAGAACACGTTTGTGTGGATCTACACAGCCATGTCACCTTGGCTGAGAGGAAGATGCACGAGGCCATGTGGACTACACGGCCATGTCATGGGACGTGTGGTATCTGTGCCCTTTTCTATAAAAGGGATTTTTCTCCCATTTTCACTCATCTTTGGCTTGGGGCTCTTTTCCATTGCTTGGGGAAGGGTTATCCCCTTTGGGGAGGCCCTAGATCTCCTTCATCTTCACCAGTCTGTCCTCCTCCGGAGCAAGGGAGCACTTCCAAGGATGCTACGCTTCAAAGATAAGCATTCTCTTCTCTCTATCTCCATGTATTGAGTCGTGGTTTGCTTTACTTATCGTCTTTGGTTGTAATTCCCTTGTAATGGAGTAGATCTCCAAATCTAAGATGTAGGAAGTAGTGATGATGTGTTGTGATGTATGAACTATGTATTTAGACATTTTCCCATGCAATGAAGTGGTTATATCACGATCTATGTGTTGTGCCTTGTATATGTTTGACGAAATGTGTGTGAGGCCAATCCGTGTAGATGTAAGGTCTAGATCACCATATAGAGGAAGAGCCTTGGAATGTAAGATCATGGGACCTTATGATAGAAGGTATCCCTTACTTTCTATAGCAGTTCCTTGAAACGGGGATCGACTCTCTACTAGGAAAATTAATTAGAGTTTAAAGGTTTCTCCCAAATTAATGTTAGGAAGTGACTTGTGTAATCTAGTAACGTGGACCGTGGGCCCTGGTGACAGATGGATGTTCTCTATAATTGGAATTCCTAAATTATCTCTTCTACTTAATTGCATTAATCTATCGTTAGAAAGTGACTTGTGTAATCTAGGAACGTGGGTCATGGGCCCTTGTGACAGAAGGATGTTCCCTATAATCGAACTTTCTAAATTACCTCTTCTACTTAATGGCGGTAGAACATGGGTAAACTCTTCGGTGCGATCTTCGCGAGGTTGTACTGGACTCTAGTTAGAACTCCTACACGAGTGTAAGCATGGAGTTAGTTAGATGAACAATGCATTGGAACATTAACTAGCATCACAACGAAACCGAAATCCTAGCATATATGATTCATCCTCTTACCCTTCTCTCACTCCTTTCCCTTGTTCTCTCTCTTCTCTTTTCTCTTTCTCTTACTCTCTTTTCCAACCAATCTTAGGTTTGTCTAGATAATTCACCATGTGAAGTTAACTAGTGCTTAATCAATAGTCCCTATGGGTTCGATATCTTTTATATTACTAATGACGTAATCGTGCACTTGTGGTTCATAACAAGTTTTTGGTATCGTTGCCGGGGACTATTTTTTATTAACATTAGTTGATTAACATATGAGTTACTCTAGACATTTTTCTTTTTCTTTTTGCCTTTTCTTTCTTGTTTTCATTATGCACTTTCTTTCTTGCAATTTAAATTCTACATTTTCTTTCTTGTTTTTCTTATAGCATTTTATTTCTTGTCTTTGATTCTTCATTTTTATTTTTCTTCTCATAATTTTGTTTAGATATCATGAGTACTAACATGTCAAGCAAGCCTTTGAGAGAATTTTCTGCACCTATTTCTTGTAACGATCCACCTTTCTACACTACTACTATTCTCTAAAGGTGACCATTACTTGACTACTAACTCTACTTAACCGGTACGCTACTTAACTTCGAGAAATCCCTACCGAAAAATATCGGCAGAGCCTCCCCTGTACCGGTGACCCCAAACTGGGATACAAACACTATATACACAGCCACCGGCGGCTGGAACATATTTTTCACAACCACGCATAAATAATAACACGACACTAAAAAGAAACTATTCTAGCAATAGAAAACTATATAGCTCCAACAATAGGAAATAACTCAACTAACAATGCGGAATAGACTCAATTAATCAACATAGACAAAGGAAACAACTAATACAATCTCTATCAACTTAATAACTGAAAGAAAACTCAAAAGGAGTCTTGACAGTTTCCTTAGCAAACTCATGATCTCTCCATAGTCCTGGCATCACACACCGTCACAGCATCTCCTTGTCGCCTTCCTTTCATACCTTAGCTTTTCCTTTATCTGCAGTAGGAGGAAATGCAGTCTATAAGCATAAAGCTTAGTGAGCGCTATCTACTCACAAAAACTCGATATGCATGTATACAAATAAAAACATGCTAAAACTGAATGCTAACATGTAAAGCTACTCATGCTCATAAATAGCAAAGAAATCAACTAACAGAAAAGCTAACATGTATAGCTACTCATGCTCATAAATAGCAAAGGAATCATGCTAACTGAAATACTAAACATGTATAGCTAATCATGCTCATAAACCAATAAAGGAATCATACTAACTGAAATACTAAACATGTACAACTAATCATGCTCATAAATAGCGAAGAAACTAACTGAAAAGCTAACATGTAAAGATAATCATGCTCATAAATAGCAAAGAAACTAACTAAAAAGCTAACATGTAAAGCTAATCATAGAACTATCATGTGTATCAATAAGAAACTGAATTGATACCTAAGCTAAACTAATTAATGCTAAACCGAGTCTAACTTGTATTCACATAACTAATTTGTGAAGTTTTGAAAACTATTTACATAATAGATTAAAATAATAATCATGCTGTTGATGGGCCCGGCAACTGTACTTGCTGTGCGCGCATCCCTAACTAAACCCAGGATTGCAAGTTCCGAGTCTAGTAGGGTTTACTAGGTTATCTAAACCTAGGGACGACTGTGGGAGCCCAACCCAATGGATATCTAATCCAGTACAGTGCCACTGCTGAAAATAAAATACTGATTTCATAGCTAATTTTCTTATCTTGCTTTTAATATGTTATCTGAACAAAGAGGCGACTGTGGGAGCCCACCCATTGGACCGTAGTCCCATATAAGCTGAAGCAAGACTAAATAAGTTATTTTAAATGCTTCTACTGCATTTACTGAGCTATTAAAATGCCTACTGTAGCATTATATTGAGCTAAGCATTTTATCAAGCACTTGGGGTGCACTAGAACACACTCTACGTACTGAAAATCTGTATACAAAGCTTAACATAGATCTGCATGTAAAGCTTAATAAAATCTGCATACTAAGTTTATCAAAATCTACATACTAAGCTTATCTAAAATCTGCATGCAATACTTATGAAAATCTGCTTATTAAAAATCTGCATACTTTACTTATAAAAATATGCATGCTATAAAAATAGAACTGCTCATGTTATTCCAATAGCAAATAGGAAACTAGAACAACTTAAGCATGCTGTGAAAGTAAAACAACTTAAGCATACAAAGAGATCTAACTATACTAAAATTCTGCACTATACTACTAAATTCTGCATACTATAAGCTTAACAAAATCTGCATACTATGTTACTAAATTCCACATAACATTCTGCCCTATCATGCTTAACAAAAACTGTGCTATATTACTAATTCAACTACTAAGCATGCAATAGAATCTAGAAAATAAGGAATCGTTGTTGTATGGAATTAACAGAATATCATGCTTCACGGAACTTAAACTAGCTTCAAAGGAACTAACAAACGAAAATCTAACTCTTCTCATATCTAATTTCCTTTATGCAGAATTACGGCAGGTTGAGGAAGATATAAATGAACAATTAAAACCCACAGTAAGCTCCTCTATCCGTGCCCCTCTTGTAACACAATTTAAGCTATAACCTACTGGAATTTAAGAGAAAACTAGGTGAAGCTTGTTCACAATAATTCTAACATATATAAATCTGTGCACAAATTTATAGCATTCACAACTCTGTCACAAGGTTCAGCAAGTACTAAATCGTTCATAAAAACAATTCCAGTATGTCAATCTGTTCCAGAGATTTCAGAACAATAGGAAGCTTAAGCATTATCTATCAAGACTAAATCCCCTAGCAATCTGTCCAAAACTTTCGGGAGCAGTGGGAAGGATCCGAACATCACCAAATCTCATAGAATCCATCAACCTCTTGATCCAGAATCCCAAACTAATTGAAGGAAAATTGCTACTGAAAACCTAAATTTTATAACTGTTCTTCATGCTTAAAATCCCTATCTTCTTTCTTTAGGGTTCATGGCAGTAAGCATCAAAAACAAAACCCCTCAAGCTTGCTTCGAAATCCAAAAGAAAACAAGAATCCGAAAGCCATGAAAATGAATCAAAGCTCGAAACAACTCCTACTGCAGGTGAGAAGCAACTCACATTTGCTTTTAGGACTTACAACCGGAAGGGAGAAATCTAGGGTTTGCGGCGAAGCTTGAGTTTCCCCGGCCGCTTCCTCGTGCCTACGCGCCCTCCTGCCGAGGTGGTCTCAATTGGTGAAGATCCGTCGGAAGGAAACCTTCGCCGGCCACCGGAGGAAGAAATCCTGGCGGCGGCTGCGATTTCGCCCAAGAGAACCCCGACGCCGCGCGAGAGAAAGAATAGGAGAGGGGAAAAATTAGGTCACGGCCAAAACTTAAGTTCTCCTTTTAATACTCTCATATTTCTGTTAACTAGTACTACTTAAATATATTTCGATATATATTTAATTAAGAAAAGTTCGGCTGGTCTGTTGGTGGGCTGCGTTCTGCTTAAAGCCCAACTTGTGGGTTCGAATCTCGGCTGCAACCATTTTATTTCGTATTTATTCTCCATTTCCTAACTACTGCTCAAATAGAATATTTCTCCTTCTTTAATAAGAAACGCCCGCTGGAAGAGTTGGTTGGCTGTGTTTAACCGAAACCTCTGGTCACGGTTTCGAAACCTCAACCGAGCGTTTAATTTCCCTTTTATTTTAACTGTTCTTAACTACTGCTTAAATATATATCGCTCCATATATGATTAACAAATTGAGCGCAGCTCGGTTGGTTAGGCCGATTTTGCTTGGGTCCGGGGTGCTGGGTTCAAAACCCAACTTCTACAACCCCTTTTTTTTATTATTATTATTTTAGTTTATTTTTAAAACTTATCCTCTTTGGTAAAAATACCAAACGAACTCCAAAAATTGCATAAAAATATTCTAAAAATTTCTAAAAATCTCTAGAATTTTTCTATAACATTTAATAATATTTTTGAATTATTTATGGGGCTCAAAATGAGAAAATTTGGGTCGTTACATTTCTGTAAGATTTTTATCTCGGATTGTGCAACCTCATATTGAAGCAAAAAGTTTCCAACTAGACCCAGAGTTAATCACCATGATATAATGCCACAAATTTAGAGAAGAAATATCAAAAAACCCATATTTCCATCTTCAAGAATTCCTAAGGCTTTGTGATATGGTAAACTGTGAGGGTCTCTCAGCGGATGCAATTCGATTGATAGCATTTCCTTTTAGTATTAAAGATCGGGCAAAGACTTGGTTTAATTTTCTTTGTCCTCAAAGCATCACAAGTTGGAAACAATTAGAGTAGCAATTTCTAAATCATTTTTTCCTCTAAGCAGAATAGTGTATATGAGGAATTGCATCACAAATTTTTCTCAAGCAGATAGAGAATCACTATTTGAAGCATGGGATAGATTCAAGAGCCTACAAAGATAGTGTCCTCATCATGGTTTGGAAAAATAGCTGACCCTACATATATTCTATAGGGAAAATTTCTTTCTCAGATAAGTGTTTGTTAGATTCATCAGTTGGAGGTTCTTTTATGAACAAGAGGGTGGATGAAGCATATACATTATTTGATCAAGTAACATTGAATCTCCAAGAATGGTCAGATAAAAGATGGATGGATTCTTCCCTGATAGTTTCAGAAGTGCAAGTCATGAAGGCAAAAGAGTCTGTCAAACAAATTGTAATTCAACCACCCAAGAATTTTGAAAATCACAAGTCACAGAATGAGGGGTCCAAACAATTGGAGGCAAAGATTGATAGCATAGTTTCAAAATAATTCAAACATGATCTCCCTCCTACATAGACAAGGTCTAGTGAACATCATAATGATATTGAGTTGAGAGGTGAAAAGAATCATGAAGAACTTTTGAAAAAAGGACTTGTATAGAATTGAGGAGAGGAATAATACGGAGAGCTGGGAGAAAAAACCTACTTCCTTGATGAAGAATAATACCTGACTGAATGTAAATCCGAGAAACCCAAAGTGGATTGGGGAGAGTAGAATCACAGAATACCTTCCTGGTGCAAAGCCCCAATGGCGAGAAAGAAATCTAACCGAAGAAAACCCAGATCCAGAGCTTCCAAGGCTTCCTGCGCACAAGAGACCAACCAACACTATCATCAGTGACCTAAGACCGGGGTGGGAATCCCTGGCTAGGCCCTCCGATGCTCAAGTCAGTGATCTCTCTCGGTGTGGAAGAAGGAAGAAGAAGAAGAAGATGAACAGTAGTTGAGAATTAGGGTTATCAATGTGCGCAGTGATGTGAACTTACCTTGCCAACGGAGAGGATTCCCATTTTTATACCACTTAATATAACCACCGTAGTCATGAAGTGAACCCCGGTTCGTTAGAGTTTGTTATGAGATGTCGTAAGTTATGTACTTGCAGGAAATGGTTTTTAAGGAATCTTTTTTGTACCCCAGATGTACCTTCTTTGTCGTCTAGTACCTATAGAAAAATCCAGAAGCCTTTCTCCCACCACATTAGCAAACCTGTCATACAATCACACACTGCAAATATCTTCATTAAACTACTTTATTTGAAATATTTACTTCTGTCCTGTTTCATAAGTTATTTCAGAGTGTATCTATCGTTCCTACTTGCCCCTCTTGTTTTTGCTATATCATAGATAGCCTAATATAACATTGTTCTTGGTATCAGTCGAAACTGAACTTAAATTAGGTCTGGTCAATTACTATTACCTCTCATGATGCTTATTGGGCAATACCTGTCCGTACCCTTCTAAGTTTATTATCCTAGCTAGTACTGGGCTATATTTTATCAAGTATGTAATCTTAATCAATATTGGTATGTCCTTTTCAAGGTATTATCCAGCCTAGATTGACCTACCTCTTTCATGGTATGTATCGGTCGATTGCCCTGCTTACTTGGAAGTATATCTCGGCCGATATTGGCCTTCTTCCCTGAAGGTATATCTCGATCGATATTGGCCTGCCTCCTTGGATTGGAGGTATATCCTGATCGATATTGACCTACCTCATTTGAGGTATATTCCGGCCGATATTAGCCTACCTCCTTGGAGGTATATATTGATCGATATTGGTCTGCCTCCCTGGAGGTATATACCGGCCGATATTGACCTGCCTCCCTAGAGGTATATCTTGGTCGATATTGGCCTACCTCATTTGAGGTATATCTCGGCCGATATTAGCCTACCTCCTTGGAGGTATATCTTGATCCATATTGGTCTGCCTCCTTGGAGGTATATACCAGCCGATATTGGCCTGCCTCCCTGGAGGTATATTCAGATTAATATTGGTCTACCTCATTTGAGGTATATCCCGGCCGATATTAGCTACCTCCTTGGAGGTATATCCTAATCGATATTGGCATACCTCCTTTGAGGTATATCCCGACCGATATTAGCCTACCTCCTTGGAGGTGTATTCTGATCGATACTGGCCTATAGGGGTGTCAATTCGGGTGGGTCGGGTCGGGTTGAGTTTTATTTTTTTTTTAACCCAACCCGAACCCGAGTTTTATTTTTTTTTAACCCAACCCGAACCCGACCCGAACCCGAGCTCAATCCAAAACACCTCAACCCGAACCCGAACCCGAACCCGACCAACCCGATCAACCCGAACCCGACCCATATAACCCGAAAATCCGATTCAAAATGACTTTTTTGGGCTATTTTCCCTATAATTCTTCACTTTTATCTCAATACTCCATCATTATCATACAAACATGATATTAATATACATAAAAACATCTAAATTTTTAAAATAAAATTTGATTTAACCCCAAAAAAACCCACAAAACCCTATATTTAAGTCAACCTGGGTCAACCCGGGTCAACCCGAACCCAACCTGGTCCAACCCGAAATTTTTTTACTCTCCAACCCTCCAACCCGAACCCGAAAATGCCCAATCCGAACCTGATTTTTTTCGGGTCGACTCGGGTTGGGTCGTTGGGTCGAGTTCATTTTTGGCACCCCTACTGGCCTATCTACTTGGAAGTATATTTCGACCGATATTAGCCTACCTCCTTGGAGGTATATCCTGATCGATATTGGCCTACGTCTTTTGAGGTATATCCCATCCGATATTAGCCTACCTCCTTGGAGGTATATCCTGATCGATACTGGCCTATCTACTTGGAAGTATATCTCGGCCGATATTAGCCTACCTCCTTGGAGGTATATCCTGACTGGTATTGGCTCTCCTTCCCGGAGGTATATCTCGGTTGATATTGATCTATCTTCTCAACTTGGCTATCTCCTTTCCCTACCACACCGGGGATCCATGAAACCTAACCCATATCAATTGATAGCATAGTTTCAAAATAATTCAAACATGATCTCCCTCCTACACAGACAAGGTCTAGTGAACATCATAATGACATTGAGTTGAGAGGTGAAAAGAATCATGAAGAACTTTTGAAAAAAAGACTTGTATAGAATTGAGGAGAAGAATAATAGAAGACCACAAAAACTTAGTTCTCCACAAGTACCTTTCCCTCAACAATTGATCACACTAACACTAGATAAGCAAGTTGGACCTCCTCCGCAAGCTCAAAGAGAATATGGGAAAAGGAAGTTCAATCTTTCCCAAGACCTTCACTAAGGGTTCCTTTTCCACAAAGGCTAGTGAAAGTCAATGAAAACAAAGACTTTAAAAAATTCTGTGATTCTAATACGGTTGAGTGTAGATTTTGTGATGTATATAATGATGAAGACTCTTTGAATGAGGATTGTGATGATAATGCAGTGGATGAAAATTTTTAGATCTACCTCCAAATTTTACAAGATGTTATAGTGAAATTTAATTTTCAGATGATGAATGTGATGTGGTAGATCAACTTAAGAATGCAAATGAAGTTAGGGATCCTCCTATAGTTGATTCTCTTATTGAGGATATTGATGTTGGTTTATTTTTTGATGTATATGGAGATGATAATGATATGGAAGGATGTGTAGGGAGCTGTGTTGTGGAAGCAACATCTCAAGAATCACCTCCTTTGTCCACACAATCTTCTGAGATTATGAGAGTTGCAAGGATTGAGCATGTTGTGGACCAATGTGTAGGGACTTATGCAGAGTTAGCAGAGTCTCAAGAGTCACCGCCTTTGGTAGCACCAACACCTGAACCAGAGCCAGAACCATCATTGGATTCAGAGGAGGTCACATCCACTGATTTGGAACTTTCGGGTAACTCTCAGCATTGTAAGGTGAGTATTCTTAGTGATCTTTTAGAAAGTTTCATGGAGGTACCTATATTTAATTTTGTTGGATGTGATTCAATTATTGATACATAATCAGTTCATTCTAATATGGTTCTGGTTCTATCTTATATAATATGTTTATGGGAGATTTGTTTTCCTTTTGAGTGTGCAAATTTTCATGAGGCTTATAATTGGAAGTTTAATCTAAACCATCTTCAACCACCTGAAAGAACTTAAAAGAAGATGAAGACGAAGAGAGCAATACTTCACTTTTTAACTCCTATATTGAAAGCTCCCTCCATAATGAGAGCTCTTGGTAGGAGGATGTTGAAATATCTTAACCCTCCAAGTGCGAGATTTAGATGAATCTAATGAGGTGGCCGAGCTAATGACCTTAAACAAGCACTTCTTGGGAGGCAACCCAAGTTCATTTTCCTTGTTTTCATTTATGTGTTTATTTTTTTTTTCTAGTTTCATTTCTTTCTTTATAATAAAATCATATCCTCTACTTAATTTTTCTTGTCTATTTTATTTTCGTAGATTTCAAAGTTGTGGAGGAATGTGAGCATTGGATAGAGAAGTATCTTCAAAAACATGAATGTCAACCATTTGGAGCTCATCAATTGATAACTTCTCTAAACTTCATAAATCTCCTCCATATATCATTTCTAGTTTTCATTGGGACAATGAAAAGTTTAAGTCTAAGGGGATGCATTAGATGCATTTGGTTTAGTTTAGTTTTTTCTTATTTCTTTATGCATAATAAAATTTTGTTAGTTGCATCACTAATCAAATCATGATTATTTGTTCCTTAATGTAAAATTCTAGCACTTGTTATCTAGATATTTATGTTGTGTGATTTGGTATGCTAGTATGTTGATTGATCTATATTTTCCTATCCATAGTAATATGAAGTAAGCATTGTTATTATTAGAAGAATTTGAATGTTGGTTTAGTTTTAGGATCTCTTCACATTATGCTTGACTTTGATGGTAGATATTTTTGAAAATAATCATAATTCATAGAACCGAACTAGTACTCTTACTTCTATGGTGACCTCTCAACTATATTTTGGTTACTGAATAAACTCAGATCATGCAAGCTCATTTAGAAAAATCAATCCCTAAAAAAATAATAAATGAAGGTTTGTTCAAGTTTGATACTTTGCAAACATTCAAAGAAAGAAAAAAAATAAGGGATAAAAAAATAGTTATCATGAGTGGAAACTAATAATTCACCTCTTTGAGACCGAGTTAGGTTACTAGAGAAATGAATGTTATGTTTCTCTTGATACTGAGTATTCCTTTGAGACCTCGTGTAGACGATGTATAGTATTTTTTTGTGGGGGATGAACCTTGCGTGTGGCAGGTAAGTGTCTATCGCCGGAAGTATGAGGAATACAGTTAAATAAAAAATTGACTAGGCTTAGAGATTGACACTTGAAAAAGTTAAGCCACTTATCACACTGAGCACGGAGAACTTCTACTTAGGCCACACTCAAATAATTTTTGTATCATTCTCATCAATGAAACTATATGATAGGTTTATATTAATTCATTAGGGATTATTACATGTCATCTACACACATAAATCTATATTGCGGGTTTTGCTTGAGGACAAGCAAAGGTTTAAGTATGCATGTTTTTGTGTATATCTACTTGTATTTCATTAGCATAATCTATGTTTATTACACCCTATTTCATTATAATGTCATACTTCTATTATATTATATTTAGAGATCTACTCTTTGCATATTTTGATTGACAAGACGCATATTGGAGCAAAAATAGAGTAAAAATGTACACGGGAGCAACTCTGATAGAAATCAAGCTTGAGTTGTGTAGGCCACACGACCGTGTGGCCATCCTGAAGTAAATCATGCCACGGCCGTGTGACCCACACGGTCATGCCAATCTCCCTGTGGCCAGGCAGCACACAGTCGTGCCAACAATCTAGATGCAAAGCAAGGCAAGGCCGTGCCATTTCTCCAGAGGTCGTGCATGCCCAGGCAGTGTGAGCCACATGGCTGTGCAACATTTTCCAGAGAGCAAGTATAGTCAGGTTGTGTGAGCCACACGACCGTGTAGGTCATCCAGTGTTAAAAGCAGAACACAGTCGTGTGAATCTACACGGCCGTATCACCTTGGCCGAGAGGAAGATGCACGAGGCCATGTGGACCACACGGTCGTGTCACGGGCTATGTGGTGCCCGTGCCCTCCTCTATAAAAGGGATTCTTCTCCCCTTTTCACTCATCTTTGGCTTGGGGCTCTTCTCCATTGCTCGGGGAAAGGTTCTCCCCTTTGGGGAGGCCCTAGATCTCCTTCATCTTCGCTGATCCGTCCTCCTCCGGAGCAAGGGAGTACTTCCAAGGACGCTACACTTCAAAGATAAGTATTCTCTTCTCTCTATCTCCATGTATTGAGTCATGATTTGCTTTACTTATCGTCTTTGGTTGTAATTCCCTTGTTATGGAGTAGATCTTTAGATCTAGGATGTAGGAAGTAGTGGTGATGTGTTATGATGTATGAACTATGTATTTGGACATTTTCCTACGCAATAAAGTGTTTATATCATGATCTATGTGTTGTGCCTTGTATGTGTTTGACGAAATGTGTATGAGGTCAATCCATGTAGATGTAGGTTTTAGATCACCATGTAGAGGAAGAGTCTTGGAATATAAGATCATGGGACCTTGTGACAAAAGGTATCCCTTACTTTCTACGGCAGTTTCTTGAAACAGGGATCAACTCTCTACTAGGAAAACTAATTAGAGTTTAAAGGGTTCTCCCAAATTAATGTTAGGAAGTGACTTATGTAATCTAGGAACGTGGATTGTGGACCCTGGTGACAGAAGGATGTTCCCTATAATTGGACTTCCTAAATTATCTCTTCTACTTAATTACATTAATCTACCGTTAGGAAGTGACTTGTGTAATCTAGGAACGTGGACCGTGGGCCCTTGTGACAGAAGGATGTTCCTTATAATCGGACTTCCTAAATTACCTCTTCTACTTAATGGCGGTGGAACATGGGTAAACTCTTTGTGCGATCTTCGTGAGGTTGTACTGGACTCTTGTTATAACTCCTACACGAGTGTAAGCATGGAGTTAGTTAGATGAATAATGCTTGGGACATTAACTAACATCACAATGAAACCGAAATCCTAGCATCTATCATTCATCCTCTTACCCTTTTCTCACTCCTTTCCCTTGTTCTCTCTCTTCTCTTTTCTCTTTCTTTTACTCTTTTTTCCAACCAATCTTACGTTAGTCTAGATAATTCACCATCCGAAGTTAACTAGTGTTTAATCAACAGCCCCTGTGGGTTTGATATCTTTTGTATTACTAACGACGTAACCGTGCACTTGCAGTTCATAACAGCAACCCAAGGGTTTTTCTTTAATTAACTTTCAGTTCGTGATTTTATTTTCTAAGTTAGTTCGACTAAGTATGTTCTTTTTGAATCTTTGTTTTTCAAGTTGTGCGCGACTTCCACGAGCTACCCATAATCATTTTATGGGCATGGAAGTGTTAGAGGAGTCATAGAGAGGAGAAATCTAGCCACTATACAAGCCAAGAAGTTGGCCGTGTGAATCCACACAACCGTGTGATGATGGCAGAGAAAAAGACATCATGGGTCGTGTGAATCCACACGGCCATGTGGCATTGGCAGAGCAGAAAATGAAGCGAGCCGTGTGACTTCATACGACCGTGTGAAGTCACCCAAGAGGAAGGAGATAGGGGCCATGACGATGGACATGACCGTGTGAAATCGACAAAAGGTAGGTCGTGCATAACCCACATGGCCCAACCCATTCACATGGTTTTTAGGGCACGGGCATGCAAAACTCCACACAGTCGTGGCCGCTGATTCTTCTCACTTCTTCATCCCTCTCTCACCCCTTTTTCTTCCTAAAGCTCTCAAAGTGTCACCTTCCATCCTCATAACCCATTCCATTGAAGTTTCGACCTTCTCATCATCCTTAATGTCAAATCTCATCGAAGGAAACAATCGACCTAGCAAAGGACAGGAGAAGATGGGTGTTTCAAATAAGGGGAATTCATGCTTCAAAGGTACATCTAACAACTTTGGCATTGTTTTCTCTAGTGATTAACAAATGTATCATTATGATTCTTTGTCTAAACATTCCATTTTGAGCACTAGATTTATGAACCAAGAGACCTTAGAAGTGTTAGGATTTAGAGATGATGTTGATTGGCTACTTGAAAGAATAGGGTGGGCTTATTTAATGAATATGAAGTACCCAACTTACCCTAGAATTATTTTAGAATTTTTAAGCTCAATCACTGTTGATAACGTTCAACGAGGGGGGAAATTGAAATTTTGTTTATTTAATGATGATTATGAATGGACCCTTAGCGACTTTAATGCATGTTATGATTTGCCTAGGGATGGAATATATACAATTCTCCCTGCTTTTGACAACTTAAACATAAGGCAACTAATCTCTGGGCAATCTCATTTTAACCCCCCATGCTTCCAAGAGCACCAGAATCATTAACCCAATTTTTTGGTATGTTCAGTTGATTATGAAAAATATGATATTTGGAAGGGGAGGTAAAGAAGGAATAGTGAGACTTTCGGGTTTATATTATTTATGGGCGATGATAGAAAATGTGTCAATAAATTCTAGCTATTTTTTAAGGCACTTGGTAACATTAGGGAAGGTCTCTTTTACTGCTCTTATTATTTTAGTTGGATTACTCACTCATATAGCAATAGTACTAGGATATGACCTTAATGATGAAATGATTGAAGTTGTTCATTGATTCGATCTAAATTCTTGCTTAGAAACTCATATGATTCATTGTGAGGAATACGGGTATAGTCTTGTGATCAAAAATAGTTTCTCCCTTCGACTGCCCAACCCAACTATAACCGCGATACGTGTTAGGGAAAATTGGTGTTTGACTTTGGCAAATCAACAATCTAAACTACCTCCCTCTCCCATTCCTAAAGACATACATTCGGTTAGTCGGGATACTCTTTGATTTAATTTCTACAAGTTTCGTCCTATTATTGATAACCTTCATCTTGATTTGGACCTATATAGTAAGATGTTTACAAGGGGCATATGCATGGTGGACGACTAATTTAAACGTTTACAAGATTGTTTTAAGAGTGAGAGAGAATTGTGTAAGAAGATGACTGAATTTATGGAAGCTTATAGAAAATGAATGATGTTAAATGAGGATTTTAGGGGATATATGAGACTTCTTCAAAGTGATGTCGATGAGTAATTTCATATCTTAGATTTGTGAGGAATGAAGTAAAGTGGCTCCTTAAGTCTTTTCTTGAACTTCCAGAATTCCCCGATATACCTCTATATCAGCCATATTGATTTCATCGGGACGATGAAAAGTTTAGGTCTGGGGAGGTGTTTGTGTTTGTACAACCTGAGTCAAGTCTTTTTCATTTTCTTTTCTTTTATTTCTACAACTTTAGTTTGTTTTACTTACTTGCATTTTAGTTTGTTTGGATTATTTTCTTTTCAAGTTTCATATTGCATCTCTTTTCTTATTTATAGTTTTTCTAGTTTATTTGTTTTGCAAAATAAAAGTGGTTTTAAGGCATATTGAGAGCATCCGACCTTCCATTTTTACTGCTGACTTGTCCGACAGTAAAATAACTAGCACGTTTATTTCTTAATTCATGTTGTTGTAGAGATAGTGCTAGTATGTTTAGTGTACCTCTTTTCTCTTTCTCTAGTAGCATGAAATAAGCTAAGTATTGTACGGAGATAAGTATGAGTTTTGGCCTAACCTTAAGGATCTTACCTTCACTTCACTTAAGCTTGAATAGTAGATACATTTTGGAATAGTTATGATTCATCAAAATTATTTAGTACTTTTGTTCCTATGATGATTTCTTATTTACATTTTGGTTATTGGATGATCTCGGATTATGGCAACTCATTTGGAAAAATCTAAATCCCTATAATTGCATTTATCTTACTTGCATTTATGATTAGTGATACATTTCTATGATTACCGTGAGTGGAAACTAACAATTTACCCCTTTGAGATCGAGTTAGGTTACTCGGAAAATAAATATGTTGTTTCTCTTGATTCTGAGTATTCCTTTAAGACCTTGTGTAATTTAAGGAAAATGAACCAAGTGTGTGGCAGGTAAGTGTCTATTGCTGGGAATATTAGGAACTCAATTATATGATGACTTGACTAGGACAGAAATTAAAACTTGAAGAGCTTAAGTCACTCTTTGCACTGAGCACAAGAACTTATGTTTAGGTCATACTTAGGTTACTCCACAATCATGCTTATCAATGAAACTAGTTGATAGAGTTAGGTGAGTGCACTAGGGATTATGAAGCACTATAGGAACTCATGAATTTAGATTGCAGTATTTTGCTTGAGGACCAGCAAAGATTCAAGTTTGGGGGTGTGATGTACCTAGATCTTATACTCTTTTATGCATGTTTTGACACACAATCACCTACTTTATTCATGATTGATTTATGCATTCTTACACTCCTTATCATATTTATGATACAATTACTCTTATATGTCGAAGATATGCTCTTTGTGTGCATTTATGTTGACAGGAATCACTTTTGGAGCAGAAAAGGCAATTTTCGATAAACCAGAGAGCAAGCAAAAGATATTGGCACCGGGCATGTGATCCTACATGGTCGTATGGCCGGTCCAGAGGAGGAGCAGCACACGACCATGTGATCCCACAAGACCGTGCCACCCATCTAGAGCTGAAGAAGCACACGGTCATGTGATCCCACATGGTCGTGTAATACATCCAGAGTCGAAGAAGAATACGACCGTGTGGATCTCACACAGCCGTGTCACTTGACCCGAAGCTAAGGCGACGCTGGCCGTGTGAATTCCACACGGCCGTCTAATACATCCAGAGCTGAAGAAGAACACAGCCGTGTGGATCTCACATGGCTGTGTCACTTAACCCGAAGCTAAGGCGACGCTGGCCATGTGAATCTCACACGGTCGTGGCACGGGCTATGCCAGGCTCGTGACCTAGCTTATAAAAGGGGCTTTAAACCTTTTCTGGAGGGGGGGAGCCGTCGACCTTGAGAGAATTATCCTGGTGTCATTCCACATCATCCTCGACTGTCGTTTGATGATACGAGACAGATTCCATCATTCCATCAACTCCGGAAGCGAAGTATTGGACCCAAGGATTACTCAATGTCATTAGATAAGTCTTCTTCTCCCTCCTTCTCTTCATTGGGTTTTGATCACTTTATTTCTCGATGTCTTTAGATTCTTTTCTTTCCTCTATAGAGTAGATTCATTGTTCTAGAACAAGGGAGTAGTTGTGGCTGTGTTATGATGTAAAAACTCATGGTTACGCCTTTTATCTATCTACATGATATTAACTTACTTTGTATCTATTCATTCTAATGTGAATGAGATGTTTTCCATGTTAGATCAAATGTTTGTGTAGAAATTACTGATCTCGTAGAAGAAGTGTCTTAAGTCATATACCCGAGGGGCCCTAGTGACAGGGGTAACCCGTTTACGGACGTCTAGGACATTCCCTTGAAAGGAAAAGTAATTCCTCCATAAGGAAGTAGGAACCACACCTAATTTCTATCTTTATCTTTATTGTTATTTACTAGACATATATTCCTGTGATCTATGACCGAGGTGCCCTAGTGACAGGGGTTAACCGTTTTTGGATTAGGAATCATCTCTATTAAATACTTTGGGATAATAAATCTAACTTCGTACAAGTGCATGCTAATTAAAGGTAGGAAATTGGTTGACCATGATACATTAGTAAATACCACAATGAAACCAAACTCCTAGAATATTCCCCAAATCGATATATTCAACACTTACTTTAGCTCTCTTTTCCTTCTTCTAAGTTTCTTCTTTCTTTCTAGATAGTAAATTTTCAATAATTGATAGTTTAGCTAATTCTACGTGAGCAATCGCTAGTGCTTATAACCAGTCCCTATGGTTCGATATCCTTTATTACTGACGACGTATCCATGTACTCGCGGAAACGTAACACTAATTCATCTGCTTTTTGATTCTTTGATCGAGGTATTTTCTGTAAGATTACTTTTTGAAATTCTGCTCTCAGCTTCTCAAATACTTTCACATATAATTTGAGCCTCTCACTATTAATTTCAAAATTGCCCAATAGTTACTGAGCCGCTAATTGAGAGTCTGAGTAAATTAATACCTGGGTGGCTCCTACATGTCTTGCAGCCTGTAGACTAGCTATTAATGCCTTGTACTTTGCTCCATTATTGGTTGCTCGTTAATTCAACCAGATAAACAACTGCATTCTGTCCTCCGTAGGTTATATCATAAGTATTCCTACCCTGCTTCCGTGCCGAGTGGATGACCCATCCACATAAATTTTCTAAGTCTCCTCCAACTCTAAGCTTTGTATTTCTATTATAAAATCTGCTAAGGCTTGAGCTTTGATGGCATCCCGGGATTGGTACTGTATATCATACTCACTAATGCTTTCGGGTTAATGAGTACTTGGCCCAAGGTGCTATTAGTTAGTATGATTATCGGATGAGAAAGGAAATAAGGATGCAACCTCTGAGCGACTAAGATTAATCTATAAGCCAACTTCTCAAGTGTGGTGTAGCAACACTCGACAGCCTTTAATAAATGACTTAAGAAATATACAAGCTGCTGCTCCTTCCTCTCTTGTCTTACTAACACTGACCTGATGGCTTTCTCATTAGTTGATAGATATATCCACAAGGACTTGCCCACTATAGGCTTAGCAAGCATAAGTAGGGCAAATAAATAATTTTTCAACTCCTCAAAAGCTTTGTCACATTCAGCATCCCATTGAAATTTAGTCGTTCGACGAAGTATCTTGAAGAATGGCAAGCTCCAGTCAGCCAATCTTGATATGAAATGAGATAGCGTCGTGATCCACCTGGTCAGCCATTGTGCTTCCTTGAGATTGCATGGGAGAGCAATATCTTGGAGAGCTTACTTTGCTTGGATTAGCTTTAATTCCTCGCTCGATCACAATGTAACTCAAGAAATGACCGCTCTTTGTTCTGAACAAATATTTAGTGAGGTTGATCTTAAGCCTGTAATCCCTTAAGGTTTTGTAGGTTTCATCAATATTGGCGTAGAGATTGACCGCTTGAAAAGATTTAATAAGAATATTAATCCTATCTGAAAATTGGAGGCATGGCGTGCTGGACAGGTGGCTGCATTGTTGACTGCGTGAAGACTTTAAAGAGGGGCTTCTTCTTCCTCTTTGCACACACCAAAGAGAGCAGACAGGGTATTAGAACAAAAAACCAGGAGAGGGGTCCCTAGCGTAGGCTCTTTGATGCTCAAGTCAGTATGCTATTCGAGCAGAAATAAGAACAATAGATGAGTGTTAATAGCTGAGTGTAATTGAGGATAACTTAATGTGATTTCACGTACCTCACCAACAGACAAGACCCCTCCTTTATATATCACCTCTCATAACCTCCACAAAGTGGTAGAGAATGTCGGGTGTCAGAAGTTGTCGAGTAAGGGAATATGTACAGCCTGGAAGGCATATAATCACCGTCCGAGGAATCTTTTGTTACTCGTTCGCAGCCTTTTTATAACTTACACTATTAATGATGTGGTTGAAGGAATATACTGTTATAAGATAATGACTGATGGGAAGTGTAATCATCTTTGAAGAAGGTTCTAGTGAAAGCTCATATTACAACATAGGAATATTCTCTGACAAAACAGTGCTACTCTGACAAATTATTGTGATTCTCTAACCATGTTATCTACTAAGTGTATCTTAACAGATCTTTAAACGGACTGACTGTAGAGCCGGCCTTCCCTTAAGTCGCTTGGTTGTGCACTATGTAATGCTAAAGATCTTCTCTAGAAGTAATATGAAGCTAAGTCCCCTAGGTTTGGTCAGTTCTTTTGCCAACCGGCCATATACTGGGATACTTACCTTTGAAAAAAGAGAAACTGAGTCCCAGGAGATTTGATTGGTACTTTAAGTTGACCGCTAGATGATCGAAGTTTTTCCTTTGAAGTGAGAAACTAAGATCTAGTCGTCCGACCAAGTTTATAAGGAGAGTTGCTTTACACTCACCTTTTGTACGTATAAGAGACGAGCCTGTTGAGTTATGTAAACCGACCGAAGTTATTACCGACCGGCTATACGAAGGACTGTAATGTGGCAAAACCCATAAGGTCGACCGATAGTGGGGTCAACCGGTCATATGCTAAAAGACTTGTGCTGAGAGGGAAGTTGGATCCCCTTACTCCGACTGGTTGTATGACCAGCTGACCCTGTGGTAGGTCGGACATCCCTCGAACTTAGTCAGCTATTGAACGATCAGATATATATATATATATATATTTAATAGATGTCTTAATACAGGAATGGAACACTAAGTCCCCTAAGTCTGACTGGGTCATGGGCTAGTAGTCCTTATACTAAAGGCCTTAGCGTTGGGCGAAGAGCAAAGTCCTGTGGAGACTGACAGTCTATCATCTCCCTTTGACTTTGACTACCATGTCATCTTGACTTTGATTGTCATGTCATACCCAGGTCCGCCTGTAACATCTCGTATCACTAGTCTCTCCTTCAAGTTTAGTCAAAGGAGGCATGTAGCCGATTGACTGAACCTAAGTCTTATTTTCGTCTGATCACTCAACTTACTGGTTCGACCAGAGGGGCATACTTCTGCTCACCTATTTTAACTATATTTTTTGGGAAAAATACATGCCCAATGCTAGACATGCCCAGTATTATACCACTAATAAGCAAGAAGGCATTTTTTAGCATAATGATTTGGTTGCTGCATCCATCATAAATGCTCATTATGGGTAAGTGCTACGTGTCCCACTAGCATATTCTTTGAAGTGACCACTGACGCACACCTCTTCGTACAAAGGAAACAACACTCTTTCCTTTATAAATCAATGGTCATCAGTGATCAAGTCATTTTGATCAAATGATGGAAGTTGGACCATATCTTGTGGCTTATGTTTAAAAACCCTAAACGATGCAGAAACAAATCACTTGTACTTCGTCTTCTTTGACTTCTTCCCTAGTGATTTCTCCTGTCGAACCCTTCCTTCTTGTGATCTAAATCAGCAAGTCCTTTTTTTAATTTCTTTGTTTTCCTCGCGTTCTCTCATGGCTCAAGAGTCTTTCTCTCCTTGGTACACTTTTATCTGTTCGTACTTTGATAATGCTTATAGAAATTTAATCTACCTACAATATGAAATCCCTAGAAACCACCATATTGTCCTTCCTTCCCCCCAAGATCATCCTCATCGCCCTCCTCCGGGCCATATTACTTTCTTTAAAGATCATATGGTAGTTGGTTTGCGCTTTCCTATCCCCTCATTCATCTCAAAATAGTTCAATATTTTAGCATCCCACTACAATAACTTGCCTTGAATGCATTCTGCACTATGTGTGGAATGTCATTTTCTTTCGCTTGTATGGCATTCCTCACACTTTTCATAATTTTCATCTATTTTCTTACCCCCAAGAGAACGGAATCCAAGATTTTTTTTTATTCCAATCTCATCCTAAGGCAGTATTCTTTAAAGAACATTTTCTTCAAATAAGGGATGGAAATCTCATTCTTTTTTTGTTGAGTTTCTGGAATCCGTCTCATGGCCAACCGATTGACAATCTGACTTGGCCCCTATCCTCGACCTTGGGAACTTCAAACTTGACCCAGCCTTCATTTCCTACTCAAAGAAGCTGGGTGGCGTAAAATTTAAAGTTCCCAAGTTGTTGTAAGAGGGCTTGTTGTATCTGTTCAGATTAAGCCCCGTCCGAGCGCCACTTCGTTGTAGTTTTGGTAAGTCTTAATAACTTGAACATTATATTATCACTAACTAAGGTATTGCTTATTTTATTCAGTGGACACTTTTTATGAGGCTTTTGGCCATTGAGTGCATTCAAATGGAGGATGACGAGATGATTCAACGAGAGCAGATGTTGTTAACTAAGCAAGCTCAATAGCAGGCCGACCCATCTGGTGAAGCATCCAGTAGCTGAGAGGCTAAGTCTAGCACGGTGACTACCCCAGAAGGGTGCCCTTTGACCTTCTCCCAGCCTCTAAAGATACTCCATCTTCTGAAGTTGAGGATTCTTTGAAGAGGAGGCACAAGAGATGTCGGCTTGTCATTCAGACCCAAGTTCTTGAGGGGCGGACATCTCCAATTAAGGTGCCTTGTCCTCGCCTTGCACCCGTATGGGAGGAGACCCCGACACAATCATCCGAGTGGACTTTGTCCTCTCTCCCTTCTTCTAGTCTAATCCAAGAAGAAATCACCTCTCAACCGAGCGGCTCTTCGGCTGTTACTTCATGTTCCTCGTCCACTCTTCTCGCCAAGACTAGGTTGGTCGTATCTCCCATCTTCAAGCCAAAAAAACTCTACCAATTCTTGGTCACCTATGATGTACCATTCTCCCCATCCATAGCTTCTCCGTCAGCTTCCTCACCGATCAAGGGTTGACTACTATTGAGGGGCCAATTAATAGAGGTCTGGGAGCTGGCTACTAGCAGGCTGGATAATTCAAAAATAATAATGACATAAAATCTAAAAATTTACTAAATTTTGTAGTCAGTGGATCAAATCTTGATTTGCCACCTCGATAAAATTTTAAACTCCTGCCAATACAGGGTCACGAGGAAGGGTATATTGTACGCAAGACTATTTTTACTACTCAAATTTGTGATCATCAGGTTACATGATAATAATTTTATCAATGTACCAAGGATTATTTATTTTATATATTCTTTTATTATTGAATGAGCATAAGTGAGTGAAAATACTAAGGTTGTATATGAATGTTCGATTTATTTATAACCTTACCTTTAATGAGTCGACATACAACAATATCATTAAATGAGGATATTGGAGGTTTAGAAAATGAGGAAAATCAATTATTACCCTTGGCTTGACTAAAAGTGATCACCTAGTGGCTACAAATGTCAAGCAAGAGGAGGGAAGAGAAAGAGAAGGAAAGGGGAAAGGAAGTCGATAATGACTTATTCTTTTTTCTGCTCAAATTTCCCTCTTGATTTTGGCTTCGAAATGATAAGCACTGGGAGAAAAATTAGGGAAACGGTGAAAGGGGAAGAGAAGAGGGAGTTGAGGGTAGCAACTGTTGTGGTGGTGGAGGCTGTTGTGGCAGTGACTTCTTTGTCCCTTCATTTGGTCCACTACTTTTTATATCCTCAACAAGTAATTGAGGGTGCATTTTATTTTCACTCTCATCCCAAGACTACCATATTCAATAAAATCTCTCCTCTAAGTGAGTGGAGGTACAAATATTTCTTTATCAGACTTCTCATTCCCATATCTTGGCCAATAGTTTGGCAACAACGTCTTCCTTTTGCCCCGACCTTGGGTAATCTTAGCACGGACTTCTGTCTTTATGTAAGGCCATAGAGAAACTGAATCGCTTGCAGTTTGATATTTCCGGAACACTTTTGGAGGGGTTATTATATATCTTTGGGTTGAGTCTTGTCAAAATTGAATTGGACTCCTTTGATAAGAAATATTTTCCCTCCCCCTTTATTCTTATGAAAACTCCTTTATCTCACAGTATTTAACCTTATCTTTACAGCAGAAACTATTTCCAAGTATTTCCTTTTCAAGAATGCTCGGATAAAGAAAGATACGCTAACCAACTAGGCCAAGCACTTTTGAAGAAGTGTGAGGCCGAGCAAGTCTCTGTCTTTTGGCTACCCCTGTTAATAGCGGCCTCCCTAGAGTCTATAGATTAAGATACGCCACTTGCATTTTGTCATAAAAGGCGTCAACCGGATGCTCTTATTTTGTCTAAATGACAATTAGATGAGTGAGCTATTGTAGATACGACCTGGGCTCTCTCCGCTCAAGGAAAAGACACGATCATAACGAATCATTCTCCAATCAGGCCCATCATTTTAAGGCCGCTCGATTCCTATTTTACACCTTCTACATCCGCTCGACCCTATCGTCCGGCCGAGCATACTCATAAACCTTCATCGCGATGCTTGGTTCCCCCAATGAGCCCTACTCCGGGCGCCCCTTCTTCCAAGCTAAGTTCTCCCCCTAACTCGGCCCGTCAATTTAACTTCACATTTGATTTACCATCCCAACATGGGATGGTCTCAACTTGGCCATCTTACAGGGTGGTGAAGTTGAAAGGCTCACTAGCTAATGCCTGGATGAATGCGATGAGATGACCGAGGGACTCCTCCATCCTTGAGTGTGCGGACAAATATGCCCAGAAGACTATTGTGGTAAGTCCTTAATTTTACTCCTTTTAGAAAGTAAAAACCTCTCAATGTTACTCTTCTCAATTTTATGTGGTCGGCTAAATTTGAGTCACCTAGTAGAGGAGTTGGAGTGCGATAATAAAATTCTACTAGAGCGTATAGAGGGACTAAAAGCTTCCACGTTCAATCCAAGCATGGAGGTGACTAATTTACAAAAAGAAGTAAACTATCAAGTCGGGCTACTATTGGATATGGAGAAGATGATGAGGGACTCCCAGCAACTGGTCAAATCTCAATAGGCGGAAAAAGAAAACTAGAAATCCTGTTGTAGACTAGTGAAACCAAGCTTCGAGCGGAAGGCACAATAAGAGCCAAGGTGGTCTTCGACCTACATAAAAATCTGCCCTGCTAGAGGGGCTAAAGGTTGTTCAAGCTTCGGGATCCACTGAACAAGCCAGAGATCTATCATCCAAGGACTTGTTAATATTAGAACATGAGCAGAACTTGGATATGTAGGAAGCTCGACTGGAATCAATACAAATTGAACTAGAGAATGTTAAATCAGAGCTGGCAGCTTATAAGGCCAGGGAGGATGAGCATTTTGAGGTTAGGCGGAAAGACCATCTTGAATCCCATGAATTCGACAAGCAATTTATCTTGTGCATTTCGAGGACTCTCACTCTTGGAGCCAAAGGAGCGGTTCA
Organism: Zingiber officinale; assembly: GCF_018446385.1. Taxonomy (NCBI): domain Eukaryota; kingdom Viridiplantae; phylum Streptophyta; class Magnoliopsida; order Zingiberales; family Zingiberaceae; genus Zingiber; species Zingiber officinale. The sequence goes on along the minus strand of NC_055992.1, from coordinate 154,506,446 downwards.
ACAATTATGGGAGGGTGGCTACTTATCAGTGGAGCCTCCCTAATGGTTTATAAATCGCCAACGACTCCTCAAAGAGCTCCCAAAAGACCTTTGAGTAAATTTGATTGAATGCATGACATGATTTTCTTTATGTCTTGTAATTGTCGAAGCGAATGTAACTTAGATGCTAAACATGTATTGATCATTATTAAATCATACTATCTTCTTATAAATCTTGACAATTTCATTAATATCTCCTTTATAATATGAAATCTGAATGAACACTTCCTCACAAGAAAGGTCCAATATTACGGAGATCTGGATATTGGACGCGTAAGCGATCATCATAATTAAATCAAGATGAAGAATAGGATGGGCGGGATAATAACTCCGAGCGGAATAATTAGGTCAGCAAGAATAATGAGACCTTTATAACTTGAGTAGCAAATTTGTCAGAGAAGTCTACAAATAATGTACACATGAGAATATGCTCGCGTATAACCCAGCCATATGGCTCAAGAATCTAAAAAAATATATATAGACACAAAAACATGCTTGCTTATAACCCGACAGGCTGTATAGGAATCTAGAATATATAGATGTGAGAGCATGCTCGCTCATAACTAGGTTAGAGGCTTGGGAGTCTAGAATATATAGATGCGAGAGCATACTCGCTTATAACACGGCCGGTTGTATAAGAGTTTGGAATATATAGACGCGAGAGCATGCTCACTTATAATCCGATCTACTGTATATAAGTATGGAATATATAAACGCGAGAGTATGCTCCCTTATAATCTGCCCTGAGGCTCGAGAGTTTGGGACCTGGCGCAAGAGCATGCTCGCTTATAATCCAGCTTGATGCTCAAGAGTCTAAAATATATAGATGCGAGAGCATGCTCGCTTATAGCCTGGTTAGTTGCATGGGACTCTAGAATATATAGACGAGAGAACATGCTCACTTATAACTTGCCTAGAGACTCAGAAGTCTAGAATATATAGACACGAGATCATGAATGCTTATAACCCACCCAGAGGCTTGGGAGTCTAGAATATATAGACGTGAGAATATACTCACTTATAACCTGCCCGAAGGTTTAAGATTCTAGAATATACAGACACGAGAGTATGCTCACTTATAACCCAACCGGCTGTATGAGAGTCTGGAATATATAGACGAGAGAGTATGCTTTCTTATAATCCAATCAGCTACATGGGACTCTGGGAGTTGGCGCGAGAGTATGGTTGCTTATGACCCGGCCGGATGCTCAGGAGTCTGGGACTTAGCTTGAGATCATGCTCGCTTAAAACCCGGCTGGATGCTCGAGAGTCTGGGCCTTGGCGCAAGAGCATGTTCGCTTATAACCCAGTCTAAGCGACACGGGAGTCTAGGACTTGCCGCAAGAGCATGTTCGCTTATAACCCAGTCTAAGTGACACGGGAGTCTGGGACTTGGCGCAAGAGCATGTTCGCTTATAACCCGCCTCGAGCTGCACGAGAATTTGGGGCATGGTGTGAGAGTATACTCGCTTATAACCCAGCTTAAGTAGCATGGGAGTCTAGGCCATGGAGCTTTTGAGACAAAATCGTCTGTATTTTCATTAACTATAAATATTCAATATGCTGCATTAGTGTATTACAAGCGTACTTTCAAACCATATAAGACTATAGATAATTGGCGCTCTAGGGTCGTTCTACATTTTTTCCATCCACGTCCTAGAGGTAATATGAGCCCAAGGTGAGCTTTTGCACCACCCTGTATCATCCTCCCCACTGTGGCTCCAGCTTATTAACATCCCTGACTAGCTTGATCCACTTCTAGACCAAGTCCCCCACCTGAAAAAAAATTTAGAATAACCCTTCTATTATAATTTTGTCTCTTCCTATGGAGATAAGTCATTAACTGAGTTGATGCCTTATCCCTAATCTCCTCTATCAGATAGAGCTCCATAAGGCACCGACTGGCATTGTCTTCATCATATAGTTTCCTCTAATGGAACTCCACGCCCACTTCGACCGAAACAACTGCTTCACCACCGTAGACTAGGTTAAAAGGGATTATACATGTTGCTTCTCGTGGAGTTGTGCGATATGTCCATACTAGGCAATTCCTCGACCTAGCTTCCTTCTGTTGGAACCCCAAGATTGTTTTGGTGTGGTTAACAAGTTAAGTTAAGTTCTGTGTATTTTTAACCTTGTGTCTAAGTGTGCAGGAGCTTAGGAGCACAGGTAGTCGAGCGAAAGACGCAGCTAGCGAGAAGGATGGCACGCGGTGCGTCCGACGGACGAAGCGCTGCAGAAGAGTACATCGGCGTACGAGAAGGAAGCGTGCGGTGGTTCTGAGGAACGAGAAGCCGAAGCAGAAGACTGCTCGAGGAGCAAGAGACGCAACTACCGAGAAGGTCGGCACGAGGTGCGACCGAGGGACGAAGACTGCGGATGAGTATGCTGACGGATGAGAAGGAAGCACACCGTGATTCTGAGGGACGAGAAGCCGGAGCGGAAACCTACTCGAGAAGACCGGAAGTTGAGTTCGGGTGAGCCCTATTCCGGATGGCAAAGATCACTCAAGCGAGCAGAAGACTCGGTTTGAGGCAAACGGAGCCGGAGTAGAAGACTCGTGGGCTGGAAAAAGTCAATGGGGTTGACTTTTCCCTCCGGGATGCCCGAAATTGTCCGCGGCATTCGGAACCCTTACGAGCGCCCGAACCCCTCCTGGGCGCAAGGAATCCTTCCGGGCGCCTGGAGTTGACTTTTTGACCAGATCGCATCAATCGTGATCTGAACATTGGGGATAAAATTTTATCCCCCTAAGGCGCCCAGAACCCCTTCGGGGCGCCTCGACCAAGGCTATAAATACAACCTTGGTCTATAAGCTTTTCAACAACTCAGAAATTGTAACTTCAACACTTGTACGCTCAATCTCTAGATTAACTTCTTTCTTTTTGTGCTTTCATTGCTGTAAGAGGCTTCTCCGCCTGAAGGAGATATTCTAGTGCATTCCACTCCTTGGATTAACAACCTCCCCGGTTGTAACCAAGTAAACATCTGGTGGCTCTTTCCTTTATGTTTTAATTTATTGCTTTTCCATTTTATGCAAGTGTTCTGTTGAAAGTTCGAGAAAAGGTTGTGCTTTTGTTTTTTTTTGGCAGGCTATTCAACCTCCCCTTCTAGCCGGCCCAGCGGTCCAACACCTTCAACATGATCCAGTTTAGTTTTACGTCCTCTAATAATTTCTCTGTTGGTAACTGTTGGATCGCGGCGACCGGCTAGAAGGGAGGTTGAATAACCTGAAAAATTAAACGCAAAACCTTTTTCGAACTTTCTTAGACTAACACTTGCATAAATTAGCTAAGCAGAAAATAACAAAATTAAGAGGCACCAGATTTAACTTGGTTACAACCGGGAAGGTTGTTAATCCAAGGAAGATGATCGCACTAAAAAACTCCTTCAGGCGGAGAAGCCTCTTACAACGATGAAGCGCGGAAATAAAGAAGCTAACTAGAAATTGAGCGTACAAGAGTTGGAAGTGAATTGCTTGAGTTGTTGAAAAGCTTTTGGACCAAGCCTGTATTTATAGCCTTGGTTGGGGTACCCCAAAGGGATTCCGGGCGCCCTGGGGGGATAAAACTTTATCCCCCCAACGTTTATATCGCGTTTGACGCGATCTGGTCAAAAAGTCAACTCCGAGCGCCCGGAGGGAAAAGTTAACCCCGTTGACTTTTTCCAGCCTGGGTCTTCTGCTCCGGCTCCGTTTTCCTCAGACCAAGTCTTCCGCTCGCTTGGGTGATCTCTGCCATCCGGAATAGGGCTCACTCGAACCCAACTTCCGGTCTTCTTGAGTAGGCTTCTGCTCAGGCTTCTTGTCCCTCGGAATCGCCGCGTGCTTCCTTCTCATCCGTCAACATACTCATCCGTAGTCTTCGTCCCTCGGTCGCACCCCGTGTCGACCTTCTCGCTAGCTGCTTTTCTTGCTCCTCGAGCAGTCTTCCACTCCGGCTTCTCGTCCCTCGGAACCACCGCACGCTTCCTTCTCGTCCGCCGGTGTACTCTTCCGCAGTGCCTCATCCCTTGGACGCACCACATGCCGTCCTTCTCGCTAGCTGCTTTTTCTGCTCGACTACTTATGCTCCTAAGCTCCTGCACACTTAGACAAAAGGTTAAAAACACACATAATCTAACTTAACTTGTTGTTCACACCAAAACAACCTTGGGGTTCCAACAATCTCCCCCTTTTTGATGTGAGCAACCCAAGTTAAGATAGGGTAAAAATAGACATAATAATAAACTAACTAATTTTGTAATTAGGTACAAAATGATAAAAAAAAATTATCTACCTCCCCCTAGACTTATAATTTTCCTTTTCCTTCTCCCCCTTTGATCAAATAAAAGAATGGGGTTCCAAAAAAAGAATCTAAGGGTTAAAAAACATTTCTAACTTCCTTAAAAAATTCTAAGTTAAATAAACTCTAAGTTAGAGAATTTTCAATAATTTTCAACAAAAAATATTCTAAGTTAAATAATTTCTAAGTAAAATTTTTAGGTAAGTAAAAATTTTTTAAAAAAATCCCGACATAGGAAATATTGCAAAAAAATTTTTGAAAATTTTTCTAAGTGACGATTTTAAGCAAAAATTTTAAAAAAACTTTTAACTTTTAAGTAAGTTCTACGCAAAAAAATATTAAGTAAAAAAATTTAAAGTTTTTTTTAAAAAAAATGTTTAAAAACTTTTCAAAGCATTATTAAATTTTCATCTTAATGCTTTTATCAGAAAGTTAATTAAATATTTTATTTCAATATTTTGGCTTCTAGGTCGTGACGAGACACTAGGCATTCTTGGTTATTGGAGCAACAACCACTTCCTTAGACAAAGTCTCATAAAGAAATTTTAATGTCTAATTTTCTCGCTGAAAGTTCTAAATCTAATTAGTTCAAGTCAGATAGGACTTTGGAACCCAATATAGGTTCCAGCCTACTGGATTGACTAGGAATTTCTTAGAGACATTCTTTGAACTATTTCTAATCTGTCTCTTATGATATCGAAAATCCCAATTTAAATTGTTGTATTTTCTAAAATATATTTTATTTGAACATGCATGATTTTTTAGACTATCTATTTGCATTTTCAAATTATTATTTTCTGATTTCAATTTTTCATTTTCTAGTTTTGATTTGTCTAAATCTTCTAGAGGGCAAAATTTAGCTAGTATTACTTTTAAAATTTTATTTTCTCTTTCTAATTTGCAGTAATCTTTTGTTAATAATTTAATGAATTTAAAAAGTTTATCGGAAGGAAGAGATCGTACTTAACTTATCTTGTCGATCTCGTTGTCCGTGTCTCCCCCTGAACTGCTACTATCTTCCGACGTGGCTCCCCCTTCATCGATGCTCTCGATGCTCATTTAAGAAGAGCTTGACTCGCAGTCATTGTCTTGATGACTCGCTATTAATGCAAGTCCGGAGAACACCTTGACTTCCGATTTGGACGACGTATCATCCCACATCGCCTTTAGGGCCTTACGCTTTTGGACAGGCTTCTTACCTTTATCCTTGTCCTTGTTCTTTAGCTTGGGGCAGTTGTCGTTAATGTGCCCTTCTTTGTCGCAGTGGTAGCAGCGGATGGTCCTTTTCTTTTTCCCCTGCGGATGGTTAGATTTTCTAGATTTACAAAGATTCTTAAACTGTCTTACCATCATTACCATTTCCTCGTCGTCGAGAGAAGACTCTGACTCAGGTTCGTCTCTCGATGCTTTGAGGGCGACGTTGTTCTTGGGCTCCTTGGTACTTGCGCATCTTGATTCATGCACTTCAAATGTAGAAAAGAATTCTTCTAATGAAATTTTTTCTAAGTCTTTTGAAATATAAAAGGCATCTACTAGTGACGCTCATTTTGAATTTCTTGGAAAAGAATTTAACGCGTACCAGAGTGAATCTCGGTTACTTACCTTTTCTCTGAGTTTCGAAAGTTCGGTGATGATTTCTTTAATTCTCGAGTGTAGATGTGCAACTGTCTCGTCCGTCAGAGAACTCATCCGCAGTCTTCGTCCCTCGGTCGCACCCCGTGCCGACCTTCTCGCTAGCTACGTCTCTTGCTCCTCGAGCAGTCTTTCGCTCTGGATTCTCGTCCCTCGGAACCACCGCATGCTTCCTTCTCGTCCGCCGGTGTACTCTTCTGCAATGCCTCGTCCCTCTGACGCACCACGTGCCGTCCTTCTCACTAGCTGCGTCTTCTGCTCGACTACCTGTGCTCCTCGGCTCCTGCACACTTAGACACAAGGTTAAAAACACACGGGACCTAACTTAACTTATTATTCACACCAAAATGACCTTGGGGTTCCAACAGTAACCTCTACCTGGCCATTACTATGTGGGTAATCCACAGATGTAAAGGCCTACAAGATACCATAGCTTGAGCACCATTCTCAAAATTTTCTACCCTAGAATTGTCTTCCATTATCTGAAATGAGTTTATGTGGCATTCTGAACCAACAAATAATGTATTGCCAAAGGAATTTGATGACTATCTACTCAGTTATTTTAGCAAGTGGCTCAACCTCTATCTACTTAGAAAAATAATCTACTGTCACTAGCAAGAATTTTTTCTGAGCGGGTGTCATGGGAAAAGACCCTACAATGTCCATACCTCACTGATTAAAAGAGCATAAAGTAATTAAAGTCTTCAATAACTCTGTAGGGCGGTGCAGGATATTCTGGTGTTTTGACATGATAAGCAAGTTTACCAATTAAGCAGCATTAGCCTATAAAGTGAGCCAAAAATATCCGGCCAATAATATCTTCTGAGCGAGTGATCGAATACCTACATAGCTTCCACAAGAATCTTGATGCACCACTTATAAAATATATTTCACATCATCCGGTCCAATGCACTTAAGTAAAGGATGGGAAAAGGTTTGTTTATAGAGATTATTCCCGATCAAAGTGAATCGACCGACTCTCTTCTTGATCATACGTGTTATTCCTGATTGGCTGATAAATTGTCTTGTTGAAGAAATATGATCAACGATGTTCGCTAATCACTTTGTAATTCTAGGTTGGCCTACCTTTCAATGTGAGTTACTAGTAGCATTTGTTCCTGGCTTGTCCAAGGTCCATGGAACTATGGAGGAGACCAATTTGGCTAGAATGTGTACTATTTGATTTTTTGCCCGAGGAATCTTTTGTATAGTTATCTCTTAGAATTCGGCTTGTAACTTTTCAAATACCTCCACATAGAGTTCGAGTCATTCATTGTTAATCTCAAAATTTTTTGGTAGTTGTTGAGTGACTAATTGAGAGTATGAATAAATTAAGACCTCGGCGACTCCCACATGCCTAGTCGCCTACAGACTGACTCTCAAGTCTTCATATTCTACCTCATTATTGGTAGCTCGGTAATTTAACCGAATGGACTGTTGGTTGCTACTTGGAAAACCTAGAGGTTCCACTGTACAAAAATTTTGTACAAAGGTCTGAACCTTTTCCTAGCTACCATGTGTTCTTTTAAATTAAATTTTGGATCACCTGCGGAACTTAACACGTTTGATCCAAAACTTAATCTATTCGTTCTTTTAGGTTTTGACTTGGGTCTCCTGCGGAACTTAACACGTTCGACCCAAATCACCTTAAGTTATTAATTCCATTAAATATTAATTTCCATAATTGGTTCCCAGTACTGACGTGGCGAGGCACATGACCTTCTTGGATATGGGAGCAACCACCACCGACTAGACAAAACCTTTTATGGAAAGCTAATATTTAATTTCCTAAAATAACTTTAGGTTAACCGAAAAGAACAATCAAATCACAAGGGAAAGAAAAACAAAAGAACACTATATCGAAAACAAATTCGAAACTCTAGAATCATATGCCTCTTGTATTTAGTATTATTTCCAAAAATAACTAGTATGATGCGGAAACAAAAATTACTAGTTATACCTTTTAGAAAGACCTCTTGATCTTCTACAGTATTCCTCTTCTAACCTCGGACGTTGTGTGGGCAACGATCTTCCGAGATGAGAACCACCAAGCACCTTCTTCTTCCTTACAAGTTTCGGCCATCAAAACTTCTCCTAGGATGAAGAGGTTCGGCCACCACCACCATGCTCCAAGGGATGCTAGAAAAGAGGCTTCTTTTCTCTCCTTCTTCTCCTTCTTAGATCCGGCCACCAAAGCTATCTCCACCATGAGAAGGTTTCGGCCACACAAAGGAGAGGAGAGGAAAGAAAGGGCCGGCCACACCCAAGGAGAAAAGAGAGGAAAAATAGAATAGAGTCGTTAGCCTTGAAGCCTCCTCTACCCCTCTTTTATAATGCTTGGTCTTGGCAAATAAGGAAAATTTAATAAAAACTTCCTTAATTCTTTTGCCATTGAAAAGGAAAATTTATTTAATTAAAATAATTTTCTCTTTCAAATTATAATGGCCGCCACTCTTCTCCCCAAAACAAGGAGAGTTTTAATTAAAACAAAATTAAAACTTCCTAATTTGTTTCTAGAAATTTATAAAATTTCTCCAATAATTTTAATCCCTTCATGATTGGTTAATAAAAGAAATTTTATAAATTAAAATCTTTCTTTTAAACATGTGGATAATTTCCAAAAGGAAAGTTATCTCTAAAATTAAAATCTCCTTTCAATCTACAAATAAGGAAAGATATTAAATCTTTTCTTAATCTTTTGTAGAAACTAATAAAAGAGAATTTTTAATTTTTAAACTTTCTTTTAAATCATGAATATAATTAAAAGGAAAGTTTTTACCAAAATTAAAATCAACCTTTTAATCTACAAATAAGGAAAGAGTTTTTAACTCTTCTCTTAATCTTTTGTAGAATCTTATAAAAGGAAGGATTTAAATTTTTAAACTCTCTTTTAAATTATATTATCCACATAAGAAAATTTTAAAATTAAAATTCCTTTTTATTTTAATAGGGACGGCCACATGAATTCACCCATAAACATACCCATGGCCGGCCCTAGCTTGGTCTCCAAGCTAGCTTGGTCGGCCCCTATAGGATGGGTAAGAAGGTGGGTATAGGTGGGTATAGTACTCTATAATTAAGAGGCTACGATAGGGACCGAGAGGAGGAATTGGTTTTGGTCTCCCGATGAAATTAAGCATCCCGTGTTCGCCCCGAACACACAACTTAATTTCATCAACAATAATTCATTCCACTAAAGAACTATTATTGAACTACCGCACCAATCCCAAATTATATTTTGGGCTCCTTCTTATTATGAGTGTATTAGTCTCCCTGTGTTTAAGATAACAAATGTCCACTAATTAAGTAAGTTACTGACAACTCACTTAATTAATATCTAGCTCCAAAAGTAGTACCACTCAACTTCATCATCATGTCGGACTAAGTCCACCTGCAGGGTTTAACATGACAATCCTTATGAGCTCATCTTGGGGACATTCTCAACCTAGATTACTAGGACATAGTTTCCTTCTATAATCAACAACACACACTATAAGTGATATCATTTCCCAACTTATCGGGCTTATTGATTCATCGAACTAAATCTCACCTATTGATAAATTAAAGAAATAAATATCAAATATATGTGTTTGTTAATATATTAGGATTAAGAGCACACACTTCCATAATAACTAAGGTCTTTGTCCCTTTATAAAGTCAGTATAAAAGAAACGACCTCTAATGGTCCTACTCAATACACTCTTAGTGTACTAGTGTAATTATATAGTTAAGATAAACTAACACCTAATTACACTATGACCTTCCAATGGTTTGTTCCTTTCCATCATAGTCATGAGCTACTGTTTATAATTTATAAGGTACTGATAACATGATCTTCTGTGTGTGACACCACACACCATGTTATCTACAATATAAATTAATTGAACAACTACATTTATCACAAATGTAGATATTTGACCAATGTGATTCTTATTTCTAGATAAATGTTTATACCAAAAGCTAGGCTTTTAGTATACACTCTAACATGGACAACTATATTCTGTCCTCTCATGATGATATCATAAGAAGTCCTATTCTGCTGCCCTACCAGGTGGATGATCCATCTACATATATCTTTCAAGTTTCTTCTGGCTTTTTATATTTCTGTTATAAAATCAAGTAAGGCTTGACCCTTGATGGCTGCTCAGGGTTAATATTATATATCATACTCACTGAGCACTGTGGTCCACTTGATCAATCTCCCTGAAGCTTTCAGGTTGACAAGCAATCAGCCCAAGGTACTGTTAGTTAGTATAATGATTGAGTGAGATAAAAAAAATAAGGATGTAACCTCCGAGCGGTTAAAATCAGTCAGTACACCAATTTCTCGAGTGTGGTGTAGCAACACTCGGTCCCCTTTAATAAATGAGTTAAGAAATATGCAAATTGTTGCTCTTTTCTCTCTTGCCTCACCAACACTAACCTGACAGCATATTCATTTGCAAACAAGTAAACTCATAAAGGTTCATCTACTATTGACTTAGCAAGTATAGGTAAGGCAGACAAATAACTTTTTAACTCCTCAAATGCCTTATCACAGCTAGCATCCCATTAAAATTTGGTCGTCCGATGGAGAATCTTGAATAAAGGTACATTTTGGTCAGTCAATCTTCATATGACATGGGATAACACCGTGATCTACCCGGTCAACCTTTGTGCTTCCTTCAAGTTGTGTAGGGGAGTCATATCTTGGAGAGCCCGCACCTTAATGGGATTGGCCTTTATTCCCTACTTGATTACTATGTAACCTAGAAAATACCCGCTCTTAGCTCCGAATAGGCACTTACCAAGATTAAGCTTTAGTTCGTACTGCCTTAAAGTATGGTAGGTCTCCTTGATGTTGGTGCAGATATTGATTGCTCAAAGATATTTGATAAGAATATCATCTACAAAAACCTCTATATTCTATCCGATCTGCTCCCGAAATACTTTGTTCATGAACAATTGGTAAGTTACACCTACATTCTTTAATCCAAATGGTATAAAATTATAACAGTAAGTGTCTTCAGTAGTTATGAAGCTAACCTTCTTTTAGTCATCTTTGGAGAGCGGGACTTGATGATAACCTTGATACACATCCAGCATGCATATCAGTTCACATCCAGAGGTGGAATTCATTTATTTCTTGACTTAACTACCAAGACCATTTTTGCTGGATAAATCAGGAACTGTCCTTCCTGAATATAATTGGCCTCCAGTAGTTTGTCCACCTCCGCTCGGATGATTTTATTCTACTCGGCACTAAAGTTCTACTTTCATTGCGTAACCGGTCGAGCATCCGAATAGACATGGAGTACATGCTTCATGACCATAGGTGAGACACCCATGATTTCCTTGGACTCCCAAGCAAAGATATCATTATTGCGTGTTAGACACGCAATGAGTTCTACTTTAAGCTTCGAGGACAGATCGGCCGCCACTTGAGTAGTAGCCTCTAGTCGGCTTGGTCAAATTTGCACCTCTTCTTTTTCTTTGTAGATGAGTGTAAGAGGAGCTTTACGAATGGTGTTAACCTCCTTCCACTGAATCTTTCGAGCGGCGTTAGCCTTCATCTTGACAATGCGAATGTAGCACTTGCATGCCACTAGTTGATCTCCTTTAACTTTCCTGACCTGATCATCCATGGGAAACTTTATTTTTGGCAGAACATTGACATGATTGTCCATAATTCATTTAGGGTCAGTGGGTTCAAAATGACATTATAGGTTGAGGGTGCGTCCACCACTATAAAGGTTGATCAATGTGTCCTTATTAGGGGATCCTCCTCTAAGGATATGGCCAGCTTAATTTAGTCAAGTGGTTGGACCTCATTGCTAGTGAATTCATATAGCGGAGTCATCATGGGCTGAAGATCACCTTCATTGACTTGTAGCTACTCAAAAGTTTATTTGAAGATGAAGTTAGCTGAGCTACCTATATCAACAAAGGTATGATAGATGTTATAATTGGTTATAATAGCTTTAATTATTAAAGTATCATCGTGAGGTATTTTGACCCCTTCCAAATATTTGGGCCCAAAACTTATTTTAGGTCCTTGGGCCTGCTCCTGACTGCAACCGACCATGTGGATCTCTAGTCAGCTAGCGTGTGACTTTCTTGCCCAGTTGGAGCCTCTGTCAGTCAAACCTCCTGCAATCATTCACTACAACAAAAACATTAAAAGACAACGGTTAAAAACCATTGGCGTAGGCCCTTTAAAACCGTTGTAATTGGCAATGTTGTTAAAAGTGGAGGCTATGACAACGGTTTTAAACCGTTGTCTTTGAAAGAAAAGACAACAGTTTTGCAACTGTTTTAAACCGTTGTCTTTGAATGAAAAGACAACGGTTTAAAACCGTTGTTGTTTAGAGTATTTTTATTAACACTGTCAGTTTACAACCGTTTTTGGGGCTACGACAATGGTTTTTAACCGTTGTCTTTGAGGGTGATAGCTAACAACGACGGTTTTAAATTGTTGTCTTTTAAATTATTATCTTTTAATACCAATATATCATATTTCAATATAAATATATAATAAAGAATCATAATCACAAAAGAAAGAATATTTTTCATATCAATGTCATTCAAAATGTTATTTATACAAGAATTGCAATCACAAAATAAGAAACATGTCTAATATTCAAATAAAATTTATCCCAATACAAATAAACAAATAAACTTCATTTACAACTAATGACCAATAGTCAAAAGACTAGAAACTTGTGATGGTGGTTCATGCCATGTAGGATTGCAAGTAATTATTGTCAACCCAAGCCCCATCACAATCTTCAACTTGTAGAATTTCATTGGACTCCTCTTTCTCACTTGCTGATTCTTCCATGTCAACCTTTTCCAACATTGTTGATCATCAATTCCATAATAAATCTAGTCTTCCCACACCAGCTCCATCAAAAAGTCCAATCTTTCCACCCCTTTGATAAGGCACCAGGAGATCTCGACATATAAAAAATACACATGAATAGTCATTTTCATTGGATTAGGAGTCTCCAATATGGAAGCTGAAAAATGTACATATGAAAATACTCACCCTTGTTTTATCTCGTATAACAAACAGTAGAGTGGTCTTATGAGGACTAAACAGTCTCAACATCACCTGTCATGAGGTAAACGAAAGCAACTAAGCAAAACTCAAATCAAAAGTATATGTAAAAAAGTTGTTCTAAGATGGGAATAAGATTAAGATAATAAAAGATAACCTGGAAGATTGTCTTTAAAAGAGGCTTGTTTGCCACTTGTTCTCGACCATTATCATGGCACCACCTATATCATAGAGGCAAATGCTCACCCTTGTTCTAGACAAAGGTAGCATTTGACGCATAATGAAAATGAACTTTCATGTTTATTAGGACTATATCAGAAACTACTAAAGCAAAAAGAGCACTCTGCTTCTCAAAGATAGTATCATCCTGAACAAAGTAGAAATACAACTCAAAGTTGTGTTATCGACAAACTGAGAAATGGAGTAAAAAAGCCAATTAAGGTAAACAAAGGAGAGAAAAGGCAAACAACTACAATTGTGAACTAGATTCAACAAGCTTATACTCAAATGTTTTCAAGGTGACTGCTCTAAAATTCAAGTCCTCAACATTACAAATAGAGCTTCTTAATTAACTTGTTAATGAAAACTACATGATTCTTAACCAACTTCATAAAGTATCAAATGGTTGCAATCGTGACAGCGAGCTTTCTAAAAGAAAGTCTTGAACAAGTTGAATTTCTCATCACATTGACTAATTTTGTTAAATGTTAGAGGTTTGTAAATAATGAGAATTTTACTTTATATGCCTTAAAATCATTCTAAGATAGGGACACCTCTTAGGCATATCTAGAACTTCACAAGATAAAATGCTTAATCCTATGCCAAAAGAGACATATTGTGAGTTCAATAGTTTGGTTAAGAATAATACCTCTCCTCGTTCTCGTCCATCAGTACCTTCTAAGCCCATAACAATTGTACATGGTTCAATCCCAACACAATTTGCTAACCAAATGCCTTTTGTGGGTTGTGATCTAAAATAACTCATATATCAGTAGCACTAAAATTGATAATATATATATACAAGAATTCAAGAACTTGCCTTCCCCTGAAAGCATCCATCTCTCGGAAGTTGGTGTCAAATAAATGGTTTAATAGAGTGCTCTTCCCTGTTAACCAAAATAAAAAAAGAAAATGAAGATCATTCATCAGCAATTATTGAATTTAACAAGTAAAAAAATTATATTGCTGCAAAAGCATATCCAAAAGGCAACAAAAATAGGGAAATATAGATATCTATTTTATAGAAAAAAATTCAAGACTCCCTTAAGACCATATATCTTGTACAAAGGAAGTAAAGATGAAGAACAAAAAAAATATTTCCAAATGTTTAAAAGTGAATAGTTCTTTAACAGTAAGCAATCCGCAAAAGCAAATGAGTTATTTGCCTATTTAAATCTTGAGAAGCAATTGGAAAAACAATAGTAACACTGAGGTTAGCGGCATAATTCATATAAATGAATAAAAGCAAAAGTTGAAACTAAAAGGTATTAGTTAGGTAACATGGTCCAACACTGACTCAATCACAGAAGTTACAATACAGTATAGTAAAATGGACAATGATAAATAGTGAATACCTAATATATTTCACTGTAATTATTCTTGATCATCTTCTAGGCAGCTAATTTAACCAAATAAAAATATAATTTGGAATGAACATATTCAAATATTACTGTCTCCCACATTTATATAATCCAAGACTAAAAACTATAACAAGAACAACCAATATGAGTCAGAAAGACCAATTATGTTCCAGAACTAGAATGCATAGAGAAAACAATGTTGGTCATGAATTTAATATCATTACCATATCAAATTTCTTCGAGTACTTATTATTTTTTTCAGAATAATTCTTAGACTTGTGAGCATCACTTGCTATTCCAAAGCCCAAGCAATCACATAGAAACAAATATGAACAATAATACATATGCAGAAGTTAACTTTATTCCCTGTAAAATTCTATGCTACTTGCCCCATACTTCCAGATTTATAGGAAACAAAGCAATGATAGAAAAAGGTAATTATCTTGATCAATAATATTTTTTTATTGAATTGACTTCATTACACAACAAGGAAGAAGTAATATCTCCAGCTACTCTAGTCTTTATAAGGGTAAAGAATTGAAAAATGTGATAATTTTTGACTCAGGTTGAATACCTCTAAAGTTCAAAATGTGAGATACCTTATAATAAACATAGCCTTCAAGCACATAAAATATGAAAATAGAATTCAAGAAACTCAAAGACATACAACTACTTTGTGGACCCATGATAGAAACTACAGCATAGGATAATCCATGCTTTGCCAACTTCACTGACTTCATAAAGTGTTCAAGACTTGTGACATTGAATACAACATCTCCGTCAATCAATTGGATAGAGCAACATTCATTAGCCATTTCTGCTTAAAAAAAAAAGAAGAAAACAGTAATTGATGTGAGGTCAAAGACAATTCTTTAACCGACACAATAGACATTTCAATTGAATTATTGCATTATGGAAGTGAAGTAATAATCCTTTAACATGATAGACATAATAGATTACTCATATCACAAGCCAATGCATATAACTTATCATACAACTATACTTATTGGTATTGATGAAGTCTATCTGTTGGTCAATTCCATTGGATTATAGGTTATTTTCTTTGTAATGACTTGGATGCTGAGATCTCTAGTTATGGTATCATCTCCTAGAAGCCAACATGACTACATGAAAGGCAAGCAAGGTCATGGATTCTAGTGAGTACTTAGATAGACTTGAACCTTCCTATAGTATCATCTCTAATTATGGTACAATCATTTTTCATAAACTTAAGGGGAAGTTGTTGATGTAGTTGTACTTGAGTTGGACTCATTTTAATGTGTTAGCAAAATCTATGACGTTATGTTTAAGTTGGACAAAACTTCTATATCCTCAAGCTTTAATCCATACAACAAACTTTAATGAGAAAAGTAAATGACCAAATTAAAAATAAAAATATGTTCTAGCTACATGCGCAAAAGGCAAAAACAACATATTCTGATACATAAAGCAGTTGGTCAACAAAACATGCACTTGTCCAAGAGTTTTCATACATGATACAGAGCATGACTCAACTGTTGCCTAGCTGTGTGTAATTGATTCTCAAGTGCAAAATTAGAAAGCATCAGAGCATCCCATTCCTATTTCAATAGAAGAAAAACAATATTAAATTCTTTAAGGATCAATACATTGGTTGTAAAGTATAAAGAAGGATTATTCTAGAAAATTAGGATAAGGACAAGCCATGGCAATAAACTGATATATGCAAATGATCAGACCACACAATCAAATCTATACTAATTAGTGAGTAGGACAGGGATGGACACTATATTTGAATTCGATTCTAATTATTCAAATTTTAATTTGAGCATATTTAAATTTAAATTGTAATTGTGGAGAAGTAAATAGAGTTCTATTTGAGTTTTTCCTAAAATTTTATTTAATTAAGGGTGGTAAACCAACTTTTGCAAAGGTCATATATTATACAGCCACTTTGTTACTGCATCATCATTTAAAGAATTAAGCATTAGCGAACACAAATGGATGGGACACTCAAAATGGTTGACTCACAGTACCTCTTTGTGAAGCTTTCATCAACAAGTCTACCGCGCATGAGGCAGAAAAGAATATCAAAAGTTCTTCTTTAAAGCCACATAAATCTGTCACCTACTTTTAAAAGTGTTTTTTTTGTTTCCATTGCAACATATATAGATGTCGATTGGCAAGAGATCATCATCAGGAGTAAGTGACATATTAAATTACCACAAGTGTACAGTGTGTCGTTGAGTAATAAAAACAATCGTCCGACTGCTTGTTGAGTATCAAAATGCTCGTGAAACTGATCCTCCTACTACAATGAACAATTAAACAAGACAAATTAGTGAGTAGAACAGGGATAGATACTATTAATGCAGTGATATTAATATTGTACCTTTTCTAAGCCATACATCAGCCATACATACATAATAATATGAACGAATAAGACACATAGGGCAGGAAGACCAGATAGCATCATAACAACAAAAGGAAAGTGAACCTCAAACTCCTCCAAGTTCTCCTTCCATGTGTCTGCGTCCCAAAAATCTACATCCATCTCACCCCATAATTTACAAACTTTAAGAGCAGTGTGCATCTCAATGACTTTGGCTTGCTGCCGAAGATAAAAAAAAATTGAAAACACAACTAATATAACTAAGCAAAAGAGAACAAAGATATCCAAGGAAAGCATATGAGGAGCACGTACTTGGGTGACCAAAATGATAGTCGGGATGAGGAAGATGGCAATGTGCCGCAAGGGCTTCCGAATCGCGAAGGCGTAGGAACGAAGTAACATGACAGCGATGAGCGTCTTCCTGGAACTTGTCTCCAGGAAGATTATCGTGTTCTCCTTCTTTGCTTTCTCCAGCACCTCCAGCTAATAGTTGTGATGATCAAAGGAGCAGACGGATGACTCCAAGACAACAAAACAGAGGAAGATGTAGGTAGAAGGAGAAATGGGAACCTGCGGGCGAAAGTCTCGGGATCAGGCGGTGGGTCAATGTTGTTCATCTCTGCTACTTGTGTTGTTCCCCGAGCGCTAACCCAACTTCATGAACTTGTTTCACCCTCTTGACCTGTTT
Source organism: Zingiber officinale (assembly GCF_018446385.1). Lineage (NCBI taxonomy): Eukaryota > Viridiplantae > Streptophyta > Magnoliopsida > Zingiberales > Zingiberaceae > Zingiber > Zingiber officinale. The sequence continues at coordinate 154,488,814 of NC_055992.1, read as the reverse complement.
CTGGTGGTCCAGGACGACGACGACGTAGCTTGGAAAGGAATGGAGAAGGGGCTACGGGTTTAGGGCTTGGAGAGGAAAGGAGAAAGAAAAACGTGAAGTAGGTGAAGAGATCGTAGGTTGGACGGAAATGCTTAAGGATCGAGAAGGTAAAGGGGGGAATGCGGCGACAAAAAATTTCGAGGAGAGGGAAAGAAAAAACGCGGTGGCAAAAAATGGTGAAGGGGAAAAAACGTCGAAGGAAAAAAACAATGGTATTCAACAACACTTAATAGACAACGGTTTTCAAAAACCGTTGTCGTAATCCAAAAAAAAAACGCACATAGACAACAGTTTTCAAAAACTGTTGTCATAGCCTTTAAAAACCGTTGTCGTAGCCCCAAAAAAGTATAAATAGACAACAGTTTTTAAAAACCGTTGTCGTAAGTTAAAAAAATTGTAAAAAATACAACGGTTTTTATTAAACCGTTGTTAAAAGGTAAAAAAACAACGATTTGGCATTAAATCATTATCGTTTGAGTGTTGTTGAATGAGGATTTTCTTGTAGTGATTAGGGTTCTCTTCTTGCCGCATGTGGGGGGGGGTTACTACTGTTGGACTCGGGCGGGAGCCTGGGCTCAATCTCCTTACAGTGGGAGTGTTCTTTGACGTCGCTCCATGACCTAGTAATCTCTTCATGGAGGTCCATTTGACCACTAGTAACGACGATGATTGGACGACAGTGAGTACTAGCGGAACCCCTGGTCGGCTGCTTGGAAATTCCCTAGATTGTAACAATCCCAGGTATCTGGGTCTCTGATGGTGCTATACATAAAACTTTTACGGAGCCCATCTAGGGGGCTCAGTGTATCTTGCCCGTTCGACCTCCACCTACTGTACGACATGAGGTCACGAATCTTGTTGATGAAGATAAGGACTCACCCAAGGTCCTTTATGTCGAAGAACTGTTGGCACTTGGTCCTCAAGAGCTGAGGCCAGAGCACGCGTGGTGACTTCCTTCTTCCAAGTAGACTGTGGATTTTTGACATTGATGTACTCAGTCGCTCAGCTGAGTAGATAGTCGAAATCTCTGGGGGCTCTTGATTAGGGAGAAAAAAAATTGTTGTTTGTGAGACCTTGAGAAAAGGCACTCACCGGGATTCCTAGTGTGGCTGAGGGTACATCCATGTCCGCCTGATTGAATTTCTTGATATAGACCCTGAGATTCTCTTTGGGCCCTTGTTTCATGGAAAAGAGGCTCAGGGTGGTTTTTGTAGAATCGATGGGCATGTGAGAGGAGGGGTGAATCATGTGTCTTTTAAAAAATCAATCTTTTCGACTGTAAAAATGAGTACGCTATAGAATAACACAACACAGAAACAAAAAAAAATGAACAAGAACTTGAGGTGTTACTTGGTTCGGAGCCTTTGAAGACTCTTACTCCAAGACCTGCGATCCCTCGGATTGTATCGACAGACAATCTACTATAAACCTCTTCTAAAACCACCAAAAGAGGGAATTGAATATAAGATATCGAAGAAAGGGAAGTGTAACAGCCTACACTTTATTTTTGTAGGGGTAATAAAAAATGTAGTAATTAGTTTCATTACTAACTCGTATGAAGAGGATCCGTAAGTGCTCAGGAGTTGGCATCGGTTTGTTGGCAGCAATTGGAAGTCATGGACCAGTAGCACAACAGCAATTGAACATGTTCGCAGCAATAGAAAGATCTTTGCAATTTTTAGATAAGATTTGTGACGAAGGCTGCTCGAACAAGGCTTATATATACTATTAAAGGCGCCTCCAACTTCATCTGAAGTGCCTCTAGAAGCAACTCTTACACCCTTATCGTTAGGGATGACAATTTTCCCCGCGGGTTTGGGGCCCCGTGGGGAAAACCCAAAATGGGGATGGGGATCCCCGATTTTTCGGGGATGGGGCGGGTTCGGGGCGGGTATGGGAATGTTATCCCCATCCCCGAACCCGCCCCAAATTTTATTATTATTATTATTATTATTATTATTATTATTATTATTATTATTATTATTATTATTATTAAATAATATGATTTTTTAAAAAAGTATTAATAATAGTGTTAATATTAATATTAAATTTTTTGAAAATATTATTAATATTGATATTAATATTAATATTATCATTAATAATAATTATTAAATAATAATAATAATATAAATTAAATTTGAGAATGAGGCGAAGATGGGGGCGGGGATGGGGATTTGATCCCCGTGGGTTCGGGTTCGGGGAATCCCCGAATTCGAAAAAATGAGAACGGGGCGGGGATGGGAATGGCAAACCCGCCCCCGCCCCGCCCCATTGTCATCCCTACTTATCGTTGGAATCGATAAAACCCACAACCTGTGGATTTTATACTCTTGAGGGTCCTTCAAAGATCTTCGAAACACCTCCAGTGCCAAGCCTCAAGGCGCCTTCATCCGCATGGGAGGTGCCTCTATGCCCTTCCACACAGGGACTTTGACCAAAACATCTGAGGTTCCTCCACTAGAACAAAAGGCACCTCGGGTCACTATTCATCCAAGGCTTGAATCACTTTTTGCTCCTGTAAAATGTGTTAGTCCAAATAACAAACTATACCATGTAAAACAGAGTTTAGTACAATGATAAAATAACATTGTTAATTAGATCTTATTTTTTCAATACCAGGATCTAGTCATGGTCTTACTCTAGGTTTCCAAAATGGGTCCAAAGTGGACTTGTGCCTAAAGTCACTAATTGGGGCTCGTCCTAACTGGAACACTCTCCTCCAATGCCTTACCTCACTTACCATGCAGAATCACTTGATTTACCTTTTGACCCACCAGGTTTTCCTACCAGTTGTCAGGTCCCCATGCCCAACTAGACTTTGGCCAACTGTTAGGTCCTACAGACTCAGCCCGATTTTTTGCCAGATATTAGGTCATTCCCTAACCTATCTAGATTTCTACACCAGCTATCAGGTCCTCCATATATAGTTAAATTTTGGCCTGGTGTTAAATTCTCCAGACCTAGATGGATTTCAATCTAGTGTCAGGTCCTTTAGACTCATCAAGTCCTACACACTTGGTACAAAGGTTAGCTCGCACCACACATAAATTTAATCTATTTGTTATTTATCAAAATTTATGTTTGACCATTGGTGCTAACTATACCAATAGTTTTGTGGTAACGATGACTACTAGAAAAATGATGAAGGAAATCCTTGCGAAAATCCTTAAAACAATATATAGATTCGGTCGGCAATCACTTGAACTACCTCTGTATTGAGCCAGAGAGAGTAGTGAAGAACACTCGACACTTTACATCGTTCGTGTACTGGTGACGGAGGCCAGTGTTCTTAAACTTGAGGAGGTGATCTTCGAGGGTAGTTAAGTCTCTATATTCCCTTATCATCAGGGGTTGATAATGTTTTGATACTTTGTCTCTCAAGATCTCCTAGGATAATGACATACTTGCCCATTCAGGAGAGTCATTGAATCTTGGGGCTTTCCCCTTGTGTACATCCCGCATGGGCGTATCCCTTGTAGACGATACTTGGGGTCTTTGCTCTCGACCCACAACAGAGTGTAGAATAGTGCCCAGTGGTGTGCTATCGGGGATGGTGGCACAGATGATAGGTCGACCAGCCAGATAAGTAATTGCGCAAACCTCACCGTTGGTGGAGGAACTAGCTGAAACTCGGCCAGACCTTCTACTTGAGTCCTTTTAGTATGAGGACCAGCCCTGAGCGTAGTCGGATCATGAGGCAACGTGCTAGCGATGGCTGCTTGCTACTGCTGCATAATCTTTTAAGCCCGGGTTGTGACCAGCTGCTTAAAATCTTCTTGAGACAAGGTGACGGTAGTGAATCATCCAGCTTCTTCCATCTCTATGTTTCAGATTTAGGCAAAAACTCCCATAGACGGCATCAAATTTAATCCTATATGAAAACTAGAGAGATAGTGCGTTGGGTAGGTGGTTGTACTATTGACTGCATGAAGACTTTGAATTAGAGAAAAAGGGGCTTCTTCTTCCTCTCTACACACACCAAAGAGAGTAGACAGGGCGTCAACACCAAAAACCAGGGAAGGAGTCCCTGGCGTAGGCTCTCCTACGCTCAAGTTAGTATGTTGGCTGAGTGGAAATAAGAATAGTGGATGAGTGTGAATAGCTGAGTGTAATTGACTGTAACTTAATGTGATTTCACATACCTCGCCAACGGAGAAGACCCCTCCTTTATATACCATTTCTCATAACCTCCGCAATCATAAGATGACAGAGAATGTTGGGTGTCAGATGTTGTCAAGTAAGGAAATATATACAGCCTAGGAGGCGCCTAATCACCATCCGAGGAATCTTTCGTTACTCGTGTGCACCCCTTTTGTAACTTATGTTATTAATGAAGTGGTTGAAAGAATATGTTGTCATAAGCTGTCGACTGATGGGAAGTGTAATCATCTTTAAAAAAAAGGTTCTAATGAATGCTCATATTACAATAGAGGAATATTCTTTGACAAAATGATTGTTACTCTGACAAGTTATTGTGATTATCTGACTATGTAGTCTATTGAGTATATCTTGACTAGATCTTTAAATCAGCTGACTATATAGCCACCCTTCCCTGAAGCCCTTGGTTATGCACTAGGTGATGCTAGAGATCTGCTCTAAAAGTAATATGAAGTTAAGTCCCCTAGGTCTGGTCAGTTCTTTGGCCGACCGACCATATACCAGGATACTTGCCTCTGAGAAATTGGAAACTATGTCCGGTCGGTTCTTTAGCCAACCGGCAATATAGAAGGATACTTGCCTCTGTGAAATGAGAAACTAAGTCCCATGAGAAACTAAGTCCCAGGAGAAACTAAGGCCCGATGTATCATATGCTCTGAGTGTTATGAGCAGATACTAATCTGATCTAGGAATGAATCATTGAGTGGCTATCAACATGATCCTTAAGTACTTAAGAAGAACTAAAGATATGCTCTTAGTTTATGGAGATGGTGATATGACCATACGTGGATATACAGATGTTAGTTTCCAGACGAACAAGGATGACTCCAAGTCCCAGTCTGGATTCATATTTATATTAAATGGAGGTGAGGTTAATTGGAAAAGTTCCAAGCAAGACACTATTGCAGATTCTACATGTGAGGCAGAATACATTGTAGTTTTGAAAGCAGCAAAGGAAGCGGTTTGGATCAAGAAGTTCGTTACTGAACTTGGAGTGGTTCCATCCATTGTTGAAGCATTACCTGTTTACTGCGACAACACTGGAGTCATTGTACAAGCAAAGGAACCGAGGTCTCATCAGTGATCAAAACATGTGCTTCGCTATTATCATCTGATTAGAGAGAACATTAGTAGGAGAGAAATACAACTCGAGAAAATTCCCACTGAAAGGAATCTAGCGGATCCTTTGACAAAGGCTCTACCACAAAGAAAGTTTGAGAGTCACGTCTGTGTTTATGATTTTAGACATCGTGGCGATTGGCTTTAAGCCAAGTGGGAGTGTTAGAATTTTAGGGATATCCTAAGGCAATCGCCTTACGATTTTTTCTATTTATTTGATAAGTATAGATTCACTATTTGAGTGCATATTATATGTTTGATTATCTTAAACTCATTTACTGAATGTCTGTAATATAATTCATAGCATGAGAGAATTTATGATTGGATCACAACTTGTGATTATCTCTACATGTGCAATTGTGAATATATTAAAATTTTTCTAGTCATCAAATTGATGTATTTAGATACCATCAATTCTGTAAGATTAGCACGGGTTATACTCCTTGGTTCGGCCAAGTAGTTATTTTCTCACTGGCTAGACATATTGGGATGTCGAGAGTTAAATGTAGAGGTTGGTTATGGTAACTAGTTTATTGGAGTGACTCGCTGTAAGACTTCATATGGTTCTCTACATATATAGAGATATATGTCTATGAAGTTCTTACTACAACACGAGTGCAAGTTTCCTTCGACTTGAGTTATACAAGTTATCTTGGTCATGAAGACTTATACTTTGACATCTTAAGTAACCATCTCATTGAGGTGTGTACCCGAGATGATTGGGTATAAGTTGAAGTCTCCGAAAGTGTTTGGATAGCCCACAGAGGACTCATCACTCCTTGCGAGGAGATGTATACCCTATGCCCACTCGTTAAGATTATTACTCAAAGTCTTTGGCCAAAGCATAACATGTTAAGAGTGTGAGACTCTTGTACACATGTGCAAGTAATTTGAATCCGCAGAACGAGGAAGTATTACTTGGGCTAGGTGTGACGTAGTCAGCCTAGTAAGGACAAGACACATAGATCATGTTCTGAACCAAGTAGGTATAAGATGAGTGAAAGGAACAAGGCACGACTCACTGTAACTGTTGAAGGGTTTAGAATTAATTTTAAGATCAACTATGATTTTTCGTCCAATTGGGGATCATGATGTACTACTAGGTATCACTTATGATCGTTCTATAATAAAGTAGATAATTATGGACGACCAAGATAAACCGGGAACCTATTGAGTCACACGCACTAACGAGTTTCTCAAAGACGTAAAATAGGTTAAAGAATAGGATTCTTAGATCAAGAGATAAATATTTGGTTGGACCATATATAAGATAAATATGGAAATATTTGTCACAATGGAAGCACGGATGGGCCACATCTCTTATAGAAGAGTTGGACCATACGTGGTTTAATCATGAATTAGTCATGAACCAACTTGATTTAGTTGTGAACCAAACCAAGAAGTTAATGGGCTAATTTTTGATTAAAGGATAATAGGTTGGATTTGGGATTTCTAATCCAACTTATTACTGAGGGCTATATATTAATATGGTTGAGAGAAAATTATATACATGAGATTATTAATTGGCTTGTAAGATTTTGGAAAACCTTAACTCAATTTCTCTTCTCCTCTCCCTCTCCCCTCTCTCTTTGTCGCTACCAACAAGGGGAAGCCCTTCCCTTATTGTCGTGACCACCACAAGGAAGAAATCTCTTCCTTGTGTGCTTCTCTTCCTCTTCTCTTGATCCCTCTTCTTCGCTCGTAGCTAGTAACTTCCGAAGGAGAGGCTTGTACTTAAGGAGTTGCTTTGAGGAGCTCGGCATGGATACGAATAGAGGCGAGGCTCGACAACATCGCTACGGTTGATGCCCTTCTTGTTATAGGTCATCCATAAGGTACACCTATCGTAAATTTACTTTCCATAAAAATGTAATTATGCGATCATGTTTGGCATGTTGTATCCTTGTATGCGTGTGGTGTGTGTGATGTAATAATTTAGGAATTATTATTGTTTATTTTCTGCTGCGCATATTTACGAAACATGTTTTAGCGCACACTACATCGGGCATATCCCAATAGCTCGAGGAGAAGGTTAGAAGATAGGTTTGGGTGAGCCCAATTCTAAATGATCGAAATCACCCACACGAAGCTGCTAGAGTCTGCCAGCAGTTGCTAGAGATGTCTTCAAGGAGATGGAAGGCACCTTCAAGCCCTCATGGAAGGTGCCTTTAAGCATGTTGAAGGCACCTTCAATACCCGTTAACCGAAGATAAGGTTTTATCTTTAACGGATAAAACTTATTTTATGGAAGGCGCCTTAGACCTACTTAGAGGCACCTTTGAGCAGCAGATAAGTTTTTCTAGGGGCTATTAAAAGACCCCTAGAGCTAGGAATTAAATAACAACTTAACTACAACTTCTGTAATCACTTTCTAGTCTTTTTCTAAGCTATCAACGTCTGTAAGAGGATACTCCTCCTTCAACAAAGAAGATTTCTAGTGAAGCTTCTTCAACATCTTGGATTAACAACCACCTAGGTTGTAACTAAGTAAATCTAGCCTTCTTACTATTTACTTAGAAGTTGTTAATTTTATGCATTCTTATTTTGTTTAATTAATTATGCATAACTAATCAAATCCAAAAGATCGCTAAAGAACTTGTTTAATTTTTGTAGGCAATTCACCCCCCCCCCCCTCTTGCCAACCCTACCGGGACTAACAATTTTTATCAGAGCCAAACAACTTCAGAATGACTAACCACCTCTAAAGCAACAAGACGATGACCAGTTCAAGTATTCATCCACCAAAGTTTGAGGGAGACTTCACGCAATGGAAACGTCGGATGGAGGTTTTTTTTAAAACAGACTTTGAAATATTTTTAATAATGAAATATGATTTTGTAGCCCCCAAGGACCAACAAGGAGCTGAAAAAGAAGAGTACTCACAAACAAAGAAAGAACAAGCCGACTTCATGGCGAATGACAAAGTAGAGTTCCATCTGCTAAGCATTCTTTTGTCCCAGGAGGTCAATCAGATCGACAACTATGATTTCGCTAAAGAGTATTGGGAGAAATTCTTGGAACTACATGAAGGTACTTCGAAAGTTAAGTTAGCAAGACGGGACATCCTCCAAACCCAACTAATGAACCTCCGGATGAATAAGAGAGAGAAGATAGATCAACTCCAAGTAAGGATCAAAGAACTCATCACTCAGCTCAAAAATCTCAGAGAATTGGTAACAAATCATGATTCTATCTGGTAGCTCAACGCTTTTCCGAGCACTCCTAAATGGTCATCCTTAGTAGATGCATACTATATCTCTAAGAACTTCGAGGTAAGTACACTAGAAAACTTATTTTTGACTTTCAAACTTCACAAAACTTGATGTGTAAATCCCATAGAAACTGAGAAGTCGAATGACAACCTTTCCCTAAAGGCCTAGAAGGACGAACAAGACTCCGAAGTGCCAATCGATGGAGAAGAAGCATCCCTAATAGTAAGAAAATTTAGTAAGTTTATTAAATCTAATAAATTTAATAAGTCATCGGCGAAAAAGCACCTTCTGAGCAAAAGGAAGGTTCGATACTATAACTACCAAGAAGAAGGGCACATCAAGGATGATTGCCCTAAACTAAGGAAGAAGGAAAAAGATAAGGACAAAAGACCAACAAGATCAAAGCAAAAAACTTGAAAGCGACATGAGACGAATCATCGTCATTAGAATTAGAACTAGAAGAGTACATTGGATTAGCCTTGATGGCAGACTACCAGAGGAACGTCGAAAGTTCCTCAGAGATGAGCATTAATGAAGGAAAAGGATCCTTAGAGGAAAGTAGTCATGAAGTGGGAGGAACAAACTATGAGGTAAGTGAGATATGCGCACTATCTCCTAAAAAGTCTTTCAAATTCATTAAGATGCTTTCAAATATATGCTAAAATTAGAAAATAAAAATGCTAAGCTTAAATGAAACTTAACAAATTCATGCCCTTTAGTAATGTATGATAATTTTAAAATGAAAAATAAAAAACTAAAAGCACAAATGAAGAAACTGGAAAATAAGAATACATCTTTAAATGTTTTTTCAAGGGTTAGAAATTATAATAAAATAAACTAGTACATTAGAAATCATAAGGGACAAATAAGAAAAATCCCTAGAAATTATGTACTACTAAAATTTCTAATGAATCCAGTAGGTAGGAACCTATATTGGGTTTCAAAATCATTTTTAGATTAAATTTCCCATTTTATTGATTTATTATGGTAGAAATTGTTCGACTTAAAAATATTTTTTTGAATAATCTTCCATTTGAATTTTTCTATTCAAAATTTCTAGACTAATAAAACGAAAATTTTCTCAAAATTTTCTGATAAACAATAAAATTTTTATGAATTATTTTCTAAAGAGTTATTTTTTAAAATTAAAATTCAAGATAATATAAAAATGGAAACTTTAATTTTTCTTTCAATTAACAACATGTTTTAGTTGAACATATATTTTTAAGATTTATTTTTAAAAATTAGGTTGTTCTACTTAAATAAATTATTTCTGCTAAATTAATTAATATCTTTTTATGAAAATTTTTCTACCAATCTAACTTACTCTGTTTAAGTTTGACAAAAAATTTCAAGATTTTTCAAAACTAAAAAGTAATTTTTAAATTATTTTTGTCAAAATAGAAGATTAGCTAGTAAAAATAGGATTTCTTTTAGATTATTTCTGATAAATATTAACTTACTAGCAATTCTTATGATGTACCCATAGAATTTTTTTTCAAAATTTTCTAACTATTTATTTTATTTTTCTCAATTTTTTATGTGATCAAAAGGGGAGAAATAGTTATAAGTTAAGGGGGAGTTGGGATAATTAAAAATTTATTTTCTACACTAATTTACAAAATAATTAGTATCATGACAATTTTCTTCAGTTATTTATTATATTGCATTTTGTTTTAATCCTAACTTAATTTGGATTGATGCATATCAAAAAGAGGGAGATTGTAATCACCCTGTGGTAGTTTTGATGTGGCAAATCAAGTTAAGTTAGGTCTTGTTTGTATTTGATGTCTTATGTCTAAGTGTGCAGGAACTTAGGAGCACAAAAAGTCGAACGAAAAACGTGGAGGACAAGAAGGATAGTGTGAGAAGTGAGTCGACGGATTTGGTACATCCGAGGGACAAGAAGTTACGAAAGAGTACACCGGCATACAAGAGAAATCACTCGAGGAGAAGGCCAAAAGATGGGTTCAAGTGAGCCCAATTTCAGATGGTCGAAATCACTCACACGAAACTATTGGAATCTACTAGCAGTTGTTGGAGGCGCTTTCAAGGAGATGGAAGGCGCCTTCGAGCCCTCATGGAAGGCGCCTTCAAGAATGTTGAAGGTGCCTTGAATACTTATTAGCCGAAAATAAAGTTTTATCTTCGATGGGTAAAATTTGTCTTATGGAAGACGCCTTAAACCTACTTGGAGGTGCCTCCAAGCAGCGGATAAGTTTTTCCATATGATATAAAAAGACCTCTGGAGCTAGAAATTAAATAACAACTCAACTACTACAACTTTTGTAATCACTTCCTAATCTTTTTCTAAGCTGTCAACATTTGTTAAGAGGCTACTCCACCTTCAACAAAGGAGATTTCTAGTGGAGCTTCTTCAACACCTTGGATTAACAACCACCTAGGTTGTAATAAAAAAAATCTAGCATTCTTACTATTTACTTAGAAGTTGTTAATTTTATGTATTATTATTTTGTTTAATTAATTATGCATAACTAATCAAATTCAAACGATCGTGAAAAGATTTGTTTAATTTTTGTAGGTAATTCACCCCAACTCTTGCCGACCCTATCAGAACCAACATATTGTTCTCTTATGGGTTGTTGTGATTCTTTGACAATGATGTCCCCTGGAGATAATTTGATTGGACGCATATCCGACTAGCTATATGTAATTGGAGATTAATAAGAATAGGGAACTAAGTCCCTTTAGTCTAGTTGACTATTAGGACGACCAGCTATATGCTGAGCTATATTGTAGTAGTGAGAAAGAGTTGTCCTCTTAGTTCGAACGACTCTGAGTCCGACCGGTTGTATACTAAGAGTACTTTTGCTGGGAAGTAGGGAGCTCAGTCCTAGGTCCATCTGGTACTTTAGACTGAGCAGCTATATGTAACAAGACTTGCCTCCGAACTATTATGCTGGGATCTAGAAGTCCGATCGGATCTCATCCTAGCCGGCTGTATGTTGGGAAATATTGTCTTTATTGTGTGTTGACAGAATACTTCTAGAGGATGGGGAGCTAAGACTCGTTTGACGACTGACATTAAGGTCGTTCGAGTTTATTTTATATATCTTAGCATCAAGTGGAGCTATATGTCCTCCCAGTCCGGCCAGTTCTAGGATCGACCGACCATATACAGAGAGACTTATATTCAAAGAATGAGGAACTGAGTTCCTTAAGTCCAACTAGCTACTGGATCGGATGACTTTATTTTGAGAGTCATTACTCAGAGTGAGAAGTTGAATCTTGGTGAGAATAACTCGTTCAGATGCATCTACTCTGACTCTGATTTCCACCTCATCATGAATTTAACCACCATCTCATCTTAACTTTGATTGTCATATCACCTCTAGACCCACTTACAATATACCATATCAGTACTAAATTTCAGTATGCCTCTAGAAACTCTACGCTTGAGGTTTCTGTGCTTCTAGACATGTTTTGACTCTGGTTATTTGATGGTTTGTGCTATGGAGTCATGGAAACTATACTTTTCTTGATCTCACTTCTATTTATTGGTTACCTCTAATTCAACAAAAAAGACTATTTATTGCATATTACTATTCATGAATTGATATTGTAATACCCTCATGTTTATGTGTGTATTCATCCCCATGTAATTTCAATACCACTTGTTTACTTGATCCATGTTCAACGAGAATTGTCTTTTCACTTCAAACTGTTTTTCACTCTTTGCTCCATGATCAAAAGCAATTTAGTTGCACATAGAAACAAGGATTGATCTAAAATTGATGTTTTATGCTGTGTTGATAATGCTTTTCTTTGTTGCAATAGACTTTGATAGTATTATAGTGCTGAGAATTATGAGTTGGTTGATTTCCTACTAATTGAATTCCATGTGTTCATGTTTTTTCTAGTGTATTACAAACCATTTTAACTGGTGTTGGTTTGATTGGCCATATCTATTTTTTTTATTTGTTTATTTATCTCTTTTGTAGTTAGTCCTGAACAATGATTTTTATTGTCTTTTCAGGCTAGCCAACCTATTCATTGGAAGGTTTCCTTTGACATCGTAAGCCACCTAGTGATTGGTGAACAACAACTTAGTCAAATTCTTGTTTGGTTTACTTGAATGTGGTATAAAGATGATTAGTTCGTTTTCAATACTTCTATCAATTTATTTCTAGATTAATATAAAGGAGATAAATTATAAGTGGCTACTAGCTATTAAGTGGTCAAGATATGAGAGAAGATATACTTGGGTATGTCAAATTTTAATCCCATGATCTAATGTAGCAACACCTCATATTTTAACTATCGCACCGTCCCGAAGGGATAATTTTTTTTAGTTTACTTAAAGAACTATAAAAATGTGGCAAATGTGACAAAGTGTCCTAAAATTGTCTTCTTATCATTGTGGCATTTTATATTGTGTTAGTATAAAAGATCTTGTTCTTTGGTTGGAAATTAATATTTAAATCTTTGTTATTATTGAATTATTGTTGTTGTTATTAAAAGTTTATAGTATGTTTGTTCTAAATTGATACTGTTTTGTTGTTTTTTATTTTGATTTGGAAATTATTTTGTCTTGCAGGATATATCCAGATTCAACAACCTTACTATTGCCAATAGGTGACGTATCTGGTAATACTAAAGTTGATAATAGAATTTTCTCATTCTTCATCGACTTGTTTTCTATAAAAGACTGCTTCACAACCAAATTAACATGTATTTCACTAAACATATTTATGATCTCTATAGTTCATATATTTATTGTGACTAGAACTTGAATTTGCTCTCTCCTCAATCCTTGGGGGGGTTCTCCATCTGTGTCAATTGGATCTATTATACCTGCAATAAAGAACCTACTTGAGTTGATACATACTGAAGAAAGTTGTTGTTGTTGTTATAATTTTATAATATGACAGTTGTAAATTGATGTTCTGTGTTATAGATCTTGTTCCTTTTGTTGGAAATTAATGTGCCTAAATTCATGTTGTTATTGGATTCTTGTTGTTGTTGAAATATTATATCTTGTCTATTGCAAATTGATATTCGGTGTGTTATAAAATGATTTTATCTTTTATTTTAAAAAATATTTTATCATAATCGTATTCTTGTTGAGATTTTTTGGGAAATATTTTACCTTAGATTGACATGGAACCAAATTCTAAATGTTCGGGTAATTTTTTTAAATGTGTTCAAGCCCTCAATCATTACAATACATCGTACTGAGAGATGACTTTTGTACACTATTCGGGCAAGACAAATGCATATAACAATCTAAATGTAAATGATATGATGATGATAATCACCAAATTTTACCATATTTAAGATCCTTTAGCTCCCCTCTTTTTGAAGATATAAATTTTTTTATTTTTAGAACGACCTAAGTCCATCAGCCAGTTTTGGTCAAATTGGATGATGGATCAAACGACCTTGTATCACGCCCCAAGGATATGCTTGTCCTCCATGTTAGTTAGAGCCCTAGAGCCAATCATTTGATAATTGTATGGACTCAGTGTATCATATTCTTGTATATTAATAAAGGCATTTGTTTGGTTATTATACTTATTTGTATTAGTGCCAAATAGACTAAGTATAATAGCGTCCTTGAGTAGAAGGTTCATACATATATCAATCGATTAGTTGAATCGATAGTGAGATGATATAGGGAACACTACACTAAATCATTCCTAGTCGAGTATTAATATTCAAGGACAATGTTAATGCAATAAGACTAGCATATAGGTCAGCTCGATGACTTGATCTCACAAGTCATGGATATAGAGATATCAAGCTGACACATGGGTATACATTGGAGAATGTATACTGAATGACCCGCCATGAGAAAGTATCATGGATCGTTATATGAGTGTCATATACTTTCTCATGTGGCTATTAGTATGACTATTAGTCCTTAGACCTGAAGTCACCATGGATCCCTACATAAGGAGTTATGTACTTTGGTTTCGTCAAACGTCACCCGTAACTGGGTGGACTATAAAGGCGATTACTGGGTATATAACGAATTATGTAGAGGGATGTGAGTGATGTAGATGGGATCTATCCCTCCCATATGACGGGAGCGACATCGGTATTCTTGATAGAGTGAGACCACTAAGTGCATGGCCATACCCAAATGAGTCAACATTAGATGTTGAGCTCATTTGATCGAGTGAGTCTACTTGGAGTTCAAGATTTAGATTGATTAGAGGATGACACGGTCTATGCCTCATATTGATCAATCTAGATGTCTAGGATAGAAGGACAATGTCACATATATTGTGAGGAGTCACAATTAGTAGTCACAAGGTGATGTCGGATCTCGACATTCTTGTAACTTGGGTAGTAATGATGTGTTGCTAGATACCGTTCATTACTTATGCTCCTAAATGGGTTTAGGGCATTGCCAACGTTACAAGAACCTATAGGGTCACACACTTAGGACAATTAGATGGAGATTAGGTTCATATGATGAACCAAGAGGATTAGATTCATTTGATGAATCAAATTGGATTAAGAGTAATCCTAATTGGGCTAACTTGAGTTCGACTCAAGTTGATTCATGTGTTCAATAAGTCTAATTTAGATTTTGACTCATTGAATTAATTTAATTTAATGAATTAGATTCATTATATTAAGTTGGCTCGAATCAAATGGTTAGATTAGATCAACCATGGTAGAGATTGAGTCAAGTTTGACTTGACTTGAGAAGGAAGACCAAAAGTCAATTTTGACTTGACCTTTTGCCACCTCATTGGTGAGTTGGCATTAGGTGGACCAATAATGATGTTCCACACCATCATGGGTGCCACCTCATGGAAGTTACAAAGCCATTTTCATAATAACTTCACATTAATTGCATTTAATGGGGAGTTACACAATGAAGAGTGGCCGACCACTTTGGTTTGAATTGTGAATTCATTTTTCCATTCAAGTGGTGTAACTCCTTCTTCTTCCTTGGGTTCTCTCCTTGCTCTCCCTCCTCTTCCTTGCCGTGACCTATCAAGGTGCTAGCACACCTTTGTTTAGGTTTTCTCCATCAAGAATTATTCGTGTGGATACTTCTAGAGGACCGACGCTTGACGGTCTAGAGATCCGGCAACTCCTTGGACGAGCGGGAACGCGAAAGGACACGCTTCAAGGTATATTCTTAACACATAGATCTAGGAGTAGATCTAAAAGGTTTTTCAAACTCGTACTCGTATTTATTTTTGGTTTTCCTTGCACGGATCCGTTGGCCTTGGGTGATTCGGGGTTTCCGCGACGCGAAAAGCGGTTTTCGCGGCCCGAAAAATCCAACAGTGGTATCAGAGCCACGTGCAAGGCTTGTACGAGTTTGTTTTTGGTTTTATGAAAACCAAAAGTTTCTGTAATTTTCTGTAAAATTATGATTTTCGAGTTTTTATGGGTAATTTTTCCGTAGAAGCGAAGCACAAGTGTCTCTGCACTTGTAGGCTTTGGCTACCGGAAAGATTTTTCCAAAACGACTTCGTTTCGCCCCAAAATTTTTTGGGACAGCGGGCTTGGGTGCCATTAGATCGCTTAGGAGCAACTCACGATGGTTAGATCGCGGGTAGGGGTACTGCCCCTAACCTCGCAAGGGGATTTGCTCCGCGGTTGCACTCGAAATCGCTAAAAACGAATCCGCCGGGAAGATTTTTCCGAAACGGCAATGTCTCGGCCCAAATCGTTTTGGGACAGCGGGTTTAGGCGCTGTTGGATCGCAAAGGAACCCTCGCGATGGTTAGATCGCGGGTAGGGGCGCTGCCCCTGGCCCCGCAAGGGGATCCGTTCCGCGCGAAACCGCTAAACGGGTCCGCCGGGAAATTTTACTCGTAAAATTGTAAAAATTAATTTTAAAATTACAGAAAATTATGAAAAATATATAATTTTGAATTATATATTAATTTTGTGATAGTCATGGCCCAAAAACCCAATATGATTAGATTGTGTTGTAATTCATAATACGGCATGCGTGCCGTTATGTGTTTGCGAGTGTTGTATTATATTCGCGACCTGCGCGTCGTGCCTTCTTTTATATTCTTGTTGTAAATTAGATTTAGACTCGAATGTAACTCGAGTTTCAAATTGTAATGTACAAATTGGAGCGGTGGAGGGTCCACACGAGACGGAGTTCCGAGGCGGGCACGAGCAACACAAGGTGGTCAAAGGGAGGAGCTTGGAGAAGCTGTTGACCCTAGGTTGACCAATCGATCTTCTCATTGGCTTGAGAAGATCGTAGTAGGGCCATGACTAAATCACAAATAGATTAATTAATTGCTTGTGTATGTGATGCATATTTAATAAGTAGTTAATTAATTAGTGCCTTACGATTAGATTAGATCTAAGTCGTGCACATGATGCACCCTTGCGATTAGATTAGATTTAAGTCATGCACAAGATGCATCCTTTTCGATTAGATTAGATCTCAATCGACTCAACTCTAATGCCTAACCGTGCCGTGATACCTATCACTACCTCGATCACATGTATTGTTGAATCTGCCAAAGCAGAGCAATACATATTATCTTGGTAGGGTACGGAGGGACAATCTTGGTCTCGCCTATCAACGCATGGGTGAATACAAACTCAATTAGATTGAGTATTCCTAGTTACTCGGTTGGATCGAGTCAACTATAGGCATTCTTCCAATGGTTGGAAAGGTAGGACAAAATCACGTTTATATTAATTCTCGGGTGTATTAGTCAAAGCTAACTCGAGTTTTAATATAAATGCGGATTTTATTCTATAAACAAGAGTTGCATAGAGATATAATTGGTAATCGTTACCTACCGATCATACTAAGCCTTGGGCGTATTAACCAAAGCTAACTCAAGGGTTAGTATGATGTGGATCTTGTCCCACAAGAATTATAGTATTCAGTGGGAGTATCATTTAGTTAAAGGCCTAATTAAATGATTTTAAAAGAATATGATATTTATTTCTGCAAATTTTCTGTTGTAGATAACCATGACGTCGAACACGAATTCCTTCTCCTTGCGATCTGTCCTTGAGAAGGACAAGCTCAACGGAGCGAATTTCCTGGACTGGTACAGGAACTTGAGAATAGTTCTCACCCAAGAACGTAAACTGTACGTTCTGGAGCAGCCCATTCCGGAGGCTCCTCCTGCCAATGCCCCGCGATCCGACAAAGATGCTTACAAGAAGCATCAAGACGACGCATTAGATGTGTCCTGTCTAATGCTCGCGACCATGAACTCAGAGCTTCAGAAGCAACATGAGTTGATGGGCGCTTACGATATGGTTGAGCATCTTCGCCAACTATATCAGGGACAAGCGAGGCATGAGAGATTTGAGATCTCGAAGGCATTGTTTCAGTGCAAGATGTCAGACGGGGCTCCTGTAGGTCCTTATGTACTCAAGATGATTGGGTACATAGAGAACCTACAAAGACTGGGGTTCCCACTTGGCCAAGAGCTGGCCACTGACTTGATCTTGTAGTCCTTGCCGGATAGCTATAGTCAATTCGTTCTCAACTATAACATGAACGAGATTGACAAGCCACTGCCCGAGCTACTTAGTATGTTACGAACTGCTGAGATTAACCTTAAGAAGGTTAAGCCCATTCTGATGGTCCAGAAGCACAAGGGCAAGGGCAAGTCCAAAGGTAAGGGAAAGTCTCAAACCAAGGGCAAAGGCAAGGCACTGAAGCCTAAAGGAGGGGTCGCCAAGGATGCTACCTGCTTCCACTGCGGTCAGACCGGGCACTGGAAGAGGAACTGCAAGGTATACTTGGAGGATCTTAAGAAGAAGCGAAGTGAGACTTCCACTTCAGGTATATATGTTATAGAAGTCAATCTATCTATTTCTACATCATGGGTATTAGATACTGGATGTGCTTCTCACATTTGTACTGATGTGCAGACGCTGAGAAATAGCAGAGCATTGGCAAAGGGCGAGGTGGACCTACGAGTAGGCAATGGAGCACGAGTTGCTGCTGTTGCTGTAGGAACTTATCAGCTATCTCTGCCCTCTGGGCTTGTACTAGATTTAGATGATTGTTGTTATGTGCCTGCTCTTACTAAGAACATAGTTTCAGTTTCTTGTTTAGACAAGAAAGGATACTCTTTTATAATAAAAGACAAATGTTGTTCTGTTTATTTAAAAGATATGTCCTATTGTAGTGCACCACTAATAAACGGACTCTATATTCTAGACCTTGAGAGCCCTATCTATAACATTAGTACCAAGAGGTTCAAGTCAAATGACATGAACTAAACTTATCTCTGGCACTATCGCTTAGGTCATATAAAAGACAAGCGCTTATCCCAACTCCATAAGGATGGTTTGCTGGACTCATTTGATTTTGAATCATATGAGATATGCGAGTCATGCCTACGAGGCAAGATGACTAAGACTCCCTTTAGTGGGCACAGCGAAAGAGCGACTGATTTGTTAGGACTCATACATAGTGATGTATGTGGCCCTTTCAATGTCGCTGCTAGAGGCGGTTATAAGTACTTCATCACATTTACTGATGACTTCAGTAGATATGGTTATGTGTATTTGATGACACATAAATCTGAATCCTTTGAAAAGTTCAAAGAATTCAAGAATGAAGTACAGAACCAGCTTGGCAAGAGTATTAAGATACTTCGATCAGATCGAGGTGGTGAATGCTTAAGCAATGAGTTTCGTGACTACTTAGCTGAGTGTGGGATTTTATCTCAACTCACTCCTCCTGGAACACCACAGTGGAATGGTGTATCCGAAAGGAGGAATCGTACCTTATTAGATATGGTACGATCTATGATGAGTCACACAGATCTTCCGACATATCTATGGGGATATGCTCTAGACACGGCAGCTTTCATTCTCAACCAAGTTCCATCCAAGGCCGTGATAAAGACACCATATAAGATATGGACTGGGAGAGATGCCCAGGTGTCTTTCATGAGGATTTGGGGTTGTGAGGCTTACGTACGACGTCAAGTCTCAGACAAATTAGGACCCAAATCCGACAAGTGCTATTTCATTGGATATCCCAAGGAAACTAAGGGATATTACTTCTACATTCCCAGTCAGCACAAGGTAGTTGTGGCAAAGACTAGGGTCTTTCTAGAAAGGGACTTTGTTTCTAGGAAGACTAGTGGGAGCACGTTCGATCTTGAAGAAGTTCAAGATGCGAACAATAGCACTGATGCTTCGATGGAAATTGAACTGGAACCACAAAGTATTGTGAATGATGTTGTTCCACAAGGAGTTGAGGAACAACAACCAGTTCATGTAGACATACCTCTTCGCAGGTCTGATAGGGTACGTCGTCAGCCTGAGAGATACTCATTTCTCTTGTCTGACCATGATGACATTGTGCTCATAGAGGATGAGCCTACCACCTATCAGGAAGCTGTGATGAGACCAGATTCCGAGAAATGGCTAGAAGCCATGAGATCCGAGATGGAATCCATGTACACCAACCAAGTATGGACTTTGGTTGATCCACCTGAAGGGGTAAAACCCATAGGGTGCAAGTGGGTCTTTAAGAGAAAGACTGACATGGATGGACTTATCTATAAGGGTCGCTTGGTAGCTAAAGGTTTCAAGCAGATTCATGGTATTGACTATGATGAAACCTTTTCTCCAGTAGCGATGTTTAAGTCCATTCGGATCATGCTTGCTATTGCAGCCTACCATGACTATGAGATATGGTAGATGGATGTCAAAACTGCGTTTCTGAATGGAAACCTACTCGAGGATGTGTACATGACACAACCTGAGGGTTTTGTAGATCCACAGCATACTAGCAGAGTATGCAAGCTGCATAGGTCCATTTATGGACTAAAGCAAGCTTCTCGGAGCTGGAATCTTCGATTCGATGATGCAATCAAACAGTTTGGTTTCATCAAGAACGAAGATGAACCTTATGTCTACAAGAAGGTTGTAGGAGACATAGTTGTCTTCCTCATATTGTATGTGGATGACATACTACTCATTGGGAAGGGCATCCCTATGCTTTAGTCTGTCAAGACTTGGCTAGGGAGTTGCTTCTCAATGAAGGACTTAGGTGAGGCATCCCGCATTCTAGGGATACAGATCTATAGAGATAGATCTAAGAGATTGCTTGGCCTAAGTCAGAGTACATACATTGACAAGGTACTCCTTTGGTTTGCCATGCAGAATTCCAAGAAGGGATTTCTACCGATGTCACATGGCATGAGTCTTTCAAAGACTCAAGGTCCTTCTTCTAGAGAGGAGAGAGACCGCATGATCCCTTATGCCTCAGCCATAGGATCGATCATGTACGCTATGCTATGTACTCGACCTGATGTCTCGTATGCTTTGAGCATGACGAGTAGATACCAGTCAGATCCAGGTGAAAGTCACTGGATAGCGGTCAAGAATATTCTTAAGTACTTAAGAAGGACTAAAGAATATTTCTTGATATATGGAGGCAATAATGAGCTAGCTGTAAAGGGTTACAGTGATGCTAGCTTCCAGACCGACCAGGATGACTATAGATCGCAGTCGGGGTTCGTATTTTGCATTAATGGTGGTGCTGTCAGCTGGAAGAGTTCGAAGCAGGATACAGTAGCTGATTCTACAATAGAAGCCGAGTACATTGCTGCATCAGAGGCAGCAAAGGAGGCAGTTTGGATCCGCAAGTTCATCACTGAACTTGGGGTGGTTCCTAGCATTGCTGACCCCATTGAGCTCTATTGTGACAACAATGGAGCTATAGCACAGGCAAAGGAACCTCGCTCACACCAGCGGACCAAGCACATACTACGGCGCTTCCATCTCATTCGAGAGATTATCGATAGAGGAGATGTGAAGATTTGCAGAGTACCTACAGAGGCTAACATCGCAGATCCCTTGACCAAGGCTTTGGCACAGAGAAAGCATGATGGTCACACTAGGTCATTAGGCCTTAGAGCCTATACTGATTGGCACTAGTGCTAGTGGGAGATTGTTAGTTAGAGCCCTAGAGCCAATCATTTGATGATTGTATGGACTCAGTGTATCATATTCTTGTATATTAATAAATGCATTTGTTTGGTTATTATACTTATTTGTATTAGTGCCAAATAGACTAAGTATAATAGCGTCCTTGAGTAGAAGGTTCATACCTATATCAATCGATTAGTTGAATCGATAGTGAGATGATATAGGGAACACTACACTAAATCATTCCTAGTCGAGTATTAACATTCAGGGACAATGTTAATGCAATAAGACTAGCATGTAGGTCAGCTCGATGACTTGATCTCACAAGTCATGGATATAGAGATATCAAGCTGACACATGGGTATACATTGGAGAATGTATACTATATGATTCGCCATGAGAAAGTATCATGGATCGTTATATGAGTGTCATATACTTTCTCATGTGGCTATTAATATGACTATTAGTCCTTAGACCTGAAGTCACCATGGATCCCTACATAAGGAGTTATGTACTTTGGTTTCGTCAAACGTCACCCGTAACTGGGTGGACTATAAAGGCGATTACTGGGTATATAACGAATTATGTAGAGGGATGTGAGTGATGTAGATGGGCTCTATCCCTCCCATATGACGGGAGCGACATCGGTATTCTTGATAGAGTGAGACCACTAAGTGCATGGCCATGCCCAAATGAGTCAACATTAGATGTTGAGCTCATTTGATCGAGTGAGTCTACTTGGAGTTCAAGATTTAGATTGATTAGAGGATGACACGGTCTATGCCTCATATTGATCAATCTAGATGTCTAGGATAGAAGGACAATGTCACATATATTGTGAGGAGTCACAATTAGTAGTCACAAGGTGATGTCGGATCTCGACATTCTTGTAACTTGGGTAGTAATGATGTGTTTCTAGATACCGCTCATTACTTATGCTCCTAAATGGGTTTAGGGCATTGCCAACGTTACAAGAACCTATAGGGTCACACACTTAGGACAATTAGATGAAGATTAGGTTCATATGATGAACCAAGAGGATTAGATTCATTTGATGAATCAAATTGGATTAAGAGTAATCCTAATTGGGCTAACTTGAGTTCGACTCAAGTTGATTCATGTGTTCAATAAGTCTAATTTAGATTTTGACTCATTGAATTAATTTAATTTAATGAATTAGATTCATTATATTAAGTTGGCTCGAATCAAATGGTTAGATTAGATCAACCATGGTAGAGATTGGGTCAAGTTTGACTTGACTTGAGAAGGAAGACCAAAAGTCAATTTTGACTTGACCTTTTGCCACCTCATTGGTGAGTTGGCATTAGGTGGACCAATAATGATGTTCCACATCATCATGGGTGCCACCTCATGGAAGTTACAAAGTCATTTTCATAATAACTTCACATTAATTGCATTTAATGGGGAGTTACACAATGAAGAGTGGCCGGCCACTTTGGTTTGAATTGTGAATTCATTTTTCCATTCAAGTGGTGTAACTCCTTCTTCTTCCTTGGGTTCTCTCCTTGCTCTCCCTCGTCTTCCTTGCCGTGACCTATCAAGGTGCTAGCACACCTTTGTTTAGGTTTTCTCCATCAAGAATTATTCGTGTGGATACTTCTAGAGGACCGACGCTTGACGGTCTAGAGATCCGGCAACTCCTTGGACGAGCGGGAACGCGAAAGGGCACGCTTCAAGGTATATTCTTAACACATAGATCTAGGAGTAGATCTAAAAGGTTTTTCAAACTCGTACTCGTATTTATTTTTGGTTTTCCTTGCACGGATCCGTTGGCCTTGGGTGATTCGGGGTTTCCGCAACGCGAAAAGCGGTTTTCGCGGCTCGAAAAATCCAACACTCCAAACTGGACGGTACCCTTAGTGACAATATAGAAAATAATCGATATAAAATCATTTAAAGCTAACACAATAAGCTAAGAATGATAATGCGTGTATGTATAACTCAAAACCGACACAGAAAGAAAACTGTAAACACAAGCAACAGGAAAATAAACTAAGCAACTCAATAGAGAAATCCAAACTCGAGTGGGACTGACAGCCAGGATCTCTGAGCAACATAACACACCCTCTAACTACTAACTTGAAAGTCAAAGGAAAAGTGAGGGGTAGTGAATACAATAACTCAGTGGGTATAAGAAGATAGTGTATATTACTAAACATAAGGAGATCAAAGAAAGTAGTCTTAGGTAAAATACTTACTACAAAAAAAGAGCATCACTAGAATCACCTACAAACCAAAAGCATAACCAATAATATAACACCTACTAACCTGCTCAACCAGGTATAACCAATAAATCGGGAGTGCATATGGTACATCTAACCCTGCACGAACAAATACATGACTGTCATATAACAATCATATAACAAGCACTAATTGCAAGAGAAACACTCTACCATAAATAGTCTCATGGGCAGTTAGGGTAAGTAATAGTCACCGTCTATAGGAGAAACTTTAAGTACCCTAGGTTAAGTTAGGTCTTGTGGTTTTGATATCTTCTGTTTGAGTGTGCAGGGACTTAGGAATACAAGAAGTTGAGTGGAAGACTCACTAGCAAGAAGGATGACACATGAAGTGAGTTGACACGTTCAGTGCATCCGAGGGACGAGGTGCTATGGAAGAGTACACCGGTGAACGAGAAGGAAGCGCACGGTACATCTAAGGGTCGAGAAGCCAGGGAGAAAGTTTGCTCAAGGAGAAGATCATAGTGTTAGTGTGTGAACTTATGTACCAAGACACTCCTTATGTATTTTGTGGATAATTATTTAATAAAGGTAAGAATTTATCATTAATTATTTACTTTTCTGTACGTATATGATTAATGATAAAGTCCCACAGATTAATCGGTATATTAATCTGAAAATAGTCCTTGATCGGATAAATATTTAGAGGGGACATGGATATCTAGATCAACGCTGAGTATGACTAGGTCGAGATAGACCGGAGGGATGGATATCCAAGTTGTACTTGGGGGTGCCTTGAGTTTAGAGGTACACTGGACACGACCCGCTCAAGAGGAGAGTACATATTAAGCATCATTGGTTATTCCTCTTATGAACGAGTGTAACTGATCTTTTGACTTGAGACTTTCATTTATTCTATGCGTGGAGTTATGTGCTTTGACGCCGTTAAAAGCAGTCTTTAATCGGATTGTGATTAATACGGTAGTTGGGTGTATGACAAAACGTAGAGAGAATAGTGTTGAGTCAATAGAGGATTCATCGCTCTCTTGGATTAGGAGTTAACATCCTGGCCGATTGATAGAGATATTAGTGACTCAAAATCCATGGCCATGGGAGGAATGATTTATCATTCAAGAGGAGTCTATTATATCTTGGAAATCAAGTAAAACAATTAATTTGGTAATGATGCATAATGTATCGAATTAATTGGGATGTAGGCTTTAGATGAAGAGATTGAATTAAACAGTAATCGGTTCATAGTGGTTTACAGTTTATGACTAATATTAATTTTATCACGTTGGGTGGTTAAAAACTATTGCTAGACGGTTACCTTAGTCTGTGTATGGATCTACACTATCTTCGTGTATAAAACCTAGAGGGTCGCACGCATAGCACGTAGATATGAACAATGGTATTGGAAGCTAGTCGAGATAAAGATTAAATATGGATTTATTTGATACAAAGAAGAGAGAATTCGAATAGTCATAATCATGATGATTAATGGAGAATTCGAAGAGTCATCATAATAATAATTAATGAAGAATTTGAAGAGTTATCATAATGAAGGTTATAAATGAAGAATTTATGGAGCCTATAACTCTTCATCTTCCTAATTAATGAAGATCATAAATGATGAATTTATTGAGAACTTAACTCTTCGCATTCCTTGTGTTGGTTGCTACTCGAAAAACCTAGAGGTTCCACTGTACAAAAATTTTGTACAAAGGTCTGAACCTTTTCCTAGCTACCATGTGTTCTTTTAAATTAAATTTTGGATCGCCTGCGGAACTTAACACGTTTGATCCAAAACTTAATCTATTTGTTCTTTTAGGTTTTGACTTGGATCTCCTGCGGAACTTAACACGTTCGACCCAAGTCACCTTAAGTTATTAATTCTATTAAATATTAATTTCCATAATTGGTTCCCAGTACTGACGTGGCGAGGCACATGGCCTTCTTGGATATGGGAGCAACCACCACCGACTAGACAAAACCTCTTATGGAAAGCTAATATTTAATTTCCTAAAATAACTTTAGGTTAACCGAAAAGAACAATCAAATCACAAGGAAAAGAAAAAACAAAAGAACACAACATCAAAAAACATATTCGAAATTCTAGAATCGTAAGCCTCTTGTATTTGGTATTATTTCCATAAATAACTAGTATGATGCGGAAAGAAAAATTACTAGTTATACCTTGTAGAAAAACCTCTTGATCTTCTACCGTATTCCTCTTCTAACCTCGGATGTTGTGTGGGCAACGATCTTCCGAGATGAGAAACCACCAATCACCTTCTTCTCCTCCTAGCTAGGTTCGGCCAACAAAGAGGAAGCTTCACCAAGGAAGAAAATCAAAACACTAACCAAGCTCCAAGAGATGCTAGCTTTCTCTCCTTCTTCTTCTTCTTCTTCTCCAAGTAGTATCCGGCCACCACAAGAGCTCCAATGGAAGAGGGAGATTCGGCCACCACAAGAGGAAGAGAGGGAGAGGATGGTCGGCCACACCAAGGAACAAAAGAGGGAGAGAAATAATAGATGTTGTCTCTCGTGAAGGCACCCTCACCCCTTCTTTTATATTCCTTGGCCTAGGTAAATTAGGAAATTTAATTACAATAAAATTTCCTCAATTTCCTTGACATGATTTAATTGAGAAAAATAAAATAAAATTTCCCAATTAAATCTACATTCGCCGGCCACATCATTGGAGAACAAATTGGACAAGTTTCAATCAACAATTAAAACTTCCTAATTTGTTTCCGGAAATTTTAAAAATAAAATTTCTCTTCAAAAATCTCTTCATGATTGATAAAAGGAAATTTCTATAATTTTAATTTTATCAACATGTGAATAATTTTAAAGAGAAAATAAAATATCTCACCAATCTACAAATAAGGAAAGAGATCTAATCTCTTTCTTTAATCTTTTATAGATCTTTTATAAGAGAGATATTTTAATTTAAATTCTCTTTAATAAATTTTTTCTTCCACATAATAAAAATTAAAATTAAAATTCCTTTTAATTTATTTTGGCCGGCCCCACTAGCTTGGGTTCAAGCTAGGGCCGGCCACCCAATCTTATACCTAGGCCGGCCCTAGCTTGTTTCCCAAGCTAGCTTGACCGGCCCCTATTGGGTGGGTATAGAAGGTGGGTATAGGTGCGTATAGATCTCTATAAATAAGAGGCTACGATAGGGACCGAGAGGAGGAATTGGTTTTGGTCTCCCGATAAAATTAAGCATCCCGTGTTCGCCCTGAACACACAACTTAATTTTATCAATGATAATTCATTCCACTAGAGAACTATCATTGAACTACCGCACCAATCCCAAATTACATTTTTGGGCTCCTTCTTATTATGAGCGTGTTAGTCTCCCTGTGTTTAAGATATCGAATGTCCACTAATTAAGTGAGTTACTGACAACTCATTTAATTAATATCTTAGTCCAAGAGTAGTACCACTCAACCTTATCGTCATGTCGGACTAAGTCTACCTGCAGGGTTTAACATGACAATCCTTATGAGCTCCTCTTGGGGACATTATCAACCTAGTATCTCTAGGACACAGTTTCCTTCTATAATCAACAACACACACTATAAGTGATATCATTTCCCAACTTATCGGGCTTATTGATTCATCGAACTAAATCTCACCCATTGATAAATTAAAGAAATAAATATCAAATATATGTGCTTGTTATTATATTAGGATTAAGAGCACACACTTCCATAATAACCGAGGTCTTTGTTTCTTTATAAAATCAGTATAAAAGAAACGACCTCAAATGGTCCTACTCAATACACTCTAAGTGTACTAGTGTAATTATACAGTTAAGATAAACTGATACCTAATTACTCTACGACCTTCTAATGGTTTGTTCCTTTCCATTTTGGTCGTGAGCTACTGTTTATAATTTATAAGGTACTGATAACATTATCTTCAGCATGTGACACCACATGCTATGTTATCTACAATATAAATTAATTGAACAACTACAAACAAATGTAGATAATTTGACCAAATGTGATTCTTTATTCAAGACAAATGTTTACAAAAGCTTAGGCTTTCAGTATACACTCCAACAATCTCCCACTTATACTAATGACTAAGCTGCCATATCTTCTACCATACATCTGATTCCCATTCCCTCCACATGCCGATTGAAAGCTTTCGCCGGAAGGGCCTTAGTGAAAGGATCTGCCAGGTTATCTGCTGATGCAATCTTGGCGATGACAACTTCTCCTTGCTTCACGATATCTCGTATCAGGTGGTACTTGCGCTCTATATGTTTACTTGCCTTATGAGATCGTGGTTCCTTCGAGTTTGCAACTGCACCGCTATTATCACAATAAATTGTGATGATTTTGGGCAAATCAGGAAACACATCTAAGTCCATTAGAAAGTTCCTGAGCCATACTGCTTCTTTAGCTGCCTCAGAGGCTGCTACATACTCAGCTTCCATGGTTGAGTCCGAAACGCATTTCTGCTTAACACTCCTCCATGAAATGGCTCCACCTCCTAAAGTAAACACATAGCCTGATGTAGACTTACTGTTATCCCTATCTGATTGAAATCTGAATCAGGGAGCAGATCGTTGCTTGGTAAACTAGCATATAATCTCTTGTCCTTCTTAGGTACTTTAATATATGCTTTACCGCAGTCCAATGTCCTTGTCGAGTTACTCGATATCTGTTGACCATGCCCACGACAAAACAGATATCAGTCTCGTACATAGCATTGCATACATTAGGCTTCCTACAGCCGAAGCATAAGGAACTGCTTTCATGTCCTCTATCTCTTTTGATGTCTTTGGAGACATCTCTTTAGATAGAGCTACTCCATGTCTAAAAGGTAAGAAACCTTTCTTGGAATCCTGCATGCTAAAACGAGCAAGGATTGTATCTATATATGAAGCTTGGGATAGACACAACATTCTTTTCTTACGATCCCTTATAACTTTGTCCCAAGAATGTGTGCACAATCTCCTAAGTCCTTCATATCAAATTGTTTGGACAACCATACCCTTACGTCGATAATACCTTGACATTGTTGCCAATTAACAAAATATCATCTACGTATAGTACAAGAAATACCACCACGTTTCCGTTACACTTCTTATATACACAAGACTCATCCGGACTTTGAATAAATCCATATGATTGGATTACTTCATTAAACCGGATGTTCCAAGACCTTGAAGCTTGCTTCAGTCCATAAATGGACCGATTAAGCTTGCACACTAGATGCTCTTTGCCTTTTTCAATGAACCCTTCGGTTGCTTCATATGGATGTTCTCTTCAAGACTTCCATTAAGGAAAGCTGTCTTGACATCCATTTGCCAAATCTCATAATCCATATGAGCAGGAATGGATAAGAGTATCCGGATAGACTTAAGCATGGCGACCGGTGAAAATGTCTCCTCATAATCGATTCCCTCTTTCTGAGTGTACCCTTTCGCAACAAGCCTAGCTTTAAAGGTTTCTACCTTCCCGTCTGTCCCTCTTTTCCTTTTGTAGATCCACTTGCATCCAACGGCTTTTACACCATCAGGTGGTTCTACAAGCTCCTAGACCTTATTAGAGTACATAGACTCTATTTCAGAATTCATTGCCTTTTGCCAAGATGCTGCATCTATATCTTGGAGTGCTTCGTCATATGTTCGTGGATCAGGTTCATGTTTACCCGGGATCAAGTCCGAAGACTCTCCCAAAAACATGAATCTTTCAGGCTGCCTTACAACCCTCCCACTACGACGAGGCACTGTCTGTGGTTGTGTATCATGTGTGACACGTGTTGCAGTCTCTTGTGGTACTTCATCTTGTACTGTTGGTACTGAAGTAAACATGCCCTCTCTAAGTTCTTCTAAAACAACTTTGCTACTGGGCTTGTGATCCATTATATAGTCTTCTTCTAAAAACTGGGCATTGGTGCTAACAATGACCTTCTGGTCTTTAGGACTATAAAATAAACCACCTTTCGTTCCTTTGGGATATCCTACAAATACGCGAACTTCTGTACGGGATTCTAACTTATCAGCATCTGGTTTCAGCACATGTGCTGGACTACCCCAAATCCGAATATGTCTTACACTGGGCTTTCGCCCATTCCACAATTCTATGGGAGTAGAAGAAACTGATTTAGAAGGTACTAAGTTCAGAACGTATACTGCTGTTTCCAGAGCATATCCCCAAAACGAATTTGGTAATACTGAATAACTCATCATTGATCTAACCATCTCCATAAGAGTCATATTCCTTCGTTCTGCTACACCATTCTGTTGGGGTGTTCCAGGTGCAGACAATTGGGATTGAATCCCGGCCTCTGATAAGTAATTCCTAAACTCTCCTAAGAGGTATTCGCCACCACGATCTGACCGTAGTGTCTTGATACTTTTACCTAGTCGTTTCTCTACATCAGCCTTGTATTCTTTGAACTTATCAAAGCACTCGGACTTGCGGCGCATTAGGTAAATGTATCCATATCTTGAATAATCGTCTATAAAAGAGACAAAATATTCAAAACCTCCTCTTGCCTGGACAGACATAGACCACACAAATCAGAGTGAACCAACTCTAACACTTCTTTGGCTCTATACCCCTTGGCCTTGAACGGCCTCTTGGTCATTTTACCTTCCAAGTAAGATTCACAAGTTGGAAAATTTTCCAACTCAAATGAACTCAAAAGTCCATCGGCTATAAGCCTCTGAATCCTACTTAAGTTAATATGACCAAGCCTTAGATGCCAAAGATATGCTTGGTTCATTTCCGAAGGTTCTTTTCTCTTATTAGAGTTAGAAGATGAGTTATAAATTTCCATGTTTTGCTTTGTGGAAGAAATTGAATTTAAAGTATACAAATTGCCAACTAATGCACCAGAACAGATAATCACTTTATTTCTTTTAATAACTACATCGTTACTGAAAGAAACTGAATATCCATCTAAAAACAGTTTAGAAACTGAAATTAATTCTTTCTAAAACTGGGTACATAAAGACAATTTCTTAAAATCAAATTTCTATTTCTACTAAAAGATAAGTAGACATCTCCCACTGCAACAGTTGCCACCTTAGTAGCATTGCCCATATAGACGGTAATCTCTCCTTCAGATAGTCATCGGGTTTCCTGGAACCCCTGCAAGGAATTGCAGACATGATCAGTGGCTCCCGTATCTACACACCAGGTGTTGGTAGATAACACCGCTAAACATGTTTCAACAACTAGAGTATGAGATATACCTTTGTTTTGGTTCCTACGAGGACAGTCCGCCTTCCAATGTCCTGCCTGCTTACAGATGAAGCACTTGCCCTTCGGCTTCTTCATTCTAGCTTTAAATCCCGTACTCTGAGATTTATTCACTTTCTTTGCTGAACCAGCTTGTTTCTTCTTCTTCTTTCCTTTCGGTTTAAAAGTAGAACTATTTTCAGCATAGTGAATTTGAGCATTGTGACGAAATAATCCTTCTGCTGCTTGAAGTTCTATCAGTAGTTCCGCTAATGAATAAACCCTCTTATTCATATTATAGTTCAGGCGAAACTGCTCAAAACTTCTGGGTAGCATTTGGAGGATCATATCGATCTGGGTTTCCCCATCAATTTCTCCTCCAAGGATCTGTATCTCGTTTAGATAAGCCATCATTTTTAGGATATGATCCCTCACAGGAGTACCCTCTTGCATGGTGGTTGTCATTATCTTTCTCATGGCTTCTTGCCTAGAAGCCCTATCCTGATGACCAAAGAGTTCCTTGAGATTGTTCATAATATCATAAGCTGTTGGTAAATCCTGATGCTGATGTTGCAATACATTTGACATTGAAGCCAAAATGTAACACCGAGCCATCTCATCAGCTTTTACCCATTTCCTATGATATTCAATCTCCTCTTGAGTAGATTCACCAGTAGATGCTTCAGGGCATTGCTCAGTCCGTACAAATTTATAGCTTTCAGCAGTAAGAACAATGTCTAGGTTTCTTTTCCAATCTATGTAGTTTGGTCCAGTAAGTCTATTTTGTTGAAGTATGATGGACAGTGGGTTGAAAGTCATCCTAAGAATCACAAATAACTTTTGGTCAGAACTCTAAATTTAGAATAATATTGATTCCTCAAACAATACTATTTTAAATTAACCAACACCTCATAACACCGTGAATTTTGTATGCCACGTTAGTGTGGACGTATACAAATTCAACATTTGTAAAAGAAGGGTTTTAACCCATTAATTTTATTATCTTGTCAACCTAACTTTTGACAAATAAAATTAATAGTTGGTATCATTTGGTCACACAAATAATAGCAGTGACTCCGATGGGGAGGATACTATTAGATGTGTCTAAGTGTATACCATTACTTGACACTAAGTCCATTAATAAGATTATGCCCCTTCCGTTGGGGAAGATCATACGCTCTTAATTAACTTCCTATAGTCATCCAAAAATAGAAGTTTGTTCCAGTGATCCGCAAACAAGCTCATCTGTTATGGAGGAAGGCACTCAGAGCCAACGCGCAAGCTTGTTTGCATCACTTACAAACCAGTAATGGAGACTATGGGATTTGTTTAAAAAACCCTCTCCCACTTAGTTATTTATAAATGAGGAATTTTAACTATGCTAGCCTACTAAACTTGTAAACTAACATGCACACACAGCACAATATAAAAGCAATAAATAGAAAATCTAATTTTCAACTATTATGACTTTTATATCTAGTTGTTCTCCATGTGTTGTCATCCCAAGCTGCTGCCATATTTGGCCACCGCCACTGGATCTAGCTGTCGCATCCATCTTGCTCCTAGTTTCGCTGCGCCTCTGGTCCTTAGAAGGTTCCACGCTTTGCAAGATTCGATCCGCGACATAAATAGAATTTTACATTTTTGATCCTATATTCCATAAAAGGAATGTACATGTATCTAGATCAAAAATAAAATCCTAATAAAACTAAATACAGCTCCTGCTGTATTTTAATACAATCATGCACACACATATAAATGCCCTTGACATGTCCAAGGGTCCAATCACACACATAATAACTAAAAGCCATAATAGTTGGATCCTGCATCCACAAAGTTAGCACATCCTACTATTAACCTGCCTAAATTATGTATGACATGTGCATAATTAACCTAATACCAAATACACAGAGGCAAAACCCTAGCTCTGATACCAATTGTTGGTTGCTACTCGGAAAACCTAGAGGTTCCACTGTACAAAAATTTTGTACAAAGATCTGAACCTTTTCCTAGCTACCATGTGTTCTTTTAAATTAAATTTTGGATCGCCTGCGGAACTTAACACGTTTGATCCAAAACTTAATCTATTTGTTCTTTTAGGTTTTGACTTGGATCTCCTGCGGAACTTAACACGTTCGACCCAAGTCACCTTAAGTTATTAATTCCATTAAATATTAATTTCCATAATTGGTTCCCAGTACTGACGTGGCGAGGCACATGGCCTTCTTGGATATGGGAGCAACCACCACCGACTAGACAAAACCTCTTATGGAAAGCTAATATTTAATTTCCTAAAATAACTTTAGGTTAACCGAAAAGAACAATCAAATCACAAGGAAAAGAAAAAACAAAAGAACACAACATCAAAAAACATATTCGAAATTCTAGAATCGTAAGCCTCTTGTATTTGGTATTATTTCCATAAATAACTAGTATGATGCGGAAAGAAAAATTACTAGTTATACCTTGTAGAAAAACCTCTTGATCTTCTACCGTATTCCTCTTCTAACCTCGGACGTTGTGTGGGCAACGATCTTCCGAGATGAGAAACCACCAATCACCTTCTTCTCCTCCTAGCTAGGTTCGGCCAACAAAGAGGAAGCTTCACCAAGGAAGAAAATCAAAACACTAACCAAGCTCCAAGAGATGCTAGCTTTCTCTCCTTCTTCTTCTTCTTCTCCGAGTAGTATCCGGCTACCACAAGAGCTCCAATGGAAGAGGGAGATTCGGCCACCACAAGAGGAAGAGAGGGAGAGGATGGTCGGCCACACCAAGGAACAAAAGAGGGAGAGAAATAATAGATGTTGTCTCTCATGAAGGCACCCTCACCCCTTCTTTTATATTCCTTGGCCTAGATAAATTAGGAAATTTAATTACAATAAAATTTCCTCAATTTCCTTGACATGATTTAATTGAGAAAAATAAAATAAAATTTCCCAATTAAATCTACATTGGCCGGCCACATCATTGGAGAACAAATTGGACAAGTTTCAATCAACAATTAAAACTTCCTAATTTGTTTCCGGAAATTTTAAAAATAAAATTTCTCTTCAAAAATCTCTTTATGGTTGATAAAAGGAAATTTCTATAATTTTAATTTTATCAACATGTGAATAATTTTAAAGAGAAAATAAAATATCTCACCAATCTACAAATAAGGAAAGAGATCTAATCTCTTTCTTTAATCTTTTATAGATCTTTTATAAGAGAGATATTTTAATTTAAATTCTCTTTAATAAATTTTTTCTTCCACATAATAAAAATTAAAATTAAAATTCCTTTTAATTTATTTTGGCCGGCCCCACTAGCTTGGGTTCAAGCTAGGGCCGGCCACCCAATCTTATACCTAGGCCGGCCCTAGCTTGTTTCCCAAGCTAGCTTGACCGGCCCCTATTGGGTGGGTATAGAAGGTGGGTATAGGTGGGTATAGAACTCTATAAATAAGAGGCTACGATAGGGACCGAGAGGAGGAATTGGTTTTGGTCTCCCGATAAAATTAAGCATCCCGTGTTCGCCCCGAACACACAACTTAATTTTATCAATGATAATTCATTCCACTAGAGAACTATCATTGAACTACCGCACCAATCCCAAATTACATTTTTGGGCTCCTTCTTATTATGAGCGTGTTAGTCTCCCTGTGTTTAAGATATCGAATATCCACTAATTAAGTGAGTTACTGACAACTCATTTAATTAATATCTTAGTCCAAGAGTAGTACCACTCAACCTTATCGTCATGTCGGACTAAGTCCACCTGCAGGGTTTAACATGACAATCCTTATGAGCTCCTCTTGGGGACATTATCAACCTAGTATCTCTAGGACACAGTTTCCTTCTATAATCAACAACACACACTATAAGTGATATCATTTCCCAACTTATCGGGCTTATTGATTCATCGAACTAAATCTCACCCATTGATAAATTAAAGAAATAAATATCAAATATATATGCTTGTTATTATATTAGGATTAAGAGCACACACTTTCATAATAACCGAGGTCTTTGTTTCTTTATAAAATCAGTATAAAAGAAACGACCTCAAATGGTCCTACTCAATACACTCTAAGTGTACTAGTGTAATTATACAGTCAAGATAAACTGATACCTAATTACACTACGACCTTCTAATGGTTTGTTCCTTTCCATTTTGGTCGTGAGCTACTGTTTATAATTTATAAGGTACTGATAACATTATCTTCTGCATGTGACACCACATGCTATGTTATCTACAATATAAATTAATTGAACAACTACAAACAAATATAGATAATTTGACCAAATGTGATTCTTTATTCAAGACAAATGTTTACAAAAGCTTAGGCTTTCAGTATACACTCCAACACCTTGGAGGCTATAAGTAGCCATCCTCGGAAAGATGCGATAGAAGATTGATT
Source organism: Zingiber officinale (assembly GCF_018446385.1). Classification (NCBI taxonomy): domain Eukaryota; kingdom Viridiplantae; phylum Streptophyta; class Magnoliopsida; order Zingiberales; family Zingiberaceae; genus Zingiber; species Zingiber officinale. The sequence goes on along the minus strand of NC_055992.1, from coordinate 154,453,593 downwards.
CTCTCCGAGTTTCCCTCGTCAACTTCTTCTTCGTTCGGAAGAGATCGTAGTGCTTCCAAGGCTTTGTCGATCCACGAGGCTAGCACCTAACGGATCGTGTCTAGTTCGTGATCTAGTGCGCGTGGATACCACTAGAGGAGTCACACGCGGGGCTCTTATCTGTCTTATTTGTCCGTGATATTATTAACACCTATCAAGGACTCGAGGTATGTTTTTATATAATTTTGTGCAAAACTATATGTACCACGAAAGATCCATGATTCAATATATGTCTCCCGCTGCTCTCCGAACCCAACACAGAGTTAGGTTTAGGTGATCTCAACTCCGGACAATCGAAGCATCACCCAAAGAAGAGCTAAAAAAGTTATTCTTGTTGTTGTAATTTTATAATATGACAGTTGTAAATTGATGTTCTTTCTGAGTTATAAATCTTGTTCCTTTGGTTGGAAATTAATGTGCCTAAATTCATGTTGTTATTGAATTCTTATTATTGTTGAAATATTATATTTTGTCTATTGTAAATTGATATTCAATGTGTTATAAAGTGATTTTGTCTTTTATTTAAAAAACATTTTATCATAATCGTATTCTTGTTGAGATTTTTTGGGAAATATTTTACCTCATATTGACATGGAGTTAGGTTCTATGTATTTAGATAGTTCTCCTAAATATGTTTGTGCCTTCAATCATCATTACGATACACCATATTGAGAGAGATGATTTTTTTTACATGATTATTCACCATATTTGAGATCCTTTAGCTCCTCTCCTTATAAAGATATCAAATTTTTAATTGTTAGAACGGCCTAAGTCCATCAATTGGTTTTGGTCAAAATCGATTGATAAATCAAACGACCTCATGTCACGCCCCAAGGGTATACTTGTCCTCTAAACCAAATGGTAGGGGTGTAAATGAACCAAGCCACTCATGAGCTATTCGAAACTCGATTCGATAAAAACTCGTTTGAACTCGTTTAATGAGGCTCATTAAGATAAGCAAATCAAGCTGAAGCTTCACAATACTCGGTTCGTTAACTCGTGAACATATTTGTTAGTAAACTCATGAATCAACTTTTGAATGAAAAAAATAATAGTTTTGATATTAAATTTATAGATTTTACACTCTTCTTAGGAAAATATAGATAAATATATTAAATTTATTTATTAGAATAAAGTTATAAATTTTAATAAGAATATTATAATTTTCTCTAAATATATAATTTAGTTTTTAATGAATATTTATATTTATAATTTATATTTAGTAAGCTCGTTTAGGCTCGATAAAAGCTCGAATAAGCTCATGAGCCATGAATATATTCCTTAAATAAAGTCCAAGTTTGGCTCGATTATAAACGAGCCAAACTCAAGGCTCAGCTCGGCTCAATTACACCCCTACTGGATGGTACCTCCTAATAACAATATAGGAAATAATCGATATCAAATCATTTAAAGCCAACACACTAAGCTAAGAATGATAATGTGTGTATGTATGCATGTACATGTGAACATACTCAATTGAACAAGGTAAAGTCATACTATTCTAACAAACTCAAAACTAACACGGAAAGAAAACTGTAAACACAAGCAACAGGAAAATAAACCAAGCAACTCAATAGAAATCCAAACTTGAGTGGGACTAACAACCAAGATCTCTGAGTGACACAACACACTCTCTATCTGCTAACATAAAATTTAAAGGAAAAGTAAGGGGTAGTGAGTACAACAACTTAGTGGGTATAAGAAGATAGTGTATAGTACTAAACATAAGGAGATCAACAGAAGCAGTCTCAAGTAAAATACTTATTATAAAAAAGCATCAATATAATCACCTACAAACCAAAAGCATAACTAATAACATAACACCTACTAACTTGCTCAATCAGGTGTAACTAATAAATCAGGAGTATATATGGTACATCCAACTCTGCATAAACAAATACATGACTGACATATATATCAATTACATAACAAGCACTAATTGTAGGAGAAATGCTCTACCACAAATGGTCCCATGAGTTGTCAGGATAAGTAATAGTCAATGTCTGAGGGAAAAACTGTAAGTACCCCGGGTTAGTTTTGATGTGGTCAACCGAGTTTAATTAGGTCTTGTGATTTTGATGCCTTGTATCTAAGTGTGCAGGGACTTAGGAACACAAGAAGTCAAGCGGAAGACGAAGCTAGCGAGAGGGATAGCACAGGAAGCGAGTCGACAGGCTAGGTGCATTCGAGGGAAGAGGATTGTAGAAGAATACACCGGCAGATGAGAAGGAAGCATGCAATGCATATAAGGGACGAGAAGTTGGGGAGGAAGTCTGCTCGAGGAGAAAAGCTGAGTTGGGTTCAAATGAGCTCAACTTTGGATGACCAGAGCATCACCTAAAGAAGATAGAAGAAAAGTTAACCAATTTTGAAGGTTGATTAGTCAATATGGCTGGTGAAAGGCACCCTCAAGGTGATGGAAGGTGCCCTTGCGCCTTATCGTGGATGGCACCCTCAAGGTGATGGAAGGTGCTCTCTCGCCTTGTCATGGAAGACGCCCTCAAGCTGGTTAGAGGCGCCCCTCGTAGCTATTAAGCTACCGATGGGAGAGGATAAAACTCTATCACGAAAAGGATAAACTCTATCATCTTGGAGGTTCCCTGGACCTCTTTAGAGGCGCTTCCAAGTGACGAACACCAATGATTACTTCATCCCAAGAGGCTATAAAAATCCCCCTGGTGTTAGGACTAAATCAACAACTCTGGTAATCACTTTCCTATCTCTTTTATGAGTTTTCCAATGTTTGTAAGAGGTTTCTGATGGACTTTAGCCATTCTAAAAATAAAAAATTTTATATCTTTAGAAAGAGGAGAGCTCAATGATCTCAGATATGGTGTGTTTGAATGATCATCATCATCGTATCATTTTTATTGAGCTTCTGACATTATTTCTCATGCCCAAATTGTGTTAAAAAAATCACTACTCTCGGTATAATGTATCACAATGATGTTTAAGAGCATGGATACATTTAGAACACCAACCTGGATAGATAGAAACTAGTCTCATGTTAATTCGATTTTGTTTGGTCCATTAGTCGATTTTGGTCAAAACTGGCTAATGGATCTTAGCAACTCAAAAATTATAAATTTCATATCTTAAGAAAGAGGGGAGATCAATGATCTCAAATATGGTGTGCATCAGTGTCCATCATCTTCATATCATCATCATTTCTAACTAAAGAAACTGAACCAGTCAATTGATTTCCTTTGTCAGTCGAATCGATTTATTTTTATTCACTTTAGAAACTGCACCAGTCAAATCAATTCACTCAGCCAAACATGATAATCTCTGAACCACACCATATTTGAGATCTTTGAGCTTTTCTCTTTTTGATGATGTTAAATTTTAGGTTTTTAGAATCGCTAAGGTCCATTAGCCAGTTTTGGGAAAAATCAGTTGATGGACCAAATGACCTCAGATTGACATAGAACTAGTTCTTGTGTGTTCAAACTGGTTTTCTAAATCTGTCCATACCCTCAAACATCATTACGATACACTGTGTTGAGAGCATCAATTTTTTGAACATGATTCAGACATGAGAAATGCTGTCAGAAGCTAAATACAAATGATACGACAATAATGATCACTCTACCACACTATATTTAAGACCCTTGATCTCCCCTCTTTTTTAATATATGGAAATAAAAATTTTTATTTTTTGAGTTGCTAAGATCCTGTTGTTGGTCCTAGGAATATCGTACTAGTTCCCCCGTATAAAAATTTTGTACAAGTCCTGAACCTTTCCTAACAACCTATTGTGTTCTTTAGAAATTAAATTTGGAATCGCAAACGGAACTTAACATTATTGATTCCAAATTTAACTTATCTGTTCTTAGAGGTTTAGAATTTGATCGCAAACAATACTTAACATTATAGATCTAAATCCACCTATGTTACAAATTCAATTAAATATTTATTTCAGAAATCGACTCCTAGGTCAAATATGGCGAGGCACTTGACCTTCTTGGGTATGGGAACATCCACCACTGCCTCGACAAAGCCACTTAAAGAAATTCAATATTTAATTTCATTATATAACTCTAGGTTTAACCAAAAAGAACAATTGAATCACAAGATCGAAAAAAATAAAAGAAACACAAATTTGAAACAAATCCGAACATCTAGAATCTCTAGCCTCTTGTGTTTGGAATTCATACAAAGAAAAACTAGTATGATGCGGAAAATAATTACTAGTTATACCTTTCTTTGAATGCAACAACTGTTGATGCGGGAAGCATCCGACGATCGAACTCGTGTTTTGATAATGGCAAAGGATTCAAAGTTAAGGTGTTTTGTGATCTAACAAGTCTGTTTGAGTATTTCAGGAAAGTCCTAACTGCGGTTAGGCAAAGGGAAAACCCTAGGGGGTGGTAACCCTAGGTCATAGGGGGTGGTAACCCTATGTGGAAAGTCTTGGCAGGTCGATGACTTCAGGAAAAAGTCCTAGGGGGTGGTAACCCTAGGTGGAAAGTCTTGGTGTCACGAACCAGGTGAAAGACTGGACTAGCCGGGAAGCGGATGTCCAGCAGAAAGTCCGGAAGCGTCGAGTGCTGAGCAAAAGTCCAATCAATCTGGAGGATCGCACTGGCAACAGGTAAATCTCCTGAGTGGAGTAGGTGAGGACGCATTCCCCGTAGAGGGAATATGGAAACCCGAAGTGAGACCCGGACAGTCCGGAGACTGTCATAATATTCTTTATCATATTCATGCTGTTGTTTATGCTAACTTTGTGTTGCAGGATATTGTTTGGGACTAACATGTCTTGCAGGTACAAAATAATGAAGTTTTTCCTCTGATGAACAGTGTCCGAGGCGCCTCCATGGAGCTTGGAGGCGCCTCGGGTGCAAAGCTGGAGCTGGCTGCGAAGCACCCATGGAGGCGCCTTGAAGGAGGTATAAGGCGCCTTGGATAGGGCATAAGGCGCCTTATGCAGATGAACTTCGACCATTTCAAGCTTGATCCACGCAGAGGACTCGGCAGCATGGAGGCGCCTTGAACAGCCTTCAAGGCGCCTTGAACACCCTTTATAAGGGGGTTTCGAGCAGCACCTTAATCAATCAACTTCCAAGCGATTTCTTTGCATCTAGCTGCTAACGACACGATCCAGAAGTGCTGCAACAATCTCCCGACGACCCGGAGCTCTGTTTTCTTCTTCTTTAGTTGTCGGTATAAAGTTGTTATAATAAAATCATGATTATCAAATCCCCCACACTTAATCTTGGACGTCCCGTTCAAGTCAAGAAAAACCTAAAAATCATCTCCACAAAAATATCCTAGCAATACCTAAAAGATAGTAAAAAGAATTTAACTAAGATCATCTTAAAAGATCACAAACAATCATGAATACAATTCAAACAATAATCAGTAGGTATGGTAGTTTCAATCCAATTGAAAAATTAAGCAAGTTGCATTCTCACAAGGAATTTATCTATTCTAGCTCTCACACTCAAAATAACATATATGTGGAGTTCACTCAATGTCACTCACAACATTTCACTACCATAAGCTTGCTTATTTTCTAATTCTCCACCACTATAAACATAGCATACATGAATCAAAAGGATTTCATCAACAAGAATTGAAATGGAAGCAAAAAGAATAATGAAAGTGAGTAAAATAGGCAAAAGAAAAGAATTTCAATGTAGAAAATGAGAGATAAGAGTATTGGAGGAATATACTTGATGAGTTGACCATTTGATGTGTAAAGAGATGAATACCATTTGTTTTTAACAATTCAACATATCAAGCTAACCTCCCCTTCAATTTAATGGCAAACAAAGAATCTTGATACTCTTTTGATACACTCTTTGGATGTGCCATTTTTCTCTTCTCTTCTTCACTATTTTTTTTTTAATCACTGTTCTTCCACTTCATTCCATCACTTTGAAAGCTTAAATAATCTTAAATCGCCTTTATGGAGAAGAGTTCCCTCCCCCACACTTAAAGCATTGGCCGTCTCGGGCAATGAAAACACAACATCCTTTCCAATTCATAACTCACCATATGCTCCTTCCTTTTCCTTTTCTGCAGATCCAAACTCTTGTTTCCCCTTCAACAGCAACCATCTACCCTTTGAACTCGAATTTTGAAACAAAAACTGATCCATTCTTAAGCACTTCAACTTCAGAAATTCACTATTAATACTTCATTATTAAAGGAACTTTCTCTGTTGGAAATCCTTGTTTGCATTTCCACAGTTCAACAATAAACAAATTTAAAACAAACAGATGTTCAGATAATCAATTCAAAACTTCAGTTTCAAACATTGGAATCAAGGTAGTTGCTGGTCTAGAACTGTGATGATAAATTCTCAAACCTTCCCTCTAATCAGAAAAGCTGAAGAGAATTGCCATCTACACTTCCATAATCTTCCATACTTTGATGTGGATTTACAAATATTATACTGCCATCAAGCAGAATAAATTTCAGAACCAGTCTTAAAGAATCAACTTCAGCCCAGAAACTAGTTTCTAGAATTGCAGCATTCCACGTTCAACAATCAGAAATTCCTGCACTTCATTATTTCTTCTTCCCCTGCTTCTGCATTCTCATGAAGTTCCACCCAACTACTGAATACTTCAGATGTGCAGTATCAACTCTAGCTCAGAAGAATGGATTCTGCTTCCAGATTTCAGAATTTGAATAATTTGCTTATTTGAAGAATTAAACAGCTGACATTCTATTCCAAAGCACTTAAGAATGGCACTTCTATTGCATTGATAGAACACAAATTATGCTCCAGCAGCAATATATAATTGAAGTTCAGTTTTCAGATGTCATCTAGCATTGAATTAACATAACTGGAATTCAGTTATTGTTCCGGACAGAAGCAATATGAAAAATTGGCACAATACATGTACTTATTGGTACATTGGCTTATTTCTGCAATTCTGCAAAATTTCCAGCACTTCTTACATAAAGATGCACTGATTGAGCAGCAAAATTTCAAAATTAGCATGAAGATACTCAACAATTCCCAGCTTTCTTCAAGCTCAAACACATTTTAAATCTGCATTTCATTTCAAGATTCCACATTCCTGCACAGCAGCAATCTTCCAGAACAAGTAATCCCTAAGTTTGGAATCTTGTCAAAGTTGAAAAAGTTGTAACCCAATTAATACTAAAAGATAAGGATTACTCCTTGGACAAAACAGTTGAGTCAGCACAGCACAAAACTAAACATTTCTGCATTTAAGATCTCACTTCTGTCATTCCAGCAATCATTTTCTTTTGTTTCCATTTGTTTCCTTCTAAAGCTTACACTCTAATCATTGAATGTGTATCACTTCACAACTAGAGAGCCTTCACTGTTTTTTTTATTCTTCTCATTCCCCCAAAATTCAGCCTTCAATTGCTTTAAAATATCTCTGCATTTCCAATTCCAACATCCCCTGATTTCATTGTCTAACACATCCTGAGCAGCATCACCAATCTTCATCATATCCTTCCTTTTCTTGAAATTGTTTCTTAGTTTTTGATACTCCATTATTTCCACACTAGCTGAATTTGTTTCCCTTTAATTTCTGCAACTTCTCCAACTCTTCATTTCTGCAGAATTTTGCACAAGCTTCTAAGATAATTTTAGTTTGTAACATAGAGATTACAGCTTTGAGTTTCAGCTTCAATTCTGTGCATTAAACTGAAATCAAGTTCAAAGAAACAGGATGTCAGAACATAAATTCAGATATCAAAGAACACTTCTAGGTTTAAAGAATTAAGGCTGTCAGAAGGTTTCAGAAATCAGAATTCAGATCTGATCTGTTCAAAACTGCTTGATCGGATTTCCCACCAATATCCAAAGATTGATCAACTGAGGAGTGTATTCACCAAAATAGCTATCTCAAGCGAATTGGAAATGAAGTTCAGTTTATGAAAATTTCAGAAACTGTAATTACAGCCATTCATATTCTTGTAATCTGATTTCTTAAGTAAATTGATGAATTGCCAAATCAATCTCCATACATTTGCAACAAATTGTTTAGCTCGATAAATCACCATCCCTTGCATTCCTTTCCAAACAACATCTTCGCAGCAGAAAATCAACATAGAATTCTTCTATATAAATGATGATCTCAAGAGCTGATGATAGAAAATTGCTACACACTTGATACACAATTAAAACTACATTCTGTTTGTTATTTCTGCCCTTACTGCATTTACAGATTCCCAATTCATACTCAGCCTATACTCATTCTTCTTGTTAGTAATGCAAGATCTTATGATGCTAAGATTACTCTGCTTAACATACTCCAAATGCCTTCATTTAATTCCTTTCCCATTGTTTACTGAGAGCACTAAACTCCAACTTTCAACACTGCACAATACTGACCAACAGCACCACACAAGTCAGAATCAGTTTGTACAAAATAGATTCAATTAACAATGATTGAACAAAAACATCATTTTAAATCCTCTGATCAGAACCTTACAACTAGAATTTGTATGCATCATGCACATGCCATGAAAGGTAAGCATACCATTTATTTCCAACATACTCTTAAATTCCAATTAAGCTTCCTCTCATTTGGATATTGCTTCCAAATCTTGATACAAACCTGATACAGATTTCTCAACTCTGCACCGCAATTCCCAGCTCTATAACAGTCTCTGCCTTCAATTCTGCAGATTTCCTGCAGATCCATATTCTGCATATTTCAATTCCTCTACAAAAGACCACCAAGTATCCATTCTGGAATTCCAAACTATTTTGACAGAATTTCCCAGCAGCTGTCTCTAAAACTCTCTACAAGTCATCCTGAAATTGTCTACTTCCATACATTAATTCAGTATCATTTTTGTTGCTTCTTTTGTCTATCTTATGATCTTCTTACAGGAAAAGTTTTCTGATTGTAATTAAGTATCTTTAAGTCCCAGCACAGATGACTTTCAGAATTCAGATTCTAAACTTCAATTCCAGAACTCATCAAGAACAGATTTAACTTCCCAACTAAGTTTCAGAAATTTTATTCCAAGTTTGCAAGCTTCTGGTTCCACTAGATTGATACTACTCTTTTAGAACTCAAGTAATGAACCTTTCAACATAAAAACCGAGACTGATACTACTCTTTGAAAGCTATGCAGTATCAGAATCTGAAATCCAAGTAACTCTTGTTGCTGGATTTTTTTTTCTGTGCATACTAATCAGTATTGGCTGATGAACAACCACTCCTGCATTTCCTTTCTTTTCAGAAACAGCTTCCAGGCTTAGTTCCCCTTGTTACCCTTTAAAATTCATATTACAACAATTAGTCTCTGATCAAGTTTATAGTTCTAAAGATTGAATCTTAACAATTGCTTCAAGTGGCAGGAAACACCATATTGATATAATCCTGTAAGTTACTGAACTTATCAGGAATAAAAACCAGGTATACACTGAGTTTTAGATTTTTTTTCCTCTGAAAATTTTCAGAATTCTGGATTTCAGATTTCAGCATTGAAATGCAGCTACCAATTCCTGCACCTACAACACTACATTTCCTGAGTTCCATTTCAATTATTTGCATTCTTTTATCAACAATTTCCTTCAAAACTCATATTTGCACAAACTTGACTGTCACTTACTAAGATTCTAAAATTTTCCAGCTCAAAGACTTTGCCAACATCATAAATCAAAGTTCATATAATCAATTAGGATCAACAATTCCAGCATAACTTCTAAACATCACATTACATCAAGTAACAATAGCAAGGCAACACTTTAATACATTCAAGGAATGCTCTTTACTATCATCTTCCACAATGGCATAGTTTGAACCAAACTCCCAAAATTTGCTCAGAAAGCAGAAATCCAAAACACCATGGCACCACCCAAGACTTCAAGATCTCCCCACATATGCAACTTTTTCCCCCACACTTAAAATTTTGGGTATTCTAATTCATCAAGCAATTAATCCAAAACTCCAAACGAAATAAAAGAAGAATGACAAGCACAGTGGAACAAGAATTAGAATGCTAGATGAGAATGTTTCAAGAAAATTGTGGAGAAAGAAATTAGAAATTATAAGAAAGCAAGAATGATAAATATCCTTTATTTCCATGCATACATATGTTATTGTGACTTTGAAAAGAAGCAAAGCAAGTTCTAGAGTTTCAATTGCTATGAGTGCATGCCACACAAGAGAAAATAATAGTGTATAGGCTTAAAGTAGTCCTCTCTAGGTAATATTCATACAATCATGCCTAATTGATCAAATTGGAATCCACCACCAAATTAACCGATAAAATGTAAGTAGAGAATTCAATCATGTCCAATGACCTAAAATTGATGATCAAATTTAAGAAACTTTTACCATCTTAAAAATATTACTTAGAAAATTCCCATGGAGACTTTTATTCAAATGAAAATACTATGTACTAAACAAAAATGCAAAGTATGGAAGCAAAAATGCAAGTGCAAAGTATGAAACTAAAGAAAGTTGCACAAAAAGAATTTATTAACAAAACATGAATTAAAATTGCAAAAGCAAGTGAAATTGGAACCAACTCCCCTTTAATTCCGGTGGTCTAAGAAGACTAAGAGTGAGAATCCATGCCGGAAATGGAGTATCCATGGTTGCAATCAACTTCTTTTTATTCATCATTTTTCCATCAAAAGTTCTTTCTGGAGGACGGAGGCGGTTCAGTTCAAGCATCCACTCCGGAAGCTTGTATTCTCCTACAACATCATTAAAAATCAAGAACTCCCACACACATGTGGGGTAAGAAAATAGGAGAATATTAGTCTTGATAGAAAATGTGTCAAGAAATGAATCACAACTAATAAAATCAATGAATGGTACCTCAATTAAATTTTCTAAAAATTCACAAGAAAGACTCACCTTGTCATTTTCAAAGGTACCTGGAGTGGTGTTTGTTACCTCTTCCTCATCAAATAATTGCTCAGACTCTGTTTCTTGTGGATGTTCAACCTCATGTGGTGATCCTTGGGTGCTTGGCTCCATAGCACAAGTCCCTACACTTTCATCTTCAATTTCAGGTGATCCTTGGGGTAATGCTTCCAGTAAGCATTCCCCTACACTTAAATCAACTTCTGCTTCAAATCCTGCATCATTTCCAACATCTAGAGCAACATCATTAGTAGAATCAAAAATAGGTTCAATTACATCATCACAACAATAAAAAGTACTTAAAGAATCTAATGAAGAAGTAGATGCAGTGTCAGGCCTGACAAGAGCTCCACAATCCAACTCCTCACTGGCATTTTGTAACTGATGAATGGATGATGCAATTTGGTCCAACTGATTCTGTATATTCTGTATCCTTGAGAATTGCTGCTCTTGATGTTCATTCATTTGTTGCATAATCTCCCTGAGTTTCCATGTTGACTCATCCATCTGAGGGTCATTTTGTTGAAAAGAATTTGGCATAAATGATGTTGAAACTTCTTGGAACCCATATAAACTCTGGTAAGCTGGATATGGTTCAATAAATGGTCCTTGTGCACTTTCATACCTGAAACATGAATTATCCACCCAATTAGTATTAAAACCATTAGAAAATGACTCATACCTATTTTGTTGATCCATGTTTGGGTAAAACTGATACTCAGGCTGAAAACACTGATAACTCTCCATTCCACCTCCAAAATTCTGAAAATATGGATCCATGCTAAAGAAATCTCCTGTTCTTCACTACAACACTAAAAATCAATGTTAGAAGACTCTAGAGCATAAAGTTTCAAACATATGATAACATGAATAGTAAAAGCACTTAAAAATTCAAGAATAAACCAACATGAAAATACAAAAAGAATAGGCAATCAAATCAAGAAAAATGCTAACAAATAAAATCACTCAATGATCAATCTAAAATTAACACACACTACTAGTTATTTCCCCGGCAACGGCGCCAAAATTTGGTGTTGGCCTTTTTGCATGTCACGTGGCACATCAAATTAATTAAAATTGAAACTCATTAAAATTAAAACAAAGGTTGTAGTAACGAGTCCCAAGTCGTATTTTTCTTCCCAAGGGCAACTAATAAAATGTGTGTAAATTCTAGAATTGGTTCAAAACAAAATCTAACTTCAACTTAAATGCATCTAATTCCCAAAAGTGCAATAGAGCAATTCAAAATGAAATCAAAGAAAGGGAAATCTATCTAAACATGCTCCACTTCATTTGATTCAAGTTATCAACAGTAAATTCAGATTCTAATGTATCATTAAATCCAATCACTTGAATAAACCAAACTACATCCAATTCTCAATAACAATCAACCTCACCAATCAAACTCAAACAAATCTTCAGCTCTCACTCTCACTCAACAAAGTGATACATAGATAAACAATGAAAAACATCACGTGATACATTCGACATCTAAATTCAATTCACATTCTCAACAATTCCAAGCATTGAACAAATGTTCCCTAAATTCTTGAATTGAAACTATCTCTAACTTGTAAACTAAAACATTGAATTAAAACTAGAATTAGGTTTTAAACTAAGTTATCAGTTAAATTCTGGTTAGAATTGCAGAAGTTCAAAGGTAAGCAGAATTACAATTAGAAATTAGAAATCAGAAATGAGGGTTTGCAAAGAAAATTCAAACTGAAATTGAAATAAGAAATGGAACTCAAAGATTAAAGTGCAAGCTACCTATCAGATCTTCAGATCTGAGCGAAGGCAAACACAATTCTAAAATAAAATGAAAGAAAACTAAACCCTAGCATTCCACAAACCCAAATCCGAAACCAATCTTCTCCACTTTGCCGAAACAAAGGTGCAATCGGAAACCTCCCCTCAAACACCCAACAAGCAATCTCCAAGCGCTCTACTATCACCAGATGACGTTCATAGCTATTGGAAACCTCCCCTCAAGCTCGCATCTGACTGGTATCACCATCACCCGAAGAAAACAGAGCTTGACTCTGTGAATTGCCAAACTAGATCAAACGGCCGCATCGATCCAATATAGCTGCGGAATGGAATGTGGAAAAGGTACAGAAACTCCAAGAAACCTCCCTCGAAGCTCTGGTGGATGCGGAAATCAGTGATCGGAAACCTCCCCGATCGGCAATGCGGCGGTGGACAGAATCAAGGCGCGGCTAAGAAACCTCCCTCGGCTGCTCTCTGATCGCCGGAAGATGAACGTCGAAGCTTGATGATCGTTGTCGGAGAAGAAGCTAAGCTCACGGATCTGGAATCGAAGAATGGGAACTGCGGCAGTCGCGCGAAGAAGAAGAGAAACAGTAGAGAAATCGCGACGCCGAGCTCAGCTTCTGCACTGTAGCTTCTCGCTATTTAAACAACCCCTCTCTGATCGGACGGCTGAGAAACTTCTGAGCTAAATCAACGGTGAAAGTTTGCCCAAAATATGATCTGAAGTTACTGATGTTAATCTAGGGTCTGGATCTACTCTCCTGTAGGTCGGATCGATCAGATCATCACTGGATGGTCCAGATCTGCCCAGTCTTCAATTAATGGTCCAGATTAATCCAGCTGGATCAATGGCTGGATGAACTCAGATCTGGATCAAAACTTCTGGATCTTCATAAATGGATCAGATCTACTCCCCATTAAATTGGATCGGCCAGATCTTCAACGGATGGTCCAGATCTGTCCTATCCTTGATGAACGGTAGATACATCTTAGATTTGGATCAAAACCCTTGGATCTTCATCTATGGCTATGATGTGCTTCCTTGTAGCTCGGATGGACCAGATCCTCCACGGATGGCTTAGATCTGCTTGATCTTCAACGGACGGTCTAAATCGATCCAGGTCTTGATCGCCTCATCTTGCCCTAGATTTGAGCCCAAGTGTGGTCCAATCTGATTGGGTCCATAACCCTTTTGATGCCTACAAAATAATAAACAAATATTAGCACCAAAATACCATGAAAATAGGCTAATTTACAATTAAGTCCAAGTTCAAATGCAATTATGAAATATGATGTAAAATGTGATATTAAGCTATGAAAAGATCATGAAAAATATGCATTATGAATTAAAACAATATAGCAAAATCATGATTATCACCGAGGCGCCTCGGGTGCAAAGCTGGAGCTGGCTGCGAAGCACCCATGGAGGCGCCTTGAAGGAGGTATAAGGCGCCTTGGAAGGCGCCTTGGATAGGGCATAAGGAGCCTTATGCAGATGAACTTCGACCATTTCAAGCTTGATCCACGCAGAGGACTCGGCAGCATGGAGGCGCCTTGAACAGCCTTCAAGGCGCCTTGAACACCCTTTATAAGGGGGTTTCGAGCAGCACCTTAATCAATCAACTTCCAAGCGATTTCTTTGCATCTAGCTGCTAACGACACGATCCAGAAGTGCTGCAACAATCTCCCGACGACCCGGAGCTCTGTTTTCTTCTTCTTTAGTTGTCGGTATAAAGTTGTTATAATACTTTCATTGTAATTAGTTTGTAATTCTTATCGAGCTTATAGTTGTTGCCCACGGAAAGCGATCAAAGATCGCGGGCCTTTGAGTAGGAGTCGCCTTAGGCTCCGAACAAAGTAATTCCTTGTGTTTCTTTATTTTATTTCCGCTTATTCTGCTACACGTTTTAACTCCGATAGTTTTCCGATAATCGAAAAACGAAATAGCCGCGAGCGCTATTCCCCCCCCCCCCCCCCTCTAGCGCGTCTCGATTCAACAACAACCTCTTGATCTTCTACCGTATTCCTCTTCTTATCTCGGACGTCGTGTGGGCGACGATCTTCCAAGACGAGAACCACCCCAGCCCTTCTTCTTCCTTCTTCCAAGTTTCAGCCAAGCAAATTTCTCCAAGTGATAGCAAGTCTCGGTCACCACCACTAAGCTCCAAGGGATGCTAGAAATAAAGCCTCCTTTTCCTCCTTCTTCTCCTAGCAAGATCTGGCCACCTTCCAAGCTCCAAGAGATGATGAGGTTCGGCCAAGGAGAAGAAAGAAAAAGGAAAAGAGAGAATAAGAGGGCCGACCACACCAAGGAAGAGAGGAGAAGAATAGAAGAGAGTTGTTGTGAGGTGAAGACACCTCTACCCCCTCTTTTATATTCTTTGGTCTTGGCAAATAAGGAAATTTAATTATTATTAAAAATCCCTTATATTCTTTGCCTTTGGTTAATAAGGAAATTTTAATTAAAATTTCCTTTAACCCTTTATATGGTCGGCCACCTTCAAGAGCTCCAAATCAGGAAAATTTTGTACACAAAATTAAACTTCCATATTTGCTTCCAGAAATTTTTAAAATAAAAATTTCTCTAATAATTTTTCCCTTCATGGTTGGTTATAAAATGAAATTTTTATAAATTAAAATCTCTCTATTAAAACATAGGGATGATTTACAAAAAGGAAAGTTTTCTCTAAAATTAAAATCTTCCTTTCAATCTACAAATAAGGAAAGACATTAAATCTTTTCTTAATCTTTTGTAGAAACTATAAAAGGAAAGATTTAATTTTAAAATTCTCTTTTAAAATCATGAGGATGGTTTCATAAAAGGAATGTTTTATCAAAAATTAAAATCTTCCTTTTAACTACAAATAAGGAAAGATATCAAACCTTTCACTTAATCTTTTGTAGAAAGTTATAAAAGGAAAGATTTATAATTTTTAAAAATCTCTTTTAAAATCATGAGGATGGTTTCATAAAAGAAAGTTTTATCAAAAATTAAAATCTTCCTTTTAACTACAAATAAGGAAAGATATCAAACCTTTCACTTAATCTTTTGTAGAAAGTTATAAAAGGAAAGATTTATAATTTTAAAAACTCTCTTTTAAAATCATGAGGATGGTTTCATAAAAGGAAAGTTTTATCAAAAATTAAAATCTTCCTTTTAACTATAAATAAGGAAAGATATCAAACCTTTCACTTAATCTCTTGTAGAAAACTATAAAAGGAAATATTTAATTTTAAACTTTCTTTTAAAACCATGACTTCCGCATATGGAAAGATTTTAAATAAAATCCCTTTTATTCTTTACATGGCCGGCCACACCAAGCTTGGACTCCAAGCTAGGGCCGGCCACCTTGACTTGGCTCTACCTTTGGCTTGGCCGGCCACCTAAGGTTGGGTAGGAAAGTGGGTATAGGTGGGTTTCACACTTTATAAATAAGAGGCTACGATAGGGACTGAGAGGAGGAATTGGTTTTGGTCTCCCGATGAAATTAAACTTCCCATGTTCGCCCCGAACACCCAACTTAATTTCATCAATAATAATTCATTCCACTAAAGAATTATTATTGAACTACCGCACCAATCCCAAATTACATTTTGGAGTCCTTCTTATCATGAGTATGTTAATCTCCCTGTATTTAAGATGTCGGATGTCCACTAATTAATTGAGTTACTGACAACTCACTTTAATTAATATCTTAGTCCAAGAGTAGTACCACTCAACCTTATTGTCATGTCGGACAAAGTCCACCTGCAGGGTTTAACATGACAATCCTTATGAGCTCCTCTTGGGGGCATTTTCAACCTAGATTACTAGGACACAGTTTCCTTCTATAATCAACAACACACACTATAAGTAATATCATTTCCCAACTTATCGGGCCTATTGATTTATCGAGCTAAATCTCACCCTTTGATAAGTCAAAGAAATAAATACTAAATATATATGCTTGTTATTATATTAGGATTAAGAGTACACACTTCCATAATAACTAAGGTCTTGTTCTTTTATTAAGTCGGTATAAAAAGAACTTACCTTAAATGGTCATGCTCAATACACTCAGAGTGTACTAGTATAATTTATCAGTCAAGATAAACTAATACCTAATTACACTATGGTTTGTTCCTTTCCATCTTAGTCGTGAGCTACTGTTTATAATTTATAAGGAATTGATAACATGATCTTCTGTGTGTGACACCACATACCATGTTATCTACAATATAAATTAATCGAACAACTACACTTAACTTATAAATGTAGATATTTGACCAATATGATTCTTATTTCTAAGTAAATATTTATACAAAAAACTAGACTTTTAGTATACATTCCAACAGATCCATCATCCAATTTTGGAAAAAATTAACTGATGGACCAAACGACTTCAGATTGACATAGGATCAGTTATTGTGTGGATGGGATGGTTTCCTAAATCTATCCATGCACTCAAACATCATTATGATACATTATATTGAGAGCAATAATTTTTTAAACACAATTCAGACATAAAAATGATGTCGCGATCTCAATTTAAATGATACGAAGATGATAATCACTAAACCATATCATATTTGAGATCCTTAAGCTTTTCCCTTTTTGAGGATATTAAATTTTTAAATTTTAGAATTGCTAAGCTCCATCAGCTGATTTGGGTCAAAATTAGTTGATGAACCCAACAACCTTAATTGACATAGGACTAGTTCTCGTGCATTCAGGCTTGTCTCTTAAATGTGTTCATGCCCTCAAATATCATTATGATACACCATATTAAGAGCAATGATTTTTTAAACATAATTCAGCTACTTTTGATAATCATTTGATAAATGTATCATTTTATTCAAATACCAAGACTAATACAAAAATTTATAACAATGCAACACAACAATTTTATACAATTCAATAATAATCCAATACAAGAACAATTTAGATTAACACAACACAACATAATTGTTGATGCAATTTCTCATGGGTCAAAGTTGACGAGGTTGACTAAGCTTGAGTTGGCTCAAGCTTTAGTCTTGATATTTGAGTTTTGATGTTTGACAATGTATGGAGATTACAGGTGTAATTGTCCAAATGGGATATTGATGGTCAAAGGTTGACCAGAAGAGTCAAGTAGGTTAAAGTTGACCAGATATTTAACTGGAAAGTCTTAACTAGAGGTTAGGCAAGGGCACGACCAACAGGAAGTTTAGAAGAAGAAGAAAACTCAAGTGGGTCAATGTTGACCAAACACTTGGTGTGACAGTCCTGGCAAGTGAAGCCAGGCAAATTAAAAAGTCCTAGTGAGTGAAGCTAGGCGGTTGAAAATCTCTAGCGAGTGAAGCTAGGCAATGGTGAAAGTCCTGTAAGCAAAGATAGGAAGTTGGAAAATCCTAGTGAGTGAAGCCAAGTGAAAGCCCTTGTGAGTGAAGTTAGGTGAAAGCTCTAGTGAGTGAAGCTAGGCAAATGGAAATCCCGGTGAGTAAAGCTAAGTGAAAAGTCTTAGTGAGTGAAGCTAGGAAGTAAGGAAGTCCTAGTGAGTGAAGCAAGTCATGTGGAAATCCAAGTGGGTCAAGGTTGACTAGACACCTGGTATTTGGAAGTCCAAGTGGGTCAAGGTTAATCGGACACTTGGCATGGGAAGAAAAGTCCAAGTGGGTCAAAGAATTGACCGAACACTTAGTGACAAAGTCTCAGCAGGTCAGGAATGACTAGATGCTAGGCACGAGGAAGTCCCAAGAGATTAAGGTATATCGGATGTTGGGCAAGAGAACCCTAGACTTATGCTTAGTGAGATAGAGCTAGGCAATTAATCAGTTGATCAATTGGCTTGATGTCAAATCGATCAACCAATTGATTGGGAGCACTATCAGCCGATCGATTGGGAGTTTATCGCAAACACAAAGAGGGTTTCTCAATCGATCAGCTGATTGATTAGGAGTTGACCGTTATGCAGGTTACAAGCTTTGGACAACTATGGTTGTATGGATCTAACGTGGCAATCGATTGGAAGCAAGCCCAATCGATTGAGAACCCTAAAAGCGCAAAGATAAAATCGTCGGTGAGTTCAAATGTGACATTATTTCTCCTCAACAACTCATCGAGCTTAAGATTATTCATCACCAGTTCTTGCAAGCTTAGGGTTGAAGTTCTGCTACATTTTCAAGTTTACAAGAGGCATCTTCAAGCAACAAGAGATCAAAAAAAGAAGGTTTTCCATTTGTATTTTTACATTTACTTCTTGTTTAGAGTTGCATTCTTATTCTTGAGTTGTACATGGTTTCTCCACCTCCAAATTGTTCCGAGAAGAAGTGTTTTTGATAGTGAAGAGTGTGCTCGTGTGTGGATCCTTAGATTAGTCACATCATCTTGAGGTGGATACCAAGTAAGTCCTTTGTGTTTGTATTGGAGGAGTTCGCTTCGTATTTTTCGCTGCAAATCATCATCGACAAAGCGAGATGAGCTATTTACCACCCTCTAGCTCCGGAGTGTCCCAACAAGTGGTATTAGAGCGAGACCACTCTTCACTAGACTCATCACTGGAAATGGCAAAGAGCTAGGGGAAGAAGAAGAAGTTGAAGCCCTAATTTCAACAAAGTGAAAGATTTCATCAACAAGCTCAACTTCAAGATGGATTTCCGAGATGGATTCATATTTGATACACGAGCACCTCCACCATACTGATTTGAAAGTTTCAATCTTTGGAAATCAAGGATAAAAAATTTTCTCATGATAGAGATAGAGCAATGATTTGCTCTAATGAAAGGATTTGAGACTCTAAGGGATAAGAAAGGCAAAATCATCAATAAAAGTAAATAGAGTAAGGAGCAAATCCAAAGATATGAAGCCAATGACAAAGTGACCAAACAATTGGTCAATTTATTACCTAGCAACATCTTGAACAAGATAGGAGAATATGAAGATGCTAAGGAGCTTTGGATCAAGTTGGCAAAGATTCATGAAGATCCCTCCACTATTCCAAATCAAGAAGAATCCAAAGAGAGAGACTCATTGGATCATGAAGAAGAAGATTTGGAGGTTGAGAGATGCTCATCTTCCAAAGGAGAAGAAATTGAAGAAAATCCTTCCTCAAAAGAGCACAAGGACAAAGGCAAATGGAGATATTCTTTATTTCATATGGATGAGGATTCGGAAGTTGAGAGATGCTCAACATCCGAGGATGAAGATGAAGAGACATCCATCTCAAGGATTGAGGGGGAGCATCAATCCTTGGCATCGGATCAAGAAGAAGCCTCCACATCCGGATCAAAAGAAGGATCATGTGCCACCCCTACAAACAAAAAAGTATAACAATTTCAATTGCAAATAATAAAAGTTACATTATTTGCTTTAACTATAGGAAAAGTGGACATTATAAGAGTAAGTGTCTGAAGTTGACCAAGAAGAAGGGTCAATTGACACCAAAGGGAAAGGAGAAGCCCAAGGAAGTCGACCTTATTATGTGAAAAGGCAAGAAACACATTATGTGTTTCTTGTGCAACCAAAAAGGGCATTATCGGAATCAATATCCTAAGGGAAAGAACTCGACCAAGATCAAAGGAAAAAGTTCAAATCAAGGGGGAGCTCTCAAGAGCAAACCCAAGGTATCATTTATTAATCCAATTCCTTTGAGCCATGATAAAAATCATGCTAAGTCTAATCTCTTACATTTTAATGCTATTTATCATAAAAATAGGAATCATGATAAAATTAAAGAGAAATTATATAGCATATCATGCTAAGACTACCTCACCTAATATTAGAAAGGTAGATAATCATTTAGGCAAGAAATCTAAAGAAATTAGATATATGCCTAAGAATGAAAAATCAAAATTTAAGGACCTAAGAGAGGAGAATCAAGCCTTGAGGTCAAGACTTGATAAATTAGAAAGGGTCCTTAAGAAAATGGCAAATGGTGTCCAAGGGTCTAAGGACAAAAATCTAGGGATAGATAGACAAGAACCATTCAATGGTAGGAGAGGTTTGGGTTACAAACATAAAACCAAGAAGGATGTGTCTTCTTATTATAGAGTTTCATATAGCTATAGGACTAACCCTAGGTCTAGTAGTTAAGTTAAAGTAACAAGGAAAGTTATCCCTAGAAGTAACCTTGAAAAGACCAATGTAACTAAGGCTTTTAAGAAGCTTAAGAAAGTCACTAAGAAGGTTGATATAGGTTATAGTGAGTGAATCCAGAAGATTACGTGGTAGTCAAAGTCAAGGTGATGTGGCGGTCAAAGTCAAGATGGAGGAACATTCCACACTTAGTCCTATTGATCACCTAGCATCAAAATTCTCGGGTCCTACCTGCGTTGCTCTGATGCATGATGTTCAAATAAGGTTGGCCGAGTATACATTTGGTCGAGTATAAGGACTCTAGGGTTTTACCCTGAAACTAAAGAAATAATGTGGTTGGTCAGTAAATAGTTGGCGTGGTTCGAAGGAGAACGTAAGACTTTCTGTGTATGCCCGGCCGGGCAAAGTCTAGACGGGTTCAAAGACACTTAGCCTCACAAAGATCTTAATATACTATCGGCTGGATAAGGGTCGGTCGAACATAAGGCTTTCTGTGTATGACCGGCTGGGCAAAGTCCAGTCTGACTCAAAGACACTTAGTCTAACAAAGATCTTAATATACGGTCGGTCAGATAAGGGTCGGTCAAACATAAGGCTCTTTGTGTATGCCCAGCCAGACAAAGTTTAGTCGGGCTCCAAGACACTTAGCCTAACAAAGATCTTAATATACGGTCGGTCGGATAAGGGTCGGTCGAACATAAGGCTCCTATGTACGCTCGGTTGGGCAAAGTTTGACCAAGCTCAAAGACACTTAGCCTCATAAAGATCTTAATATACGGTCGGTTGAATAAGGGTTGGTCAAACATAAGGCTCTCTGTGTACGCCCGAGCAGGCAAAGTTTGGCTGGGCTCAAAGACACTTATCCTCACAAAGATCTTAATATACGATCGGCTAGATAAAGGCTAATCAAACAGAAGGCTCTATGTGTACGCCCAACTGGGCAAACACCGGGTGGGCTTAAAGTCACTTAGATTCATAAATCTCTTTATACTAGATCAGTCAAATAAAGGTTGGTCGAACAGAAGGCCCTATGTGTACACCTAGCCAGTCAAAGACCGGGTGAGCTTAAAGACATTTATCCTTAGGAAACTCTACATATATGGTCGACCGGGCAAAGGTCGACTGGGTTTAAGTTACATGATGTTATATCGTTCCAAAAATAAATAAAGACTCTAACATACATAATTTATCATATGATTTCTTAAATAGATCTTTAGCATACTATGGGCATTATACTAGTCTCTAAATATATCTTTACAGTATTTAACATATGACAAAGCAGATTGATACCAATACAGGTTAAAGGTGCTTCATTTCATAAAGTTTACTATAAATGCCCGGCCAAATAAAAGATCAGCCCGAAATATATTCAATAAAAGGCATTCCAGTTAAGTGATTGAAATATATTCAATAAAAGGCATTCCAGTTAAGTGATCGACTTAAGGACCAACCGAGATATATTTAGCAGACAAACAATAGACAATATTCTGACAAGTTGTCAAGGAATATTTTTTGGGGATTTCCTCACTAATTGATCCGTTACAACAACATATCTCAACAACCTCATCAAAAGCCTAAGGCATAAGCGATAAAAGAAGTACATCTATGGGTAGAAAAAAGATTCCTCTGACTTTCATTACCAATCACCCAGACTGTACTCTTTCCATCACCTAACAAACTTTGACACAAGGGGAAACCTCATGATCACGGAGGTTGTGAGAGGTGATATATAAAGAGGGATCCTCTCCATTTCCAAGGTATGTAATTAGCATCATCTAGACCTTACTTTGACTCATATTCACTATTGTTCTTCTTCTTGGCCCACTCGCCGGAAAGTGTACTGACTTGAGCATCGGAGGGCTTTGTCAAGGAGTCTTTCTCTGGTCTTTAGTCACTAATGCTTTGTCAGATCATCTGACTATGTGCAGGATTGGAGGAAGGTTCCATTCTAAGTTAAAGAAGTCTTCTAACGGTTAACAAATCATCCACCAGAGCCAGCGTGCCATCCCCCTAGCCTTCAGACAGGATCAAAGGTCATAAGGGAAGGTATCATTAGAGTTGACCTAGAGGAGTCTAGCATGACCAAGGCTTCAAAGAAGCCTAGGAAGGTCATTAGGAAGGTAATTAGGAAAGTTATCCCTAGTGAGTACCTAACACACCCAAGGAGCACCAATAGATTTTTGGTTCTTAAGAGTATGTTTTCTACACCCTAGATAGGTTTATAGAGTGTCAACTCCAATGGAAGGATAGTTAACCCAACCTTGATGAAATTAATACTTGGAGGTATTTTTAAGATTTTGTTAACTTTTGAAAATGTAGGTTTAAATGTTTACTCTTTTGGAAGAGTAAAATATACCAAAAATTTAAACATTTGGATTTAATTAAAACTGACACAAATAGGAAGAGTAAAAGAAATGTCAAGTTGGGATTTTGACATTCTCTTGAGAGATAAGGACAAACTTAGGTCTATTCTTTAAACTTAGCAATTAATTAGGAAAATTTAGATAAATAATCTAGGTATATTATTTATGTTAAATTGACCTGATTACTTTCCTATCATATGTTATGACATTATAGTTTACATTCATATCATTATGAAAAATATATATGTTATGTCATGCATCATCATGTGGCTATAATATATTTTCTTTTAAAAATTATTTATTTTAATATATTCCATAAATCATCATGCATTACTTTAAATCCTTATAATTAAGGACAATGACATTAGTTAACAAATGACATCGTAGGTGGATGATCATAATTTAAATGCCTAGATAGATATGCATGAACCCTTAGATTAAGGAAAAACAATATCTACATCTCACAAAGATCATAAGTTGACTTATATGTGTTTTAGTACATAGATATAAGTGAGATGTTAGGAGGATGAACAAAACTCAAGATGTTGATTTAGTGCATTTTTTGAGTTTTAATTTCATCAAGACACATAGTTTATGTGTTATCTAATTATTGGGAAAGCTAGTGTACAAGTCATGTGCATTTAGCCCAAGAACATGGTTAAAAATTAGTTTTAAAAATTATTTTAAAATGTCTTTGGAAAACCTTAGTGAATGCTATCTTTTGATAGGAATCATCATTGTATAGTTAAATACAAACTAGAGCAAAATATTGAAGTTTTCAATGGTTTCAAGTTTGTGTCAATCTTTGAAAATGGGATGTGTTTTCATTGAAATTTTTTTTTTCATGATAGTATATGACTTAAATAATGTCTACGCAAAATTTCATGATTTTTAGAAAACCATAGAATTATTTAGGAATTTATAAAATTTAGCTAAAATTTGATTTTAGGAAATCAGAAACTCAATCAATCGACAAATTGATTGGGGATGTTCAATTGATCGATTGATCAATTGAACCGGTTTCCATGAGCAGAAGCTCTCAGAATAATCTGGATTAATTAGTTGATCAGTTGATTAAATGGCTTTGATCGATTGAATTTCAACTTCAATCAATTAAAAAAGCTAATTTTTGCTGTGATGGTCTGATTTCAGTCCATTAAGTCATATTTAGTCATGTTAGCCATCCGTATCAAACTCATTTATGAACATTTAAGGGTAATTTTCTTAATGAAAATAAGAAAGGAATTATTAAATAAGACTAAGTTGGAGTTTAGGATGAGGTTTTATTTCAAAGTTGAATTTTGAACCTCAAAACTTTAAACTTTAGGTTTCCTAAAGGTTTAGGAATTTCAAGTCATTATTGGTGTAATGACAGAAGGTTAGAACATGTTTTGAGGGAGAGCTACTCCTTAAAGACATGAATTAGATCTTTTTAATAACAAAACAATGGAAGGCGGGAAACCTTCCTTGTTGTTAATGCTCTAGGATGAGCATTTGGAGACAATGTATAGGATCAAGACGTGCTAGAGGGGGGAGGGGGGGTTGAATAGCACTCGTGGCTATTTCTCATTCATTTAAAAACTTCGGAGTAAAATGCAACGGAATAAATAGAAGAAAGCAAAAGAAATGCTAACAAGGTAGTTTTTTACTTGGTTTAGAGCTTTTGATGACTCCTACTCCAAGACTCGCGATTATTGATCACTTTTGTTGGGAAATTACTAATAATTCGAACAATGATTATAAACTTGAAGTACAATAGTAATAAATCAAGTTACCGATAATAACAGAATTAGTAGTCGTTCGTCAATTATCGAAGTAGCGTTTGGGCATTATCGAATCATTCCGAAGTAGCACGCAAGAATTGAAGTAGTTCTGAATGATGACTGAATATCTATCCCTAAAGTTGCTAGTTAAATCCCATTTTATAGTCGAGTTAGACCTGATCTAGATCCACTGATCTCAGGATCAGTCTTTAACTCGATGTTGATCGGTCGACCAATCCTCCTTGATTGGTTGACTGAACCTTCTGCATCTGTCCAGCTTCCTGTCTAGATGTTGCCACTTCGGATAAAGCCTTTATTTGATCGACTGATCCCGCTATCCTCACTGGATTATTTGATCCAATCAAGTCACTACTTACCCATTGTTTGGTTGATTGAACCCGAGGTTCGGTCGATCGATCCCTTGGTCGAACACAATCAAGTTGTTGCTTATCTGATCTTTTGCTTGAGGGTTCAGTCGACCGATTAGGACATTCGATCGACCGAACAAGCTAAAATTTTAGCTTATAAAGTGTGAGTATTCCTACAAAATAGAGTTAGAATAAAAGACAAATAACATGTAAAGATAATTTTTGACAGCCTTCGGACTGTTCGGTCCTGACTTTGAGTTTCACTGAAACTCTAGGTCGGATCAACACCTACTGTTCCCTTTTCGGGGAATGCATCCTCACCTACTCCTCTCAGAAGAGTTTACCTTTTGCCAGACCAATCCTCCAGACCATCTGGACTTTTGCTCAGCATCCAAGACATCAGAAATTTTCCATTAGATGTCCAATCCTTGACCCATCCAGTCTCCACGACTCCCAGGATTTTCACCTAGAGTCCTTGACTCTAGGATTTCACCTGACATCCTCGACCTACTAAGACTTTGCCTAGTTCCCTGGACCAGGACTTAGTTTCCTAACTACATCTAGGACTTTCCATAACTTAAGGTTACAACCCCTAGGACCTAGGGTTACCTTCCCCTAGGATTTTCCACCTTCCTAGAATCCACTAGGATTTTTGCCTAAGAATACTTAGGACTTTCCTATAAGCTTAGTCACACTTATTAGATCACAAGACATCTTAACTTTTGAATCCTTTGTCATAATTAAAACTCAGATTTGATTGTCTGGTGCTCTCTGCACCAACACAATAAAGGGTATGTGACCTTCATTGTGATATTGTGAATAACAATGGAGGTTGTGCAGGGTGAGAGTTTTTGATGTGTGCCAAAAGGGGAGAATGTATGTTTAAGTTAGGAAACCTTTATTGGGAGATTACCCTCTTATTAAGGGGGAGAATGAAGAAAACCCTTATTCATGCTTTGGCATGAAGAAGAATTTGAAACTAGTGTGAGCCTAATTTAAATGTATTATCAAATATCAAAAAGGAGGAGATTGTTGGTATAATTTCCCTTGGTCAAGGTTGACAGGGTTGACTAAACTTGAGTTGGCTTAAGCTTGAGTCTTGATGTTTGAGTTTTGATGTTTGACAATGTATGGAGTTTGTAGGCACAATTATCCATATGGGATATTGATAATCAAAGGTTGACTAGACGAGTCAATTAGGTCAATGTTGACCAAATACTTGATTGGGAAGTCCTAACTGGAGGTTAGGAAAGGGCAAGACTGTTAGAGTGTATACTAAAAGCCTACCTTTTGGTATAAACATTTATCTAAAAATAAGAATCACATTGGTCAAATGTCTACATTTATGATAAATATAGTTGTTCAATTAATTTATATTGTAGATAACATGGTGTGTGGTGTCACACACAGAGGATCATGTTATCAGCACCTTATAAATTATAAACAGTAGCTCACGACCAAGATGGAAAGGAACAAATCATTGGAAGGTCGTAGTATAATTAGATATTAGTTTATCTTAACTATATAATTACACTACTACACTTAGAGTGTATTGAGTAGGACCATTAGAGGTCGTCTTTTTTTATACTGACTTTATAAAGGAACAAAGACCTAAGTTATTATGGAAGTGTGTGCTCTTAATCCTAATATAATAACAAGTACATATATTTGATATTTATTTCTTTAATTTATCAATGGGTGAGATTTAGTTCGATAAATCAATAAGCCTGATAAGTTGGGAAATGATATCACTTATAGTGTGTGTTGTTGATTATAGAAGGAAACTGTATCCTAGTGATCTAGGTTGATAATGTCCCCAAGAGGAGCTCATAAGGATTGTCATGTTAAACCCTGCAGGTGGACTTAGTCTGACATGACGATAAGGTTGAGTGGTACTACTCTTGGACTAAGATATTAATTAAGTGAGTTGTCAGTAACTCATTTAATTAGTGGACATTCAATATCTTAAACACAGGGAGACTAACACACTCATAATAAGAAGGAGCCCAAAATATAATTTGGGATTGGTGCGGTAGTTCAATAATAGTTCTTTAGTGGAATGAATTATTATTAATGGAATTAAGTTGTGTGTTCGGGGCGAACACGGGAAGCTTATTTTCATCGGGAGACCAAAACCAATTCCTCCTTTCGGTCCCTATCGTAGCCTCTTGTATATAGAGATTTATACCCAACTATACCCACCTTTCTACCCACCTTAAGGTGGCCGGCCAAGCTAGCTTGGAGCCCAAGCTAGGGTCGGCCAAAGCTATTAGTGGAGCCAATTATAGGTGGTCGGCCAAAGCTTGGGTCCCAAGCTTAGGTGGCCGGCCACTAGAATATTAAAAAGGATTTTTATTAAAATTATTTCTTATGTGGATATCATGTTTTTAAAAGAGAGTTTAAAATTTAAATCTTTCCTTTTATAGCTTTCTACAAAAGATTAAGAAAAGATTTGAAATCTTTCCTTATTTGTAGATTGAAAGGAGATTTTAATTTTGAGAAAACTTTCCTTTTTAACCATGATCATAATTTAAAAGAGAGTTTTAAAAATTAAATATTCTCTTTTATTAGTTTCTACAAAAGATTAAGAAAAGATTTGATATCTTTCCTTATTTGTAGATTGAAAGGAGATTTTAATTTTTAGAGATAACTTTCCTTTTTGAAAATCATCCACATGTTTAAAAGAAAGATTTTAATTTATAAAATTTTCTTTTTATAATCCACCATGAAGGGAAAAATTATTGGAGAAATTTTTTATAAATTTCCGGAAACAAATTAAGAAGTTTTAATTTTTGTTTTAATTAAAACTCTCCTCGTTTTGGGGAAATAAGTGGCCGGCCATATAATAATGAAAAGGAAAATTGTTTTTAATTAAATAATTTTTCCTTTTCATGGAAAAAGAATTAAGGAAGTTTTTAATTAAATTTTCTTATTTGCCAAGACCAAGGATTATAAAAGAGGGGGTAGAGGTGCCTTCATGGCTAACGACTCTATTAGTTTTCTCCTCTCTTTTTCTCCTTGGGTGTGGCCGGCCCCTCCTCTTTCTCTCTTCTCCATCTTGTGGCCGAACCTCATCTCATCCTTGGAGTCCTTGTGGTGGTCGGATCTTGTTTGGAGAAGAAGGAGAGAAAAGGAGGCGATATTTCTAGCATCCCTTGGAGCTTGGTGGTGGTCGAACCTCTTCATCTTTGGAGGAGCTCTTGGTGGCCGAAACTGTCACGCCCCAGAGGAGTCCCTGTCCGAAGAAATTTCGGCAGCACCTCCCCTGTACCGGTGACAATCTGAAGCATTTCTACAAACATAATATACCTCAGCCACATGCGGCTGGAATCATAACAATAAAAGAAAACAAACACCACGCAGTTAATATCAAATTCAGCCTCTGGCTGACACAACCACGCAGTTAAAAGTAAAACAGCCCACTCGGCTGTACCAAAACCAAAACACAACAAAAACTGACAGAAACTAAATACAACCAAACACAAAACTGCTAGCCGGCTAGGCTTACACAACCAACAACATAACACCCGGAAACAAAACCAGAACACAATTCAAAATACAGAAATTTCATATACCAAGATAAACAACAGAACGACAGCGATATGTCTCTGATGTGACGCGGGGACCAGCAGACAGGATGCTCCAAGCGACACCATAAATAACCTGGTACCTGAAAAGATAGTGTCCACGGGGGTGAGTTCAACAACTCAGCGAATACCAATAGACATGCCTAGTAAGATATATCTAACAGCAATAAACATGGAATACAGCTTCCGAATAATAGATAGGAAAGATGAAAAACTAAAAAAAATAACTGAGGAAGCTGTACTCACCAGGAACTCCTATCCTGATCTAAAGGGTCGTCAAACCGAAAGTGTCAATAATCCTGTATGCAGGTCAAAAGTATGCATCCAACCAAAATGCAGCAACCAAATGCAGCAAACACAATCATAAGAATATAAATGCATCAATGCATATGATGCTAATGATGCGTCCTGGTCACCCCTGACGCCAGTCAGTCATCTCACACACAAATGGTGAGACCGAGTGGGTAGGGCTGTGACAACCGTGCACTCTGTCGTCACTACTCCTGATGAGTGACCGAGTGGACGGGATGCTGTCGGAGTACTCCTGTCCTGTGACCCCAAATCATAAATGGGGGAGCTCAATGCTCTCATCTCCCGGTACACGATGACGGGGAGGACATCTCTGCCGGCTACCACGCTGAGTCACCTGACCAACGGAGCCAAACAGAGTCCACCGTCTGCCGGCTACTACGCTGCTACACTAAATGCCAGCGGAGCCAAACAGAGCGGAACTGTCTGCCGGCTACCACGCTGAGTCCTCAGACCAACGGAGCCAAACAGCAGAACCGCCACACACCTGCCTGATATACCACTAAACCATGAGTGGGGGTGTGTGCAGTACATGTAACTGGCGATGGGCTCAACCATAGTGGAGCCGCCAATCGCACAGCATGCAATCATGATGCATGTCACTATGCATAGCAAAAACTGATCAACATAACCATATCCATATATACAAAAATGGGTACTGTAAAAGCGATGGTCACATACCAAAATCTAGAGTACACAGGTCAGATAGAATATCAAAACATATGTCCCGAACATAACAAGTATGGTATATCCTGATCAGCATAGAAAAATCCATATATATATATAATATGGGTACCACAGTATCAGTAGGTCAAATCCACGGATCTAGGGCATACAGGTCCTCTATGGTATAGCAATCTAGATCCTAAACATATCTCCTTCCATAACATATGTACCAACAATATGCACATATTAAGAATCAAGGTCTAGGTACACGAATCATATATGATATACAAATAGAGGTACACAAGCCAGTCATGGCATAAAACCTAAGTATCAGATAATCTCAATACACATGACTGAAACCAAAAGTCCAGAACCTAGTCCTAACCTCAGTAAAACATGATATGTCACTTACTCTAGAAACTAAGATACATAAGGTAATAAAGTACTCATGGCAATAAGATACTCATGGCAACAAATCATGAGATATAAGCACGGACACATCACAGGCGACAAACCTAACATGCTATGGATATCAAACAGTGACATACCAAAGGCAAACATGTTCATTGCTTGTAGTTATAAAATACTATGCATATCCAATGACAATATCATAAAAGATAAGTCAAGAGGTACCCGCCTCAAATCGCAAGTCCAATCCAGTCAAATCCAACGTCTCGTCTCAAACTTAATTCCTGTATCAATCACATGATTATAATTTAGCTAATTATATATGCAAACAACTAGCTAAATCTCAACTTAACCTAATTAGGGAAAACCCTAACCAAATAACCCTTTAATCCTTTAATTGATCATGTGACCTACTGCATCATATATCAAAATTTACTATACCATGCCTCAAGCTGCACATATTAACAACCTCAATCCCGAAAATAAACCAATCCTCTATTCACAATTAACCCTTAAATTCTTAGAACCATAACCAAATTCAATGCAGCAACATAATAATGGATTTAATTTAGTACTAATCCAATTCTATACACTTCTCACCTCAATGTAACACTGCAACTAAATAGGTACTGTTGGAATCCATCGGATTAAGAAGGAGAAGTGGTGATCGGCAACAGGGACAATCCACAGCAACAACCCACTGGAATTTCAGTTGCCGACACTGCCAAGGAGCCACTATGTGCCAATAGTTTCTTTCCCAAGCCGAAATCACCGGAAGAGGTTGTTGAGGTAGGCAAACAAGGGCTCGCCGGTGGTGGTTGTGCTGCCAAGTTGCAGCAGAGGGGAACAACACCATCGCTCCAATTCAGAGGCACGAGGAGGAAGGAGGAAAAGGAGGGAGTCTCGGTCGGTCGGCTAGGGCTCACAAACAGCGGCGCTCAGCCTCATCTTGTCACCGTAATCTCGGCTCGGGCAGAGAGAAGAGCGGCTGTGAAGACGGCTAGGGCTCCGGTGCTAGGCCGAGGGACGAGCTCGGCCGGCAGTGGCTCGGGAAATCCGGTGGCCGGCGCCCGAAGAAGAGAAGGGAGGTCAGCCGATCGAAAGGAGTCAGTGTCGGCGCACAAGGGTTTCGGCCGGCCATTGTCGCTAGGGCAGTGGAAAGGAAACTTTGCCCGGCGACCAGCGCTAAAGCTCACCACCGAGGAAGCCGCCGGCGGTTTGTGCGCGAGAAGAGAAGAAACACCATCTGTCTATGCGGAGAAGGAAATCGCCGGGGCTAGGGTTCACGGTAGGGAGAGAATAAATAAAATAAAGAAAACAAAAATAAAAGGAAAAGAAAAAACTAAACTTTTCCTCACTTAAAAATGGGTAGCCTAAACAGGCTTTCCCGGATCCCTTTTTATCCCCGTTAACTCGTCCGTACGAGCTCCGAAAAATTCCCGGAAAATTTCCAAAAATTCCGAAAAATTCCCTTATTAATATTCGCCTATTTTCGGTATTTTACAGAAACCTAGAAGGAAGAAGAAGGTGCTTGGTGGTTCTCATCTCGGAAGATCGTTGCCCACACAACGTCCGAGGTTAGAAGAGGAATACGGTAGAAGATCAAGAGGTTATTTTTGCTTACAAAGAAAGGTATAACTAGTAATTGTTTTTCGCATCATACTAGTTTTCTTTGTATAAGTTATTTTTGGAAATACCAAACACAAGAGGCATATGATTCTAGAGTTTTCAGATTTGTTTCGAGGTTGTGTTTCTTTTCTTTTATTTTTCGAATTTGTGATTTGATTGTTTTTTTTTTGTTAACCTAGAGTTATTTAAGGAAATTAAATATTAGCTTTCCTTAAAAGGCTTTGTCTAGGCGGTGGTGGTTGCTCTCGTATCCAAGAAGGTCATGTGCCTCGTCATGCAGTCCTGGAAGCCAATTTTGAAAATTAATATTTAATGGAATTAATAACATAGGTGGATTTGAATCAATATTGTTAAGTTCCACTTGCGATTCAAATCTAAACCATTAAGAACAGATAAGTTAAATTTGGAATCAATGATGTTAAGTTCCGTCTGCGATTCCTAATTTAACTTCTAAAGAACACAATAGGTTATTTAAGGAAAGGTTCGACACTTGTACAAAATTTTTGTACAGTGGAACCGGTATGATTTTCCTAGGACTAACCAACAAAGACTAATGGAAAGGTTGGAAGAAAAAGAAAATCTAAGTAGGTCAGTATTAACCAAACACTTGGTGTGAAAGTTCTGGTGAGTGAAGCTAAGCAGATTGGAAAGTCTCGGTAAGTGAAGCCAGGCAGTTGGAAAGACCTAGTGAGTGAAGCTAAGCAGTTGGCAAGACCTAGTGAGTGAAGCTAAGCAGTGGTAAAAGTCTTGGTGAGTAAAGCTACACAGTTGAAAAATCCTGGTGAGTGAAGCTAGGTAGATGGAAATCCTTATGAGTAAAGCTAGGTGAAAGCTCTAGTGAGTGAAGCTAGGCAGATGGAAATCCTGGTGAGTGAAGCCAAGTGAAAGTCCTAGTGAGTGAAGTTAGGCAGTAAGGAAGTCTTGGTGAGTGAAGCCAAGCATGTAGAAATCCAGGTGGGTCAAGGTTAACTGGACACCTGGTGTTTAGAAGTCTAAGTGGATCAAGGTTGACCAGACACTTGGCACAGGGAGAAAAGCCTAAGTGGGTCAAATGATTGATCGAACACTGGGTGACGAAGTCCTAGTAGGTCAAGGTTGACCAGATGCTAGGCACGAGGAAGTCCTAGCATGTCAAGATTAACCGAATGTTGGGTAAGGAATTACTAAACTAGTGTTTGGTGAGATAGGGTTGGGCAATCGATCAGTTGATCGATTGGCAATCAGCTGATTGATTGGGACACGCCAATCGATCAGGCGATCTATTGGACTCAGATTTCTTGTAATGACGTGAGGAAGCCAGAATCGATTAGTCAATCGATTCTGGGGTCTTCTGTGATAGTACAGAAGGATTTTGGTTCGATCAGCCGATCGATCTAGATGCCCCCAATAGATCATCCAATCAATTAGGAGATGATTGTTGCTTAAGTTGCGAGCTTTGGACGGATGGGATTGCGTGGATCTGACATGAGAATCGATTGGGAGCATGCCCAATTGATTGAGAACCCTAAAAGCACAGAGATAAAGTCACTGGGGACTTCAAACACGACATTGCTTCTCCACAACAACTCACTTGGCTTACGATTCTTCACGTTGGTTCTTGCAAACTTAGGGTTAAAGTGCTACTATATTTCCAAGCTTACAAGTGGCATCTTCAAGCAACAAGAAATCAAGCAGGAAGGTTTTCCATTTGTATTTTTACATTTACTTCTTATTTAGAGTTGTATTCTTGTTCTTGAGTTGTACACGGTTTCTCCACCTTTGGATTGTTCCGAGAATGAGTGTTTTTGATAGTAGAGAGTGTGCTCGTGTATGGATCCTTAGATTAGTCACTTCATCTTAAGGTGGATATAAAGTAATTATTTGTGTTAGCATTGGAGGAGTTCGCTTCGTATTTTTCGCTGCAAATCATCATTGACGAAGGGAGATGAGCCATTCACCCCTAGCTTCTAAGTGTCCCAATAACAATAATTTTGCACAATCCAATACGAGAACAATTTAGAACAACACAACAATTTTAAACAATTCAATAACAATCCAATACAAGAACAACACAACAATTTTACACAAGTAAATAATAATCCAATACAAGAATAATTTATAACAACACAATAATTTTAAACAATGCAATAACAATCCAATACAAGAACAATACAATAATTTTACACAATCCAATAAGAATTCATTACAAGAACAAAACACCAATTTTAAACAATCTAATACCAGAACAACACAATACAATAACAATCAGTAATAACAAAAATCTTGACTAAAAAATTTTCATAGCAAATAAGTAGATGAAGTATCAATTTACAACAAACAAACGTACTACATCGTTTGATATACAAGAAATGCAAATATACTACAAGTCAACAACAAGGTAGATGATTCATTTTACTTTGAATTTATAAATTTGTCCCAAATGATTGATACTGCAACCTCCACTCTAAATTTATGAATATACTTTTGCGTGAATTCCATATTAATATTGTATACAAAAATGTTTGATATATTGCATAACGAAGAAGTCGCATTCATGCCTATAGTATCACAAAATTAAAATAGTAACAAAATTATAATGGTAATGTATCATTGAAATTTACTAATAATGTACTAATTTACTTTGATAATATTTGTTGAAGACAATCTACTTTAGTAGAGGCACAATCGTCTAAAGGCTAATATTCTTGTAATCCATCATGC
This sequence comes from Zingiber officinale, assembly GCF_018446385.1. NCBI lineage: Eukaryota > Viridiplantae > Streptophyta > Magnoliopsida > Zingiberales > Zingiberaceae > Zingiber > Zingiber officinale. The sequence continues at coordinate 154,419,106 of NC_055992.1, read as the reverse complement.
AATTCCTTTAGTTTATCATGGAAAACATTTTCAATCTAGAGACCCATCAGCATTAGATAGACAAAACAAATTTAGTATTAAAATACAACCATCGAGTTTTGTAAAATTTGATACATAACATACTTTTGTAAAACTAAGTTAAACTAATTTGATGAACTAACCAAAACAACACAATGAGATCCATACACATGTAAGGGGTAAGTTAAAAAAAACATTTAGTTAAAAGATTAGAAGTTAAAAAGTTATCTTAGATACAAACTTTCAAATGTTAATATATTAAATATTACATCAACAAATAACGACCATCATTCTCTTTACCATCATCATAATAATAATCCAATAGGATATAGCACAAATAAATCATTACAACGATCAAAAAGCATTGTTCCTATCATTATCAAATTATCAACTTTATGATAAAAAATCTGAACATATACGATCATGTCTGCGAACATCGACTGATGATTCATCAGTGAGCTGACTAGATGACCAACTTAATCTCTAATAGCTAAATGACAAGTAAGAAGACAATGTAATCTAAAATCTACGTAAAATAAAAAAGACAATCAAAAAGAGAGTTAGGGTGACGACCTGGGAGTTCCCCAGCACTATGACACTCAAGTTAGAGAAGGAATATGAAGATTAGGATTTTGATATGTAGAGTGGTGTATGTATCTGTGTACTTGGGAAGTTGTGAAAGATCCTCTTTTATAGAGACACCACATACCTTTTCCTCTTTTTCCTTTTACGTGGTCATTATTTAATTCCTTAAATAATGTAATATTTAGTCAAGTCGTCACCGTTTTCCTAAAATAATCCGATTAATAGATTCTCTCCTTCTGTTCTGATTTTTATACTGGTTATTCCTTAAATAGTGCAAGATTTAGTCATGTCATCGCCTTTTTCCTAAATTAATAAGATTAATCGGCTTTCTTCTTGTTTTGATATTTCATCTCGTATTATTGAGAATTTGGGAAGTTCGAGAGGCTAGTGAGCTAGGAGTCCCAAGAGAGTCAAGGGTCAAAAGTCGCAAGAAAGTAAAGAGTCGGAGTCTTGAGTGGATCGAGAGTTAAGAGTCCTGAGAAGGTAAAGAGTCGGGAGACCCAAGTGGATCAGGAGCTAAGAGTCTTGAGAATGTAAAGAGTCGGGAGTCTTGAGTGGATCGGGAACCAAGAGTTTTGAGAAGATAAAGAGCCAGAAGTCCCAAGTGGATCGGGAACCAAGAAACCCAAGGTACTTTGGGGTACAAAGGCCCGAGAGATTCTAAAGTCAGGAAGCCCTAGGAGCCCAAGAGTCAGGAGTCAGACCTTGGACTTGCCTTTGGAACCACTTTGGCAACTTCCTCATCCTTTCATCTATGTGGCATCCTATTGATCCTTACTCAGATCAATATACAACCCAAATCAAGACAAATTTAGTTTTTAGATATGGCTTTATAGGTTGTGGCTTGCTAAAAGTTTTCATAAATTAGAGTTTCAACTAACTCTAATGACATCAGAGAAGAGGAAGAAGGAAAAAGAGACAATGGAATTGTAAAACGTGGATGGAAGCTCATGATCCATCAGAATACCCATGAGTTCTCTCTCAAAGGAGAAACAAACAAGAATTTCATGAGAAGAAATGTCAAACATAGAACTCTGACAAGTTGACATGAGCAGAGCAAATGAATATTTAGGCTATGATTACTATTGGGATTTATACTATAAGCCTAGTTTTTGTATGAACATCTGTTTTTGAGATATTTTGAAATGAGAATCACTTTGGTCAAATGTCTGCATTTTATATTTATATATATATCAATGCAGTTATCCATTTAATTTATATTGTAGATAGCATGATTATGGTGCCACACAGAAGATCATGTTATCTGTTCCTTATAAATTATAAATAGTAGCTCACAACCAAGATGGATAGGGGCAAACCATTGGAATGGTTGTAGTGTAATTTAGTATTAGTTTGTCTTGACTATATAATTACACTAGTATATTATGTGTGTATTGAGCAGAACTATTTGAGATTGTTCGATTTATACTGACTATATAAAAGAACAGAACCTCTATTATTATGGATGTACGTACTCTTAATCCTGATATAATAAGAAACACATATACTTAATATTTATTTCTTTAACTTATCAATGGGTGAAATTTATTCGTTAAATCAATAGGCCCAATAAGTTGGGAGATAGTACCATTTATATGGTGTGTTGTTGATTATAAAGGGAAACTGTGTCCTATTTATTTAAGTTGATGATGTCCCCTTGAGGAGCTCATAAGAATTATCATGTAAACCCTGTAGGTGGATTTAGTCCAACATGATAATAAAGTTGAGTGGTACTACTCTTAGAGTCAGATGTTAATTATATGAGTTGTCAGTAACTTATTTAATTAACGAGCATACGATATCTTAAACACAGGGAGATTAACACACTCATGATAAGTAGGAGCCCATATTGTAATATAGGATTGGTGCGGTAGTTCAATAATGACCCTTTAGTGGTATGAATTATTATTGATGAACTTGAGTTGAGTGTTCGGGTCGAACACAGGAAGCTCAAGTCCATCAGGAGGCCAAAATCAATTCCTCCTCTCGGTCCCTGTTGTAGCCTCTATATATATAAAGCCTCACATCCACCCAAGCCCTGCTTCTTACCCAAGCAAGGGGGCGATCAAGCCTTGCTTGTTGCTCAAGCATAAGGTCGACCAAGCCTTGCTTGGTACCCAAGATAAGGGTCGGCCAAGCCTTGCTTGGTGCCCAAGCAAGGGGCTGGCCACAATAGGAATAAAAGGGAGATTTTATTTAAAATAGAATTTTATTAATTTTTTTTCCTTTTATAGCTATTTACAATGGTTTAAAAGAGAGATTTTAATTTTGTTAAAATCTTTCCTTTTTATAACCATCCATAATAGGAATAAAAGGGAAATTTTATTTAAAATAGAATTTTGTTAAAATCTTTCCTTTTTAGCCGCCAGCAAAGATTATAAAAGAAGAGAGAGTGATGCCAAAAAACTAACCTAAGATTCCTCTTCTATTCTGTTGTGGTCGGCACCCCTCCTCTCTTATTTTCCCCTTGCTTCTTTCCATAGGGCCAGCGACATCTTTCCCTTCCTCTTCATTAGGGTTGGTGCCTCTTTGGAGAAGAGTTTACTTTGTGGGTGGTTGCTTGGAGGAGAAGAAGAAGAGAAGGAGGCATCCTATTCTAGCATCTCTTGGTGGCCGAAAGTTTGGAAACAAGAAGGAGTCGGGTGGTTTTGTCTTGGTAGATCGTCGCCCACATGACGTCCAAGAGGAGGAGAGGAATACAGCAAAAGATCAAGAGGTCTTAGCATACGAGGAAAGGTACAACTAATTCTTATTCTGCAACGTAATTTTTTTTTTTGTATGGATCTTGAACACCAACACAAGAGGCCAGCAATCTTGTGCTTCGATCAAGGTGTACTTTGATCAATCAAGAACTTGCTTGATTGATAAAACACATGTTTGATCAAGCATGTGGGTTGCTAGGAAAGGTTATGTGCTCGTACAAATTTTTATACAGGGGATTTACACAGAACGGAACTCCCAGCGCCAACAATTAGTATCAGAGCTTATACAGTCTACTACCCAAGCTCTGCATGAGGATTGAGGAAATCGACCAGAGCGAAGAAATCAAAGACAGAAAGATGAGGGAGAATGAGGTTGAGCAATCATGAAAGAGAAGAAAAAAGAGAGTTTTAATTCACGAGAAAAAAGCAAAGAGTGGTTTTAGAGACAGTAAATTAGAGAAAAAAAAATCCTAATCACAATATTAACTTTGCATATAATCTCCATGTCTAAAAATTTTTGTTTCCACTCCCTGCATACAAAATTTTATTTGCTTTAACTCCCTCATGTAAATATCATTACCTAATTGCCCCTTAGATTTTTTAGATTCAAAAAGTTTAAAAATGAGTATAATTACTCTTAAATTCAGTACTTTAAATTAGAATCGAGTATATTTTCTATCAAAATTGCTCCTTATTTTTTAGGTGCAAAAAGTCTAAAAATGGATATAATTTCTGTTAAATTAAGCACTTTAAACTAGAATCGATTATATTTTCTATCAAATTGAGCACGACTTTCTAATTACCCCTTAGATTTTTTAGGTATAAAAAAAAAAATCTAAAAATGAGTATAATTATTCTTAAATTCAGCACTTTAAACTAGAATCGAGTATATTTTTTATCAAAATTACCACTCATATTTTTTAAGTATAAAAAGTATAAAAATGTGTATAATTTCTATTAAATTCAACACTTTAAATTAGAATTGAGTATATTTTTTTATCAAATTGAGCATGACTTTTTTCTACTTAATATACTTTCTCCTAAATTCAACATCATTTAAAAAAATTTAGTATATTTTCCATCCGAGCTATATTTAAAGAAAATCTAGTGTATTTTCTATCCAATTCAGGTAGAAAAAGAGTCGTGCTCAATTTGATAGAAAATATACTAGATTCTAACTTATTGTGCTGAACTTAAGAAAAATTATACTTATTTCTGAACTTTTTATACCTAAAAATATCAGGAGTAATTAAGTAAATTAGTATCTATTATATTTAACTGGAGAGTAAAAATAAAATTTTTTATCAATCGAGATTACATGTAAAATTTTATTGTTATTAGGGATTACATGTTAATTTTTCCTTTTAGAGAGCAAACATGAAAGAGAATGAAAAAGAAAGATTTTTAATTCACTAGAGAAAAAAAAGAGAGTGGTTTTAGACACGTACTCGACAAGGACGAGAGGTAAAATGGCATCACATATGTGATTTGGTAATTACCAAAGTCACCTACTTGATTTAGGTAATAAACAAACTTATCTATACGGTTTAGTAAAAAATTATTAATTTTTTTTTATCAAAAGAATATCTCAATTGGTAAAATAATATAATTGTACCGTGTTTGTGTTTAGTATTATTATCTCTTAATACATACATTAAACCAGTCAAACAAATTTGAAATGATAAACAATTCACATGTAGCATATACCATTTTATAGTTATTACACCAACTTATCTTATTTAATAATATTTATATTTTAGCAGTTGTGAATCTAGCTTATATAACTACCATAATAACTATAAAATTATAACTATTATTTATAGGAGATAATAATATTTAATATTATACTAAGGGTAACTATGTTATTTTTAAAACGTCCTTTTAATAAAAAAAAAATAGAAGAGAGACGTTCATGATTTTAAATAACAAAGATGATGTTTTAATTTTTGCCCCAGAAAAAAATCAAATATTTGAGATAATTTTGATTAAAATTATTATAATTAAAATAATTTTGAGAACAAAACAAATAAGAAATACGAGCCAAATTGGATAATGATCATCAAATTTATAAAAAATTTGAATTTATTTTTTTGGAATTGTATAAAAAAAATATATCCAATCTTACATTAATTTAAGCCATGTTTTTTTACAACTTGCTAAAAAAAACCAAACCATATGTATTCCAAATGCACGTGATCTGGAGCGTGCCGAGTCAGGTCACCGCCGGTGGCCCAGGTTCTGGCCAGCATCGCCTCGGGAGCCGCCAACCGTGGCAGGCAAAGCCACACAATGACTCAAATACCCTTGCACGAATAGGCACGGCACCACACGGATTGAGGGCATTAACGTCAATTCATTTCTTCCTACCATAGAAAGCAAGTAAAAGCAAGGAAGAGAGGCAAATACTCCAGGGCCAGCCAGCGCAACGCAAGAAAGCGTTTCTTCCCATCTTTTCTCAATTCTTCCCCCCTTCACGAATCCGTCCAATTTCGCCCCAAATTCCTTCCTGCTCCCGCGATCGATCTCACCTGGCGATCGTCACTGGGGTAATTTCTCTTTATTTTTGCAGATTAGAAGTTTTTGCCCCCCTTTTTCCCACTCAATAATGAGTGGGATGAATGATCGCATATTGAATATCGATTCGATGGTTTTCCTTTTTCTTATCTCCATGAACTAGTAGTGTTTGGGAAGAGTGTCTGAAGCGGAAGCAATTTGATTATTTGGTAAGGATAAACACTGTAGAGAGCTTGGATTTGATTTACTTGGGAAAATAATGTTCTTGCATTGTGTCGTTTCCCCATTACTTAAGCGTGCTTGTTTAGTAAGATATATTGTGGCTGTTTTGTTGTTTAGGTTAGGATGTCGTCATTGTTGGTATTGAACAACGAACCTGGAAGAGTTGGAATTTGTGCTTGCTAGGTTTGTATTACTTGCTCATTTTGCAGAATGCTATGCCTAACATATTTCGTAATTATAGGTGTTCACGCATTGCTTCTAGCTATGGTTTATGCTGAGATTAAATTATGATGTATGATTTTTTGTGTGATGTAGGGGACAATGGTTTGACTGTCATAAGGGCATTGATCACTTTGTGCAAAATGATAACTAACAAGGTTCTTATCACATACAAGAGGAAGCGTCTTTCAGCGAATGCAAAGCCTGTTATTCTCAAAGCTGGTTCCTCAGTCAAGACTGAGGGAGAGGTAATTTCAATTTCTTAAATAGAAAAATCTGATATTCTACATCAGCAAAAGATAATAGTGATAAGTACAAGGAAATTAGGATAGTTAAAGTCTGTTATTAGTCATTTTTTTCTTCAAGGTATTGTACCTCTGGATTTATTTATTTTAGCACACGATTTTGTGAAACTTAAATAACCTCAAATAGTTTGTCATACTCTTCCGCGGACTAATGCTAATATAACTCTCATTGATTTTCCCGATTTTGAAGCATTGTTGGCACACGAAAGTGTTCTAACTATCTCTATATCTAATTTTGAAGGAATAAGAGTTAGCCTATTAGCATACATTTCCACATCCACAATGTTATTTCTTTTGTTTTTGCTTTCAGCATCTAGTAATTTGACTGTTTCCTTTTGTTTTGAAGATAGTTTGCTTGATTACTAGATTTGTTAGCATTATCAAACATTTCTGATGTGACAAAACTATACAACTTGTGCACTCTAACCCGAACTAACATATTAAGCTACTGAATTCTTTAACATGCTTCTCACGTGAGTCTTCTCATTGTGATCCTTGAGGTGCTATAGGTTGTGGTTTTTTTGGATTTGTGTGCCTTTGTCAATTATTTTCTAAAGAGAATAGAGTAATCACAAACTAAAACTTATTCATTGAAAGAATTAAGTGTTAACCTTTTTGGCCTCATTATAACCTTGTCTTATAAGACCATGGACAAAAACATTTTGCTGGAAAGGTTTAAAGCCACATAAGCAGCTTTATAGTCCTTGGGGATGATTGAGTTACTGTGCAGTGGTTGCTAAGGCATGATCTTGAATCTTGACACATCTTAGGAGGCTCATATCTCGCTTGACATTCTCTCAATATGCACCAATGGATTTTGGATGTGCCAAGATGAACCACTAAAACCTAGGGAAAGATGGCACTCGGCTGTTTGACGAGATTTATTGATGTTTGAAAGGAGAAAGAAATATTCTACAACGTAAATAAGACTTGTTTCCATTGGGGTGCCTCTTTGTATGCATGCACTATTAGTTCTAATGCAATATGGCTAAGTTGTGTTTCTTTAACTATTTTCAGCATTTAACCTAATGCTAGGGTTCAGGAACTTATTGAAAACATCAAAACATCTGTAATTGATATATTGTTTATTTTTCATATTTTAACACTCCTCACCACCATTATGGTAGTAGTCTAGTAGACTCATATCCAATCTTTTTTTTTTTGTATATGGTACTCTCCTGGAAGTATTTCTATTTTAGTCAATTATATATGTATGCCTGGTTTTTTAACTCTGCTTACATTTTGAGCTATAAAGGTATTCTTGACCTGATAAGAAGTTCACCCTTATTCAAAGAAAATTCCCAATCAAAGGATAGATCACCATATTTCCACTATCCTTTTTTATATTGATCTTGCTCTGCTTGGTTTTACACCAACAAACATCTATTATCTATTTAATTATTATGCTTTCATTTGCTTGCTGCAGCATTGCTTTAGGTGTGGTAATGTCGATGTTAATGAAAACCTGCTCACATGCCATAGATGCTCTCGAAGCTACCATCTTCGGTGCATTGACTCTTCTTCTGAGGTTTATGACTACCAGTGCATATTTTCTCCTTCATATTTTCCGCATGTACATGTTGGCCTAATATTTCTCCTTTTTCACATTTAGTATGTTTCTGAAGACAGTTGTCTATGCTCTGCTTGTACTGAAAAATGCAATACTGAGGTACTTTTACTGCCCCAATCGGGCAAAATAATAGAAAATGAAATTGTTGAGGAACCTGTAATGAGTTCAGTGAAGCTGGATGACCAGAAAGTAGTGTTGCATTCAAGATCACCTGAAGAGAAATTTACTGAAGGAAGTGCTTCCCTAATGGATCCAACTATCAAGAGAATAAACAGCATTACAGATAAAATAGGTGCAGATTTTGGATCAACAGGAAAGGTTGTTGAAGAAGCTTCACGGTTTTTATCATCAAATTTGGAGAGTGTAGGTAGATCAACTTCTATAGATCTAAATAGTTGGACCGAAACAGATCCTAATTCCAGATTTTCAGAGAGTGTTGCCTTGGTAGTCAGTTCGGATAAAAAATGTGGCATAGTTCTGAATGATCACTGCCCAAAAGAGAATACCAAGACTCGCTTGATTACATTTCATAGAAGAGTCAAAAAGAAACAAAATGTAGGTGATGAATCGATCACAAGGTATTCAATGGATGAGGGCAAACAGAGTCAAGCTTGTACACAGAGCCATGAATTAGGACAAGGCTGTAGATGTGCTGACTCAACAGTAATATCCGAAGTAAGTGGGCCTAGTCAACTCCGTGAGGTTCAACAGAATGTGGGTATTCTTTAACCTTCTTTATTTCATTTCATTTTTCGCTTCCCAAGTTTCCTTTTTTATGGGGGAAAAGATGGATTTTATCTTTATCTAATGTTGTTATATTATATGCTTTCTGTTGTTTATTTCTTTCAATACCCATAAGCTAAACTGCAGAAAGAAGGAGAGACAAAAAAAAAACGAGGAATATCAGAAACAATAAAACACACCTCCTGCATACACAGACAGGCCATTTTTTAAACACTTTGATCTTCTTTTCCCTTCTTTGTATGTGTGAGGGTGGGTTGATTGTGTGTTCTTGTTTGTTTTTTTGAGCATATCAACTCTTGTTTTTAAAGTTGCATACTACCATAAAGAAAAAGGTACCATTTACTTGCATATTGCTGATACTCTATTCGACAACCTTAAATAAAGCATTGCCAGTTATGCTTCTTCAACCAGGAATGGTAGCCAACATTATTATGAATCTTGGTGTCCACATCAGTTGCTATTTAATAAAATTTTTACATGTCTTATGGAGTCGATTGTTATCTCTGCCCCTCGTAGGGTCAAGTTATTCAAATTCTTAGGTCTACATTTTTTTGATGGAGATTGTGGAATTTTTTAGTATTGGATTTCTAGATGGGGAATCTAGAAAGTCTTAAGTCTAGGAAAAAGTGAAAATTACCCTAGGAACGAAAATGTTGGAGAATATATAAAACTTAAGTCTTGCTCTTCTGAAGCTTCTATGACCATCATTTGGTAATATGAACTATGTAGACTGATACTACTTGTCTATTTGTAGAACATTTGCAGACTTTACATTTGTTACTTTTCCTGATGCCATGCCACCTATATACTGCTTTATCTTTTCATACAAGGAATATTTCTTAGTTTCAATTGTCTAGAGCTGGTGGTTTCCAATTCAAAACTATGTCAACATTATCTAGTTGCTTTTGTGGAACTGACAGCAATTATTCATTTTGTTGATCTGCATTCTTGTTGGAGTTAATCTGAAACTGCATGACAATTGATCAATTTTAAAGGATTTCTCAGGAAAAAGTAACTAATCAAAATGATAAGAGCTATTTCTTGGTGTGTATTTGATCTTCCTAATCTTTAGAAAAATGTATCATGTTACTAAATCCTCCTGACATGCTGGATAGGCACATGATATCAGGAAAGGTCAGGATGTTGAAGCTAATGGTGCTGAACTTAAACATGTTGGAGAAGGGTAATTTTTCTGTTCTTGTTGTTGTCTTTATAGTTTCAGTTCTTTAAACTGAAATGCATTTGTGTTTATTAGTGATGCAGCAGATGAACAAAAAGAACTATGTTTTCAGCGACCCCATATCATGTCTCAAGATCCCGTGCCTTCCCTACCTTCACATGATCTTAATCTTCAATCTGTTAACTTTGATAGTTCAGCAAGTGATGCAACAGAAGAACCTATATTACTGCACAAAAACAAGCATTCAGGAATATCCAACAATGTTACATCCATGACAAACAACAAGGGAACTGAATTAGTGTTAGAGGAGATAGGGATGGTGAGTGGAACAAAGCTCTTTGCTCCCATGCCTGTTTCTATCAACTCAAAGCCAGGGATAAATCCTACTGTTTTTATGGCTGAAAACTTGCTGGAGTCACAAAATTCATCTCAGAATATTGAGCTTGTAATTGTCGATGAGGAAGCTAATGACAAAGCTAAACCTTTAAAGTGGCTGAAAATGCTTGACAATGAATTGGAGGCTAAAGGAGGAATTGGCTCATCCAATCAGATGGAGAAAAACAGCAGAAATTGCAGAGTTGTATCGAATGGAAGAGCTTCCTCTGTGAACCCTATTGATATATCCACAAAGATTCAACTCCACAAGGTGAAGTTAAGCCTAGGAACACGTAACATTTATTGACTTTTCAACCATATCTGCCATATGTAAATGTTCTTATGTTTCATATTTCTCATATAAATTGACAAGGAAAAAATCAACAATGCTATGAATGTTGTATACCATTTCTCCCCTCATTCATATTACTTCACTGCAGGATATGCCAAAAGAATGCAAGAATCAGATATCCAGATTACAGGATACACTCCAGATTAGGTCCAATTTCTCAATATATGAAAAGCAACAGAATGAAAGGACATCAAACAACCCTAAATATACAGATTTCCTTGATCTTTCTCATCCTTTGGATTCTGAAGCACATGAAGTTTCTATGAATGATCTACGGAGCACGATGGCGCCAGTAAGTGTCAAAGACACTCTTAAATACAGTTGGCATAAGGTGGGTGGTGCTGCATCCCTAGATAAGCTATTGCATGAGAGTGATTTGATTGGCTCACAAGTGTTGAAAGAGAGCACTTTCTTAGATAAAGTTCAGAGTTTTTCTCACGAATGGTCTGAGGAAGAATTAGATTCCCTTTGGATTGGTGTGAGAAGACATGGACTGAATAATTGGAGTGCCATCTTAATGGATCCAAAATTATGCTTTTCAGAATCAAAGGTCGCAGAAGACTTGGCTGAGCGATGGGATAAAGAGCAGCTGAAGCTTCTTAATGGTGCATCTTATCAGCCAAGAAGACCAACTTCAGATCTTTCAGTGCGACTTGGTGGGGGCTGGGATGACAGTTGTTGGGGGCGTACAGCATCAAATAAATTTTACAGAGAGAGAGACATGGCATGCTATGATCTACCGACACTAAGAGCAGAAACTAAACTTTCTCTAGGTGGTGTATATGGTGAGAGTGAGAACAATACCAAGAGAAATTTGCCTCATTTACCAGGCTTTTCTGTAAACTCTCTTACATTCAGAAATTCCATTACAAATCCCTTTATAGGAAGCATCCCTACATGTTCGATTCTCCAAAGGCCAGGAACTGGTTATCAGAATGCTTTGAGTACAAAATACCACTGGTATGATTGTGAATCATATACTTCACCGAAAAAAACAATTGAAGCGGAAGCTCCCAAAACAGGTACTACAAATAGTACTCTTCCCCATTGGCTCAAAGAAGTGTTGACTATCCCTCAACAGCGCAGTTTTCCAGTGACTTGCGGAGTTTCAAGCTTAAACTCTGGTCCTATGATTAATGCTGATGAAAGACTCACTGTTTTTCCTAGTGCCATTGAGCCTCCTGTTCGGCGCAAAGATTACCGAGGAAGGGGAATATTGAAGAGGAATAACATTACCGCGAGAAAGAATGTCAACGGTGTTAGGTTGTCTGAGAATTCGGAAAATTCTTTATTGCAGAGTAGATTCTCCTTCCAATCAAATGTGGGATCAATTCCTCCAAAACCCACACCACCTTTCAATACAGTTCCTCGAGCAAGTGATGATGTCTTAGAGCTGAATAACGCAAGTTGTGAACCTACCACACCAAGTAATTTAGTAGTTATCGAGAGTGATGTGTCTTCCGAGGAAACGATATCAGATGATCAAGGAAATAGGTGGTAGCTTGCCCCCATTAGAAATTATCCCCATAGTTATCTGTACAGAATTTTGTTATGTCTACCAAGTTTCCATTATGCAGCAAGTATCTTGTACAGAGTTTTGTTGTGAGTTGTAAGTTCGCTTTCCATGCTTGACCTGTTGCTTTCTTGCCCCCTTGATATTCCTCTATGGAGATTGGCATTTTGCTTCTGTTTTGGTCATCCAGCGTTTCGTTCTTTGGATCTTCCCTATGTTGCTGTATCGTTTGAGATGAGTTTTTGTCAGGCAAGGAAATGAAAGTTTATCTACTTACATGAACTTGCTGGTGACCCTGTTAAATCCTGTCAATGGAAACCCTTTTGGCGGAATGTTCTTTTATATTTTCCCTACTATATCTTCAGGATTGGTGATCGGTGGGAATAAGAAACTCTAAATAAGATTCTATTCCCATCGATCATAAAAGATATTAGGCAAAATCATTGTAGCAATCCTCCTGAAGAGGCTTCGATTCGAAGTGCTTGCAAACTGGGACTGGACCGGACCAGACATGACGGTTTAAACCGGGATCAGGAGGAAGATTCAGTCGGGTTTACCACAAAAACACATGGTTAAGACTGGTAACAAAAATGCATGGTTAAGACTGGTAAAAATCGAAATAAAATGAGTAACAGGTACCCTTAATTCTTTGGCTTTTTTAGAATTATAACGTATTTCACTTGTATGAGATTTGTAATAATTTCTTTAGTTTCAATTGATTAGGAAAAAAAAGATTTTTTTTTATCTTAATAAAAAACACATATTTTGAAGAAGATTACACCATAAGATTTAAAATATCAAACCCTACTGGACTTCTGATCTGTAGTTGAAATGATACTATTTTGACATGTGTTAATGTTTTGATGCATAGTATAGTAATTTATTAGAATAATATGTTTTTGACCGTTTCAGCCTGTATGATATGTGCGGCTTTGTCAAGATTTAATCTCTTGCCCATGGTAGCAATATTTACCCTGCAGTGTGATTTAAAATCATATTGTGCACCATATGAATCAAGTAGTAAATATTGTATGAGAACAAATAATTTTAACTCAAAATTATAGTGAAAAATAACATTACAATATTAAGATCCATCGTAACTTGTTGTGCAACTCGTATACGATAGAACTTAAGCTCTTTCAATCCGCAACATCTATAACAATGATCAAATAACCACTAAAAAAAATGAGACTAACATGTTCCTGAGTTCATGTTGAACAATTCGTGGTTCTTCAGCAAAAGTCACCTTTAGTTGGCCATTCAAAGATGAAGGTTAAGGTCGATCTCGCCCTTGAACTCATCATTGTCATGCTGGAATGTGAGGCTTGAGCTTGCAGGGGGCGATGGCACCATCAGTTGGGGCGATGGCACCATAAGTTGTTCGGTATTTGATTCTTTCATAGCCCCGGAGGGACCAGCATAACTCCCAGTATATTTCCTTTGCCAGTTTACAAACCTCAATTGCTCTTCTCTTGCCAAATGATGGTCATAAGGAGAAACCGAGGAAAATTGTGGCAGAGAATACCGTGGCTCGGTCCTCGAAGGAAAATGATAAGAATGTTGAGGTGTTGGGTAATAAGGAGGGTAGATCCATGGACGGAAATGGCTTCTAATAGCGTGTGTGGATGATGGAGTTACACGAAGAAAAGTTTGGGGTGAAAACATGGGAAGGAGTGGGGAATGCATGCCGTAGATCTCAGCTTCATGTTCAGCTATCTTGGCGGCATCTCGTTCCCTTCGATGGCCATTTTGGTGGCCACCCAATGCTTGCGAGCTTGTGAAGATGCGATCACAATATTGGCATTTGAATGTCGCCTTTCTCTCCGGTCTGTCCTCCGGTTTGTTCTCTACCGACTCTAAAACTTCATTCCTTGCTTCTTCATTAGCCATTTGATCTAGCAAAAAAAAATTTAAAGTTTTCCATATGAAGGTTAATAAGGAGATTATCCAAAGTAAACATTGATCTACTAGGAAGTGAAAACTTGATATGAAAATAGCATAATGAATTCAAACAATCTCATAGAAAAAAAAATCTCTAATAGAAAAACATTGAAAACAAAAACAAATAGCATCTTCATTCGATAACCTAACCTACACGAAGGATAAGAGCACACAGGATGTACTGCTTCTGGTGTGAAGAAGATGCACGAGTGAGATGTGCTTGAGAATTGGCCTCTTCTTATACTATTTTGGACATAAGGAAAAAGCTCGAAATGGAAGCCTGTTCTTAAAGGGAAGAATTTACTGAATCAAAACTCTCGAAAAGAAGTCTCGGTTATCAAAGATTCAGCCAGACAGAAAAGTCCTTTAAACATAATGGGACTATGGGAGTAATGAATTAAGGCATTCTCTCTTTCCTTAAACAATAAACCCATCCCCTCATATGAAATAGAAACAAGTGTGATCATTATAGTCAAGAAAAATTACCATCAAAGAGAAATATGAGTTCTCCAGTTGTCAGTTCTTGATATTATAGAAGCAATCTGTAGACGACGAGCTGCAATAATTTTTCAAACTTAAAAAAATTTTTACTGACCATCTGGAAGCAACGATTCAACAGAGTCCACATTAACTTAATATCTATCTATTTTGTACAATTCTGAAAACAAAACAAATCCAATTGTGACAAGTATTGAATTGTTTGTTCCATGGCAACTTACAGAACATTGTTTCTAATTATGTCAAGTGACACATGCTTACTCTCATGACATAAATCCAAGAAATTAAATTGGGATGCTCTTCTGGACATCATTTAAAGGAAACAATAAGCGAAATCCAATAAGGCTAGTCATGAATGAAACTTCGATACTGCCAACAGATTTTTTTTTAAAAAAAAAGTTCGAAGCCGCCTTGCTAAAGAAGAAAAATTGATCAGTGAGAGTAAATACTTGGCATAATATATGTTTGCAAAATTGGCATGAAGATAATGAAAGAAACCAAAATTTCCTTTAGTTTACTAAGTGCGTAAAATAAGAAATGAAGGTAGGTTAAGGCTTCCCAACCCGAGATTAAGGAGAAAAATAAGTAGGAGCCATCAATTCGAACTATTCTTGTCTAGGTAATTCCGTGCCAGGATTTCAGTTCCCGGCCAACGGTTTGTGCCAGTATTCAGCAAGAATTGAAGTGCATTCCGCAACCAAATAAATTGGTATTATCTCTTACGAGATTTGAAGTATCATTCCGTGCCATATTTTAGTTCCCGACCAAAAAGTTATTGTGTCGACGTTTACCAAAGTGTCGAAGTGTGTTTCTTGACCGAATAAACCGGTATTATCTCGCACGAGATTTAGAGTATCATCCTGTTCTGCGCCAGTCCTGTGCCAATCCTGTGCCAGCCAAAATGTTATGGTTTTGGCACCATATTGTGCTAACACTACATCTAGCTTAATTCACACCCATATACATGAACTTGAATGAATGTTACCCGATCGACAAAGTGAAGAGTATCAAGGTACTCACAAGATGATGTTTAATGAACATAAATTCCAGACATTGTCTTGGAAGATCAAAATCATTGCCAAAGGTGATGAAACACAGTAGTGCAATGTTGCAGTTGAATTGAGATTTAATCTGATAGTTCTTTCACATTTTTTTTTCCTTGAAAAATTAAATTTACCTGAGTGTCATTGGGCTTCTTTCTTGGGGAAGAAGATCTTCCACATATGGGAAGCTCAAACCAACCGGAAGAGACGAGTTGTAGAGCCAGTGGGGAATGGAAGCATCAACTGTCGTATCCGGATGGTACGCAGACTTAGTAGAACGTTTTTAAGGTTTCGCCGCTCCGGCAAACTCCGATCTGCTACTTGATTTTAAGACTCTTCCACGCCTTCTGTCGCCACGGCTTCCTCGCTGACGTCTCCGTCCTCCTCGATTGCACGTACCCCAGTGGGGTCGCTAGCGCCGGCATCGTGCACGGCCTCGGAGATCGGCGAGCCCCAATCGTCGACGAGGGCAAGGGCACCGGGCCAAGCATATCGGAATTTGGATCCGGAAATTTACACATTGACCCCAAATTTTTATCGCTTCAGTCATAATACCCCTAAATTATTATTATTATTTTTAACTCTTGCCATTTCACCTCTGATTATTAATATCGTTAACTGTGGGTTGAAACTTTAAAAATATTTTATTAACAAAGTCTTAAGAACATTTTTAAAAAATATGAAATATTAAGCATTTAAAAACATTGGCCTAATAAATTTTTAATTCTCTTTGTTGTTTTGGCTAGCCAATAAATTTGAAACACAACTTATCTACATCCAAAATTCAAAAGGCAATTAAATATATTTAAATCAGTGTGATATCATGTAATAATTAATGAGTCAATTTTAACTTAAAATATTAATATATATATATATATATATATATATATATATATATCATATTTGTACCATATCAATCAGTTGGTAGTATAATATGATAATTATGTATATGTTATATATAATTGATATAGACGATACCTACTATTAGAAGAAAGAATGACTTATTGAACTCTCTCTAAGATTATTTTTATCTATAATGGATATCAATCTACTTGGAGAATACTACCATATCTCGAATTCAAAGTAAGGGCTCCTGAATTCGATAAGCGAGTGAGAATTTCTTTTGTGTATGTGAGTTGTTTGCATTACACATTTAATTCAACTCTCTTATATGCTCAATTTTGTATTTCTAAGATAATAGAATCAGAATATTTTCTTTGAATTTACGTTCAATTTTGGAAATAAAGAAACAGACCGGGCTGAACTTCTTGGATTGGTTTCGAAACCTAAGAATTGTTCTCAGGGCAAGAAAGAAGAAGCTGCTCCAAAGGGCTCATGTTACCATTGTGGTAATTAAAATGGTTCATTGGAGAAGAAACTGCAAGATTTATCTTGAGTCCATGAAGAAAAGAAATGCATCTGATACCCCATCTCCTTTAGATATTTTTATTATTGAATGTCACACTACTTCTTCAAGCACTTGGGTATTAGATACCGGATATACCTCATATATATGTAATAACATAAGTGGGCTAAAGAATTGTAGATGACTAGTCAAGGAAGATTCAAATTTGCGAGTTGGCAATGGAGCAAAAGTTACAACTATAGTCATAGGAATGTATTTGTTGAAACTCCCTAGTAGACTAGTTTTGGATTTGGATAATTATTATTATGTTCCTTTGTTAATAAAGATCATTATTTCTATTTCTTGCTTAAATAGAAAAAATTTTCATTTAACTTTTAGCAACAATTGTTGTTACATAATTTTTAATGGTGTTCTTTACGCGACCGGAATGTTATGCAATGGTATCTACGTGCTAGATATATCCAACGATATATTCAATATTGAAATAAGTAACAAACGTGTTAAACGAGACGATCAGTTAACTTCCTACATGTGACATTGGTCATATAAGAAAGAAACATATGTCTAAATTATATAAATGTAAAATTTGTAAATCATTTGAATTGGATTCATTTGATACATGTGCTTTATGCTTGCAAGGCAAGATAACTAAATTACCTTTTAAGGGAAAAAGGTGAACGAGAGAATGATGTATTAACCCTCATACATACTGATGTATGTGGACCTATGTCAACTCGTGCACGTGAAGGTTATAACTACTTCATTACCTTCATCGATGATCCCTCATGATTTGGGTAAGTGCATTTCTTAAGATACAAGTTTGAGGCCTTTAAAAAGTTTAAAAAAATATAGACATGAAGTAGAGAAATAATTAGGCAAGAGTATTAAAATACTTTGATAAGATTGAGTTGGTAAATAGTTAAGCAAAAAGTTTCAGGTTTATCTTAGAGACAATGGTATATTGTCTCAATGGACTCTGCCTTATACACTACAATACAATGTATGTCTAAGAAGAAAAACTGAATCTTGTTGGACGTAGTTAGGTCGATGATGAATCATGCAAATCTTTCCAAATTCTGTTGGGCTTACATACTCGAGATAGTTGTTTACTTGCTAAATAGAGTCTCGACTAAGGTAATCTCTACTACTCTATATGAGATATGAACTAGTAATAAACCTTATATATCTTATTTGAATATATGATATTGTCCTGCTTATGTGATAAGGACCATGTCAGATAGACTAGATGATAAGTCTGATAAGTATTTATTTATTGGTTACCCTAAGAAAATAAGGGGTTATCAATTATATCATCCCTTAGAACAAAAGGTGTTTATTTTATGACATGTTGTATTTTTGGAGAACAAATTTCTTTACAGGAAAATAGTGAAAGTGAGGTTAAAATTTAAGATAGTTCAAGAGACTTTAATAGACACTGAAGAGATATGTAATCAAGAACCACAACCAATTACTCATGAGGATGAGGTAATGGATGAACCTATTGTTACACCACCTCTTCGTAGATCTAGTAGGATATGTCTAATTTTCAAGAGATATGGATTTTTCATTAGTGAATTAAAAGATGTATTACTCATTAAAAATGAGGAGTCTACTAATTATAAAGAAGTTATGAATAGTTCAAAAAGGGACTCATGGTTAGAAGCCATGAAATCAAAAATGGATTCAATGTATTAAAACAAAGTTTAGAACTTGATAGACCCACCCGAAGGTATTACACCTATTAGGTGCAAGTGAATTTTCAAGAAAAAAATTGATATGGATAGTAATTTCATTACCTACAAAGTGAGATTGGTAGTGAAAGGCTATCGTCAAAAATACTGTATTGACTATCAAAGGGTGAGATTTAATATAATGACAAGCACATATATTTAATATTTATTTCTTTGACTTATCAAAGGGTGAGATTTAGTTCGATAAATCAAAAGGTCCGATAAGTTGGGAAATGATATTACTTATAGTGTGTGTTGTTGATTATAGAAGGAAACTGTGTCCTAGTAATTTAGGTTGAGAATGCCCCCAAGAGGAGCTCATAAGGATTGTCATGTTAAACTCTGCAGGTGGGCTTAGTCTGACATGACGATAAAGTTGAGTGGTACTACTCTTGGACTAAGATATTAATTAAAGCGAGTTGTCAGTAACTCAATTAAATTAATGGGCATTCGATATCTTAAACATAGGGAGACTAACACACTCATGATAAGAAGGGGCCCATAATGTAATTTGGGATTGGTGCGGTAGTGCAATAATAGCTCTCTAGTGGAATGAGTTATTATTGATGAGCTTGAGTTGTGTGTTCGGGGCGAACACGGGATACTCAAGCTCGTCGGGAGGCCAAAACTAATTTCTCCTCTAGGTCCCTGTCGTAGCCTCATTAATGCTTCATATCCACCCATGAAAAGCCCATCTTGGTATCCAAGAGGGGGTCGGCCCAAGGCTTGGTAACCAAGCCAAGGGTCGGCCACTACTCTCTCTAAGGGGGCCGACCACAATTAATTTTGAAGGGGCCGACCACATAATTCAAATTATGAGGGGTGTTTTGAATTTTTAAAATATTCTCTTTGTAGATATCTACAAGTTTTAAAAGAGATATTTAAAATTATAAAACTTTCCTTATTTGAATTAGGTCACATGGTTTAAAAGAAAGTTTAAAAGTTTTAAAACTTTCCTTTTTTAACCATCCTCATGGTTTTTAAAAAGGGAGTTTTAAATTTGAAACTTTCCTTTTTTGTCACAATGTTAAAAAAGGAAATTTTAAATGAGAAGTTTTAAATTTTAAAACTTGTTTTAAAATAAAGAAAACTTTCCTTTTTAAAATATCCACATTAGGAGATTAAAAGAGAGTTTGTAAAATTTTATAAGAGCTTTCCTTCTTTACTTATAAAATTTTTACAAGATTTTTATTTCCTTCCTCTTAGGGCCGGCCACCCTTGCCTGGTGCCCAAGCAAGGGGGCGGCCAATCAATTAAGTCAATCAAAGAGGAGAAAAAAGAATTTAAAAAGAGGAAAGGAAAAACAAGAGGAAGATTTTAATTTTTTTTGTAAAATTCTTTCCTTGTATGCCTTGGGCAAGTATTATAAAAGAATGAGAGGAGAGGCCTCATGAGATCAATTCTTATTCTCTTGCTTATGCTCCCTCTTGTGGTCGGCCCTCTCCCCTTGCCTTTCCCCTTGCTCTCTTTTATTTCTTTGTGATGGTGGTGGCCGGATTTTAGAGAAGGAGGAAGGAGCTTTTGGGTGGTGTTCATCTTGGAAGATCATCACCCACATGACATCCAAGAGGAGACGAGGAATACGACAGAAGATCTCGAGGTTATTAGCATACAAAGAAAAGATATAACTAGTAATTATTTTCCGCATCATATTAGGTTTTTCTTTGTATGAATTCCAAACACAAGAGGCATATGATTCTAGAGTTTCGAATTTGTGATTCGAGTTTGTGTTTTTTTTTCGAATTTGTGATTTGATTTTTCTTTTTGGTTAAACCTAGAGTTATATAAGGAAATTAAATATTAGCTTTCCTTAAAAGGCTTTGTCTAGGCGGTGGTAGATGATCTCATACCCAAGAAGGACTAGTGCCTCGCCATGCAATCCTAGAAGCTAATTTTGGAAATTAATATTTAATTGAATTTATAACATAGGTGGATTTGGATTAATAATGTTAAGCATCGTTTGCGATCCAAATCTAAATCATTAAGAGCAGATAAGTTAAATTTGGAATCAATAATGTTAAGTTCTGTTTGCAATTCCTAATTTAATTTCTAAAGAACACAATAGGTTGTTTAGGAAAGGTTCGACACTTGTACAAAATTTTTGTACAATGGAGCCGGTATGGTCTTCCTAGGACCAACCAACAATTGGTATCAGAGCTAGGGTTTACCTCTGTGTGTTTGATTTTCAGTTTAATTATGCACATGTCATACATAATTTAGGCAGGGTAATAGTAGGATGTGTTAACTCTGTGGTTGCAGGCTCCAACTATTATGGCTTATAGATATTGTGTGTGATTGAACCCTTGAACATGTCAAGGGCATTTTTGTGTGTGCATGATTGTATATATTAAATACAACAGGAGCTGTATTAGTTTTAGAATTTTACATTTTTGTTTCGATCTAGATTATATGTACATTCCTTTGTGGAATATAGAATCGATATATGTAAAATTCTATTTTTGTCGCGGGTCGTATCCTTGCAAGGTGTGGTACTATTGGAGGACCAGAAGCGTAGCGAAAAAAGGAAGCTTGATGCAACATCAACATCAGGATTTAACAACAACTTATGATATAATGAACAATCTCAAGGATTTCTTTGGTCACCAGGATCGGGTCGCTAGGCAAGAAGCTATGAGAAAGATAATGATAGTCACCATGATAGAAGGGACTCCCGTAAGAGATCATATCCTAAAGATGATGACTTATTTAAACGAAATACAAATCTTTGGAGGAGAAATCGATGGGTAAACCCAGATCAATATGATTCTCCAAACGCTACGTACCTAAAAGTTTTGAGCATTTCCGCTTGAACTATAATATGAATAAAAGGATGTATTCATTGGTGGAACTGCTGACAGAACTTCAGGTAGCAGAAGGGATATTTGGTCTTAATTCTTAGATTCACTATGCTGAAAATGGTTCTACTTCTAAGTCGAAAGGCAAGAAGAAGAAGAAACATGCTATTTCAGCAAAGAAGGTAAATAAACCTTAAGGTATAGGACAAAAAGATGGAATGAAGAAGTCGAAGGGCAAGTGCTTCATCTGCAAGCAGGCAGGACATTGGAAGGCAGACTATCCTTGTAGGAAAGAAAATAATAAAGGTATATCTCATGCTCTAGTAGTTGAAACATGTTTAGCGGTGTTATCTACCAGCACCTGGTGTGTAGATACGGGAGCCATTGATCATGTCTGCAACTCTTTGCAGGGGTTCCAGGAAACCCAATGACTATTTGAAGGAGAGATAACCGTCTACATGGGCAATACTACTAAGGTGACGACTATTGCAGTAGGAGACATCTACTTATCTTTTGATAGGAATAGAAGTTTGGTTTTAAGAAATTGTCTTTATGTACCCAGTTTCAAAAAGAATTTAATTTCAGTTTCTAAACTGTATTTGGATGGATATTCTGTTTCTTTCAATAATAATGTGGTTATAAAGAGAAATAGTGTAATTATCTGTTCTGGTGCATTGGTTGACAATTTATATACTTTAAATCTAATTTCTTCCACAAAATAACATATGAAAATTAATAACACATCTTCTAATTCCAATAAGAGAAAGGAACCTTCGAAGATGAACAAAATATATCTTTGGCATCTAAGGCTTGATCATATTAACTTAAGTAGAATTCAAAGGCTTATAGCTGATGGACTCTTGGGTTCATTAGTGGTGCAAAACTTTCCAATCTGTGAATCTTGCTTGGAAGGTAAAATGACCAAGAGACCTTTTAAGGCCAAGGGGTATAGAGCCAAAGATGTGTTAGAACTGTTCATTCTGATTTGTGTGGTCCTATGTCTATCCAGGCAAGAGGTGGTTTTGAATACTTTGTCTCTTTTATAGACGATTATTCGAGATACGGATGCATTTACTTGATGCGCCGCAAGTCTGAGTGCTTTGATAAGTTCAAAGAGTACAAGGCTGATGTGGAGAAACGTCTTGGTACAAGTATCAAGACACTACGGTCTGATCGTGGTGACGAATACCTCTTAGGAGAGTTTAGGAATTACTTATCAGAAGCTGGGATTCAATCCCAATTATACGCACCTGGTATACCCCAACAGAATGGTGTGGCAGAATGAAGGAATAGGACTCTTATGGAGATGGTTAAATCGATGATGAGTTATTCAGAATTACCAAATTCATTTGGGGATACGCTCTGGAAATGGCAGCGCACATTCTGAACTTGGTACCTTCTAAATCAGTACCCTCTACTCCCGTAGAATTGTGGAATGAGCGAAAGCCTAGTCTGAGACATATTCAGATTTGGGGTAGTCCAGCACATGTGCTGAAAGCAGATGCTGATAAGTTAGAATCTCGTACAGAAGTTCGCGTATTTGTGGGTTATCCTAGAGGAACGAAAGGTGGTTTATTTTATAGTCCTAAAGACCAGAAGGTTATTGTTAGCATCAATGCCCAATTTTTAGAAGAAGACTATATAATGGACCACAAGCCCAGAAGTAAAATTGTTCTAGAAGAAATGAGAGAGAACACGTCTACTTCAATACCAACAGTACAAGATGAAGTATCATAAGAAACTACAACACGTGTAACAAATGATGCACAGTTACAGACAGCGCCTCATCGTAGTGGGAGGGTTGTAAGGTAACCTAAGAGATTCATGTTTTTGGGAGAGTCTTCGGACTTGATCCCGAGAAAACATGAACCTGATCCCCGGACATATGATGAAGCACTCCAAGATAAAGATGCAGTATCTTGACAAAAGGTAATGAATTCTGAAATAGAATCTATGTATTTTAATAAGGTCTGGGAGGTTGTAGAACCACCAAATGGTATAAAAGCTGTTGGATGCAGTGTATCTACAAAAGGAAAAGAGCGACAGACTGGAAGGTAGGAACCTTCAAAGCAAGACTTGTTGCGAAAGGGTACACTCAGAAAGAGAGAATCGATTATGAGGAGACCTTTTCACCAGTAGCTATGCTTAAGTCTATCCGGTTACTCTTATCCATTGCTGCTCATATGGATTATGAGGTTTGACAAATGGATGTCAAGACAGCTTTCCTTAACGGAAGTCTTGAAGAAAACATCCATATGAAGCAACCAGAGGGGTTCATTGAAAAAGGCAAAGAGCATCTAGTGTGCAAACTCAATCGATCTATTTATGGACTGAAGCAAGCTTCAAGATCTTGGAACATCCAATTTAATGAAGTAATCCAGTCATATGAATTTATTCAATGTCTAGATGAGTCTTGTGTATACAAGAAGTGTAACGAAAACGTGGTGGTATTTCTTGTACTATACGTAGATGATATTTTGTTAATTGTCAACAATGTCAAGGTGTTATTAGACGTAAGGGTATGGTTGTCTAAACAATTCGATATGAATGACTTAGGAGAATGTGCACACATTCTTGGGATCAAAGTTATAAGGGATCGCAAGAAAAGAATGTTGTGTCTATCTCAAGCTTCATATATAGATACAATCCTTGTTCGTTTTAGCATGCAAAACTCCAAGAAAGGTTTCTTACCTTTTAGACATGGAGTAGATTTATCTAAAGAGATGTCTCCGAAGACATCAAAGGAGATAGAGGACATGAAGGCAGTTCCTTATGCTTCGGCTGTGGGAAGCCTAATGTATGCAATGCTGTGTACGAGACTGGATATCTGTTTTGTCGTGGGCATGGTTAGCAGATATCAAGGTAACCCTAGACAAGGACATTGGACTGCTGTAAAGCATATATTGAAGTACCTGAGAAGGACTAAAGATTATATGCTAGTTTATCAAGCAGATAATTTACTCCCTGTGGGTTACACGGATTCAGATTTCCAATCAGATAGGGACAATAATAAGTTTACATCAGACTATGTGTTTACTTTAGGAGATAGAGCCATTGTATGGAGGAGTGTTAAGCAGAAATGCATTTCAGACTCAACCATGAAAGCTGAGTATGTGGAAGCCTCTGAGGCAGCTAAAGAAGCAGTATGACTTAGCAACTTCCTAATGGACTTAGATGTGATTCCTGGTTTGCTCAAAATCATCACAATTTATTGTGATAATAGCAGTGCAGTTGCAAACTCGAAGGAACCACAGCCCATAAGGAAAGTAAATATATAGAGCGCAAGTACCACCTGATACGAGATATCGTGAAGCGAGAAGAAGTTGTCGTCGCCAAGATTGCATCAGCAGATAACCTGGCAGATCCTTTCACTAAGGCCCTTCCGGCGAAAGCTTTCGATCGGCACGTGGAGGGGATGAGAATCAGATGTATGACAGCAGATATGGCAATTTAGTCTTTTAGTATAAGTGGAAGATTGTTAAAGTGTATACTAAAAGCCTAGCTTTTGTAAACATTTATTTTGAAATAAAGAATCACATTGGTCAAAAATGTCTACATTTATATGCTGAGTGTAGTTGTTCAATTAATTTATATTATAGATAACATGGCGTGTGGTGTCATACACAGAAGATCATGTTATCAGTTCCTTATAAATTATAAACAGTATCTCACGACTGAGATGGAAATGAACAAACCATCAGAACAGTCGTAGTGTAATTAGGTATTAGTTTATCTTAACTATATAATTACACTAGTACATTTAGAGTGTATTGAGTAGGACCATTGAGGCAGTTTCTTTTTATATTGACTAAATAAAAGAACAAGACCTCGGTTATTATGGAAGTGTGTGCTCTTAATCCTAATATAATGACAAGCACATATATTTAATATTTATTTCTTTGACTTATCAAAGGATGAGATTTAGTTCGATAAATCAAAAGGCCCGATAAGTTGGGAAATGATATTACTTATAGTGTGTGTTATTGATTATAGAAGGAAACTGTGTCCTAGTAATCTAGGTTGAGAATGCCCCCAAGAGGAGCTTATAAGGTTTGTCATGTTAAACCCTGCAGGTGGACTTAGTCCGACATGAGGATAAAGTTGAGTGATACTACTCTTGGACTAAGATATTAATTAAAGAGAATTGTTAGTAACTCAATTAAATTAATGGGCATTCGATATCTTAAACACAGGGAGACTAACACACTCATGATAAGAAGGAGCCCATAATGTAATTTGGGATTGGTGCAGTAGTGCAATAATAGCTCTCTAGTGGAATGAGTTATTATTGATGTACTTGAGTTGTGTGTTCGGGGCGAACACGGGATACTCAAGCTCGTCGGGAGGCCAAAACCAATTTCTCCTCTAGGTCCCTGTCGTAGCCTTATTAATGCCTCATATCCACCCATGAAAAGCTCATCTTGGCGTCCAAGAGGGGGCCGACCCAAGGCTTGGTGACCAAGCCAAGGGTCTTCCACTAATCTCTCTAAGGGAGCCGACCACAATTAATTTTGAAGGGGCCGACCACATAATTCAAATTATGAGAGGTGTTTTGAATTTTTAAAATATTCTCTTTGTAGATATCTACAAGTTTTAAAAGAGAGATTTTAAATTATAAAACTTTCCTTTTTTGAATTAGGCCACATGGTTTAAAAGAAAGTTTAAAAGTTTTAAAACTTTTCTTTTCTAACCATCCTCATGGTTTTTAAAAAGAGAGTTTTAAATTTGAAACTTTCCTTTTTTGTCACCATGTTAAAAAGAAAATTTTAAATGAGAAGTTTTAAATTTTAAAACTTGTTTTAAAATAAAGAAAACTTTCCTTTTTAAAACATCCACATTAGGAGATTAAAAGAGAGCTTGTAAAATTTTATAAGAACTTTCCTTCTTTGCTTATAAAATTTTTACGAGATTTTTATTTCCTTCCTCTTAGGGCCGGCCACCCTTGCCTGGTGCCCAAGCAAGGGACCGACCAATCAATTAAATCAATCAAAGAGGAGAAAAAGGAATTTAAAAGGAGGAAAGGAAAAATAAGAAGAAGATTTTAATTTTTTTTGTAAAAATCTTTCCTTGTATGCCTTGGGCAAGTATTATAACAAAAGGGGAGGAGAGGCCTCATGAGATCAATTCTTATTCTCTTGCTTGTGCTCCCTCTTGTGGTCGGCCCTCTCCCCTTGTCTTTCCCCTTGCTCTCTTTTATTTCTTTGTGGTGGTGGTGGCCGGATTTTAGAGAAGGAGGAAGGAACTTTTGGGTGGTGTTCATCTTGGAGGATCGTCACCCACACGACGTCCAAGAGGAGGCGAGAAATACGACAAAAGATCTCAAGGTTATTAGCATACAAAGAAAAGGTATAACTAGTAATTGTTTTCCGAATCATGCTAGTTTTTTCTTTGTATGAATTCCAAACACAAGAGACATATGATTCTAGAGTTTCGAATTTGTGATTCGAGTTTGTGTTTTTTTTTTGTTTTTCGAATTTGTGATTTGATTGTTCTTTTTTGTTAAACCTCGAGTTATATAAGGAAATTAAATATTAGTTTTTCTTAAAAGGCTTTGTCTAGGCGGTGGTGGATGATCTCATACCCAAGAAGGACTTGTGTCTCGCCATGCAGTCCTGGAAGCCAATTTCAGAAATTAATATTTAATTGAATTTATAACATATGTGGATTTGGATCAATAATGTTAAGCATTGTTTGCGATCCAAATCTAAATCATTAAGAACAGATAAGTTAAATTTGGAATCAATAATGTTGAGTTCCGTTTGCGATTCCTAATTTAATTTCTAAAGAACACAATAGGTTGTTTAGGAAAGGTTCGACACTTGTACAAAATTTTTGTATAGTGGAGCCGATATGATCTTCCTAGGACCAACCAACATTTACTGCAATAATGCTTCAACAATGGGGCCATTACACAGACTAAGAAACCAAGATCTTATCAACAATCTAAACGTATGCTTCACCACTATCACTTGATTAGGGAGATTGTAAGTGGAAAAAAAATACAAACTGAGAAAATTTTCATCAAAAGGAATCTAGTGGATCCTTTGACAAAGGTCCTATCACAAAGTAAGTTTAAGAGTCACATTGAGTCTTCTGGTATATGATACCAAGGAGATTGACATTAGGTCAAGTGAGAGTATGTTATATTTGAGAGATGTTATAAGACAATCACCTTAGATATTATATTATTTATTAGATAAATAAATTCACTATTTGAGTGTACATTCTTTATCTATATGATATTGATCTTAAACTCAATTAATGAAGTATGTAATACAATGCATAACATGAAAGAAATTATGATTAGATCACAATTAGTGGGTATCTCTCTATATGTAATTATGTACATATTGAAAGATTCTCTAGTCGATGAATTAATAAGATTAGGCATCATCAATTCGATAAGACTAGCATATGTTATGCTCCTTGATTTATCTAAGCAGTCGATCCTTACTAACTGGAAATATTAGGATGTTGAAAGTTAACATATGGATGTTGGTTAAAAATAATTAACTAGTTCATTAGACGTGACCTACTATGAGACTTCATATAGTTCTATACATGTCTATAAAAATATCATTACAACTCGAGTGCAAGTTTCTTTCAACTTGAGATATTCAAGTCATCTTGGTTATGGAGACGTATGCTTTGACATCTTTACCAAACATTTCCTTGAAGGTCTGACCCTAGGATGATTGGGTATAAGTCAAAGTGCCCGAAGGTATTTAAATAACCCACATAGGATTCATCACTCCTTTTTATAAGGCGACATATACACTATGACATATTGTAAGGATTATTACGCGTAAGTCTTTGGCCAAAGAATTACATGTCAAGAGGATGATCTTCTTGGACATATATTTGAGTAATTTGAATCCACAAGACAAGGAACTACTACTTAGAATAGGTGTGACATAGTCATCCTAGTGGATACTGACACATAGAATATATCATGAACTTAGTGGGTATAAGATGAGTGCTAGGAATAAATACACTGATAACCATAGCTGCTGAAGGATTCAGATTTAGTTCTAAGATCAATTATAATTTTTTTTTATTAATTGGGGATCATAATGTACTACTAGATGTCACTCATGATCAATTCATAATTAATGGTTAATTTTGAATGATCAATATAAATCAGAAACATATTGAGTCACACGCACTATAAGTATATCCGAAAGACTTAAAACAAATTTGAAAATTTTGATTATCATATTGAGAGACAATAAGTCTGGTAATACCAAACGAGGGACAAATATAGAAGATATTTGTTGAACTGGAAGTGATGATGGGCCACACCTCTTATAGGCAAGGTTGGATTTCTTTGGATGCCTACAGGTACGATAGCTTTGGGATCGTATCTGGCATTAGCTACACATGATGCATGAGATGACCACATATTAGAGGATGCTGCAAGTATTTGCACGTCATTATCGAGGGACTGAGATGTTGATGTGGGCACGCCATGCTTCTATGGCTGCTATGATCCATTATGTTTGGTAGATCCACAATCACTTGTGGTTTAAGAGTGAGAGTTTTGAGGGAGATTATATTTAGAAAAATTCAAACCCATGTATATCGTTCATTAGACATTTATTCAGACTTGGTGCTAAGCCGAGCATAAAAAGAATTTAAAAAAAAAAGATCTTCTAGTGATGAACTGTTGGATGTGAATTCGTTAGGGGGAAGGGTGAATAGCGATTAAAAAAAATTAGTGAGAGTACGCAGCAGAATAAACACGAAAACAACAACGCTAACACAAGTAAGTTTTACTTAGTTCGGAGACTTCAGCGACTCCTACTCCAAGGCATGCACTCGTTGAGTACTTTCGTTGGGCAATCCACTAGCAATTCGAAAAGTTGATTACAAAAGTAAGGTACAGAAATGCTAGCAAAAATAATACCGACAACAATTTAGAAGAAAAAAATAGCACTTGTCGAAGAGCCTTCGCAACGTCGTACAAGCACAGCAGAGCAATCGATTGCTTGTTGTTTGTTGTACTTTGCTCCAGGCCTCACCCTCCTTATATAGGAGGCTCGGGGCACCCTGATCCCTTCCAGGCACCTGGAGTGTGACGTAGCTCGTCCACACATGAAGCTCCACATGGTGATGCGACTGGGGATAACTTTTTGCATCCCGGGAGCCCGGATCCCTTCCGGGCGCCCGAACCTTTGTTTTTTTCAGCAACCTGCAAAAAATATTAGTCTGAGTCAAAATGCAAGACTACCCTGTAAAACAAAGTGTTAGCACAATTAAGTTATAAGAGTAACAAAAGTAGTAGCTAGATTCCGTCTCCTCGAGACCGGAATCTAGTCACGATTTCAACTTAGAGTTGGATCGACACCTAATGTTCCCATCCCAGGAACACGTCCTCACAGTTACTCCCCTCCAGTGACTTACCTCAACTTACTTGCTAGACGTCCAGTCAACCCTTCGACCCATCTGGACTTCGTGCCAGCTATCCGATCGGCCCGTCGACCTAGCTGAACTTCATGTCAGACGTCAGGTCAGCCCATCGACCCGTCTGGGCTTCTCCTGGATACTTCATAGAAGTGTTAGATCAATATGAAACTAACTTAACCTACTTTATCATTCATCAAAACTGAGTTAGACCGTTAGTGCTAACTGATAGATCGTTGGAAGCGATGGGGGGGGGGGGTGAATATCGCTCGTTTTAAAAACTTTTCTTTTCCTTTTCAAATCAGAAATGTGCAGCGGAACTTAAAGAAAAAGACACGTTTATTTACTTCGTTCGGAGCCTAGCTTGACTCCTACTCAAAGACCCGCGGTCCTTGACCGCACCGATGGGCAAAGCACTAAAACTCTTCTCTCCGAAGTCCTCGGAGAGAAGCAGATCGTACAAATACAATGGAATAAGATAGTAACAAGCCTACTATCTTATTTACAATTAAGTGCAATATTAAATAAGTATACCGACAATAGTATGCGTAGAATGTAGCTTGGTCGGTACTTCCGGACGGAGTGACTTGCTGAGCTGTTGAAGGTGTGTAGCACAATCTGTACGTGAGGAAGAACTTTTGAGATAATCAGAAGAGTTGTTTTTGCCTCTGTCTTCGAGCTTGGTTTTATAGGCGTACTGAAGGTTCGGTCGACCAATCCCCTGTTCGGTCGACCGAACCAGCTCCGATCACCTCCAGCTGGCAATCTGACGCTGGCTCATAATTGTGCTTTAATTTGCCTTCAATGGTTCGGTCGATCGATCCCTTTGTTCGGTCGACCGAACAGGCTCCTTCCCTGTTCGTCGAGATTTGTCGTGATCTGCATTTATTGCGCCTTTAATATTGATGGTTCGATTGACCGATCCTCGGGTTCGGTCGACCGATCCTCGGGTTCGGTCGACCGATCAGTGTAGTTTCCTTCTGCATCTGATCGTTGCTGATCTGTGCTGATTCATCTTGGTTCGGTCGACCGATCCGGCCAAACCTGCAACACAGTATTAAGCAAAGTATTCCTGCAACACAAAGGTTAGCACAGTAATATATAATGCATGAGTATGACAGTTAGAACTGTCTTGATCTCAACTTGGAAACCTTCCCGGTTTCTTTAGTTAGATCAGCGACCTTAGGTTGTTCCCTTTAGGAACCCGACCTCACTGTCGCTCTTCCACTTGCTTACCTCAACTTACCTGCCAAACATGATCCTCCAGACATGTTTGGTCTTTTGTCTGCTTAGTGTCTGATCACCTGATCCACTAAGACTTTTCCTGCAATACCATATTAGCCAACAACAATAATAGTAATACAGAAAATAATAGTAAACCTAAACCTAGATTTACCGAGATCCGTTGGTCTGGTCGACCGTGCGCGGTCGACCGGAAACCATCCGATCAACCTTGCTTGGAGTTCACTCCTCCAAGACTTCTCGTTACCTAAGGTTACCACCCCTTAGGATTTTCTCCACTTGGCTTCACTCACCAAGATCAGTATTCTGCTACCTAGGGATCAAGTCCTCCAGACCTATCCACCTGGCTTCCACGATATACCGAGATTTTCTCTCATTGCCTAGCCTCCAACTAGGACTTCCCTTGCCTAGCCTACAACTACGACTCCCCTAGATCAAGCTCTATACTAAAACATTCTTACTTAAACATATTTGTTTGACATTAAAACCTAGGAGGTCGATTGCACCAACAATCTCCCCCTTTTTGATGTTTGACAAATATGTTTAAGTTAGGTCAATTCAAAAAGATTTAGATTTCTAACTTAAACCTCTTTTCTCCCCCTTTTGTCATACAACAAAAAGAACCCCTCATAAATCACTTTTAATTGCTAAGAATCCCTAAGTTTTGCACCAACAATGATGGAATACTTGTAAATATTTACAAGATATGCCTAAGGTATTCCCTCACCTATTTGATGTATAATAGAGTTTTCAAAAATGAGTCGTAGAGATTTTGAAAAAGCCTTATTCCATTAAAAAATTGAGTAAATTTGCAGTATCTTTTTCAAAATAATTTTGAAGAATGCACTAAGTAAGATCTCTCAAGAATATGTTTCAAAAAGTATTCCAAGACTTAAAAGTATTTTTGAAAAAACATGATATAGAAGTTTTAATGCTTGCAAAAATTTCTTATAATTTCTTTCAAAAAATACTTTTCTTATGCACTAAGTAATTTTTTTTTTGCAAAGAATATTTCAAAGTATTTTTCAAGCTATGATTTTTCAAAAAGTATGAGTTTGAAAAATATGATTTTGAAAAGATAATGTTTGAAAAATAATTTTGTAAAAGTAATAATTTTCGTAAAAATTGATTAAGAGATTTTAAGATTAAAGAAGTTTTATCAAGCAATTTTCAAAGAGTGTTTTGAAACATTTTTCAAAATATGTTTTCAGAAAATATGTCCTTCAATCAAGTCTCTCCCCCTTAACTAGACATTATTTTTAGATATCCTTGTTACCCATAAGGAAGACTTTTCTATGTGTGTCTAAGGGTCACGATTGACTTAAGGTTCTAAAGACTTAGGCATTGAATAACAATATATATAATACACCCAATCAATCATCAATCAAAATTTGAAAATAATTCTTAATAGATATATAAGTTTTCAAAACATGTTTAAAATAATTTTAAATTTTAATTCTCTTAGCATCTCACCCCTTCTAAATTTTCAAGTATGGTAATCCTATAATTGTGTGAGTTAACTTTATTGATTTTGAATTTGGTGAAACTTAAATTTTAGTTAAACTTTGATTATTGCAAGTTAAATAGATGGTAACATTTATTTTGTGAATTAATTGAGTTAATGTTTAGTTTAGAAATTGTAAAGTTATTAAGTGGATTTGGCTAAGAATTGTTTTTAATAGCTATGGTTATAGGTTGATTGCTAGATTATTGATTGATTTAAACATAATTTAAAATTAGTTTCAATTTAATTTAGTATTATTATTAAATAGAGTAAGAATTAATTTTAATTGTTGATTAAAGTTTCATTATTAATAGTTACGAATTAATTGATTATGAATTATTATTAATTTCTTAGGAATTAGGTAAAGATTTTAAGATTAATTATAAAAACTTAATTTTGTTTAAGGTTAAAGTACTTAATTTGTTGATTAAAGTTAAGATTTCAAGTTGAGATTTATTAAGAATTAATTAAGTGTATTAAGTTTTAAAATAAGTTTAAAATAATTTTAATTAAGTTTTTTTTAAAAAATTATTTTAATTAAGTTTTTTTTAAAAATTATTTTAATTAAGTTTTAAACTAATTTTAATTAAGTTTTAAAATAAATTTAATTAAGTTTTTAAAATAATTTTAATTAAGTTTTTAAAATAATTTTAATTAAGTTTTAAAATAATTTTAATTAAGTTTTTAAAAATAATTTTAATTAATAATTTTAATTAAACTTTTAAAATAATTTTATTTAAGTTTTTAAAATAATTTTAATTAAGTTTTAAAATAATTTTAATTAAGTTTTTAAAATAATTTTAATTAAGTTTTAAAATAATTTTAATTAAGTTTTAAAATAATTTTAATTAAGTTTTAAAATAATTTTAATTAAGTTTTAAAAATAATTTTAATTAAGTTTTAAAATAATTTTAATTAAGTTTTAAAAATAATTTTAACTAAGTTTTTTAAAATAATTTTAATTAAGTTTTAAAATAATTTTAATTAAGTTTTAAAAATAATTTTAATTAAGTTTTAAAATAATTTTAATTAAGTTTTAAAATAATTTTAATTAAGTTTTAAAATAATTTTAGTTAAGTTTTTTAAAATAATTTTAATTAAGTTTCAAAATAATTTTAATTAAGTTTTAAAATAATTTTAATTAAGTTTTAAAATAATTTTAAGTTTTAAAATAATTTTAATTAAGTTTTTAAAATAATTTTAATTAAGTTTTAAAATAATTTTAATTAAGTTTTAAAATAATTTTAATTAAAAAATAATTTTTAATTAAATTAGGTTTGAATTAAGTTAAGTTTGAATTACGTTTGAATTAAGTTAGATTTGAATTAGGTTTGAATTAAGTTAGGTTTGAATTAAGTTTGAATTAAGTTAGGTTTGAATTAGGTTTGAATTAAGTTTGAATTAAGTTAGATTTGAATTAGGTTTGAATTAAGTTTGAATTAAGTTAGGTTTGAATTAGGTTTAAATTAAGTTAGGTTTGAATTAAGTTTGAATTAAGTTAGGTTTGAAATAGGTTTGAATTAGGTTTGAATTAAGTTTTACTTAAGTTTGAATTGAAGTTTGAGTTAATTAGAATTGAAGAGGTTATTGAACTCATGTTAGATTCAAACTTAGCTTTGGGTTAATCAAGCAGGTGTCCTAAGGATAAGTTTCAGTTCAGTGGCGAGGCATATGACCTACTTGAATATCATTAGACCACTTGCTGAAGACTTTCGAAACTGTTTCTGTCCAAAAAACTTAATACTAAATTTTGGTCTAACTAGCTCATGTTTGACTGGGGTAGCTTCGGTCAGATCCACTAAGTCTAGTGCACTAGGTAGAATTCCATATTCAGCCTAGACATGCCTTCGACAAAGTTTCCTTGACGTACTATCATCCTAATCCATTCCGGTGCTATGTTGTAGGGTTTGGTAAACCTATTTAATCTAACCATTCTAAACTACCAGTATAAAGAAAAGATGCATGACATGTTAAATAATAGATAAATATGCATGAACATGGCAAGTCATACAATTCAAACAAGTCATACATAATTTATTATTGTTTAGTTGTTTATTTATTATGTTATTGTTGTTTTATTGATTTATTGCTGTTGTTTTATTGATTTGTTGTTGTTGTTGTTGTTATTATTATTATTATTATTATTACTATTATTATTATTATTATTATTATTATTATTATTTTGTTTCATAATTAAGGGGTACATGATTATAATTAGGTTTTGATTTATAATCTAGATTTTGTGAGTTGATAAAATTTTTAATAATGTTTTCTAGTTTAACAAGTTTATTTTGCAAAACATTATTTTGTTTTTCTAATTTTCTAAACTTTGATTTATAGTTTAGTTTTTTATTTTTATTTAAATTTTTTGTTAAATTATGTTTATTTAATTCTAGATAATTATTATTTTGATTTAAATTCAAATTATCTTGAATAAATAAACTTTGATTAACTGAATTGGGTCTTGATTAAGATTTGAGTTGATTTGATCAATTTTAATTATATTTGAATTAATTAAGTTTTTATTAGTTAGATTATTTTTGTTAAGTAATTTTAATGTTGAATTTTCATGAATTTTTAATTTTATATTACCATTCAAGCAAGAAGGATCTAAAGCATGCAAATTTTCATATAATTTAAAATTATTTACAATACTAGCTCCCCCTGAATCCTTGAGTCTTTTCTCTCAGCATTGAGATTTGTAGTGTCCCATCTTTTTGCACTTGAAACATTCGATGTGGTCCTTCCTTTTCCGGACTCTAGGCTTCGGCTCTTCCTTTGCCTCCGGTTGTGCAGATCGACTCATCGGGCATTTATTTTTGTAGTGCCCCTTTTCACTGCAATTAAAACATGTTATGTGTTCTTTAAATTTTGTATTTAAAATATTACCTTTTGAATCCTCATTAGGATTCTCCCCCTTGACCATTGTCGTTTCGGATTCAGGCTCAAGTGTTCGGTCAGACTCGGGTTCAGATCCATTAGCCTCCTCCTCAGCCACTAGAGCGATGAAGCTGATTTGGTCTAGATCTTCTAGATCTGGTTCTAAGGATAGCTCTTCGGATTCGGATTCGGACTCACTTTCGCCTTGATCTTCTAGCCTCGACGGGGTCTCGTGAAGCTTGATCAATTTGGTCCACATCTCTAATGCATTCTTGTAACCTTCTAGTTGACACAAAACTTTATTAGGCAAAATATCTATTAACATATTCATTACCTTTTTGTTCGATTCTAAGTTTCGAGAAGGTTGTCTTAGTGCGATCCAGTTGTCGAAATTGTTACTTCCAACGAAGCATTCCATCATTTGCCTCTAGGAACTGAAGTATACTTGATTATACGGAGGAGGGTCATAGATACTTCGTCCTTCTTGATATGATATCGACATTCTTGCAAGAAAAGATTTTAAAAATATTTCCAAGACTTTTGACTTGGGATTAGTAGTGCTTGAAAGATAAATATACGAAGAAAAAAGAATATACTAAAAGAAAATAAAAAAGTTTTAAAATGCTTTGAAAATCGGTTAAGAAATTTCAAAGCTAACCGGCTCTGATACCAATTGATAGATCGTTGGAAGCGATAGGGGGGGGGGGGGGGGGGGAATATCGCTCGTTTTAAAAACTTTTCTTTTCCTTTTCAAATCAGAAATGTGCAGCGGAACTTAAAGAAAGAGACACGTTTATTTACTTCGTTCGGAGCCTAGCTCGACTCCTACTCGAAGGCCCGCGGTCCTTGACCACACCGATGGGCAAAGCACTAAAACTCTTCTCTCTGAAGTCCTCGGAGAGAAGCAGATCGTACAAATACAATGGAATAAGATAGTAACAAGCCTACTATCTTATTTACAATTAAGTGCAATATTAAATAAGTATACCGACAATAGTATGCGTAGAATGTAGCTTGGTCGGTACTTCCGGACGGAGTGACTTGCTGAGCTGTTGAAGGTGTGTAGCACAATCCGTACGTGAAGAAGAACTTTTGAGATGATCAGAAGAGTTGTTTTTGCCTCTGTCTTCGAGCTTGGTTTTATAGGCGTACTGAAGGTTCGGTCGACCGATCCCCTGTTCGGTCGACCGAACCAGCTCCGATCACCTCCAGTTGGCAATTTGACGCTGGCTCGTAATTGTGCTTTAATTTGCCTTCAATGGTTCGGTCGACCGATCCCTCTGTTCGGTCGACCGAACAGGCTCCTGTTAGGATGTATACTAAAAGTCTAACTTTTGGTATAAACATTTATCTAGAAATAAGAATCACATTAGTCAAATGTCTACATTTATGATAAATGTAGTTGTTCAATTAATTTATATTGTAGATAACATGGTGTGTGGTGTCACACACAGATGATCATGATTATCAGTACCTTATAAATTATAAACAGTAGCTCACGACCAAGATGGAAAGTAACAAACCATTGGAAGGTCGTAGTGTAATTAGGTATTAGTTTATCTTAACTATATAATTACACTAGTACACTTAAAGTGTATTGAGTAGGACCATTAGAGGTCGTTTTTTTTTATACTGACTTTATAAAGGAACAAAGACCTCAGTTATTATGGAAGTGTGTGCTCTTAATCCTAATATAATAACAAGCACATATATTTGATATTTATTTCTTTAATTTATCAATGAGTGAGATTTAGTTCGATAAATCAATAAGCCCGATAAGTTGGGAAATGATATCACTTATAGTGTGTGTTGTTGATTATAGAAGGAAACTGTGTCTTAGTAATCTAGGTTGAGAATGCCCCCAAGAGGAGCTCATAAGGATTGTCATGTTAAACCCTGCAGGTGGACTTAGTCCGACATGACGATGAAGTTGAGTGGTACTACTCTTGGAGCTAGATATTAATTAAGTGAGTTGTCAGTAACTTACTTAATTAGTGGACATTTGTTATCTTAAACACAGGGAGACTAACACACTCTTAATAAGAAGGAGCCCAAAATGTAATTTGGGATTGGTGCGGTAGTTCAATAATAGTTCTTTAGTGGAATGAATTATTATTGATGAAATTAAGTTGTGTGTTCGGGGCGAACACGGGATGCTTAATTTCATCGGAAGACCAAAACCAATTCCTCCTCTCGGTCCCTATTGTAGCCTCTTGTATATAGAGATTTATACCCACCACATACCCACCTTCTTACCCATCCAATGGAGTCGGCCAAGTTAGCTTGGAACCCAAGCTAGGGCTGGCCAAGACCAAGTGGATGAGCCAAGTTGGTGGCCGACCACTAGAGTATTAAAAGGATCTTTATTAAAATTATTTCTTATGTGGATAACAAGGTTTTTAAAAGAGAGTTTAAAAATTAAAAATTTCCTTTTATAGCTCTCTACAAAAGATTAAGAGAAGAGATTAATCTCTTTCCTTATTTGTAGATTAAAAGGATGGTTTTAATTTTTGGTAAAAACTTTCTTTATTTGTAAATCATCTACATGTTTAAAAGAGAGTTTAAAATTTGAAATCTTTCCTTATTTGTTGATTAAAAGGTGAATTTTAAATTTTAAGAAAACTTTCCTTTTTAACCATGTTCATGATTTAAAAGAGAGTTTAAAAATTAAATATTCTCTTTTATAAGTTTCTACAAAAGATTAAGAAAAGATTTGATATCTTTCCTTATTTGTAGATTAAAAGAGATTTTAATTTTTAGAAATAATTTTCTTTTTATCCACATGTTTAAAAGAAAGATTTTAATTTATTAAATTTCCTTTTTATAAACCAATCATGAAGGGATAAAAATTATTAGAGAAATTTTATTTTAAAATTTCCGGAAACAAATTAGGAAGGTTTTAATTCTTGATTGAATTAAATTTCCTTTGCTTAGATTATTGTGGCCGGCCATGTTGAGAGAAATTGATTTTATATCAATTAAATTTATTTTTCATGGCAAAGGAATTAAGGAAGTTTTTATTAAAACTTCCTTATTTGCCAAGACCAAGGATTATAAAAGAGGGGGTAGAGGTGCCTTCATGATAAGAACTCTATTCTATTTTTCTCCCTCTTTTTCTTCCTTGGTGTGGCCCCTCCTCTCCTCCTCTCTTCTCTTTGATGGCCGAACCTCATCCTTCTTGTGGAGATTCTTATGGTGGCCGGATCAAGTTTAGAGAAGAAGAAGAAGGAGAGAAAGAAAGCTTTGTTTCTAGCATCCCTTGGAGCATGGTGGTGGTGGCCGAACCTCTTCATCCTAGGAGAAGTTTTGATGGCCGAAACTTGCAAGGAAGAAGAAGGTACTTGGTGGTTCTCGTCTCGGAAGATCGTTGCCCACACAACGTCCGGGATTAGAAGAGGAATACGTTAGAAGACCTAGAGGTTTTTGTTTACAAAAGAAAAGGTATACTAGTATTTAATTTCTGCAACATACTAGTTTTATTTCTTTGTAAAA
The DNA here is from genome assembly GCF_018446385.1 of Zingiber officinale. Classification (NCBI taxonomy): domain Eukaryota; kingdom Viridiplantae; phylum Streptophyta; class Magnoliopsida; order Zingiberales; family Zingiberaceae; genus Zingiber; species Zingiber officinale. The sequence goes on along the minus strand of NC_055992.1, from coordinate 154,379,913 downwards.
ATACCAAATACAAGAGGCATGTGATTCTAGGTTTCGAATTAGTTTTCGATGTTGTGTTCTTTTGTTTTCTTTTTGAACTTGAGCTTCGATTGTTCTTTTTGGTTAACCTAGAGTTATTTAAGGAAATTAAATATTAGCTTTCCTTAAAATACTTTGTCTAGTCGGTGGTGGTTGTTCCCATATCCAAGAAGGCCATGTGCCTCGCCACGTCAGTACTGGAAGCCAATTTTGGAAATAGATATTTAATTGTCATCGTAACCTAGGTGATTTGGATCAAACGTGTTAAGTTCCGCAGGAGATCCAAGTCTAAACCTAAAAGAACAAATAAGTTAAACTTAGGATCAAACGTGTAAAGTTCCGCAGGCGATCCAAGTTTAATTTAAAAGAACACATGTGTAACAACCACCCTTCTTACTACTACTACTCTCTAAGGATGACCGTTACCTAACTACTACTCTACTTACTAGTGTCACTTATGCTACTATTAGCGACACTTAGACTTATCAGGGTTCAAAGGAACTCCTACCGAAAAATTTCGACAGAATCTCCCTTGTACCGGTGACCAAATCCATAGTACATAAGATATATACGCAGCTACAGGCGGCTGGAACACATTTTATTCACAACCATGCAGTAATAAATCAACAGTAAAAGAAAGAAACTACTCTAGCAAAGCAACCAACTACATCACTCCACCAATAATACAAGTGAACTACCTACAAATGCGGAATAAACTTAAATACAGTCTCAATCTCAAAATAACACTTAAGGAAATCTAAAAGAATTAAACAAAAAGCCTTAACAGTTTTGTCAGCTAATTCTGGATCTCTCCATAGTCCAAACATCACACACGTTCATCACCACCACCATCCTGTCTCCTCCCTTTCATATCTTAGCTTTTCCTTTATCTGCAGTAGGAGGAAAGAAAACAAAACTATAAGTGAAAACGCTTAGTAAGTACTAATCTATCTCACAAAAACTCGAAGTGCATAAAAGAAATGCAATAATACTGAAGCTGAAATGCTAAAGCAAAGTTGCATGTACTCATGGTATACAGAAATAAAACTGAATACTAAACATGTTCACTAACTGACAGGAAAGTAATGAAACTACTACTGTAGGCTTAGAATTAAAGAACTAAATTTTTATTGATTCTAAGCATAGATTTGTTTCATTTTCTTATATCCTTATAATAGAAATTAATCTTTTAATTTCTCTTTCACTTTCTTCTTCTTTTTCTTTTCTTACTTTTCTTATACTAGAAATTAATCTTTTAATTTCTCTTTCACTTTCTTCTTTTCTTTCTTCTTTTCTTTGGGCCCAGGCTTAGTACCATCTTTATTTTTGTGCGCTCTCTAATAGTGACTGAGGTAGCGAGCCTCTAGTCCTATGAGGTAAAGACCTTGGTCTTACCAGGGCCAAGACCTTGGAATTGGTCACCTGGATTTGTTTAACGACAACCTTGGAAGTCGGGTATTAGCCTCTTACTTTAGTTTACTTGTTATCTCTTTTTAACTAGACCTTGGTCTCTTTCTTTTTACTCAGTTTTCTCATAATCCTTTATTAGAGTTTATTGGAATCCTTTAGATATACCTAACAAGTGTAGGATTATAATTAACTAAGCATGCTATATAAAAACAATACAAGGGAAACAAATCTAAACTCTCTCTAAGCATGTTATAAAACAAAGCAACAGAAAAGCAAATATGAACTCTCTAAACATGCTGTAAAACAAAGGAAAAGAAAGCACATCTGAAATTACTAATCATGCTCTAGAATAGAGCAAAAGAGAGCTAGTTTGAACTTTTAAAACATGCTGTGATAAGAGCAAAGAAAGCTAATCTAATCTTACTAATCATACTATAAAATAGAGCAAAAGGAAGCTAATTCAAACTTGCTAATCATGCTCTAAAATAGAGTAAAAGAAAGCTAATTCAAACTTGCTAATCATACTATAAAATAGAGCAAAGAAAGCTAATTCAAACTTGCTAATCATGCTGTAAAATAGAGCAAAAGAGAGCTAATTCAAACTTGCTAATCATGCTGTAAAATAGAGCAAAAGAGAGTTAATTTGGACTTTCTAAACATGCTGTAAAATAGAGCTAAGAAAGCAACTTTGAGCTTACTAATCATGCTATTCTAATACTGCATACATAGAAGCTAACTAATCTCTTTAATCACGCTTCATCAGAAAATACTAAACGGTAATGAAAGGTACTCAAACTAAATTCTGCATTTGCTAAGAACATGCTTATTCATAACCAGCAAATTAACACCAACAAAACTAATACTTGCTGAAATTAAAACCCTAATACTTGCTGAAATTAAAACCCTTATAACGCTTGTTTCAATGATATAAACGAAATATCAATCTGCACATGTACAGGACTAAATTTAGGACATGCATGCTATAACAGGACACAACCAGCTAGCCAATAAATCCCTTAAGCATGCTATAACCGAACTTAAGCAGGCAACTTCTTTTTTTCTACACAGCTTAATCGGAAATAGAAACAAGAAGGCTGAATCCCTAGCTACCCTATTCTGTAAAGCATGATCCGGAAACCATAGGAAGAAAATCCGAACAGAATAAACAACCTACAATTCATACCAAAATCAATAGGTCTTAGCAAGCACTCTGTACAACTCAAACCAACCTTAGCAATTCGGCTAGATCAACAGAGCATAGAAATAAAAGCCCTAGCTTATAAATCCACTCGGCACAGCAAAATCCACAACAAAGGGAAATGGAAACCCTAAATTCGGAGCAAGTAAGAAAATCGAAGCTCGGAGCAACTCCTACCATAGGTGAGTAGTACTTACCTACTGTTCTTGGACTTACAACCGAAAAGGAGCAAATTCTAGGGTTTCGGGTGAAGCTTGAAGATTTGCGGCTTCTTCTTATGCCCGCGCTGACCTTGCCGAGAGAAGTTCAGCTTGGTGAAGGATCCGTGGAGGAGAGAGCTTCGCCGGCCGCCGGAGTGAAGCCTAGCGCCGTCGCCTTGGTGTATTTTCCGCCCGCACAGTTGCCGCACGCGAAGGAGAGGGGAAGAAAGGTTCGAAAGTTTTCGGCCGCAGAGGAGAAAAACTTAGGTTTTCTTTTAAAACCCCGGCTTTATTATTAACTACTCCTTAAATATAAGCCGTTCTTTCCTTAATTAACAAAAACCCGCTGGCACAGCTGGTTATTTGCGTTTCCACCGAAACGCCAGGTCGCCTGGTCGAGCTTCGGCTCGGCAATTTCTCTGCAACCTTTTTAAGACTAAGGTATTTCTATAACAATTATAACTATGCTTTAAACCTAATTCTCTCCATATTGGGTTAACAAAACGAGCGTAGCTCCGCTGGTCGGCTGCGTCCGGTTAGATCGGGTTCGACCCGAGGTCACGAGTTCAAGCTTCGGTTTTGACAAATTTTTTGCCAACTTTCTTTTGTTTTGTAAAAATATCAAACGACCTCCAAAAATTACGAAAAAATACTCTAAAAATTCCTAAAAATCTCTAGAATATTTTTAAAGTATTTCCAAATATTTTTATGGACTTTTAAAACTCAAAATAGGGAAAATTGGGTTGTTACAACATGGTAGCTAGGAAAAGGTTCAGACCTTTGTACAAAATTTTTGTACAGTGAAACCGTTAGGCTTTCCAAGTAGCAACCAACAGCTCATTCCCTGTTCGTCGAGATTTGCCGTGATCTGCATTTACTGTACCTTTAATATTGATGGTTCGGTCGACCGATCCTCGGGTTCGGTCGACCGATCAGTGTAGTTTCCTTCTGCATCTGATCGTTGTTGATCTGTGCTGATTCATCTTGGTTTGGTCGACCCGGCCAAACCTGCAACACAGTATTAAGCAAAGTATTCCTGTAACACAAAGGTTAGCACAGTAATATATAATGCATGAGTATGACAGTTAGGACTGTCTTGATCTCAACTTGGAAACCTTCCCGGTTTCTTTAGTTAGATCAGCGACTTTAGGCTATTCCCTTTAGGAACCCGACCTCACTGTCGCTCTTCCAGTTGCTTACCTCAACTTACCTGCCAAACATGATCCTCTAGACATGTTTGGTCTTTTGTCTGCTTAGTGTCTGATCGCCTAATCCACTAAGACTTTTCCTGCAATACCATATTAGCCAACAACAATAATAGTAATATAGAAAACAATAGTAAACCTAAACCTAGATTTACCGAGATCCGTTGGTCTGGTCGATCGCGCGCGGTCGACCGGAAACCATCCGATCAACCTTGCTTGGAGTTCACTCCTCCAAGACTTCTCGTTACCTAAGGTTACCACCCCTTAGGATTTTCTCCACTTGGCTTCACTCACCAAGACTCAGTATTCGGCTACCCAGGGATCAAGTCCTCTAGACCTATCCACCTAGCTTCCACGATATACCGAGATTTTCTCTCCTTGCTTAGCCTCCAACTAGGACTTCCCTTGCCTAGCCTACAACTAGGACTTCCCTGGATCAAGCTTCATACTAAAACATTCTTACTTAAACATATTTGTCTGACATTAAAACCTAGGAGGTCGATTGCACCAACACTAACCGCACCAACAATCTCCCCCTTTTTGATGCAATGACAACCCGGGTTAAGTTAGTAAAAAAATATGCAAGTGAACAAGCAATGATAAGGCAAGTAAACAACCTGGGTTTTTAAGTTAGTTTCTAAGTTAGTCTTATTTGATATTTTGTTGATTTATTTTAACTAACTTAAGCCACCTAACCCTCCTCCTTTGACATTCATCAAAAAATGACACGGAAAAATAAGGGAAGTAAAAAAAATCAAAGAATTAAAGTCAGATTGACTTGGGGAGTCTAAAGTAGAAAACATAGAATATTTTATTTAAAACCTTAGCTTTTAGTTTAAAAAAAATAACTAAGTTTTAAACTTTAGACAGATAACTTTTGAAAGATAACTTTGTAAAAATTTTGAGTAATTTTTAAAGATAAAATTTGCAATTTTAACCTAATTTTTTGAAATAAGCTTTGCAAATTTAAAACATAATTTTCTAATATAACATTTTTTACAAAAGGGAGATTATTAAGGCTAAGTCTAATTTTCAAATCAAACTAAGTAAAATTTTCAAGACTAAGTTTGTAAAATCTAACTTTTTAAATCAATTTTCAAAACTATATTTGGAAAGTTCAACTTTCAAAACAAATTTTAAAACTAAGTAAAATTTATTTTCAAAACCAAGTTTGTAAAATCAATTTTCAAACATATGTTTTCAAAACCAATTTTCAAAAAAAAAAATTGGATCCATAAAAAGTTAGTTTAAAATCAAATTAAGAAAATATTTTTCAAAAGCTAATTTTAAAAATAATGGAAAATAAGTATGAAAAATAATTAATTCTCCCCCTGAATCTGACATCACAAAAATTGTCTAACCAATTAGTTACTTACTAACTGTTAGAGGACAGCAGATTTCACTTAGTTAGTCAAGTTAAGTCAATTGTAATCAGTTAGTATTTGACTAAGCTGAATGACTTAACCTGATTGATGTTTGTTTTGTATTTAACGCCCAGACTTATCTCGATACACTGAAATAGGCATCTTAAGTCCAGGCAATCTACCTATTCATCTCACCCCTTTCTTTGTTCAACAATCACAAACAAGGTAGTCCTAGTGTGTTGGTGAGATGCTCAAATTCTAGTCCTATAGGAACACGCTTTCTAAGGGATTGACCTAGTCTAAGGCTAAAATTATTTTTAAAATTCTAAAAGTGGGAAGTTTTGAAAATTTTAACCTAGAATTTAATAGCACTATTTTTGAAAACAGTTTTTGTAAATTAAGAGTCCTAGTCTATTAAACACATCAAGATAAGTCAATGTCGGAGTCGAGATATAACTAAGTCGAAGTAAATCAGAATCGCATAAGTCAATATCTAGGTCAAAATACAACGGTCATGATAAAATATAAATAGTGATGATCAAGTCTATCGGGATGATGAGGAGGGTGGTCCGGTCCCCAAGGAACGTAACAACTCTATCAGCTCAGTATGATGGGTCCGGTCATCCTCTCGGGAGTTGGATAAGTCATGTTGAAGGTTGGAAATCTCCTGTCTCACGTCTCGTCGCAAGTCGGAGACCTCCTGCCGCATCTCCCGTCATAAGTTGGTGGCCTCCTGCAGCATGCCTCGATGAAAATCGGAGACCTCCTGACGGAGACTCATCATGGATAGCTCAAGTCCGACAACTCGGTCACCTAGAGTGCGAGGAGCGGGGCGTGGTGCTCGGCCTGGAGGTGGAGGTGGTACCGGGGCCGGAGCATCCTCGCCGAATAGCACGACCATAAACTCATCCTGCTCTGCCTCCTCTTGGGCATCTAGGTCCGGCTGGTGCTGTGCCCCCTCCGCCTCCGCCAAGATAGGACACCCTCATCATCTATATGGATACCTCCTAGAGAGAAGTTCCTAGATCCTAGGACGTCGAACTCAGTCATGACTCGGATATCGCCTCGGGTGACGTCAATATGTAGGGAGGCGAAATATATTGTCAAAATGTGACAGTATGACATATGAACTCGAGCGCTGATGGTGACTCCAGCTAAGTAGATAATAGTCTGAAAGATATGTAAACTAATGTCTATATCTAATCTATGGCAAAGGGCATACAGGAAAAAAGAATGAAATGGACGCATCATCACTATGTCGCGAGTGGTCAACGGCAAGATGCAGAATACTAAAACCCTATAGAGTACATAGTCGTGAACTCGAAGGGATATTGACCTAAACATAGTCATAGTGGGTACTCGGAGTACCTAAACATCATCACTATGACCGAAGTTAATGGGGGCGGGGCGCCCGGAGTACCTTCCGGGCGTCCCGGATCGTTATACCAGGGGCGCTCGCCCTTGGTTTTTGAAGGATTTTTAAACCGATTTTTTTAATTAATTTTTAAAATAATTTTTAAAAGTTTTTTTAAAATAATTTTTAAAACAAATTTTTAAAGAATTTTAAAATTGATTTTAAAAGAATTTTTAAAATAATTTTTTAAAGAATTTTTTAAATTGATTTTTAAAGAATTTTTTAAAATTGATTTTTAAAGAATTTTTAAAATGAATTTTTAAAGAATTGATTTTTAAAGAATTTTTAAAATTGTTTTTAAAGAATTTTTAAAATTGATTTTTAACTTATTTTTAAAATTGATTTTTAAAGAATTTTTAAAACAATTTTTTAAAGTTTAAAACAATTTTTAAAGTTTTTTTTTTAAAATAATTTTTAAGATAATTTTTGAAATAATTTTTAAGATAATATAATTTGAAATTGAATTTTATTTTGATTCGGTTTAGTTTAATTTTAATTGGATCTAATTTATTTTTGGTTAGATTTAATTTAATTTGGTTTGATTCGATTTGATTTGATGTCCTTAGTCATTTCACCCAATCTAGATTTTCATTCAGGGAATCCTATAATTTTTGTGAGATGAGTTAGATTCAGTTTCAGGGTTTGGTTTAATTTTGTGTTAGATTCAGATTTAGCTTTGGGTTCAACAAATAGGCATTCTCTGGATAAACTTCTGGGCTATGATGAGTCACTTGGACATCATTAAAGTAACCATGCCTTCGAGGTTTTCCAGATAGTCCTATCCACTGAACTTAGTATAAAACCTTGGTCTAACTGGTTAGGATCCGTAAAGTGTAGCTTCGGTTAGTTCTACTAAGTCAAATGCACCAGGTTGAAGCCATATCTTCCTAGACATGCATAGACATAGTTTCCCTAACATACTATCATTCAAAACTTCACCAATACCGTTAGTCAAGTTAAACTATTTTCCCTTTGAATTAGTCCTAATTACCCTGCTGGACAAATTGATTTTGGTTACCCTGTCAGGTATGTTAATTTTGGAGGTGCCAGCTATTCTGGAGTATCCCCCTGAATTGTTGGTCTGTTATTTTTAAATTCTAAGTTTGTGTCTGTTACTTTTATAACTATATTTAACTTGATGATAATCCGATTTTAATTTTTTGATTTTATTGATCTAGATTGTGTTTTGGTTTTTGATTTGGTTTATTAGATTTTATATAGTATATTTTATCTTTAGGTATGTAATATTGGTTAATTCTTACTTGCGTGGTTAAGCACGCTTTTAGAACTCACGCTTTATTTTGTTGTTTATGTTGAGTTATTAATGATTTAAATGTTTTATTTGAACTTGACTTGTAGCCAAGTTCGGTTTTATTATAAACTGTTTTTTGACTATTTAAAATTAGATCTAAGTTCTTAGATCTTGTTGTAAATTTTTCTAACATACTTTTTAATTTATTATTTCCTATTTTTAGTGTTAAATTTTCCTCCTCAAGTGTTAAGTCTTGAGTTGGATTAGAATTTATGATTTGTTCCTTGAGGTTATGGTTTTCCTCAAGGAGCAATTTATTTTCATTTTCTTTTGTTGTTAATTTTTTATTTAAACAATCAATAATTCTAAAAAAAATTTATTCAAATTCAAACATACCTCTTCGGAACCTTCGGAAACGAGTACAGACTCGTGGCTCGATTCGGGTTCGGACCCGTCTTCCGATTCGTCCTCCGATTCTTCTTCGAGGGTCATCAGTGCGAGGTGACTCTGGTGCTTCTGATCTTCGATCTCTGATTCTTCTGATGAGGAGTCATCCCAGGTTGCTTTGAGAGCCTTTGTAACGACCCAACACATTTGGCGGCCCATTTGGCGACCCTCGGGTTGTCGACCATTGACCGTCGGTCGTGCCGTTACTCACTAGGATTTTCCACCCCTGGCCAGTGGATTTTTGCCTCCCCCAGGATTTGAACTCTAGACCTCCAGGCTTAAGTACTAGAGTTTATGAATCCTGGTAACCAAGTGAGATTTTATTGTAACGACTCGGCCCTTTGGCCTCTTGGGCGGCCCTTGCGGCCGCCCACTGGCGGCCCCTTATGTCGTCGACCCATTTGGCGACCTCTCACGTCGTCGACCGGCGACCCTTTGGCCGTGCCGTTACTCACTAGGACTTTTCACCTCTGGCCAGTGGATTTTTGCCTCCCCCAGGATTCGAACTCTAGACCTCCAAGCTTAAGTACTAGAGTTTATGAATCCTAGTAGCCAAGTGAGAGGCTCTCACTTGGCTACTAGGATTCATAAACTCTAGTCCCAGGATTCGAACTCTAGACCTCCAAGCTTAAGTACTAGAGTTTATGAATCCTAGTAGCCAAGTGAGAGGCTCTCACTTGGCTACTAGGATTCATAAACTCTAGTACTTAAGCCTGGAGGTCTAGAGTTCGAATCCTGGGGGAGGCAAAAATCCACTGGCCAGGGGTGGAAAGTCCTAGTGAGTAACGGCACGGCCAAAGGGTCGTCCGTCGACGACATAAGGGCCGCCAGTGGGTCACCGCAAGGGCCGCCCAAGAGGCCAAAGGGCCGGGTCGTTACAATAAAAAGGCGCCTTTTATTGTAACGACCCGGCCCTTTGGCCTCTTGGGCGACCCTTGTGGCGGCCCAACTGGCGACCCTTATGTCGTCGACCGACGACCCTTTGGCCGTGCCGTTACTCACTAGGACTTTCCACCCCTGGCCAGTGGATTTTTGCCTCCCCCAGGATTCGAACTCTAGACCTCCAGGCTTAAGTACTAGAGTTTATGAATCCTGGTAACCAAGTGAGATGATGTCACTTGGTTACCAGGATTCATAAACTCTAATACTTAAGCCTGGAGGTTTAGAGTTCGAATCCTGGGGGAGGCAAAATCCACTGACCAGGGGTGGAAAGTCCTAGTGAGTAACGACACGGCCAAGGGTCGTCGGTCGACGACATTAGAGGTCGCCAAATGGGCCGACGACATAAGGGCCGACGGTCGACGACATGAGAGGTCACCAAATGGACCGCCAAATGAGCCAAGAGGGTCGTGTCGTTACAGCCTTCTTCTTGGATGTCTTTGATTTGTTGCTCTTCAATTTCGAACACTCGTTCTTATAGTGGTCTTTCTTGTTACACCCGAAGCAAGTCACGTTCCTTGGTTCGGATGGGGAGTTGATCTCCTACAGGTCCTTCTTGATGAAGTTTTTCTTCTTCCTGGTGAACATCTTCCTTACCAGGTTCACCAGGTACTCTTCATCTTCGGAATCTTGGTCGGACTCTTCTCCAGGTTCAAGCTTGGCCTTTTTCTTTTCCTTAGAGAGACCTACAAACAAAGCTATACCTTTCTCGGAACCGGTGTTAGTCTGCTCGTGTAATTCTAATTCATAAAACAATTCGTCGAGTTTTAACTTAGATAAAATTTTTGAAATCTTGTAGGCATCCACGATAGATGCCCACAAGGTATTACGTGGAAAAGCATTCAATGCATACCTGATTAGATCGCGGTTCTCCATTTGGTGGCCTATCGCGTGGAGTCCATTTAGGATATCTTTGATCCTCGCATGTAGTTGACTCACTGTTTCTCCTTCATGCATTTTAATATTAAATAATTTATTTAAAAGGAGATCATGTTTTATTACCTTGGCATCGCTCGTTCCTTCGTGTAGTTCGATCAGCTTGTCCCATAATTCTTTTACGTTTTGGTGCGGTCCTACTTGGTTCAGTTCTTCCTTCGTCAATCCGTATTGCAGCCTGTTGAGAGCCTTGAAGTCTGTAGAGGACCTCTTTCTCATGTCCGGAGTCCACTGTTCCGGGTCTAGTGTGTTGGTGCGGGAAGCATTCGACGATCGAACCAAAGTTTTGATAATAGCAAAGGGATTCAAAGTTAAGGTTAATCGTTATCTAACATGTGCAAATGAGTTTGCAAGAAAGTCCTAACTACGGTTAGGTAGGTAGAAAATCCTAAGGGGCGGCAACCTTAGATCCTAGGGTGTGGTAACCCTAGGTGGTGAAAATCCTAAGAGGGGGTAACTTTAGGTCATAGGGGGTGGTAACCCTAGGTGGAGGAAAACCCTAAGGGGCGACAACCTTAGGTCATAGGGGGTGGTAACTCTAGGTGGCAAAAAACCCTAGGGGTGGTAACCCTAGGTCCTACGGATGGTAACCCTAGGCAGAAAGTCCATTCGGTCTGGAGGACCTGACTGGCATCATGTAAGCTCTCCTGAGTAGAGTAGGTGAGGACGGGTTCCCAGTGGAGGGAACAGTAGGCGTCGGTTCGACCTAGGGTTTTCGGTTGGAAATCCGAAGTTAGAACCGGACAGTCCAGTGACTGTCATACATTTATTTTATGTTATTATTATGTGCTAACTTTGTTTTGTAGGGTATGTTGTTATTTTTTGGACTAACATACTTTGCAGGGACTAAAGAGTAAAGTTTACCTCAGGTGAACAGTACCCGAGACACCCTCATGGAGCTTGGAGGTGCCTGAGGTACAGAGGAGGAGAAGTGCATGCAGTAGGGCTGGAGGCACCCTCATGGAGGCTTGAGGCACCCTCATGGAGGCTTGAGGCGCCTCGGACAGCCTTGAAGGCGCCCTCAAGGAGTATGGAGGCGCCTTCAAGAGGATCAGCGAGATTTCTTCAGAGCTCATCCACGCGACAGATTCACCGCGGATGAGGGTGCCCTCAAGGGGATTGAGGGCACCCTCAGCAGGCTATACAAGGAGGTCTCGACCAGCACTTGAACCCAATGAATTCCAAGACATCTCTGAGCTACGTACTACTAACAAAATGATCCGGCTGAGCAACGACAAGACCTCGATGACCCGAAGCTTCAAGATTGCTATTTTCATCGTCGGTATAATTGTTACTTCAGTTTTTATATTGTACTCTAAAGTTGTAACCTTTTGCATGATATAGTTATTACCCAAAGTAAATGCTCAACGAGCGTGGGCCTTGGAGTAGGAGTACCCTAGGCTCCGAACCAAGTAAATACTTCGCATCTTTTTGTGTTTGTTTTCTTATTCCTCTGCTTAACTCTCGATACGTTTTCGAATACGATAAGTGAAAGCTACGAGTGCTATTCACCCCCTCTAGCGCTTCTCGATCCAACAATTGGTATCAAAGCGAGGTCGCTTTGATTTGGTGTAACCACCGGTCAAGCACATTTTCGTGTTGTTTTTCAGTTTTTCGAAGTCGATTAGAATCGGTATCATTGCTGTCTTCGGATCTATTTTTTTGTAATCGAATTTGTCTCAAAGTTGGTGCAACACCACTCGAGATCGCGTAGTATCTTCTCCTTTAAACCACACTACTAATCCAGGATCAAGTCCTAGGACAAGTTTTTTTTTCGTTTATTCGTGCTAAATCTTCAATGACTCCCCAAGAGGGCTATAGCACCGCTCGCCCACCGCTCTTCACCGGAGACGACTTCGGTTACTGGAAGGGTCGGATGGAGGCATACCTTCAGACTCACTTTGAAGTCTGGATGATCGTCAAAACCGAGCTCGAACTACCAACTAATGGCGCCGGCAAACTGATACCGTACGAGAACTGGGGCGCGACTTTGATCAAGAAAGTAGAAGCCAATGCAAAAGTGACCTGCACCCTCCAATGTGGACTAACAAAGGAGGAGTTGAACTGCGTCGGCCCGTTCTCAAGTGCCAAAGAACTGTGGGAGAAGTTGATCGAGTTGCACGAGGGCATGTCCGATACAAAGGTAAGTAAGAGGGATCTTATTCTTAATAAACTATTTAATATTAAGTTGCAAGAAGGAGAAACAGCAAGCTAGTTGCATGCACGCATCCAAGACCTCCTCAACGGTCTCCACGCAATCGTACAAAAGGTAGAAAATAGAGATATCATCACGTATTCCCTAAATGCTTTTCCGAGGAATACCTTATAGGCATCCATGGTAGATGCTTATAAGGTATCCAAGGATCTTTCTTCAATTAAATTGGATGAGTTATTTTTAGAATTCGAATTGCATGAACAGATTAACTCTCGTGCGGCCGAGAAGGGTATAGCTTTGGTTGCAGGTATAGACAGAGCACGTGAGTCAAAACCAAGACGTAGAACCGAATCGGAGTCAGAAGAAGAACCGGATTCAGACGACGACGACGACGATGAGCTCACGACCGAACTCGTCAACTTGGTGAGGAAGCTCTACAGAAAGAAGAAAGGCTTCAACAAGAAGGATGTCAAAAAGGTAATCCAGTCCAAGGAGGTCCAACCAAACTCAAAGATGAAAGTTGAAGTCACCTGCTATGGATGCAACCAGAAGGGACACATCAAGGCAAATTGTCTGGACCATAAAGACACGAAGAAACCAAGAAGGAAGAAGTCTCTGAAGGCGACCTAGGGCGAGTCCTCTTTAGAAGAGTTCGACAATGAAGAACTCGAACAGACGAGTTTCCTTGCAATGTCAGCCCGGGACCAAATCAACGAATTCGGAAGCGAGGATGAATCGGAGGCTGAGTCCGAGAGAGCCACGGATCCATATCCGTTCCCGAAGGGTCTAACCCCTCTGTAAGTATTTCTCACTTATACAATTTAATTAATTATTTAATGCATAAATTAGCTAAATCCAACATTCAGATCAGATCACTTCTAAAGGAAGTAACATCCCTTAAAGAAGTGACCAACTCTGAATCCTTGACTGACCCAATTCAAACTAGAACCTCAACTCAAGTTCAAAAGCTTGAGGAAGAGAATTCCAACCTGAAAACTCAAGTCAAGGATTTGAATATTGCATTGGAACGATTCACACTGGGTTCCAAGAATATTGACTTGATTCTTGGAAAATAGAAGGTCGTATACAATCGATCCGGACTAGGGTTTAAAGCTAGACGAAAGTACCGGTCTTACCTATCACTTGTTAACAGATCGAATAGAAAGGTAGTCCAAGCATGGGTACCTAAGTCCAACTTGGTCAATCAAGTTGGACTTGGTCAATATTGGATCCCCAAGGATCAAGCTCATTACCTTGATAGATCATATCGAGGCTATGATCAAGGGGGAGCCAATAGAAAAACTATCTTGATAATTAGATAAAATTACTTGATGATTGTTTATTTCTTTTTCTTTATAATATGCATATTTAGATTAGGATAGATTAAGGACCTAGGCATAATTTACACTTGTCTAGTTAAACCTAGGGGGTTCAAAAAGGAAATTAAATATATTATTTCTTTGAAAGGCTCTGTTTAGAAGTGGTGGATGATCTCATACCCAAGAAGGTCTAGTGCCTCGCCACAGCCTGAGAGTCAATCTTTAAAATGCATATTTAATTGACTAATTGAAAAATCTATATCTAACTCAAATATAAATTAATCCTTAGAAATAATCTAAATTTAAGATAACCATCTCACAAAACTACTTAAGTTCCCTGATTGATAACTTAGAATCGGGTGAGATGGATCTAGGATGAATCTAGTCAAAGTTAATTTAGCTTAATAATTAATCAACTTAATCAACTTTAATTAAATTAACCTAATCAACTTTAAATTAACCTAATCAACTTTAAATTAACCTAAGCAACTTTAATTAAATTAACGTAATCAACTTAAATTAAATTAACATAATCAATTTTTTTTACTTATTCAAATTAATTAACTTAATCTAGTTAATTAATTTATCTACTTAATTAAATCTAAGTGATTAACTTAACTAATTAACTTAATTAACTTGAATATAACTTAATAAATCATCTCACAATCACCCATAGGAATACCGTGCTTGATTATCTAGACTGGGTGAGATGAAACAGTAAGGAGTTAATTTCAATCAAGTTATCGTCTGAATCCATTAAATTGACCCAAATCAAATAACTTTATGTAGGAACATAAAGATTTGGATCAATGGATGCTAGATAGTGGATGCTCCAGACACATGACTGGAGATAGATTGAAATTCACTAAGCTGAAACTCAAGAACCTAGGGTTCGTCGCATTCGACAACAACGGAACCCTTAAGGTAATCGGAATAGGTAATATCCAATTAAATTCCAATTTTTACATTCGAAAAGTCTTATTGGTTGAACAATTTAGTTTTAATTTACTTAGTATTAGTCAGTTATGCGACTTAGGATACTTAGCCACATTTTCAAAAACTGGGTGCATAATTAAGAATATAAAAAATCCTGAAATCACACTTAAGGGAATTAGGAAAAAGAACATCTATACAATAAACCTACCAACCTCCTCACTAGAGTGTCTTTTGACACAATAAGAGAAAACTGAGTTATGGCACAGAAGACTGGGTCACACTCACACTAGACTCATTGCAAAAATTAGTCAAAATGGTTTAGTTAGAGGTTTGCCCAAATTAAAATTTATTGAAAACTCAATTTGTAATGCTTGTCAACAGGGTAAACAAACCAAGTCAAACCATAAGTTAACCAACCTGAATAGAACAACTTTGATACTTGAGCTCCTTCACCTAGACTTGTTTGATTCACACGGGGCCAACTCACTAAGCAAAAACTAATATTGTTTAGCAATAATCGATGACTACTCAAGATTTACTTGGGTAAAATTCCTAAAAACTAAAGGTAAAACCTTCAAAGTCTTTAAAATCTTTTGTAAATTAATATAAAATGAAAAAGACACTCAAATAAAGAGAATTAGAAGTGACCATGGAGGAGAATTTGAAAATCATAAATTTATTGAATTTTGTGAAATTAATGGATATAAACATGAATATTCATGCCCTAGGACCCCCCCAAAAAATGGTCTAGTAGAACGTAAAAACAGAATCCTACTAGAAGCTGCTAGGACCATGTTGAATGAACATAACCTATCTAATCAATTCTGGGCTGAAGCAATTAATACATCCTGTTATATACAAAACAAATTTTTAATTAATAAAGGTCAAAATAAAATACCTTACGAAATATATTATAATAAAATCCTCAACTTAAATTATTTAAAGGTGTTTGGGTGTAAAGTTTTCATTCTAAACACCAAAGACTACTTATGAAAATTTACGTCAAAAATAACCCCAGGAATATTTTTAGGGTACTCAACAACCAGTAGGGCATATAGAGTTTTTAACAAAAACACCCTAAAAGTTGAAGAATCAACCAATATAATTTTTGATGAAGAAAATAACCTACCCGACATAACAAATAAAAATATCAATATAGAAAATGTTAGGAACCTAGAAGATGATGAAGATATTCAACCTAAACCCAGTGAATTACAAGAACCAGAAACTGACCCAAATATAAGACCAACAAGAGCAAGTACTTATCATCCATCTGATCAAATTTTGGTTGACCCAACTCTAGGAGTCAGAACTAGGTCAGCCTATAGAAACCTAAGTCAAATAGCCTTGATTTCCAAAATTGAACCCAAAACTATAGACGAAGCCCTACCAGACCCAGACTGGACATTAGCAATGCAAGAAGAATTAACCCAATTTGAAAGAAACCAAGTCTAGGAACTAGTACCTAAATCCATTAACAAGACCATAATTTACACTAAGTGGGTTTTTAGGAACAAATTAGATGATCAGGGTGAAATAATTAGAAACAAGGCAAGACTAGTAGCTAAAGGGTTCATCCAAATAGAAGGGTTAGACTATGATGAGACCTATGCCCCAGTAGCCAGACTTGAATCTATTAGGATGTTGCTGGCCTATGCAGCACATAAAGGATTCAAGCTATATCAAATGGATGTAAAATCCACCTTCCTAAATGGATTTATCAAAGAAGAGGTATGTGTAAGCCAACCTCTAGGATTCGAGAACTTAGAACATCTAAACCATATTTTTAGATTAAAGAAAGTCCTATATGGACTAAAACAAGTACCTAGGGTGTGGTATGAACGCTTATCAAATCATCTAATATCTAAAGGGTTTAATCAAGGTCAAATAGATCTAACACTATTTGTAAAACCTTAGAAAAAGACATATTTATAGCCCAAATTTACGTAGATGACATAATTTTTGGTTCCACCAACTCTAAATTTTTAAAAGAATTTACCAAATTAATGGAAAATGAATTTGAAATGAGTCTAGTAGGAGAACTTAACTTTTTCTTAGGTTTACAAATTAAACAAACCAAAGATGGAATTTATATTTTTCAAACAAAATATGCTAAGGAATTAATTATAAAATTTGGAATGGAAAATTCAAAAAATATTAATACACCAATGACTACAAACATTAAAATTGACTCAGACTTAGAAGGAAAATCAGTAGACTTGAAATACTATCGAAGTGTGATAGGGAGTCTACTGTGTTGGAGCAATCCCAATGGTCCGTGCGACCATGTGTTTTGGTGTTTGGGCAAAGGGTTTAAGTTAGGTTCACCCTTGTATTTGATATGTGTATTTGAGTTATGCAGGTTTGCAGGATACACATATGACTCAGGTTGATGGCCTCGGGTCCGGTGAAGGATGGAGCATCCGAGGGACCGTGGACAAAGCAGCAAGGACAAGGGCCGAGGTAAACGACTTCGAGGCATATGCGAAGGATGACATTGGGGATGAGCCGCGAGCTTGGATGCATCCGAGGGACGAGAGTCAAAGGAAGTAGGCTTGAAGGCTAAAGGTCAAGGCTGCAATGAAGGGTCAAGTGAGTCGTGAGGGTACGAGTGCATGAGAGATTGTACTCAGGGTAAAATCCTAGTTTTAGGGTTTACTGTAGCAGTTACTGTAGCAGTCGACTGCTAGTTTCACCAGTTGACTGGTGCAGTCGATTAGGGTAGTCGATTGGGAGCGAACAGAATGCTTCTGTTCGTTTGGCCAGTATGGAACAGTCGACTGCTAGTTTTAGCAGTCGACTGGTATTGAGTCGTTGGGATGTAACAGTCGAATTTCCACAAGAGGGTAGTCGACTGATGATTTTGGTAGTCGAATGGTAGGCGGGATTTCCAACCTGTGGCCTATATAACCGAGCCTTGGGAGTTTGGTTAAGGTTGATGAAATTAATGGTGGTAAACCCTAATTAGTAGTCTACTTGTTCTCAAGTGTTTGTAAGTGTTGTGGTGAGGTTTCTCCATCCACAAGGAGCTACTTGAGATAGTCGAAGTTTGTCGGGGACTAATCCATCAACGGATCGGGGTCGTCCACCTCAAGGACATGTCGTGGAGTAGGAGCCCTAATCTCCAAACCACGTTAAACGAATGTGTTAGCGGTTTGCTTGTTTTTCTTTCCTTTAGTGTTTAGCTTTCATATTTGTAGTTAGTTTGTATTTCCGCTGCGCATACTAACGAGTGTAGGAAGCAATCGATTTGGGGGTGTCGTCTATCCAACCCCCTTCAAGCCAGCCACCGATCCCTTACAAGTGGTATCAGAGCCAGGTTGTTCTCTGTCGGACTAACCGTCAAGGAAGCAAAGATGACCGGCTTGATAGATCCGCCAAAGTTTGAAGGAGGAAGCTTATGGGACATCACCTTTTGGTTGGTGAAAATGAAAAACTTCCTTGAGACGAATTGGGATACTATGATGGTTGTTGAGGAACCATTTGAAGTCCCAAAGGACAATAAAGGGAAGAAACTCGGACCATAACATTGGACGAAAGAGTAAACCACACGGTCAAAGGCAAACGATAAGGTAATATCAATTTTGGTAGATATTTTGCCTTCTAACGTGTTAAGTGATGTAGGAGAATACAAGAATGCCCATGAATTGTGGAGAAAATTGAAGAAAGTTCTAGGGAAAGAACTCATGCCTACACAAGGAGAAAGAAACACCAAAGAAAAGGAAGAAGTGGCTCAAGTAGAGGAGGAGCAACCGGAAGTCAATTCATGCTCAACTTCCAAGGAGGAGAAGAATGAAGAGAGGCCATCCACAAGTGTGGATGAGGAAGATGAGGTAGCATCCACATCCTCAAGGGTTGACGAAGAATCCAAGACAAGAGAAGAAGAGGTCTTGGAGGTCAACCTAGTGAGCACCTCCACCAAAGCAAAGTCAAAAGACAACATCATTTGCTTCAGGTGCAATGAGAAAGGGCACTACAAGAGTAGGTGTCCATTGGGTAAGAAGAAGGTAACTCTTAAACCAATTCAAGTTAATTTAAACACTAACAAGGGTTGTAGGAATGAAGAATCTCAAAGACGGAGAATGCGCATTGTATGCTTCACATGTGGGGAGAAGGGACACTACCACACAAAATGCCCCAAGAAGAGGGATATCAAGATGCTTGCGCATATAAAGAAATGGGAGAAGAAGGAGAGAAGCAAGAGTCAAGGGGGAGCTTCAAGGGTAAGGGAGGTATACCCTAACTTGAATTGCAATTCAAGGTTTAATTCTTATACACCCATGCATGCTAAAAATAATTACTATTATTTATCCATGCATAATTTTGGTTTCAAATATCATGATAGGAGTAGGGTAAATGTCGATCATAACCCTAGGAAACTCATTCATGATAACTCTAGAAATGATAGACCTAAGGAGACCCAAGGTATTAATCTCAAGAAGGGGAGACATATGCTTAGAAAAGTGGGTAGGTCTAGGAATGTCCATGGTGGACATGTTAACTCTAGGTTTAGGAACCTAGAAAGGGAAAATCAAGATTTGAAAGAAAAGCTTGATCAATTAGAGAAACCCCTAGATAGATTCAATGTTGGATCTAGAGGGTTAAGCATGGTGTTGGGTAGTCAAAAACTCAACAATGATAGATCGGGTTTGGGATACTGATCTAATATCTCCAATGCTAAGGTAAAGTCTTATGCTAAGGTTGTATATGACTATAGCAAGGAGAAGTCAATAAATGGCAAGGGAAAGTCATTTAAAGGTAAGGAGAAATTAATCAAGGACAAGGTGTCCAAGGTTAAGAAGGTTGGGTTTGTAGGTCAAGTGTCACCGGAGATGTACCGATGTGGCCTAGTAATTGTGGATGAGTCTCCTATGGAGGTGGCTAAGGTTAAGAGCTCTAGGGGAGCTCAAAGAGTTAATTTGGGACCCATGGCCAATGGATCTCAGGTGGGCTTTACTTAGGAGTCTAGACGAGCCATGGAATGTGTCAAGTCGTTTGGAGACGGACTTGAGTCTCAAATATAGGGATTTGGCACAATTGATTTATGTTTCATGTTTAGAAATATGACATTGGGGTCATATAGCATGATAATTAGTTTTAGATATATATATGTCATATAAACCAATGCTAGGGATGCATTGTGGATTAGTATGGACAAATACATCAAGAGGAAGTTAAAACTAGGACTTTAGGTCAAGGTTTAATTGAACTTTTTAGCTAGTTTTGTATTTTATGTCAATATTGGGATGTGTGATAAATATATTTATATATATATTTTTCCCAAGTAGACATTTGTAACGACCCGGCCCTTTGGCCTATTGGGCGGCCCTTGTGGCGGCCCCACTGGCAGCCCTTATGTCGTCGGCCCCACTGGCAGCCCTTATGTCGTCGGCCCATTTGGCGACCTCTAATGTCGTCGACCGACGAACCTTGGCCGTGTCGTTACTCACTAGGACTTTCCACCCCTGGCCAGTGGATTTTTGCCTCCCCCAGGATTCGAACTCTAAACCTCCAGGCTTAAGTACTAGAGTTTATGAATCCTGGTAACCAAGTGAGATTTGGTCACCCCGTTGCAAAAATGTGTTCCAACCGCCTATGGCTGCGTATATATCTTATGTACTATGGATTTGGTCACCGGTACAGGGGAGACTCTGTCGAAATTTTTCGATAGGAGTTCCTCTGAACCGTGATAAATCTAAGTGTCGCTAATAGTAGCATAAGTGACACTAGTAAGTAGAGTAGTAGTTAGGTAACGGTCATCCTTAGAGAGTAGTAGTAGTAAGAAGGGTGGGTTGTTACAACATTGATAAAATAGACCTCTCCACAAAATTTGAAAATTTTAGGAGGTCTGTGAAATTTCTGGTGCATTTCTGAAGTTAGTCAGAAAAGGATGATTTTTACAGAAATAGTGTATCAGTCGACTGCTACAGTTAGCAGTCGACTGGTAACAGTGTTTTTGAGCACAGAATGTATCTGTAAGCTCATTTCAATAAGGACAGTCGACTGGTATTTCTTGTAGTCGACTGATACCAATTTTAAAGTATTTTCAGCACTGGATTTTGACCGGGTCAGCTCGTATATATGTATGAGATCCATGGAGAATAAATACACGAATTTAGGGTCAATTTGATGATTAAGTTTTCAATAATTGGGATATTGTTCGAAAGCTTTTTGGATGTTAGGCAAAGGGGGAGAAGTAAGGTTTAGTTGGGAAAATCTTAGTGTCTTTGCGTAGGGGAGCATTGTGATAGGTTCTTAAATAGTCCTGTGATAAAATTCCTAGCTCAATGGGGAGCCTAGGTTTAGGGGGAGCCTTGGGATAGGTTCCAATGCATGGTGCATTTTTCATTCGACAGTGTAAGTCCAAGTGTGTAGCCTTGGCAACATAAGTCCATTCGGCGTTGTAAGTCCAAGTGTGTAGTCTTAGCATCGTAAGTCCATTTGGCGATGTAAGTCCAAGTGTGTAGCCTTGACAACGTAAGTCCATTCGGCAGTTTAAGTCCAAGTGTGTAGCCTTGGCAACATAAGTCCATTCGGCGGTGTAAGTCCAAGTGTGTAGCCTTGGCAACGTAAGTCCATTATTTTTAGCATGTTTATTTGCTATTTGTTTTTCCTAACTTAAACATATTGCCAAACATCAAAAAGGGAGAGATTGTTGGAGCAATCCCAATGGTCCGTGCGACCATGTGTTTTGGTGTTTGGGCAAAAGGTTTAAGTTAGGTTCACCCTTGTATTTGATATGTGTATTTGGGTTGTGCAGGTTTGCAGGATACACATATGACTCAGGTTGATGGCCTCGGGTCCGGTGAAGGATGGAGCATCCGAGGGACCGTGGACAAAGCAGCAAGGACAAGGGCCGAGGTAAACGACTTCGAGGCATATGCGAAGGATGACATTGGGGATGAGCCGCGGGCTTGGATGCATCCGAGGGACGAGAGTCAAAGGAAGTAGGCTTGAAGGCTAAAGGTCAAGGCTGCAATGAAGGGTCAAGTGAGTCGTGAGGGTACGAGTGCATGAGAGATTGTACTCAGGGCAAAATCCTAGTTTTAGGATTTACTGTAGCAGTTACTGTAGCAGTCGACTGCTAGTTTCACCAATCGATTGGTGCAGTCGACTGGTAGCGAACAGAATGCTTCTGTTCGCTCAGCCAGTGTGGAGCAGTCGACCGGTAGTTTTAGCAGTCGACCGGTATCGAGCCGTTGGGATGTAACGGTCGAATTTCCACAAGAGGGCAGTCGACTGATGGTTTTGGTAGTCGACTGGTAGGCGGGGTTTTCAACCTGTGGCCTATATAACCAAGCCTTGGGAGCTTGGTTAAGGTTGACGAAATTAGTGGTGGTGAACCCTAATTAGTAGTCTACTTGTTCTCAAATGTTTGTGAGTGTTGTGGTGACGTTTCTCCACCCACAAGGAGCTACTTAAGATAGCCGGAGTTTGCCAAGGGCTAATCCACCGACGGATCAGGATTGTCCACCTCAAGGACACGCCGTGGAGTAGGAGCCCTAATCTCCGAACCACGTTAAACGAACATGTTAGTGGTTTGCTTGTTTTTCTTTCCTTTAGTGTTTAGCTTTCATATTTGTAGTTAGTTTGTATTTCCGCGGCACATACTAATGAGTGTAGGAAGCAATCGATTTGGGGGTGCCATCTATCCAATCCCCCTTTAAGCCGACCACCGATCCCTTACATACTGTACCTAACTGCAAGTCGACCAGACATTCTTTTTGTAATAGGTATATGCACAAGATACCAATCTTGTGCAAAAGAGTCACACTTAACATACATCAAAAGAATACTTAGGTATATTAAGGGAACCCTAAACGTATGACTATGGTACCCTAGGTCTTGCACCTTTGATCTAACTGGCTATTCTGACTCAGATTATGCCGGGTGCAAACTGTTGGGACCGAAAAGTAGCTAGGGGGGGTGAATAGCTCTTCGCGTGCTAGGTGCTCGTCGTTGCTTGTTTCTTCAGAGATATGCAGCGGAAATACAAGAAACAAAAAACACAACGCTAATAAGGATGGTTTACTTGGTATCCACCTCACAAGAGGTGACTAGTCCAAGGATCCACACCTACTCACGCACCCTCCACTAATAAAACACTCCTTTATGGTTACTACCAAAGGCGGAGAAGCCCTACAAGACTCTCAATACAAGAAGAAAGGGAAAGGTAATGAAATACAAGCACAAGCTTACAATGAGTACAAAAGCCCTAACCCTAGCTTCTTCTTCTTGTAGTAGTCGCACCTCTTGACTTGGAAGAACCTCCAAGATCCTTCAAGAACTGGCGTTGAGAGTGAAAGATCACTGTGGAGAAGCTGCTGTAGATCGGTGATGAATCGTGTGAAGCGATACCGAAGAAGACGTAAGCCAACGGCCTTTATCTGCGCCAATGGTCGGATTCCGATCGATTGGATTGCTCCTAATTGATCGGGGAGGCTTTAGATCGATCCACGGATCGATCCAGAGCGCCTCTATGTTCTAGGAATTTGCCTGGATCGATCAGCTGATCGATCCAGGGCTTATCGCGCGAAGTCGCAGCTCCCAATCGATCCACTGATCGATTGAGACCTCTGGATCGATCCACTGATCGATCCAGCAAGCTTTTGTGCGCTCGCGGCTGCCTCCCAATCGATCCACCGATCGATTGGGATGAAGGCTTCTCCCAGGGACTCTCCAATCGATCGGCTAATTGATCGGGCTCCAGCCAATCGATCGGCTGATCGATCAAGCTGCTAGTTTTTGCCCAAAACCAAGTCCCAAGCCCCCAAACCAACATCCGGTCAATTCATGACCTTTTTGGTTCATCATGCCTAGCATCCGGTCA
Source organism: Zingiber officinale (assembly GCF_018446385.1). Classification (NCBI taxonomy): domain Eukaryota; kingdom Viridiplantae; phylum Streptophyta; class Magnoliopsida; order Zingiberales; family Zingiberaceae; genus Zingiber; species Zingiber officinale. The sequence continues at coordinate 154,356,290 of NC_055992.1, read as the reverse complement.
CCCTTGACCTGCTAGGACTCCCTCACCAAGTGTCCGGTCAATCCCTTTGACTCACTTGGACTTTTTCTTCATCCTGCCAAGTATCCGATCACTCCCTTGACCTACTTGGACTTTTCTTCATCTTGCCAAGTATCCGGTCACTCACTTGACCTACTTGGACTTTCACCAGATGTCTGGTCAACCTTGACCCATCTGGATTTCTCCCGTGCCTGGCTTCACTCACCAGGACTTCCATTCTGCCTAGCTTCACTCACTAGGACTCCTCTTCTGCCTGGCTTCACTCACCAGGACTTTCACCTAGCTTCACTCACTAGGATTTTTCTTCTGCCTGGCTTCACTCACCAAGGCTTTTACCTAGCTTCACTCACTAGGATTTTCTTCTGCCTAGCTTCACTCACTAGGTCTTTCACCTGGCTTCACTCACCAGGATTTTCATTCTACCTAGCTTCACTCACTAGGTCTTTCACCTGGCTTCACTCACCAGGATTTTCCTTCTGCCTAACATCCCAGTTAGGACTTCCCAGTCAAGTATCCGGTCACTCCCTTGACCTACTTGACTCTTCTTTAACCAACCTGACCAGACCCTGATCAGAGGGGAATTGCACCAGACAATCTCCCCAAATGCACAACTGCATTGTCAAACATCGAAACCCAAACCAAAACTCAAGCTTAGTCAACCAGGTCAACCTTGACCTGAGGGATATTGCACCAAAAATCTCCCTCTTTTGATGTTTGACAATACCACCTTTAAGTTAGGCTAATCCCATAGCCTCAACCTCCTTCATGCCACTAGGTAATGAAAGCATAAGTTAAACCTTTCATTCTCCTCCTAAGAGGGCAAACTCCCTCTAGGTAATGAAGTCCTAACTTAAACCCTTCATTCTCCCCCTATTGGCACACATCAACCCCACCTTTGGGCACACATCAACAAATTCACTTGTTGAAAAACTCTCCCCCTGAAGAGTTGTTCATCGTTGTTTACAACTTCACTCGTTGTGATCAACACGATAATGAAAGTCCCATACCCTTCATTATCCTTAACCCTACATTCTCCCATCAATGTAGTCAAATGCCCATCCTTGAGCATTTTTAACTTAAACCACTTGAACAACGAGGATATCCACTCCCCATTAAAGTTCAACCGCTCAACCTTGAGCATGGTCTGAAAAAAAAAAGTTAACCACCTTCCAAGGTTCATGAAAAATAGTTTTCATGTCTTTAAAGAGTCCCTCCCCCTAAAGACATGGTGGTAACTTCTGTCATTGCACCAACAATGACTTGAAATCCCTAAACCTTTAGGAAACCCAAATTTTGAAGTTTTGAGGTTCAAATATTCAATATTTGATACAAACCTCAACCTTAACTTCAATTTAGTCTTCCTTAACCAATCCATCCTTGTTTTCAACATGAAAACATCCTTTTTATATATACAAATATATTTTGAGGGGTTTGGAATGGTTACATAGACTAAACAAGGTTCAACAATGCTGAAATCATGCTTTAACAGCCAAAATCAGCATCTTGGATCGATTGGAGTTGGGTTCCAATCGATCGGACCATTCTGAATCGATCCACTGATCGATTCAGGAGAGCTGGATCGATTGGTGGATCGATCCAGATGGCTTCTGTTCACGAGAAGCCTGTTCTCAATCGATCGCCCGATCGATTGAGACCCTTCAATCGATCGGGTGATCGATTGAGGTCTAATAGTTGCTGAAATTTCATTTCAGTCAACTTCAGAAACTCCTAGAAAATTATACAAAATTCCAAAAATCGTGAAAATTTGTGTAGACATTATTTAGGGTATACTTTATCATGGAAAAATAGTTTTCTATGAAAATACATCATATTTTCAAAGATTGACACAAACTTGAAAACTTACAAAAACTTTAGTGTTTTCTTCAAGTTTTGTGTCTAACTATTCAATGATGATTACTATCAAAAGATAGCCTTCACCAAGGTTTTCGAAAAGCATTTTAAAAACATTTTCAAAACCAATATCCCAACATGTTCCTTGGGCTTAATGCACATGACTTGTACATTAGCTTTCCCAATGATGGGAAAACACATAACTATGTGTTTTGATGAATTTAAAACTCAAAAGAATGCACTAAATCAGAATGTTGAGTTTTGTTCATCATCCTAACATCTCACTTGTATCTAATGTGCACAAAATACATACAAATCATCTTATGGGTCTTTGTGAGATGTAAAAGTTGGTTTTGCCCTAATCTAGGGATCATGCATATCTATCTAGGTATTTTATGGATATTGAACATCCACCTAGGATGTCACTTGTTGATACACTTGTACCGCTTGTTAGTGAATTTGTACCACTTGTTACAAAGACCACTTGTTGGTACAAGTTGATAAATGTCATTTGTCCTTAATTTTAAGGAATTAAAAATAATGCATGATATGTTATGGCATACATCAAAATGAAATAGCTTTCAAAAGAAAGATTCCTATAACTACATGATGTATGTATGACACGACATGGTATTTTTGTATTTTTTATGATAACAGATGAATGCAAAATACAAAGCTAAACATGATGTCATGACATATAATGGGCAAACAATCATGGCAAAGTTTAGCGTAAATAAAATACCTAGATTACCTATCTAGGTGTCCTTAAACCTTAGCTAAGTTAAAATTAAACCTAGATTGCCCAAAAGTGCTTTAAGAAAATGCCAAAACCTAAATTGGCATTTCTAATTCTCTTGATTAATTTATGACAATTAAAATCAAGCATATTCCTCAAATGTTGGCATATTTCATTTTTCCACAAGAGTAGCACTTTAAATTAAGACTTAGATTTGCCTTAAATTACTAAGAAAATACCAAAGTCCCAACTTGGTATTTTCTTATGTTTCCTAAATTGTGCCAATTAAGATTAAAATCAATACTTCTCAAATTTGGCACATTTCACTCTTCCAAAGAGTAAATGTAAATCCTTTTCATTTTCAAAGGTTTATAATAACCTTGAAAATGCTCCTTGAGTGTCAATTTCTTCAAAGTTGGGTTAACTACCCTTCTTCTTAGAGTTGACACTCCCTAACCCATTTATGGGGTAGAGAAGATGCTCCTAGGAATCCAAAACCTATTGGTGCTCATTGGATGCTCTAGATATTCACTAGGGATAACTTCCCTAAATACCTTCCTAGTGACCTTGTTAGGCTTCTTAGAAGCCTTGGTCATCTTTTCTAGGTCAACCCTAGGGATTGCTTCCCTTATGACCTTGTTTGTGACTTTCTTAGACTTCTTAGAAGTGTTAGTCACATTTGTTGCAAAAATACTCTTAGAGATTACCTCCCTAGTATTCTTGACTTGACCACTAGACCTAGGGTTTGTTCCATAGCTATATGGAACCCTATGGTAAGAGGGCACATCCTTCTTAGCCTTGGGTTTGTATCCCAAATCTCTATGGCCATTAGATGACCTTTGTGCTCCTAGACCTAGGCTATGCTCATTTTGCCCTTTTAGGATATTTTCCATCCTTTTTAGGGTCTTTTCCATTTTATCAAGCCTTGACCTCAAGACTTGATTTTCTACCATTAAATCCTTAGATTTTGGTTTTTCATTAAACCCATGAGCATTTTTATTTCTAGGCCTATAACTAAAACCCTTAGTTTTCTTGCCTAGATTTTTATCTACCTTCCTAACCCTAGGTGTGGTAGTTTTAGCATGAAAAGCTATATGTTTTTCCTTAACGCTATCATGCTTCCTATTTTCATGGTAAATACCATTAAAATGATATAAGTTAGACCTATCATGCTTTTTACCATGATTTAAAGGCGAAGGCTCAATAAAAGTTACCTTTCTTTTTATCTTGGAGGCTCCCCCTTGACTTGAGCTTCCTCCTTGAGCCTTGATCACCTTCTTCCCCTTAGGGCATTGACTTCGGTAATGCCCCTTTTTATTGCACGAGAAGCACACAATGTGCTCCTTGCTCTTCTTTGTTCCGGGGATAGTCTCCTTGGGCTTCTCCTTGCCCTTTTGTGCTACTTGGCCCTTCTTCTTGGCCAAGTTGGGACACTTGCTCTTGTAGTGCCCATTCTTCCTACACTCAAAACATATAATATGATTTTTATTATTTATTGAACTATTTATACCTTCTTATGTAGGGATGGCACTTGCTCCTCCATGTGATGTGGATGTAGAGGCTTCCTCTTGATCCGATAGTGATGCTCCTCCATTAGATTTTTCTTGACTTGTGGAGGTGGAAGCTTCTTCATCCTCTTCTCTTCTTGACCCGGATGTAGAAGATTCTTCTTGCTCTTGATCCGGTGTCACCAAAAATTGCTCCCCCTCAATCCTAGAGGTGGAGGCTTCATCATCTTGTACATGGAACAAGGAGTATGCTCCCTTCTTGTTCCCTTTATTGCATTCCCTAGAAGATGAAGCTTCTTCTTGAACTTCTTCTTTGGAAGTTGAGCATCTCTCAACTTCAGAGTCCTCCTCTTGATCTTGCTCCAATGAGTCGCCCTCTTTGGATTCCTCTTGATTCGGTACAGTGGAGGGGATCTCATGAATTGATGCCAACTTGCTCCAAAGCTCCTTGGCATCCTTGAATTCTCCAACTTGAACCAAAATATTGCTTGGCAATAAGTTGACCAAAAGCTTGGTCACTTTATCGTTTGTCTTGCTCCTTTGAACTTGCTCTTGACTCCATTTGCTTTTCTTGTGAGGCTTGCCCTTGGAGTTTGTTGGAGCTTCAAATCCTTCTATGAGAGCAAACCATTGCTCTATCTCCATCATCAAGAAATTTTCGATTCTTGATCTCCAAGAATCGAAGCTTGTGGATGTGTATGGTGGAGCCACCCTTGTGTCAAATCCAAGTCCATCTTGGAATTGCATCTTGAAGTTGAGCTTTTTGATGAAGTCTTAGATTTGTAGAATTTCTTCAACTTCTTCACCCTCTAGCTTTGCTTGTTTTGTTTGCCCCTTCCGGCGATGATTCCTGTGAAGAGCGGCCTCGCTCTGATACCACTTGTTGGGACTGAAAAGTAGCTAGAGGGGGGGGTGAATAGCTCTTCGCGTGCTAGGTGCTCGTCGTTGCTTGTTTCTTCAGAGATATGCAGCGGAAATACAAGAAACAAAAACACACAATGCTAACAAGGATGGTTTACTTGGTATCCACCTCACAAGAGGTGACTAGTCCAAGGATCCACACCTACTCACGCACTCTCCACTAATAAAACACTCCTTTATGGTTACTACCAAAGGCGGAGAAGCCCTACAAGACTCTCAATACAAGAAGAAAGGGAAAGGTAATGAAATACAAGCACAAGCTTACAATAAGTACAAAAGCCCTAACCCTAGCTTCTTCTTCTTATAGTAGTCACGCCTCTTGACTTGGAAGAACCTCCAAGATCCTTCAAGAACTGGCGTTGAGAGTGAAAGATCACTGTGGAGAAGCTGCTGTAGATCGGTGATGAATCGTGTGAAGCGATACCGAAGAAGACGCACGCCAACGGCCTTTATCTGCGCTAACGGTCGGATCCCGATCGATTGGATTGCTCCCAATCGATCGGGGAGGCTTTGGATCGATCCACGGATCGATCTAGAGCACCTCTGTGCTCTAGGAATTTGCCTGGATCGATCAGCTGATCGATCCAGGGCTTATCGCGTGAAGTCGTAGCTCCCAATCGTTCCACTGATCGATTGAGACCTCTGGATCGATCCACTGATCGATCCAGCAGGCTTCTGTGCGCTCGCGGCTGCCTCCCAATCGATCCACCGATCGATTGGGACGAAGGCTTCTCGCAGGGACTCTCCAATCGATCGGCTAATCAATCGGGCTCTAGCTAATCGATCGGGCTCTAGCTAATCGATCGGCTGATCGATCAAGCTGCTAGTTTTTGCCTAAAACTAAGTCCCAAGCCCCCAAACCAACATCCGGTCAATTCATGATATGTTGGTTCATCATACCTAGCATCCGGTCACCCTTGACCTACTGGGACTCCCTCACCAAGTGTTCGGTCAATCTCTTTGACCCGCTTGGACTTTTTCTTCATCTTGCCAAGTATCCGATCACTCCCTTGACCTACTTGGACTTTTCTTCATCTTGCCAAGTATCCGGTCACTCACTTGACCTACTTGGACTTTCACCAGATGTCTGTTCAACCTTGACCCATCTGGATTTCTCCAGTGATTGGCTTCACTCACCAGGACTTCCATTCTGCCTAGCTTCACTCACTAGGACTCCTCTTCTGCCTGGCTTCACTCACCAGGACTTTCACCTAGCTTCACTCACTAGGATTTTTCTTCTACCTGGCTTCACTCACCAGGGCTTTCACCTAGCTTCACTCACTAGGATTTTCTCCTGCCTAGCTTCACTCACTAGGTCTTTCACCTGGCTTCACTTACCAGGATTTTCATTCTGCCTAGCTTCACTCACTAGGTCTTTCACCTGGCTTCACTCACCAGGATTTTCATTCTGCCTAGCTTCACTCACTAGGTCTTTCACCTGGCTTCACTGATCAGGATTTTCCTTCTGCCTAACATCCCAGTTAGGACTTCCCAGTCAAGTATCCGGTCACTCCCTTGACCTACTTGACTCTTCTTCAACCAACCTGATCAGACCCTGATCAGAGGGGAATTGTACCAAACAATCTCCCCAAATGCACAACTGCATTGTCAAACATCGAAACTCAAACCAAAACTCAAGTTTGATCAACAAGGTCAACCTTGACCTGAGGGATATTGCACCAACACAAACTAGATAGGAAGAGCACAAGTGGTAGCTGTCAATTTCTAGGTCAATACCTAGTGAGTTGGTCAAGTAGAAAGCAACATTGTGTTGCTTTATCTACCACTGAAGCTGAGTACATAGCCCTAGGTAAATGTGCATCTCAATTACTATGGATGATGCATACCCTAAAAGACTATCAACTAGAATATCATAATACAAAAATTTCAATCGATAACATAAGTTCAATTAATCTAACTAAGAACCTAATTCATCACTCAAGAACTAAACATATAGAAGTAAAATACCATTTTGTAAGGGATCACGTAGCTAAGGGTGATGTTGTGCTTAACTATGTTGAGTCCAAATCAAACCTGGTTGACATATTCACAAAGCCCTTACCTGAACTTGAGTTCAGTGCACTTAGAAGACAAATAGGAATGTGCTTAGTAGAATAGAACTTATTTTTGCTTACTATACTTTTAATTCAGTTGGTTTTAAAATTCTAGGAAAAATTATTTTTCAAAATTCTAACTTTTGTTAGTTTTTCAAAAGTCTGGTTTAACCTAGGAAATTACCCCCTAAAAAGCATGTACCCCTAGAAAAAGCCAGAGCATCTCACAAGCACACTAGGTTTAACTTGCTTGTGTTTGAAAATACTTAGAATGGTGTGAGATGCATAGGGTACTACCTAGACTTAAGAATGCTTATGTCTGTGCATCGACATAAGTGTGGGTGTTAAATACCAAATTCAATTAATCAAGTTAAGTTATCCTGTTTTAGTCAAAACTAACTGGATCGCTAACTTAACTTGACTAACCAAGTGAAAACTGTTGCCCTCTAGGTAAACAGCTAGTAGCTAATGGTTAGACATGTGGCTAAGGAAATTAAGTTACTCATGCTTGGGCGTTAGGACTTTTTGGAAAGAGAACTAGCGTTTCTTACTCTTTATGGTTCTAAGTGAAAATGGCCTTAGTTAAAATTTTACAAATTGATACTATTTTCAAGTTATGCATTTTTCAAATTTAACTTTTCAATCTCTAAAAATTCCTTTTTCGCTCTTTAAACTAAAAATTTTTTTTTCTATCAAAATTGGCTAAATGATCCTTTCAAAGATAAATCATTTTCTTAGCTAAATTTTCTTTCCAAACCTTTTTTAGTAATCTGATTAATTTAAATTACTTATCTCAAAAGCTAAGTATTTATTCTAATATACTCCCTTCTTTTAAAAAATAAGGATTTAACAGAGTGTCTTGTCAAAATTTTCTTTAACTCAAAGGTAGCCAAGTCACCTTTCAAGTCAATAACTTTTCTTTAGCTAAAATTATCCTTGTAAACTTGGTTTTCTAACCAAGCTCCATACCTGACTTTTGATAAAAGTATTTTTACTTAGCTAAAGAATTTTCAAGAAAATTCATTTCCAAAAGCTAAGTGTTTTATCAAAATATTTTACGTACTTGTCTTCTATTAAAGTTTCTTTAAGTTTTAGCTAGAGGATTTTGTAAAAAGCTAAAGTTTTCTAAGGCTAAAAACTATGTTTTTGAAAGCTAAGTTTTTCAAAACCTTCTGAAAAGCCAATATCTTTTTCAACTTTATTAGCTAAATTTTTAGCTAAAGTCGATGATCATTTTCTTAGTTTTTAGTAGCTTTCTTTTTGTTGATGATTTTGATATATGACAAAGGGGGAGAGCATAAAAAATAAGAAAATTCAAGAAATTAAGAAAATTCAAGTTTAGAGCTTTTATTAAGGGGGAGCTCTGACTAAGGGGGAGCTCTGCACTAAAGGGGAGCTCTGCACTTAATTTTATGTCTATACTATCATGCTTATATGCTTATGCAAAATCTTTTTTATGGCATTATTTTTTCTCTTTTTATGGCATTATTTTTTCTTTACTTTGTATATTTGTTCCCATAATAAAAAAGGGGGAGATTGTTGGTACGAGAAACATCCGACGATCGAACCTAAGTTTTGATAATAGTAAAGGGATTCAAAGTTAAGGTTAATCATTATCTAACATGTGTGAATGAGTTTGCAGGAAAGTCCTAACTGCGGTTAGACAGGTAGAAAATCCTAAGGGGTGGCAACCTTAAGTCCTAGGGGGTGGTAACCCTAGGTGGTGGAAATCCTAATGGGGGTAATCTTAGGTCCTAGGGTGCGGTAACCCTAGGTGGAGGAAAACCTTAAGGGGTGGCAATCTTAGGTCCTAGGGGGTGGTAATTCTAGGTGGCGAAAAACCCTAGGGGGCGGTAACCCTAGGTCCTAGGGGTGGTAACCCTAAGTAGAAAGTCCAGTCAGTCTGGAGGACCGGACTGGCATCAGGTATGCTCTCTTGAGTGGAGTAGGTGAGGGTCTGTTCCCCGCAGAGGGAACAGTAGGCGTCAGTTCGACCTAGGGTTTCCGGTCGAAAATCCGAAGTCAGAACCGGACAGTCTGGTGACTGTCATACATTTATTTTATGTTATTATTATATGCTAACTTTGTTCTGCATGGTATGTTGTTATTTTGTGGATTAATATACTTTGCAAGGACTGAAGAGCAAAGTTTGCCTCGGGTGAACAGTACCCGAGGCGCCCTCATGGAACTTGGAGGCGCTTAGGGTGCAGAGGAGGAGAAGTACGCGTAGCAGGGCTGGAGGCGCCCTCAAGGAGGCTTGAGGCACTTCGGACAACCTTGAAGGCACCCTCAAGGAGTATGGAGGCGCCTTCAAGAGGATCAACGAGACTTCTTCAGAGCTCATTCGCGCGGCGGATTCGGCGCGGATGAGGGCGCCCTCAAGGGGATTGAGTGCGTCCTCAACAGGCTATACAAGGAGGTCTCGACCAGCACTTGAACCCAACGAATTCCAAGACATCTCTGAGCTGCATACTGCTAACAAAACGATTCGGCTGAGCAACAACAAGACCCCGACGACCAGAAGCTTCAAGATTGCTATTTTCATCGTCGGTATAATTGTTACTTTAGATTTTATATTATACTCTAAAGTTATAACCTTTTGTGCGATATAGTTGTTGCCCAAAGTAAACGCTCAATGAGCGTGAGACTTGGAGTAGGAGTCGCCCTAGGCTCCGAACCAAGTAAATACTTGACATCTTTTTGTGTTTGTTTTCTTATTCCGCTGCTTAACTCTCGATATGTTTTCGAATATGATAAGTGAAAGCCACGAGCACTATTCACCCCCCTCTAGCGCTTCTTGATCCAGCACAGTGGATTTCCAGAGTTGTCGATCGACACCTTATAGCCTCTGGTGACACTGAACCATTGATCGAAATCAGTCTTCAGACAGACCTCCATCCGCTTCTTCCAGTACAGAAAATCATCCCCGTTGAATAGGGGGGCGTACTGTGCTAAAGCCTTCAATTTAAGACATATTCGTCCTGCACACAATTAAACAAAAGAAAAAGAATCCCAAGACTTGGTCTTGGATTAGTAGTGCAGACTAAAGTTAAAGAAAAAAACCGAATTGGTGTTGCACCAATTCAGTTTAATTACTATGAAAAGAAATTCCAAAACTACCAGCAATACCAGCTTGGATTTATAGCGCAAAACTGAAAACAAAAAAAAAACACAAATTTCACCCCTGTTTGATAGGTGGTTACACCAAATCAGAGCGGTACCTGCTCTAATACCACTTGTTGGATCGTGAATTCGCTAGAGGGGGTGAATAGCGATTAAAAAATTTAGCGAGAGTATGTAGCGGAATAAACACGAAAACAACAATGCTAACACAAGTAAATTTTACTTGGTTCGGAGCCTTTGGCGACTCCTACTCCAAGGCCCGCACTCGTTAAGTACTTTCGTTGGGCAATCCACTAGCAATTCGAAAAGTTGATTGCAAAAGTAAGGTACAGAAATGATAGTAAAAATAATACCTACAATAATTTAGAAGAAAAAACAGCACTTGTCGGAGAGCCTTTGCAGCGTCACAGAAGCACAGTAGAGCAATCGATGGGAGATCTTATCGTTCGTTGTACTTTGCTCCAGGCCTCACCTCCTTATATAGGAGGCTCGGGGTGCCCTGATCCCTTCCGGGCGCCTAGAGTGTAACGTAGCTCGTCCACACATGAAGCTCCATATAGCGACGCGGCTGGGGATAACTTTTTGCATCCCGGGCATCCGGACCTTTGTTTTTTTCAGCAACCTGCAAAAAACATTAGTCCAAGCCAAAATGTAAGATTACCTTGCAAAACAAAGTGTTAGCACAGTTAAGTTATAAGAGTAATAAAAGTAGTAGTTAGATTCCGTCTCCTCGAGACCGGAATCTAGTCACGATCTCAACTTAGAGTTTCTGAAATGGATCTAAGTTGGATCGACGTCTAATGTTCCCTTCCTGGGAACGCGTCCTCACAGTCACTCCTCTCTAGTGACTAACCTCAACTTACCTGCCAGACGTCCGGTCAGCCCTTCAACCCGTCTGGACTTCGTGCCATCTATCCAGTCGACCCTTTGATCTAGTTGGGCTTCATGCCAAACGTCTAGTCATCTCATTGACCCGTCTGGACTTCGTACCAGCTATCCGATCTGTCCGTCGACCTAGCTGGACTTCGTGCCAGATGCTAGGTCAGCCCATCGACCTATCTGAGCTTCTCCTGGACACTTCGTAGAAGTGTTAGATCAATATGAAACTAACTTAACCTACTTTGCCATTCATCAAAACTGAGTTAGACCGTTAGTGCTAACCGCACCAACATGAACTACTTGGAGCACCTATGGGAGCTGTATTGGATGGGGAGCTTGACTGGGAAGCTGGCAAGGAGATCATACTTCAAGCTTAGTGAGGGGACCCCACATTTGGTTTTTGTGAGGTGAGACCACATATGTATGAGAGTGTGTCAGATATATTTTTGTACATATGTGGGACTGTGCACTAACTTGAGAGGGGTTCCTCCCATTTTATTTTGTTGTGGGAAGATCACATATTTGGGAGGTGAGAGCGCACTTCTGAGGTGTACATATTTTGTTTTGTTTGTTTCTTTTGTTTTTCCGAGTGGGAGGCATGAGTGAGGATGGTGAATAGATCTATCATAATGATCTATCTAGTCCGCAACAAATGACTCGCGATAAAGATATGTCAAATCCGTTGACGGTTAGAGCTTTGTCAAAAAGCCTAAGAGGATGAATAGATCCACCATAATGATCTATCTAGTCCATAGTAAATGGCTTACGATAAAAACACACCAAATTCATTTATGGCTAGAGTTTTGCCAAAAAGCCCAAGAGGGTGAATATATCTACCAGAATGATCTATCTAGTCGTAGTAAATAACTCGCAGTAAAACCACAACAAATCCATTGATAGTTAACCACTTGCTAAAAGTGTATACTATGACTGGTGGCGAGCTGATTGCTCATTGATGCCAAGCCAACATATAAGGATGACTGGAGGGTTGGCTCGCGTAGTATCAGAGGAGTTAGAGTTTACCTCTTGAGACAAATGAAGGTTAGCATTGTTAGGCGTTGATGCAGAGGACAGATGGCCTAGGGTTGATCGTCATGGACCCAGTGTAGAGGATGAGGATGGTTGCGGATGAGATAGTGGATACAGAGTACAATGGACTGATTACAGATCCACCCTGGATGCTTCGATTGATGGAGTTGGCTTGCTTGAGGTGCAGTGCACCGCTTGAGAGTTGTGCCAATGGATACGTTTTGGGAGGTTGGTGCAGTGAGAGTACGTGTACATGTATATGATTCCTACCTACATAGGTTCATACATTAGATAGCTGCTTTGATCTGATAATTTATTAGAAACGATTGACTACCTTCGGACATGTGTTGGTTTGTACTATGTTTTTGATGATATATAATTTATCTTTCATCAAAAAAGGTTGGATTCCTTTTGGTTTAGTTATGAACTAAAATTGATTTGGTTTAATAATGAACTAAGAGCAGTTTAATTTTGAACTAAGTTGGTTTGATTTTGATCCAAGCTTAATGATAGCCAATCAAGTTATATTAGGTTTTGGATTTGGGAGATTACTTGCCCCCCAAGTCATTATGAAGAGGTATATATATACCCCTCCATGAGGAGGAGAGATTAATTTTTGATTCATTGGAATTAAACCTAATAGTGATTAGTTTTTTCTCCTCTCCCTTGCTGCTTATTTCGGCGTCGACGTCCCTTGTTGTCAATTTCAATGCTGATGCCCCTTGTTGTCGATTTCGACTGCAACGCCCCTTACTACTGATTTCGGCATTGACGCCTTAGCTGCCGGTAGCCGTTTGTGATTCGGATAGCAGCTCCTAAAGCATCGGACAATAGCAAAGGTTGCTGCCACCCTCTTCTTTTGAGTCGGCCAAGTACTTGGCCGAACCACACTTTATGCCTTCCGGTTGCCCTCGCCACAAGGCACAAAATTGAGCTGGGGTTTCTTCTCTCGGATCATGTCGTCTCTACATTTGTCTAGTGTCAAATCAGAGATGAAAACTTATGTCTTAGCGAAACCGTCTCGAATATATCTCAGTGTAAATATCGATAGAGGCTAATTGTGAGGCTAGCTAAATGCTCTCTTCAAAGTTCGATTACGAATTTGAAGATATAATTTCTTTATAAAAGTTTTTATTTTATTGTACAACTATGTTAGTACATGTGTATATCCTGTATGTATGCACGTGCTATAATAATTTAAAAAATTATTATATTTCCACTACATATTTTGTGAAATAAATTTTTAAAATATGCATAAAAATATCCAACAATAATATGGTAAGATATTTGATAGATTAATCAACTATTTATAGTTCAATTCTCAATTTCGAAGTATTCAAAGCACAATTTCTATACATTCAAAAAGCAATGGTATAGAGATGAGGAGACATAATTTGATTGACATATTAATCAAGTACCATGATTCAATTCGCAAGACTACTTACCGAGTCTTAATCGGTTCAAAAAAAACCTAAATACTTGCATTAGAAAAAATAATAATAACCTCAATAAACATGATCGATAAAAAGTAGCTTTTGCTCGGTTCGTGCAAACTCATTAAGTCGTGGTTATCGTTACGGAAAAATTGGATCAACTTCTATTGAAACAAAATCATCAAAGAAAGACATCATTAAACTAACAACAACAACACAAGAAGGTAAGAAGCAAAAATGATGATCCATAGTCATCTCAATTTAAGTAGGACCACAACCATTAAGCTTCAATTATTATACATTTCAATTAAGCTATAGGTTGAACTGTCAAGGCATAGGAAGCGAAAAGTCACAGGCCAAACCATCAGAATCCTTCAACAAGACAGATCAAAGAAATCCAGGGTGTTCGCTTATTCCTCCCTCGACATGGGATCCATTCCGGTAGAGGGGCTGTCGGCAAAGTATTCTTGGTGTTTCAAGTTCACTCCATACTGTTCAGAGATACACAGGGTGGCATTAGATACAAGGAATGTAAAAGGCAATATGCTAGAAATGGGAGGAGATGACTGGAATGCAATAATAAAAACACGAATGAATAACGTTACAGCATGGTCGACTAGCGAGGATAGCACACTTGTACTTGATATTAAATAATTCATCAATACTTAATTTATGAAACACGGGCAAATCCAATACCTTGACATTAAATAATTTAACGATATTGAAGAGGAACTACTGTCTAAGTTCATCTACATCAAACACTATACCAGCAGCCATCTGTCCTCACTATTTAGAGTTTTTTATACTGATTTTGTCTCACAATATAGCTGTCATGCAAGGACATAGTAATCACCATGACATTTGAAGTAACGTACCCCGAGAGTTTGCTTTGGTCTCACTTTATTCGCACATTTCAACTATAACTTACCCAATTGGTGTAAGAGAACTGTATGTCATGTCCATACACAAAGTATAATCAGTCTTACTCGAGTCAAAATATTTTCCTTTTGCTTATAGGCATACACATGGATTGGTGACCAAACAAAGCTCCTAAAAGTCCTATCTTAACCATTCAATCTTCTTTATCCTATGAATAAATCATTAATCACTCGCTGAAAAAATGTATTAAAGGCATCCAATGATTTTACAAGATCCACCAGTCTAAATTTGTTTAAATAACATATTAAATTTATGAAATGCCTCCAGAATTTGAATTTCTAAATTATTTAAATTTGCAACAATTACCATAGTATCATTTGCAAACATCCTTGAAGTTTGTCTTCAATATGCACGGTTGTCTTACAAAAAAAAAAATGTTAAATATATGTCACACTTTTTCATAGAGCTCTTTACTCACAATTAATATGGACTACGTTAGTATATTAAATGACACCTATTTGATCATTGTAAAAAATGGAATTGCCAATTAATGTCACTACATGAACTTGTCCAGAACATTTCTTGAGGTTTATTATTTGGACCATGCTCTGTTGTTCCCTACCAACAGTACTGCATTCACTTTATCAGAGCCAATAATTAAGTTAGATTGCATCTAAAAATATCAACACAAATATTTGTTTTTTTTTTAAAAAAATAGTGGAATGTGAACTGTTTACTTACCTCTTGGAGGGCTTTTGAAAGATCATCCATTGTTAAGACAAGCCGCTTATCCTGGAACAGAATGACAAAAATGAGTACGAAAACATATGAATGAATCAGATAATCATTACCAAGGAGGGTACAGAGTGCACCTTTGGTTGCTTACTTTTATCCTTGACTGGTGCTGCTTGTCTGGCTTTACAATGCCTGAATAGATATTCCAAAGAACAAAAATAAAATGGTAATAGTTAAACTAGTGGAGATAATTGTTCATTATCTTTCTAAAAAAAGGAAAATAAAAAAGGACTTGATAAATGAAAGAGCCTAATCTAGACCCTTCTTCCCTTTAAGTAATTTGTTTTCACAGTAACCAAAAGGCAGCAATTTCAGTATACAGTAAGTTGTCAAACCGGAGATGTTTGACTTTATTTATTAGGATGTAAAATGTCATCTTGAAATGCACCCATGCAAAATAGAATGTCTGTTACAATGACAAATGCCTATAAAAAATGATCTTTTACTTAGTCTTGATAATAATTTGGTTTCTTAATTGTAATTGAGAGTAATTACAACATGATAATTTAGTTTAAGATTGACATCGAGAAACCAAATGGAACACATACTGAAGAGCATCACTTGCAACATCTGAGATGAACTTTTGTGTAGCAACAGAAATCAACCTTGTTCTGTCAGAAAGTACAAGTATCAAATCACTAAGCCAATGATGAAACAACTAAGAGATTAAGAAATCATTCTTCAAAGAAAATAAAAATGGAAGCACCATATTCCACAAGGTTTACCACAGACATATCACAACTGTCATCTCGTAATTGGACCAGTTAGCACAGTTTAGTCATGAGATTTATCATGTTTCTTCTTCAGGGTTACTAGCACAAAATATAGTTGGCCTGGGTGACACCAGAGAAATATATAAAGGTACTTAAGTTTGTTGTTTGAACACCAAACTATTTGGCATTTGCAAAGAGATGCTAGTCGATTCAAAATTTTATGGATTGAGTTGCTTGGTTTTGCCACTTACAAAGTTCCATGTTTCAACCTAATAGAAAAAAAGGCATGTTGTAATTGAAAATTATTTGAAACAAAGGCTGTTGAGTAATTAGAAACATGACAAGTCATGTGCAAGAAAACAGTGATTTTCTCTACAGATGATAATTCCATTAAGTAGCCAGCCCTCCTAGTTGAACAGATTATCTTGTTTTAAAATTCCTCATCTTTCAGATACCTTCTCCCCCAAAAAATAAAAAAACATTATTATTTTAACACTTACGTTTTCAGTTTGTTTTAATGTCAATAAAGTGGCCTAGATATTAATATAGACAATCATAATTTTTATGTCGTCAAGGATGATTGGGTACTTATGAAAGGTAAGGCTCAAGTCCCTTGATTTTTTCTAAGTGAGCTTTGACTCGAGCATATCCATATGCTCTTGCACAGGTTGAGGTATTGGGCTGAGCACATACCATCCAAACAAGCCATTTAGTGCTGGAGCAAAGCCAAGATTATAAGGGTCTAGGAGCACATGACCCTTCTAAATACAAAGTAAGTGAGATATAACAACACAAAAAACTTGAAGAAAAACAAGCAACAAAAAGGAGCATAGATGGTTTAACCACCCATTAAAGTTTGCAGCTAACGTTGATTTTAGGCCTTCTTGTTTATTCCTGATTCATACTTCAAAATTTCATTGTGCATCCTAAAGGGGCAAATCAAACATACAACTCATTTTTTTTTTTTCCATGTAACATTCATTATCACTGAGATGAAAAGATTATTATCCTTTCAAATTTGCTACTGATTTAATTGCAATTAGATTGTGGCGCAGAGAAAGTGATATTGCAACCCTAATGTTTGATTTTCTAAAAGCCCTATGTTCCAAAATTAGCTGAAAGTTTATAGCAGGAAGTATTCAACTAGGAATAAGGGAAAAGCTGTTCCATCCTAGATCTAAGCTTTGTACAACAGGCTTAAGAGTTCTCCTGAACTCTGTATGTTTATTTCACAGCCACCTAAAACAGGATAAGTAGCATGCATCTTAATATAATAAGCAAATTTAGGGTTACAACAGAATTGGATAATAATTCGGCAGCCAACCACCTACCATATAAAGGAAACACAAAAGGAAAAAATTTTAAATAAAAACAAAAAAAAAAAATCAAGAACAAGGTACCAACATTCGTATGTCGGGGCAGTGGAAGCCACTCCTTGCAAGGTAATGCTCCACCAGCTCATCCGGAATCTGCACGATTGCAACCAAAAAAAAAAAACATAACATGAATTAATCAAAATAGTCAGCAAATAGAACCAAACGAAGTAGGTATTTTAACCGTGGGAGTATAATCCATGAGGGAGGCGAGAAATTCAGTGAGGGCGGCGTCATCGTCATGCCTGCCATCGCCGCCCATAGATGAAGACGAGGAATTCATCGCTGCCAGATCCCGCTGGACGCCTCCCTTTCTTCCCTCTGTTCAACCCAAAGAGTCGGAAGGAGATCGCTTAGCTCCGCCCTAGCCGGAAAATACTTCTCACCGGAAGACGGCAACACCACGGGAAGCGATGGATCTCATTTGGTAGTTCCTATTTGACGAGTGAAAGTGGATCGGATCCACCTCGTACTGCAATTGGGCCGGATCCCAGAGCTAGGCCTGTTTGTTTGGGCCGGTTACTATTAATATTAACACTATCAATATATTTTACTTTATGATTTTAAAATTTTAAAACATATTAATTGAAATTTGATTTAGTAATTATTATACTATATAATAATAATTACTAACTCACAAAAAACCAAGCATCGCGAAAAGGAATTTATCTTGTTTTATTACCCTTTTTGGTTGGTTTTTGTTGTAAAATGAATTTTATATTTTGAGATGCTTGGATTGTTTTGTACCTTTGAGCCAGCTAAGTTTGAAAAATTAAAATAAAATCTAACAAATTAAAAAGGGTACCTAGCATGTAACTCCAAACTATTATTTAATTAGTAGGTTCATGTTGTAATCACATAGCTTCAATTCCATCAAAAGTAGGTAAGATATGGATAGTGAAAAATAAAATCGACATTTCGACGGTTCTTTATAATTATCTTTCACTCCCTAAAAAGAAATAAATCATGAAAAATTTTACCTAATAATAATAACACATGCAAAAAGATATTGAGACAACTAACAAGACATTTCATAACTGTTAAAAATTTAGCATAGACTTATTAACAACAATATTCTTATATGAACCAATTATATTAGGCCATAAAGACAAAGGTAGGTAAAACATAGGCATTAGATAGGTCACAAGCAATAACTTTGAAAAAAAATATCATTTATATCTTTATGAAATGTGATGTCTAGAAGTTATATGTATCTGGCTTCCAAGTCCAATTCTGCTATGCTAAATAGCAGCATGGCATGCAATTAATATAATCTATGAGTTATCTTTGACACTTATTAAGCTGATGCCATTGGTATGCCGTGCCTAGCTATAAAAAACATCTATTGTGAGATTAATTTTATATTTTGAGTTATTTAATTGGATTATTTTGTCAGTCAGATTCTGAAATTACGAGCGGGAGATTAGATTATATTTTCAATCAGGTTGGCTTTAGCCTTTAGGACGTAATTAAATTTAATTAAATTGAATCGATTTAATTAATTTAAAATGAGTTATATTTTTTTTTTAAATATGCTCTCTCTGTTTTTTTACTCACTTTTACATACACAGTCTCACAATCACAAATTTTTTCATTTTTACATACACAGTCTCACAATCACAATCTCACGCGTAAGTTTCCGCTCATGGCTATGGTCATTCCCTCTATGATCAAATCCTCTCCTTCATATACGTAGTAATTGACATTAGGGATGTAAACGAGTCGAATCGAGTCGAACAGTATTAGGCTCGAGCTCGGCTCGTTTAAATTATATTCGGGCTCGAGCTCGAATCGAGCTTTTATCACAAGGCTCGAGCTCGGCTCGTTTTAGAATTATCAAGCTCGCGAATAGTTCGAGTTCGGCTCGTTATTAGCTCGATTATCAAAGTTAACGAGTCTAACTCGTTAAGCGGGCTCGGATTCTTTTTCGGGCTCGTTTAGAGCTCGTTTTTGGCTCATTTTAGAGCTCATTTTTTTTGCTCATTTTAAAGCTCATTTTAAGGCTCATTTTAGAGCTCATTTTTTGGCTCGGTTTAAGGTTCATTTTTTTTTCTCGCGAGTCTATAAACGAACATGTTCGCGAGCTCACGAGCCGAATATCCTTAAGCTCGAGTTCAGCTCGATAAAACTGTCGAGCTCGAAATCGAGCTCGAGATCGAGATCGAGCTCGACTCGATAAGATAAACGAACGAACTCGAACGAACTTTTTACCGAATCGAGCTCCGAATAGCTCGCGAATCGTTTGGTTCATTTACATCCCTAATTGACATGGTTGCCCTTGGCTATGCATGCTATGATCGGATTCATGTGTCATCCATGTTGGCGTGCCATTACGAGTTATGTCTATGCTGAAGGCAAACAGTTGTATATTAAGGTCCTAGGCGAGATGGTCAAGCACGACTATGAGTCGCACTCGCACATTGACTACCTCTACCTTATCGTTGCCCATTCTAAGTAACCACAGTACTTTCGGCTAGATGCAAGTCAGGTTGGTCTCTATTGTTGGGGATCTTGTGGTCGGCTAGAAGGGGGGTTGGATAGACGGTATCCCCAAATCGATTACTCTCTACATATTCGTTAGCATGCACAGTGGAAATACAATACTAATATGAATACAAAAGCTAATCTAAAGACAAGAAGAGAAATACAAACCGCTAACACGTTTCCTTTAACATGGTTCAGAGATTAGGGCTCCTATTCTACAGTTGTTCGTAAAGTGGACGATCCCTCAATCGTTCGGTGGATTAGCCCCCGACAAACTCCGGCTACTCAAGAAACTCCTTGTGGATGGAGAAACCTCACCACAACACTCACCAAGAACACTTGGATTACACAAGCACTTGAGAACTAGTTGACTATTAAAATTAGGCTTTAATCAAGTTTAATTTCGTCATCTTGGTCAGCCATCCCAAGCTCCATCTTATAGAGCTTGGGAAGAAACAACAAAGTTGTTTACCATTACCAGTCGACTGGTGCCTGGTCAATGATTCTCTTAACGACTCTTTATGTTGGTTGCTATGCGGAATATCATACCGGTTCTCCTGTACAAAATTTTTGTACAAGTTCTAAACCTTTACTAACAACCTATTGTGTTCTTTAGAAATTAAATTAGGAATCGCAAATGGAACTTAACATAATTGATTACAAATTTAACTTATATGTTCTTAGTGGTTTAGACTTGGATCACAAACGATGCTTAACATTATTGATCCAAATCCACCTATGTTACAAATTCAATTAAATATTAATTTCAGAAATCGACTTCCAGGTTAAACATAGTGAGGCACTAGGCCTTCTTGGGTATGAGAGCATCCACCACTTTCGAGACAAAACCTTTCAATGAAATCTAATATTTAATTTTCTTATATAACCCTAGGTTTAACCAAAAGGAGCAATCGAATCGCAAATTCGAAAAACAAAAAAAAAACACAAACTCGAATCATAAATTCGAAAACTAGAATCATATGCCTCTTGTGTTTAGTATTTCAAAAACTATACAAAGAATACTAGTATGATGCGGAAAACAATTACTAGTTATACCTTTCTTTGTAAGCAACAACCTCTTGATCTTCTATCGTATTCCTCTTCTTATCTCGGGCGTTGTGTGGGCAACGATCTACCGAGATGAAAATCCACCAAGCCTCCTTCTTCCTTCTTCCAAGGTTCGGCCAAGCACCTTTCTCCAAGAGAGAGCAATTCTCGGCCACCAACCAAGCTCCAAGGGGTGCAAGAGCAAAGTCTCATTTCTCTCCTTCTCCTAGCAAGAACCGGCCACCACAAGAACTCCAAGAAGGGGATGCACCGGCCACTAAAGAAGAAGAGAAGAGGAGAAGAATAGGGCCGGCCACACACCAAGGAAGAGAGGAGAAACTATAGAAGATATGTTGTGAGATGAGGCACCTCTACCCCCTCTTTTATATTCCTTGGTCTTGTCATATAAGGAAATTTAATTATAATTAAAATCTCCTTATATTCCTTGTCATAGGTTAATAAAGAAAATTTAATTAAAAATTCCTTTTAACCCATGACAAGGAATATAAGTGTCATAGGTTAATAAAGAAAATTTAATTAAAAATTCCTTTTAACCCATCCTATGACCAGCCACATCACATGCTCCAAATAAGACAAGTTTTAAACACAAAATTAAAACTTCCTTATTTGTTTCCGGAAATTTTTAAAATAAAAATTTCTCTATTAATTTTCCTTGGTTATAAAAGGAAATTTTATAAATTAAAATCTCTCTATTAAAACATGTTGATGCTTTCCAAAAAGGAAGTTATCTTTAAAATTAAAATCTTCATCTCAATCTACAAATAAGGAAAGATATCAAATCTTTTCTTAATCTTTTGTAGAAACTATAATAGGAAAGATTTAATTTTAAAACTCTCTTTTAAATCATTAAGATCGTTACAAAAAAGGAAAGTTTTATCAAAAATTAAAATCTTCCTTTTAACTACAAATAAGGAAAGATATCAAACCTTTCACTTAATCTTTTGTAGAAAGCTATAAAAGCAAATATTTAAATTTTAAACTCTATTTTAAAACTATGGTATCCACATAAGAGAAAATGTTAAAAATAAAATTCTTTTTATTTTAATTGGCCGGCCACACCATGCTTGGACTCCAAGCTATGGCCAGCCACCCTTCTTGGCTCAAAGCCTTTGGCTTGGCCGGCCCAAGCTTGGGTTCCAAGCTTGCTTGGCCGGCCACCTAAGGGTGGGTAAGAAGTGGGTATTTGGTGGATATAATTCTCTATATATAAGAGGATACGATAGGGACCGAGAGGAGGAATTGGTTTTGGTCTCCTGATGAAATTAAGCTTCCCATGTTCGCCCCGAACACCCAACTTAATTTCATCAATAATAATTCATACCACTAAAGAATTATTATTGAACTTAGGGTTGTAAATGAACCAAGCGTTCTGAACAAGCTTGGTGTTCGGCTTGGTAAGAGCTTGTTTATATTCATTCAATATACATAACATTAATTAAACAAACAAGCTTGAACAGCTTGTTAAGCTAAACAAACAAGCTTGAACATATATGTGTTCAGCTCGTTAACGTTCGTGAACAACGTTCGTAAATAATATTCGTGAACAACGTTCGTGAACAATATTCATGAATAACGTTCATGAACAACGTTCGTGAACAATATTCACGAACCATATTTATTAATAAAACTCTTTTCAATATGCTAAATAAATAATAAAATAAATAAATAAATTTAAATTATCAATCTTAATAACCAATCAAACAAGCTTGAATTGAGAGCTTGATAGCATCTAAACGAACCAAGCTCAAGCCAAGCTCGAACCAAGCTTAAGCCAAGCTCGAACCAAGCTCAAGCCAAATTTGAATTGAGATCTTGATAATATCTAAACGAACCAAGCTCAAGCCAAGCTTCAAACAAGCTCAAGCTCATAAAAACTAAACCAAGCCAAACTTGAACACTCATTTCAAAAGCTTGGTTCATTTTAAGCTCGGCTCGGCTCGACTCGGCTTGTTTACAACCCTAATTGAACTACCGCACCGATCCCAAATTACATTTTGGGCTCCTTCTTATTATGAGTGTGTTAGTCTCCCTGTATTTAAGATATAGAATGTCCACTAATTAAATGAGTTACTGATAACTCACTTAATTAATATCTAGCTCCAAGAGTAGTACCACTCAACTTCATTATCATGTCGGACTAAGTCCACCTGCAGGGTTTACATGACAATCCTTATGAGCTCCTCTTGGGGGCATCATCAACCTAGATTACTAGGACACAGTTTCCTTCTATAATCAACAACACACACTATAAGTAATATCATTTCCCAACTTATCGGACCTCTTGATTTATCGAACTAAATCTCACACATTGATAAGTCAAAAAAATAAATACTAAATATATGTGTTTGTTATTATATCAGGATTAAGAACATACACTTCCATAATAACAAAAATCTTGTTCTTTTATTCAGTCAGTACAAAAAGAACTTACCTTAAATGGTCATGCTCAATACACTCAGAGTGTACTAGTGTAATTTTATAATTAAGATAAACTAATACCAAATTACACTACGACTATTCCAACGGTTTGTTTCTTTCCATTTTAGTCGTGAGCTACTATTTATAATTTATAAATGATTGATAACATGATCTTCAGTGTGTGACACTACACACCATGTTATATACAATATAAATTAATTGAACAACTACACTTAGCATATAAATGTAGACATTTGACCAATGTGATTCTTTATTTCAAAATAAAATATTTACAAAAGGCTAGGCTTTTAGTATACACTCTAACACTTTACTAGTTGACTGGTCCTTGCACTAATCGATTGGTTCTTGCCGTTCAGGCACAGAAGCTCTCTGTGCTCACCCCGAGTCGACTGGTTCCAGTACCAGTCGACTGATACAACCCTAAACTTAGGGTTTTTCTTCCCAAGTACATTTATCTCGCACTCGACCCTCACGACTCACTTGACTCTTCTTTGTAGCTTGACCTCTTGCCTTCAAGTCTACTTCCTTTGGCTCTTGTCCCTCTGATGCATTTAAGCTCACGGCTCGTCCCCAATGCTATCCTTCGTGTATGCCTCGAAGTCGCTTCCCTTGGCCCTTATCCTTGTTGCCTTGTCCACGGTCCCTCAGATGCTCCATCCTTCACCGGACCCGAAGCCATCAAACTGAGTCATATATGTATCCTGCAAACCTGCACACTCACATAAACATATCAAATACAAGGGTGAATCTAACTTAAACTCTTTGCCCAAACACCAAAATACATGGTCGTACGGACCATTGGGATTGCTCCAACAATTTCCCCCTTTTTTATGTTTGGCAATACATTTAAGTTAGGGAAAACATAATAGCAAAACAATATGCTAAAAATGTTGCTAAGGCTACACACTTGGACTTACATCGCCGAACGGATTTACGTTACCAAGGCTACATAACTTGGACTTACATCGCCGAATGGACTTAGATTGTCCACAACTTAAACTTATACTGTCGAATGAACTTACGTTGCAGGCTATACAACTTGGACTTACACCGCCGAATGGATATGCAACATGCATTAGAACATATCCCAAGCCTCCCCTACACCTAAGCTCCCTATTGATCGCTAGGAATTTTAGCACAGGGATATTTAAGAACATATCACAAGACTCCCCCTACACAAACACACTTAAGGTTTTCTCAACTAAACCTTCTCTCCCTTTGCCTAACATTAAAAACCTTCCAACAATATCCCAATTGTCAAAAATTTTGATCATCAAACTGACCCTAAACTCATATATTTATCCCCTATGGATCTCATACACCTAAATGAGCTGACCCGGTCAAAATAAATGTTGAAAAACAGTATCTGCATAGTATCAGTCGACTGCCCTCTTCGATACAATCTCACATAAGCATTCTGTAGTCAAAAAGCACTGTTACCAGTCGACTGGTACACTTTTCCAGCCCAAACTATATTCTGAACCTGATTTCAAAAATGCATCAATAATTCCACAGACATCCAAAAAAATTTTAATTTTGTGGAGAGGTTCATTTTACCCATGTCTACTTGGAAAAATACATTTAAATATATATATATATATATATATATATATATATATATATATATATATATATATATATATACATCCAAAGATTGACATAAAATCCAAAAATAGCTAAATGGTTCAATTGAACCTTGACCTAAAGTCCTAGTTTTGGCTTTCTCTTGATATGGTTGCTCATACTAACCCACAATGCATTCCTAGCATTGGTTTATATGACATCTATATATCCAAAACCAATCATCATACAATATAACCCCAATGTCATATTTCTTGCATGAAACACAACTCATGTGTACCACTTTCCTAGGTTTGAGACTCAAGTTTAATGAATCTGGTTTAATGAAGTAATGAAGTCATATGGATTTATTCAGTGTCCGGATGAATCTTGTGTATATAAGAAGTGTGATGGAAACGTCGTGGTATTTCTTGTACTATACGTAGATGACATTTTTGATAGTTGGAAACAATATCAAAGTGTTGTCAGAAGTAAGGGTATGGCTGTCCAAGCAATTCGATATAAAAGACTTGGGTGAATGCACACATATTCTCAGGATCAAAGTAATAAAGGATCACAAGAAAAGAATATTGTGCTTATCCCGAGCTTCATATATCGATACAATCCTAACTCGTTTTAGAATGCAAGATTCCAAGAAAGGTTTTCTACCTTTTAGACATGGAGTAGCTTTATCTAAAGAGAGGTCTTCGAAGACATCGAAAGAGATAGAGAACATAAAGGCAGTTCCTTATGTTTCAGCTGTAGGAAGCCTAATGTATGCTATGCGCGAGACCGGATATCTGTTTTACCGTAGGCATGATTAGCAAATATCAAAGTAATCCTGGACAAGGACATTGGATTGCTGTAAAACATATATTGAAGTACCTGAGAAAGACTAGAGATTATATGCTAGTTTACCAAGCAGATGATTTGCTCCCTATGGGTTACATGGATTCTGACTTCCAATCATATAAGAACAAATAGTAAGTCAACCTTAGGGTTTGTGTTTACTTTAGGAGGTAGAGCCATAACAATGAAGGAGTGTTAAGCATAGATGTTTTTTCGGACTCCACCATAGAAGCTAAGTATGTGGCAGCCTCTGAGGAAGTCATAAAAGTTGTATGGCTCAGAAACTTCATGAAGGACTTAGATGTGATTCCTGGTTTGTCCAAAATTATTACAGTGTATTGTAATAATAAATGGTGCAGTAGCAAACTCGAAGGAACCACGAGCCCATAAAGCAAGTAAACACATAGAGCGCAAGTAACACCCAATACAAGACATCATATAACGAGGAGAAGTTGTTGTCGCCTAGATTGCATCAGATGATAACTGGAAGATCCTTTCTCTAAGGCCCTTAAGGCAAGAGCTTTTGATGGGCATGATGAAGGAATGAGAATTAGATGTATGGCAGTATTTATAGCAGCATAGTCTTTTAGTATAAGTGGGAGATTGTTAGAGTGTATACTAAAAGCCTAGCTTTTGCATAAACATTTATTTTTGAAATAAAAAATCACATTGGCCAAATGTCTACATTTATGCTAAGTGTAGTTGTTCAATTAATTATATTGTAAATAACATGGTGTATGGTGTCACACACAGAAGATAATGTTATCAGTTCTTTATAAATTATAAACAGTTGCTCACAACTAAGATGGATAAGAACAAACCATTGGAATAGTCATAGTGTAATTTGATATTAGTTTATCTTGACTATAAAATTACACTAGTACACTCAGAGTGTATTGAGCTAGACCATTTAAGGTAAGTTCTTTTTATACTGACTAAATAAAAGAACAAGACCTTTGTTATTATGGAAGTGTATTCTCTTAATCATGATATAATAACAAGCACATATACTTAATATTCTTTTCTTTAATTTATCAAAGGGTCTGATTTAGTTCGATAAATCAATAGGCTTGATAAGTTGGGAAATGCTATTATGTATATGGTGTGTTGTTGATTATAGAATGAAACTGTGTGCTAGTAATTTAGTTTGATAATGTCCCTAAGAGAAGCTCATAAGGATTGTTATGTAAACGCTGCAGGTGGACTTAGTCTGACATGACGATAAGGTTGAGTGGTACTACTCTTGGACTAGGATATTAATTAAAGTGAGTTGTTAGTAACTCATTTAATTAGTGGACATTCGACATCTTAAACACAGAGAGATTAACAAACTCATTATAAGAAGGAACCCAAAATATAATTTGGGATTGGTATGATAGTTCAATAATAATTCTTTAGTGGTATGAATTATTATTGATGAAATTAAGTTGGGTGTTCGAGGCGAACACGGGAAGCTTAATTTCATCGGGAGACCAAAACCAATTCCTCCTCTCGGTTCCTATCATAGCCTCTTATTTATAGAGAATTATATCCACCAAATACCCACTTCCTACCCACCCTTAGGTGGCCGGCTAAGCAAGCTTGGGCCGGCCAAGCCAAAGGCTTGAGCTAAGTAGGGTGGTCGGCCATAGCTTAGAGCCCAAGCTTGGTGTGGCCGGCCATATAAAATAAAAAGATTTTTTTAAAAAATCTTTTCTTATATGGAAGTCATGGTTTTAAAAGAGAGTTTAAAATTTAAATCTTTCCTTTTATAGTTTTCTACAAAAGATTAAGAGAAAGGTTTGATATATTTCCTTATTTGTAGTTAAAAGAAAGATTTTAAGATTTTAATTTTTGATAAAACTTTCCTTTTATGTAACCATCCTCATGATTTTAAAAGAGAGTTTTAAAATTAAATATTTCCTTTTATAGTTTCTACAAAAGATTAAGATGAAAGATTTGATATCTTTCCTTATTTATAGATTGAAAAGAAGATTTTAATTTTGAGAAAACTTTTCTTTTTATAATCATCCACATGTTTTAATAGAGAGATTTTAATTTATAAAAGTTTTCTTTTATAACCAACTATGAAGGAAATTTTTAAAGATAATTTTTTTTTAAAAAAAAATCCGGAAACAAATAAGGAAGTTTTAATTTTGTATTTAAAACTTGCCTTATTTGGAGCACTTGTAGGGGCCGACCATGAGAAGGGTTAAAAGGAATTTTTAATTAAATTTTCCTTATTAACCAATGGCAAGGAAAATAAGGAAATTTTAATAATAATTAAATTTCCTTATTTGCTAAGACCAAGGAATATAAAAGAGATGGTAGAGGTGTCTCACCTCATAACATCTCTTCTATTGTTTCTCTCTTCTATTCCTTTTCTCTTCTTCTTTAGTGGCTGGTGCATCCCTCTCTTAGAGTTCTTGTGGTGGTCGATTCTTGCTAGGAGAAGAAGGAGAGAAAGGAGACTTTGTTCTAGCATCCCTTGGAGCTTGAAGGTTGGTAGCCGAAACTTACAAGAAGGAAGGTGTCTTGGTGGTTCTCATCTCGGTAGATCGTTGTCCACATAACGTCCGAGATAAGAAGAGGAATATGATAGAAGATCAAGAGGTTGTTGTTTACAAAAAAAGGTATAACTAGTAATTCTATTCCGCATCATACTAGTTTTCTTTGTATGGATTTTGAAACACCAAACACAAGAGGCTAGTGATTCTAGATTTTCGGATTTGTGATTCGAAGTTGTGTTTCTTTTTTTTTCGATCTTGTGATTTGATTGTTCTTTTTGGTTAAACCTAGGGTTACTATAAGGAAATTAAATATTAAATTTCATTGAGAGCCTTTGTCGAGGCTGTTAGGATCTCTTCGTACGGCTAGAGAGGGGGGGGTGTGAATAGCCGACCCCAATTACTCGCGTTTCTTTCTACAATCTAGGGTTAGCGCAGCGGAAACTAAATGCAGAAAGAAAACAGGAGAAGAAATCAAACCTCAACGCAAGGATGTAACGAGGTTCGGAGATGATACTCCTACTCCTCGGCGTGTCCGTAAGGTGGACGAGCCATATCAATCCGTCGGTGGATGAGTCCCCGGAGAACCGGCTAATATCAACTCCTTGTGGGTGGAGAAACCTCGCCACAGTCTTTTGCAACAGCAAACAAAGGAGTACAACAATAGAGACAACAAACAAGAACAACAGAAATTGTAAAACACTTGCTTGCCTCTTGTTGTCGACTGGAACCTTGATGAAGCAACAGCTTCTCAGATCCAGCAGCTAGAACACCAGCAGGAAACTCACGCAGAGCTTCAGCAGCGATGAGAGCTCAGCAAAGCTCAAGAGCACACCTGCAGCTCAGTAGCAGAAGAGAAGAGGAAGAAGAGTTGTTCTTCTTCGTCTCCTTTAGAGGTCTTATACCTGCACCTGCGAAGAAGACACAGAAGACACAGAATCTAGCCGTTGTGTAGCGGCTGTGTGTGGACCGATCGAGCATCACCACGATCGGTGCGGGCTAATCCGATCGGTCGTGGGGACGATCGGGCTCTATCTGTCGGTCCCGGACCGATCGAGAATAAGCTGAAGTTGCCAACTCTGCATGCGTACCTGATCGGTCCGTGGACCGATCAGGCTGCTGATCGGTCATGGGGACCGATCGGGCCCGATCGGTCCCGGACCGATCCCACCTCTGTAAGAGAGGTGGCCGTGTCTCTGCTCAACTCTCTCAGTCCGTCCAGATTATGTCTTCTGAAACCCTTACATTTGGTTGCTCTATCAGAACTTCATTGTGATACAATACCGTGGATCGATCTGCAGACCGATCGAGCTTGGTTTTGCCCAAACCAAGTCCCAAGTCTCCCAAACCAACATCCGGTCAACCTTGGCGTGTTGGTACATCATGCTAGCATCCGGTCAGTCCCTTGACCTGCTAAGACTCTCCACCAGTGTCGGTCAATCCCTTTGACCCACTTGGACTTTTCTCTACACGGATGTCCGATCATCACGATCCATCTGGATTTTCCTGCAGCTTCACTTACGGGACTTTCACAGCTTCACTCACGGGATTTCCACCGCCTAACATCGCTTAGGACTTTCTCCTGGCTTCACTCACGGGACTTTCCAAGCCTAACATCCAGTTAGGACTTTCTCCTCCTGGCTTCACTCACGGGACTTTCCAACCGCCTAACATCCAGTTAGGACTTTCCCTTGCTTCACCTCACCAGGACTTTTCCACACCGCCTAACATCCAGTTAGGACTTTCCCTTGCCTGCTTCACTCACCAGGACTTTCCACCGCCTAACATCCATTAGGACTTTCCTCGGAAGCTCCCTGCTTGGACTTTTCGATGCCAAGTCTCCATACTTGGACTTTTCCCGTGCCAAGTCTCCATACTTGGACTTTTCGCGTGCCAAGCTCCCTGCTTGGACTTTTCCAGTGCCAAGTCTCCATACTTGGACTTTTCCAGTGCCAAGCTCCCTGCTTGGACTTTTCAGGTCAACCAGATCAATCTTGACCTATGGTTGCACCAACAATCTCCCAAGTTTGTATTCTTGTCAACACATCAGAATACAACTTTTCTACTCTCGTCAAACATTGTCAAACATCAAAATACAAATCGAGTCAGGTCACCCTTTACCAACTCGAGTCAGGTCAACCAAGTCAACCTTGACCTAAGGTTGCACCAACAGAGGCAATGGTGGATGTTCCCATACCCAAGAAGGTCAAGTGTCTCGCCATGTATGACCTGGGAGCCGATCTCTAAAATAAATATTTAATTGAATTTGTAACATGGGTGGATTTGGATCTATAATGTTAAATATTATTTGCGATCCAAGTCTAAACCTCTACGAATAGTAAGTTAAATTTGGAATTAATAATGTTATGTTCTATTTGTGATTCTGAATTTAATTTCTAAAGAACATAATAGGTTGTTAGGAAATGTTCAGGACTTGTATAAAATTTTTGTACAGGGGAACCGGTATGATATTCCTAGTAGCAACCAACAAGCATATGATCTCTCCTTGGCCTTGGAGAAACTAGATCGGTATCCCAAACCCGATCTATCATTGTTGGATCTTTAGCTACCCAACACCATACCTAATTCCTTAGAACCAATATTGAATCTCTTAAGGAATTTTTTTAACTTATCAAGCTTTGCCTTCAAATTTTGATTTTTCATTTCTAGGTTCCTAAACCTAGAGTCAATATGTCCACCATAGACATTTCTAGACCTACCCCTCCTAGGCATGTGTCTCCCCTTCTTGGGATTAATGCCTTAGTTCTTTATTACCTTATTCTCCTTAGGTAATGAGAATTTAACTTGTCTAGGTCTATCATGCATAAGCCTCCTAAGGTTATGATTTACATTGACCCTATTTCTATCATGATATCTAAAACCAAAATTTTGTATGGGTAAATAATGAAAATTATTTCTAGCATGCATGGGAACATAAGAATTTGAATTACAATTCAAGTTAGGGTATACCCTCCTTACCCTTGAATCTCCCTCTCGACTTGAGTTTTTCTTCTTCTCCCATTTCTTTAGATGCACAAGCTTCTTGATCTCCCTCTTTTTAGGGCATTTGGTGTGGTAGTAGTCCTTCTCCCCACACGTGAAGCATACTATGTGCATCCTCTTCCTTTGGGCTTTTTCATTCCTACAACCCTTGTTAGTATTTAAAATAACTTGATTGGGTTTAGGAGTTACCTTCTTCTTACCTAATGGACACCTACTCTTGTAGTGTCCCTTCTCATTGCACCAAAAGCAAATGATGTTGTCCTTTAACTTGTCTTCGGTGGAGATGCTCACTAGGTTGATCACTTCCAAGACCTCTTCTTCATCCGTCTTAGCTTCTTCTTCAACCTTTGAGGATATTGATGATGCTTCCTCATCCATATTTGTGGATGGTATTTCTTCATCCTTCTCCTCCTCGGATGTTGAACATTGCTCAACTTCCGTTTACTCCTCCTCAACTTAAGCAATTAAACTCATCTCCTTAGGTTCTTCTTCTTCTTGTGTAGGTTTAGGTTCTTCCCCTAAAACAATCTTCACTTTGCTCAATAAATCGTGGGCATTCTCATATTCACCTACACCACTTATCACATTAGATGGAAATATATCTATTAAGATTGATATTACCTTTGAGTTTGCCTCCGATCGTGAGGTTTGCTCTTTCGTCCAATGTCATGGTCAGAGTTTCTTCCCTTTCTTATCTTTTGGGACTTCAAACGGCTCCTTGATCACCATTATGGTGTTCTAGTCCATGTCAAAGAAGACCTCCATCTTCATCATTCAAAATGTGATGTCTTCTAGGCTTCCTCCTTCATACTTTGACGGTTTTATCAAGCCAGTTATCTTCTTAAACATTGCTCTTCTCGATGGTTAGTCCGGTGAAATGCGATCTTGGCTCTGATACCAATTGTTGGGGATCTTGTGGCCGGCTAGAAGGGGAGGTTAGATAAACAGTGCCCTAAATTGATTGCTCCCTACGTATTTATTAGCATGCGCAGTGGAAATACAATACTAATATGAATACAAAAGCTAATCTAAAAACAAGAAGAGAAATGCAAATCGCTAACACGTTTCCTTTAACATGGTTTAGAGATTAGGGTTTCTACTCCACGACTATCCGTAAGGTGGACAATCCCTCAATCCTTCAATGGATTAGCCCCTGGCAAACTTCGACTACTCAAGCAACTCCTTGTAGGTGGAGAAACCTCACCACAACACTCACCAAGAACACATGGATTACATAAGCAATTGAGAACTAGTTGACTACTAATTAGGCTTTAAATAAGTCTAATTTTGTCACCTTGGTCAACCATCCTAAGCTCCATCTTATAGATCTTGGGAAGAAATACCAAGGTTGTTTACCGTTACCAGTCGATTGGTCCTTGCATCAGTCGATTGGTGTCTGGCCAACGACTCTCTCAACGACTCTTTACCAGTGACCAGTCGACTGGTCCCTATCGTTCGGGAACAGAAACTCTCTGTGCTCACCCCCAGTTGACTGGTCCCAGTACCATTTGACTAATACAATCCTAAAGTTAGGGTTTCCCTTCCCGAGTACATTTCTCTCGCACTCGGACACTCACAACTCACTTAACTCTTCATCGCAGCTTTGACCTCTTGCCTTCAATCCTACTTCTTTTGGCTCTCGTCCCTCAGATGCATTCAAGCCTGTGACTCGTCCCCAATGTCATCCTTCGCGGATGCCTCGAAGTGGACCCGAAGTCATCAAGATGAGTCATATGTGTATCCTGCAAACCTACACACTCACATATACATATCAAATACAAGGGTGAACCTAACTTAAATCCTTTTCTCAAACACCAAAACACATGGTTTCATGGACCATTGGAATTGCTCCAACATCTATAAGGTTTGTCTTCAATGGGTCGAACTTCAATTAGGTTAGCTATTGTTGAGGTCAGATCGGCTTCCTTCAAGTTGGACAAGTCGGCTTTGGTTGAGTTAGCTTCTCTGTAGGTCAGCCTTCCGAATGCTGAGTACCACATATGTCCTTGGAAAGAGATACGAAAAGACTCAAGGAACATGTTAGAAGTGTTGGTTGCTATACCCAGATGCCGCTTTAGTTCCCCTATACAAAAATTTTGTACAAGCATAGAACTTTCCTAGCTACCCTTGTGCTCTACTGAAGTGCAACTTGGATTGCAAAAAGAACTTAACATTATTAATCCAAGTTGTCCTTCAGAAGTTAAATTTGGATTGGGAATGATGCTTAACATTCTTACTCCAAATTTAACTGATATGTTCTTCTTAAGTTAAACCATATTACAAAAGTTGATCAAATATCCATTTCAAGGATCGGTTTCCAGGTCAAACGTGGCAAGACACATAGCCTTCTTGGGTATGGGAGCATCCACCACTGCCTAGACAAAGTCTTTCAAAGAAATCAGATATTTAAACTTCTTAAGTAACCTAGGTTTAACTACGAAGACCTCAATGGAAGCACAATATCGAAACATGAAATTGAAACGAAAAATCGATTACAAAAATGATAACTAAAAAAACCAATAGCCTCTTGTGTTTGGTTTTTCAAGATCTATACAAAAGATGAACTAGTTATGATGTGGAATTAAATAACTAGTTATACCTTTTGTAGCTTATAGACCTCACAATCTTCTATTGTATTCCTCTTCTTATCTCGGACGTCGTGTGGGCGACGATCTACCAAGATGAGACTCCACCAAAACCTACTTCTTCCTTCCAAGTTTCGGCCACCAACAATCTCCTAGAGATGAAGAACTTCGGCCACCAACCAAGCTCCAAGGGATGCTAAGAAATAATGCCTCCTATCTCTCCTTCTTCCTCTAACAAGATCCAGCCACCAACAACTCCTAGAGATGAGATGCCGCCGGCCACCAAGGAAGAAGAATAGAGGAAGAAGAGGGGTGGCCACCACCAAGGAAGAGAGGAGAGAAATAATAGATGTGTTATTTTTTTTAGGTGAGACACCTCTACCCTCTCTTTTATATTTTTTGGTCTTGGCAAATAAGGAAAGTTTTAAACATAATTAAAACTTCCATATATTCTTTGCCAATGTTTAAGAAGGAAAATTTAGAGTTCTTAAAGATTTTGGGATTTCAAGTCATTGTTGGTGCAATAACAGAAGTTATGTGCATGTTTTTAAGGGGATCTACTCTTTAAGGACATGAAAATCTATTTTTTTCATACACCTTGGAAGGTGGGTAACCTTCTTTAGCAAAAATGCTCAAGGTTGGGCATTTGAATGTAATGGAGAGTGGATATCTTCATTATTCAAGTGGTGTATGCTCACGGATGAGCATTTCATGACAATGAAGGGTATGAGACCTTCATTTGAATCGTGTGTGAATAAACCAAGTGATTGTAGGTGCAGCGGAGGCCAGCAAGAGGGGGGTGAATTGCTGAAAATAAAAATAAAACTACCCTCCTCGGATTTCAACTCAGGAATAAAATCAGTAGTAAAATAATAGCAACTAAATTAAGGAGACAGAAAATAAACAGAAGACAGGAATTTAACCTGGTTACTGTTGGTTGCTACTCGGAAAACCTATAGGTTCCACTGTACAAAAATTTTGTACAAAGGTCTGAACCTTTTCCTAGCTACCATGTGTTCTTTTAAATTAAATTTTGGATCGCCTGCGGAACTTAACACGTTTGATCCAAAACTTAATCTATTTGTTATTTTAGGTTTTGACTTGGATCTCCTGCGGAACTTTACACGTTCGACCCAAGTCTCCTTAAGTTATTAATTCCATTAAATATTAATTTCCATAATTGGTTCCCAGTACTGACGTGGCGAGGCACAAGGCCTTCTTGGATATGGGAGCAACCACCACCGACTAGACAAAACCTTTTATAGAAAGCTAATATTTAATTTCCTAAAATAACTTTAGGTTAACCAAAGAGAACAATCAAATCACAAGGAAAAGAAAAAATAAAAGAACACAGCATCGAAAAAACATATTCGAAATTCTAGAACGTAAGCCTCTTGTATTTGGTATTATTTCCATAAATAACTAGCATGATGCGGAAATAAAAATTACTAGTTATACCTTGTAGAAAAACCTCTTGATCTTCTACCGTATTCCTCTTCTAACCTCGGACGTTGTGTGGGCAACGATCTACCGAGATGAGAAACCACCAACCACCTTCTTCTCCTCCAAGCAAGGTTCGGCCACTAAAGGAAAACTTCACCAAGGAGAAAAACCAAAATACTAACCAAGCTCCAAGAGATGCTAGCTTTCTCTCCTTCTTCTTCTTCTTCTCCAAGTAGTATCCGGCCACCACAAGAGCTCCAAGGAAGGGAGAGAGGTTCGGCCACCACAAGAGGAAGAGAGGGAGAGGATGGCCGGCCACACCAAGGAACAAAAGAGGGAGAGAAAATAATAGAGGTTGTATCTCATGAAGGCACCCTCACCCCTTCTTTTATATTCCTTGGCCTAGGCAAATTAGGAAATTTAATTACAATAAAATTTCCTTAATTTTCCTTGACACGAATTAATTGAGAAAAATAAAATAAAATTTCCCAATCAACTTGTGATGGCCGGCCACAATCAAAAGAGCAAATTAGGAGAGTTTCAATCAACAAATTAAAACTTCCTAATTTATTTCCGGAAATTTTAAAAAAAATAAAATTTCTCTTTAAAAATCTCTTCATGGTTAATAAAAGGAAATTTCTATAATTTTAATTTTATTATCATGTGAATAATTTTAAAGAGAAAATAAAATATCTCACCAATCTACAAATAAGGAAAGAGATCTAATCTCTTTCTTTAATCTTTTATAGATCTTTTATAAGAGAGATATTTTTAATTTAAATTCTCTTTAATAAATTATTTCTTCCACATAATAAAAATTAAAATTAAAATTCCTTTTTAATTTAATTTGGCCGGCCCCCACTAGCTTGGGTTCAAGCTAGGGCCGGCCACCAATTTTATGCCGGCCCTAGCTTGTTCCCAAGCTAGCTTGGCCGGCCCCAATTGGGTGGGTATAGAAGGTGGGTATAGGTGGGTATAGAACTCTATAAATAAGAGGCTACGATAGGGACCGAGAGGAGGAATTGGTTTTGGTCTCCCGATAAAATTAAGCATCCCGTGTTCGCCCTGAACACACAACTTAATTCTATCAATGACAATTCATTCCACTAGAGAACTATCATTGAACTACCGCACCAATCCAAAATTACATTTTTGGGCTCCTTCTTATTATGAGTGTGTTAGTCTCCCTGTGTTTAAGATATCGAATGTCCACTAATTAAGTGAGTTACTGACAACTCATTTAATTAATATCTAAGTCCAAGAGTAGTACCACTCAACCTTATCATCATGTCGGACTAAGTCCACCTGCAGGGTTTAACATGACAATCCTTATGAGCTCCTCTTGATGACATTATCAACCTAGTATCTCTAGGACACAGTTTCCTTCTATAATCAACAACACACACTATAAGTGATATCATTTCCCAATTTATCGGGCTTATTGATTTATCGAACTAAATCTCACCCATTGATAAATTAAAGAAATAAATATCAAATATATGTGCTTGTTATTATATTAGGATTAAGAGCACACACTTCCATAATAACCGAGGTCTTTGTTTCTTTATAAAGTCAGTACAAAAGAAACGACCTCAAATGGTCCTACTCAATACACACTGAGTGTACTAGTGTAATTATACAGTCAAGATAAACTGATACCTAATTACACTACGACCTTCTAATGGTTTGTTCCTTTCCATTTTGGTCGTGAGCTACTGTTTATAATTTATAAGGTACTGATAATATCATCTTCTGTATGTGACACCACATACTATATTATCTACAATATAAATTAATTGAACAACTACAACTAAATGTAGAAAATTTGACCAAATGTGATCCTTTATTCATAATGAATGTTTACAAAGCTTAGGCTTTCAGTATACATTCCAACAATCTCCCACTTATACTAATGACTAAACTGCCATATCTTCTACCATACATCTGATTCTCATTCCCTCCACATGCCGATCGAAAGCTTTCGCCGGAAGGGCCTTAGTGAAAGGATCTGCCAGGTTATCCGCTGATGCAATCTTGGCGATGACAACTTCTCCTCGCTTCACGATATCTCGTATCAGGTGGTACTTGCGCTCTATATGTTTACTTGCCTTATGAGCTCGTGGTTCCTTCGAGTTTGCAACTGCACCGCTATTATCATAATAAATTATGATGATTTTGGGCAAACCAGGAATCACATCTAAGTCCATTAGAAAGTTCCTGAGCCATACTGCTTCTTTAGCTGCCTCAGAGGCTGCTACATACTCAGCTTCCATGGTTGAGTCCGAAACGCATTTCTGCTTAACACTCCTCCATGAAATGGCTCCACCTCCTAAAGTAAACACATAGCCTGATGTAGACTTACTGTTATCCCTATCTGATTGGAAATCTGAATCCGTGTAACCCACAGGGAGCAGATCGTCTGCTTGGTAAATTAGCATATAATCTCTAGTCCTTCTCAGGTACTTTAATATATGCTTTACCGTAGTCCAATGTCCTTGTCCAGGGTTACTCTGATATCTGGTGACCATGCCCACGGCAAAACAGATATCAGGTCTCGTACATAGCATTGCATACATTAGGCTTCCTACAGCCGAAGCATAAGGAACTGCTTTCATGTCCTCTATCTCTTTCGACGTCTTTGGAGACATCTCTTTAGATAGAGCTACTCCATGTCTAAAAGGTAAGAAACCTTTCTTGGAATCCTGCATGCTAAAACGAGCAAGGATTGTATCTATATATGAAGCTTGGGATAGACACAACATTCTTTTCTTACGATCCCTTATAACTTTGATCCCAAGAATGTGTGCACAATCTCCTAAGTCCTTCATATCAAATTGTTTGGACAACCATACCCTTACGTCTGATAATACCTTGACATTGTTGCCAATTAACAAAATATCATCTACGTATAGTACAAGAAATACCACCATGTTTCCGTTACACTTCTTATATACACAAGACTCATCCGGACTTTGAATAAATCCATATGACTGGATTACTTCAGTAAACCGGATGTTCCAAGACCTTGAAGCTTGCTTCAGTCCATAAATGGACCGATTGAGCTTGCACACTAGATGTTCTTTGCCTTTTTTAATGAACCCTTCTGGTTGCTTCATATGGATGTTCTCTTCAAGACTTCCATTAAGGAAAGCTGTCTTGACATCCATTTGCCAAATCTCATAATCCATATGAGCAGCAATGGATAAGAGTATCCGGATAGACTTAAGCATGGCTATGGGTGAAAAGGTTTCCTCATAATCGATTCCCTCTTTACGAGTGCCTTTCGCAACAAGCCTAGCTTTGAAGGTTTCTACCTTCCGTCATCCCTCTTTTCCTTTTGTAGATCCACTTACATCCAGGCTTTTACACCATCGGTGGTTCTACAAGCTCAGACTTTATTAGAGTACATAGACTCTATTTGAGAATTCATCGCCTTTTGCAAAGATTCTGCATCTATATCTTGGAGTGCTTCGTCATATGTCAGGGATCAGGTTCATGTTTACAGGATCAAATCGAAGACTCTCCCAAAACATGAATCTTCAGGTTGCCTTACAACTCTCCCACTACGAGAGGCTCCGTGGTTGTGTATCATGTGTGACACGTGTTGCGGTCTCTTGTGGTACTTCATCTTGTCTTGTTGAAGTAGGCGTGTCCTCTCTAAGTTCTTCTAAAACAACTTTGCTCTGGGCTTGTGATCCATTATATAGTCTTCTTCTAAAAACTAGGCATTGGTGCTAACAATGACCTTCGGTCTTTAGGACTATAAAATAAACCACCTTTCGTTCCTTTGGGATATCCTACAAACACGCGAACTTCGACGAGATTCTAACTTATCAGCATCTGGTTTCAGCACTGTCTGGACTACCCAAATCCGAATATGTCTTAGACTAGGCTTTCGCCCATTCCACAATTCTATGGGAGTAGAAGAAACCGATTTAGAAGGTACTAAGTTCGGAACATATCTTCGTTTCGAGCATATCCCCAAAGCGAATTTGGTAATTCGAATAACTCATCATTGATCTAACCATCTCCATAAGAGTCCTATTCCTTCGCTCTACCATTACATTGGGGTGTTCCAGGTGCGAACAATTGGGATTGAATCCGGCCTCGATAAGTAATTCCTAAACTCTCCTAAGAGGTATTCGCCACCACGATCGTGTGGTGTCTTGATACTTTACCTAGTCGTTTCTCCACATCGACCTTGTATTCTTTGAACTTATCAAAGCACTCGGACTTGCGGCGCATTAGGTAAATGTATCCATATCTTGAATAATCGTCTATGAAAGAGACAAAATATTCAAAACCTCCTCTTGCCTGGACAGACATAGGACCACACAAATCAGAATGAACCAATTCTAATACTTCTTTGGCTCTATACCCCTTGGCCTTGAACGGCCTCTTGGTCATTTTACCTTCCAGGCAAGATTCACAAGTTGGAAAATTTTCCAACTCAAATGAACTCAAAAGTCCATCGGCTATAAGCCTTTGAATCCTACTTAAGTTAATATGACCAAGCCTTAGATGCCAAAGATATGCTTGGTTCATCTCCGAAGGTTCTTTTCTCTTATTAGAGTTAGAAGATGAGTTATAAATTTTCATGTTTTGCTTTGTGGAAGAAATTGGATTTAAAGTATACAAATTGCCAACTAATGCACCAGAACAGATAATCACTTTATTTCTTTTAATAACTACATCGTTACTGAAAGAAACTGAATATCTATCTAAAAACAGTTTAGAAACTGAAATTAAATTCTTTCTAAAACTGGGTACATAAAGACAATTTCTTAAAATCAAATTTCTATTTCTACTAAAAGATAAGTAGACGTCTCCCACTGCAACAGCTGCCACCTTAGTAGCATTGCCCATGTAGACGGTAATTTCTCCTTCAGATAGTCGTCGGGTTTCCTGGAACCCCTGCAAGGAATTGCAGACATGATCAATGGCTCCTATACACCAGGTGCTGGTAGATAACACCGCTAAACATGTTTCAACAACTAGAGTATGAGATATACCTTTGTTTTGGTTCCTATGAGGACAGTCCGCCTTCCAATGTCCTGCCTGCTTACAGATGAAGCACTTGCCCTTCGGCTTCTTCATTCCAGCTTTAAATCCCGTACTCTGAGATTTATTCACTTTCTTTGTTGAACCAGCTTGTTTCTTCTTCTTCTTTCCTTTCGGTTTAGAAGTAGAACCATTTTCAGCATAGTGAATTTGAGCATTGTGACGAAATAATCCTTCTGCTGCTTGAAGTTCTGTCAGTAGTTCCGCTAATGAATAAACCCTCTTATTCATATTATAGTTCAGGCGAAACTGCTCAAAACTTCTAGGTAGCGTTTGGAGGATCATATCGATCTGGGTTTCCCCATCAATTTCTCCTCCAAGGATCTATATCTCGTTTAGATAAACCATCATCTTTAGGATATGATCCCTCACAGGAGTACCCTCTTGCATGGTGGCTGTCATTATCTTTCTCATGGCTTCTTGCCTAGAAGCCCTATCCTGATGACCAAAGAGTTCCTTGAGATTGTTCATAATATCATAGGCTGTTGGTAAATCTTGATGCTGATGTTGCAATACATTTGACATTGAAGCCAAAATGTAACACCGCGCCATCTCATCTGCTTTTACCCATTTCCTATGATATTCAATCTCCTCTTGGGTAGATTCACCAGTAGGTGCATCAGGGCACTGCTCAGTCAGTACAAATTTATAGCTTTCAGCAGTAAGAACAATGTCCAGGTTTCTTTTCTAATCTATGTAGTTTGGTCCAGTAAATCTATTCTGTTGAAGTATGATGGACAGTGGGTTGAAAGACATCCTAAGAATCACAAATAACTTTTGGTCAGAACTCTAAATTTAGAATAATATTGATTCCTCAAACAATACTATTTTAAATTAACCAACACCTCAAAACACCGTGAATTTTGTATGCCACGTTAGTGTGGACGTATACAAATTCAACATTTGTAAAAGGAGGGTTTTAACCCATTAATTTTATTATCTTGTCAACCTAACTTTTTGACAAATAAAATTAATAGTTGGTATCTTTTGGTCACACAAATAATAGCAGTGACTCCGATGGGGAGGATACTATTAGGTGTGTCTAAGTGTATACCATTACTTGACACTAAGTCCATTAATAAGATTATGCCTCTTCCGTTGGGGAAGATCACACGCTCTTAATTAACTTCCTATAGTCATCCAAAAATGGAAGTCTGTTCTAGTGATCCACAAACAAGCTCATCCGTTATGGAGGAAGGCACTCAGAGCCAACGCGCAAGCTTGTTTGCATCACTTACAAACCAGTAATGGAGACCATGGGATTTATTTAAAAATCCCTCTCCCACTTAGTTATTTATAAATGAGAAATTTTAACTATGCTAGCCTACTTTACTTGTAAACTAACATGCACACACAGCATAATATAAAAGCAATAGAGAAACTAATTTTCAACTATTATGGCTTTTATCTCTAGTTGTCATCCGTGTGTTGTCATCCCAAGCTGCTGCCATATTTGGCCACCGCCACCGGGTCTAGCTGTCGCATCCATCTTGCTCCTTGTTCCGCTGCGCCTCTGGTCCTTAGAAGGTTCCACGCTTTGCAAGATTCGATCCGCGACATAAATAGAATTTTACATTTTGATCCTATATTCCATAAAAGGAATGTACATGTATCTAGATCAAAAATAAAATCCTAATAAAACTAAATACAGCTCCTGCTGTATTTGAATACAATCATGCACACACATTTAAATGCCCTTGACATGTCCAAGGGTCCAATCACACACATAATAACTAAAAGTCATAATAGTTGGATCCTGCATCCACAAAGTTAGCACATCCTACTATTAACCTGCCTAAATTATGTATGACATGTGCATAATTAAACTAAATACCAAATACACAGAGGCAAAACCCTAGCTCTGATACCAATTGTTGGTTGCTACTCGGAAAACCTATAGGTTCCACTGTACAAAAATTTTGTACAAAGGTCTGAACCTTTTCCTAGCTACCATGTGTTCTTTTAAATTAAATTTTGGATCGCCTGCGGAACTTAACACGTTTGATCCAAAACTTAATCTATTTTGTTATTTTAGGTTTTGACTTGGATCTCCTGCGGAACTTTACACGTTCGACCCAAGTCTCCTTAAGTTATTAATTCCATTAAATATTAATTTCCATAATTGGTTCCCAGTACTGACGTGGCGAGGCACAAGGCCTTCTTGGATATGGGAGCAACCACCACCGACTAGACAAAACCTTTTATAGAAAGCTAATATTTAATTTCCTAAAATA
Source organism: Zingiber officinale (assembly GCF_018446385.1). Lineage (NCBI taxonomy): Eukaryota > Viridiplantae > Streptophyta > Magnoliopsida > Zingiberales > Zingiberaceae > Zingiber > Zingiber officinale. Next base: position 154,313,766 of record NC_055992.1, on the reverse strand, counting down.
ACTTTAGGTTAACCAAAGAGAACAATCAAATCACAAGGAAAAGAAAAAATAAAAGAACACAGCATCGAAAAAACATATTCGAAATTCTAGAACGTAAGCCTCTTGTATTTGGTATTATTTCCATAAATAACTAGCATGATGCGGAAATAAAAATTACTAGTTATACCTTGTAGAAAAACCTCTTGATCTTCTACCGTATTCCTCTTCTAACCTCGGACGTTGTGTGGGCAACGATCTACCGAGATGAGAAACCACCAACCACCTTCTTCTCCTCCAAGCAAGGTTCGGCCACTAAAGGAAAACTTCACCAAGTAGAAAAACCAAAATACTAACCAAGCTCCAAGAGATGCTAGCTTTCTCTCCTTCTTCTTCTTCTTCTCCAAGTAGTATCCGGCCACCACAAGAGCTCCAAGGAAGGGAGAGAGGTTCGGCCACCACAAGAGGAAGAGAGGGAGAGGATGGCCGGCCACACCAAGGAACAAAAGAGGGAGAGAAAATAATAGAGGTTGTATCTCATGAAGGCACCCTCACCCCTTCTTTTATATTCCTTGGCCTAGGCAAATTAGGAAATTTAATTACAATAAAATTTCCTTAATTTTCCTTGACACGAATTAATTGAGAAAAATAAAATAAAATTTCCCAATCAACTTGTGATGACCGGCCACAATCAAAAGAGCAAATTAGGAGAGTTTCAATCAACAAATTAAAACTTCCTAATTTATTTCCGGAAATTTAAAAAAAAATAAAATTTCTCTTTAAAAATCTCTTCATGGTTAATAAAAGGAAATTTCTATAATTTTAATTTTATTATCATGTGAATAATTTTAAAGAGAAAATAAAATATCTCACCAATCTACAAATAAGGAAAGAGATCTAATCTCTTTCTTTAATCTTTTATAGATCTTTTATAAGAGAGATATTTTTAATTTAAATTCTCTTTAATAAATTATTTCTTCCACATAATAAAAATTAAAATTAAAATTCCTTTTTAATTTAATTTGGCTGACCCCCACTAGCTTGGGTTCAAGCTAGGGTCGTCCAGCCCTAGCTTGTTCCCAAGCTAGCTTGGCCGGCCCCAATTGGGTGGGTATAGAAGGTGGGTATAGGTGGGTATAGAACTCTATAAATAAGAGGCTACGATAGGGACCGAGAGGAGGAATTGGTTTTGGTCTCCCGATAAAATTAAGCATCCCGTGTTCGCCCTGAACACACAACTTAATTCTATCAATGACAATTCATTCCACTAGAGAACTATCATTGAACTACCGCACCAATCCCAAATTACATTTTTGGGCTCCTTCTTATTATGAGTGTGTTAGTCTCCCTGTGTTTAAGATATCGAATGTCCACTAATTAAGTGAGTTACTGACAACTCATTTAATTAATATCTAAGTCCAAGAGTAGTACCACTCAACCTTATCATCATGTCGGACTAAGTCTACCTGCAGGGTTTAACATGACAATCCTTATGAGCTCCTCTTGAGGACATTATCAACCTAGTATCTCTAGGACACAGTTTCCTTCAATAATCAACAACACACACTATAAGTGATATCATTTCCCAATTTATCGGGCTTATTGATTTATCGAACTAAATCTCACCCATTGATAAATTAAAGAAATAAATATCAAATATATGTGCTTGTTATTATATTAGGATTAAGAGCACACACTTCCATAATAACCGAGGTCTTTGTTTCTTTATAAAGTCAGTACAAAAGAAACGACCTCAAATGGTCCTACTCAATACACACTGAGTGTACTAGTGTAATTATACAGTCAAGATAAACTGATACCTAATTACACTACGACCTTCTAATGGTTTGTTCCTTTCCATTTTGGTCGTGAGCTACTGTTTATAATTTATAAGGTACTGATAATATCATCTTCTGTATGTGACACCACATACTATATTATCTACAATATAAATTAATTGAACAACTACAACTAAATGTAGAAAATTTGACCAAATGTGATCCTTTATTCATAATGAATGTTTACAAAGCTTAGGCTTTCAGTATACACTCCAACAGTTACAACTAAGAGGGTTGTTAATCCAGGGCGATGAAATGCGCACTAAGAAAAATCTCCTTCTATGAAGGCGGAGAAGCCTTTTACACTTTGGAAGTTCACTAGTTGCTTAGGAATTGCTTACACAATTGATTGCTTGAGTTGTGCTTAATTCCTAGCTCCAGGGGACCTTTTATAGCCCCTGGAAATTCTATCCCGAAGCTCCAAGGTGCCTCTATTGAGGGTCTAAGGCGCCTCCAAGCTAGGTCAGCGGATAAAACTTTATCCTCGCACGAACGGTCAACTTTGACTGTTGAAAGCGCCTTGAACAAGCCTTGAAGGCGCCTTCAAGTTGAAGGCACCTTCAAGACTGTTGAAGGCGCCTTGAGCTGGTTTTTCCAGCACAACTCCTTTTTCCAGCTCTTTTACGTTGGCTTCCGATGCTCCGATCTTTTGGGTGATTGCGGCCAACCGGAATAGGACTCACCCGAACCCAATTCCCGGCCTTCTCCTCGAGTAGCCTTCCGTCCCGGCTTAACGTCCTTTAACGCCGCGCACGCTCTTCACGCCCACCGGAGTACTCTTCCGCAGCTCTCTCATCCTTCGGACGCACCGAGCCCGTCAGCTCCCTTCCCGTGCCGTCCTTCTCACTAGCTGCGTCTTCCGCTCGACTTCATATGCTCCTAAGCTCCTGCACACTCAGACACAGGGATCAAACATAGCAGGACCTAATCAACTTGGTTGATCACATCAAAACACCCACGGGGACCAACAGTGATATATGCTCAAGGATGAGCGTTAAGAATAATGAAGGGTATGAGACCTTCGTTATTATGTTGTGAACAACGAGTGAAGTTGTAAATAACATTGGGTAACTCTTGAGGGAGAGAGTTTTTGATGTGTGCCAATAGGGGGAGAATGTGTGGATAAGTTAGGCCTTCATTACCTAAAGAAGGAGTTTGCCCTCTAGGAAAGGGGGAGAATGAAGGAAACCCTTATTCATACATTGGCATGAAGGAAGTTGAGGCTATGGGATTAGCCTAACTTAAAGGAGGTATTGTCAAACATCAAAAAGGGGGAGATTGTTGGTGCAATATTCCCTATGTCAAGGTTGACCTGGTTGACTGAGCTTGAATTGGGTCAAACTCGAGTCTTGATGTTTGAGTTTCGATGTTTGACAATACATGTAGACAACACATGGAGATTGTAGGTGTGATTGTTCATGTGGGGAGATTGTGAAGAAGAGTCAAGTAGGTCAAGGTTGACTGGATACTTGACTGGAAAATCTTGGTGAGTGAAGCCAGGTGAAAGTCCTAACTGGGAGGTTAGGCAGACTATAAAATCCTGGTGAGTAAAGTCAGGTGGAAAGTCTTAGTGAGTGAAGCTAGGCAGAAGAAAATCCTGGTGAGTGAAGCCGGGTGAAAGACCTAGTGAGTGAAGATAGGCAGAAGAAAATCCTGGTGAGTGAAGCCAGGTGGAAAGTCCTAGTGAGTGAAATTAGGCAGAAGAAAATCCCGGTGAGTGAAGTCAGGTGAAAGTCCTAATGAGTGAATCTAGGCAGTAAGGAAAGTCCTAGTGAGTGAAGACAGACAAAGGAGAAGTCTTAGTGAGTGAAGCTAGGCAGAAGGGAAGTCCTGGTGAGTGAAGCCAGGCACAGGAAATCCAGATGGGTCAAGGTTGACCAGACATCTGGTGGAAGTCCAAGTGGGTTATGGAGGACCGGACACTTAGCACGAGGAGAAAAGTCCAAGTGGGTCAAAGGGATTGACCAAACACTTGGTGAGGGAATCCTAACAGGTCAAAGGTGACCGGATGCTAGACATGATGTACCAACAGGTCATGGTTGACCGGATGTTGGTTTAGGTGACTTTGGACTTGGTTTTGGGCAAAAACTTTGAGCTGGATCGATCAGCCGATCGATTGGGTCATGCCCAATCGATCGGCTGATCGATTGGGTGAGTCCCCGTGACAAGCCTCCTCCCAATCGATCCACTGATCGATTGGGAGAAGCTTGCGATCGCACAGAATGGCACTGGATCGATCGGTCGATCGATTCAAAGCCTCCAATCAATCGACCGATCAATTGGGAGTCGCGATTCTGTGCGATAAGCCCTGGATCGATCGGTCGATCGATCCGGGAAATTCTCGAGAGCACAGAGGCACTCTGGATCGATCAGCCGATTGATCCAAAGCCTCCCCAATCGATTGGGAGCAATCCAATCGATTGGGATTTGACCGTTGGCGTCGTATTTAGCTGTTGGCGAGCATTTCTCTCAGCAGTTCTTCCACATCTTTGATTCTTTCTCCACAACGACTTCACAGCCACTTCTCCACAGCTCTCACCGCTAGTTCTTGAAGATTCTTGGAGGCTTGTGCTGGTGCACGTCCAAGTTAAGAGGCAAGGAAGAAGTTAGGGTTAGGGTTTCTTGTGCAAACTTGTAAGATATCATTGTATTTTGTTTCCCTTTCCTTTCTTCTTGTACTGAGAGCTTGTAAGTCTTCTCCACCTTTGGTAGTTACCGTAAAGGAGTGTTTTTCATAGTGGAGGGTGAGTGAGTGTGTGGATCCTTGGATTAGTCACCTCTTCTTGAGGTGGATACCAAGTAAATCCCTAGTGTTAGCGTTGAGTGTTGTTTCTTTGTATTTTCTGCTGCATTTCACCACAAGAAACAAGCAACGACGAGAACGAGATCCCGCCGAGCTATTCACCCCCCCCCCCCTCTAGCTACATTTCAGTCCCAACAAACTTATCAAAGGGTGAGATTTAGTTTGATAAATCAATAGACCCGATAAGTTGGGAAATGATATTACTTATAATGTATGTTGTTGATTATAGAAGGAATCTGTGTCTTAGTTATCTAGGTTGAGAACGCCCCCAAGAGGAGCTCATAAGGATTGTCATGTTACCCTTGTAGTGATGCCCTTCGCTTATCCCGCTCATCCAAAGGTTGTCGGATCTCGTAGAGTGTCAAGCGAACACTCCTCTACACGTATCCACACAGACAAAAAGGTGGAGAGAATAACTTAGAGTGTGCTAGCACCCTTGAGAAGTCTCGGCAATGGAGGATGAGAGGGAGAGAAAAACTAGAGAGGAAGAATAAGAAGTGAATGAGCACACCATGCAATTCATTCACACACCTAAAGTGGTCGGCCACTTAATTGGGGTTTAATACCTCCATGGAACACCAAGAGTCATAGCTCTTGGTCTTCCTCATGAGGTGGCACACAATGATGTAGCCTTGATGATGTGGAACATCATCATTGGCTGGCCCCATGCCAAGTCACAATGAGATGACATTTGGTCAAGTCAAACTTGACCCTTCATCTTCCCTCTCAAGTCAAGTCAAACTTGACCTTTTTATCTCCCATGGTTGATCAAACCTAACCTTTGATTCAAGTTAATTTAATTTAATGAATCTCTATTCATTGAATTAAATTGACTCAATGAATCATAGTCAAAATTAGACTTATTCAACACATGAATCAAATTGAGTCCAACTCAATTAGTCTAATTTGGATTACTCTTAATCCAATTTGGTTCATCATATGAACCTAATCCTCTTGGTCCATCATATGCACCTAATCTTCATCTAATTGCCCTTTGTGTATGACCCTATAGGTTCTTGTAACGTTGGCAATGCTCCTAAACCCATTTAGAAATATAAGAAATGAGCGGTATCTAGCAACACATCATTACTACCCAAGTTACAAGAATGTTGAGATCCAACATCACCTTTGTGACTACTAATTGTGACTCTTATAGTATGTGGCAATGTTCTTCTATCATTGACATCTAAATTGATCAATTGAGGCATAGACCGTGTCATCCTCTAATCAATTTATGTCTTGAACTCCAAGTAGACTCACTCTAATCAAATGAGCTCAATATCTCATATTGACTCATTTGGGCATGGCCATGCACTTAGTGGTCTCACTCTATCAAGAATCATGATGTCACTCCCATCATATAGGAGGGATAGATCTCATCTACATCACTCACATCCCTCCGCATAATTTGTTATATACCCAGTAGTCGCCTTTATAGTCCACCCATTTACGGGTGACGTTTGACAAAGCTAAAGTATGCAACTCCTTATGTAGGGAACCATGGTGATTTTAGGTCCAAGGACTGATAATCATATTAATAGTCACATGAGAAAGTATATGACACTCATATAACGATCCATGATACTTTCTCATGGCGGGTCATTCAGTATACATTCTCTAATGCATACCCATGTGTCAACTTGATATCTAATATCCATGACTTGTGAGATCAAGTCATCGAGTTGACATACATGCTAGTCTCAGCGCATTAACATTGTCCCTGAATGTTAATACTTGACTAGGAATGATTAAGAGTAGTGTTCTCTATATCATCTCACTATCGATTCAACCAATCAATTGATATAGATAAGAATCTTCTACTCAAGGACGCTATTATACTTAGTTATTTGGCACCAATATAAGTAAGTATAATAACCATTACGAAATACCTTTATATATATATATATATAGGAATATGATACATAGAGCCCATACAACAATCATCATATAATTGGCTCTAGGGCTCTCACTTACAACAAGAATGTTTGCCAACCAATATAATCTAAAAGTGCCTTTGACTTTTTATAAGAAAGTACATTGGTATATTCTCAACAATTGTATAGAAGTTAACTAATATAGGAAGTACATTATTACATTATGTAATTTTATTGTTTATATTTCATTATAAAATTGTAATTTAAATATTTATTTATGCAACTAACATCTACAATTTCTATTATATAAAGTTCATTCAAATCAACTTCTACAATATCATAAGAGAGATTTTTCACAGTAGTTTAGGGATAGAATGATAAAGTTAAAGAATATAACAAATTTAGAGATCACAAATGAGTTATACTATTTAGAAATGAGATATGATGTTGAAGTTCAATTATATGATGCCTGCATTGTAAACGGTATTCGATATCATACAAGGTCCCGTGATTCTCGCAGAACTACTTAGAATAGTAGGGTTAGTGTATCATCATTTGATGATGATGACAATTTGAAACTTTTTTTGGAGTGTTGAAGGATGTTATTCAACTATATTACTCTTTCAATTATAAAGTATAATTATTCTGGTGTGAATGGTTCCAATGTAATCCCCAAAAAATTAATGGTTGAAGAGTTTGATCTCTTATGTATTGACATTTCTAAAATATGGTACGCTGATAACTTATTCATTTTGGTCAACCAAATAAACCAGGTTTATTATTTAAATGATATAAAGCATGGAGTTCATTAGAAGGTAGTACAAAAGGTTCAACACCGAAAAATATATGAAGTAACTGAAGCTGATGGCGTATTTGAAGAAATTGAATCCAGAAATAATTTCAATATTGAGACTAACCAAGATATTTCTATAGGATCATTGCGCTAGGGGGATAAATAATGCTCGTGGCTTTCACGTTTATTTCAAAACTTTCGAGAGATAAGCAGTAGCTGAATAAAGAAATGAAAAACACAATGCTAACAAGTCCAAGATTTACTTGGTTATGAGCCTGTGACGACTCTTACTCCAAGGCCCGTACTCGTTGAATGATTTCAATGGATAATCACTATCAGTTCAAAATAGTATAAGTAGAAATTTACAACTTTTTAAGAACTAAAATAAATTAAATATACCGATGATCTATAAATTTGAAGAATCGAGCCTTCGGTCATCGAAGTTGCGTTTGGGCATTGTAGAAGCATTTTCTGAGTAGCACGTAGGAGAGAAAGATGATTGGAATGATATGTGGAAGGTGTTGGTCGAATCCTCCTTTTATAGGCTCTTTCGAGCACCTGGATCCCCTCTTGGGTGCCTGGATTGTGTTAACACGGTGAGCTCTCGTCAAAACTTCATCCATGAAGTTTATCTATGTCTGAGCACTCGAACCGTCTTCGGGCGCCTGGACCACTGACGTGGATCGATCGATAGTTATGCTCCAGCTCAGTGTGTCAATCAAATTTTGGCCGTCCGAGCGCCCGGAGCACCTCCGAGCACCCGGACCACCAAGGTGCTTGGACAGGCACCCATCAAGGCTACCGCTTCTCTAAAGCATGCCCGAGCGCTCGGAGTAGCTCTGGGCACTGGGATCACCTCCAGGCACCCGGACTGTCTTTTCCATCACTTTACTTTTTGTAAAAAAGAGTTGGTCTAGACAATAAATAATATATATAAAGTGTGTATTTGAGAGCCTCTAGACTGTCCGATCCTGACTTTGAGTTTTGCTAAAAGTCTAGGTCGGACCGACATCTATTGTTCCCTCTTCGGGGAACATGCTCTCACCTATTCCTCTCAAGAGAGATTATCTTTTGCCAAATTAGTTCTCTAGACCATCTAAACATTTGCTCAGCGTCTGAGACATCAGGACTTCATGTTAGACGTCCGATCCCCGACCCATCCAGTCTTTTGCCTGGTGTCCGGGACCCCTAGGACTTTCACCTAACATCCTCGACTTTAGGATTTCACCCAACGTCCTCAACCTGCTAAGTCTTTGTCCAGTCTCCTGAACCAAGATTTCGTTATCTAACTATAGCTAGAACTTTTCACTTGCCTAATCGTAGCTAGGACTTTCCACCTACCTAACCTTAACTAGGACTTTCCTTTACCTAAGATCACTTAGGACTTTCCTGCACACTCAGTTCAACTTGTTAGAATAACAACACAGCTTAACTTTGATCCTTTGCCAATATTAAAATACAAGTTTGATTAGCTGGTGCTTCTAGCACCAACAATTTCATCTAATGAAGTAACTTCAGTAGTTGGTGAAAACTTAGAAATATCCCAACTTTGTAGATTAGATGTTGAGCATTGACATAAAAATATGTCAAATGCATGAGTAGAGCTAGCTAGGGACGCTCAATGTTTTCTTAATGATGAGGATGAAGATACTAAAATTGATAGTGATACAGATGATGATAATGATTAATTTTTATTTACATGGTATTTATGTTTTTTTATTTTTAATTCATTTATATAAGATAAATTAAGTTTCATTACTTATAGATATCTCTATATATTGATGCATATTGTTGATCTATATATGATGAATATGTGACAGTTATGTCGCCCAAGAGGATTAAGCAACTAGCAATTCAACAGGCACCTGATGATGATAGTTTTCCTAGTGATTAGTTATTTTATATTTAAATTATAAAATTTTTATTTAGTTTTCTATTTATTTAAGTATTTCATTTGTTAATTGCTAACATTTTTTAATTTATAGGTTGATTGCTACGTAAGGAGACACGTGGCACAATTCCGATCGGCTACAACGCAGATCAATGAATAGGGTAAATTATCCGTTACTTTTCATCATAGCGACGGGTATCCAATTGGCCTAAACATAACTTTATTTATAACAGAGTTAGGTCTTTCAGTAAAGAAGTTTGCTCCATTACAAGCTAAGAGTTAGAAGCACGTCCTTGCAAATAATAAAAGAATGATATGTGATCGATTATCAGTAAGTACTATTGGGGTTGCAAGATTGCAAATAGTCTCATATTAAAAATGCATGGGAAAGATCATTGATTTATAAGATAAAGATATCTCCATTGATATGAGACCTTTTGGGTAGACCCTAAGAGTAAAACCATGAGGGCTTAGACCCAAAGTTGACAATATCATACCATTATGGAGACGTCTAAACCCCTTTTCGATTTTTCAATTGGTATCAAAGCGAGGTCGCTTTTCACCGGACTAACCGTTGGAAGAAGCATGAGCCAGAGTCATGATCCAAGATCAAATCATGTGGGTGAAACCTTAAACAAAGTAGGGGAAGCCCTGAGCAGGTCAATGACCTGATGCTTGAGGAGAGACCCTGAGCAGATCAAGAGTGACCCGATTCTAGAGGGGAGACCCTAAGAAGGTCAAGAGTGACCCAATGCTTGAGAGAGATCCTATGGTCCTTTGTTTGAGGGAAAGATTGTTGTGGTTGCAAGGTTACAAACATAGTCTCACATTGAAAACATATGGGAAAGATCATAGATTTATAAGAGAAAGATATCTCCATTGGTATGAGGTCTTTTGGATAGAGCCCAAGAGTAAAACTATAAGGGCTTAGGCCCAAAGTGAATAATATCATACCGTTGTGGAGATATCTAAATCCCTTTTCGATCCTGGGATTACATGTGTTCTCTATTTAAATTAGAGGCATTTCAGATAACTCATTCTATAACAAATTTATTTTTTATATAAAAATTTAATTATTTATTCTATACTAATGTTTTATTTATACAAAATTTTGTGTTGTAGAAATGATCTTCAACAAATGCTGAAAATAGAGGCAAACTCCCATATAATCATCGCAGAGGTTCTAAATCATTTATTCAATATAGTTACGATAGTATAAGTACTCATTTTATAGTTATCGTATATTGTTTATTGATTAAAATATTAACACATTATTTTTTTTTTTAGATTGATCAGTCACGGAGAAAAGATTGGATTAGTGTCTTTAATGGAACTCATTATAGCTCGTCAAAATGGTGGATTGGGGAGAGGCTGAAACTGCATACGTATGCTATGACCTTATTTAGTGAATTTATTCTTAACTATGCATAATTATTTTTTATGATATTTTTAACATTTTTGTTATTTCTAGGATAATATGGTGAGACTACATGATGAGTATATTCAAACACAAAAAAAATATAGAAAATAACATCGATGTAGTCCAAATTACGGATACAGTTTGTGATTAGATTAATGATACTCATTCTATTATCTATTTGTCGTGTTTGGCACAATTTTGTCAATATAGGATATAGCTTGTTAATGAAATAATTTCAATAAGATTAGAGATTATATCAAACACTTGTACGTCAAATCTTACCAAACATGTGATTTTGTTACTAATTTTAGCAAGATTCATGTTTGCACCTCTCGTTTTGATTATCTTTGATCCTTGAATTAAATTTTTCATAACTTGGTATTTTTATTGTCGAGCTACATCAAGTCTTCAATACTCGTTCTGAATACATTAGAAAACTTGAAAGTGGGTTGATGTAGTGATGAAGGGGGGCCCATCAAGTGTGGGTCAAGAGTGGAGATAGCAGTCTGCATGGAGGTCAAAGTCAAGACGATTAACACCATGGAACCAACAAGCTCACCAAAGATCGACCGAGCAGAGGTCCACTGTAGTTGTCAGTCGGACATGAAGTGTCCGATCGACAAGTAGCTTGTCCGAGCAGAGCACCCGTGCGGCCAAGAGCACTATGCCGAGAACATCAGATGTTCATCATGAAGTGGAGGAATGCTAAGGCGACCAAGACGCTGGCCTGGTCGGGCGAAAACAATCAACTAAGCTAAGGGATTATGGAGCGGACCGGCTGAGGTCGACAGGGCGGGGATACTTGGCCAAGTGGCTCCTCCGCTCAGCCAATCAGTGGGATCCCTTTCATATCCCTTGATATCCCTTTGGGAGGTAATGCCGCTGACAACAAGACATGGTCAACCGGTAGATCGTATGACGGAAGCTTCCACTGTCGCATAAGAGATGTATATGTCTTGTTAAGGTATAGTGTTAGAGACACTTTTTTGACAGGTCCTTTCATAGGACAGTTAGGGAAGCGTGCCCACCTTGAGATGCATGCACATCGCCCATGAGGGTGTTATATAAAGGGAGGTCTATGCACCGGCGGAGGTAGCGTTATTCACTATTCATGCTTGTACTTACTATTGCTCTATTCCTTCCATCTTTCCGATAACAGCCTTTAGATTCGGAGGGCCAACGCCGAGTACCCCTTTCCTGGCTCGGCATTGATGGTTCTTGTGTCGTAGAGCGATGCGAGATTTACATCCAGTCAACACAGAAGTCACATCCCCAGCTAACCATCTCCATAATTTTCAAACAGAATCATAGGTCAAAGTCAGTTAGGTCCACTTCTTCAGATATCATCTCATCTAGATCAACTAACGTAGTATTGCGTGAAAAACTTGAATCCACCTAGCAATGACTAGAAGGCAAAGAAGAAGAGTTAGCAAACATCCGAGTTCGGTTAGCAAGCACCCAAGATCAGTTGGCATTAATGAGATCAAGATAAGATATGTTTGAACAAATTCTTAATCGGTTGGCACATGAAGCATTACAATCCTTGATCCATGATTCCTCTTCAGCTCCACCCCTCCTCCTCGACCTTAGAGTTATGAATTTCTAAGTGACATTGTTGTTAAAGTTGTGAATTTGGATGTGAACTTTATTTGTTGTGTTACTTGTTGTTAGAGTTGTGAACTTGATGATGTTTATGTTATGAACTTGTTGTTAGAGTTGTAAACTTTATTTGTTGTGTTACTTGATGATGTTTATGATGTGATTTTGATGGTGTTTTGTGAATGTAATGAAGTATGAGTTGTAAATTGAATGTTGTGAGTTGTAAATTTTGTGAATGTTGTGAGTTTGTTTGTGAATTGTAAATTTGCATGCAGGATATGAATCTAAATAAATAAAATTATTTTTAAAATATATATATGGTTAGCGACGAATTTATCCAAATTCGTACTAATCCTTATATCGTAATTGTTATGAGAATTTATCATAATTGTCAGCAAAGTTTTTTTTTTTAAAAAAAAAGGTTAACGGTGAATTCTAATATATTTTTCGTTAACAACTGATTTTAACAACAAATTATTTTAATATTCAGGCTAAAACCAGTAAATGCTAGTGATGAATCACTCATACATTGTCGCTAACATTTACTAGTTAGCGATGAATCAAGAGGCTAAATTCATCGCTAACCGTGGTGTAGTTTATTATGGCAATCTTAGCGACATTTATGTTATGTCATTAAAATTAGCAACTAAAATATTTACTTTCATTACTAAATATGATTTGCGACATGCTCATCGCAACGATGTTAGTGACGAATATTTATCATCGTGAATTACTGTTAGCGACAAAAACACATATGTTAGCGACGAAATGATTCGTTGCTAAATAATGTTTTTTCTGTAGTGATCGGATCCATGAGGCATACTTCCATATCCCAATCTATCGTAGAGAATGTCATTAATTTGGTGAGTTTAATTTAAAGTTATATAAGAAAATTTTTAATTGATTATCAAACTTGTATAATTTTGGGCCAACTTTTTTTTTATATGCAGGAACATTATCTAGCTAGACAACTGATTTGTTGGGAAGTATTTAACAAGACTCATAAGAAAAAAGATGACATATTTGTCGATCCTCGATCCCAGACCATAGACGTAAAAATATTAACTTTATTACATTTAACCGTTAACAATGATTATCTTTAATATATAATTGTATACTATATATTAATCATATACTTTTCTTCACCCAGGAACAAGTTACAAATAGAGTGTCCCAAACATTACAACCATCAGTATATGGAGGGGAGTCACAGCCTCTATCCACCCAGATCATAAATGATATTTATTATGATGTTGTCAATAGTAGAACAAATAATTCCACCTTCTATGGCCTTGGCTTCTAGGCTAAAGTAGTTTATGATCGTTTGAGGACTCCTAAGAGCCGTCCTAGTTCTGCTTCTTCTAGTAAGGTGCAGTCGTTAAGACAAGAAAATCAAAAACTAAGGGATCGACGGTCCACAATGGAGCAGACGATGGTCACTCAGGCAGCAAGAGATGATATTGCTTTGGCCGAGATGTGAGCAGTCATTGCTTAATGGACCCAATCATAGTATCATCTTGAGTTACAGGAGACTCAAGACCCACAGAACCCTATTAATTAGCTCATTATGAGGTTTGTTCAACTACAACTTAGTTTTTTATCACACATAATCATGTAAAATATATTTATTCGATTTTGATATTATAATCTGGTTATTTCTAATTTATTACATTTTCTTAGGAATATTTTATCCCTATGAATGATATATTCATCAGCATATCAGATATCCAAAATATAATCTAGGTACGTTTTTTTATATAAAATTAGTTATATATATTACATTTTTACCGTATGATTCTAAAAATAATCTATCATATTTTATTTTCTACGGATTTGATAGGATAGCTCATAGGATTGTAATTTGAATGTCTTTTTAGTGGATTTGTATTATAGTATGAATACTTTATTGAGAATTTTATCATGGTATTTAGATTTTTGGTATATCTATTGGATTTTGGATACTGTAGTATGGATATTTGGATATTATATTATGGATTATGGACATTGTTTATGGAGTTAATTTGTTTGTGTATCGATTGTGATGTCTATTGCATTAATTTATGTTTGTAAATGGTGTGTTGTTTGTGATGATTTATTTTGATATGGAAAATGTAAATAAGATAGTTTCGAAATTTGAAAAAGGTTTTATAATTTTTTTATATTTAGCCACGGAATTATAGTTTTAGTTGTTAAATATCAATACGGAACAATGATTTGTTATAATAACTATCGACGAAAAAATAATATTTCATTAATAATTACCGACGAAAAACACCATTCCATCAGTATTTAACGGCAGAAGCACAATTCCATCGTAAAATTAGTGATATCGCATGGTAATTAATTCTAATAATCAATGACGGAATGATATATTTTCTATGGATAGTTTTCCCTTCATAAAATCTGTAGTTAATATAGCGACGGAAATAACTATACTATTGCTTGTTAATGACAGTTAGTATTAATGGTGGAAATGAAGTTTTAGTCATTATATTAACTACGGATTTTCAATTCCGTCATTATCTTCTTCGTGGAAATGAACTCCCGTCGCAAATTCCGACGGATATCATATTCCGTTAGAACAAACTGTTTACGACGCAATTTTTTACAATGGCCATTATTCGGTAGCTATGAACATATAACGATCGAATAGCGACGATCAAATAGCGACTGAAATAATTTCCTTCGTTAGAAGTGATTTTTTGTTAGTGTTTGTTGCAGAAACCCTAACATGGTCTGTAAAAGCAAACATGGAGGTAAGTAAAAACTGGAGATAGCTCCTAGCTAACAAAAGCCAAAGCCAAAGCCAACACACTGGATCTTATCCTCTCAAAATCTCCATCAATGACACGGAGAGTGGCCCCTTCCTGCACACACAAACATCCAAACTCCCTCAACTCATACTCAGGCATCCAAAGTCTGTAGCTCGTATACATACTCATGCATGCATGCATGAATTTATTTAACTGAAGATCATTCCAAGGTTTGTGTTGGAGTTAAGTACCCAATTAAACTGTCATTATACTCTAGCTCTCGTGCAAATACGTCCTCATGAGTGTTATATCATTTTGACTAGATTCGGTAGGTGCTATACAGTTAAGATCCGGAGTTATTTGCCACTCGCACACAGGCCTATCTGCACGTGTTACTTCTGCCTATATTCATAATATACCTGATCAACAAGAACCGGAGGAGCTACTGCTTTGTTTCTATCTTATCTATAAATTAAATAACATTTGTCAGAATACGAACATGCAGAAAGAGGACTCGCGTTAAGTTTCATGTGTTTTTTTTACTTTTTTTGGGTAAAAATAAAAGTGCCCGAAACATTCTATAAACATCCTTAATTTTTTTTAAGAAAATAAGGATACGCGTACATTTTTTTATTTTTATTTTTTAGAAAAATATATTTTTACTAGAAAATGATATTTGGTTTGTATTTTTTATCCATATTTTCTAGAAAATTAGATAGAATTTTTTGAAAAATAAAGATTGTCTAAAGTCATTTTCTATTTTATAGAAAAAACATGTTTTTCAAAAAATGAAAATGAAAAACATACAAACCAGATCTATAACTATTTTAAAACGATGTTAATAAAATTTAGATAATTTTGATCCTAAACTCACAGTAACACATGTTATAGCAATAACCCATTAACTTTGTACCATGAATAATTTTTACACAATATAAATTTTAAATCCTAAACTCGACCTAAAAATATAGTAAAAACTATTCGGTAACTTTTACAATAGCACCCGAACAAAGGATATTTTCTTTGCTTTTTATTAAAATAATGTCTTTTATAATTTATAAAATTAGAAATGCCTTTTTGTTTTTGAAAAAAAAAAAAAATTCTCTCTTCCTTTCAAATTTGATGGCGGTAGTGTAAATGAAGTAGATTCTCCGGCATATTCAAATGGCCGAAACAGACATGAGAGCGACTCTACCGGTACAAAAATACAAGCATATTCCTCACTTCGAGAATTTTTGTTTGTGGTTGGGGATTATTTTAATAGAGCAAAATGTCCTAGTGCAGTGCTAAACGATCCGTTGCAATTATAACTGCGGGTTTCCTATTGATTTGGAAGAGCATGAAGACAGAAAGCATAGTGAGAGTGTTATCATCACTGCCGTCCCAATTCATCGAGGAACTCCCCGCTCAAAAAAACACACACCAACCCTTCGTGTCCTCATCGACGGCAACGCCAAACCAATCAGCCACTTTCTTCCACAGCCATGTCGAGCTCACGTGATATGTCATCATGCCCTAGATAGATAGATAGATAGGTAGAAAGAAAGACAGCTAGCTGCGTCGTCTTTTTCCACCTACATTTGGATCGTCACTGCAAGTACATGGCCTCCACCGAGCTCCAAACTGCAGCGCCGTACTCCTCCATGTTGAACTGCAACAGCGCCGCGGCGGCGGCGGCGGCGTCGCCGGTGTAGGAATAGCTCTCCGGGTGATCAACAGTAGTGCAGCCGCTGGGGTTTTGATCGTCCGTGTTGATGCTGCTGGTGCCGACCAAGTCGGGGAGGGTGAGGTCGAAGTTGCCGTATTGGGATGGGAGCGGGAAGAGGATCTGGGGCTCGGTGATCGGGAGGGGTAAGAGAACAGGGGAAGCCTCGTCCAGAGAGGGAGGAAAGCCGCCGGTGCAATTCGCGGCCGGCTTTCTTCTCGCTCTCCTCGGCGCCTGCGCGACGATCAAGCCGGAGAACTTCTTCTTCAGCTTGGTGTTCCAGTAGTTCTTGATGTCGTTGTCCGTCCTCCCGGGGAGATGGCTGGCGATCACCGACCACCTGCTCCCGATGCTCGCGTAGAGGTTGGCGATTATCCAATCCTCGTCGCCGGAGAAGCAACCGTGCTTGATGTTGGGCTTCAAGTAGTTAAGCCATCTCAGCCTGCAACTCTTCCCGCACCTATTGAGCCCTAATTAACCAACAGTAGCAACAAATTAACATTAAACATTAATATAATCGCGATATATATATATATATATATATATAGAAACACACACATCGAACTAGGCAATGGCATTGAACAAAATGATCGATCGACTAATTACTACCAGCTCTACGAGGGAGAGTGATCCAGTTGCCACCATGGCCATGCTTCTCTATGTACTCTTTGAGCTGTTTGTCTTCCTCCGGCGACCAATGCCCTTTCTTCACGCTTGCTTTGTCACAGCAAGGAGCCCTCCCCATCCTTCTTCCCTAGCTAGCTCTTAATTAATTACCACACAACATGAGTATATATAAACATCATATATATATTTATATATCAGAGTTGGTAAATGAATATGTATATATAAATTGATATATCATTCCATGAATATCCTAGTGTTATGGGTGTTTGGTTTGAGAGAGAGAGAGGATGGAGATGTAGGTTAAGTATGTACGCAGTCTGACAGCACGTGCGTGGATTCGGTATGTGATTGCGGCTATTGATGAAGTAGGTGCAGCATTGGTGATCAGCTGAGTACTGTTAATTACTTCCTCTCGTACGTTACATATCGGCTCATCTTAAAGTTACCCTTTAAGATATTTATCACATTTGAAATTCAAATTTTAAAGGGACGCGTTATATTATTTAGGGTTTACTCGTGAAGCCGTGGGTAGTCGGCCTGCACGTGGCACGGTCAAAAGTCAAATTGAGCTGTGAGCCCCACTTAGTCAAGAGAGGGCCCAAGCTAGGTTAAGCCAAGCCCGAGTGTAACTTGACCTCGTTGCTCGGCTTGACTAAGCAATCTGACCTCTAGTAGAATTAAGTCTAACCTCTAAGTATTTAGTCACTCCCGGCTTCGGGACCACGATGACTCGATATCTCACGCTTGACTCCTAGACCACGATGACTCCATGCCTCACTCCCAACTTAGCGACCACAATGACTTGGCACTTAAGTCCCAACTCCATGACCACTACAACTCGACGCTCAACTCCCGACAATGGAACCATTACCACTCGGCGCTCAACTCCTAACTCCGGTATGCCAATATCACTCGACACCTATGTAAGGAGGATGGGTGATCAATTGAAGACATGGAAAACATGTGCAAGTGATACATCCCCTCAATCTAAAAGTGGTTACGTGGGCCTACACTTTGGGGGTGACATGGCACCTCCTTTATCCGAACGTGGAGAAAGTGAAGGATGTGGGTTCCATTTCCTCCGCTAGGGTAAGGGTATAAAAGAGAGCCAGTTCCCGCAGGCGCAAGTATCCTCTCACAATTCTGGCCACTTCTTTACTAGGAGATAGCACTTCTTCTTCATGCTTTGATCATCGAATTCTGACTTAAGCGTCGGAGTAGCTACGCCAAAACCTGTCTTTGCCTCAATTCTAACTCTCTTTTACTATGGTAGAGATTTGACTCGAAGACCTCTGACCCGTCACCAGCCACCTCCATAGCGGTTCCCTCATCCTTGATCTCGGATTAGATCAACTCACATTCTATTGTTTAGGGTTTACTTGTGTGTGCTGTGTATATTAATGGACAAATGCTAGTGTATTTATTTGTTGTTATCATATTATATGTGATTTTAGACGTTATCAGTGTAATGGTTTGAGCATAAAAAAAAAATCTTACAAGCATTTGAATTGCCATTTACTATTGATCCCATCTGAAAGTGGCGAAATGTAAACTATCGATGAGCTAGCTTAGAGGTTGACTGGAAGAAGACTTTGAACTAGGAATGCTTGTAGGAAAAAGCAGGAGGAAGAAAATTGTCAATAAGCAGGCCAGGGGTCCCTAGTGCGACTACTCCGACGATCAAGATAGAATCCTGGGAAGAAGAAGAACAGTGGAATATCATAAGAAGGGTGGTAGACTCTCGTGTTGGTGTAAGTTGTACTAATAATCTAACTTAAGTTTTGATAAATGACAAGTGTATTAAAGTTAGAGTGTTTATGGTATAACTAATTTACCAAGTGTACAAGAGTTGACGGATCTGTAGGACCTGACATCAGGCTGAAATTCAGCTAGGTCCGTGGGACCTTATATCTGGTGTGAAGTCCAGATAGGTCAAGGAATGACCTGATATTTGATTAAAAGTCTGGTTGGGTCCGCGGAACCTGACAATCAGGATGTCCAGTTGGATCTGCGAACCTGACATCTAGCAGAAAAACCTAGTGGGTCAAAGACAAATCAAGCGACTACAGTTGGTAAGTAAAAGGTAAGCAACTGGAGGAGAGATCCAATGAGGACGCATTCTAGGTAAACAACTGGAAGAAGAAGAACAGTGGAATATCATAATCTTCGCACATACCTATGCCAGCGGAAAGAGACCCCTTTTATAATACCTCTATAATCTTCGCATTTAATGAGACATCACATCATTGCTAGACAATATGTTTAATCACCATGCATTCACTATATCCAACAGTCTCATCATAGATATGGGAGAGGAGTATTTCGTATATGTGCAAAGATACAATCCCTTTGATTCTCTGACAAATCCATGTGTCGTATTAATGGTGAAATGGTCTCATGGACAAAAATATCTACTGGGTTGCTAGTCATTTGACTCATCGATAGGAAGACGAGATGAGAACAGAGAGCTCAATCTCTCATTTGGGGTGACTCAGCCATGATAGTATCCTAATGGGAAGCTGGGCCCTTAGGAAGTCCGGTCAGAGATATCCGATCATTCTGTGATGGGAAACAGTGTCCCGATAGCATTCAAGTGAGTTGAGTCCTTGAGACATCCGACCGAAGATATCCGATCAACGTGTGATAGGGAGCAGAGCCCCGTAAATAACTAATCGGGGAGTTGGGCCCCCATAGGTATCTGAGTGGGGAGCTTGGCTCTTTGGATGTCTGATTGGAATTAGCCAATCGAGGTGTGATGGGGAGCAGAGTCCCATAAGTAGTTGATTGGGGATCTGGATCCCAATGGTTTTGAGCGGGGAGCTCAACCCCTGGGGGTCCGATCTGCATACTAGCTGATTGGTGTGGGGAGAGTTTACCAGGTAGGTTACTCGAGCTGACCTACCTTGGACTTTGACTACCACATACTCCGACCCATTGACCTTTGGACCCCGCTAGCTAGGGATTGCTCATCATCCGTCATATCGCAATCCTCCCCTTCGAATCTAGTCAAAGGAGGCATGAGACCGACTAACTAGACCCTCACAAGTTTTAGTTTTCCAATCAGCTCACTTGTCCTAGCTGATGTCACTCTACTGAGCTTACTGTTGATGTCATCCATCTCGAAAAGGGGTGTGTCAGGCATCATAAATGCATGATAATGGGCGATGATACACGTGATGGCATATCATGATGATGATTTTCTTGTCATAAATGTCCTTTCCTATGGTACCGCCACGTGGTCCACCCATTCCCAGATTTTAATTCTTGAACAGACATCTGACGATTAGGTTTCTTGTAGTTTTGTCTCCTTGATCAAACGACTGTGGTGATTAGCCCACCTTCTTTTGTCGCTCACATGTTCTCTAGTGGTCGCTATTCGTAGTTTCTGGCGATTTTTCCCTTAGGTTTCGACTTTCTTCGTTTGTAAGTTTCTCCCTAACTCTTCATGACTTTTTTGAACCATGGCCCTCAACGCCCCCTGCACATTCTATATACCTCCACCCTTTCTGATATCAACGGTAGGGACCTAGGCTAGATTAGGCTCACTTTTAAGATCCTTACAGACTATCACATAATCATCCCCAACGGCCAACACTCTTGATCGACCTCATCTTCCTCCTCTTAGTTATATTACTTTCTTCAAGGACCAATTTCTAGAAGGTCTTCGCTTTCCCATTCCTAATTTCTTTATTGAGATATCCTAATATTTTTATATTCCTCTTAAATAGTTAACCTCAAATTCCATTCGATTATTGTGTGGGGCTGTCATCCTTTTCCGATTGTACCGCATCCCCGTCACCCCTCGTGATTTTTACTACTTATATTATTCTAAGAAATCAAAGATGGGGGTTTTCATTCTTCAAGCTCGATTAAAGATTGTCTTTTTTGACAAGATACATTCTTCTAATAAGGGATGGAAGTCTTATTATTTTTTCATCCGACCGGTCTTGCCCGTATCTTGGTCGATCGGCTAACAAATGGATTTGCCGCCATTTTGAGAGTTGGGTGATTACTGTTGGGAGTCTACTTTTGTTTCAACATTGAGACATTGGTCGGCCTGAAGTTCAACATCCATAAACTATTCCAAGAGGGTGTTCTCTACATATTTGGGTGAGTCCTATCAAGGTCAGACTGTCCTTCACTTTTGGTAAAGAATGCAACCTTAATCATATATTATAGATAACTAAGGTCCTTTCTCCTTTTTGCAGTTAGGACCATGTGGAAAGCCTCCGTGGGTGATAGACTGAAGTTTGACAAGGACAAGCTAAATCAGCGTGGAGAAGCCAAGCTAGAAAAACATGACCACTAGCCGACCGACTCTGCCAGCGAGGCCAATGCAAGTGAGGCACATGACAACAAATACGGGGGAACTACTGCCACCCTGTCCTTTCATTGTGCATGTGTGTGTATCCTCGGAATCCACTGAATCTAATGAGCCCCTCAAGGTCCGTTGCGAGAGATTCCAATCAGCAACCCCCTTTACTCAATTTCCCTTACATGCCCTCTTGACATGTCGACCATCCGTTCAAGGAGAAACTTCAATACCAACCCCAGAGGAGCAGCAAGTAGGCAAACCGGGTCTAAGCCCGATTAGTCCCTCTAGTAGCCAGCTTCCGGTCAAACCACCTTCGCCCTCACAGCCGATCGGGCCTATCATGGCCCAACTACTTTTCACACTTCCACCTCTTCTGATCGACCTAATTATGAGGGCTTATGCATCTAGACACAGTTCGTCCCATGGGTCTAATATGTTTCTCTCAGATCGGCCAGAACTCTATCATATAATAAGGTTGAGGGGCAAACTTGATGATGCCTAGGAGGACAACATGGGACGATATAGCAACGGATCGCCTAGTGGTTTGGTGGATATATTGGCCTAAGACATGATTGAGGTAAGCGCTTAATTTTAGTAGAACATTCCTACTTTTTGGATAACCTTAATATTTTATACGTTTATCATTTTTGGACTGTAGGGATGGCCATCTATTACACTTTAGTAAACCCGGATCGGGTGAACCAGGTACTAAAAAAAATGAGTGGAGGAGTTAGAGTCTACTGAGGCTTCTCACGATCAGGTCCGGGAGGAGCTAGCTATGCTAAAAGTAGAGCTTATGGTTCAGGCAGATTTATTATTGAATGCCAAAAAGGTCTTCACTTGAGAGAAGGAGAGGGTTGTCACTTAGTTGGTAACCATTGGAAGGCTCCAAGCCAATTCGAAGACTTGTGAGTCCTGGCTCAAGTCTTAGAGCACAAGAAGGATGAGGGTCATGTCCAATCTGGACAAGAAAACCATCAAGGCCAAAGACGTCTCCATCAAGTTGAAAGAGATTGTCACTGCTCATGCTACAAAGATGGCAAGGAAGGTAGTTGAGCTGGTGGCCAAGGAGATGCTAGTCCAGGATTAGTAAAAAGTTCTGGAGGCTTAGTGGGCTGAGCTGGAGGCTTTGAAGGTTGAAATGGAAAGCCACAAGGCCGGAGAGGCCAAGCATTTGAGGCAAAGAAGATAGAATACCTCCACTCCAAAGAATTCAACGAGCTCCTAGGTTAGAAGACGATAAAAATATTCTCCTATGGGACTGATGGAACCATAAAATAACTCCACGAGACATGATATCTGATAGCGAAGCTCCCTACAAACTTTATAAGCAGCCAAAATATTTTTAATGACGTCTCAGATGATGTCTTCCCCGATTTTGCTTGATTTGTGTTTCCATGAACCCTTGTAACTTTTGGCAACTTTTGTACTAGAGTTTTTTGTAAAAGAAAATTTGAAGGATGTTTACTCTTCACTTATCCTCACTAAGTTAGAATTTTCAAGTGTGGATTGTTGCCACCGAGCAAGCGATTGAGTGGGTGCCAAGAAAGTGGTTGAGTGTTGGGCACGTAGGGACTATGCTTATAACTCAATCGAGAGACATAAGAGTCTAGATTTTTACTGATCGAAAGGTTGTTAGGCGCATGGGAACCACTCTTATAACTCGGTTGAGAGATGTGAGAATCTAGATTTTTACCTACCTAAAGGTTGTTGGGCGTGGGGGTCACACTTATAACTTAGTCGAGAGACATAAGAGTCTTGATGTTTTCCACCCGGAAGGTCATTGTGCATATGAGGACGACGCTTATAACTCGTTTGAGAGACGCAAGAGTCTGGATGTTTGTCGACCAGAAGGTCGTTGAGCACATGGGGATCATGCTTATAACTCGATCGAGAGACGCGAGAGTCTAGATGTTTGTCTACTGGAAGGTCTTTGGTGTGTGGGGACCACGCTTATAACTCAGTCGAGAGATTCGAGAGTTTGGATGTTTTGCCGAGCGGAAGGTCATTGGGCATGTAGGGATCATGCTTACAAATCGGTCGAGAGATACGACAGTTATAAGTGTGTTACACTATAACTCTATGTCCATGCTCATGCCCTCTCACACGGACATGTTATACTATGTCTTTTGGCGAACTCTATATTTGGTCTTTTAACTTTTTCTTTTATTTATTTTAAATTTTTAGGATTAGTTTTCTTTTCTATAAATTAATTTAAATTTTATTCCTTTTTTTAGGATGAGTTTTCTCTTACTTTTTCTTTTTTATGTTTCGAGTTTTTCTTATTTCTTAGGCTATTTAAATAAGGGTTAGAGCTCTTGTAAAAATATGTTGAGTTTGATTTTGATTTGAATAAAAAATTATTTTTGTTTAAATCTATAGGTGGCTCCTCTTTGTTGGTGAATCCCCCCTCTTCCTACACTTTCTCTAGATCCTCTATTCAAATGTCGCAGATAAAGATTTTTATCTCCTATGTCAGTTGGTACAATTAGATCCAATGGTTGATCATCATGGTCATGGTCATGGTCATGGTCATGGTTGTAAAAGATAGGTTCCGGTTAACAAACTCTCACATCGTGATCGTAGCACACAAGACGAGATACTTGAAGATCTACAAAGACAAGTCACGAAGTTATCCCAACATCTAGTGGTGCATGACCATAAAGATCGTAAGTTTTTTTATTCCCCTTTAGAAAAGTCCTTAATTTCTAACCAAGGGGAGAGACGTCGAAGCGCAAGTTTGGCGTCGAGAGATTTGGGATCAACCGCCCCGTCACCTACAACTTCAAGAGAATACCAGCTCTGCAACGCCTCTATGTTCCTTGTTCCTCCCATGGTGGCGGAGACACCCATGAGGATGCGGATCTTGACAACATCAACTATAACGGTAGTGATGACGACAAAATCAAAATATTTGGCGATCTAGTTTATGATGATGCATGAAATCAATAAGTTGATATGTATCTTCAAGTTGAAGAAGAAAGCAAATATGATCCAAAACCAGATGAATAAGAAGATGATGGTGATATTCAGGAACAAATTGTTGGTGCTATGCAGATGAGTGGAATTGATGGCAATCACATGGATGAAATTAATGAGGGTTTACATATCAATGTCCAAGTCATTAATGCTTATTGATTTCAAAGGAAGATACCTTAGATTTACGAAGAAATTGAGTTCAAGCTTACTACCTCTGAGAAGTATGCAAATGGTAAGTTAGCTACTTTTAATTTGATCAACCCTATACAAGAGAATCTTTTCTTTCTGATTTGGCCATGCCAGCTCAGCACCTTTCTCCAAATTTTGGTTGAATTCATGTGCTAGCACTACCAAATAACAAATGGTTATTAAAGTATGAAGCATGCTTATCAAATGGTATTAAGAATATGAATATAATAGAAAATGGGCATTTGAATAAGCAGGTATTGCAAGAAAGCTCAAGTATCTTGCAGCCTACCATTCTCATATGTATTGTCAACTTCTATTAATATAGATGTCGATAATGTTGGGGCAATTTTCCTAGGTCAAGTTTGACAAGTTTGGCTAAGCTTGAGTTGGGTCAAGCTTGAGTCAGGATTTGAGTTTTGAT
The DNA here is from genome assembly GCF_018446385.1 of Zingiber officinale. Lineage (NCBI taxonomy): Eukaryota > Viridiplantae > Streptophyta > Magnoliopsida > Zingiberales > Zingiberaceae > Zingiber > Zingiber officinale. The sequence goes on along the minus strand of NC_055992.1, from coordinate 154,288,583 downwards.
GTTTGATAATATAAGGAGATTACTGGAGCAATCATCCGATTATGGAGATGGTCAAAGGGTTGACCAGATTGATGAGAATATAAGTCAAGTAGGTCAAGGTTGACAGGAGACTTGACTGGGAAATCCTAACTGGAGATTAGGCATATGGAAAGTCCTAACTAGAGGTTAGACATATGGAAGACCTAACTAGAGGTTAGGCGTATGGAAGTCCTAACTGGAGGTTGGGCGTATGGAAGTCCTAACTAGAGGTTAGGCAAATTGGAAAGTTCAAGTGTGATCTTGGCAAAGGAGAAAGTCCTGGTGAGGAGCCAGGCATTTGGGAAGTCCTGGTGAGGAGCCAGGCAACTAAAAGTCCAAGTGTGATCTTGGCAAAGGAGGAAGTCCCGGTGAGGAGCCGGGCATTTGGGAAGTCCTGGTGAGGAGCTAGGCAACTGAAAGTCCAAGTGTGATCTTAGAAAAGAAAGAAGTCCTGGTGAGGAGCCAGGCAATTGGGAAGTCCTGGTGAGGAACCAGGCAACGGAAAGTCCAAGTGTGATCTTGGTAAAGATTGTAAGTCCAAGCATGTGGTCTTGGCAAGGTAAGTCCTAGTGTGACTTGGCAAAGAGAACTCAATAACTAGGATGAGACCGAAGGAAGCTCTTGAAGGCAAGGCGTAAAGGATGGGGAGATATCCGAAAGACGCAAGGCTGATGGAGGAGGCTAGAAAGCTAGTTCTGTTGGGACCTTGACGCCCGCTAGAGGGGGGTGAATAGCGTCTCACCCAAATCGATGGCTTCCTACATATTTGTTAGTTGCACAGCGGAATAATACGAAACTAAATACGAATATGAAAGCTAAAGACAAAGAAAGGAAATGCAAACCAATGCACATCAATGTAACGTGGTTCGGAGATAACTTGCTCCTACTCCACGGCTGTCCGTAAGGTGGACGATCCCAATCCTTCGGTGGATTAACCCCTGGCAAACTTCGGCTACTCAAGCAACTCCTTGTGGGTGGAGAAACATCACCACAACACCAACCAAGAACACTTGGACACAAGAGAACCTTGAGCACGTTTGGTGACTACTAATTAGGCTTTAACCAAGTCTAATTTCGTCGCCTTGGCCGGCCATACCAAGCTCCTTCTTATAGAGCTTGGAACAAATCAACAACCTGATTTGCCCATTACCAGTCGACTGTTCCATGCACCAGTCGACTGGTGCAAGCCCAACGGCTCTCTCAATGGCTCTTTGCTACAGTGCATCAGTCGACTGGTCCATGCACCAGTCGACTGCTATATTAACGCTACAGTAACTGCTACTGTGACGCTACAGCAACTACTACATTGCCGCTACAGTAAAACCCTAAAACTAGGATTTTACTCCGAGTACAATCTCTCATGCACTCGTACCCTCACGACTCATTTGACACTTCTTTGCAGCCTTGACCTTTTGCCTTCAAGCCTACTTCCTTTGGCTCTCGTCCCTCGGATGCATCCAAGCCCGCGGCTTGTCCCCAATGCCATCCTTCGTGTATGCCTCGAAGTCGCTTCCCTCGACCATTGTCCTTGCTGCCTTATCCACGGTCCCTCGGATGCTCCATCATTCACCGGACCTGAAGCCGTCAACCTGAGTCACATGTGTATCCTGCAAACGATGCCAAGGCTACACACTTGGACTTACTCTGTCGAATGGACTTACGATGCCTAGACTACACACTTGGACTTACAACGTCGAATGGACTTACGTTGCCAAGGCTACACACTTGGACTTACACCGCCAAGACTCATCCTTGGACTTTCGTTGTTGTACCTATATCCTGCACACTCACAATGCATATCAAATACAACAATAAATCTAACTTAAATCTTTGCCCAAACATCAAAACCTAGGGTACCCAGATTGCTCCAACAATCTCCCCCATTTTGATGTTTGGCAACCCGTTTAAGTTAGGGAAACAACATAGCAATAATAATGCAAATAAACATGCAATCTACACATGCATAAAACATGGAACCTAATCCTAGGCCCCCCCTTCACCTAAGCTCCCCCTTGAGCTAGGATTTCCCGCAAAGGTAAACTTCTCCCCCTTTGCCTGAACAATCGCTCTCCCTTCACATAAGCTCCCTCTTGAGCTAGGATTTCTTACAAAGGTGTGTAGGTTTCCCACTTAAACCTAAACTTCTCCCCCTTTGCCATACATCAAAAAGAGCTCCAACAATATCCAATTGTTGAAAACATGTCATCCAAATTGACCTTAAACTCAAGTATTTATCCCCCATGGATCTCATACATTTAAACGAGTTGACACGGTCAAGAACACCGTTGAAAAATAATTTTAGGCTGGTATCAGTCGACTGAACTAGGTACCAGTCGACTGCCCCCTTCGATTTCCATTCACAGAACCTTCTGTGTTCGAAATACACTGTTACCAATCGACTGGTATCGGAACTAGTCGACTGCCCTCATCAAAATGAGCTTACAAAGACATTCTGTGCTCAAAAACATTGTTACCAGTCGACTGGTATCTACCAATCGACTGGTACCCTATTTCTACAAAAATCAGTCTTTTCAGGCCAACTTCAGAAATGTACCAGAAATTCCATAGACCTCCAAAATTTCGCAAATTTTGTGGAGAGGTCTATTGAACCCTTGTCTACCCGAGAAAAATATATTACAAAATGTATCTATCACCAATTCTAAGATTGACACAAAATCCAAAACTAGCTAAATTGTTCAATTGAACCTTGACCTAAAGTCCTAGTTTTGGCTTCCTCTTGATGTATTTGCCCATACCAACCCACAATGCACCCCTAGCATTGATTTATATGGCATCTATACATCAAAAACTAATTTTCATATAATATAACCCCAATGTCATATTTTCATGCATGAAACTATCCCAATTGTGCCAACCCACTAGGTTAGAGACTTAAGTCCGTCTCCTAACCACTTGACACATTTGATAATCCATCTACCATGGGTCCCAAAGGCTCTTCCTCACCTTAGGAATCTTAACCTTAGTCACCTCCCTTGGTGACTCATCCACTATGGCTAGGCCACTTCGGTGCACCTCGGGTGACACTTGGCCTACTAAACTCACCTTCTTAACCTTAGACACCTTGTCTTTGATTAATTTATTCTTGTCCTTAATCTTGGACACCTCATCCTTGCTATAATTATATGCTACCCTAGCATATTCCTTCTTATTGGCCTTGGATGACTGTCCCTTGTCCTTGGTAACACCTCCCATGCCATTTTCATGTGTCACCCTAGCACTTGACCTCTTCTTGACATGAGAGGGACCTAATTTGACATTTTTGGGGTTTTGATCACCCAAATACATGTCAAGTCCTTTAGGTCCAATAATGAATTTCTCTAGGACTTTCTCCATTTCTCCAAGCCTTACCTTCAAGGCTTGATTTTCTAATTCTAGGGTTCTAACCCTAGAGTCAACATGTCCATTTTGGACATCCCTAGACTTACCCACCTTCCTAGGCATATATCTCCCTTTCTTAGGATTAATGCTTAGGTTTTCACCCACTTTCCTTCCCTTAGGCAAAGTGGTTTAGGTCCTTTTAGGTATATCATTTGAAAATGATTTCTTAGGGTTATCACCTACATTAACCCTATTCCTATCATTATATCTAAAACCATAAATATGCATGGGCACATAATTCATATTATTTTTAACATGCATGGAGGAATTTGAATTTGAACTTGAATTCAAGTTAGGGTTTACCTTACCCTTTACCTTTGGAGCTCCCCCTTGACATGAGTCTCCATTCTTCCTCCACTTCTTCTCCCACTTCTTCAAGTGCGCCAATTTCTTGAGCTCTCCTCTCCTTGGGCACTTAGTGTGGTAGTGACTCCACTCACCACATGTAAAGCACCTAATGTGCTTCTTCTCCTTCTTCCTACAACTCACATTAGTTTCTAAAGTAACTTTAGTGAGTTTAGGGTTTACCTCCTTTACCTTCTTGAGCGAAGGACACCTATTCTTGTAGTGCCCCATCTTACCACACTCAAAATATTTGATGTGGTCCTTTGTTCTCTTCTTGGTAGTTGAGGTGGAGGGTTGAGCTTCCAAGATCTCCTCTTCCTTGGATTGCTTTTCTTCCTCTTCACTTGAAGATGTGGATGATTCCACTTCTTCCTCCCTTGAAGATGTGGATGATACCTCCTAATCTTCCTTCTCCTCCTCGGACGTTGAACCTGTGTCAACATTCGATTGGTTCTTCTCTTCTTGGACCAATGAGCCCTTCTCCTTGGGCTCCTTCTCTTCTTGGATTTGTGTAGGACTCTCATGAAGCGCAATTACCTTTTTCCAAAGGTCACTTGCGTTCTCGTATTCACCTACACTCAACAAAATATTAGAAGGTAGTAAATTATACAAAATTCTCGTTACCTCCTTGTCCGCCTCCGATTGCTCTCGTTGCTCTTTGGTCAAATGCTGAGGTTGGAGGCGTTTACCCTTCTTGTCCGTAGGAGCTTCAAATGGGTCACTCAAGACAACCCATTGGTTCCAATCCATTTGGAACCATGTCTTCAATCACTTCCTCTAATAATTGAAGTCTTCTTTGTCGTACGGAGGTGGAATTTGTAGGATCTAAAAGAATTTAGATATCTCCACAATAGCATGATATTGTCCACTTTGGGCCTAAGCCCTCATGGTTTTGCTCTTGGGCTCTACCCAAAAGGCCTCATGCCAATGGAGATATCTTTTCTCTTATAAACCCATGATCTTTCCCATGTGTTTCCAATATGGGACTATGTTTGCAACCTTGCAACCCCAACAATCCCCCCCTCAAACAAAGGACCATAGGCTTCCCACGTCTGATCCTCGACCCACTAGGTCTTCCTGCCCCTCGATCCACCCGACCTACTAGGACTTTCTTGCCTAGCCGCAACTAGGACTTCCTGCCTGGTGCACCTACCAGGTCTTCCTGCCCCTCGGTCCACCCGACCTACTAGGACTTCCTTGCCTAGCCGCAACTAGGACTTCCTGCCTGGTGTCTGGTCCTCTTGATCCGAACATAGGAGCCTCCACTTTCTTTGTTTGAGGTCAATATTGTACCCACATGGTTCAATCAGACCATAGCTCTTGTGCACAGTCGGCGGTTAAACCTTCTGGCAGTCAGGGCTCTGATATCAATTGTAGGATCGAAAAGAATTTAGATATCTCCACAATAGCATGATATTGTCCACTTTGGGCCTAAGCCCTCATGGTTTTGCTCTTGGGCTCTACCCAAAAGGCCTCATGCCAATGGAGATATCTTTTCTCTTATAAACCCATGATCTTTCCCATGTGTTTCCAATATGGGACTATGTTTGCAACCTTGCAACCCCAACAGAATTCGGATATCCCATCCGAGCGGTCCTTCGAACTCCATCTTCTTCTTCCTCTAGCTTCTTGCTCTCTTGGTGGTTAGTCCGTAGAAGAGCGACCTGGCTCTGATACTACTTGTTGGGACCTTGACGCCCGCTAGAGGGGGGGGTGAATAGCGTCTCACCTAAATCGATGGCTTCCTACGTATTCGTTAGTTGCACAGTGGAATAATACGAAACTAAATACGAATATGAAAGCTAAAGACAAAGAAAGGAAATGCAAACCAATGCACATCAATGTAACGTGGTTCGGAGATAACTTGCTCCTACTCTACGGCTGTCCGTAAGGTGGACGATCCCGATCCTTCGGTGGATTAACCACCGGCAAACTCTGGCTACTCAAGCAACTCCTTGTGGGTGGAGAAACATCACCACAACACCAACCAAGAACACTTGGACACAAGAGAACCTTGAGCAAGTTTGGTGACTACTAATTAGGCTTTAACCAAGTCTAATTTCGTCGCCTTGGCCGGCCATACCAAGCTCCTTCTTATAGAGCTTGGTGTTGGATGCTACTCAGAAAATCTAATGGTTCCACTGTATAAAAATTTTGTACAAAGGTCTGAACCTTTTCCTAGCTACCATGTGTTCTTTTTAAATTAAACTTGGATCGCCTGCGGAATTTAACACGTTTGATCCAAAGTTTAATCTATTTGTTCTTTTAGGTTTAGACTCGGATCTCCTGCGGAACTTAACACGTTCGATCCAAATCACCTAAGTTATTAATTTCATTAAATATTAGTTTCCAAAATTGACTTCCAGGACTGCATGGCGAGGCACATGGCCTTCTTGGCTATGGGAACAACCACCACCGCCTAGACAAAACCTTTTAAGGAAAGTTAATATTTAATTTCCTTAAATAACTTTAGGTCAACCGAAAAGACCAATCAAATCACAAGGAAAAGAAAAACAAAAGAACACAACATCGAAAACAAATTCGAAATACTAGAATCGCATGCCTCTTGTATTTGGTATTATTTCCAAAAATAACTAGTATGATGCGGAAAGGAAAAATACTAGTTATACCTTTTAGAAAGACCTCTTGATCTTCTACCGTATTCCTCTTCTAACCTCGGACGTTGTGTGGGCAACGATCTTCCAAGATGAGGACCACCTAGCACCTTCTTCTTCTTCCTTCAAGTTTCGGCCAAGCACCAAAATCCAAGGATGAAGAACTTTTTCCACCAACTAAGCTCCAAGAGATGCAAGCTTTCTCTCCTTCTTCTTCTTCTTCTCCAAGTAGTATCCGGCCACCACAAAAGCTCCAAGCAAGGAAGAGTTTCGGCCACCACAAAGAGGAAGAGAGGGAGAGAGGATGGCCGGCCACAACACAAGGAAAAGAGGGAGAGAATAATAGAGGTTGTGTCTCATGAAGGCACCCCAACCCCCCTCTTTTATATTCCTTAGCTTTGGAAAATAAGGAAATTTAATTACAATAAAATTTCCTTAACTTTCCTTGACAACAATTAATTAAGAAAAATTAAATAAAATTTCCTAATCAATTTATCATGGTCGGCCACCTCAATAAGAGCAAACAAGACAATTTCAATCAACAATTAAATTTCCTTATTTGTCTTCGAAAATTTAAAAAAATAAAATTTCCCTTTAAAATCCCTTCATGGTTGACAAAAAGAAATTTCTATAATTTTAATTTTTCTACATGTGAATAATTTATAAAGAAGAAAAATAAAATATCTTTCCAATCTACAAATAAGAAAAGAGATCTAATCTCTTTCTTTAATCTTTTGTAGATATTTTTAAAAGAGATATTTTAATTTTTAATCTCTCCAATAAATTATATCTTTCACATAAGAAAATTTTAAAATTAAAATTCTTTTAAATTTAATGGGGGCCGGCCACCTAAGCTTGGGTTCAAGCTAGGGCCGGCCACCCCTGAACCAAGGCTTGGCCGGCCCTAGCTTGAACCACAAGCTAGCTTGGCCGACCCCTACATCATGGGTATGAAGGTGGGTATAGGTGGGTATAGTACTCTATAAATAAGAGGATACGATAGGGACTGAGAGGAGGAATTGGTTTTGGTCTCCCGATAAAATTAAGCATCCCGTGTTCGCCCCGAACACACAACTTAATTTTATCAATAATAATTCATTCCACTAGAGAACTATTATTGAACTACCGCACCAATCCCAAATTATATTTTCGGGCTCCTTCTTATTATGAGTGTGTTAGTCTCCCTGTGTTTAAGATGTCGAATGTCCACTAATTAAGTGAGTTACTGACAACTCATTTAATTAATATCTTAATCCAAGAATAGTACCACTCAACCTTATCTTCATGTCGGACTAAGTCCACTTGCAGGGTTTAACATGACAATCCTTATGAGCTCATCTTGGGGACATTATCAACCTAGATTTCTAGGACATAGTTTCATTCTATAATCAACAACACACACTATAAGTGATATCATTTCCCAACTTATCGGGCTTATTGATTTATGGAACTAAATCTCATCCATTGATAAATTAAAGAAATAAATATCAAATATATGTGCTTGTTATTATATTAGGATTAAGAGCACACACTTCCATAATAACTGAGGTCTTTGTTCCTCTATAAAGTCAGTAAAAAAGAAACGACTTCTAATGGTCCTACTCAATACACTCTAAGTGTACTAGTGTAATTATATAGTCAAGATAAACTAATTCCTAATTACACTACGACCTTCCAATGGTTTGTTCCTTTCCATTTTGGTCGTGAGCTACTGTTTATAATTTATAAGGTACTGATAACATCATCTTCTGTATGTAGCACCACATACTATGTTATCTACAATATAAATTAATTGAACAACTACAATTAAATGTAGACAATTTGACCAAATGTGATTCGTTATTTAAAATAAATGTTTACAAAAACTTAGGCTTTCAGTATACACTCTAACAATCTCCCACTTATACTAATGACTAAGCTGCCATATCTTCTGTCATACATCTGATTCACATTCCCTCCACATGCCGATCGAAAGCTTTTGCTAGAAGGGCCTTAGTGAAAGGATCTGCCAGGTTATTCGCTGATGCAATCTTGGCGATGACAACTTCTCCTCGCTTCACGATATCTCGTATCAGGTGGTACTTGCGCTCTATATGTTTACTTGCCTTATGGGCTCGTGGTTCCTTCGAGTTTGCAACTGGACCACTATTATCACAATAAATTGTGATGATTTTGGGCAAACCAGGAATCACATCTAAGTCCATTAGAAAGTTCCTAAGCCATACTGCTTCTTTAGCCGCTTCAGAGGCTGCTACATACTCAGCTTCCATAGTTGAGTCCGAAATGCATTTCTGCTTAACACTCCTCCATGCAATGGCTCCACCTCCCAAAGTAAACACATAGCATGATGTAGACTTACTGTTGTCCCTATCTGATTGGAAATCTGAATCCGTGTAACCCACAGGGAGAAATCGTCTGCTTGGTAAACTAGCATATAATCTCTGGTCCTTCTCAGGTACTTTAATATATGCTTTACCGCAGTCCAATGCCCTTGTCCAGGGTTACTCTGATATCTGCTAACCATACCCACGGCAAAACAGATATCAGGTCTCGTACATAGCATTGCATACATTAGGCTTCCTACAGCTGAAGCATAAGGAACTGCTCTCATGTCCTCTATCTCATTTGATGTCTTCGGAGAGATCTCTTTAGATAGAGCTACTCCATGCCTAAAAGGTAAGAAACCTTTCTTGGAATCTTGCATGCTAAAACGAGCAAGGATTGTATCTATATATGAAGCTTGGGACAGACACAACATTCTTTTCTTGCGATCTCTTATAACTTTGATCCCAAGAATGTGTGCACAATCTCCTAAATCCTTCATATCAAATTGTTTGGACAACCATACCCTTACATCTGATAATACATTGACATTGTTGCCAATTAACAAAATATCATCTACGTATAGTACAAGAAATACCACCACGTTTCCGTTACACTTCTTGTATACACAAGACTCATCCGGACACTGAATAAATCCATATGACTGGATTACTTCATTAAACCGGATGTTCCAAGACCTTGAAGCTTGCTTCAGTCCATAAATGGACCGATTGAGCTTGCACACTAGATGCTCTTTGCCTTTTTCAATGAACCCTTCTGGTTGCTTCATATGGATGTTCTCTTCAAGACTTCCATTAAGGAAAGCTGTCTTGACATCCATTTGCCAAATCTTATAATTCCATATGAGCAGCAATAGATAAGAGTATCCGGATAGACTTAAGCATGACTACCGGTGAAAAGGTCTCCTCATAATCAATTCCCTCTTTCTGAGTGTACCCTTTCGCAACAAGCCTAGCTTTGAAGGTTTCTACCTTCTCGTCTGTCCCTCTTTTTCTTTTGTAGATCCACTTGCATCCAACGGCTTTTACACCATCAGGTGATTCTACAAGCTCCCAGACCTTATTAGAGTACATAGACTCTATTTCAGAATTCCTTACCTTTTGCCAAGATGTTGCATCTATATCTTGGAGTGCTTCGTCATATGTTCAGAGATCAGGTTCATGTTTACCCAGGATCAAGTCCGAAGACTCTCCCAAAAACATGAATCTATCAGGCTGCCTAACAACCCTCCCACTACGACGAGGCACAGTCTGTGGTTGTGTATCATGTGTGATACGTGTTGCAGTCTCTTGTGGTACTTCATCTTGTTCTGTTGGTACTGAAGTAGATGTGTCCTCCCTAAGTTCTTCTAAAACAACTTTGCTACTGGGCTTGTGATCTATTATATAGTCTTCTTCTAAAAACTGGGCATTGGTGCTAACAATGACCTTCTGGTCTTTAAGACTATAAAATAAACCACCTTTCGTTCCTCTGAGATACCCCACAAACACGCGAACTTCTGTACAAGATTCTAACTTATCAGCATATGGTTTCAGCACATGTGCTGGACTACCCCAAATCCGAATATGTCTTAGACTGGGCTTTCGCCCATTCCACAATTCTGTGGGAGTAGAAGAAACTGATTTAGAAGGTACTAAGTTCAGAATGTACACTGCTGTTTTTAGAGCGTATCCCCAAAACGAATTTGGTAATTCTGAATAACTCATTATCGATCTAACCATTTCCATAAGAGTCTTATTCCTTCGTTCTGCCACACCATTCTGTTGGGGTGTACCAGGTGCAGACAGTTGGGATTGAATCTCGGCCTCTGATAAGTAATTCCTAAACTCTCCTAAGAGGTATTCGCCACCACGATCAGACCGTAGTGTCTTGATACTTTTACCTAGTCGTTTCTCCACATCAGCCTTGTACTCTTTGAACTTATCAAAGCACTCGGACTTGCAGCGCATTAGGTAAATGTATCCGTATCTTGAATAATCGTCTATAAAAGAGACAAAATATTCAAAACCACCTCTTGCCTGGGCAGACATAGGACCACACAAATCAGAATGAATCAATTCTAACACTTCTTTGGCTCTATACCCCTTGGCCTTAAAAGGCCTCTTGGTCATTTTACCTTCCAAGCAAGATTCACAAGTCAGAAAATTTTCCAACTCTAATGAACCCAAAAGTCCATCGGCTATAAGCCTCTGAATCCTACTGAAGTTAATATGACCAAGCCTTAGATGCCAAAGATATGCTTGGTTCATTTCCGAAGGTTCTTTTCTCTTATTTGAGTTAGAAGATGAGTTATAAATTTCCATGTTTTGCTTTGTGGGAGAAATTAGATTTAAAGTATACAAATTGCCAACTAATGCACCAAAACAGATAATCACTTTATTTCTCTTAATAACTACATCGTTACTAAAGGAAACTGAATATCCATCCAAAAACAGTTTAGAAACTGAAATTAAATTCTTTCTAAAACTGGGTACATAAAGACAATTTCTTAAAACCAATTTTCTATTCCTATTAAAAGATAAGTAGACATCTCCCACTGCAACAGCCGCCACTTTAGTAGCATTACCCATGTAGACGATAATCTCTCCTTCAGTTAGTCGTCGGGTTTCCTGGAACCCCTGCAAGGAATTGCAGACATGATCAGTGGCTCCCGTATCTACACACCAGGTGCTGGTAGATAACACCGCTAAACATGTTTCAACAACTAGAGCATGAGATATACCTTTGTTGTTCTGATTCCTACGAGGACAGTCTGCCTTCCAATGCCCTTACTGCTTGCTTCATTCCAACTTTAGGTCCTGTACTCTGAGATTTATTCACTTTCTTTGCTGAACCAACTTGTTTCTTCTTCTTCTTTCCTTTCGGTTTAGAAGTAGAACCATTTTCAGCATAGTGAATATGAGAATTATGACGGAACAAACCTTCTGCTGCCTGAAGTTCTGTCAGTAGTTCCGCCAATGAATATACCCTTTTATTCATATTGTAATTCAGGCGGAATTGCTCAAAACTTCTAGGTAGTGTTTGGAGGATCATATCGATCTGGGTTTCCCCATCAATTTCTCCTCCAAGGATCTGTATTTCGTTTAGATAAGCCATCATCTTTAGGATATGATCCCTCACAGGAGTACCCTCTTGCATGGTGGCTGTCATTATCTTTCTCATGGCTTCTTGTCTAGAAGCCCGATCCTGATGACTAAAGAGTTCCTTGAGATTGTTCATAATATCATAAGCTGTTGGTAAATCTTGATGCTGATGTTGCAATACATTTGACATTGAAGCCAAAATGTAACACCGCGCCATCTCATCTGCCTTTACCCATTTCTTATGATTTCAATCTCCTCTTGGGTAGATTCACCAGTGGGTGCATCAGGACAAGGCTCAGTCAGTACAAACTTATAGCTTTCAGCAGTAAGAACAATGTCTAGGTTCCTTTTCCAATCTATGTAGTTAGGACCAGTAAGTCTATTCTGTTGTAGTATGATGGACAGTGGGTTGAAAGTCATCCTAAGAATCACAAATAACTTTTGGTCAGAACTCTAAATTTAGAATAATATTGATTCCTCAAACAATACTATTTTAAATTAACCAACACCTCAAAACACCGTGAATTTTGTATGCCACGATAATGTGGACGTAGACAAATTCAACATTTGTAAAAGGAGGGTTTAAACCCATTAATTTTATTATCTTGTCAACCTAAGTTTTTGATAAATAAAATTAATAGTTGGTATCCTTTGGTCACACAAATAATAGTAGTGACTCCGATGGGGAGGATACTATTAGTTGTGCCTAAGTGTATACCATTACTTGACACTAAGTCCATTAATAAGATTGTGCCCCTTCTGATGGGGAAGATCACACGCTCTTAATTAACTTCCTATAGTCATCCCAAATGGAAGTTTGTTCTAGTGATCCACAAACAAGCTCATCCGATATGGAGGAAGGCACTCAGAGTCAACGCGCAAGCTTGTTTGCATCACTTACAAACCAGTAATGGAGACCGTGGAATTTATTTAAAATCCCTCTCCCACTTAGTTAATTATAAATGAGGAATTTTAACTATGCTAGTCTACTAAACATGTATACTAACATGCACACACAGCACAATATAAAAGCAATAAATAGAAAATCTAATTTTCAACTATTATGACTTTTATCTATGGTTGTCCTCCGTGTGTTGTCATCCCAAGCTGCTGCCATATTTGGCCACCGCCACCGGGTCTTGCTGTCGCATCCATCTTGCTCCTTGTTCCGCTGCGCCTCTGGTCCTCAAAAGGTTCCACGCCTTGCAAGATTAGATCCGCGACACAAATAGAATTTTACATTTTTCGATCCTATATTCCTCGAAAGAATGTACATGTAAACTAGATCGAACATAAATAAAAATTTACATCCATCGATCCTATATTCCATAAAAGGAATGTATATGTATCTAGATCAAAAATAAAATCCTAATAAAACTAAATACAGCTCCTGCTGTATTTTATAATACAATCATGCACACACATATAAATGCCCTTGACATGTCCAAGGGTCCAATCACACACATAATAACTAAAAACCATAATAGTTGGATCCTGCATCCACAAAGTTAGCACATCCTACTATTAACCTGCCTAAATTATGTATGACATGTGCATAATTAAACTAATACCAAATACACAGAGGCAAAACCCTAGCTCTGATACCAATTGTTGGATGCTACTCGGAAAACCTAATGGTTCCACTGTACAAAAATTTTGTACAAAGGTCTGAACCTATTCCTATCTACCATGTGTTCTTTTAAATTAAACTTGGATCGCCTGCGGAACTTAACACGTTTGATCCAAAGTTTAATCTATTTGTTCTTTTAGGTTTAGACTCGGATCTCTTGCGGAATTTAACACGTTCGATCCAAATCACCTAAGTTATTAATTTCATTAAATATTAGTTTCCAAAATTGGCTTCCAGGACTGCATGGCGAGGCATATGACCTTCTTGGATATGGGAACAACCACCACTGCCTAGACAAAACCTTTTAAGGAAAGTTAATATTTAATTTCCTTAAATAACTTTAGGTCAACCGAAAAGAACAATCAAATCACAAGGAAAAGAAAAACAAAAGAACACAACATCGAAAACAAATTCGAAATACTAGAATCGCATGCCTCTTGTATTTGGTATTATTTCCAAAAATAACTAGTATGATGCGGAAAGGAAAAATACTAGTTATACCTTTTAGAAAGACCTCTTGATCTTCTACCGTATTCCTCTTCTAACCTCGGACGTTGTGTGGGCAACGATCTTCCAAGATGAGGACCACCTAGCACCTTCTTCTTCTTCCTTCAAGTTTCGGCCAAGCACCAAAATCCAAGGATGAAGAACTTTTTCCACCAACTAAGCTCCAAGGGATGCAAGCTTTCTCTCCTTCTTCTTCTTCTCCAAGTAGTATCCGGCCACCACAAAAGCTCCAAGCAAGGAAGAGTTTCGGCCACCACAAAGAGGAAGAGAGGGAGAGAGGATGGTCGGCCACAACACCAAGGAAAAGAGGGAGAGAATAATAGAGGTTGTGTCTCATGAAGGCACCCCAACCCCCTCTTTTATATTCCTTAGCTTTGGAAAATAAGGAAATTTAATTACAATAAAATTTCCTTAACTTTCCTTGACAACAATTAATTAAGAAAAATTAAATAAAATTTCCTAATCAATTTATCATGGTCGGCCACCTCAATAAGAGCAAACAAGACAATTTCAATCAACAATTAAAATTCCTTATTTGTCTTCGAAAATTTTAAAAAATAAAATTTCCCTTTAAAATCCCTTCATGGTTGACAAAAAGAAATTTCTATAATTTTAATTTTTCTACATGTGAATAATTTATAAAGAAGAAAAATAAAATATCTTTCCAATCTACAAATAAGGAAAGAGATCTAATCTCTTTCTTTAATCTTTTGTAGATCTTTTTAAAAGAGATATTTTAATTTTTAATCTCTCCAATAAATTATATCTTTCACATAAGAAAATTTTAAAATTAAAATTCTTTTAAATTTAATGGGGGTCGGCCACCTAAGCTTGGGTTCAAGCTAGGGCCGGCCACCCATAAACCAAGGCTTGGTCGGCCCTAGCTTGAACCACAAGCTAGCTTGGCCGGTCCCTACATCATGGGTACGAAGGTGGGTATAGGTGGGTATAGTACTCTATAAATAAGAGGCTACGATAGGGACCGAGAGGAAGAATTGGTTTTGGTCTCCCGATAAAATTAAGCATCACGTGTTCGCCCCGAACACACAACTTAATTTTATCAATAATAATTCATTCCACTAGAGAACTATTATTGAACTACCACACCAATTCCAAATTACATTTTCGGGCTCCTTCTTATTATGAGTGTGTTAGTCTCCCTGTGTTTAAGATGTCGAATGTCCACTAATTAAGTGAGTTACTGACAACTCATTTAATTAATATCTTAATCCAAGAATAGTACCACTCAACCTTATCATCATGTCGAACTGAGTCCACCTGCAGGGTTTAACATGACAATCCTTATGAGCTCATCTTGGGGACATTATCAACCTAGATTTCTAGGACATAGTTTCCTTATATAATCAACAACACGCACTATAAGTGATATCATTTCCCAACTTATCGGGCTTATTGATTTATCGAACTAAATCTCACCCATTGATAAATTAAAGAAATAAATATCAAATATATGTGCTTGTTATTATATTAGGATTAAGAGCACACACTTCCATAATAACTGAAGTCTTTGTTCCTCTATAAAGTCAGTATAAAAGAAACGACCTCTAATGGTCCTACTCAATACACTCTAAGTGTACTAGTGTAATTATATAGTCAAGATAAACTAATTCCTAATTACATTACGACCTTCCAATGGTTTGTTCCTTTCTATTTTGGTCGTGAGCTACTGTTTATAATTTATAAGGTCCTGATAACATCATCTTCTGTATGTGGCACCACATATTATGTTATCTATAATATAAATTAATTGAACAACTACAACTAAATGTAGATAATTTGACCAAATGTGATTCTTTATTTAAAATAAATGTTTACAAAAGCTTAGGCTTTCAGTATACACTCTAACACTTGGAACAAATCAGCAACCTGATTTGCCCGTTACCAATCGACTGGTCCATGCACCAGTCGACTGGTGCCAGCCCAACGGCTCTCTGCTACAATGCATCAGTCGACTGGTCCATGCACCAGTCGACTGCTATAGTAACGCTACAGTAACTGCTACAGTAACTGCTACATTTCCGCTACAGTAAAACCCTAAAACTAGGATTTTACTCCGAGTACAATCTCTCATGCACTTGTACCCTCACAACTCATTTGACTCTTCTTTGCAGCCTTGACCTTTTGCCTTCAAGCCTACTTCCTTTGGCTCCCATCCCTCGGATGCATCTAAGCCCGCGGCTTGTCTCCAATGCCATCCTTCGTGTATGCTTCAAAGTCACTTCCCTCGACCATTGTCCTTGCTGCCTTGTCCATAGCCCCTCAGATGCTCCATCCTTCACCGGACCCAAAGTCGTCAACCTAAGTCACATGTGTATCCTGCAAACGATGCCAAGGCTACACACTTGGACTTACTCCGCCGAATGGACTTACGATGCCAAGACTACACACTTGGACTTACAACGCCGAATGGACTTACGTTGCCAAGGCTACACACTTGGACTTACACCGCCAAGACTCATCCTTGGACTTTCCTTGTTGTACCTATATCCTGCACACTCACAATGCATATCAAATACAATAATAAACCTAACTTAAATCTTTGCCTAAACATCAAAACCTAGGGTACCCAGATTGCTCCAATAAGTTCGAGGTTGGTCGGGTATGCCCAAATGCTAGGCATGGAGACCCAACAGGTCACCGTTGACCAGGAGTTGGGTTGCAGATTCTGGACTTGAGTTTGAATCAAGTCCAGGCTGGTCAATCGATCGGGCGATCGATTGAACCAGGGTCCAATCGATCAGTCGATCGATTGGAGTGTGCTGCGATTATGGGAAGGCCCAATCGATCGGTCGATTGATTGGGATGTGAAATCGCGAGCACAGAAGCATTCACAATCAATCGGGTGATCGATTGGGAGCTGCCAATCGATCGGGCTATCGATTGGGAGCTGCCAATCGATCGGTCAATCAATTGGGCAACAGAAGCTATCGCGCGATCGCGAGAGCACAAAAAGGCTCTGAATCGATCGGGCGATCAATTCAGGCAGTCCCAATCGATCGGTCGATCAATTGGGAAGTGATCGTTGGACAAGAAACGAGCGATGGACGGTTGGGATGGAGCGGTGCTGACGTGGCAATCGATTGGGGATGAATTGGATCGATTGGGAGCACTGTTTAAAGCCTGGGCAGAGCGTTTTCTTCGCCAGTTCTTTGCGAGCTTTCTTCCTGTGATTTCTCTGTGACTCACAACAAGCTTCTCCGATCTTCAACGCCAGTTCTTGAAGGCTCTTGAAAGTGTTCTCTTAAGGTTCAAGAGGCAACAACAAGCAACAAGTAAGCAAGAAGTAGTGTTTCCATTTGTATCTTGTACTCTCTTCTTGTATTTTGTGTGCGTTGTTGTGTGAGTTTGTACGAGGCTTCTCCACCTCCGGCTGCGACCGAGAAGGAGTGTTTCATAGTGGAGATAGTGTGTCGTGTGTGGATCCTTGGATTAGTCACCTCTTCTTTAGGTGGATACCAAGTAAATCTACTTGTTAGCATTGTATAGTTTGTCTTCAAGTTGTATTCCGCTGCAAACCATCAAGACGAAGCAAACGATGCAAGCGCGCGATGAACCGCTATTCACCCCCCCCCTCTAGCGGGCACAAAGGTCCCTACAATTGGTATCAGAGCGAGGTCGCTCTTCTACGGACTAACCACCAAGAGAGAAAGAAGCTAGAGGAAGAAGAAGATGGAGAGTGAAGGACCTCTCGGATGGGACATCCGGATTCCACCTCCATACGACAAAGAGGACTTCAATTTTTGGAGGAACCGATTGGAGACTTGGTTTCAAATGGATTGGAACCAATGGATGGTCTTGGAGGACCCATTTGAAGCTCCAAAGGACAAAAAGGAGAAGTGCCTCCTGTTGGTGCAACCTTAGGTCAAGGTTGACCTGGTTGACCCGACTCGAGTTGACCTGACTCGAGTTATATTTTGATGTTTAACGAGAATAGAAAAGTTGTATCTTGATGTTTGACAAGAATACAAACTTGGGAGATTGTGGGTGCAACCTTCGGTCAAGGTTGACCTGGTTGACCCGACTTGAGTTGACTTGATTCGGGAAAAGTCCAAGTATGGAGACTTGGCACGGAAAAGTCCAAGCAGGGAGCTTGGCACGGGAAAAGTCCAAGTATAGAGACTTGGCAACGGAAAAGTCCAAGTATGAAGACTTGGCACGGAAAAGTCCTAGTGAGTGAAGCTAGGCAGTTTGGAAGTCCTGGTGAGTGAAGCCAGGCAGATGGAAAATCCTGGTGAGTGAAGCCAGGTAAAAGCCCTAGTGAGTGAAGCTAGGCAGTTTGGAAGTCCTGATGAGTGAAGCCAGGCATATTGGAAATCCTGGTGAGGGAAGCCAGGTGAAAATCCTAGTAAGTGAAGCTAAGTGAAAGTCCTGGTGAGTGAAGCTGGGCAAGGGAAAATCCAGATGGATCAAGGATGATCGGACATCTAGTGTTGGGAAGTCCAAGTAGGTCAAGGGAGTGACAGGATACTTGGCACGAAGGAGAAAGTCCGAGTGGGTCAAAGGGATTGACCGGACACTTGGCGGGGAGTCCTAGCAGGTCAAGGGAGTGACCGGATGCTAAGCATGATGTACCAATAGGTCAAGGTTGACCGGATGTTGGTTTGGAAGGCTTGGGACTTGGTTTGGGTAAAAACCAAGAGCTGGATCGATCAGTGGATCGATCCAGTGATACACTGAGTTATCTGATCGGTCTGGTGACCGATCAGTAACCGATCAGTAGCTTTCTGTGAGAGTTACTGATCGGTCTGGAGACCGATCAGAGACGAGACCAACTCTCACAGAGAGTTGGCTGATCGGTCTGGGGACCGATCAGCCTAAGGCCTGATCGGTCCACAGACCGATCAGAGTCCGATCAGTGCGGCTCTGTGAGATGGTTGATCGGTCTGGGGACCGATCAGCCTAGGTCCTGATCGGTCCAGGCCCTAGCCGTTGCGACACAACGGCTAGTTTATGTGTCTTCTTCTTCACAGGTTATATAACAGGTCGAGGGCTACAGATTACTGGCTGCTACAGTGCTTCTTCTTCTTCCTTCTCACTACGATTTGAGCTTTGCTGAAGCTTCGTGTGAGCTTCCCTCGACTGGTTGATCAGCTGCTGCTAGCATCATCCGTGAAGTTGCTGCTTCATCAACGGACTCCAGTCGACGAGAAGAAGGCAAGCAAACTTGGTAGAGTGTAGTTACATTCATATTATCCATTGTTTCTTGTTTTATTTCTTGTACTCCTTTATTGTTGTTGCAAAAGGGATTGTGGCGAGGTTTCTCCACCCAGAAGGAGTTCATATTAGCCGATTATCCGGGGTCTCATCCACCGACTGATTGATAGGCTTCGTCCACCTTACGGACACGCCGAGGAGTAGGAGTTTCATCTCCGAACCTCGTTACATCGTCGAGTTTAAGGTTTGCTATTCTTTGTTTCATTTCTACATTGTATTTCCGCTGCGCTAACTAAAATTGTAGGAAGAAACGCGAATTTGGGGTCGGCTATTCACACCCCCCCCTCTCTAGCCTCGACCGTCGATCCTAACAAGTGGTATCAGAGCAAGGTTGCTCTTCGTCGGATTAACACCCGGGGGAGCACAAGCTAGAGAATGGATCAACTTGGAGAAGACATCACGATTCCACCCTTCTACGATCGCGACGACTTCGCGTATTGGAAGGTAAGAATGAAGTATTTTCTTATGACTAACCTAGTGAATTGGAATTGTGTACGAGTAGGTTTTACTCCTCCGGTGGATAAAAAGGGAGAACCTCTCGAGAAGAAGAAGTGGACGAAGGAACAAATCCACCAATCCACAATCAACGATGAGGTAACGAAAATCCTTGAATTTTCATTACCTAATGATATCTTGTGTAAGATAGGTGGATACAACGATGCCAAGGAGTTGTGGAACAACTTGGCTAAATTCCATGAGGAGAGCTCCAATTCAAGTCATGAAGAGGAGTCAAGTGAGCCAAGTAGCTCACATCATGGAGGTATGGAATTAGAAGTTGAGGGCTACTCAACATCTAAGGAAGAAGAGGAGGAGAGTTCTTCATCAAGATTGGTGTAAGAAGAAGCCTCTACCTCCGGAAGGGATGAAGAAGAGAGCGTACATCCATCCTCAAGCCTAGGTAACTCAAGCAACTTAATTTCAAATAAATTACATATAATGTGCTTTGAGTGTAGGGAATATGGGCATTACAAGAGTAAATGTCCAAAGAGGATTAGGAAGACTCCACCGGCGCCAAAGGTCAAGGAAGCCGGAGTCCCGATACGCAAGGGTAAGGAGCACGTGGTGTGCTTCCAATGCAAGCAAAAGGGACATTATAGGAGCCAATGTCCGAGGGGGAGGCAACCTCACAAGGACAAGAGACCAAGCACATCTATAGGGGGAGCTAAGGCAAACCCTAAGGTACCCTTTAAGGCATATCCTTGCAATTCTAATAAGAAACATGCTAGTAGCTTTATTGCATTTGTCAATAATGATAAGCATGATAACTATAGAAACCGATACATGTGCTTAGGTGCCAAACATGTTAGTCTAGGTAAGGATAATACTAGAAATGCCAACCCTAGAATTAACTCATCTAAGGTTAAGGAAAACCTAGATAGGAATCCCAAAACAACTAGACATATGCCTAGGAATACCTCAAAGAAAAATGACAAATTAAAACTTGAGGTATTAGAGAAGGAAAATCAAGTCTTAAGGTCAAGACTTGACACCTTAGAAAAGACTCTTAAGAATTTGGAAAAGTCAACTCTAGGGTCTAAGGGTCAAAAGCAAAAGCCCAAGGACATGAGAGGTTTGAGTCACAAACCTAAGTCTCAAGTGGTCAAGCCCACTTACCATAATGTTCCATTCGATTATGGAACAAGACCTAGGGCTAGGAAGACCATCACCAAGGTCACAAGGGGAGTCACCCCTAGAGTTGATCTTGATGAGTCCCAAATGACCACGGCTTTAAAGCCTAAGAGGGTCATTAAGAGGGTTGCTAGGGAAGTCATCCCTAGTGAATATTTAGTGAACCCAATGAGCTCAAATAGATTTTGGGTTCCTAAGAGCGTGATTTCATCACGCTAGATGGTTTAGGGTGTGCCCACCTTATTTGCAAAAGGTGGCACTTTAGGAAGTTACAAGGTATAACCAAGCCTTGAAAATGAAATTAAAAATTATTCCTAAGGTGATTAGGATGTGTCAACCACATTTGAGGAATTTTCTAGGATCAATCTAATTGGCACATAGTGATCTAAAAATCTTTAGTATATGATTTTAGGTCTATTACACTTAGGAATATAGAATTTATGGCAAAATGATCAAAATTATCAAAATGGCAACTAAGGCTAGAATTAGGTATTTTCTATACTTTTATATGTTATTTGTCATATATTGTTTGCCATATGCCATGTCATGACATCATATCTAATTTACTATCATTTGAAATGTCATGATAATGCTTAGGTTAGTTATATGTCATGCCTTATTTAAGTTTCATACTTTATGCCATGACATCATGACATTGGCACATGTTTTCACTTATGATATTATTTTATGTCATGTCATCATCTCTTGCATTTATGATCAATTAAATTGATTTAAGGATAAAAACTCAATTTGATATGGAAATCAAATTGTTGTCTAGAAAATGCATGAGAACTTAGCTTAAGATGACCTAAACCCATATCTCACATCAAAATTGACTTGGATGTGTTTGATACACCTTAGATGTGTGTAAGATATTAGGATTATGAGTTAGGATCAAGGTGCATAGCTCTTGTACCTAGATGAGCCTAATTCGAAATTGAGGATCATAGGGAAAGCTTGTGTACAAGTCATGTACATTTAGCCCTAAGATTGTGGTCCTAAATTGAATGGTTTAAAATCATTTCAAAATTGATTTGAAAAACCTTGATGAAGCTTTTCTAGTGATAGCATTCATCATTGAGCACGTTGATACAAAGTTGAGGTAAACTTGAACTATTTCAAAGTTTTTTAAACTTTGTATCAAGATTTGAAAATGGAAGTTATTTTCATAGAAAACTATTTTTCCATGATAGTATATGTTATGAGGAATGTATCCTCAAAATTTTATAATTTTTGGAATTTTCTGTAATTTTTTAGGGGTTTCTGAATTTCGAGAAGAAAAAAATTCAGAACTCTTATCAGAGAGTTGTGGACCGATCAGAGAAGAGCCTGATCAGTCCAGAGTAGTGTGGATTGGTCACTGGACCGATCCAGGGAAGTTTGATCGGTCTGGTGACCGATCCAGAGGAGTTCTGATCGGTCTGGTGACCGATCAGAGCGTGCCAAAATGCTGATTTTCGACTGATTGTCTGAAATTTCAGCTGTGGAAGTTGTATTTTAGATTTCTAAAGGATTGAAACTCTCCAAGACATTGTTGACATTGTTGGTGCAATGGTCAAGGGGGAGTTGACCTTTAGGGGGAGTTTTACCTATTGGTCAAGCGGGAGTTGACTTTTAGGGGGAGTTTTTACTCGATTTCTGAGGATGAGTGATATGGGATTATCACTATGTTGATTGTTGTGTTTAGTATCAAGGGGGAAATTAAGGGTTTCAATGAAAGGTATGGGACTTTCATTAGGAAGAAACTCTTGACCTTGATTCACTCTTTTTGATGTGTGTCAAAAAGGGGGAGAATGTCTAGAGAATGTTCAAGGAAGAACATTGGAATTAGGGGGAGAATGTTCAAGAAAGAACATTGGAGAACTATTGGAAAACCTAAGTTAGGTTATCGGGTTAACCTAACTTGATTATGGTTTTTGTCAAACATCAAAAAGGGGGAGATTGTTGGTGCAACCTTAGGTCAAGGTTGACCTGGTTGACCCGACTCGAGTTGACCTGACTCGAGTTGTATTTTGATGTTTGACGAGAATATAAAAGTTGTATCTTGATGTTTGACAAGAATACAAACTTGGGAGATTGTGGGTGCAACCTTCGGTCAAGGTTGACCTGGTTGACCCGACTTGAGTTGACTTGATTCGGGAAAAGTCCAAGTATGGAGACTTGGCACGGAAAAGTCCAAGCAGGGAGCTTGGCACGGGAAAAGTCCAAGTATGGAGACTTGGCACGGAAAAGTCCAAGCAGGGAGCTTGGCACGGGAAAAGTCCAAGTATGGAGACTTGGCAACAGAAAAGTCCAAGTATAAAGACTTGGCACGGAAAAGTCCTAGTGAGTGAAGCTAGGCAGTTTGGAAGTCCTGGTGAGTGAAGCCAGGCAGATGGAAAATCCTAGTGAGTGAAGCCAGGTAAAAGCCCTAGTGAGTAAAGCTAGGCAGTTTGGAAGTCCTGGTGAGTGAAGCCAGGCAGATTGGAAATCCTGGTGAGGGAAGCCAGGTGAAAATCCTAGTAAGTGAAGCTAGGTGAAAGTCCTGGTGAGTGAAGCTGGGCAAGGAAAAATCCAGATGGATCAAGGATGATCGGACATCTAGTGTTGGGAAGTCCAAGTAGGTCAAGGGAGTGACAGGATACTTGGCACGAAGGAGAAAGTCCGAGTGGGTCAAAGGGATTGACCGGACACTTGGCAGGGAGTCCTAGCAAGTCAAGGGAGTGATCGGATGCTAAGCACGAGAAGAAGGCAAGCAAACTTGGTAGAGTGTAGTTACATTCATATTATCCATTGTTTCTTGTTTTATTTCTTATACTCCTTTATTGCTGTTGCAAAAGGGATTGTGGCGAGGTTTCTCCACCCAGAAGGAGTTCATATTAGCCGGTTATCCGGGGTCTCATCCACCGACGGATTGATAGGCTTCGTCCACCTTACGGACACGCCGAGGAGTAGGAGTTTCATCTCCGAACCTTGTTACATCGTCGAGTTTAAGGTTTTTTATTCTTTGTTTCATTTCTACATTGTATTTTCGTTGCGCTAACTAAAATTGTAGGAAGAAACGCGAATTTGGGGTCGGCTATTCACACCCCCCCTCTCTAGCCTCGACCGTCGATCCTAACACCTCCAACCTCGACATTGGACCGAGGAACAAAAGGAACAAGCGGAGGTCGATAAGGAGGTAACAAAAATTTTGTTAAATTTATTACCTTCTAATATCCTTTTGAGTGTAGGTGAATACACTAGTGCATGTGATCTTTGGAAAAAGATCATTGCCTATCATGAGAACCCTGCACAACTCCAAGGAGGTGGAGGAGCCCAAGGAGAAGGGCTCATTGGTCCAAAAAGAGAAGGACAAATCCAATGTTGGCACAAGGTCAACATTCGAGAAGAAGAAGGAAGAGGAGGAGAAGGAAGAAGATGAGAGATCCTCTACATCTTCAAGAGAGGAAGAGGTGGAAGCATCCACATCCTCAAGAGTTGAAGAAGCGGAAGCACTCACACTCTCAAGAGGAGAAGAAGAAGATGATGCTACCTCCACGATGCAAGCTACATCAAATGGAGAATCAAGCATCATCCCTACAAGCTAAGGTATAGGAACTTCAATTGAAAATAATAAAAATCATATCATTTGCTTTGAGTGTAGGGAGCATAGGCACTACAAGAGTAAGTGTCCTAAATTGGTCAAGAAGAAGGGTCAAGTAGTACACAAGGGCGAGGAGAAGCCCAAGGAGATTGGTCCCACGGAATGCAAGAGCAAGGAGTACATTGTGTGCTTCTCATGCAATCAAAATGGGCATTACCGGAGTCAATACCCTAAAGGGAAGAAGCCAATCAAAGTTAGAGGAGGAAGCACAAGTCTAGGGGGAGCTTTTAAGAGCAAACCCAAGGTAAACTTTAATAGTGCAATTCCTCTTAGTCATGATAAAATGCATATTAGAAATAATTCCTATCATTTTAATGCTAATTATCATGAAAGTAGGAAGCATGATGGCACTAAGGGAAAATACATTCCTCCTCATGCTAGAACTATCACACCAAAGGTTAGAAAAGTATACAACAATTTAGGCAATAACTCTAAGGATTATAGATATATGCCTAGATATAGAAATGCTCATAGGGGTCAAGAAAAATCCCAATCTATGGATTTAATGACCGAAAACCAAGTCTTGAGGTCAAGATTTGATAACTTAGAAAAGACCCTAGCAAGAATGAAAAATATTCTTAATGGTCAAAATGAGCAAAACCTAGGAAAAGCTAGACAAGAGTCATCCAATGGCTATAGAGGTTTGGGATACAAACCTAAAGCCAAGAAGGATGTGACTACCTTTCATAGGGTTCCATATAGCTATGGGACCAACCCTAGGTGTAGAGGTCAAGCCAAAGATACTAGGAAAGGAATCCCTAAAAGTACTTTTGGCAAGACCAATGTGACTAAGACTTCTAAGAAGTCTAACAAAGTCACAAATAAGGTCACAAGGGAGGTCATCCCTAAAGTTGATCTAGTAAAGGTGACTAAGGCTCCAAAAAGGCCAAACAAAGTCACAAAGAAAGTTACAAGGGAAGTTATTTCTAGAAGTGACCAAGGATTCTAAGAAGCCTATAAAGGTCCTTAGAAAGGTATCTAGGGAAGTCATCCCTAGTGAATACCTAGAGCATCAAAGGAGCACCAATAGGTTTTGGGGTGCCTAGGAGCATATTCTCTACACCCTAGATGGGTTTAGAGAGTGTCAACTCAAATTGGAAGGGTAGTTAACCCAACCTTATTAAAGTTGACACTTGAGAGCATTTTCAAGGTTATTGTTAACCTTTGAAAATGAAAAGGATTATGGGGTTACTCTTTGAAAGAGTAATATATGTACCAAAATTTGAAGAGTTGAACTTAATCTAAATTGGCACACTTAAGAAAAGTATAAGAAAAATCAAGTTAGAATTTTGATACTTTCTTAAGGAATTAAGAGAAACCCCAGGCTTTAATCAAATGGGATTAAGCCTTGAAGGAAAAAAAGGTGCCAAGTGTTGAGGAATTGAAATAAATCTAAAATTGGTACACCTAAAGAAACTATAAGAAATACCAAGTTGGGATTTTGGTATCTTCTTAGTGTTTTAAAGGGAAATCTAAGTGTTAATCTAAAGTGTTACTCTTGGAAAGAGTAAAATGTGTCAAAATTTGAGAAGTTGAATCAAATTTAACTTGGCACAATTGGGAAAACATAAGAAATACTAAATTGGGATTTTGGTATTTTCTTAGGATAATTAAAGGAAAATCTAGGTCCTAATGCAAGATGTTTACTCTTTGGAAAAGTAAAATGTCTCAAACTTTGAGAATTTGAACTTAATTTAAATTGACACATTTAGAAAAGGATAAGAAATGCCAAGTTAGGGGTTTTTGGCATTTTCTTAAAAGGTTAAAAGCGACTCTAAGCCTTAATTTGATTTCATTTACCCATTGAAAGAGTAAAATGTGTCATACTTTGAGGAATCACATCAAAGGTAAGTTGGCACACTTGGAGAAAGGATAAGAAATGTCTAGTTGAGATATTAGTATGTTCTTAAGGGATTAAGAGCAAAATTAAGTCTCAATCTAAATGTTTGATCCTTAAAGAGAGTAATATGTGTCAAACAAATATTTGAGAATTGAATTCTTAATTTCAAATGGCACAAATAAAAAGGGGGTAAAAGAAATGTCAAGTTAAGTTTTGGCATTCCTTCAGGAGATAAGCAATCTAGGCTTAATTTTAAGGTTTTAGCTAAGGTTTAAGGACACTTGCATAGGTCAACATCTTGAGTTTTGTTCATCATCCTAACATCTCATTTGTATCTAATGTGTACTAAAACACATACAAGTCACCTTATGATTCTTTGTAAGATGTATATTTGGTTTTGCCCTAAACTAAGGGATCATGCATATCTATCTAGGCATTATGAAATTTATGATCATCCACCTAGGATGTCACTTGGTATAATCCCACTTGTTGGGATATTTACCCTTTATAATAAATGTCTTTTGTCCTTAATTACAAGGAAATTAACATAATGCATGATGTTACATGGCATACATCAAAATAAGTAATTTTCAAAAGAAAAACATGCTATAGCTATATAATGTATGTATGACATGACATGGTATTTTTGTGTTTTTCATAATACAAATGAATGCAACACATGATGTCATGACATATAATAGGCAATCAATCATGACATTTTAGCATAAATAAAATATACGAGGTATATTTTATTTATGCTTAGTACATCTTGTTGAGTTTTAGGTTCATCAAAACACATAGTTATGTGTCTTCTAATCATTGAGAAAGCTAATGTACAAGTCATGTGCATTGAGCTCAAAGAAAATGGTTGGATATTGGTCTTGAAAATGATTTCAAAAGGTTTTTGGAAAACCTTGGTGAAGATTATCTTTTGATAGTATTCATCATTGAAAAGTTAGACACAAACTAGGAGAAAACATTGAAGTTTTCACAAGTTTTCAAATTTGTATCAATCTTTGAAAATAAGAAGTATTTTCATAGAAAAATATTTTTCCTTGATAAAGTATACCCTAAATAATGTTTACATGAATTTTCATGATTTTTAGAATTTTGTAAAATTTTTGGGGAGTTTCTGAATTTCACTGAAATTGAATTTCAGGAAATCAGAAACCTAATCGATCAGCTGATCGATTGGGATGGGTTCGATTGATCAGCCGATCAATTGGGAAGTCAATCCCCGCGAATAGAAGGTCAGTGAATCGATCAGCCGATCGATTGACCCAGGATGGATCAATCAGTGGATCGATTCAAATAGAATTTCTACGAGCAGTAGCTTGCGGAATCGATTAATGGATCGATTGAAGTGATTTCAATCGATTGAGTCTCAACTTCAATCGATTGGGAAGTCTGATTTTGGCCTGAAAAGCCTGATTTCAGCACTTCCAGTCACTTCGAGTCCCGTTAACCACTCCAAACCCCTTGGAATACATTTGTATACATTTAGGGGGAGTTTTCATGATGAAAACAAGTATGGATTGGTTAAGAAAAATCAAAGTGAAGTTTAGGATAAGGTTTAGTTTCAATTCTGAATTGTGGAACCTTAAAACTTCAAGTTTTAATTTTCAAGGGTCATTAACTATTCCTAACCCTTTGGAATACAATTGTATACACTTAGGGGGAGTTTTCATGATGAAAACAAGCATGGATTGGTTAAGGCAGACTTAGGTGAAGTTTAGAGTGAGGTTTAGCTTCTTTATTGAATTTTGAACCTCAAAACTTTGAGTTTTAGTTTTCCTAATTATTTAGGAACCACAAGTCATTGTTGGTGCAATGATAGAAGTTTGACCATGTTTTAAGGGGAGTTACTCTTTGAAAACATAAAAATCTTTTCAAAGACCTTGGAAGGGGGTTAAACCTTCGTAATGAATTAATACTCAGGGTCGAGTATTGGGGAGCAATGGAAGATTGGTTATCTTCATTGCTAGGATGATAAATGCTCTCAGATGAGCATTGTGGAGTAGAATACTGCTCAAAGGGGAGCATTGGATTAATGAATGGGATCGGACCTTCATTGGTAAAGTGGAAAATGCTCTCGGATGAGTATGAAGAAGAAGATTACTGCTCAAGGGGGATCATTGAATACAATGAATGGGAGTTTCATTGAGAAGTTGAGGCATGCTCTAGGATGAGCATTGTGAAGTGAAATAGAGCTCAAGGGGGAGCTTTGGCGGCAATGAAGAATATGAGATCTTCATTGTGGGGTTGTTAACAACATATGAGGTTGTAAACAACGAAGAGTTAACTCTTATGGAGAAGAGTTTATTTTCAGTTTTTGATGTATGACAAAGGGGAAGAATGGAAGGTTAAGTTAGGCCTTCATCCCAAGTAAGGGGAGTTTGCCCTCTAGGAAAGGGAGAGAATGAAAGAAACCTTCATTCATGCCTTGGTATGAAGAAGAATTAAAGCTATGGGATTTAACCTTGTGTAAAGAAGAAGTTAAGGCTATGGAATTTAGCCTTGGTATAAAGAAGAGGTCAAGGCTATAGGATTTAGCCTAACTTAGAGGTATTAACTTAGAGGCATTGTCAAACATCAAAAAGGGAGAGATTGTTAGGGTAATTTCCCTAGGTCAAGTTTGACAAGTTTGACTAAGCTTGAGTTGGGTCAAGCTTGAGTCAGGATTTGAGTTTTGATGTTTGACAATATAAGGAGATTGCTGGAGCAATCGTCCGGTTATGGAGATGGTCAAAGGGTTGACCAGATTGATGAGAATACAAGTCAAGTAGGTCAAGGTTGACAGGAGATTTGACTGGGAAATCCTAACTAGAGGTTAGGCATATGGAAAGTCCTAACTAGAGGTTAGGCATATGGAAGACCTAACTAGAGGTTAGGTGTATGGAAGTCCTAACTGGAGGTTAAGCGTATGGAAGTCCTAACTGGAGGTTAGGTAAATTGGAAAGTCCAACTGTGATCTTGGCAAAGGAGAAAGTCCTGGTGAGGAGCCAGGCATTTGGGAAGTCCTGGTGAGGAGCCAGGCAACTGAAAGTCCAAGTATGATCTTGGTAAAGGAGGAAGTTTTGGTGAGGAGCTAGGCATTTGGGAAGTCCTGGTGAGGAGCCAGGCAACTGAAAGTCCAAGTGTGACCTTGGCAAAGGAGGAAGTCCTGGTGAGAAGCCAGGCAATTGGGAAGTCCTGGTGAGGAACCAGGCAACGGAAAGTCCAAGTGTGATCTTGGCAAAGATTGTAAGTCCAAGCATGTGGTCTTAGCAAGGTAAGTCCTATTGTGACTTGGCAAGGAGAACTCGATAACTAGGATGAGGCCGAAGGAAGCCCTTGAAGGCAAGGTGTGAAGGATGGGCAGATATCCGAGAGACGCAAGACTGATGGAGGAGGCTAGAAGGCTAGTTCGAGGTTGGTCGGGTATGGCCAAATGCTAGGCATGGAGACCCAACAGGTCACGGTTGACCAAGATTTGGGTTGGAGATTCTGGACTTGAGTTCGAGTCAAGTCCAGGCTGGTCAATCGATCGAGCGATCGATTGAACCAGGGTCCAATCGATCAGTCGATCGATTGGAGTGTGCTGCGATTATGGGAAGGCCCAATCGATCGGATGATCGATTGGGATGTGAAATCATGAGCACAAAAGCGTTCCCAATCGATCGGGTGATCGATTGGGAGCTTCCAATCGATCGGTCGATCAATTGGGCTACAAAAGCTATCGCGCGATCTCGAGAGCACAGAAAGGCTCTAAATCAATCGGGCGATCGATTCAGGCAGTCCCAATCGATCAGTCGATCGATTGGGAAGTGACCGTTGGGCAGGAAACGAGTGATGGACGGCTGGGATGGAGCAGTGCTGACGTAGCAATCGATTGGGGATGAATTGGTTCGATTGGGAACACTGTTTAAAGCCTGAGCAGAGCGTTTTCTTCGCCAGTTCTTTGCGAGCTTTCTTCCTGCGATTTCTCTGTGACTCACAACGAGCTTCTCCGATCTTCACCGCCAGTTCTTGAAGGCTCTTGGGAGTGTTCTCTTAAGGTTCAAGAGGCAACAACAAGCAACAAGTAATCAAGAAGTAGTGTTTTCATTTGTATCTTGTACTCTCTTCTTGTATTTTTGTGTGAGTTGTTGTGTGAGTTTGTACGAGACTTCTCCGCCTCTGGCTGCGACCGAGAAGGAGTGTTTCATAGTGGAGATAGCGTGTCATGTGTAGATCCTTGGATTAGTCACCTCTTCTTGAGGTGGATACCAAGTAAATCTACTTGTTAGCATTGTATAGTTTGTCTTCGAGTTGTATTCCGCTGCAAACCATCAACACGAAGCAAACGACGCAAGAGCACAACGAACCGCTATTCACCCCCCCCCCCCTCTAGCGGGCACAAAGGTCCCTACAAATAACACATTCTCCAATCAGATTATAGTTGCAGATGTAGTGTTGCCATATGTATTTGACACTATATTGCCATCAGGAGCCATTTCTAATGGTTTGGCTATGAAGCCCTCTGTCTTTCCATCTTTGAAGGAAAAATTATGTAAATCGTCCAATTAGGTATTTTCGGCCACCTCTTGGATTTATCCATATCAGTTCTAGGCAGCAGAGAGAGGGTATTCCAAATTCTTGCACCAAGGATCAGCTGCATGCCACTAGAGCATCGACAAAGGAGTGACAAAAGAACATAGAAAAGTTTCATGAAGATGAGAAACAATTTAAACATGTGGTTTTTCAGGAGGCAAAAGTCTAGCAATTATCAATAGATTTTATCAAGTTAATACTAAATGATCTTGTTAGAAATAATGGATCATGCTTTCTTCCAAATAAACATGATAACTGAATGCAAAAAAAAAAAAAAATCGATTGTTAACTCTAGCCATTCTATTTGAAGAATGCTTGAATACCACTTTTGTTGCTTAATGCTTTAGAGTATTCTAAACACTCCAAACTTCTTCTATAGATGGTGTTGTTATTCTTAAAAGGTGTGTATATTTAGGAACCCTAAATGTCACTATTTATAGAGATTCATTACCATTATTGAGTCAATCCTTAATATTGTGGCAAATCATGACGAAATAAATATTAATAGATATGATAAAATAATCATACCATATTAAAAGATATGATATTCATATTAAGGTAAGATTTTAATTAATTATGCACATTTAAATCTTACCGTATATGACCTGTTTATTAAGATAAAAGTTTGTGCTTAAATAAAATTTTAACAAATATATGTCACTTAATAAGGAAAGATTCGTAATCAAAATAAAATATTTCCTATATTCTCCCACTTGTCACTTATGTATTTCATCATTCACTAAATGAGTGTATACGATACATGAATCATAGTGATAGATCCTCTAAATGCGAGTATTATCTTCCATGTATTATATTATATCATGTTTCTCAACCAATATATCTTAATGAATAAACCTTATGTTTATTCAAAATTCAACTTTAGTATATTTATCAAATTAATTAATATGTACACAAATATCAGATAATATCATAATTGAGTTTCATGGATAACCAAATTGTTCTAACAACAAAAATCACATAAGGGAACCAAGTCTCATCCACTCTACTGGATCCCTAAATTTCAACTGTGGCATGCCTTTAGTCAAAGGATTAGCAATCATCAATTCAGTGCTAATGTGCTCAATAATCAATATCTTATCTTTAACACGTTCTTTTATGGCTAGATACTTAATGTTGATATGATTAGTTTGACTCCCACTTTTATTGTTCTTAGTCATAAAGACATCAGATGAATTGTCATAATATATCCTCAATGGCTTAGAAATAGAATCCACAATTCTAAGCCCCTAAATGAAATTGTTTATCCAAACACCATGCGAGGTCACCTCAAAACAAGATACAAACTCAGTCTCCATAATAGAAGTGGCAATCAACGTCTGCTTTGCACTTCTCCAAGACACAACTCCTCCAACTGGCATAAAAATATATCTACAAGTTTATTTTCGTGAATCAATGCAGTCAGTGTAGTCTGAATTAGAGTAACCAATCACTTTTAAATTCTCAGCTCAGGTAAATACAAGCATGTAGTCTTTTGTCCCTTGAAGGTATCTTATACCAACACACCAACAGCAAATGCAATGTCAGGTCTAGTGCAGACCTGAGCATACATCAAGCTTCCGACAACAAAAGCATAAGGATTGTTTTCCATTTGTTCTCTTTCAAAGTCATTTTTTGGATAGTGATCCATATTGAATTTGTCACCTTTCACAATGAGAGCAATATTTGGTAAACAATTTTTCATCTGAAATCTCTCGAAAACTTTATTGATATAGATTTCTTGAGACAGACCTAAGATTCCTTGAAATCTGTCTTTGTATATCTTAATGCCAATGATATAAGAAGAATCACCTATATATTTCATATCAAAGTTCTTAAAGAGAAATTATTTACCTCATATAGTAAACCCTTATCATTGGTTGCAAGTAAAATATCATCCACATAGAGAATAAGGAAACAAATCTTGCTCTCACTGATCTTCTGGTATATATATTGATCCATGATATTCTCCAAAAAATCAAATGAAGAGATGGCATCATGAAATTTCAAATACTATTGACGGGAAGCTTATTTCAATCCATATATGAATTTCTTGAGCTTGGACACCAAGTGCTCACCATTACTAGAGAAAAAATCTTCTGGTTGTTTCATATAAACCTCTTCTTCTAGATATCCATTAAGAAAAGCAATTTTTACATTTATTTATTGTAATTCTAAGTCAAAATGTGCAACCAATGTTTTAATAATGCGAAAGAAATCTTTCTTAGAGACAGGAGAAAATATTTCTTTGTAATCAATTCCTTCCCTTTGAGTGAATCCTTAAGCCACAAGTCTTGCTTTTTATCTCTCACAGTTGCCCAATGAGTTCTTTGTTTTGAAAACCCATCCTGTAGTTTTTGTATTATCGGGCAACTCGATAAGATCCCAAACTCCATTAGATGTCATAGAATTCAATTCTTCTTTCATAGCATCATACCAAAACTTTGATTCAGTACAACTCATAGGTTAAGAAAATGGTCCAGGGTCATTTTTAGCTCCAACCTTAAAATCTGATTTTTGTAGATACACAACATAATCACTAGGTATTGCTTATTTCCTTATTCTATTAGATCTTCTTAAGTTATCCTCTTGAGGAACTTGTTGTTCAATCAGTTGAGCAATTCCTTGTTGTTCCCAATTAACAATTTGATCGAATATTTTATGGAATCTCCTCAATTGGTTGTTTAACACCCATTTGTGCTTGAGGGGTGTGAATGATAGCCCACTACAACAAAAATGTTAAACAACAACACCACAAAGACAATGGTTTTAGATGAAACTGTTGTAAATTTGGTAAAAGACAACAGTTTTAGATAAAACCGTTGTCTTTGAGCTCCCATAAAATACAAAAGATAACAGTTTTATAAAAACCGTTGTCGTTGAGCAACTTTTTTTTAAATCAACAACACATTTTACAATGGTTATCTAAAATCATTATTTTTAAGTGCTTTTTTAGAGGCTACAACAACAGTTTTGATAAAACCGTTGTCTTTGACTTTATTCGTTTCGTCATTTCCCCCATCGCAGTTTTGCTTTCCCTCTATCCGCAAATCTTTTCGGCACCTTTTTTCCCCTTTGTGTTCCCGAACCCTAAGCCATTTTTCTTTCCCTCTCCTCATACAATCTCTTCATGCCATCCTGTCGACTGCTAGATCTTCCTCCATGACAGTGTGCTCTCCTCTCTTCTTGGTGAGCGAGTTTCTGAGCTCGACAAGGCCCTTTGACCTTCCACTATATAAATTGATGAAGTGTGATCCGAATGGGTGGATTACGTACTAGACTATATTCATTACTAGGTATAAATTACTAGACATTATAATTGATTTTTTTTTCATTCACCGAATTGTCTTCTATGACAGTGTTTATTGGAGATCTTTGATTTAGTAAAGTATATTGATTACACGTACAAATAATCAGCTTTGAAATAGTCAAGACTTGTTGGTTAATCTTGATTAAGACTAAAGTTCATGCTCAAATTATAAGCTTCACCTCTGCTAAAAAAAATAGTTTGGATTTGTAAGTTGTTATAATTCGTTGGTCTTTCTTGCAGAATAATTTGATTTTGTGTACTTTTTTAGTGAGGGTTAGTTTGAATAATCAACTAGTTTTAATTTTGATTTCTTATACAAGGATATGAATTTAAGGATTTCAGTTTATTATCACTAAAAACATACATATGAAAGTTAATGTTAGCAATACCAAAATATCCTTGAATATAGCATTTAATATTAGTGTTTTAACTGTTGTGTGTTCCTTAATCAAATGCAAACAATATTATAGATAATGTTTGACAGTTCAAGCAATTAAGTTTGGTGTCGGAAATTATACCAATGGTAAGGAAAAGTTATTATACAATTTGACAAATTGAATTAACTAAAGGTTTGATATCTATGTTCCTGTATATTTTATTTACCTTCTTGTGAACTTATTAGACTATTAGTTTTATTGCATAAGTTTATGTTGAGTGTTCCCATTCTATTAAAATGCAAATAAATTTCGTCTACCTTTAAATAACACTTCAAAAGATGACTGAACCTCATTTGGGATTATTCTGAATCATTTTGTAAATTCTATAATTGATGATTTTCTTTTTATCCCTCTCTCATTTTAAAATCAGTTCTGAATTCTGCTTTTCTTTAGTTCTTGTATCTACTTCTAGTTTTTATTACATTAGTTCCTATTTTTAGACCATTAAATCTAACTCCCTCACTATTAAAGTATAAATGCAGGTGCACATTGTAGTTTCTTATGTCACTTTCTATAAAAGGTTTAAAGGTGATTGATAGGGATGTTAGGTTTTAGATGGAATCTAAGTGTTTTTTTTAAAAAGGCACGAAGAAATAGTCTAAGTATCATTGTGTGGCGAAGTGTGTATCAATTTGAAATAGTTTGTTTGTGACTCAATAACTTATTGATTTTGATTCCTTAGTGTCAATAATTTGTTTGTTCACTGCTAGCTAACTCCTTTGCCCAATACCTCATTCTTGCATTTCTATCATGAGAGGAATTAGCTGACATTTTCCTTATTTATTGCCTCTCTTTGTTCTCATCTTTTGCTTTGATATGTCAACACCTAATATACATCCATGTGTTATCTTGCTGATTGAACATTTTGTAAATTTAGTTATAGGTAAAGTTGTGGTGTCCTTATAATTTTGTTTTTGTTTTGTCGATTAAACTTTGCCTCTAGGAAATAAGCTCATCGTATAGTGATTCAGCTGAGTTAGTAGATGGAGTCTGTAGCATGTTGACTGGAATTATGAGCATGTTTTATATATAAAGACATTTTTCTAGGAACAAAGCATATATCAAATTCCTTGTCTGTTTTTCCTACCTATAACTCAGCAAGTCCGCATCCTCAATTGATATTTGAATAGCTGATTTGTTATGACCTCCTACACGCTCCAGGTTTAGATGCATTTTTTGCAGGTTTCGATGATTTCTTATTGTCGTCACGAGTATCTTTTAAGAATGTTCTTGATTGATTATTTGTAAATTCAATGGCAAGGTCAATGAAATTCATTAATCGAATATAAACTTATTCTGTGAATTTAATGCTACGTGCATAAGTTTTCCAATGGAAGTTACCAAGACAACTATAATTTGTATTGCATAAGTTTGTATTGAATAAGTTTTTTTCTCTTCCATTTTGCAGACATTGAGTGTTGTCCTGGAATTCTAGAAATCCTTCTCTCATGTCCAGATATTAGAGTTATGTGAAATATTTATTCTCGGGTTGCAATCCATGCAATACTTACTACAATTCTCTTTTTTCTTATATTTTATATTTTTCTTTGATAAGTTTTGCTTAATTTTTCTCTTGTAGGTACGTAACTCAGGAAATTCGTGAGGCTTGAGATTTTTTTATGCAAGGAGTGAGCTTTGTTAGGTTCTATATTGCCTTGCTAATGTGTAAAATCCATATGGAGAACTGTAATGGAAAACATGTGATTTATGGTTTGATACTACTAAGTTTGATGAGTACAACTCATTTTGTATATTTTAGTTGGCATATTTCGGATTGAATGTAGTAAATATTTAGTTTTGTATTGGTGGTTTGCTTATATTAAAAAAAAAGATTGGTTATTTATTATTATCATGTTACAACATGAACATTAAAGACAACGATTAGAAACGTTGTAAAAAGTACGTAATCACGACGGAATTTTTTTGTGAAAAGTGATAAAAGACAACGGTTTTATCCATTATAAAATATATTAAAATTATATACCACAACGGTTTATCACTGTTGTAAAATTTAAAACCACAACATTTTAAATATGTTATAAATATTATCTGCCACAACGATTTATATCTGTTGTAAAAAGAGTCTACCACAACTGTTATATTTATTGTCGAAATTATCTACTTGTAAAATACCGGGAAAAAAAATAGGGAATATTAATAAATGAATTTTCCGGAATTTTTGGATATTTTTCGGGAATTTTTCGGAGCTCGTACGGACGAGTTAACGGGGATAAAATGGGGTCCGGAAAAGCCTGTTTAGGCTACCCCATTTTAGCGAGGAATTGTTTCTTTTATAAATTCCTTATTCCTTTTCCTTTTAAATTTCTTTTTCTTTTTATTTTTCCCCTGCGCCGTTTTCTGTGTTTTCTCCCTCGCGCACCCGAGCAGCCGCCCGAGCTCTCTCCCTTTGCCCTAACCGCCGGCTACTCGGCGGTTCTCCATCTTCTTCCTCTCCTCTCCTCTGCCGTTCCCCAGCCGACGCCGAGCATCGGCCACAAGGGCTTTCTGTGCCCTAGCGTCGGCCCGCCGTCGCCGCCGCACCTTGCCCTAACCGCCGACGCCCCTCCTCACTGCCTCTGTGACGCTCGACCGTCAGCCCTAGCCACCGTCGACCACCCTGAGCCCTAGCACCGGCCGATTCTCTGGACCGAGCAGTGCCGGCCAGCCGCTCCTCTGCCCTAGTTTCTGCCGCCGACGAGGTGAAGCCGACGCCGACCCCAATCGTCGGAAACCTACTCTCTCATTGTGGAGTTGCTCACCGTCACCACAGCCGGCAGGCGGCCGCCCCCTTTGCCCTGGTCTCTGCCGTGGGATTCCAAGTGCCGAGACTTCTCTGCCCTAGATTGCCATTTCACAGAGCAACGCTGGCACACCACAGGTCGCCTTCCTTCTACTCTAGTTGAATTCCTTCCTTCTGTGGCCTAACCCCGAGATTTACTGCCGGTTCCTTCTTCATCCATCAGTTGCCGGCAGAGAGACAAAGAGGGGACTCCAAATTAGGGTTTGCTTTGTTGCGGATTTGCTTGGTTCCAGCATCAACAGTAGGTTGGTTGCTATGGAAAGTTACTGTTGGAGATCACCACTTCCTCCTACTTGATTCGGTTGACTTGAGGTAAGGTGTAGGGCATTTTATATATGCTTTAGAATATGGTTTTGATTCGATTGTTTAGATGGATGAATATGAGTAGGTTTGGGTTGTGTATATTGATTAGGGTTTTACCCTAATCTTAGGGTTAGGGAGTTGAAATTTAACCCTAATTAACCGTTTGATTTAATTTAGGTAGATTGAGATTGATGGGTTAGAGTTTATCTCTAAATTTATATTTAGGATTTAT
Source organism: Zingiber officinale (assembly GCF_018446385.1). Lineage (NCBI taxonomy): Eukaryota > Viridiplantae > Streptophyta > Magnoliopsida > Zingiberales > Zingiberaceae > Zingiber > Zingiber officinale. Next base: position 154,250,663 of record NC_055992.1, on the reverse strand, counting down.
TTAGCTATTTATTGTATTCTAGCTAAATAAAAGTAAATGTATTTGTTTACACAGGGCTCTGATTCGAAACGAGTATCTCGGAGTTGGATTGGATCTTTCTATTTTTGGAGGCGGGTACTTTGACTTGTGTCTTTTGATATGCATGATAATATGTTTAACATATAACAGTAATTGTGTTACCTGTTTATTTCGGTTGGTCACTACATGATTAGTACATGTTGTTTGCTTATTTATTCTGCACTGCATATTGTCTACCTGATCACATATGCCTTAGGTAGTGACCTAACCACATGCTCTGTTATATTCTGGATCTAGGGTTTATTTGATACCCTCTTCGATTTGTGTACCTTCTATTTGATACGTCTTCTTGTGGTACACACTTTGTATCTATTTATATGGATCATGCCATGTTATTCATGAGATTGCCATGTTCAGTATCATGCATCATGATTGCATGCTGTGCGATTGTCGGCTCTACTTTGGTTGAGCTCATCGCCAGTTACATGTACTGCACACATCACCCATGGATTTGTATATCTGGCTGGTGTGTGGCGGTTCTGCTGTTTGGCTCCGTTGGTCAGGTGACTCAGCGTGGTAGCCGGCAGTCAGTTCCGCTCTGTTTGGCTCCGTTGGCATTTAGGGTAGCAGCGTGGTAGCCGGCAGATGGTGGACTTTGTTTGGCTCCGTTGGTCAGGAGACTCAGCGTGGTAGCCGGCAGAGATATCCTCCCCGTCATCGTGTACCGGGAGATGAGAGCATTGAGCTCCCCCATTTATGATTTGGGGTCACAGGACAGGAGTACTCCGACAGCATCCCGTTTACTCTGTCATTGCACAGGAGCATTGATTTCAGAGTATGGGGTTGACATATGCATTTATTGCATTTTTATTTGCTTGTGATTGCTGCACTTATATGCTGCATTTGTTTGGATGCATTGATTGACATGCATACAGGATTATGACTCACTCGGTCTGACGACCTGTTACCTTTATACTTTGATCCGGTCAGTACAGTTATCTTCTGATTTCATTTCAGTTGCATTTATCCTCCTCATATTCAGGAGACTGTACGCATGATTAGTGTTGTCTGTTATTTGTTTTATTATGCATATCAGTTGTACTGAGTGTTGGACTCACCCCGCCTCCATTGTTGATATATTTTCAGGTTGAGGCTGTCCGGAGCAGTTCCAGTCGCTGGCCCCTCATCTGCACATAGAGCTAGTTCTCTACTAGGTTGTTATTTGCTTTATTTTGGTTTTTCTTCCATCAGACTATGTTTTAGTTTTGTTTTGGATTTTATTTATGGATATTGTACGGATTGTTACCGTTTGATGGACTTTTGGATGGTTTGGTTTTTATTCTACTATATGCCTGCCTGGACGGCAGAAGAGGTGAGTTCGTTGGATTTGAGCTTTACGAGTGTAGTGGAGTAGGGTGGATTTCGAGTCAGAGTCCTATTGTTGTTGTTTACTATTATTAACTGCGTGGTTGTGACAGCCAGAGGCTGGATATCTTTATTAACTGCGTGGTGTTTGTCTTTATTTTTTTGTTATCATTCCAGCCGCCTGTGGCTGATGTATATGTGATATGTAGAAAGTTTCATATTGTCCGCCGTACAGGGGAGATGCTGCCGAATTTTCTTCGGACAGAGACTCCTCTGGGGCGTGACACTACTACAACGATTTTAAAGTGTTGTCATATTGAGTAAAACAATTTTGATCATATAAACAACAACGGATAAAAACCGTTGTCGAATGTCTACAAAGACAACGGATTCAAAACCATTGTCGTAGGACAATACATTTTACAACGCTGCCAGTTACAACAGTTTTTTGACCCTACGACAACGGATAATATTTGTTGTCATTTGCAAATTTTGTTGTAGTGGCCCATCCATGTGGAAACCCCCAGCGCCCTCACCAACCCGTCCCTAGGTCAACACAAAAGGGATAAATCACAGGTGGCTACTAGCCATTAGTGTAGGTGGCCAAGGCATAGGGGAAGGCATACTCGGACGCATTGAGTTTCAACCCCAAGATCTCATGTGACAACACCCTATGCCTCAACTACTGCACCACCCCAAGGGGACGAATGACAACTCATCCATAACTTGAACAAGGTGGTTGATCATTAATGTAATCTTTCTCAAAAACTGTCTTCAGAATGATCACTCCCACTAGCCAAGTCATTCTCAAGAAATTTTGTATTTCTTGATTCCACAATTCTAGTGTTATGAGATGGACAATAAAATCTATATTCCTTAGACTTTTCAGCACATCCAATGAAATATCTACTTATAGTCCTTGGGTCAAGTTTCTTTTCTTGTGGGTTATAAACTCTTACTTTAGACGGACATCTCCAAATATGTATATGTAGCAAACTTGGTTCCCAACCTTTTCATAACTCAAATGGCGTCTTTGAAACAACCTTGGTTGGAACTTGATTTAATATTTTCACTGTCATTTTAAGAGCTTCAGCCCATAAAGATTTAGGAAGTTTGGAGTTGCTACGCATACTCCTAACCATGTCCATTAAAGTTTGATTTCTTCTTTCAGCCAAACCATTCTAGTCTGGTTAATCAGACATTGTGTATTAGGAAACAATCCTATTTTCTTGAAGAAACTTTGCAAATTGACCAAGTGCTTGTCCACTCTCGGTATATCTACCATAGTATTCTCCATCTCTATCTATTCTTACAATATTAATTTGTTTTTCATATTATTTTTTGACCTCTGCCTTAAATATCTTAAAGGCGTTTAATGCTTCACTCTTATTATGAAGCAAGTAGATAAACGTATTGTTGGTGCAATCGACCTCCAAGATTTTAATGTCCGACAAATATATTTAATGGAGCTTGATCAAAACAAGTCCTAGTTGTAGCTAGGCAAGGGTGAGAAGTCAACCAAGTGACTAGTTTTAACTACGGTTAGGCAAGGGAAGTCCTAGTTGTGGCTAGGCAAGGGAAATCTTGGTAGATTGTGGAAGTCAGGTAGAAGGATTGATAGGTTTGGAGGACCCGATATCGAATCCCTGATGGGTCGATCCAATGTTGAGTCTTGGTGAGTAAAGCCAAGTGGAGAAATCCCTAGGGGGAGGTAATCTTAGGTTCTGGTAAGTGAAACCAGGTGGAAAAAATCCTAGAAGGAGGTAACTCTAAGTTCTGATGACTGGAGCCAGATTGAGAAAATCCTAGGGGGAGGTAACCTTATGTAACGGGAAGTCATGCGGTCGACCAGACCAGCAGATCTTGGTAAATCTAAGTTTAGTTTTACCATACTATTGTGCATTACTATTATTGTTGTTGGCTAATCAAGTATTACAGGAAAAGTCTTAGTGAATCAAACAATCAGACACTAAGCAGGCAAAGTCCAACTAGTCTGAAGGACCAATATTTTATAGGTAGGTTGAGGTAAGCAACTAGAGAGAGCGACAGTGAGATCGTGCTCCAGAAAGGAACACACTCTAGGTTGCTAATCCAATTGAAGAAACCGAGAGGTTTCCAAGTTAAGATCAAGACAAATATTACTATCTATTACTCATGCATAATATTTATGTGCTAACTTTGTGTTGCAGGGATATCTATTATATACTGTGCATCTAACCCTGTTTTGTAGAATCCAGGTGGATCGATCGACCAAACAGAACTATCGATCAACCAAACTAGGCTAACATGGCATAAAGCTTAGATCAAGAAGAACAGATTTGCTAGAAAGGAGGATTGGTAGACCCAATTCCAGGGATTGGTCGACCGAACCAAGCAAGCACAGTGTCAAATTAGATCTCAGTAGAAGTTGGAAACTATAGGGATATGTAGATCGATCATGGTGATCAGTCGACCGATCAATTAAATTCTCTTAATGACACGAAGATCGGATCTCGGTGAAGAAGGAAAGCACAGTGTTCAGTAGACCAATAGAGGGTTCGGTTGACCGAACAGATCAGTCGACCAAAGTGGTTTTCAGTTGACCGATTAACACTTATAAAAGCAAGCCTCGAGCACCAAGACGAAGTAACTTTCTGCATTCCTCTATTCTACTATGTTGCTACTCTTGTTGCTTCTGTTCTCTACTCAACGTGCAAGCTACATCACCAAGAAGCTCCGACGATCTTCGTTGTTGTATTGTCGATATTTTTATTTTAGCTTGCATTCTATTATATTAACTTCATTGTACAAATTACTTCTTTTCAAAGGTTTCGGAAAGAAGAATTATAATGAATTGCCCAACAGTGCAATCAAGGATCGCAAGCCTTGGAATAGGAGTCGACATAGGCTCTGAACCAAGTAAAAACGATCTATATCTTTGTCTCTTTTTATTCCGTTGCTAATACTCTATTTTGATTTTACGAATACGATAAAAGAAGAAGTTTTTAAGAAGCAATATTCACCCCCCCCCCCTAATCACTTCTTTTCGATCCTTCATTAATGAAAGCAATGAAGTATTTCAGATCATGCATATCCATATTTAGACGACATATATCTGAATGTATGATCTTCAATATTTCAATACTCCTCTTGTCACCTCCTTTGAATTTGTTGGTATGATTTCCCTTAATACAGTTTACACAAGTCTCAAAATTAGCAAAATTTAAACTACTAAGTACTCCTTCATTTACTAATCTTTTTATCCTCTCTATGGAGATATGTCTCAATCTCCGGTGCCACAAAATAGAGGAATCCTCATTTATAACATATCTTTTAATACCCACTTGAACATGCATAGTGGTATTACTATTATTTTGTAAAAATATAGAATAAAGATTATCAATCATTATATAATTTCCAACAAGATTAGATTTATAAAATAAACTCACAGAGTTATTTTTAAATTTTAAAAGAGTATTCAAATGGTATAAAATTTGAAATAGTAATTAAATTTCTTGCAAAATCAAGAACATAAATGTTTTTTCAATTTTAAAATAAAACCACTATTTAAAATTAAAACGCATGTTTTGATTGCCTCTACATATGAGCACATCTTATTTCTAGAATAGATGCTCCGCTCACTTCCTACTGGCTTCCTTAGACTTTGCATTCCCTACAAGGTATTTGTTATATGGATTATAGAAACATAATCAATCCATCAAGTTTTATAAATCATACTAACCATAATAGATTTATAACAGATAAATGATATAGAAATATCTTTCTTTTCAAACTAATTCTTAAATTTGGTACAATCCTTCTTCATACGCCCCTTCTTTTTAAAGAAGAATCACTTAGATTCCTTATTGATGTCAAGTTAGGATGGAATCTTCCCTTTTTCCTTTTCCCTTGATTATGGCTTATTTTTGTGGTTTCCCTTGTGCAGTCATAAGAATATTATCACTTATTTTCATCAACAACTTTTCTTCCTTTTGTACACACATGGTCATTAACTAATTGATTGACCACTTACCCTTATGTGTATTGTAGGAGATTTTGAAAGAACCATATTGATGAGGAAGAGTGCATAAGATATAGTGCACAAGGAAAGTTTCAAATATTTCCACCTCGAGTATCTTTAATCGAGCCACTATATCACTTATCTTCATGATGTGCTCTCACACACCTTTCACGTTGGTAAGCCTTAATGATGAGAATTCCATTATCAGAGTACTAGCAAGGGTCTTGTCTGAAGTTGCAAATCATTCATCAATTACCTTAAGTAGGTCCTTGACATTTCCATGCTCCTCAATCGAATCACGAATACCAATAGAGATTTTGGTCTTTATGAACATTACACAAAAATGATTAGATCGCTTCCATTTTTTATAAAGGTCAATCTCATCAAGAATGCTAAAATCATTAATAGAAAGTGGTTCGTCTTTCCTTATGGCATAGTTAATATCCAACAACTCCAAATGAAGTAGAACTCTTTTCTTCCGGAATTTATAGTTATCACCCTTGAGTTTGAGGATATCACAATGCATATTAGAGAAATTCAAAGATTGTGCTGCATAAATTAAATACATGTTTATTAAAAAAATTGAGGAAAATATCATGTTTACAAAAAAAAAAAAAATCTAGTGACATCAAACTTGTCTGTTGGCTAAAGTTTAATTCAATTAAATTTTACTATAGCTTTATAATAAAATTATCTAATTATATGTTCTTTGACTCCGGTAGGTAAATCAAGAAAATATAATTTGATATTTTATTCTAGTTAATTATATAAATATAACAAAGATCCCTAAGGATAAAATTTGTTATATTTATATAATTAATTATAATTTATGTCCATTATGTGATCCTAATCTACTTAATGTATAATTTTAAATAATTAAGAATGTTGTGGCTAAACCTCAATTATTTAAAATTATACGGTTCGCTGGACCCTTGTTTTAATTTTTATATAGTAATTTAGTAATACAATCAACACTTTCCAAGAATCTTCCTAGGAAAGATGGGTAGGGTAAGGCCTCTTTATAAACCAACCTCCTTAAATAGAGCAACGTTACCAAGTAGAGTAGTGGCCCGAGTGTTAACCTAAGGTGGGAGCATCAACAAAACTAGTCTATGAATAACTCTCTTGGATTATGTCTTCTTATGTCACCTTATACTTTCTATTTAAACTCCATTATTCAAATAATGAACCTTCATTAGACAAAATTTTCTACTTAATGTACATGTAAAATTTTTAAGTGTAACATCAAATCACATGTATAACAAAAAATATATATCACATGAAAATTTATGCTAAAAAATTCATTTTCATAATTTTGGAAGGATAATTTTTCCAAATTCTAAATTTCATACATGTAAATCATTTACAACCATTGATACATTACATGTAAATTTATTTTAAGGATATCAATATTCGCAATTTTGTAAGGATACATATATATTTGTTAATCTAAATTTCGTACATGTAAATTTTTTCATAATTCTAAATTATGATTTTTTTATCTGAATTCGTCCATGCAAAATTTTTAAATTCTAAATTCTGATTTTTTTTTTGTTTTAAAAAATAGAAATTAAAAAATTGCATAAAAAATTACTTGATTGATAATTACATCAAGACGAAAGTTAAAGTTACTCTGATATCAATTATTAGATCATACTTTCTTCTAAATAACTATGATTACTAAAAGCAAAAAAATAAATTCATTGTTACCTCCAACCATAGATATTTGAAGAACGCTTGAACACCACTTTTGTTACTTAATGTTTTAAAGTCTTCTAAATACTCCAAACCTCTTTTGTAGATAGTGTTATATTCTTGAAATGTGTGTATATTTAGGGACCCTAAAGATCACTATTTATAGGAACTCATTACCATCATCATCGAGTCAATCCTTAATATTATGACAAATCATGACGAAATAATCATACCACATTAATAGATATGATATAATAATCATATCATATTAAAACATATGATATTCATATTAAAGTAAGATTTCAATAAATTATGCACATTTAAATCTTACAATATATGGTATCTTTATTAAGATAAAAGTTTGTGCATAAATAAAATTTTAACAAATATATGTCACTTAATAAGGAAAGATTCATAATCAAAATAAAACATTTCCAATAGATCTTCCTCCCGAGCTATCACCTAACACTACTTTAAACTCGAGGACAAGGTTTTTTCAACTTGGGGTGTTTGATATAGGAGCATCCAGCAGCAAGACCAATTTATGTCTTCCAATATGGCTATGTTCTCCTTCGAGCTATGATAAAAAGAAAATGAGGCTACCAATCTGCCTTTTGGGTCTTGAAGAAGGACGATTGAGACTACTAACAAGGAAGATGACTAGCATGTGACCTCCCGACGTAGTTGCGCTCTATTCAAACTCTAGACGAGACAAAATCGTCTTTCTAATGGCGACACAACCAGCCCATGCTCCCTAGCACAAATGTGTTACACTATGTCTTTTAATGAACTCTAGATTTGACCTTTTTTTTTAACCTTTTCTTTTATTTATTTTAAAGTTTAAGGATTAGATTTCTTTCTAAAAATTAGTTTAAATTTTTTTTCCTTTTTTCTTTTAAGATGAGGTTTCTTTTATTTTTTCTTATTTATGTTGTGACTTTTTTTGTATTTCTTAGACTATTTAAATAAGGGTTTTGACTCTTATAAAAATATGTTTAGTTTGGTTTTGATCTGAATAAAAAATTATTTTCGTTTAAACCTAGAGGTGACTCCTCTTTATTGACGAATCCTCCCTCTTCCTACGCTTTCTTTGGAACCTCTATTCAAACATCGCAGATGAAGATGTTTTCCCCTACGTCAACGATGTGGCACCTCCTCGCCCTGAACGTGGAGAAAGTGAAGGACATGGGATCCATTTCTGTCGCTAAGGTAAGGGTATAAAAGAAAGCTCGCTCCTGCAGACACTAATATGCTCTCACAACTATGGCCACTATTTTACTAGGGGATAGCACTTCATCTTCTTCACACTCCGATCATTGAATTTGATTTAAGCGTCGGAGAGCCTGCGCCAAAGTCCACCTTAGCCTCCATTCTAACTCTCTTTGACTATCATAGAGATTTGCCTCAAAGACCTCTGACCCTTCACCAACAGGGATGGCAATTTCCTCTGAATCTAATGGACAATCTGATATCCGACCTGAATGAAGGTGGATACGGAGGGAATTTTTAGACCAGGTTATAGTAATCGGGTAATCAGGTATGGGTATTTTTGAATTCGGGTATGGAGACAAATGTGGTAAAATCCCACCCATGCCGATATATAAGAAAAAATTTTAGTCCGCTTCCTGTCTCGAAAAACAAACTTAGTTTGCCTCTTTACCCAATCACTAACATGTATCTTATCTTCTTTTCCATGAGAAATCCTCACCCAATCGAAGGAGCGTGAGATAAGAAAGAGCAGATAAGTACATTGAAATAATTTATTTTTTAAAAAAATAGAGAATTGTATAGTGTAATAATATGATGGATATAGTATAAATACCTGATCCTCCGACGGATATGGGATGGAAATGGGTATAAGAATGAATATAATAAATGTGGATAGTATAGAGAATATAAAATCCGATTTAAATCAGACCCATTGTATCTCTAGTCACCAACATCCCCCATAGTGGTTCCCTCATACTTGATCTCAAACCGGATTAACTCACATTCTATTGTTTAGGGTTTACTTGTGTGTATAGTGTCTATTAATGGACAAACGCTAGTGTATTTATTTGTTATTCCCTCAATCGACCAATATTTATGACATGTCAAGTTGGGCTTGACTTGGTTTCTCACGAGCATATCGAGAACAACTTGTAATTTTAGGGTTGCCACTTGGTAAAGACTTAGGTTCAATTGAGTTATGTTTGAGTAGGTCTAAGCTCAACCCATTTATTATTTTATTTTTAAAAAAATAATAACAATCTAAAAAGATAGAAAGAAAAAAAAAATCTTAAAAGGATTTTTTATAAAATATAAAAATTATGTATATTTTTATTTTTATTTTTTAAAAATGATAGACATATTTTTTAAAAAAAAAAGATTTATTTATCTATTTATTTATATCCCAAGATAAAGAAGGGAAGTTAGATGACATGTAAGCTAAAACATACCGCCAAGAACTTCACTTAGCCATCAGCAGAATATGCCAAAAGACTAATTTTATTACTATGCCTTGAACGATTTGAACAAGATCCAATGAATCTCCTCTTCCCTTCTAATGATTATATCTTTATTTTGTTTTTATGTTGATTTTCATGATAACCAATGCATGACTCAAAGTATGTAGACCACATAGTTGCTAGTTTCGGTTGCACCGGTCGAACCAATTGTAGTCGGATTTCGAAATAAATGGTATGTTTCTTGACCTAATTACAAAGATTAAAGTTCTTGTTAATTAACCTTAATTTAGATGAAGCAAATTACAATTAACATTGTTGTTTTAGTTTGGGTGGTTTGTACTGACCGATTATTGAGGAGAATAATCCATGTATTACTAACTAATAGACAAGTCGGTGTTGATGTTCTGCACATGCTTCCAAACTCTGCCCGTAAACATCCAAAATGGTTGGTGTAGTAGTTAGACAATTATTTGGTGGTAGGTTCGTACTTTGGTAAAAAGTGAAAGTGAAAGTGAAGGTGAAAAAAACAAAACTAGAACAATCATGAATATTCTTGTGGAATGAACATACATCCAAGATTTGAAATGATGATGCCTTTGATTATCAAAACAACTAGTTTTTTATTTTATTCCATGAATAATTATTTTTTAGGAAAACAGTAAAAGGTTTTAAATTGAATAAAGTATATATATATATATATATATATATATATATATAAATTTAATTTAGTAGTAGTAAATGTACTAAGATAATTATCTTAAGATAGATGTAAATGATTGATAAATAAAAATTGAAAATAAAAAAAAAAGTGAAGACGGCACCTAATGAAAGAAAATTCTTAAATTACACGTTTAAGATAGTGTAGTTATATATTTAGATGATTAATAAATATTCAAATTAGATGAGGTAGGAATAGGGGTATAATCGAGTCAAGTCGAGCTGAATTCTTGGATGTTTGAGTTTGGCTCGTTTATAATCGAGCCGAGCTCAAGCTTTATTTAACGAATATATTCATGGCTCACGAGCTTATTCGAACTTTTATCGAGACTAAACGAACTTAATAAATATAAATTATACATTTAAATATTCATTAAAAACTAAATTATATATTTTTAAAAAATTATAATATTCTTGTTAAAATTTATAATTTTATTCTAATAAATAAATTTAATATATTTGCCTATATTTTTCATAAGTAGAGTGTAAAATCTATAAATTTAATATCAAAACTATTATTTTTTTTATTTAAAAATTGATTTATGAGCTTAACGAACATGTTCACGAACTAACGAGCCGAATATTGTGAAGCTTGAGCTTGGTTTGTTTATCTTAACGAGCTTCATTAAACGAGCTCAAACGAGCTTTTATCGAATCGAGTTTCGAAAAATTCACGAGCGACTTAGCTCATTTACACCCCTAGGTAGGATTATGATAAATACATATATTAATAGAGTAAAAAGTGATCAAAGAAAATTTAATTAATAGAAATAAAAAAAATAAATTTTATTTAAATATAAATAATAATATAATAAAAATTCAAATTTAATAGCAATACAATCCAACCACTTAATAAAATAAAAACTTATTTGTTATTTTTAACAATTATTAATAATTATTGTTATCTATAGATTTAGAGTGTTTAGTTATGAGTTATAATTTTATTTGTTTATATTATATATTAATTCTATTTAGTGAATTAAATAGTTATAAGAGTTTAAAAAAAGTTATGTATTTTTTGAAGAGGAAAAATAAGTAAATTAGTTATTTTAAAAATATTATTATAAAAGAGAATCTACACTTTGCAGTGTTTTTTAATTGTTTCTCGGACATTTTTGGCAATTTCCAAGAGAATAACATTTTAATAAATCATGTGAAAAGTAGTTGTACTTTAATGAAAAACAATGCCAATCTTTTTTTTAATATAAAAATAAAGTTGTTGACTGGAATATTCTTTGAATCATAATATATTTGCATTTAGAATCATACACAAATCAGTGCTTAATAAAATATGACACAAATTTTCTTAAGCAAGAATAAAAAGGCATCCCTTATTTTGGAATCATTAAGATGCCCTATTTTTATTTTTTATAAAAAAAATAGTACATATAATTACTCAACTATAGTACGTATAATTACTCGATTATTTTCCACTATACTATTTTTATTATTATCGCTTGCATATATTTTTGATCAAAATTCTAAATTAAAGGGGCATTGTAATAGCTATAAATTTATGAATATTATATAATTGTAACTACTACGTAATTATTGTAGCTATGAAATTATAATTATTATAAAGTGAATATTGTGTAAGTTTTGAAATGTAATAATTTTTAACTTGATTTGAACAATCTTAGGCACAAAAATATCATTTAAAGCTTAGGAGGCTTTGAAAAATTTTAATTCTCATAATAATAATTTTTCATGTTGCAATAGTTATTGTTGTAATAATTACGAAATCAAAGTTATATATACAATCAATAATTATAATTTTATAATTACTATAATACATTTGACTAGTTCAGAATTTAAACAAATAATATAGACAAAATAATAATGAAAATAATAATAATTGTATCTTTTCATATAGAGTGAGATGTCCTTTTATAAATAATCAAAATAAATTGCTTTTTTGAATTTGAAAAAATAAAAAAAAAATCCCTTTTGTCTCATTTTCTGTCGACCTATTAATGTTTACTGATTTTAATTTATAGACATTTTCTCGAAAAAATAATAATAATAATAATAATAAAATGATTGATTAATATTGAATCATAAAAAATAAAAAATAAAATAAAATAAAATAAAATTGAGAATACGACAAAATTGAATTACTCCGGTAGCAACATCAACCGACTGAAAATGAGAATACCATAAAACTACAGGTAATGTGCTTCAAAGGAGGATCTCCCGGCTGTCTCTCAGCTTCAAGCTTTAACTCAAAAACATCATCCATCCGAATATATCAATCGATTGCTCTACATAAACCAAAGTGACAATTTGTGTCGAACTTCACCGTTTGTCTCGCTTGGCGGCTTATGATTCTTAGTGCTTCCGGCGAGAAAAATGGTTATCGTTAGGATTTCTTTTTCCACCGAACATAGCAAGTGCTTTCCTCACAGGAGGCTTAAGCGGGGCTCTCTTCTCGTCGGAGTGGGAAAAGATATCATCTGCACCCAGAAATTCCTTGCCCTGCATTGAGATAATGTTAAGATGCACTTTGTCGGTTCTAGCAATGCGAGAATTTATATGATATATGCAGCTCAAGTTGCAATATCCAGCGGCAGCAAAAACAACCACGGACGAACCTCTTTGTTTGTCTTCTTCTTTGATTTTGGATAGAGTAACTTGTGAGGGAGTTGGTCTTCTCGTAAGATGAGGTTCTTTGTGATAGCTTCTCGTCCACCTTGAGGCAATGGAAGCGAGAACTGAAGAATAAAGAATGAAAAATTCACAGGGCAGGTTTAAGAATTTCCCAAGTCATATACCCTCTGATCAAAAGGCCATTTCAATCAAGTAAATCTAAGTTTCTATTTTACCTAAATTGTATTGTATAGAATGACTTCGAACAAGAAACACAATGAAAAGAGGACAGATTCTTACTGAGAAAGACCCTGCGTCGTGTTAACATGGAAGGGAATATTTTCAAATCTTAAGAGAAATATGAAGTGGTTATTACCATAATATGCAATCATTTTAATATTATTAAGCAAGGTGATCATCCTGAACATTAAGACTAAATATAAGAGATACAGGAACGAAAACACTGAACATTTCGTATACATACTTTTGTTCCACGAAGGACTATTCGAGGCCGGCGTGCAGCCATGATGATTCCATTTTCACCAACTGTCACGGATACCTTCCTTAAAGTTCCACCATTGCCACATTTTGGACAAAATATTCTCCCAATTTCTTGTGTCACTTTATTGCAAGCATGACATTTTAGAACCCACCTAGGGAAAAAAAAATAGGAAGAAAAATTAACTTTAATAGAAATTTACAAGTATAGAAGCGAAGAATGAACATTTCTATGATTTTGCAATGAATCATGACAATTACTCCGACTACTACGCAAGTAGAGGATTAGTTTGCTTCAATGTTATAGCACTAAAGCTTCTAAACCATCACACAAAGTACACTTATATATTTTTAAAAATTAAAATAGTATAGTTAAGATGAAATCTTATGGATTATCATACTTGAAAGGTTGATAACAATTAAAAAGGTAAAATCAGGCAGGATTTCTGTCCACTAAATTTTGTTTGGATGAACTTGTTAAAATAAAACAAAGTTAAAGAATTATCGCAATGCATTATACGAGATGCTTCTCGTTGATGAGTGCTCATAGATTCTATTTCAAGGATAAGTCTAACTATAACATAAGGATCAAATAAATAAAATAATGTACAAATTGATGCTTAACTCTACCCATGACTGGTTCGTCATGGCCAATCTCCAGCCCGAATAAAGGAAGAGGATTACGTTAGGTTGTCCACAAGCGTTAAAATTATGACAAATGTTCAATGAATTAATCCATTAAATTATTATGCTAATGTTAGATTGTTCCCCGAAAGGAATGCGTTGCAGGATCCGACTGTAACGTCTCAACAAGGACCATTATATCTCCAGAACTCGAGTGTAGTGTTAAATATGTAAGAATTCGAGTTGCAAGGCCCAATTGTAACGTATCAGCAAAGACCACTATATCCCTATGAGAACTTGGGTGTAATGCTAATTAGACAAGAATTCTCACACTATAGATTGGATAAGAACAAATATGAAAGGAAAACTAATAATTTAATATTTAGAACACAGAACATAGGAGCCTTCACTCGTAAATCAATGGAGATAGTAGATACGATGATTAGGAGAAAAAATAATATTTTGTGTGTCCAAGAGACAAAAATAGGTAGGCGAGAAGGCAAAGATGATAGAAAATTCGAGTTTTAATTTATGGTAGACAGGAAAAAGTATAGCAAGAAATGGAGTAGATATTATTACAGATAATTCGCAAAGAATGAAATTGTAGTAGTAGTTAGAAAAGAGAATAGAATTATAATTCTTAAAATAATAGTGGCGACAGAAACTATAAGCATAATTAGCATATATACACCGCAAGTAGAATTAGATGAAGCTACCAAATCAAGGTTTGAAATAACTTAGATAAAATATTACAAAACATTCCGTCAAATAAAATAGTTTTAATAAGAGGTGATCTAAATGGAATATCAAAGTGAAATATGAGGAATATGAGAATGTAGGGGTTATGAGTTTAGAATGAGAAATGAAGAAGGAAAAACTATATTAGATTTTGCGATAACACATGGCCTTATATTAGCTAATACATTTTTAAAAAAAAGAAAAGAATACATATTCACGTTCAAAAGTGGAAATAATAAATTGCAAATGGTTAGGAAGAAGAATAGAAAGATTTGTAAAGATTGCAAGGTCATCCTTGGAAAAAGCTTAACTACCCAACATAGGTTAGTGTTGTTGGATATACGCCTCAAACATAGTATCAATAGAAAGAAAATATATACGACTCCTAGAATTAAGTGGTGGAAGTTAAAGTATGGGAAGCAAAGTAAATTTAAGGAGAAGATAAGAGTACAAGTATTAGGTGAAATATATGATGACTCTAATATGATATGGAATAAGATGGTATCAAAATTGAAAATAATAACTAAGAGTGTACTCGATGAGTCAAAGGTATATACACCACTAAGTAAAAAATCTTAGTGGTGGAATGAGAAAGTCCCCTAGAGACGGTCTAGTAGTTAGCGCATGAGGTGCTGCCATCATGAGATCTGGGGTTCGAATCTCGGCATAACCGAGGTAAATACCTCCCTCATACGCCAGTCACTATTCCAAAGGCAAGTAGCCACCCGTGATTTACCTCCTCCGTGTTGGCCCTGGGACGGGTTGGCAGGGATGCTCAGATCCAGCATAATCGCCTTTCGCCACCATTGGTGGTGGAATGAGAAAGGAGAAAGTGAAGGAAAAAACGAACTTATAAGGAATTATATATTTGTAAGAACTTGAAAAATTTTAAAAATATATATATATACAATAACTCAGAAAAAGGTTAAGAAAGTAGTGAATGAAGCAAAAAATGAAACTTCGAACGATTATATCAAAAATTGGATATAAAAAAAGAGAAAAGAAGCATTTATAGAATAGCTAAAATGGAGAAAGAAAGATAAGAGATCTTATCCAAATAAAATATATTAAAGATGAATGTAATAGGGTACTAGTAAACGATGGAGAAATAAGTAGGGATGGCAGCAGGTCCGGGTTGGGACGGGTTTGGCCAAACCTGTGACCCGCCCCGCCTCCCTTTGGACCCGCCCCGCCTCCCTTTGGACCCGCCCCGCCCCGCGAACAGGGCAAGTCTGGGTTAGACCCGTTATTTTTTTTTTTGAAATACAAAATAAAAAAATAAAAATTAATTAAACATTAAATTTATTTTCAACATTTATATTAATAATATTTTATAACAAAAAAAATATTATCACAAATTTAAATCTATCAATTTTGATTCAATTAAAAATTAATTATCAATTTTTATTTAATTAATAATTAACAAAAAAATATATGGGGCGGATCCAATTAAACCTGAGACCCGCCTAAGACCTGTTTATGCGAGTTTAAACCCACCCCACTAGGACGGGTTTAAACCCGCCCCACTAGGACGGGTTTGCTACAGGTCCAGGTTTCAACCCACCCCATTGTCATCCCTAGAAATAAGCGAGCGGTGAAAAAGGTATTTACATCAACTTTTTAATGAAGGTTTAAGTGACCAACTTAACTTAGGTAATTTAAGTAGGTCAAATAAGTATAGAAATTTAAATTTTTATCATAGAATTCAAACTTCAAAAATAGAATAAGCTTTAAATCGAATGCACAATGGAAAAATCATGAGGCCAGATGTTATTCCGAGAGATATGAAAGTGCTTAGGGAACAAGGAATTGAATAGCTTATAAAATTATTTGACATAATATTAAAAAGAGAAAAAATGTTAGATTAATAGAGAATAAGTACTCTAGTTCCTTTATATACGAATAAGGGAGACGTACAAAATTATGTAAATTATATGAATATTAAACTAATGAGTCATACTATAAAACTTTGGGAAAAAGTAATAGAAAAAAAATTAAGAATACTATGGTGCACGAAAATCAATTTGGGTTTATGCTTGGAAGGTCGACAATGAAAGTTATACATCTTCTTAGACAAGGGTAGCCCGGTGCACGAAGCTCCCGCCATGCGGGGTCCGGGGAAGGATCCATTGTACTAGTCTTACCCTGCTTTTTGCAAGAGACTGTTTCCAGGATTCGAACCCGTAACCTTTTGGTCACATGACAACAACTTTACCGTTGTGCCAAGGCTCCCCTTCATACATCTTCTTAGACAACTAATTAAAAATATCGAGAGCAAAAATAAAATCTACACATGGTATTTATTGACTTATAAAAAGCTCATGATAGAGTTCCAAGAGAACTTATATGAAAAATTCTAGACAAGGAAGTGTTAACGTAACAAATATTGAACTAATTAAGGACGTGCACGAAGAAGTAAAGACCAAAAGATAGAGTAACTGAAGCATTTTCAATAAAGATAGGGTTGTATCAAGGATCAGCTCTTAGTCTCTATCTTTTTACACTAATTATGAACGAACACACTACACACATTCAAGACACAGTACCGTGGTGCATGTTGTTTACAGACGATATTGTTTTGGTAGATGAAACACGTTAAGAAGTAAATGATAAACTAGAATCTTGGCATAAAACACTAGAAAAGAAAGGTTTTAGGCTTAGTAGAATAAAGATAAAATATAAAAAATTTAAGTTTAGCAATATTAGACGTAATTAGACAATTGTTAAAATAGGAGATGACGAATTGTTTGAAACCGAGAGCTTTAAATATTTAAGATCATTTTTTGCAAAATGAAAGAAGGATTAAAAGAGATATTTTACATACAGAATGATTAAAATGGAGGAGATTTGGGTGTTTTATATGACTATAAAGTATATCTAAAACTTAAAGGAAAGTTCTACAAAACCATAATTAGACCTGCTATGTTATATGGAACTGAATGTTAGGCTATGACTCAAGCACGTGAGCAGAAGATGAGAGTTGTAGAGATGAGAATGTTAAAGTCTATATGCGGACATACGAGTATGAACAGAATAAGAAATGAGAGCATTAGAGAGAAAGTCGGAGTTGTATCTATTGGGGAAAAACTCCGAGAAACGCATTTAAGATGATACGGGCATGTACTTAGACGACCAATAAATACTCTAGTTAAGCGATGTAAAACTATGACAAATGCACATATCAAACGAGAAAGATGAAGACTAAAAAAATACTTGGTTAGTAACAATAAAACAAGATAAAATTTATTAAGTATAGATGATAATATAGTAGGAGATAGAGTTCAATTGCATAAAAAGATCCATGTAGCCGACCCTACCTAGTAGGATAAGGCTTGATTATTATTGTTGTACAAATTGATGCTTCCATACATACACTAGACCAATATTGTCACACAAATATCAAAAGAAAATAAAAAAGTTCAATGGTCATAACATAGTGAACTAGTTTCAACTACAACAAGGTGCTTCATCAAACTTGCAAACAAAAGAAAGTATGATGCCAATATAGAACAATAAACCTGAAATATAATATTGCTAGTGATATATCGATCTGAAATATGCTATCAGCATGAGGATGCTAATTTGGCTAAAGGAAAATTAATCAGGCCAAGGTGCACTCAGAGGAGCCTCATTACGGAAATTAGGTAGCTTTTACATATTATAAAAACAACTATAATTTTGTTACGAAACAACAACATGATATGATCATAGTTTACAACCTGTAGTACCATTATGGATCTATGGTCAGACTAGTACATACTATGTGAAGATAATAAACTGATTTTAAATGAATGAATACACAATGATCCCACCTATCTAACCTTGCTTCCTTCCGCCATTAGGTTATACCAAATAATAAAAAACTAAACCTGTAATCTCATCCTAGTATGCTTCTCGTTTTAATTTGCGGTTCAAACACAGACTACTTTTCTAATTGGAGTTATGTCAAATACCATGCTTATACTATATAAGTTGCGTAATTGCGTTGTGTAATATTGTTGACTCTACATAAAATAACCTTACTAAAAAAGCTCTTATTTTATCTTTACTACTTCAAAGAAAAAATTTAGACTTTTCAAACAAAATAGTAGATCTAAAATTTATTGATATGCCATCCTAAGATCATTCAAGGAGCATCATAGTTTTACTACCACAACTATTTGGTATCGAAAAAAAAGGGAGTAAATATGATGAAAGTTGCTGACTAAGATGTGCTTAGATTACTAGAAAAAGGGAGAAAAAAGGCAGTCTAGTACACGATGCTCCAGCCATACGGGATCCCGAGGAAGGATCCATTGTACACAGTCTTACCCTACTTTTTACAAGAGACTATTTCCAAAATTCTAACTCATGACCTTTAAGGCACAAAGTAACAACTTTACCGTTGCGCCAAGGCTCCCCTTCATATTACTAGAAAAAGGTAAAAACAAAAAAAATACTGTCTGACAACCATTATGTGTAGCTCCAAAGGATAATATAAGGAGAGAAAATGATTCGAAAAAAACCCAACTCTATTTGAGAAATTGAAGATATGTCTTATGACAGATGGTGGGAGTTAAAAAAACCCAACTCTATTTGAGATAACTAAATGATTCAAAAAAATTAAATATTACTAGTTATGTAACTAATTGTATAGATGGCATTCACAGAATGCTTTTTTCACCATGTCAAAAAAATTGTTATCCACATGCCAAGGCAAACAACTAAATTTACAATAGATCATCATTGTAATAATTAAAAGAAATTATAGAAATTTGATTCTAGTCCAAAGACAATTTGCAAGGGTAGTTTCTTTCAAACGAGAATGGCAAAACCAAGAATTCTTAACTTCATACCTATGTAATTGGCGAATCTGCATCCCTCCTGGTGCTAATAGTCGAAGACCAATTTGCAGAAGAACATTTTGCATTGCGTAGTCACTAGTAACACAAGCTACACTTGACTCTGATAAGGACTTGAGCATCCAACTCTGTTCACTGCTCTGGTCATCTATATAAGTTGTCTCAGTACTTTCATCAGCCAGACTATCCAATTCTAAGTTAGCTAACTCTTCACTGAAGTCATCAATCCCAGCATCATTGTCATAAACAGAATCAACCGCATACTCTGAGTTATCTTCCTCAATTTCTAAAGGAGTAGATCCTATGTAAGTCCTAAGTCTGTCATCTTCTACACCTTCACGTGAAGGTTGTGAAGAATCAAAATCCAATGCCGCCTCTTTCTGATTCCACTCAATTTGTTGTTCATTTTGAAAATGTCCACCATTGGTTTCAAGTTCATTAAATACAGGATACTCTACCTCACCTCCATCAGATAATTCAACATTGCCTTCAGACTTTGTCCCTTCCACTTCTTCGTGGCTTGACGAGTGGCCATTTTCCTCTGTTTCTTTGGACAACTCACGCCTTGCTTTCCTTCTTAAAAATCTTCTATGAGTGCTCCGGCTAACTGCAGGGTGCCAATCACCTGCAATTTCAGTGTCTTCACCTTGAGAGGCATCGATGCCAGAAGCAACCATCTTTTTCCCCTCCAACACAATCTCCTTCTTGGGTGCAAAAGACCTTTTAGGCTTATCAAACGTCTTACTCCCTTCAACATGCTCATCAGGTATGGAAGCAGAAGAACTGTTAGGTTCAACTTGATTGTTCATATCTCTCGGTCCAAGTATTTTAGAATTATGATCCCGACCTCCTTCAGTTGCTTCTTCCAGGGCTTCCCATTCTGCTAAATTAGGAACATTGGAACCCCACCCCGGCAGTTGAGCCGCCGGTAGGTTCTTCACATTCACCACATGAAGAGGAGGCGGTCTCTCCCTTAGATGATCAATTCCATGGATCTGGGATTCTAACATATAAGCTAGAGCAACGACCTTAAGGTCTACATCTGAAAGAGTCTGCAGATCCCCAGTTTCTCGTGCAAAATTGACAACTGTTACAGAGACATGTCAAGTAAGTATAGCACCTTCAAAGTATGTAAATCCATATGAAAACTTTAAAAAAAAAAAAAAAGATCATCCTGTGGCGTGGCGAAATAACCAACCTTTCTTGATAAATTCAGGAGAGGGTTCCATGGTCTCGACGGGGAAGGGCAGGAAGGAGAGGCGCTGACGCGAGACATGATCGCGTACCTCGTCCAGGACCTCGGGCACAGACACGAACTTGTCAGCAGAATTGGCAAGCTTGTCGCCATGGATCAGAGCGTTGGCATCGAGCACCGCCACCGAGATGCCTTTGCTCGACGTGAGGCTTCCGAACACTCGCGTGGAGATCGCCTCTTGGGGATGCACCGTCGGCTTCTTCTGCAACACAGAGCTCCAGCACGCGGTCTGCACCGGAGGAACCGAGGCAACCGCCGGAGAGGAAGATGAGAGCGCATCGGCGTCCATGGAACCGATGATCCGGCGCAGTAGATGCGGCGATTGTAGAATTGTTAGGGTTTATGAAATCCTTCTAGATTTTTCAACCCTATGGACTATGTTACAATAAAAAAAATTATTTAAATCGAATTAAATTAAATATGCAGAAAAATAATAATAAAAATTTTAATCCTTCTAAATTTTTTAACCCTATAGACTATATTACAATAAAAAAATTATTTAAATCGAATTAAATTAAACATGAATAAAAATAATAATAAAAATTTAATTATTTCATCAAAGTTTTATACAAAAGTTAATTTCAAAAAATCACAATTATTTTTCAAAAAATACATCATTAAACTCATGATGATATTAAATTTATCTATTTTTTAAAAAAAGTTAGTTTTTTAATAAAAAAATAAAAAATATTAAAAATGTAATAATAAATTATAAAATTAAAGAAACAATAAAATAAAAAATATTAATCTAAAAAATAATTTATAATTTTTTATTAATCTTCTTTTAAATTTTTAATTTCTTTTATCAAAATTTTTTAAAAAATTAAAAATAGATAGATAAATTTAGAAGATTATCGACATTTTTTTAAACAATTAATTTTTTAGGATTTAAATTATGATATACTTTTTTGAAAATTCTAGATAAAATATTTAGACTTTCTAATCTAAATTTCGAATACTTTACATTGTTCATAATCCAAGTTTTTTTTAATAATATGTATTTTTTTATTTAAAAATTCTAAAGTTTATTTGAAATACTACGTGCTTACTTTTCAAAAGTAAGCAAACTAAAATGAAGGGAAGGTAAAGGGTGGGACTAGTCCATATTGATACTTATGTCAACTTATACTGAGTATAAAATGACTTAAAATATCATTCCAAACTGATATTATTTTGCTAATAAAATAAGTTGAAATTTCATAAGAAAATGTTTATTATATTACTATGTTGTTGTTAATGTTAGCAAATAATAATAATAATAATATAAAAAAATTGTAATCTTCTCTCTCATGATATACTACAAGTAAATTTAAATTAAAAAGCAGATATTAATCGCTATCGGCTACCAAGTTAATAAGATATTAAGACGGTCCTTTTATTTTATAAGGAGTGAATGGAACAATCTACTAACTCCTTTGTAAAATAAAAATAGATAAAAAATGAAGATGATGAATATAGAAGTTTCTTTTTCCTCATTTTCCTTTCATGACTCCTCCTTCTCCAATGGATCTTGGTGAGGGTTTCATTATCCATCCTTACTTGTGGGTATAATGTAATACTATTAATTTTTTTCATAGAGGTATTAAGGATGGATAAAAATTTAATTAAATCGAACAAACAACTAACCTATCAAATTTAAAAATTCATGGGGCGGTAGTAGAATTTTTAGTGTTTCTGAATTGTAAATATTATTTTTACATAATTGATATTTTATTTTGGACGGCATTCAAAATTCTAAAATTTTTAAAAGGAATATCATATTTTTGTTTTTCTCAAAAGCCTTACATCTAGGTTTTTAACACTAAATTAAAGTAAAAATATATTTTTTTTATTTAAATATAATTAAATTAAACTTAATCAAACCAAATGAAAAATAAATATAAAATTTTTAATTATTTCATCAAAGTTTCATAAAAGAAAGCCATTGATAATTAAAAAAATCCAATTATTTTTCAAAAATATATCATTAAACTCCTTTGGTTTCACAAAATTCTTGAAACTCCTTTGAGATAAATTCTCCTCCTCGATCAAAATGCATAGCTTTGACCTCGAGACCGCTCTCCTTTTCTATGGTAACTTTAAATTTCTTGAATATACCGAAGACCTCCGATTTTTACTTCAAGAAGTATACCCAAGTTTTCCGAGAAAAATCATCTATGAAAAGAATGAAATAATTACTCTTACCAAGTGAACTTGGCTTTATCGGACCGCAAACATCTATATGTATAAGTCCAAGAGGCTTTTGAGCTCTTGAACTTGACTCCTTTGGAAAATCTCTTCTAAATTGCTTTCCATGTAGACATGCTTCACAAACTTGATCAGGATGTTTGATGCAAGGTAGTCCTCTCACCATCTCTTTCTTTGAAAGCAGTTCTAGTCCTCCGAAATTGAGATGTCCAAATCGAAGATGTCATAGCCAAGTGATGTCTTTGTAACAAGTTTTGAGACAGTTGACAACATCATTTTGAATATTAAGTAAGAACATTCTATTTTTTGACATAGACACCTTAGCAATTAAGCAACCAATATGATATTTCAAGATGAGCATACCATCTTTTAGATGAATATCATATCCTTTTGCCAAAAGTTGTCCTAAGCTTAGGATGTTTCTCTTCATATTTGGCACAAAGAAAACATTTGAGATAAATTCATATTTTCCATTCTTTAAACGGATGAGAATGTTACCTTTGCCTTTTACCTCAATCTTTGATTCATCTCCGAAGGATACATTACCACCAACTGATTCATCAAACTCTATGAACATGTTTCTTTTGTCGCACATATAATTGCTTGCACCAGTGTCGAGATACTAAATTGTATCTTCTTCTCTTTCATTATCTTTATACGCTAGCAGTAGGGTGTCATCTTCTTCTTTTCTTTCTTCCATATAATTTGCTCTTTCATATACTTTATTCTTGGGCAATCTACATTCTTTTGCATAATGCCCAAATTTGTCACAATTGTAGCACTTAACTTGAGATTTATCGTACCTCGAGTTTGTGTACCCTCTTCCACGTTCTCTTGTTGAATGTTCTCATCTTTCATTGTTGTTATTGGAAACCCATCCTTGCTCATTAGAACGACCTCGTCCATATCCACGACCTCTTCCACGTTGACTTATATTGTTACTGGAGCTTTCATCTTTCTTTGTCGGTTGAAGAGTCGTCTTTAGGAGTTGTTGAGTAAGTTCTTCATTTATCTTCTTCTTTTCTTCATAGGCTTGTAATGAACCCAGGAGTTGCTCAATCGTCATGACTTGTAGATCCTTGGTCTCTTCGATGATGGTTGTAATGCTATCAAATTTTGAATCCAATGATCAAAGAATTTCTTAATAATAGTTACTTTTTATAG
Source organism: Zingiber officinale (assembly GCF_018446385.1). NCBI lineage: Eukaryota > Viridiplantae > Streptophyta > Magnoliopsida > Zingiberales > Zingiberaceae > Zingiber > Zingiber officinale. The sequence continues at coordinate 154,226,528 of NC_055992.1, read as the reverse complement.
TTTCTCGCCATTTTCTCTTTAGTTGATTGGAAATGGTAGAGACTCTAGAAAAATAATCTGATACTAACTCACTTTCTTTCATACGAAGAGCATCAAATTGACCTCTTAATGTCTGAAGTTGTACCTTTTTTTACCTTTTCTTCTCCTTGATATAAGACTTAGAGCTTTTCCCGTGCTTGCTTGGCTGAAGTAGCACTTGAAATATTTTCAAAGTCATCCTCATCTAAAGCTTGATAAATGAGGAAGAGAGCCTTTTTGTCTCTCTTTCTTAAATCTCTCAGACTGTCTTTTTTAGTTGGAGATAACGTCGAGTCATCACGAGGCTCAACGCAGCCTTTTTCTATAACTTCCCAAACATCATGAGCTCCAAGAAGCGCCTTCATCTTGATACTCCAATTGTCATAATTACTCGCTTTGAGTACTGGAACTTGGAAGGGAACCATACCTCCATTAGTCATGGCTCTGATACCACTATGTTGGAAAAAGAACTATTAGAGAAGAAATAAAAGGAAAATATGGAAGACAATAATATGGAGGAGGAGGAGAATCTCTACGTGGAAGAGAAGAAGAATAAAACAAAACACTCAACTTACTTCATTCAGTGAAAAGAAGTACATATTTATAGGCTTATTGGATAAACACTAATAATTTAGATTTTTTTCTTTTTTAATTCTATCTCTACGAAACTCTTATCCTTATCATGACAACTCAACAATTTTATCCTATCACAAAGTTAGTCAAACTTGTCACCTCATCCTTCTATCTTCACAAATTTTATCAACATCTAAAATCAAGTTTAATTTCCAACAGGCTCCACTCCGTTGCTCCTCGTTCGACGGTCCCTCGGATGTCTTCCACACCATCCTTCACCGACTCAAGGATCCGAGCCCTAGAATGAGCTTTCCAAACTTAGCTGCACCAAGCTTCTCATGTGTGTTTCACCAAGTCCTGCAAGACTCAAACACACATATCAAACACATATGAAATCCTAACTTAAACTCTTTGACACACACATCAAAATCGTGATCGTACCGATCAAGCATAGGTCCATTGCATCAACAATCTCCCCTCTTTTGATGTGTGGCAATATGTTTAAGTTAGATATAAATAACAACATGAAAATTAAAAGCAATATGTAAACATGAAGTATAATACCCAAGCTCCCCCTTAACATATGCTCACAACCTTAATTTTCATGTTTGCACACAAGTAGGTTTCTAACTTAAACCTTCTCATTTCTCCCCCTTTGACACCATCAAAAATTGTACCAAACAAGTACACATACCATGGTATCAATGTGGACTTAAAAATACCGAAAACCAGGTATTGAAGGTGCTAGAAAATAGGTATCAGTCGACTGCTAACTATTGCAGTCGACTGGCACAAACCCAATCTGAATTTCAGCGTTCTGAATCCAACTTCAGAAATGCATAAAAAATTCTAGAAAATTCGAAAAATCATGAAATTCTTAACACATATTTCTTATAATGTTCTTTAACAAGGAAAAATACATTTCCATGAAAATTCATCATATTTTTTAAGTTTTGATAAAAACTCAAATACCTTGAAAATCACTCAAGTTTGTATCAATTTGAACCATAGTTTTGCAATCATATGTTTCAACATAACTATACAACAGTAAATAAAACATAGAATTATTTTTAAAACATTTTAAAATATCCAACTATGTGGTAAAAGGCAATTCGCTCGCCCCCAGCGCCCCCGCCAACCCGTCCCTAGGCCAACATGGAGGAGGTAAATCATGGGTGGCTACTAGCCATTAGTGCAAATGGCCAAGACATGGGAGAGGTTATACTCGGTCACGCCGAGTTTCGACCCCGAGACCTCATGTGGCAACACCCCATGTCTTAACCATCGCACCGCCCCGAGGGGACTTAAAATATCCAACTATGATCTATGGGCAAGATGTCCATTAATTAAACATTTGTTTTCCCCGTAGTTGGCCTCAGGGGCGTAGGCAGAATTCCAATTTAGGTGGGGCTAACTATCGACAAGACATAACCTCTATTTGCTGACCTAGACTTATGTCGCTCATTGTCTGGCAAGGCAGTGGCCTCCTCACGTGTAGCCGCTAGCGAAGCGGTTGCTCATCACCTGGTGAGGCAGTGCCTCGTGTGCGGTTGCTTTGCGGGTGATCACAAGCTAATTGGTTGCTGGTCACTTGGCGAGGTAACGTCCGAATCACGAGCGATTATCGCTCGTTGCCTCGTCGACCACCACTCGAGTGGTTGATGCTCATTGGCTCTTATTGATGGAATTTTATTTTGTTGAATAAGAAATAAAAAATTTAGATTAACTTTGAATAATGAATTCCTCGTTTGCTACGGAGAGTAAAGAAGATCGTGCTGCGAGTAAGTTTACGATAAAAACATAAAAAAAAAAAAGTTAGAATTAATATGTTTATTAACTTATAAATATATTTATAATGAATTTTGTAAAATTTATCATTCTAATTTAGAATTTGATATTTTAAAACATTATTTTTGAATTTGATATTTTAAAATTTGTAGCGCATGGAATGACCAATTAATGAATTTATATGGGGCTGATGCATAAAAAATTAAAATTATTAATGATATTTTTTAGAAAGGAGGTGGGGCTGTAGCCCACCCTAGCCCAAGGATGGCTCCACCCCTAGAGTCGCCAAAGGCTCCGAACCAAGTAATCGATCACGTACTTTTGTTTTCTTATTTAGTTTGTTTTAATTTCGCTGTGTACTCATTTTCAAAACTAAAAAATATAGTTTTTTTTTTTAAATCATGTGATTCATCTCCTCTCTCCTCTTTCTCGTGCACTGATCCTACAACATCTATCTAGGGGCAACTCGACTAAGGGTCAAGGGGGTACCCACCCCCTTCTTCTCTTAAATATTTTGCTATAAAATAATAGAGTACTATAGTATTATACTAATAGAGTTATAGTAATAATACCCTTATGTTTTAAATAAATTTTACTAATCTATTATTTATAACTATTACTATAGTACGATTATGTTTTAAAAATTTTACATATAAATTATAATTAATAAAATATTCTTCAAAAACTCCTCCATTAATCTGCAACAGAATGTTTGAATCAAAAGGAATTATTTTTCTTCAGAGATGTTCTTTGTCGGTAGTCTTCATCAATTAATTTTTGTTATGTGATGATTTTTTTTATATATGTTTTTATGATATTTTATCCCCCTTGATAAAATTTCTGGATCCACCCCTACATATATCCAATATCCCCTTAAATTATGGGTATTCATGTGCCTTTCTAACTCCAAAACCTCCACTTTTATTCCTCATTAACCTCATCAGATCTTTTAACTGCGAACAAAATATTTGTGCACAAAACAATACAACAAAAATAACTTTGGCAGGATTCAAATATAGTGTGTATGGTCAAGCTTATGTGATGCAAGATACCTTTTAGGCATATTGAATCACCCAAGGTCAAATAATTTAAAATATCTAAATCCGTGGATTTTTGAAAATTTTATACAATCACATCTCAAATTTATGTTTTACTTTTTTTATTTGAATTGCAATAAATCAGCCTGAGAAAATCAAAATTCAATTCCTATTTGATTTCCTTATTCTTTAGACATGATTTATATTTTTTCCTTAATTACTTACTTTTCCTTAATTAATCTTCGTCTTATTTGCTTCCACCTCATCACAAGCCTAACAAATGGTTTGTTGCAACAAAATAAGGATTATATGATTTATACTAGCAAGACTTGAGCACTAGGGCTCCTAGTTTGATATGATGTCTCAAAAACATTTCTCATTCCAAACAACAAAGTTAAACTAAAAGAGCTCATAAACTTTTCATCTTAAGTTGGAAAACTTTCTTCCTGTTTCCTCTTTCATTAAGTCAAATTACAATTATAATAGCTTTATCTTCCTTTGCCATTCTTATTTATATCAATAATCGTTTGCTTTTCAGATTTTTCTCTCTTCCAAAATCTTCTCTCACAGTCAAAGTAACCAACAATTTTTCACCTTGCCTTTCATGATAGATTTTCTCTCTGTCAAATTAAATAAAGACAAACTCTTCTATTCCAGTAATTATTCTCACTCAAATAGGGTGTTGGAACTCTAATCTCACCTTTTGTATATAATATTTTTATCATTTTCTCTGTCACTTGCAATTTCAAAAGAGAGCTGAGTCATTATTATCTTGGCAATATAATGTTATTCTTTTCATAAGCATATGTCAAAACTTTAGTTAGACTCTTCTCTAACATCTTTCTTTTATTAATCTTTGACTTCACTCAATTTTTCACATGTTATTTTCTCGTCATTTATATCACAAGCCCATATAGTGGAACCCTAATTTAACTTGTTTCATTGGAACCCTTCACAGTTTGTCACTTTTCACTTGCACAAACTTCTTCAATTATCTTCAATGAGTAAGAGTTAAAGAAGAGTGTCTCTGAAAAATTTTTACACTTCTGTAGAGTTATCAAAGTACAAAGCATTTTGTTGTTAGTCTCTCAACTACAACAAAGTATTGCCTTTGCATTACTTTTGCTAAGTTTCTTATCAGTCTTATTTTCCTATTTGTGTAACAAATTAGACATTGATCAATATTTATGTTTTTGGCTTGAGGGAGAATGTTTAAATATATAGGTTTTAGTCCACATGGGATATTATATCATTAAATATTTTATTAGATAATATAGATATGGCTATAATGTTGTCTCTTATATTGAATGACTTCCTTCTAACTCCTGGATATGGTAACTGATCCGATGATGAAGAAGAGGACCCGGTCGTATAGTGGTCAACGACATGTGAAAGTCAAAGTCAAGATAGACAACCCAATGTTCTTGCCGAGCGGGGAGGTCACCTTGCCGATCGGCTGCGATAGCGCCCAGGCCGGTGCGAAGACAGCTCTATCGAAGGTCGGGTTTTTGATGCTCAAGGGTTCTCGCATGAAAGAGTCGATTCGTCGAGTGACATATGTCCGCTCGACCGAGCTACCGAACAACTAAGGTTGCATGCCCGTCCGAGTATGCGACCGAGCGGCTCCCCCGCTCGGCCTAGTAACAGACGAGAGAGAAGAGGACAAAATGGACAGCTGGCGATATCCTTCTCGAGACATGCACCGCCGACGGACAGTATGGTCGGCGACCAGACCGGACAGAAGATCGTACGGTGGAAGTTTCCACTGTTATGTCGGAGATATGCTCGGACGGTTGCGGTATGACGTCAGACGCACTTTTCTGACACGTCTATTATGAGGTATGCTTTGAGGAGCGTGCACGCCTCGGGAAGCGTGCACGCACCCCCTGGATCCTATATAAGGATCCCTAGACTTCAACGGAGGTATGCACGATTCTTCACTGTAGCTACAGCCTCGTTACTCTACTTCCACTTTATTCCACCGGTGCCTGACTTGAGCGTCGGAGGGTCATCGCCGGTGATCCTGTCCGAATCGCCGAACCAAAGGACGCTGGGCACGTGACACTCTCCTAGTCGATGACGCAGGCCTCCGAAGCTCCGGCGATCCTGCACAGAAGTCGGGCCGGGCAGGGGTTCCCGGCGGCGACCCTCCGACGCTCAAGTCAGGTAAGTAGTGGAAAAAGGAGCTCCCAAGCTTGTCGAAAAATTGCGTACCTCCGGCAAAGGAAGAGGCTCTTTATATAGAGCGATGAAAGAACTAATGCACGTCCCCCGGGGCACATACGTGTCCGCAGCTCATACCTCGGTATGTACCTGTCAAAGAGCTTACCTGACATCATACTGCTACAGTTCAATCATGTCTTCGATGGGACAACAGAACACCTTGTTGTCAGACTTAGAGTATGGCCTAGCCATAGGACTTGACGGTTGTCAGAAGATGTTCCTATCCTTCACCCACCGCCCGGCCGGGACGTCTGTCCGGCCGACCAGCATGAATAGTATCGTCCGGATGGCCCTAATTTCCCGCGCCGGCCGGGCGCCGCGCCCATTATGTCCTGCCCTCTCTTAGCCCTTCCGCTCGGCCATTTACTACTTCATTGAGCGTCGGAACCCCGACCCCTGTCAAGGCGTCTTTCACTATCAGACGTGTACGAGCAGGCCGATTGGCCTGCCCTTTTGTCATACGTCCGGTCGGCTCACCCTTCTTCGACGGACCACCTGGTCCTCTGACCCCCACATGGCCTTGACCCCTCGTTAGGGGGTCCCGGGCTCTTACCACCGGATCACTTGCCTCCCCCTCGAGTCTAGTCGAAGGAGGCGAAGTCCGACTGACTGGACTGCCGATCTGACTGAGCAATGATTGCTGCATTGGGCCGCTCAGCGGTATCTTGTCCATGCCTTGTGTTCTCTTGGAATCCATGCCCTATGCTCTCCCTTACTACCCATCACGTGCGCTGCGCACGGTAAGGGGAGCTCATTAAATGTGGCCAATATCCTGCTGACACGTGGCGATCGTGCGTTTGTCAGCGTATGGCGGTGGCGTCACTTCCGATGGGACAGCCGCCGTTTGAAATGAACGGCTGGATGATGGCCTCGTTATCAACGACCTGGATCGGACGGTGGAGGTTGCTCCCGGGCGGCGATATAAAGCTCACGACTTCGTTTCCGCCGCATTGTCGGTTCCTCCTCCTCCGGCGCTCCTCTGCCCGTTTTTTTCTTCGACGACCTCGCACCTCAACTTTTCGGCAACCCCAGGCCCCCGTCGATCATCTTTCTTGCTCGTAAGACCCTCTTTCTCGTTCCCAACGTTTTCTTCTTGCTGTTAATCGTTTCCTTCATTCGGTTTTCCTCCATTCCTTGCTTGAACCTTCCACCTTTGTCCCGCATTCCTGTCTCTCGGTCATGACTAGTACTTCGCAGTCAACCGGAGGTGCTCCGGGTCTATGGTACTCGACCATGGAAAGTCGTTTTGACGAGGAGGACGCATTGCGTCTCGCTCGGACTTACGACATTCCTTCCGACTACCAAATAGTATTAGCCACACTGGCCGATCGGCCTCATGAACCGCCGATCGGCACAGTTCTTTTTTTCCGAGACCAATTTCTGGCCGGACTACGCTTCCCACCCCATGAATTTTTCCTGCAAGTCTGCAATTACTTCTGCATTCCGCTCGGCCAGGTAGTTCCCAACTCTATTAGGCTGCTGAGCGGAGTAATAGTTTTGTTCAAACTGAACGACATCCCCTTAGATCCAAAAATCTTCCACTACTTTTACTATCCCAAGCAGGCCGAGTGGGGAACTTTTGTTTTTCAATCTAGGATAGGTTTTGTCCTCTTCGATGGCATGTCGAGCTCCAACAAACATTGGAAGGAGCACTTTTTCTATATACGTTTTCCCGAGCGGCCAACTTTTCGTACCAAGTGGCAGACGGCGATGCCAGCGCAGCCGGAGCTTGGCAAATTTAGAGGCGACGCGGCCTACCTTCATGCAGCCGAACGGCTGGTTGGTCAGCGTTATCATATGGACAAGCTGCTCCTTCCGGGAGTAATGCACATATTTGGCTTGTCCTCTACTACAGCCGACCTGCCCTGCAGCATGAGTAAGTTCCCTTATCTTCCCGTTTGTTTTGTTCTAACTGATTTATTTTTTGCTTCTGCAGCTGAAGTCATGTGGCGCGCCAAGGCGACTGAGAAGCTCAAGTTGAAAGTCGCTTAGATTGAGGCGGTGACGAACAAAGAGGTCGCCGAGCGGGGACTTGGTGATCCGACCGGCGAAGCAAGTGAGGGGCCTCAGAATGCCCCTGAAGCCTCAGCCGCTATTGCCTCCCTCGAGGAGGCATCTGGCGACACAGAACCTCCTACCCAAGCTGAGGTGGAGGGCCGTTCGACCGACGATGTTCCGCTAGTCACTCGGAAGCGCCGCCGCCCGGAATCTGCGTCTGCCTCCACTCCACTTGATGAGCCACAGCCCGAGCGGGGCGCGGATGCTCCGATGTTGTCCAGGACGATTTCCCTCGAGAATACTCTGACCCCACATGGCTCTCCGAGGGCTAGCTCTGAGGTGCCGCCATCCAGCCCTTCTAGAACTCTGCGCCGTATCAGGCGTTTGGGTGACCTTCCCTCCTCGTCCACCGGTAAGGCCGATGCCTCTTAGAGCGAGCCAAGCGGCTCGAATTTAATTAAGACCGTTCTGCCCCTCGCCTCAGAGAAATACATGGCTGCTACTGATCGGCCAGTGGTCCCCGAGCAGCAGATCACCTTGACGGGCCACCTTGCAAAAGCTTGGGAGGACGCTCAGCGTCGCATAAAAGGGATGACTCCAGGGCAGCTCGGCGACAGCAACCTCCAACAGGCCGCCGGGGTATGCTCTTCTTCTTTATTCGTGTAGTTGAATTAAGTTTTTAACTTATTCACCTTTGCACGTAGAACTGGGTGGAGCAGATTGCCATTAGCAATCGGTTGGCCGAGCTGGAGGATGAGCTGAGAAAACTTAAAGCCTCCGGGGACAACCAACAATCGACGGCCGCTCTGGAGAAGGCCAAGAAATCACTGGAAGCCGAACGGAAAAGGGCTTCCGATCTGGCGAGCAAGGTCGTTCGGCTTGAGGCGATGATCAAGCAACGAGATAAGGAGATCAAGACGGCGACCACCAGGAAGCTCCAGGCCATCGAGGATCTGGATGCTCTGCTGGCTGCCGAGAAGGAGAGCCGCTCGGGCGATCTCCAAAGATTTGATGGAGACTTGAAGGATCTCCAAGCCGCCAGCGACGATGCCCACGCCGCGCTTAAAGAATATCAAGAAGGGGAGTCGGTACGCTCTGACGAAGTGAGGAAGGCGTATCTCCGCTCGGATGATTTCGGAGAGAAGTTTACCGACAAGATATCCCTCACTTTCGAAGAAGCGATCAAGGCGGCGGTGGATTACCTGAAGACCAAGGGCCACCGGACCGCCGCCGGAACCCCCCCCCGAGGACCTTGCGACCGTGATGGGCGCCATCCCCGACACTCTTTTTGACTTTGACGCGTGATAAGCGTTTTCTGTGTATAAACTTTTTTGTATTCCAGCCGTTCGGCCCAACTTATCTTTGTAATGACGCAAGTGTTCTTTATATCCTTTCCGCTCGGCTCAATTCGATCGTCTTAATTACATCTATCATGCGACTGCGCAGCCGCTAAGTTTTCGGACGTAACCGCTCGGCATTTACATGCTAATATCCCTAACTTTCACTGACCAACTTTTTCTTTGTGCCTTACCCCCAAAGGGATTTTCCGTACATTTTTGATGAGCGAGCCGCTCAGCCGTATAACCAGGCTATCGTTGATTGTATCATGCGACTGGCTATCCGCTCGGACGTTTATAGACGTCGGCTCGTCTCTCGATATTTAACGTCGGAGCTCGACGGTCTTCCGCTCGGACGTCTATAGACGCCGGCTCGTCTCTCGATATTTAACGTCGAAGCTCGACGGTCTTCCGCTTGGATGATTTATAGATGCCGGCTCGTCTCTCGATATTTAACGTCGGAGCTCGACGGTCTTCCGCTCGGATGTTTATAGACGCCGGCTCGTCTCTCGATATTTAACGTCGGAGCCCGACGGTCTTCCGCCCGGATGATTTATAGACGCCGGCTCGTCTCTCGATATTTAACGTCGGAGCTCGACGGTCTTCCGCTCGGACGTTTATAGACGCCGGCTCGTCTCTCGATATTTAACGTCGGAGCTCGACGGTCTTCCGCTCGGACGTTTATAGACGCCGGCTCGTCTCTCGATATTTAACGTCGGAGCTCGACGACCTTCAAGGCTAATTTTAATACTGCCGATCGCCGGACCCATGGGTCATCCTTTGCATTAATTTTGCTTCTTGCATTACAAGGACATAGGCGACCGAGATGTATATAAATTTACATTTAGCGCACCTTTCACCCAGCTCGGATAACGTACTCCCGGCCGAACAGCTAGGGGTCTTCTTCGTCGAGCGCTTGGCTCGGATAACATACTCCTGGCCGAACGGCTCGAGGTCTTCTTCGTCGAGCGCTTGGCTCAGATACTGTACTCCTGGTCGAACGGTGCAGGGTCTTCCTCGTCAAGCGTTTGGCTCGAATATTATACCTCCGGTCGAACGGCTTGAGGCCTTCGACATCGAGCGATTGGCTCAGATACTATTACCTCCGGCCGAGCGGCTCGGGGCCTTCATTGTCGAGCCTTTGGCTCGGATACTATACCTCCGGCCGAACGGCTCGAGCCTTCGTCGTCGAGAGCTTGGCTCGGTTATTATACCTCTGGCCGAACGCCTCGGGGCCTTCGTTATCGAGCCTTTGGCTCCAATGATATACGCCCGGCCGAACGGCATGGGCCTTCTTTCAGAAAATTATGATGAATTCTATGCCCGAAAGAAACTATATCTGAAAAACTAACCTGCCGATCAGCATAAAATCTAACTCAATTTCTCAACTCCCGAATACCCGTGGAGTGAGGTGGATACAGTGTACTCGTCGAAATTTATCAAGGCCAGGAGGATGGCGAAACTCCCCGGTCGGTCCGCCATGGCCGCTCGGCCCACCAGAGGTGGAGGCGGCCTGCTGCGTTATCCTTTTACTTGAGCCTTCCGCTCCCGTTGCTCCACGAGCCTTCGTCATTGAGCGCTTGGCTCGGATACTATACCTCCAGCCGAACGGCTCGAGGTCTTCTTCATCGAGCGCTTGGCTCAGATATTATACCTCCGGCCGAATGGCTCGGGGCCTTCGGCCTCGAGCGCTTGGCTCGGATCTTATACACCATGAAGATAGGCCGCTCGGCCGATAACGCCAATTGCGCACATTATAACATTTTACCTTCTACATTTCAAATATACAACCAAACGAAAAATATACAGCACATATCCTATTGGTGCACCTTTCACCCTGCTCCGGATAGGCTGGAGATAATTTGCGCTTCATGGTGGATCCAAGTGTCAATCCATCTTCATCCGCTCGGCAGCTCGTCCACCCAACCCCCTCGTATGCGGTCGATCCATCGCCTGACATCAAACTCCCGCTCTTGAGGTTCCAGAAGGAGGGGCTTGCTATAAGTTGAATTCGGGAGATGAAGTATCTGCTTTTGAGGGAAATGGGACTGTGGCAGTTGGTGCTTCCACTCGGGAGAAGCGTCCGCTCGGAGGGCCTTGCCTTTTCTGTTGTCCCGTATTGGTATTTCATCTGACGAAGATTCCCGATTGCGATTCACTGCTACAGCATCAGGAGGCGTCCGGAATAGTGCCCGACGAAATAGAACGGTAGCCGGTGGTGTTTCCGCTCGACCACCAGAGGCTGACATTGCTTGCTTCTCCGGCCGCTCGGCTGTTGCTTTCTGTTTTTGCTCCACAAGCGTGGCGGCCCTTATCTCGATCAGAGCGTCGAGTTCCTCCGTCGAAAGCGTCACCGTGTGTTGTCGTCCAGCCTCGTCCATTGTTTCCGTTCGGATGCAGGAGCGTTCCCACAGACGGCGCCAAATTGATCCTATCCGAATCGCCGAACCAAAGGATGCTGGGCACGTGGCGCTCTCCTAGTCGATGACGCAGGCCTCCGAAGCTCCGGCGATCCTGCACAGAAGTCGGGCCGGGCAGGGGTTCCCGGCGGCGACCCTCCGACGCTCAAGTCAGGTAAGTAGTGGAAAAAGGAGCTCCCAAGCTTGTCGAAAAATTGCGTACCTCCGGCAAAGGAAGAGGCTCTTTATATAGAACAATGAAAGAACTAATGCACGTCCCCCGGGGCGCATACGTGTCTGCAGCCCATACCTCGGTATGTACCTGTCAGAGAGCTTACCTGACACCATACTGCTACAGTTCAATCATGTCTTCGATGGGACAACAGAACACCTTGTTGTCAGACTTAGAGTATGGCCTAGCCATAGGACTTGACGGCTGTCAGAAGATGTTCCTATCCTTCACCCACCGCCCGGCCGGGACATCTGTCCGGCCGACCGGCGTGAATAGTGTCGTCCGGATGGCCCTAATTTCCCGCGTCGGCCGGGCGCCGCGCCCATTATGTCCTGCCCTCTCTTAGCCCTTCCGCTCGGCCATTTACTACTTCATTGAGCGTCGGAACCCCGACCCCTGTCAAGGCGTCTTTCACTATCAGACGTGTACGAGCAGGCCGATTGGCCTGCCCTTTTGTCATACGTCCGGTCGGCTCACCCTTCTTCGACGGACCACCTGGTCCTCTGACCCCCACGTGGCCTTGACCCCTCGTTAGGGGGTCCCGGGCTCTTACCACCGGATCAGCCGGGAACCCCTTCCCGGCTTGACTTTGTTGCAGATTCACCGGAGGTCCACGTCATCTGAGAGGTCATCTGAAGATAACAACGAGTGTCACGCTCCCAGCGTCCGTCGACTCGATTTTCGGACAGGATCAGTAACAATGTGAATACAATGCACAAGCGAATAATGAAACCATTTTTTTTTTCCAATTGATCTTTTATTAAACACAAATATTCCAAACAATAAATTCTAGTATTTGTACTTTTATAAGTTCAGTAATTGATTTATTAGCTGAATTAAATAATACATAAGACAGTCCATTGGAGAGTTCATTAGTGTGACGCTTATAGCAGAGTGCCTAATTTTTGTTTAAAAGGAAAATAAAAAAGAAGGATTAGAATGTACCCTGCACAATAAGAATTTGGAATATAAATAAAGATGGCTTGCTATAATACTTTAAAATATCTCATTGTTTTTGATATAAAAGTCATGAAATTTTTAAAAATTAAGGAAATACAAGGAACTTGTATTAAGAAAACTCTAGTATCATTTTAAACAAATTGAAAAGTTAGATTTGAAATGTATGATACAAAATATTATTGAACGTACATACATACAAGGTAAAATATAAGCTAAAGATCTAGTAAACTTACTTATACTAGATCGGACGAGATATAAGTGATACCAAAATATTTCTGTTTTGTCGGGAAGCATAAACCACATAGAAAATAAAAGCAAAATAGTTAGGACTTAGGACAATGTAACCATGAAAGTGAACTAATTAAAAAGTATATTACACCACCCGTCATTGAAGTAAAGTCACTATATTTCTATTAATCATATATAATTATTAGAATATGGACAATGCAACCACAAAAGTGAAACATGTTAAACCACTAGTCATTATATTTCAATTAATCCTATATTGTTAAACCATTAGTGGTGTTAAACATCTGAAAATACTTTGCATGAATAAGTACATCTTAATTCCTAGTTAATTATATTATATAATTTTTATTTAAATAACATATTTTTAATGGGCCTTTGATAAAATACTTTTAATGCGTTTTGATAAAATGTAGTTTTACTTTCCTTAAGATCACTTTTATTATTTTACCCCTGCACTTTAAATATTGTTCACCTTTGATACAAGAATGAGTGAAATGATAATTCTTATTATATTGATGTGAATATCATATTACTTGGAGTTGAAAGAAGGCGGATTTATGCAGGTGAGTAAGAGGTCGATTAAACTGAATTAATCGATTGAATTAATCAAATTTAAAAGTTTAATTTAGTTAATTTAATCGGTTCAGTCTCAAACTCTAGCTAAAAAAGTTCTAATTCAATTAAACCGAGATATTTTAAAATCGAAACAGAACCAAATTAATCGATATAATTATTTTTTTTAAAAAAATATAAATTCTGAAATAATTAAACCGAACTTTTAAAGTCGGTAGGCATAGGTTCAGTCAATTTATTTAATTTAACCTAATTTTTACTAACCCCTAGTCTTTATGGATCCGACCTGATCTCATCGCATCTTTGCGGTCGAAGGAGAGAACATAAACGACAATTACAATTTAGGCAAATCAAACCACGAGCACATTGAATTTTTCACTTTTATTTTATATAATAGCTCGTATTAAAGTAAAGGGTAGAGTAATGGCGCATACGATTCATGACTGCTACTTTACGATAGATCTTTTGTAATTTCTCATAGTCATTCATGACTTGGTGAAGATATGACATGATTATTATTATTATTACAACGACTTGGAGGCACAAAGATAATAATTAGAATCAAGCGCAATCAGATCAATGGACCCCTTTCCTTCGTGTTACGCGAACCACTCCATTTCTATTTAACCTTCTCATGCTTGGAAAGGAGATTTCCTAAAGCTGGGCGCTATTTGCCCCTTAAGATGACCTGGTAATTCTCCTGGTAATAAGGATGGCACATTACCACACCACTTTTCATACCTTGATTTATAATCGTCTTCCGTATAAATATATCTAGAGCTCTTTTAGATGCTTAGTCTCTCTTAATCCAGAGGAGAGATATGATTCCCCTTCTTATGCTTAGCATGCTAATAAGATAACCATCTCATTCCTAAACCTCATTTATCAGTAGCCCTGCACAACTTGCTCCAAACAATCTTTGTTACCGTGCTAGGAAATTTATTTTAGCCAAATCAAACCCACTGCGAGCTGATCAACACGGGTCATGGCCCAAGCGGATCGGTCTGCCTAAATCCATTTTATAAATGAGTTGATAAAATTTTAATTCAATCTATTTAAATTATTTGGCAAAGTTGACCAACTAAAAAGGCCCAGCGGTAGGCTGCCCAATATGCTTTTACGACTCACTTAAAATTGCCCAAGATATTTTATCAACTTAATAATAAATTAATCACATTTTACTCAACCATGTAAATACGTTTCGATATTATCCAAATCACGTACCCAACTTTCATAATATCCTAATCACGTACCATATTTTCTGAAATACCCCCTTTCTCTCTAGGTCCATCAATTAATTTCCGACAAAATTAGCTAATAGACCTAAGAACTTCGAATCACTTCAAACTAAAAATAATGTACTCTTGAAAACCTCCTCAATGTATTTATTCTCTCGGATCACATAACGTAAATTGAAAATATTAAATTTTTAAACTTTCAAATATTTGATAAAATTTATGAGAAACTCATTATAAAGTTTATACAATAATACTCACTAATCAACACTACCAATGAAATTTCAACATTTTCAAACTTTGAATTTTAAATAATGTAAGTTCATCAACCAGTTTTATTTGAAATTGGCTAATCCAACAGAACAGGATAATGGACCATAAAATTTTGAATCACTTTAAACCAAAACAAATATACTCTTGAAAGCTTTTTTAATATATTTATGTCTTCCGATAATGTCATACCTGAAATGTTGATGGCCTAAGTTAAAGCTTTAATAAAAAAGACCCTTACAATGTCTTAATGCTATTTAGATTAAAAAAATCATTCACATTTCAAAATATAATCATCCTTTCAACATGCGATCAAAATATTTTGACAAGCCTATAAAATGGACAGTAAAATAAAGAATTGAATAACATGATTATTTTGAAATATAATAAAAAAAATTAAAAATATCAAGTAAAATCAAAGCTCTTTCATATATCTAGATTTGTTACCGTATAACTTTTAATGACCCAATCATAAATCCAAAAATATCATTTAAAGTCTTTTTCAGATATTCTCAAAAATTTTATTCTTTTTTTAAAATTATTTTTCATGTATCAACTACGAAGGTATAATTACTATAAACAAGTGCTATGTATACTATTACAAGTTACAGTTGTGGTATTTATAGCAACTACTGTTTTATAACTGAAATAATAATGGAAATAATATAATAATATCATACAGTAAGTATAATGAAGGACAGCCATTTAAAAAAAAAATCAAAATGAAATGTCCAGGCACCCTTCCATAAAAATAAAAAATGAAATGAAATGTCCCCTCTTAATTCTTGTACAATTAAACAAAAAAACAACTATTTTGAATGATACTTTTGAAATTCTGAAATTACAAAATCCATGTGCCGATTAATTAAATTTGGGTGGGGAATGCTTATTTATTTTTAAATCTCGTCATTATTAACTATAATTATTTTAATCCAAATTTTAGTTTTATTATTTTAACTATAATTATTAATAAAATAAAAGCCACGCTCCTAAAGTAGTCAGGCACAGTGCAGGCACCTAAAGATTGAAAAAAAAAAATAATTAAAATTGAAAGAAGAAAATATTAGTACACAGATTGTTGACGTAATGCAATGCTTCGGATCCTTATTTATAAATAAATAAGATGGTTAATAAAAGAAAATCCCCGCTCACATTTTTAACCGGCATGTAGTCTCTATATCTTAAAAAAAAATAAAAAAAAATATTTTAACTTCTAATATGTAAAAATTTATTTGTTACAACTCCATCGTATAAATATTATTATCAAATTACTCTTCATATTTTTTACATATAAAAAGTCTAAAAATGAGTATAATTTTTATTAAATTCAGCGCTTTAAATTAGAATCAAATATATTTTCTATCAAAATTACTTTTTATATTTTTTAGATAAAAAAGACTAAAAAAGAGTATAATTCTGATTCAATTCAACACTTTAAACTAAAATCAAGTATATTTTTTATCAAATTGAGCACAGCTTATTTACTACTTAATATAATTCCTCCTAAATTCAGTACCATTTAAAGAAACTCTTGTATATTTTCCATCTAATTGAGCACCATTTAAAGAGAATCTAAAATTTTTTTCATCTAATTGAGATGAAAAAAGTGTGTGCTCAATTTGATAGAAAATATACTAGATTCTAGTTTAATGTGCTAAATTTAAGTAGAATTGTACTCATTTTAAAACTTTTTATACCTAAAAAATGAGAGACAATTAGGTAAATTAGTATCCATTATGTTTGGTTAGGGAGTGAAAACAAAGATTTTTGGCAATGGAGACTGCATGTAAGGTTTAATTTGTGTTTAGGGACTGCATGCAAATTGACTCCTTCATCGACGTCGTGTCACGCCCCAGAGAAGTCCCTGTCCGAAGGAATTTCGGCAGCATCTCCCCTGTACGAGGGACAATCTGAAACATTACTACATACAAAATATACATCAGTCACACTCGGCTAGAATATATATACCATAGAAAATGGAAACAACATAACCATGCAATTTAATATACGCAGCCTACCCAGCTGGACAACAATGAAATAACACACAACCACTCAGTTTAATATAATCAGCCTACTCGGCTAGACAAAAGATAAAATAAGCACAGCGGAAAGAAAACGAAGAGAAAAACCCACAAATTGCAAAGTTATCAAAACATCTCAAATACCAAGTTCATCCAACAAATATCAAAACATAGTTCTCACAACACCAAATCCAACGAATACGAAATGCAAGTAAAGAGAAACAGAACCAAAATCAATTTTTGAATATGACGCGGGACCCAGGACTGACAGCCGGCATCTCTCCAAGCATCCATGACTCATCTATCTGTTACCTGACGAAAGAAAACCATTTTACGGGGTGGTGAGTATTGGAACTCAGCGGGTAAGGAAAGAGATAGTGCATGAACATAATCAACCAATAAAGAATACCCAAAAGGAATACAGTCTCATAAGAGAATAGCAGATACGAAACTAAAACCATGTTAAAGGTTCATACCTGGAACCGTATCCTAGGCTAGATATAGAAAGTTAGAAATGGTACCAACCTGCTACAGTACTGCTCATAACTACAGAGGTAATGGGTAAGGTATATAAACATTTCTAATTAATAAACCAAGGTTTAATCACCTACAACGTAAACATATCTCAACATAAGACAGCATATCAGCATAAGTGAACAACAGCAAGAAACAACGGCAACATAAAGATACCACAACAACATAAGTAAGCAATAACAACATAAGTAAACAGCAGCAGCCAAAACAGGCATAATAACAGCGTATGCACGGATGGTCACCCCGCCCACCTCTCTGCACCATGACCCCTGTATGGTCGAGAGGCCGGATCAATGACAACTGTACCACCCAAAGGCCGCCACTCCCGCGAGTGACTGGATAGACAGGTGCTAAGTAGCTAACTAGCTACACAGCGAAGGGGGTCCCTGCTGCTCGTACTCCAGCTACCACTCACACGAGTGGCCGAGTGCGGCACGACAGGACAAGCGGCATCAACTCCAGCTACCACTCTCTCTAGTGGCCGAGGATGCGGCATGCATGCAATGACATGATGCGAACAATGCAACAGTCATCATATATATATAAGCAGAAACGGGTATGTTACATGAAGCCAGCATGCTCAATATCGTACATAAATAAGCAACACTCAAAGCATACAAACATGATATCTAGTATCTGCTACCGATCATGGACAACAAAAGAGACTGTATAGATATGGAAACAAATTTCTCAAAGATTGCGTGGAAGTATCAAACGCAAGAAAATAAGAGTGGAGTCAAGGTAAAGCAGTCTTAGTTATACAAAAATAGCTCATGCACCAAGTTCAAAGAACTAAAAAGACAAAGTAAGAAGTGTCCGCCTTAAATGTAGAATATGCTGCCAATCTTCCGGTCAAAGGTCTATCTCGAGCCGACATCTACAATTAAAGGATACGAAAAAAAACCCTAAAAGTTTATTAATCAATAATCAAACCCTATTGATTAATTAATCAAATTATTAACATCCAAATTAATCCAACTTATTAATTAATTAATCATCCAATTAATCCAATGATTATTAAAACTAATTTATCCATAACTGCCTCATATGATTAATTGTTCCATTACTACAATTAATCAATAACTTATCCACTCCGTTGCTTAATCATATAATAACTAATTAATGAATCAATGTTTAAGGACCTCCGTTAATCAGTACGATAGTAATAAATTAACCTTAATTGATTAATCACTTAAATAATTTCAGCTTCTAGTTTAATATTTGTTACCCCATTGTCCCTCTCCTTTCCTCTTCAGCGGCCACACCCAATGGCGGAAGGAGGAGCTACGTTGAGGCAACCATGGGCGGACGCAGGCGGCGACGGTTCTGGCGGAGCATCGGCTGACGAGGCAGGGCTACCCTTGGTGACCGGAGTTATCAACGACGATGGTCCTTCGCAAGTTACCGAGTCTCGGCTGTCCATCGTCGAGGAGCAGAGACAGGCGGCCACGGCGGCAATCTGGTCGCGGTGGGGGAAAGAAAAGCAGCTTGTGCCGCTGATTGCTCGTGACAGGATCGTCGCTGGTCATTCCCGGAGATAGAGGAGGTGTTTCTTTGGCGAACAGCGGGGCGAAAGCGGGGAAACGCGGCGCCGGCGAGGGCTCGCGGACAACTGCCGCGGCAAGGTCGCATCGTGTGCACAAGTAGGGAGGTGGCCGAAGGGTTGTAATTAAACTTAGGTTTTGTATCGTTACAAATTATATTTATATTCAATAACTCCTCATTTAAATGGATATTTCTAAAAAAAATTTCTTTGACCCAATAATTTATCCCTTTAATATATATCATATTCCAAAAAATTCTTAAAAAATTCCTAAAAATTCTGTTAAAGTTATTCGTCTAAAAACCTCTATTATTTAATTGCCGGATTTTACACGTCGTCACCCATCCTCCTCTCCCAGGCCACTCTCCTCCTCCGACCCCTCTGCCGCCCTCCGATCTTTCCTTCCCCGTCGCCTTCCGCCCTCCTTCCCCCATCTCGTTCTCCTTCTCTAACACCTCCCACCCCCTCCTTCCTAATCTTCCTCTCCCCTTCGATTACACTCAGTGACACGACCTAGGGTTCACCATCACCTGCCACACGATCAAGGGCGCCGCCGCTTCTCGCGGGAGGCTGATCGGACCGACGGCAAGGGCTTCACTGGAGCAGGGCCTGGAGAGGCTTGGGATGATGTCGGCGATCTCAAGATCTAGGACTTGGTGGAGGGGATAAGGGTGGCAAAGGGTTGGCAAAGGTGGGGTGGGCGCTCACCGGAAGGAAAAAGAAGGCGGCTGCTGAGGAAGCAAAGGACGATAGGAGAGAGGAAGTCGACTGAGCTGATTCAACATGAATAGAATTAACATTGAGTTGATGAGGTGACTAGTCTAGCCCAAAAGTTTCCAATGGTCCATCTACATAAATTGAGAAACGGTCCATCAATCTAATATTCTTATACTAATTATCTATTAAAAAAATTCATATGTTAAAAAAGGCATCTGGTAGCACCTGTGGGCAAAGCAATATGTTTTGGTTAAATCCGAATAGAATTAAACCAAACTAATTGAATTATTTGAAAGTGAATAAATCAATTTTTTAACTAACAAATCAATCAAATTTTTTAATAAAAATCAAACCAATTAAACCGATAAAATATCAGTTAATTCAATCACAAATTGAATTAACCGAATTAATAAAAAAATTTAGTCGTATCATGAAGCATTTATCGATTAATTAGATATTTATAAGTTTAAATTTACCGATTACCTTTTTATTTTAGTTTATTTGGTAAATAGAATAAGAGATTTTCAAATTAAAACTGAACCAAAGTAATCATTTTTTAGAAAATAAAATAAAATTATGAAATAACCGAACTGAATTTTTAAATTCGGTCGGTTCAACTGATTTGTTCGATTTAACCAAATTTTTGCTCACGCCTAGTCTTTATGGATCTGATACATGGGGAGGGATTGCAACGCACAAGTAAGGAAATCACAATACCCAATGCTATCTAACGAGTGTAGCAATGACTAAGCTACAGAAGATATCCCAAATTAAGCCGGTGAAAATCAACTCGGATCTAAAGACAAAAACGTAGGTAGATTTTGTGCACGATAAGGAACAGAAGCGCGTGAATCCAGGTCTCATCGTAGTTTTGCAACTAAAGGAGAGGGCATAAACGACAAGCAGCACGTGGGTCACCCGATATGCTTTTATGGCCCACTTAAAACTCCCAAGATGTTTTATCAACTTAACAATAAATTAATCACATTTTACTCAACCGTGTAAAAAAGTTTTGATATTATTCAAATCATATACTCAACTTTCATAGTATTCAAATCACATACCATATTTCTGAAATACCCCTCTTTCTCTCTAATCTATTAGTCAATTTCGGATGAAACTGAATGATAGACCTAGAGAACTCTAAATCACTCCAAATCAAAAATAGTGTACTCCTGAATAGGAGTAAGCAAAAGTTTAGTTAAATCAAATTAACCTACCAAAAGGATCGAAATTAAAAATTTAGGTAAATTCATTTTTTTTTTCCTTTAAAATATTGGTTATATTGGTTTAATCAGTTAGTTTTGATTTAAAAAATCAAAATTTGGTTAAACCAATATTTCGATGGAGGGCATAAACAAGAAAAAGACGACGAAAGCCAAGGAGACCTTTGGGCTTGAAATTTAGAGAAAGGGACATTGACAACTGATAAGAGGAAGATGTGATCGCTAATCTGACAAGAAGAACTCCTCTGGATACTCTCGCCCAACTCTCCCATATGGTCGCTAAGGATCTCTCACTGTCTAGTGTTGTTTCCGGTAAATTCCGGAGTATGCAAACTGATCGTCGAGGCTAGTGTTCGACACTATCTCCGTAAACGATATTGCTCCGCTACGGTGCTTAACGGATTGTTGCAATTCGTTCCCAAGATACAACGACGACAATCGTCTCGGAATCGTAGCACTCCGACTTCCGAGACCAGCGAACCTTCTCGTAGGCTTCTTGGACTCTTGAATGCACAAGATGAGTGAGTGAATACTTGAGGAAGAGAAGATTAAGTTGAGTGATTTGATTCCAATCTGGAGGGTTCTATTTATACAGAAGGAAGAGGCTTTAGGGAGGGGTGTGACCTTTGGGTGGATTAATCTGGGCCGTCCGGACTGAAGAGTTATAACCCTTCACATAGCCCCTTTAATCTCATCCATCAGATCTAAGAGTTGTGACCCTCAGATCTGGATCCATTGATCCGATGCTTCAGATCATGTCTCATCCCAAGCCGTCAGATCGTGACTCATTGTGATCCAACGCTCTAGATCGCATCACAAGCGATCCACCATACTTCTTTGATCAACGTTGATCAATGGCTGCCATCCGTTCGCCCAACCAACTGTCCAGTCATCTCTCTTTGCCCACGAGGATGCCACATAGGCACTGCCATGTCAGGTACTAGCCTGACACGTCACCCGAGTGCCATGTAGGCACTGCAATGTCACCTGGAGCATAAATTTAAGCTCCTCGCGACGATGCGAAGTGCAAAGTGCGCCTACAAAGCGCCCAAAGCGCACGTGCGCACGTGGCGGGCTCACAGGTGCGAGCACCTGCTCGCCCCTGAGCAGAGAGTACCTGGTACTTTTCTGAGTTAACTTCAATAACTCAACATCATTAATAAGTAAGGAATGCACATCGGAAATTTCCGATGTGGGACTATTCTCCCTTGCATTTCCTTAATGAATAACCAACGTTATTTTGGGCCGACTTTGAACATTAATTTCTCATTCACCCTTAATCGGTTTTGAGCAAATTAATAGTCTAAATCTATCTACGCGAAACGTAGATTTCAATTTTGAAGTCAATTACGACTTTCAACAATTGATGGCTTCCGATTTTTCCTCCTCAAAATCGTATTGGTCCATTTAGGCCCCAATATCCAACAATCCCCCACATGAATGGAAATTAATATAATGCGTGTATGCATGCTGACACTTTACAAGAGTCCAATCGATAAGTCACTGCATCGGGAGAGGTAGCTTGTGGCTTTGAACCTTCCGTAGTGGAATGCTATCGAGTATACTAGGCTGCGCAGTGAACGTGATGTCTTGAACTGCTCAGCTGTTTGTGTATACTAAGACAATAACACCCACACAGAGACCTATCTCACCTACTTTAGGTTCTCATGGTTGGTTCCGTTTTGGCCATGGACACCATCTTGGATTCATGAGTGTTTCATTGAAGCGGCCTGTCTTCACACTCACATAGGTGACACTTCTATCAAGAGTATCCTACCATACTCCACCTTATAAGGTATAGAAGTCACTAAAAGCATAAGCTTAACCTCACTACATGAGGTAGGACAGCACAAATTCATCCTAGGATTGGGATAGAGATAAACTATCTCCTGTGCTGAACCACAACTTCTGAAACTTTGTTGTCCCATTGAACCAAGATTTTGGGATCTCCAGTCAACAAGGTTGGGTTTTCCACTTCAGTCGTTTTCAGTTGTAGATTTTTTAATCTCATTCCTCTTGATGAGCAGTATACTTGATCTCGACTCAACCCTTTCGTAAGAGGATCTGCCAAATTATCTTTGGACTTAACATAGTCGATTGCAATCACTCCATTCGAGATCAACTGCCTAATGGTATTATGTCTACGACGATATGTCTTGACTTCCCATTATACATACTACTCTGTGCCCTTCCAATCGCCGATTGACTATCACAATGGATCAAGACGGCAGGTACAGGTTTTCCAGCTCGGAATATCTTCTAAGAAGTTCCGCAGTCATTCAGCTTCCTCAGCTGCTTTGTCTAGTGCTATAAACTCGGATTCCATAGTTGACCGAGCAATGCACGTCTGCTTAGTGGATTTCCAAGATACTGCTCCCCCACCGATCGTGAATACATATCCACTAGTGGATTTGGAGTCTTTTGTATCTGATATCCAATTAGCATCACAATATCCCTCCAACACAGCGGGATATTTTCCATAATGTAATCCATAGTTCATAGTATATTTCAAATATCTAAGAACTCGCATCAATGCCTTCCAATGGGCGTCGTTTGGATTACTGGTGAAACGACTCAGCTTGTTGACCGTACAGGCAATATCCGGACGTGTGCAGTTTGTAAGATACATCAAACTGCCTATTATCCGAGAGTATTCCAACTGCGATATGGTCTCACCATGGTTTTTCGCTAAGTGTTGACTTAGATCCATAGGTGTTTTTACAGTAGAAAGATCGTACGCATTGAATCTTTTCAATACTGATTCTACATAATGGGATTGTGTTAGAACTATCCCCTCTGATGTCCTGAGAATTTTAATTCCCAATATAACATCTGCTTGACCCATATCTTTCATATCGAAATTTTTGGTCAACATTTTCTTTGTAGTCATGATTACATCATGATTACTGCCCATTATTAGCATGTCGTCTACGTATGACAGACGATTATATAGCCTTTGGGTGTGTCTTTGACATAAATGCATTTGTCACATTCATTTATTCTGAATTTGACAACATTATTTTGTCAAATTTTTCGTGTCATTGTTTAGGCGCTTGTTTAAGTCCGTACAACGACTTAACAAGTCGACACACCTTTTCCTCTTTTCCTAGAGCTACGAACCCCTCGGGTTGCTCCATATAGATTTCTTCTTCCAACTCACCATTTAAGAACGCAGTCTTAACATCCATTTGATGTATTTCAAGGTCATACAGTGCTGCAATGGCTATTAGCACTCGTATAGATGTAATCCTTGTCACCGGTGAGTAGGTATCAAAGTAGTCAAGGTCTTCCTTTTGCTTGTACCCTTTGACTACAAGTGTGACCTTATACTTGTCAATTGATCCATCAGCTTTATACTTGCGTTTTAGTATCCACTTACAACCTAATGGTTTGGTACCAGAAGGAAGGTCTACTAATTCCCAAGTATGATTATTCATGATAGACTCAATCTCACTATTGACAGCTTCTTTCCACATTGGAGCATCGGGACTAGAGAGAGCCTCACTTAATGTTCTTGGTTCCATTTCTGACATGAAAGTCATGTAATCTGGCCCGAACGATTTCTCAACTCTAGCCCGTTTGCTACGATGTGGCTCTTTGTTTTGATCGTCAATAGTTCTTTTATAACAGCTAAGTTCGGTAACGACATTCTCGTTTGAACTTCCGTTGTTATCATTTCCAACATTTCCCTTCTTATTTGGGAATACGTTTTCAAAGAATATTGCATTCCGAGATTCTATGGTTGTTCCCACATGAATATCAGGAATGTCTGATTTGTGAACTAGGAAACGATATGCACTACTATTATGGGCATATCCGACAAATACCGCATCGAACGTTTTAGGTCCGATCTTTACTTGCTTTGGTTTAGGTACTTCGACCTTTGCCAAGCACCCCCACACTTTCAGGTATTTGTACGATGGCTCGCGGCCTTTCCATAGTTCATAAGGAGTTTTATCACTTTTCTTATGAGGGATTTTGTTGAGAATGTGATTTGCCGATAATATTGCTTCCCCCCACAAGTTTTGAGGTAAGCCTGAATTTATCAACAAGGCATTCATCATCTCTTTTAGTGTCCGATTTTTACGTTCGGCAACACCGTTCGATTGAGGTGAGTAAGGTGCCGTTGTTTGATGAATAATGCCAGATTCTGAACAAAATTCATTAAACGGTGCACCATATTCTCCACCTCTATCGCTACGAATTATTTTAATTCGTTTGTCAAGTTGATTTTCAACTTCTGTTTTATAAGTTCTAAATGCCTCTAGGGCTTCGTCTTTACTTCTTAAAAGAAAGACATAACAGAACTTTGTGTAGTCATCGATAAAAGTAATAAAATACTTTTTACCTCCTCTAGTTTGCACAAATTTCAAGTCGCATAGATCACTATGTATTAACTCTAGAGGAGTCGTTGACCTTTCCACCGAATGAAAAGGTAGTTTCGTCATTTTTTGCTTCCACGCACACTTCACATTTGTGTGTTCCGTCAACATTGACGTTTGGTAATAAATTTAATTTGACGAGACGTTTAAGAGTATTATTATGCACATGTCCGAGTCGATCATGCCACAAATTAAAACACTCAACAACATAGCTGGAAGCATTTATTTTATTACCATCAATATTTCAACATGCATTACAACCATTTTGAATAGACCCTTTTCTAGGTACCCCTTTCCTACGAAGATATTATTCTTCGTAAGTACAAAGTTGTCTGACTGGAACACTAGCCTAAATCCGGCCTTAACTAGTGCCGCTCCAGAAACTAGGTTCTTATGGTTGTCGGGACCATGTAGTACATCAATGGGGGTTAGCTCCTTTCCGGACGTCATCTTCGTAACAACTTTCCGAGTCCGACAATTGGCGACGCCGTGGAATTACCCATATAGAGCTTCCTGCCATTTATCGGAGTATACTTGGAGAACATCGCCTTATCGGAACAGATATGACGAGTTGCTCCAGTATCAATGAACCACTGCTTCGGGTTGGTATCCACCAAGTTGGCTTCAAATACAACCGCAGTGAGATCCAAGTCCTCAAGAGAGGTTGCGACGTGGTTCGCAGCATCCTTTGGCCCCTTGGTTGGCTTCTTCGGGCGTCTGCAGTCCTTGGACAGGTGTCCTGCCTTTCCACAGTTGTAGCAGGATCCCTTGAACTTCTTCGCTTGTGCCTTCTTCTTGAACTGTTTCGGCTTTTTAGCGTTCGGCTCGACCAGGTTGGACATATCGTCTATAGTCCGCTTGGTTCCTCTGCAGTCGGATAACTTTCGATTATCCTCCTCTATTCGTAGCCTCAGGATCAGGTCTTGCAGCCCTATCTCCTTTTGCTTATGCTTTAGGTAATTCTTGAAATCCTTCCATGACGGAGGGAGCTTCTCAATTACCGCAGCAACTGCGAATGACTCGTTCAGCTTCATTCCTTCGGCGTCCAGATCATGCAGTATTAATTGCATATCTTGGACTTGAGATGAGACGCTCTTTGAGTCCACCATCTTGAAATCCAGAAACCGGCCGACGATGAATTTCTTCAGTCCGGCATTTTCGGTCTTGTATTTCTTCTCAAGCGATTCCCACAAAGATTTCGCTGTCTCCAATGAACAATACACGTTATACAACGTGTTGTCCAAGGCGTTGAGAATGTAGTTGCGACACAGAAAATCTCCGTGCGTCCACGTATCGCAAGCAGCCTTGCTACCGTCCGTAGCGACTGGCGGGTCTTCACGCAAAAACCGTACAAGGTTTAGCGTTGTTAAGTAGAACAGCATCTTCTGCTGCCATCTTTTGAAGTCGGCTCCGGTGAATTTCTCCGGCTTTTCTCCGTGCGGAATGGATGTCGGAACGGCGGTCGGAACAGCGGTCGGAATGGCGGTTGGAACGTCGTTGGTAGCCATATCAGTTTGTACGGAATATCGTTTACGACTGTTGTTTCCGGTAAATTCCGGAGTATGCAAACTGATCGTCGAGGCTAGTGTTCGACACTATCTCCGTAAACAATATTGCTCCGCTACGGTGCTTAACGGATTGTTACAATTCGTTCCCAAGATACAACGACGACAATCGTCTCGGAATCGTAGCACTCCGACTTCCGAGACCAGCGAACCTTCTCGTAGGCTTCTTGGACTCTTGAATGCACAAGATGAGTGAGTGAATACTTGAGGAAGAGAAGATTAAGTTGAGTGATTTGATTCCAATCTGGAGGGTTCTATTTATACAGAAGGAAGAGGCTTTAGGGAGGGGTGTGACCTTTGGGTGGATTAATCTGGGCCGTCCGGACTGAAGAGTTATAACCCTTCACATAGCCCCTTTAATCTCATCCATCAGATCTAAGAGTTGTGACCCTCAGATCTATCAGCCATCGGATCTGCAAAGTGCGCCTACAAAGCGCCCAAAGCGCCCATTGCGCACGTGCGCACGTGGCGGGTGGCGGGCTCACAGGTGCGAGCACCTGCTCGCCCCTGAGCAGAGAGTACCTGGTACTTTTCTGAGTTAACTCCAATAACTCAACATCATTAATAAGTAAGGAATGCACATCGAAAATTTCCTTAATGAATAACCAACGTTATTTTGGGTCGACTTTGAATATTAATTTCTCATTCACCCTTAATCGGTTTTGAGCAAATTAATAGTCTAAATCTATCTACGCGAAACGTAGATTTCAATTTTGAAGTCAATTACGACTTTCAACAATTGATGGCTTCCGATTTTTCCTCCTCAAAATCGTATTGGTCCATTTAGGCCCCAATATCCAACATCTAGTCTCAAGCATGTAAGAGCTTCTGCTATTTCTTTCGCTCTTTCACTCCGCACCTTTTCTCCAGATCGGCTTTGATAAGACATCTCTTGGATTCCATGCTCTAACGCACCCAGCTTTGGCAAGGAAAGTCTAGTGGAATGATCAGAAGAGGAACATCTAGAGGAAATTTTGAAATTCGAACCAAGGTTAGCCCTAAATCTTTTGATCATGTTCTTGACTTGTAGAACAAATTATATCCATTTTCAACTCTTTATTCTTCATATCTTTATTTTCGAACCAAGGTCAATACTAAATCTCTTGAGCAGCTCCACCACATCGCAACATATGTTGGGTTCTTGTGGGAAACAAAGGAAGTCGAAGAAGACGGAGACTTGTAAGACTTCACCATGGAATATGGCCACAGCGGAGCTATGCCTCCTGTGATTGCTTGATGTTGAAATGCAAAGAAGAGCTGCTAAAAATTCTCAGTATCAACATGGACCACAATTGTTATACAATCTCTTTGCCTTTTGCTTTTGCTTCGATGGGGACTTAATTAATTAACCCAAAAGTACTCAGTTAATTTGGTTTAAGATTGAATTAATCGATTTTTTGGTTCTGTCAGTTTAGTTTTTGTTGAAAATTTTAATTGGTTTGGTTGACTCGAAAAAAGTTTGATTTAATTGACTTCAGTTAATTCGGTTCGATTTGATAAGATTTTCACTAAATACTCCCCCCCCCCCCCCTACTCTTGAAAACTTCCTTAATGTATTTATGCCTCCGATCAAAATTCGATGGCATAAATTGAAAACAATAAATTTGTTTAATTTTCAAAGGTTTGATAAAATTTATGAGAGCTCATTATAAGGCTTATGATAATGATACTCATGGGTTCCTAGAACTCCCTGATTTTAAAAAATATATATATCAAACTTTTGAATTTTCAAATGATGTAGATCTATCAATCAGTTTTATTCGTAATTGACTGATGGATCTATAAGAACTCCTTGTTGGAGCAATCCCAGTGGTCCGTGCGACCATGTGTTTTGGTGTTTGGGCAAAGGGTTTAAGTTAAGATTACTCTCATTATATGATATGTGTATGTGAGTGTGCAGGTTTGCAGGATACACATGTGATTCAGCTTGATGTCTTCGAGTCTGGTGAAGGATGGAGCATCCGAGGGACCGTGGACAAGGCAGCAAGGACAAGGGCCGAGGGAAGCGACTTCGAGGCATACGCGAAGGATGACATTGTGGACGAGCTGCGGGCTTGGATGCATCCGAGGGACAAGAGCCAAAGGAAGTAAGCTTGAAGGCAAGAGGTGAAAGATGCAAAGAAGAGTCAAGTGAGTTGTGAGGGTCCGAGTGCTGAGAGAAATATACTCGGGATGGGAACCCTAGCTATAGGGTTGTACTAGTCGACTAGTACTGGGATAAGTCGACTGGTGGTGAGCACAGAAGCTCTCTGTGCCCGAAATGGTTGAGATCAGTCGGCTGGTCCTGGGACCAGTCGACTGGTAGATAGTCATTGGCATGTCGTTGGGCTGGCACCAGTCAACTGGTGCAAGGATCAGTCGACTGGTAATGGGTAAATCAGCTTGTTGATTTCTTCCAAGCTCTATAAGAAGGAGCTTGGGATGACCAACCAAAGTGACGAAATTAGACTTGGTTAAAGCCTAATTAGTAGTCATCTAGTGCTCTAGCAATCCAAGTGTTCTTGATCGAGTTGTGGTGAGGTTTTTCCACCGACAAGGAGAATTGTGCTAGCCGGAGTTTCTGGGGACTAATCCACCGACGAATTGAGGGATCGTCCACCTTACGGACAGCTGTGGAGTAGGAGCAAGTTATCTCCGAACCACGTAAACGAACGTGTTAGCGATTTGCGTTTCCTTTCTTAGCTTTCGTATTTATATTTGTATTGTTTGTATTCCGCTGTGCTAACAGATACATAGGAAGCGAGTATTTGGGGGCGCCGTCTATCCAACCCCCCTTCAAGCCGACCACCGATCCTCCTACAAGTGGTATCAGAGCGAGGTTCGCACTTCACCGGACTAACCGCCGAGAAGAGCAACTACAAGAAGATGATCGGTTTGATTGAACCTCCAAAGTTTGGAGGAGGAAGCCTTGGGGACATCACATTTTGGATGATGAAGATGGAAGTCTTCTTCAATATGGATTGGGACACCATGATGGTGATCAAGGAACCGTTCGAAGTCCCGAAGGATAAGAAAGGGAAGAAACTCCGACCGCGATATTGGACGGAAGAGCAAACCTCACGGTCAAAAGCAAATTCAAAGGTAATATCGATTTTAATTGATATTTTGCCTAATGATGTGATGAGGTGTGTAGGTGAGTACAAGAATGCTCACAATTTATGGAGCAAGATAAAGAAGGTTCAATGGGAAGAACTCATGCCAACACACGAAGAGGAAAAATCCGAAGAAAAGGATGAAGTGGTCCAAGAGGAGAAGAAGGACCAATTGGATGTGGAGACCAATTCAACATCAAAAGAAGAAGAGGAAGTGAATTCGGTCACGTCCGAGGAGGAGGATGAAGAGAGGCCATCCACAAGTGTAGATGAGGAAAATGAGACATCATCCATATCCTCAAGGGGTGAAGAAGAATCCAAGACAAGCGAAGAAGAGGTCTTGGAGGTCAACCTAGTGAGCACCTCCACCGAAGCAAAGTCAAAGGGTCATATTGTGTGCTTCGGGTGCAATGAGAAGGGACACTAGAAGAATAGGTGTCCATTGGGTAAGAAGAAGGTAACTCCTAAACTCAATCAAGTTATTTTAGACACTAACAAGGGTTGTAGGAATGAAGAAGTCCAAAGAAGGAAAATGTGCATTATATGCTTTACGTGTGGAGAGAAGGGTCACTGCCACACAAAATGCCCCAAGAAGGGAGAGATCAAGAAGCTAGCGCAATTGAAGAAATGGGAGAAGGAGAATAAAAAGAAGAAGAGCTCAAGTCAAGGGGGAGCTTCAAGGGTAAGGGAGGTATACTCTAATTTGAAATGCAATTCAAATTTTCATTCCTCCTTGCATGCTAGGAAAAATAATGTTAATCATTACATGCCTATGCAAAATTTTGTATTTAAATATCATGATAGGAATAGGGTAAGTGTAGATCAAACCCCTAGGAGACCAATTCATGATAACTCTAGAAATGGTAGACCCAAGGAGACCCAAGACATTAATCCCAAGAAGGGAAGACATATGCCTAGAAAAATGGGTAGGTCTAGGAATGTCCAATATGGACATGTCGACTCTAGGTTTAGGAACCTAGAAAAGGAAAATCAAGCTTTGAAGGCAAAGCTTGATAAGTTGGAGAAACCCTAGAAAGATTCAATGTTGGATCTAAGGATTTAGGTATGGTGTTGGGTAGCCAAAGACCCAACAATGATAGATCGGGTTTGGGATACCGATCTAGTAGCTCCAATGCTAAGGGAAAGTCTTATGCTAGGGTTGCATATGACTATAGAAAGGAGAAGTCAATAAATGGCAAGGGAAAGCCATTTAAAGGTAAGATTAAATTAACCAAGGATAAAGTGCCCAAGGTTAAGAAGGTTAGGTTTGTAGGCCAAGTGTCACCGGAGGTGCACCGATGTGACCTAGCGATTCTGGATGAGTCACCTAGGGAGGTGGCTAAGGCTAAGAGCTCTAGGGGGAGCTCAAAGAGTCAATTTGGGACCCATGACCAATGGATCTCAAGTGGGTACTACTTGAGATTCTAGATGAGTTATGAAATGTGTCAAAAGGTTTGGAGACGGATTTGAGTCTCAACCTCAGGGAATTGACACAATTGGGTTGTGTTTCATGCAAGAAATATGACATTGGGGTCATAATACACGACAATTGATTTTGGATGTATAGATGTCATATATACCAATGCTAGGGATGCATTGTGGGTTAGTATGGGCAAATACATCAAGAGGATGCCAAAACTAGGTCTTTAGGTCAAGATTCAATTGAACCATTTAGCTAGTTTTGGATTTTCTATGAATCTTGAGATTGGTGATAGATACATTTTGTAATGTATTTTTTCCAAGTAGACAAGGGTACAATAGACCTCTCCATAAAATTTCAGAATTTTTAGAGGTCTATGGAATTTCTGGTGCATTTCTGAAGTTGGTCTGAAAAGGTTGATTTTTGCAAAAATAGGGTATCAGTCGACTGGTGCAGATACCAGTCGACTGGTAACAGTATTTTTCGATCACAGTATGCTTCTGTAAGATTGTGTCGAAGGGGGCAGTCGACTAACACTTGGGGCAGTCGACTGATATCAGCCTGATAGTGTTTTTCAGCGTTGTTCTTGACCATGTCAATTCGTTTAGATGTATGAGATCCATGGGGGGATAAATACATGAGTTTAGGGTCAGTTTAGATGACAAATTTTCAACAATTGGGATATTGTTGGAGAACTTTTTGGATGTTAGGCAAAGGGGGAGAAGTAAGGTTTAGTTAGGAAAATCTTAAGTGTCTTTGCGTAGGGGGAGCCTTGTGATTGATTCTTAAATATCCCTGTGGAAAAATCCTAGCTCATTGGGGAGCTTAGGTGTAGGGGGAGCCTTTTGATAGGTTCCAATGCATGTTGCATTTTGTTTCAGCAGTGTAAGTCCAAGTGTCTAGCCTTGGCAACGTAAGTCCAAGTGTGTATCCTTGGCAACGTAAGTCCATTCGGCAGTGTAAGTCCAAGTGTGTAGTCTTGGCAACGTAAGTTCATTCGGTGGTGTAAGTCCAAGTGTGTAGCCTAGGCATCGTAAGCCCATTGTTTTTAGCATGTTTATTTGCTATTTGTTTTCCCTAACTTAAACGTATTGTCAAACACCAAAAAAGGGAGATTGTTGGAGCAATCTCAATGGTCCGTGCGACCATGTGTTTTGGTGTTTGGGCAAAGATTTTAAGTTAGGATTACTCTCGTTATTTGATATGTGTATGTGAGTGTGCATGTTTGTAGGATACACATGTGATTCAGCTTGATGACATTGGATCCGATGTGTTGGTTAGACCTAGGAAAACGTGACGGTTCCACTGTACAAAAATTTTTGTACAAGTGTCGAACCTTTTCTTAAATAACCTATTGTGTTCTTTAGAAATTAAATAAGGAATCGCAGACGGAACTTAACATCATTGATTCCATATTTAACTTATCTGCTCTTAATGGTTTAGATTTGAATCGCAAGCGGAACTTAACACTATTGATTCAAATCTACCTAGGTTATTAATTCCATAAATATTAATTTCTAAAATTGGCTTCCAGGACTGCATGGCGAGGCACATGACCTTCTTGGATATGGGAGCAACCACCACCGCCTAGGCAAAACCTTTTAAGGAAAGCTAATATTTATTTCCTTAAATAACTCTAGGTTAACCACAAGGAACAATCGAATCACAAATTCAAAAAAGAAGAAAACACAAAATCGAAAAATAAATTCGATAAACTAGATATAATTGCCTCTTGTATTTAGAATTCATACAAAGAAAAATAACTAGTATGATGCGGAAGAAAAATACCAGTTATACCTTCTCTTTGTAAGCTAATGGCCTCTAGATCTTCTGCCGTATTCCTCGCCTTGCCTTGGACGTCGTGTGGGCGACGATCCTCCAAGATGAACACCACCCAAAAACTTCCTCCTTCTTCTTCTAAAATCCGGCCACCACCACCACCAAGGAGAAGAGAGCAAAGGGAGAGGAAGAAGGGAGAGGGTCAGCCACACCAAGAGATCACCCAAGGAAAAGAATAAGAGTTGTATTTCATGAAGCCCCCTCACCCCTTCTTTTATATTATTTGCCCAAGGCAAATAAGGAAAAACCTTTTATAAAAAATAAAATCATCCAAGAGTTTTTCCTTTTCCCTTTTTATTTTTCATTTTCTTTCCTCTTGATTGAATCAATCACCAATCAATGGTTATGATCAATCCTATTTGGTTTAGGATTGAATTTGGTTTAATCCTATTGGCCGGCCCTTGCTTGGGCACCAAGCAAGGTGGCCGGCCACAATTAAAAGGAAAGGAAAAATAATTTTTAAAAATTTTACAAGAAGAAATCCTCTTATAAAATTTACAAGCTCTCTTTCCTAAAGTATGAGTTAAAAAAGGAAAGTTTCTAAAAATTAAAACCATGTTTTAAAATTTAAAAACTCTCTTATAAAATTTCCTTTTTTAACACGGTGATAGAAAATTTAAATTTTAAAACTTATTTTCCTTTTTTTTCTTAAACCATAAGGATGGTTAAAAAAGAAAAGTTTTAAAATCTTTTAAACTCTCTATTTAAACATGTGGCTTAATTCAAATAAGGAAAGTTTTAAAAATTAAAATCTCTCTTTTAAAACTTATAGTTTTCTACAAAAAGAAGATTTTAAAAATTCAAAATAACCCTCCCTTTTTGAATTATTATGTCCGGCCCCTACAAGCTTAGTCACCAAGCTATAGGGCCGACCCCTTTCAAGAGGATGTGGCCGGCCATTGCTTGGTCACCAAGCAATGGTCCGACCCTCTTCTTGGACACCAAGAAGAGCCTTACATTTGGATGGACTTGAGGCTATAATGAGGCTACGACAGGGACCTAGAGGAGAAATTGGTTTTGGCCTTCCGATGAGCTTGAGTATCCCGTGTTCGCCCCGAACACACAACTCAAGTTCATCGATAATAACTCATTCCACTAGAGAGTTATTACCGCACTACCGCACCAATCCCAAATTACATTATGGACTCCTTCTTATCATGAGTGTGTTTGTCTCCCTGTATTTAAGATTACGAATGTCCATTAATTAAGTAAGTTACTGACAACTCACTTAATTAATATCTAGCTCCAAGAGTAGTACCACTCAACTTTATTGTCATGTTGGACTAGGTCCACCTGTAGGGTTTAACATGGCAATCCTTATGAGCTCCTCTTGGGGACATTCTCAACCTAGATAACTAGGACACAGATTCCTTCTATAATCAACAACACACACTATAAGTAATATCATTTCCCAACTTATCGGGCATATTGATTTATCGAGCTAAACCTCACCCTTTGATAAATCAAATAAATAAATATTAAATATACGTGCTTGTTATTATATTAGGATTAAGAGCACACACTTTCATAATAACTAAGGTTTAGTTCTTTTACTAAGTCAGTACAAAAAGAACATACCTAAATGATCTTACTCAATACACTTAAAGTGTATTAGTGTAATTTATTAGTCAAGATAAACTAATACTTTATTACACTACGACTATACTGATAGTTTGTTCCTTTCTATCTTAGTCGCGAGCAACTGTTTATAATTTATAGAGAACCGACAACATGATCTTTTGAGTGTGACACCACACTCCATGTTGTCTACTATATAAATTAATTGAACAATTACATTTAATAAATAAATGCAGATATTGACCAATGTGATTCTAAATGTTTACAAAAACTAGGCTTTTAATATACACTCCAACACGATGAAGGATGGAGCATCCGAGGGACCGTGGACAAGGCAGCAAGGACAAGTGCTAAGGGAAGCGACTTCGAGGCATACGCGAAAGATGCCATTGTGAACGAGCCGCGGGCTTGGATGCATCCGAGAGACAAGAGTCAAAGGAAGTAAGCTTGAAGGCAAGAGGTCAAAGCTGCAAAGAAGAGTCAAGTGAGTCGTGAGGGTCCGAGTGCTGAGAGAAATGTACTCGGGATCGGAACCCTAGGTATAGGGTTGTACCAGTCGACAGGTACTGGGATCAGTCGACTGGTGGTGAGCACAGAAGCTCTCTGTGCCCGAAATGGCTGGGATCAGTCGACTGGTCCTGGGACCAGTCGACAGATAGATAGTCGTTGGCTGGCACCAGTCGACTGGTGCAAGGATCAGTTGACTGGTAACGGGCAAATCAGCTTGCTGATTTCTTCCAAGCTCTATAAGAAGGAGCTTGGGATGGCCGGCCAAGGTGACAAAATTAGACTTGGTTAAAACCTAATTAGTAGTCATCTAGTGCTCTAGCAATCCAAGTGTTCTTGATCAAGTTGTGGTGAGGTTTCTCCACCTACAAGGAGGATTGTGCTAGCCGGAGTTTCCGGGGACTAATCCACCGACGGATTGAGGGATCGTCCACCTTACGGACAGCCATGGAGTAGGAGCAAGTTATCTCCGAACCACGTAAACGAACGTGTTAGCGATTTGTGTTTCTTTTCTTAGCTTTCGTATTTATATTTGTATTGTTTGCATTCCGCTGTGCTAACAAATACGTAGGAAGCGAGTATTTGGGGGCGTCGTCTATCCAACCCCCCTTCAAGCCGACCACCGATCCTCCTACACTCCGAATCACTTTAATTCAAAACTAATATACTCTTGCAAACCTCATTAATATATCTGTGGCTTTCAATCTAAATTCAATAGCATAAATTGTCAATTTTTAATTTGGTATGGTAAAAATTTAGAAATATGTTCTCAACTTAATTTAATGTTTTCAATTTAATTCACTCTTCTCAATTTACGCTATCAAATTTAAATTCAGAGGCATAATACATTAAAGAGATTTCCAATAGAACATTAATCTTGGTTTAAATTGATTCAAATTTTTCTAGGTCCATCAATAAATTTTAGATGAAATTGGATTAATGGACCTATACATAAAGAGGAGGGATATTTCGAGAAAAGTACATGATTTGATTATTATGAAAATTTGGTACATAATTTAGATAATACTTTCAATAAAATAAATGAACAAAATCAGAATTTATTACCACAATATGATGCGTTCATCTTCAATTAATTTCTGAGGAACAGAGATTTGCAATACTGCGCTGCTATGCCATCTGGACATGTGACTGAATAAAGAGCAAAATCAATGAATAGAAAAAGATCTTTGTATTAAGGGCAATATAGATAGTAAGATCTTTGTATTAGTGGTAATAACTAAACAAGCTTATTATTAGCCAGATAAAAGTATTAGTAGTTATTTAATTTTATTTCATGTCAAGAAGGAAGAGTATACTCGAAAGAAAATGATATCAATTTTTATCTAATGACTCAGGCTGTTTCACAAGGCTACAATCATGAGTTAATATTAATCAACTACTCTAGATATGAAAAATAATACTTAGTGAAAGCATACTATACATGTTAAACATCCACAAGCTAAGCATACTTTACATGTTAAACATTCACAAGTTCAGATTCGTATATTTCATAGTCATTTCCTCCCTTAACATTGATAAATGGTTATATGAAAAGCCTCTATTAAAGAATCAACTACTCTTTCGCTATGAAGCTTCTGATTATCAACACATGGTGATGGTTGAATGGAGAGGTGTCGGAGACAGTTCCTTTAATCCTTTCCCCATTTTACGCGGCGATCGATGATTGGAAACACAAGAAATGAATTTCTGAGATGGTTTCCTTAATTCCTTCTACATAATACGTGGCAATCAATGAATGAGAGATAAGTAATAGGTGTCAAAAGTGGTTCCCTATAAGCCTTCTTCATCATATGTGGCAGTCAAGGATTGGAAGCACCATAACGAATCATCAGAAACGATGCCCTCACTTACTAAGGCGGGAAGAAGTAGAAAGACGCAAAGTAGGTGATATGAGATTCCTTCTAACAACTATATAAACACCTTGAATGTTAGTTTCTAGGTAAGATGGTCTTATGTTTCTAATTAGTGAAGGTAATTCTTTCTTCTTCGAGTTCTTTTTCTTCTTTTACTCTCTGTCTACCAATTACTAGCTTGATCATCGGAGGGGTCATGCCGAAGGAGCCGACCCAACTCTAATCAGTATTACTTTCTCATATCTAAAGGTTGTGCGAGAGAAGACTTGCAGAGGAGAAACCCAAGCAAATAAAAAAAAAAATGCTATCAGGCATTATGAAAGTTGGGTATATAATTTAAATAATACCAAAATTTTCTTATGGGGTTCAGTAAAATCCATAAATTAATAATATAATATAATAAATTTATTAATATCATTTCTGTTATCTTTAAACTAAAAAAAATAGTCTAACAATTGTCAGAGTTTGAATGGAGCTCTTGATTAGAATTTGCTTGATTATTTAAAATTTTTAGATTTTGTTTTTTTAGTTAGCTATAAACTTATCAATTTGTTTGTGCATTTTAAGAATTTTTTTACATATTTAATATATTTTTTATTGATTAATAGGACTCATAAATTTAATTTATAAATATTATTCATATATATATGTGCTATTGAGCGAATATCTAATCATGTGGCAAAAGACGATTCGTTCGCCCCCAGCATCCCCGCCAACCCGTCCCTAGGCTAACACGGAGGAGGTAAATCACGGGTGGCTATTAGTGCAAATGGTCAAGACATGGGGGAGGTTATGCTCGGTCACGCCGAGTTTCGACCCCAAGACCTCATGTGGCAACACCCCATGTCTTAACCATCGCACCGCCCCGAGGGGACGAATATCTGATCATGGTGCTGCATATCAAAGAGTATCAGTACAACGTCAGTTTAACTAGTAGTTCGGTAGTGCTTGAACAAAACATATTGAAATCAAACCGCAATGTCTCCCATAAGAGGTTTGATAAATCGAAGAGCATTGTGTGTTTTGTGTTTGTTGAATAATCAATTGGATATTTTGAAGAATTAGTTGAATTAAAATTATATTTAATTAAATTTAATTTATCTGTCGACTATCGTAGGCTATCAGCGGAGACTGATTTCTGCCAATGCATAATGGTCGCACCACTGAGTGTACATGTTTCTCAAGATATAACGGTTAACCATGATACACACCTAGCACTGATGGTCACGACGAACTGAGAGATACTCGATTATTATCATAGATACACCGCCGAGTAAGAAATGCACGATAGAAAAGAGCGAGAGGAAACGTAACTAGAGAGCTTCAGTATATACCCTTTGTCTGTGATCGCAACCTCCTTATATAAAAGCTCAAATCAATGAGCAACGTTCATTCACTTTAATAAATTTTTACTCCAACCGATCCAACATTCGACATGTACAGATCATGGACACGTTCAATTTGGTTCACTGCAACTTAATTTAGTGCAATCCTAGATTTGCAATCCTCCTGACTATTACAATTTGATACAAGATTATGATTTTTTATTTTTAAAAATATGCTTCCTTTACCGGCGATCTCCATTACTTAATTACTGCATCCACACATACATCGAACAATTTTCTGTTTCAATCTTTAATTCATTGTAAAACACTATCAATGAAACAAATGAACTAAATCAGAATTTATTATCACACTTCTTTGGGAAGGAGCGAAACAACTTTGTGCTGTTATAAATTCTAGTGGCTAATTAGCCAATTTATTACAAACTTGGAGAACATAAAATGTTTGAGAACAAGAAGACCTATTAGGAATTTGTATGTAACTTTCAGGAAGTATCAGTATTGAATCGAACAATCTGATGTGTTCATCTCCAATTAATTTTCAAAGAACAGAGATTTGCACTGCGCTGCTGTATCATCTGGACTTGTGACTGCATAAAGAGCAAATATCTTTGTATTAGTCGGAATAACCAAGCAAGCTTACAACTAACTGGATAAAAGTATTAATAGTTCTTTCGTTGCTATTAGAATTTTATTTCATGTCAAGAAGGTAGAGTATACTCCAGAAAAAACAATATCGTTTTTTATTTAATGACTCAGGACGTTTCACGAGGATACAACCATGAGATAATACTAGTCGACTGTTCTAGACATGAAAAATAATACTTAGTGAAAAATTACTATACATGTTAAGAGCATACCATATCCATAAGGCATACCTGTATGACCAACAGTTCGTTCAGACTCGTATATTTCATAGTCATTTCCTCCCTGAACATTGATAAATCACATATTAGTAATATGAAGAGGAAACCTCCGTTGAAGAATCTGATTCTTTTATGCAAACAATAGTAAAGTAATCTAAAGAAAAAATATATATAATACCAAGAATTATTTTTACTGGCAATGACAAATTTGACATTCTTCAAAAAATATGTTTGGGGTATCACCAAGAAAGATTAAGAAAAGAATTTCCAAGATTTCAATGATTTGAGGTCGCAGTAATGAATAGTCAAGTTACTAAATCTAAAAATTACAATACATTTTCCTATATGATTTTAAAGCCTATTAGTGGGGATGGTAATTTTCTCCAAACCTGATAAAAGATCTGATATCCAACCCGAATGAATGAGTATAGAGAGACTACAGATATCCAATATCCGACTCGAATACCCGAATATATATATATAAGAAAATTTTCTTTTCCCAAAACCTAATAACTATTTTTTTTGTTGCGTTAGGAGTGGGCTATATAGATGTTTAATCTATTTTTTTAATTATATTTTCTTTTTTAATAGGATGTTAATTCTAATATGCTTTTGTTGAATGATGATAATTGGATGGAAAGAAACAAATTATTAGTATAGAAGATATCCAATCTTTTAATGAGTATGAATATAGGTATAGGGATGGATATCCAATCCCCAACAGGTATGGTAACAGAGGATATGGAATCTGACCCATTGCCATCCATCCCTCAAACCCCATCATTATTGATAGCCAAAAGTTGGATTTGATTAATATCACATCCAAATCTATTGTAACAACCATATAAAATTCATGTACTGAACTTTCATTTAAGATTTAGCTACTTGAGGATTACTTTCCTCTCTCTTACAAACTCAATTTACTAAACTAGGTCAAGCAATTACTCCTAGAATAGTAAACAAATTGGACATGAGAAATAAAGAGTAATCCCTATTTGCTTGTATCTTCATTTAAACTAAACTGTCAGTGTGTGTATATAGTC
Organism: Zingiber officinale; assembly: GCF_018446385.1. Classification (NCBI taxonomy): domain Eukaryota; kingdom Viridiplantae; phylum Streptophyta; class Magnoliopsida; order Zingiberales; family Zingiberaceae; genus Zingiber; species Zingiber officinale. The sequence continues at coordinate 154,186,086 of NC_055992.1, read as the reverse complement.
CGAGATTGATGTAATTTGCAATTAAAAAGGACCAAATGAATATAAAATCAAATCCAACTTAGATTTGTGAACTAATTTCTATGGAGTAACTTAGCAAAGAGTAATTAATCCATGTGAAACTACTTATTGCTAGCAAGTCCAATTTTTGTGAAAGAGACAAGCAACTGGCACTCAAGAAGAAAGTTGAAGAAAAAATACATTGTAGGTTTTGTCACCGAAAAAGTGGATTTCCTGAAATTCATCAAGGTATTTCAAGCAGTAAGTCTTGTCCCAACCTCTAGGGAATACCTACAATCAGAAACAAACAAGTAAAATGGTGATTAATCTTGCTATTGAGGTCATATATTATATCTACAAAATATAAACGCATTGTAATACTTATAAGTTAACTTACGTCAAAACTTATTTGCCCCCCAATTGAGAATGTTAGATCCATATGTGCAAACTTTTCACGCAACACAGAGACCATCTTCGGTCGTACATTATGAACCTAAAAGATAATAGTACATAAAATTCCACCAATAGTTCAAGGAGACATCCAATATTAAATCCAAAACAGTGAACATTATAAACATATTTTACAAAAATGTACAAGCCTTATCATATTTTTCAAATTCATCACGTTCCTCTTGGCTGCAGTTCCTTCCAATTGGAGAGACATTCAACATTCCACTTCGAAACTCTATAAAAGTCCCTCTGAACACCAATAACTCTCAAGGGAAATGAGTTGGAAGTATAAAGGTTAAACTGCAAATTGTTATTAAAAAATATTGTGTCACCTTTTTATTGGAATCTCCAAATCAGCGAGATAATGGAGAGTAAAATTAATGAACTCCTATAAAAGAAGTTAATATTTAGCTATAGTTAAACACTGTAGCAAATAGCAGTCTAAATATAGTACCTCACCTTCAATTTATCCTCCCCGAGGAATGATTTCAAACTCTGTAAGACATCAGAGAAATTCTTTAGATTACCAAGACCAGAACCACTTACAATTCTATAACTTATGTAGTGTAATACTGAACATTCATTTGAATTCTACACCGAATCTCTCTTATGCTGTAAAATTAAGAGAACTAGATTACCTGAATATGATTAGCTAAACTTCAATGAATAATACAAATAAGAAAAAATATTGACAAGGCTCCTTGACTAATAGAAGAATAAACCTCCGTCAATGATACAAACTGTCATGTTCAGGGATAGAAGGTTGAATGATTGTAGGCATGCCACATAGTAAACAGATCTAATTAAAATCATAATATTTTGCAAACAAACATTGGTTTAGTCCAACAACAATGAACCATAAAAGCCTATAGTAAATAAGATTTACAGATCAAATTATTAAATAAAGCAAGTAGTACCCTGTAAATTAGATAAGAAAAAACTAAATATTGGAAAATGCAATTATATTTCTGCCTATTAATTGGTTCCTCTTTTTTTTTAATCTTCAAAAAATATTTTCCAGAGGGAAAAACAGATCAAGTGTCATTCACCATGATATAAATCGTACTAAATATTATCTTATGACAACCAAGTTATAGTATAAAGTCATCGTTACCTGTCGACCAATTAGTTTCTGATTTTTGTGAGCAAGAAGACCATTTTCAGAGAATACATAGTCATAGTCATTTAGAACTGCATAAGAAGGTTAGACATTAGGAGTGTACCACAATGATAAAGAAATGTAAAGATGCATATAGATGGTACCATAATAAAATATCAGGAAAACCAGCATTGCTTGTCTTCACCAACTCAAGCAGTAAGAAATGAATAAAACATAATATCTTCATCTTGAAATCAACCAATTGAAGCATTGAACTCAGTTCATGCTAATCCATTAAGTGAAAGCGTGACAGAAGGACGATTAAATCTTTGCCGGTAGAAGAGACGTCACTATGTTAATAAAATTGATCTTTATTCAAGTCAATCAGCAGGTGTTTGGCTAGCATTTGTGATAAGAACCATTAGCAAAACTGCAGGTTCGGAGTAGTAGCAGCACTAGACAATCAAACTTGGTTGTCGAAACGGGACATTTCCGTTGAAGAACGTCATTGTTTGCTTCGTAGAATGATTGAAAATCGAGCTTTTAAATTATTAATAGTTATTCATTCTTAATATACAACCAGCAAATGAGATCATATCGTTAGAGTACATCCTGCAATATAAATACTGTTTCAACGAAAGGTTGGAACTGACCTGAATTTCCAAGTTGTTCTGTAATCTTAATCAGGTCAGATCCCCCCACAACACCTACGGTGACAACCTGCCGAAACGAAGCCACTTAAACATTCGATAAACTAAGCAAAATTCCACATTTCCACCAAAAAAAAAAAAAAACGCAGATCCGGACAAGTGTTTGCGGCCTACCTTCCTGAGTTCCCGCATGAACTCGAGCATTTGCGGCGTTATCTCCTAAGAAAAGAAATCAAGAGTTAGTTGTACAGAGAGAGGGATTCACTCAATCCCCGGAAGCCAAAAATCAACCTTCCTAGGTGAAGTGAGCGTCCCATCGACGTCGAAAAGGGCGATAACGCCGGACATTCTCGCTGCCATTCCCCACCAGTTCACCCAAAAATCGCCGAAAGATCGAGTCTTTATGGATCCAAATACACGGGAGGGATCGCAAAGGAAATCGCAAAGCCGAGGGAGGGATCGCAAAGCCGAGGGGATCTGACGAGTGCAGCAACGGCTTAGGTTGTAAAGATTTCCCAGAATAAGCAGATGGGATTAACTCAGATCTAGAGACGAAAAGGTAGCAAGATTGTGTGCGCTATAAGAAACAGAACGCGTGAATCCAGATCTCACGCCTTTTGCGGCCGAAGGATATGAGCGGCCGCTCCGATATTCTTTCAAGGCTCACTTAAAAATACCCTAGATATTTTATCAATTAATTAATAGCATTTCAATTATCTTTAAGCTATATGTTATCAATTAATTAACTCCATTTTTATTATCCGTAAACTAACCAAAAAAAACTAGTCTAACAATTGTAGTTTGGATGCAGCCTTAATTTTGAAGTTGGTTGATTATTTCAATTGTATATTTTTGTTTAATTCGTTAGTGAGTTGAAGGTTATCAACTTATCAATATATTGGTACATTTTAAAAGGTTTTTTTTTAATTTATTTATATATTTAATAATTTTTTATTACTATTAATATAACTATGCGTTGATGCAATTTACATTAATGATCTAATTAAGATTTTGATGAATGATAAGTGGATTAAAGTTAAAGTATTTTGTGATCTAATTGTTTTACTAAGTGTGTAGAAGTTAACAAGTCTGAAAGACCTAACACCATACTGAAATTTAGTTAGGTCTGTGGGACCCGATAGCTGATGGGAAGTCTAGATAGATCCGCGAGGCCCAATATTTGACGAGAAGTCCAGTTGGGGCAACGGGACCTGACAATCGGCTAAAATCCAATTGGATCTGTGGACCTGACAACTGGTGGAAAGACCTGGTGGTCAAAGGTATGTCAAGCGACTGCAGTTGGTAAGTGGAGGTAAGCAACTGAGGAAAGATCCAGTAAGGACGTGTTCCCCCTTAAAGGAAATGTAGGTGTCGGTCCAGCTTAGGTCTATTTGGAAAACCTAAGCTGAGACCTTGACTAGATCTGATCTCGGAGAGACAGGATCTCATTACTACTACTATTTTATTGTGTTGTGGTAACTCTATTTTATAGAGTAAATATATTTTTTGTTGTCTGAACTAATTCTCTTTGGCAAGGAAGAAGCTGTTAAAGAAAAGGGGAGTCCAGGTGCTTGGAAGGGATCCGGGTGCTCGGACTTCGAGCGTCGAGACCTGCTCGCCCGAGCGGGTGTCGCAGGCACCCGGGTGGTCCTAGCGCCCGAAGTTGGTCCAGGCGCCTAGACTAAAAAACTTATCTAGGAGCTGAGTTGGAGCACGTCGACTGGTCGAGCAACGTCAGCATGGTCTAGGCACCCGGAGGGGTTCCAAGCGCCCGGAATGAGCCTATATAAGGGTCTTTGAGTAGCAGATTCATGACATCAACTGTTATGACTTTCACTATTATACGCAGTGCTCCAAAAAAGCTCCTACGACTCTGTAAAGCTCCTTTGACAACCGACGATTAAGATCTTATTTTCTCTGTTGTCAATAACATTATTTTTAGGTCTTGTACTTAACTTTTGTAATCATTCGAGCTATTAGTGGATTGTCCAATGAAAACATTCAACAAGTGTGAACCTTGGAGTAGAAGTCGTTGAATGCTCCTAACCAAATAAAAACTACTTGTGTTAGCATGTGATTATCTTTTTCTTTCTAGTCTTTTTCTTTTATTATTCCGCTGCGTAATTCGCTCTCGATTTTCGAAAAATGCTATTCACCCCCCCCCTCTAGCGTATTTACGGTCTCACACTATGTATATGTTGGGATATGTCCAATGCAGTGTGTGCTAAAACACGTTTCGTAAACATGCGCAATAGAAAATAAAATAATAATAATTCCTAAATTATTTCATCACATGCACCACATGCATACAATGATACAACATGTCAAAAATAATCGTATAATTAAATTTTTACGGAAAGTAAATTTATGTTAGGTGTACCTTATGGATTACCTGTAATGAGAAAGACATCAACCATACAACGTTGTCGAACCTCGCCTCTATTCGTATCCACGTCGAGTTCCTCAAGACTGTTGGGTCGTGAATTCGATAGAGGAGGGGGGGTGGTGAATATCGATTTAAAAAAAATTACGTATAGAGTAAGCAGCGGAAAACGAAAACACAATGCTAACGCAAGTTGTTTTACTTGGTTCAGAACCTTTGTCGACTCCTAGTCCAAGACCCGCACGCAAGGGTGTTTTCGATGGGCAATCCACTAGCAATTCGAAAGGTAATTACAATTAAAGTACAAGAATGCTAATAGAAACTTAATACCGACAATAAGAAAAGAAAAAACGGCAACACTTTGTCGGGAGACGTCGCAAGAGCACGGGAGAGCGGATCGTTTGTTGTCGTGTCTTGACTCCAGCCTTTACCCTCCTTATATAGGAGGTTCAGGGCGCCTGGATCTTTTCGGGCGTCCTGAATATGACGTAGCCGAGCCAACCAGGGTGCTCCACGTGGCAAAGCGATGTTTTGGATAAATATTGCATTCCGGGCGCCCGGACCACTCTTCTCCAGCAAGTCCTTCTCCTGCACGAAAGAGTTAGTCCGAGGCAAAATACAAATAATATTATCCTGCAAAAGAAAGTGTTAGCACAGTTTAAAATTAACAAGCAGAGTATTAGCTAAATTCCGTCTCCTTGAGACCAGAATCTAGTCACGATCTCAACTTAGATATCCAAAATGGGACTAAGTCAAATCGACGCCTAATGTTCCCTTCTTGAGAGTGCGTCCTCACAGTCACTCCCCTCCAGTGGCTTACCTTCACTTACCTGCCAGACGTCTGGTCAGCCCTTCGACCCGTCTGGGCTTCGTGCCAGCTATCCGGTCAGCCCGTCGACCCGTTTGGACTTCGTGCCAGCTATCCGATCAACATGTTGACCTAGCTGACCTTCGTGTCAAACATCAGGTCAGCTGTCAACCTGTCTGGACTTCTCTTGCACACTCGATCAGAATGCTAGATAATGACGAAACTAACTTAACCTATTTTTGTCATTCATCAAAACTTGAGTTAGACCGTTAGTGCTAACCACACCAACAATCTCCCCCTTTTTGATGAAATGACAACCTAGTTAAGTTAGTGAAAAACATATGCAAGTAAAAGTAAGCATTTATTAGGTTGTTAAGTTAGCTTAGCTTTGTTTCAACTTTTTTAAAAAAATTTGTTGTTTAACTAACTTAAACCACCTAACCCTCCACCTTTGGCATTCATAAAAAATTAACATAGAACAAATTAACATTGCAAGGAAGTCTAGAAAAGTCTAGAAGTGTAAGTCAGATTTTCTTGGGGGAGTTTAAATGAAAAGCATAGAAAACTCTTGAAAATTTCGTTTTCAGCTTTCTTTTTTTATCTTTTTCAAAAAAAGCTAAGTTTGAAAATTATTTTTAAAAATAAACTTTGCAAAATTAACCAAATTTCAAAAGTAAGTTTTTAAAACACATTTTTAAACATAAGTTTTATAAAGACAATTTTACAAAAGTAAAATTTTTAAATGAAGTTTATCAAATTTTAATACTAATTTTATTAAATTTTCAAACTAAGTTTGAACACTTTTCAAACATAAGTTTATAAGTTTATAAGTTTTAAATTTCAAAACTAAGCAGAAAAATCAAACTTCAAAACTAAGTTTGTAAGTTCCAGATTAAGCAGATAAATACGATTTTCAAAATTAAATTTGAAAAGTTTAAAGTTCGAAACTAAATAAAACCAATTTTTAAACCTAAGTTTGTAAGTTCCAAATTTCAAAACTAATTTTATTACATTTTCAAAATATGTTTGAAAAAATAAATTTTCAAAACTAAGTAAAATCTAATTTTCAAAATCAACTTTCAAAACTAAGTTGGATCCAATTCTTAAAAATAACTTAGTTTTATATGAGTTAGTTTTCAAATATAGGTTTATCAAATTAGATTTGCAAAAATAAGTTAGATTTTTCAAACACATTGAAAAAAATTTTAAGAAAATATTTTCCAAAAACTAATTTCAAAATAAAGGAAAAAATAATTAATTTTCCCCCTGAATCACATAATTTTTTAAGTAAATTATAAAATTTGAACCTCCCCCTGAATTTGATATTCCCTTAATTTATTACTCTTCCTTAATTTATCTTCCCCTGAATTTATTACTCCCCCTGAATTTAACATTAATATTTGGGTATGTTAACATATTTTTGTGCCTAAGTGTTTTAGGAGATTTAATTTAACACACTTTTACTTGATTCAATAATAATTAAAATTTCATATTAATTGATTGAGTTGATTAATGAAAGTGTTCGTTATAATTTAACTTTTCATTTACTTCCATTTAAGTAGGATTAACTTAGTTTAAGGTTAGTAGTAATTTGAAGTTAAATTTATTAAAGTTATTAAACAAGGTTAAGTAAGGTTCAATTTAAGTCAATTATGTTTCAATTAAAATAGTTAGAATTTTCATTAATACTTTAATGTAAAGCCATTGTTGATTAAAAAATATTTAGAGTCAATTTAATGTTTTTAATTAGGTTAAATCTAGCTCCTAATCAAGTCAACCTTAGTTCACAAATAATGTTAGAGTTAAACAATTAAGTTTTAGTTATTTACTTATTATTTACTTAATTAAATTTAAAGTTTCAATTTTGAGAGATTTAATCATTTTATAAAATATCTAACTTTTAAATTATTATTATTATTATTTAAAATAATTTTAAAGAAATTTAAGATAATTTAAAGTAATTTAAAAAATAATAAAAAGATTTAAGTTTAATTTTAATTTTAAATCTTAAATTAAGTTTGAATTATAAGTTTTAAATTAGGTATATATTTAAAGTTATAATTTAAGTTTAAAATTTAAATTTTAATATAAGTTTTAAATAACTTAAGTTTAACTTAATCGAAATTTAATTTTAAAGTGTAATTTTAATTTAAAATTTAAGTTTTATTTTGAGTTTAAATTTTAAGTTTAAAGTTTAATTTTTAACATTATTTAAGTTTTAAGTTTACATAATTAAATTAGTTTAATTTTAGTTTAGTAAATAATTTTTAAATTAATTTGTTAATCTAAATTAATTTTTAAAATAATTTTTAAGTTAAATTAATTTTTTAAAATAATTTTTAAGTTAAATTAATTTTTGAAATAATTTTTAAGTTAAATTAATTTTTAAAATAATTTTTAATTTAAATTAATTTTTAAGTTAAAATAATTTTTAAATAATTTTTAAATTATTTAAAAGATTTTCAAAAGAATTTTTAAAATGATTTTCAAATAATTTTTAGAATATTTTTAAAGAATTTTTAAAAGAGTTTTTTAAAATAATTTTTTAAATGATTTTTTTTCAAATGTTTTTTTTAAAGATCTTTAAAAGAATTTTTAAAATGATTTTTAAAGAATTTAAAATATTTTTTAAAATGATTTTTAAAGAATTTAAAATAATTTTTAAAGAATTTTTTAAAATTATTTTCAAAGAATTTTTTAAATGAATTTTAAAATGAATTTTTAAAAGAATTGTTAAAAAGATTTTTAAAATGATTTTTTTTTAGATTTTTAATAAGAATTTTTAAAATAATTTTTAAAATAATTGTTAAAAGGATTTTTAAAATGATTTTTTTAAAGAATTTTTAAAACAGTTTGTTTTTAAAAAAATAATTTTTTAAAAATGTTATTTTAAAGGATTTTTAAAATAATTTTGAAAAATAATTTTTAAAATAATTTTTAAATAGTTATTAAAATAATTTTAAAATAATTTCTAAATATTTTTAAAAAGATTTTAAAATAATTTTTAAAAAAATATTTTTAAAATAAGTTTTGAAATATTTTTAAAATAAGTTTTAAAATATTTTTAAAATAATATTTAAATCATTTTAAAAATATTTTAAAATAATTTTCAAAAGAATTTTTAAATAATTTTTAAAATTTTAAAATAATTTTTTAAAAAATATTTTAAAAAAAAAATATTTTTAAAATATTTTTTTAAATAATTTTAAAATGATTTTTAAAATTATTTTTAATATTATTTTTAATTTAATTTTAAATTTAATTTAATTTAATTTAGTTCGATTCGATTCGATTTTTTCAATTCAATTCGATTTGATTCGAATTAGTTCGATTCGATTCGAATTGGTTCGATTCGATTCGAATTGTTTCGATTCGATTCGATTTGATTCGAATTGGTTCGATTTGATTCAAATTGGTTCGATTCGATTCGCTTCGATTCATTTCGATTTGATTCGAATTGGTTCAATTTGATTCAAATTGGTTCGATTTGATTCGAATTGGTTCGATGTGTTTCGATTCGATTTGAAATCATTAGTCATTTCACCCGATCTAAATTTCCAATCAGGGAATCCTATAATTTTTTTGAGATGAGTTGGATTCAATTTCAGGATTTGGTTTAACTTTGTGTTAGATTCAGGTTTAGTTTTAAGCTCAACAAATAGACATTCTCTGGATAAACTTTTGGGCTATGGTGAGTCACTTGGACATCATTAAAGTAACCATCCTTCGAGATTTTCCAAATAGTCCCATCCACTGAATTTAATACAAAACTTTGGTATAACTAGTTAAGATTCATAAAGGGTAACTTCGGTTAGTTCCACTTAGCCAAATGCACCAGGTCGAAGTCATATCTTCCTAAACATGCATAGACTAAGCTTCCCTAACATACTATCATCCAAAACTTCACTAGTACCGTAGGCAAAATTAAACTTTGTCCTTTTTTTTTAATCCTAATTACCCTGTCGGGTAGATTATTTTTGGAGGTACCAACTAGGTTGGAGCCTTCCCTAAATTATTGATTTTCTTTTTAAGATTTTTGTATATTTTTATTTAATTTGTAAGTTTTTAATTTTGAATTAATTAGATGAGTCAAATTGTCCTTCTTCAAAGGAGTGTATTTAATGTTTAAATTTTCATTTAATTTTAATGATTATCTCTACATGTATAATTATGAATATATTGAAATTTTCTTAGTCGTCGAATTGATGTATTCGAACATCATCAATTCTGTAAGATTAGCACGGGCTATACTCCTTGGTTCGGCCAAGCAGTTGTTTTCTCACTCACTAGAGACATTAGGATGTTGAGAGTTAAACATGGATGCTGGTTATGGTAACTAGTTCATTGGAGTGACTTGCTGTAAGACTTCATATAGTTCTCTACATATATATAAATATGTCTATGAAGTTTTTACTATAGCACGAGTGTAAGTTTCCTTTGACTTGAGGTATACAAGTCATCTTGATCATGGAGACTTATACTTTAACATCTTAAGTAAGCATCTCATTGAAGTGTGGACCTGGTATGATTGGGTATAAGTTGAAGTGCCCGAAAGTGTTTGGATAGCCCACAAAGGACTCACCGCTTCTTGCGAGGAGACGTATACCCTATGGCCACTTGTTAGGATTATTACTCAAAATCTTTGGTCAAAACATCACATGTTAAGAGTACGAGACTCTTGTACACATGTACAAATAATTTGAATCCGCAGAACAAAGAAGTATTACTTGGGCTAGCTAGGTGTGACGTAGTCAGCTAGTGGGGACAAAACACACAGATCATGTCCTGAACCAAGTGGGTATAAGACAAGTGAAAGGAACGAGACATGACTCACTATAGTTGTTGAAGGGTTTAGAATTAATTCTAAGATCAACTATGATTTTCCGACTAATTGGGGATCATGATGTACTACTAGATGTTACACATTATCGTTCTATAATTAAGTAGTTAATTATGAACTGTCAAGATCAACCGGGAGCCTATTGAGTCACACGCACTAACGAGTCTCTAAAAGACGTAAAACAAATTAAACAATAGGATTCTTAGATCAAGAGATAAATATTTGGTTGAACCATACATAAGACAAATATGGAAATATTTGTCACAATAGAAGCATGGATGAGTCACATCTCTTATGGAAGAGTTGAGCCATATTTGGTTTAATCATGAATTAGTCATGAACCAACTTGGTTTAGTTGTGAACCAAACTAAGGGATTAATGGGCTAATTTTTTGTTAAGAGATAATGGATTGGATTTGAGCTTTCTAATCCGACTCATTAATAAGGACTATATATTGATATGGTTGAGAGAAAATTATACACATGAGATCTTGGCTTGTAAGATTTTTGGAAAACCTTAACCAAATTTCTCTTCTCCTCTCCCTCTCCCCTCTCTCTTTGCCACCGCCAACAATTCCCCTTGTTGCTGTGACCACCAAACTCTCACTTGTGTGCTCCTATTTCTCTTCCTCTTGATCCCTTTTATTCGCTCGTGGCTAGTAACTTCCGAATGAGAGGCTTGTACTTAAGGAGTTGTTTTGAGGAGCTCGGCATAGATATGAATAGAGGCAAGGTTCGACAACGTCACTACGGTTGATGCCCTTCTTATTACAGGTCATCCGTAAGGTACACCTAGCGTAAATTTACTTTCCATAAAAATTTAATTATGCGATCATTTTTGGCATGTTGTATCCTTGTATGTGTGTGATACGTGTGATATAATAATTTAGGAATTATCATTGTTTTATTTTCCGCTGCACATGTTTACGAAACATGTTTTAGCACACATTGTATCAGACATATCCCAACAATAGTATCAGAGTTAGATCGTGCTTCGACAAGATCGTAAAATTATTTTATAGTTCATAATTTGTGTTGTAATTAATTTAGAATTTTTCTAGAATTATTATAATTTGTTTATTTTTGGAAAGTTTCCTAAATTGTTAGGAAATTTTATTTTTTTTAAATTTCTGATATAATTTTAGAAAATTAAATTTAGAAATATTCTATTAATTTAGAAATTATTTTTTCTAGAATTTTTAGATTTATTAAAATATTCTATTTTTGAATAATTTCCTAAATTGTTAGAAATACTAAATTTGGAAAGATTTAAAAAATCATAAAAATACAGATTTGAGATATTCTAAATTAAATTATAGAATTAATATTTTCTAAAATTTTCAGATTTATTAAAATATTCTATTTTTGGAAAGTTTCCTAAATTGTTAGGAAATATTAATTTGAAAAAAATTAAAAATCACAACAAATCTAGATTTAAATGATTCTGTAATAAATTAAGAAATATTAATTATGTATTTCCTAAATGGTTAGGAAATAAATTTGAAATTTTATTTTCGTAATAATTAAAGATTCTTGATTGATAGAAAGATTCTTGATGAGATATATTAATTAAATTTAGAAATTAGTTTCCTAATTTGATTAAATAAATCTTTATTTATTAAAATCAGATTTATAACATATTTTTTATTTCTAAAATAGAATTATAACATATGTAAATTTAGACCATGAACATACCATATTGTATGTCATGTAAATGCATTAATTATGACATGATTAGATTTTGTCATACGTGTGATGTTATTAGATCTTACCATATGTATGATGTGTTATGCTATGTCATGCGTGTGATGCGTCATGTTATTATTTATGTCATGCGTGCGACATGCCATGTCATCATTTATATCATGCGTGTAATGTCATGTACATAGAATTTTGCATGATGTAGATGAGACTAAATCCCTTACTTAATATTAAAACCTACACCTTCCGTTAATATGCTTAGAACCAGAGTTTAAGTTCTTATTTGAGTTGTTGGCCAAAGTCAAGATCAACTTAAAATTAAACATGTTCAAACTATAGAGATACAATCTCATGATTAACGGGTTGGTTTTAAACTTGAAGTGTTGATTTGTTGTGCCAAAGCCATGATCAATGTGGATAGAGGTGAAGTTGGGTGATGTACATTTGATGTATACTTGTTAATATGTTAACAACCTGATGTTTATGCGAAGATCAATTAGTTGCTAGCATAATGTGATAGTTGCATATAAGTGATATGTAATCGGTAAATATGTTATCTACTGCTATAGCTAAGAATGACTTGTTGGCCAAAGTCAAGATTATTCTTATCTATGGTGGATATCAACCCACTTGGAGAAAACCTACCATCTCCCGAATTCAAAATAAGGGTATTTGAATTTGATAAATAAACAGACTTTTATGTAAATTATTTACATAAATAAAATTATGTCTCTTATACATTCTCGTTTTTGTATTTCTAGGTTAATCATTTAATTATGACTTCTATTAATCTGCGATTAATTTTGGACTCGAACAAACTAACTGGGTCGAACTTCTTGGATTGGTTTCGAAATTTGAGAATTGTTCTAAAAGCTGAGAAGCTAGCTTATGTCCTTGATCAGTCTCTTCCCACCAGTCCTGATGTCGATGCAACTGCGGACCAACTGTTGACCCTTCAGAAATATAAGGATGATTCTGTACTTGCTAGTTGCATAATGCTAGCCGTTATGACTCCTGAATTACAAAAACAGCATGAGCATTTAGATGCTTATGATATTGTATATCATCTTCGTAAGCTATTTGATGAGCAAGCTAGATCCAAAAGGAGCGAGGTCTCCAAGTTTCTCTTTTGCCCAAAGATGCAAGAGGGTTTGTCTGTAGTACAATATATATTAAAGATGAACAACTACATAGAGTATTTAGCATCGCTCGATTTTATAATGGATCATGAGTTAAGTATTGACTTAATTCTGCATAATTTACCAAAAAGTTATTCACAATTTGTGATAAACTATCAGATGAACAATTTGGAATCGGCTATCCTCGAGATGATAAATATGCTCAAGACTATAGAGCCTTCTGTTAAGGGTGAATAGAAAACTATGGTGTTAGTAGACTCCTCCAAGAAATGTTCTAAGAGGAAGCCAAAACAATAGGCTAAAGGAAAGTGCAAAAAGGCCAAGATAGTAGAACCAGCACAAAAGGGCTCAAGACATCATTATGGCAAGATGGAACACTGGCGAAGGAATTGCAAGATCTATCTTGAGTCCGTGAAGAAGAATAAAACATCCGATGTCTCATCCTTTTCAGGTATGTTCATTATTGATTGTCATGCTATTTCCTCAGACACTTGGATATTAGATACTGCGTGTGGTTCACATATATGTAATAACATACAGGGGCTAAAAAATAGCAGAAGACTCGTCAAGGGAGAAACAAATCGCAAGTTGGGAATGGAGCAAAGGTTGCTGTAGTCGCCGTCAGAACATACTTGTTAAAGCTTCCTAGTGGACTTGTCTTAGAACTAGATAATTGTTATTTTGTTCCAACATTAATAAAGAATATTTTTCTATTTCTTGCTTAAATAGAAAATATTTTCATTTAACTTTTAGTAACAATTATTGTTATATAACCTTAAATGACGTTTTTTATGGCACTGAAACTTTATGCAATGACATCTACACATTAGATATATCTAGTGACGTACTTAATATCGAAAAGAGCAATAAATGTACCCGAATAGATAATCAATTAACGTCTTACTCGTGGCATTGTCGCCTTGGCCATATAAGCAAGAAATGCATGTTCGAATTGTAAAAGATTACAGTTCTCAAATCATTTGAATTAAATCCATTTGATACATATGATTCATGTTTAAAAGATAAGATGACATAGTTACCATTTTCTCGAAAGGGTGAACGAGTTGATGAGTTACTTGGGCTCATACATACCGATGTATGTGGACCAATAGCAACTCATGCATTAGGAGGCTATAGCTACTTCATTACTTTCATTGATGATTACTCTCGTTATGGGTATATGTATATAATGAAACACAAGTCTGAAGTCTTTGAAAAGTTTAGAGAATTCAGAAGTGATTTAGAGAAACAACTCAGTAAAAATATTAAGATACTTCGATCCGATCGAGGTGGTGAATATTTAAACCAAAAGTTTCTAGATTATCTAAGTGATAATGGTATATTGTCTCAATGGACTCTGCCTTATACACCATAACATAATGGTGTATCAGAAAGGCATAATCGAACCTTGTTAGACATGGTTAGATCAATAATGGATCGTACAGATCTTCCCAAGACCTTTTGGGGTTATGCACTCATGACAGTTGTTTACTTGCTAAACAGAGTCCTGATAAAGACAATCTCAACTACTCTATATGAGGTATGAACTAGTATGAAACTCCTCATATCTTATTTGAAAATATGGGGATGTCCTGCTTATGTGAAGAGGATTATATCAGACAAGTGGACGTCAAGTCTGATAAGTATTTATTTATTGGATACCTTAAGGAAACTAAAGGTTACCAATTTTATCACCCCTTAGAACAAAAAGTGTTTGTTTCAAGGCATGTTACCTTCCTAGAGAAAAAATTTCTCTTACAGGAAGCAAGTGGGAGTATGGTTGAACTTGATGAAGTTAAGAGACTCTAATAAATACTAATGAGATGTCTAGTCAAGAACCACAATCGATTATGACACAACCTCCATATAGATCAAGTAGGACACACAATATTCCTGACAGATATGGATCTCTTATAAGATAATCGAATGATGTGTTACTCCTTGAGGATGAGGAACCTACTGATTATGAAGAGACTCTGAATAGTTTAGAAAAGGATAAGTGACTAATAGCCAGGAAGTCAGAAATATATTCCATGTACAAAAATCAAGTTTGGAACTTGGTGGACCCACTTGAAGGCATTATGCCTATAGGGTACAAATGGATTTTCAAGAAGAAAACCGACATGGATGGTAAGATTATTACCTATAAGGCAAGGTTGGTGGTGAAAAGACTATCGTCAAAGGCAAGGTATTGACTATGACAAAACTTTCTCACCTGTGCCCATACTTAAATTCATTCGGATACTTCTGGCCATATCAGCTCATTATGATTATGAGATTTGACATATAGATGTAAAAATAACTTTTCTTAATGGTGAAAGACTATCGTCAAAGGCAATACATTGACTATGATAAAAGTTTTTCACCTGTGGCCATGCTTAAATCCATTCGGATACTCCTGGCCATATCAGCTTATCATGATTATGAAGATATGACAGATAGAAGTGAAAACAACTTTCTTTAATGGAAATCTGCTCGAGGATGTGTATATTACACATCCCGAAGGCTTCACATCTGTCAACAAGAATAAATTATGCAAGCTTCAACTGTCCATTTATGGACTAAAGCAAGCATCCAGGAGTTGGAATATCCGTTTTGATGAAACGATCAAACAGTTTGATTTCTCACAAAATCCAGACGAACCTTGTGTATATCAAAAGGTTAGTGGGAGTATAGTCATATTCCTAATATTATATGTTGATGGCATATTACTTATAGGAAATAATGTGTCGGTTCTACAGTCAGTTAAAGTTTGGTTGTCCAATACATTCTCGATGAAAGACATGGGAGAAACAACTTACATCCTCGGGATAAAAATCTATAGAGATAGATCGAAAAAGTTGTTTAGTCTTTCACGGCCGACATATATAAACAGAGTGTTAAAATGATTTAGCATATCTGAATCCAAGAAAGGTTTCATACCCATGAGCCATGGAATTTAACTTTCGAAGTCTATGTGCCCACGTACAGAAGACGAGAGGATTTGCATGGATAAGATACCTTATGCGTCCGCAATAGGATATATCATGTATGCTATATTATATACAATACCCGATGTATCATGTGCTTTGAGTGTTATGAGCAGATGCCAGTCTGATCCATAAATATATCACTGAGTGGCTTTCAAGATGATCCTTAAGTATTTAAGAAAAACTAAGGATATGTTTTTAGTTTTTGGAGATGGTGATATGACCATACACGAATATACATATGCTAGTTTCCAAACGAATAAGGATGACTCCAAGTCCTAGTCTGGATTCATATTCATATTAAATAGAGGCGCAGTTAGTTGGACAAGTTTCAAGCAAGACACTGTTGCAAATTCTACCTGTGAGGTGAAATACATTGCAACTTCGGAAGCAGCAAAATAAGCGGTTTGGATCAAAAAGTTTGTTACTAAAATTGGAGTGGTTCCATCCATTATTGAAGCATTACCTGTTTACTGTGACAACTTTGGAGCCATTGCGCAAGCAATGGAACCGAGGTTTCATCAGTGATCAAAACATGTGCTTCGTCGTTATCATCTTATCAGGGAGATCGTTAGTAGGAAAGAAATACAACTCAAGAAAATTCTCACTAAATGGAATCTAGTGGATCTTTTGACAAAGGCTCTATCATAAAACAAGTTTAAGAGTCACGTCTGTGCTTACGATTTAGGACACTGTGGCAATTGACTTTAGGCCAAGTGAGAATGTTAGAATTTGAGGGATGTTCTAAGGCAATCACCTTACGATTTTTTCTATTTATTTGATAAGTATAGATTCATTATTTGAGTACATATTATTGTTGGTTAGTCCAAGGAAAACGTACCGGTTCCACTGTACAAAAATTTTTTGTACAAGTGTTGAACCTTTCCTTAAATAACCTATTATGTTCTTTAGAAGTTAAATTGGGAATTGCAGACGAAACTTAACATCATTGATTCCAATTTTAACTTAGCTGTTCTTAATGGTTTAGATTTGAATCGCAAGCAGAACTTAACACTATTGATTCAAATCTACCTAAGTTATTAATTCCATAAATATTAATTTCCAAAATTGGCTTCCAGGACTGCATGGCGAGGCACATGGCCTTCTTGGATATGGGAGCAACCACCACCGCCTAGGCAAAGCCTTTTAAGGAAATCTAATATTTATTTCCTTAAATAACTCTATGTTAACCAAAAAAGAACAATTGAATCATAAATTCGAAAAAGAAGAAAACATAAACTTGAAAAATAAATTCGATAAACTAGATCTAATTGCCTCTTGTATTTAGAATTCTTACAAAGAAAATAACTAGTATGATGCGGAAGAAAATTACTAGTTATACCTTCTCTTTGTAAGCTAATGACCTCGAGATCTTCTGCCGTATTCCTCGCCTCGCCTTGGACGTCGTGTGGGCGACGATCCTCCAAGATGAACACCACCCAAAAGCTTTCTCCTCTTCTTTTAAAATCTGGCCACCACCACCACCAAGGAGAAGAGCGCAAAGGGAAAGGGAGAAGGGAGAGGGACGGCCACCAAGAGATCTCCAAGCAAGAGAATAAGAGTTGTGTCTTATGAAGCACTCTCACCCCTTCTTTTATATTACTTGCCCAAGGCAAATAAGGAAAAACTTTTTACAAAAATAAAATCATCTAAGAGTTTTTCCTTTTCCCTTTTAATTTTTCCTTTTCTTTCCTCTTGATTGAATCAATCACCAAAATTAATTTTTGTGATGATTTTATATTTTTTATTATGGTCGGCCCCTTGCTTGGGCACCAAGCAAGGTGGTCGGCCACCTCATCAAGAGGAAAAAGAAATTATTTTTTTTATAAAATTTTATAAGAAAAACTCTTATAAAATTTTACAAGCTCTCTTTCCTAAAGTAGGAGTTAAAAAAGGAAAGTTTCTAAAAATTAAAACCATGTTTTAAAATTTAAAAACTCTCTTATAAAATTTCCTTTTTTAACATGACGATAGAAAATTTTAATTTTAAAACTTATCTCCTTTTTTTTCTTAAACCATGAGGATGATTAAAAAATGAAAGTTTTAAAACTTTTAAAACTCTCTATTAAAACATGTGTCCTAAATTCAAATAAGGAAAGTTTTAAAAATTAAAATCTCTCTTTTAAAACTTATAGTTTTCTACAAAGAGAAGATTTTAAAAATTCAAAACAACCCTCCTATTTGAATTAATATTGGTCGGCCCCTACAAACTTGGTCACCAAGCAATAGGGTCGGCCCCTATAAGAGGATGTGGCCGGCCATTGCTTGGTCACCAAGCAATGGTCTGACCCCCTTCTTGGACACCAAGAAGAGCCTTACATTTGGAGTGAAAAAAATAAGAAATAATACATACAATGCTAACACAAGGATTTACTTGGTATCCACCTCAAGAATGAGTGACTAATCCAAGGATCCACACACTCACACACCCTCCACTATGTAAACACTCCTTTTCGGTAACTACTAAAGGCAGAGAAGCCCTACAAGCTCACAGTACAAGAAGAAAGGGAAGGGAAATACAAAAGCTTACAAGAGATGCACAAAAACCCTAACCCTAGCTTCTTCCTCGCCTCTTGACTTGGACGTGCACCAGCACAAGCCTCCAAGAACCTTCAAGATCTGACGTGAGAGCTTTGTGGAGTTACTGTGAAGATCTGGGATGAAAATCGTGAGCTCTGGAAGTTCTTCCGAAGAAGAACGCACGCCAACAGCTATATCCTGTACCAACGGTCAAATCTCAATCGATCAGATTGCTCCCAATCGATCGGGAAGGCTTTGGATTGATCGATCGATCGATCCAGAGCGCCTCTGTGCTCTTGGGAATCGCCTGGATCGATCGGCTGATCGATCCAAGGCTTATCGTGAGAAATCACACCTCCCAATCGATCGACCGATCGATCGGAGGCTCCCAATCGATCGACCGATCGATCGGAGCCTCCCAATCGATCGACCGATCGATCGGAGGCTCCCAATCGATCGGCTGATCGATTTGGAGGCTTTCTGTTCGCGCGACACTTCTCCCCGATCGATCCACTGATCGATTGGGCATGAGCCAATCGATCGACTGATCGATCCAACTCTTGTTTTTGCCCAAAAACAAGTCCAAAGTCCCCTAAACCAACATCTGGTCAACCATGACCTGTTGGTACATCATGTCTAGCATCCGGTCACCCTTGACCTGCTAGGACTCCCTCACCAAGTGTCTGATCAATTCCTTTGACCCACTTGGACTTTTCTCCTCGTACCAAGTGTCCGGTCATCCTTGACCCACTTGGACTTATCTCCACCAGGTGTCCGATCAACCTTGATCCACCTGGATTTCTCGTGCCAAGTATCCGATCAATTCCTTTGACCTACTTGGGCTTCCCAACACTAGATGTCTGATCAAACTTGATCCATCTGGATTTCCTGTGTCTGGCTTCACTCACCAAGACTTTCCTTCTTCCTACCTTCACTCACTAGGACTTCTCATTTGCCTGGCTTCACTCACTAGGACTTTCCATACTTCCTAGCTTCACTCGCTAGGTCTTTCACCTGACTTCACTCACCAGGATTTTTCCTTCTGCTTAGCTTCACTCACTAGGACTTCTCATTTGTCTGGCTTCACTCACCAGGACTTTCGATACTGCCTAGCTTCACTCACTAGGACTTTCCAGTCTGCCTAACCTCCCAGTTAGGACTTTCCAGTCTGCCTAACCTCCCAGTTAGGACTTTCACCTGGCTTCACTCACCAGGATTTTCCAGTCAAGTATCCAGTCAACCTTGACCTACTTGACTCTCCTTCACAAGAATAATTGCACCTGCAATCTCCATGTCTTGTCTCCATGTATTGTCAAACATCGAAACTCAAACATCAAGACTCGAGCTTGAACCAATTCAAGCTCAGTCAACCAGGTCAACCTTGACATAGGAAATATTGCACCAACACAACCAAGATAAACTGGGAACCTATTGGGTCACACACACTAACAAGTCTCTAAAAGATGTAAAACAAGTTAAAGAATATGATTCTTAGATCAAGAGATAAATATTTGGTTGAACCACACATAAGACAAATATAGAAATATTTGTCACAATGGAAGCATGGATGGGCCACATCTCTTATGGAAGAGTTGGACATATTTGGTTTAATAATGAATTAGTCATGAACCAATTTGGTTTAGTTGTGAACCAAATCAAGAGGTTAATAGACTAATTTTTTGTTAAGGGATAATGGGTTGAATTTGGGATTTATAATCCAACTCATTAATGAGGGTTATATATTGATATGGTTGAGAGAAAATTACACACATGAGAGCATTAATTGGCTTGTAAGATTTTAGGAAAATCTTAACCAAATTTCACTTCTCCTCTCCCTCTCCCCTCTCTCTTTGTCGCCGCCAACAATTCCCCTTATTGTCGTGACCACCATACTCTCCTTTGTGTGCTTCTCTTCCTATTCCTCTTGATCCCTCTTCTTCGCTCGTGGCTAGTAACTTCCGAAGGAGAGACTTGTACTTAAGAAGTTGTTTTGAGGAGCTTGACGTGGATACGAATAGAGGCGAGGTTCGACAACGTCGCTACGATTGATGTCTTTCTCGTTACAAGTCATCCATAAGGTACACCTAATGTAAATTTACTTTCCATAAAAATTTAATTATACGATTATGTTTGGTATATTGTATCCTTATATACATGTGGTGTGTGTGATGTAATAATTTAGGAATTATTATTGTTTTATTTTTCGCTGCGCATGTTTACGAAACATGTTTTAGCACACACCGTATCGGGCATATCCCAACATGTAGATCGCCCAAGAATAAAGTATATGAAAGAGCAAATTATATAGAAGAAAGGAAAGAAGAAGATGACACCTTACTGCTTGCATATAAAGATAATGAAAAAGGCGAAGATATAATCTGGTATCTCGACACTGGTGCAAACAACCATATGTGTAGTAAAAGAAACATGTTCTAGAGCTTGATGAATTAGTTGGTGGTAATGTATCCTTCGGAGATGAATCAAAGATCGAGGTGAAAGACAAAGGTAACATTCTCATCCGTTTGAAGAATGGAAAACCTGAATTTATTTCGAATGTTTTCTTTGTGTCAATTATGAAGAGCAATATTTTGAGCTTAGGACAACTCTTGGAAAGAGGATATGATATTCATCTAAAAGATGATATTAGTTGCCTAATTACTAAAGTACCTATGCCAAGAAATAGAATGTACTTGCTTAATATTCAAAATGATGCTGTCAAATGTCTCAAAGCTTGTTATAAAGACATCACTTGGCTACGACATCTTCGATTTGGGCATCTCAATTTTGGAGGACTAGAATTGCTTTCAAAGAAAGAGATGTGAGAGGACTACCTTAGCTTGCATCAAACATCTTGATCAATTATGTGAAGCATGTCTACGTGGGAAGCAATTTAGAAGAAGTTTTCCAAAGGAGTCAAGTTCAAGAGCCTAAAAGCTACTTGACCTTATACATACAGATGTTTGCGGTCGGATAAAGTCAAGTTCACTTGGTAAGCGTGATTAGTTCATTCTTTTCATAGATGACTTTTCTCGAAAAACTTGGGTATATTTCTTGAAGCAAAAAATCAGAGGTCTTCGGCATATTCAAGAAATTTAAAGCTACAGTAGAAAAGGAGAGCGGTCTCGAAATCAAAGCTATGCGTTCTGATCGAGTAGGAGAATTTACCTCAAAGGAGTTTCAAGAATTTTGTGAAGCTAACGGAATACGACGACCCTTGACGGTTCCAAGATTTCCTCAACAAAATGGAGTGGCAGAAAGAAAGAATCAAACCATCCTTGACATGGCAAGAAGCATTCTCAAAAGCAAAAGGCTACCAAAAGAACTTTGGGCTGAAGCAGTTGCATGTGCAGTTTACCTATCCAACTGATCACCAACAAAGAGTGTATGGGGGCAAGACACCGCAAGAAGCATGGAGCGGAAGGAAACCTGGGATTTCTGATCTAAGAATTTTTTGGAGTATAGCCCACATTCATATGCCTGATGAAGCAAGAAACAAATTAGATGATAAAAGTAAGAAGTTTATTTTTATTGGCTATAATACTAACTCAAAAGGATATAAGATATACAATCCAGATACTGGGAATACAATCATCAACTGGATGTCATATTTAATGAAGAAGAAGAATGGAATTGAGCATCTCAAAATGGAGATTACAACTTCTTCCCATACTTCGAAGAAAAAGATGTTGAGCAACCAAGGGTGGAGCAAACAAGAGAGGAGTCTACTACTCCACTAGTAACACCAACATCAAGTACTCAAGGAAATTCATCTGCATCAACTTCAAGTGGAAATTCAAGTGAAAGAGTACCAAACTTTAGAAGTTTACGGGACATTTATGAGGTAACTAAAAATCAAGATAATATTACTCTATTTTGTCTCTTTGTCGATTGTGAGCCTATAGATTTCCAAGAAGCTATAAAGAGTAAAAAGTGGAAAGATGTGATGGATGAAGAAATCAATGTGATCAAGAAGAATGGTACATGGGAGTTAACTCTACTTCCTAAAGGATATAAGGCGATTGGTGTGAAGTGGGTGTACAAGATAAAGAAAAATGCTAAAGGAGAAGTTGAAAGATAGAAAGCAGGATTAGTGGCAAAAGGTTACAGTCAGAGATCTGACATTGACTATGATGAGGTATTTGCTCCCATTGCTCGCTTAGAAACTATCAGACTAATAATTTTCTTAGTAGCCCAAAATAAGTGGAGAATACATCAAATGGATGTAAAAAATATTTTTTTGAATGGAATTCTCGAAGAAGAAGTCTATATTCAGTAGCCATCAGGTTACAAAGTCAAAGGACAAGAAGATAGAGTTTTAAAATTAAAGAAGACTCTCAACAGGCTAAAGCAAGCACCAAGGGTATGAAATAGTCGGATAGACAAGTACCTGTGAGAAAAAGGTTTCATCAAATGTCTTTATGAACATGCACTATACATTCAGAATAATGATAAAGATGTTTTGATTGTATGTCTATATGTTGATGACTTGATCTTCACAGGAAACAATCCAAGTATGTTTGGAGAATTCAAAGAAGTGATGACTAAGGAATTTAAGATGATTGATATTGGGCTCATGGCATACTATCTGGGCATCGAAGTCAACCAAAGGGAAGATGGAATCTTCATCTCACAAGTAGCTTATACAAGAGAGATATTTAAAAAGTTCAAGATGGATAATAGTAAGCCCATAAATTCCCCAGTAGAATGTGGAGTCAAGCTATCAAAGCATGATGAAGGAGAAAGAGCTGATCTAACATTTTTCAAGAACTTGGTTGGAAGTTTATGATACTTGACGTGCACAAGGCCTACTATTCTTTATGTTGTTGGACTTGTTAGCCGCTACATGGAAGCTCCAACTATCACCTATCTTAAGATCGCTAAGAGAATTTTGTGTTATATCAAAGGTACAACAAATTTTGAATTACTTTATTCAACATCTAACCATTTCAAACTTCAAAGATATAGCGACAGTGATTGAGGTGGAGATATGGATGATATAAAGAGTACTACAGAATTTATGTTCTTTATGGGAGATACAACTTGCACTCGGATATCGAAGAAACAACCTATTGTCACATTTTCTACTTGTGAAGTAAAGTACGCGGCTACGACGTCATGTGTTTGTCATGCTATTTGACTCCGAAATTTGTTGAATGAGTTAAGTTTTCCACAAGAAGAGACAATCAAGATTCAAGTTGATAACAAGTCTGCAATAGTACTAGCAAAAAATATAGTCTTCCATGATAGAAGCAAGCACATCGACATGTGCTATCACTATATCATAGAGTGCATTATAAGAAAAGAGTTTAAGTGGAATACATAAAATCTCAAGATCAAGTTACTGATACTTTTATCAAGCCACTCAAATTTGAAGACTTCATCAAGTTGCGATATGCGCTTGGAGTTACAAAATCAAGTTGTTGGAAATTAAACTTTATTTTATTAATAAAGATAAAAGTGTTGATAGAATATTATGAGATGAGGTGATAATTTTGATAAGAATGAGAGTTCGTGATAAGAAAATAGGAATAGAATTTGATGAGATATTGATAAAGATAAAAGTTCGTAGAGATAGAATTAAAAAAAAAATCTAGACTAATACTTATCTAATAAATCTATAAATATTTATCTTTTTCAATAAATAAAATAAGTTTGAGTTTATTTATTTTATTCTCCTGTTTTTTCATATAGAGATTCTGCTCCCCTAGAGTTGATTTTTCTTAACTCTTTTATTTTTTTTCCCATAATTTTTTTTTCCAACAGTGAGACTCGGCAGCGCGGCTTCGCGCTAACCATCGCCCGCCACACGATTAAGGGCGCCGCCGCCGCTTCTTGCGGGAGGCTGAGCTGGCCGACGGCGAGGGCTTCTCTGGAGCAGGGCCTGGTGAGGCTTGACGATACTCTGACGACGATGATGTCGGCGATCTTGACGATCCAAAACTTGGCGGAAGGGATAAAGGGGGGCGAAGGTTTGGCGGAGGCGGGGGTGGGCTCTCGCCGGAACATGGTCACGATTCGGGAGCTCTACGAGGCGACGTGGAAGATGGTGAGAAAGAAGAAGGCAGCGGCCGCGGCGGAGCAAGGCGAAGGCGATGTGGATTTCAGCAGAGATCTGAGGGAGGTAGGCGATCGAGGGAGTTCCTGATTTGGTACGAATAGAATTTGCATTCGAGCGCTGCGACTTTCGATTCATATTGCAAATTGCAATGCGGTACGTTTTTCTTTTTATTTATCTATATGCAAACTTCAACTTAATTTCTAATTAACTTTTTTTTAATGGAAATTGACAAAAATATTAATGTTTTTTTTTATTATTCATTTACACCAGGGAATTAAAAATTAATTCCTTTTATAAACTTACCAATTTATATTTGTGTCATTAATGGAAAGGTAAAGAGTAAAATGAAATATTCGCTGTAAAACAATGTATTAATTGCCGTCTCGGCGGCCGCCGCCGCTGCCTTGCCGATTCCCGTCCTCCCTCCCATCACTCTCAGCCACCGGAGCAGGTAGACGTGTCTGAAGGAAAAAGGTGATGACGAGGCGGCGAAACAATTGAATGCATAGTACGTACGTTCATAATCGAACAATTCTTGATTGCAGACACCAGGGGAGTTATTTACATTGGTCGCAATGAATTATCACACGATCGCTACAACTTCTTTCTCTCCCTGACCAAATTAAAGAGAACAAAACGAATCAGCCGGCGACGCAGTTTAAACTCGGAAGAACGCGACCGTAGGATCTGCTGCTGAGAACGTTGAAGCAGGCAGATTTCGCCGGAGCCACTCCATTCCACGTGAAATGCACGTCCCGCATCACGATACCTCGGCACGGGTGGTACTTGCTGCAGAGCAACTCGGTGGCCAGCTCGTCGGACGACGACCCGTGTAGATGCGCGAACTCGACGTTTTCTATCGTCAACGAGCTTGTCTGTAGATTTCGCAGACAGAATCATAAATCGAAGAACGAGAAGAAGGAGAATAATTTGAGAATTCAAACCCTGTTTTGACAATTTCGAGCAGGGCAGTAGTACTGATCGATCTGAATCGGCTTGCGCACTGAAGTGAAATTTATGTGCTTGAACATAACGTTTCTGACTTGGCCAGTGCCTCCAGACTGAAGAAAAGTAAACAGATTGGATCGAAAATAATACACGATTCTTAATTTTATCGAGAAAATCTGCGGTGAAACTACCATCCATGTCTTGATCCTGACTCCCACCGTCGTGTTCGTCAACGTAGAGTTCAAGAAGTGAACCCTCTTCACAGTGGCCGGCGAACTGTCGCCTCCCAGACTTCCGATGCTGCAAAAAACACGACCGAGCAATTTGGATGCGATAGGTTAATCTTCGAAGGTGTCTCTATGACGGAGGCTACCTGAATCCATGGCCGGGGCCGCACTTGACGTTCGATACGGTGACGTTGGTGGTGTTGCTGCCGATGGCGACGCAGTCGTCCCCTGCTCCGGCGAGAAGCGACACAATCAAGTAGTGGTAAAATCACACAAGTTTAGGCGAAACTTCGGCACGAACCTACTCCGATCGTTGAACTCGAGACGACGACATGCTTGCACAGAGCGATGAGCATCCCGTCGGTGTTGGGGCTATCGCCGGGCGCGCTGATCCGGAGCCTGCTCATGGAAATGCGGGCGGAGGCGAAGAAGGTCAGATGCTTGCTGGGGCTGTCCCTGAGCGCGATGCCTCTCAGCGTCAGGTCGTTGCAGAACGCGAAGCTCATAATCTGCGACGAGAAACAAGTGAGATCCATTTGAACTCTCGCGTCGAGGATGATAAAGACAGAGTCGCCGGCGAGCACTTACATTCGGCCGGTTTACGCACTTCCCTTCCTTGCGGTTGAAACAGTCCCACCAGATTTTGCCCTTGCCGTCGATCTCCCCGCCGCCGACGACGGTGAGTCTGTTGACGTTGTGGAACGCCATCAGGCTGACGTACTCGTTCGTCCAAAACCACTCCGGCGCCACGATGTCTCCGTCAATCTTCACAGTAACACTCGAACTGCACTTTCCTTGGAAGGTCAACCCTTTGACAAGGAACCTTGCTCTGTAAGGGATGAGCAGAGTCGGATTATCCCTGTCCGCGCAGACATCTCTCCAAGCATTCAGGAACGCCTGTAAAATTTCAGATAAATATATATATATTTTTTATTTCGAATGATTAAAACCGATCGAGTTTGAGAGCCAGTGCTGACTCTGGAATCGTCAGTTCTTCCATTTCCCTTTGCCCCGTAGCGTAACACGTCGTAAACTCTACCGGCAGCAGCGAGATGAAGCAGGGACAGAAAGCACAGAGCAAGAACCCTAACGCCGACGCCGCCCTTTTCCATGGCGATTGAGATCGAAGGTCCTGGGCTCGCGTTGACCCTTGTGCTTCCTCTCTATTTATACTGCGGAGTAGTTTGTTTGGAAAGAAGATGAAAGTTGTCAGGGATATGGTTCTTCGATGTGATTTTTAATATTTGGGGGGAAAAAAGGGTTTTGGAAATAATTTAATATTTTTGCAAAATAGTAAAAATTATGTAGGGAAGGCATTCATGTCCGGACGAAAAAATCCTGAAAATTCAAGGGAAGTGAGGATTCATAATATATTTTAGGAAGTTATGCTGCCTTTCCAAAATGTTATGAATGGGTTAGACACCGATCGAATCAACTAGTTGAATGAGAATCAAGTGGTGTTGTTTAGGTTGGCGATAAGTCTAATTGGACTGGGACCCCAAAGAAGATCAGGCATTCGACGGACATTTTATATATGTAGGGACGATAAACTTGTTCCTTATCTCATTTATTGAGTATTCCACACGTTGTGTTAGTTACGAAAGTATATGGGTTGATCGATTTAGTATTACAAGATGCTTTGAACACTATAGCATGTCTATTTGTGGGTTTCGGACAAATTTAGGGTCGTTAATTAGTTTCAAAAATTACGATTTAAAGGAATGTTTTAGTAATGTAAGGTATTCGAAGTTGACTTAAAAGTGAAATTTAGAGTTTTATTTATTTTTTAGACTTGTGGAGAGAGTATTGAAATTATTCTATAAATAAATGTGGAA
Source organism: Zingiber officinale (assembly GCF_018446385.1). Taxonomy (NCBI): domain Eukaryota; kingdom Viridiplantae; phylum Streptophyta; class Magnoliopsida; order Zingiberales; family Zingiberaceae; genus Zingiber; species Zingiber officinale. Next base: position 154,158,463 of record NC_055992.1, on the reverse strand, counting down.
TTGTGGAAAGTTTTGCTAATTTTATTGTTAATTAACCTGTCTTTCCAAAATTTTAGGAATAATTTAGATTTATTTTGATCCGTCTTCTACTTAATTGTCAACCTCATTTACATAGTGTCCAACATGTCAACCTTATTTAGAGCATAGTTTATTAAATTTATGATAAAAAAAAGTTAATTTATTAAATTAATGAGATATTTTGACCCTAAAATATATTGAAACAATCACTAATACAAATACCAACTTTGTCAAGGGCTATAAACAAGCCAAGTTGAGCCAAGATTTGAGGTGTTCAAGTTTGTTTGATAAGATAATCGAGTAAAACCAAACCTAAAATATACTAAGTTTTTAAAATAATTGTTCAAGTTTGGTTTGAGTTTGGTTTGTTTAGATATTATTAAACTTTTAATTTAAAAAAGATAGATATACTACCTTAATTGCCTCTCTAGTGTCGGCTTCAATGATATAGAGTGAGGTAAAAACATATACACACGCGGAGGCGTATGGTGGGGGTAAATCATGCAGATTATCAGTTCTGAGGAATCGACCCTTGATCATTGCGCCGAAAATATTATGCGACCACTGTTTGCACTACACCTTAGGGTTATCAAGCTTGACTTAAACTTCGTTCGTTTAGATATTATTAAGGTTTCAATTCAAATTTATTTGATTATTTAAATTTTTGATTATTTAAAATTTTTACTTGTTTGATTGATTATTAAATTTGATAATTCAAACTTATTTATTTATTTGAAATTTTTTTTTACTTATTTAATATATTGATAAGAGCTTTATTAATGAACATAGTTCATGAACATTATTTGTGAATATTATTTATGAACACTCTTCACGAACCGAACACATATGTATTCAAATTTATTTATTTAATTTAACAAGTTATTCAAAGTTATTTGTTTAATTGGTTTTATATATATTAAACAAATATAAATAAAATTTTACTAAATAAAATATTTATTCATAAATATTCAATTCATTTACAATCTGACTCAATACGTAAGGATGACTAGGAGGCCTTCTTAATATAAGAGACATTTAACAATAAACTTGTTCCTTATCTCATTTATAGAGTATTCGACACGTTCTATAAGTTATAAAAGTACGCGGGTTGATCGATTTAGTATTACAAGGTTATTTGAATGTCTATTTGTGAGTTTTGGACAAATTTAGTTTCAAAAATTACGATTTACATGAATATTTTAGTAATTTTAGGCATTCAAAGTTGACTAAAGTGAAATTTGGAGTTTTATTTATTTTTTAGAATTGTGGAAATAGTATTGTAATTATTCTATAACTAAATGTGGAATTGTGGACACTTTTGCTAATTTTATTTTGTCTTTCCAAAATTTTATGAATGACTTAGATCTATTTTTGATACATCTACTTTTGTCGACCTCATTTACATAGTGCTCGACATGTTTTCAAGTCACAACAACTAGGACTTGATGGTCACGGCACCCGATACAAAACAGGATGAATTATCTAAAAAAATAAAATTAATATTTTCTTTTACTTTCTGAATTTAGCAAAAAAAACACTAATTAATCAGAAGTAAAATTATGAAATAATGGTAAGAGACCAGAACAATTTATTTCGTTGCGGTCGAAAAAGTTATTAATCTAACACTTTGAAAACATCATTAAAAATCTAATTCCATATAGTAGCCTCTAAGTGTAGAAAATACTAGGAAAGTAATAAATAATAGAAATGAGTGTTGTTTAAATGAAGAGGGTCAGAGTTCTATTTATAGTCAACTGATCAAATATGTCTGTTGATGATGTGGCAGCTCCGGACACCTGGAGTGGGTCCGGGTACCCCCAATGGTGCATTCTATCTTCTTCGTAACAGCTCTTCAATGAGTTCAAGATAAAATTTTATCCTCACCTAGACGACTGGATCGGTTCAAGCGCCTGTAGTGTTGCTGATGTGGATTTTGTCATCATCCTCATAGCAATGGCTCGCCAAGGCGCCCCTGTTGGTGCAACATCCCTCAGGTCAAGGTTGACCTGGGTGACCAAGCTGAGTCTTGGTTTGAGTTTAGATGTTTGACAATAAGAAATTGATTGAAGAAGAGTCAAGTAGGTCAAGGTTGACCGGATACTTGACAGGGAAGTCCTGGTGAGTGAAACCAGGTGAAAACCCTAGTGAGTGAAGCTAGGTGAAAGTCCTGGTGAGTGAAGCCAGGTGAAAGTCCTAATGAGTGAAGCTAGGTGAAAGTCCTGGTGAGTGAAACCAGGTGAAAACCCTAGTGAGTGAAGCTAGGTGAAAGTCCTGGTGAGTGATGCCAGGCAGAAGGAAAACCCTAGTGAGTGAAGCTAGGTGAAAGTCCTGGTGAGTGAAGCCAGGTGAAAGCCCTAGTGAGTGAAGCTAGGCAGATGGAAAACCCTAGTGAGTGAAGCTAGGTGAAAGTCCTGGTGAGTGAAGCCAGGCAAAGGAAAATCCAGATGGATCAAGGATGATCGGACATCTGGTGTTGGGAAGTCCAAGTAGGTCAAAGGATTGACTGGATACTTGGTACGAGGAAATACAGATAGGTCAAAGGGATTGACCAGACATCTGATGGAAGTCCAAGTAGGTCAAGGGAGTGACCAGATACTTGGCACGAGGAAGAAAAGTCCAAGTGAGTCAAAGGGATTGACCAGACACTTGGTGGGAAGTCCTAGCAGGTCAAAGGAGTGACCAGATGCTAGGCATGATGTACCAACAGGTCAAGGTTGACCGGATGTTGGTTTGAGAGGCTTGGAACTTGGTTTTGGGCAAAAACCAAGTGTTGGATCGATCAGTGGATCGATCCAGGAGCTGGATCGATCAGTGGATCGATCCAGGCTTCTCCTAAGCGAACAGAGAGCCTCTGGATCGATCCAGATGTTCCAATCGATCAGTGGATCGATTGGGACGCGGCTGCTTCGCGCGATCGATCCAGGCGCTTTTCCAGAGCACAGAGGCGCTCTGGATCGATCCGTGGATCGATCCAAAGCCTCCCCGATCGATTGGGAACATTCGAATCGATCGGGATCCGACCGTTGGCGTCGATAAAGGCCGCAGGCGTTCATTTCCTTCGGCATCTCTTCTCCGATTCACTCCAGATTTCTCGCCAGCTCCTCCACAGCACTCACAAAGCTCAGATCGCCAGTTCTTGAAGGATCTTGGAAGTGTTCCAAGTTAAGAGGCGGATCAAAGCCAAGAAGAGAAGTTAGGGTTAGGGTTTATACTCATTGTAAGCTTGTAAGCTTGTATTTCTTGTATCCTTTCCCTCTCTTCTTGTATTGAGTCTTGTAGGGCTTCTCCGCCCTTGGTAGTTACCATAAAGGAGAGTTTTATTTAGTGGAGGGTGTGTGTGTTGGTGTGGATCCTTGGATTAGTCACCTCTTGTGAGGTGGATACCAAGTAAACCAACCGTGTTAGTGTTGTGTGATTGTTTCTGTATTTTCCGCTGCATATTCTTGAAGAAACAATCAACGCCAAGCAACGCCGAGCAACGCCAAGCACCGAGCGAACGCGACGAGCTATTCACCCCCCCTCTAGCTACTTTTGGTCCTAACAAGTGGTATTAGAGCAAGGTTGCTCTTCACCGGAATCACCGCCGGAAGGGGCAAACATATCAAGAAAAGCTAGAGGGTGAAGAAGTTGGAGCAAATTCTTCAAGTTCAAGATTTTATCAAGCTCAACTTCAAGATGCAATTCCAAGATGGACTTGGATTTGACACAAGGGTGGCTCCACCATATTCATCTACAAGCTTCGATTCTTGGAAATCAAGAATCGAAAATTTTCTTATGATGGAGATAGAGCAATGGTTTGCTCTCATGGAAGGTTTTGAAGCTCCCACAAATTCCAAGGGCAAAGTACTCAAAAGGAGCAAGTGGAGCAAAGACCAAATCCAAAGATGTGAGGCCAATGACAAAGTGACCAAGCTTTTGGTCAATTTATTACCAAGCAACATCTTGGAACAAATTGGAGAGTTTGAAGATGCCAAGGAGCTTTGGAGCAAATTGGCAAGAATTCATGAGATCCCCTCCACTGTACCAAATCAAGGAGAATCCAAAGAGGGCGACTCATTGGATCAAGACCAAGAGGAGGACTCCGAGGTTGAGAGATGCTCAACCTCTGAAGAAGAAGAAATCCAAGAAGCTTCATCCTCAAGGGAATGCAACGAAGGGAACAAGGAGGGAGCATACTCCTTGTTTCATATTCAAGATGATGAAGCCTCCACCTCTGGGATTGAGGGGGAGCAATCCTTGGTGACGCCGGATCAAGATGAAGGAGAATCCTCTACATCCGGGTCAAGAGAAGAAGAGGATGAAGAAGCTTCTACCTCCACAAGTCAAGAAAAATCAAATGGAGGGGAATCAAGGTTCGATCAAGAGGAAGCTTCCACCTCCGGATCCAAAGGGAAAGATGCCACCCCTACAAGCAAAGGTATAAATATTTCAATTAAAAATAAAAATCATATTATATGCTTTGAGTGTAGGGAACATGGGCACTACAAGAGCAAGTGCCCTAAATTGGCCAAGAAGAAGGACCAAGTGGCACAAAAGGGCAAGGCGAAGCCCAAGGAGATCATCCCCAACACAAAGAAGAGCAAGGAGCATATTATATGCTTCTCTTGCAATCAAAAGGGGCATTACCGAAGTCAATGCCCCAAGGGGAAGAAGGTGGTCAAGGCTCAAGGAAGCTCTAGTCAAGGGGGAGCCTCTAAGGTAAAGAAGAAGGTAACATTTATTGAGCCTACTCCTTTACATTATGGTAAAAAGCATGATAGTTCAAATTTATATCATTTTAATGCTATTTACCATGAAAATAGAAAGCATGATAGCGTTAAAGAAAAACATATAGTTTTTCATGCTAAAACTACTACACCTAAGGCTAGGATTGTAGGTAAAAATCTAGGCGAAAACACTAAGGAAAATAGACACATGCCCAAGATCAAAAATGCTCATGGACCAAAACCTAAGGATTTAATGATAGAAAATCAAGTCTTGAGGTCAAGACTTGACAAACTAGAAAAGACCCTAAAAGGATGGAGAATATCCTTAAAGGGCAAAATGAGCAATACCTAGGGCTAGGAGCACAAAGGTCATCCAATGGCTATAGAGGTTTGGGATACAAACCCAAAGCTAAAAAGGATGTGCCTAGTTATCATAGGGTTCCATATAGCTATGGAACAAACCCTAAGTCTAGAGGTCAAGTCAAAGATACAAGGGAAGATATCCCTAGAAGTATCTTTGCAACCAAAGTGACTAAGACTTCTAAGAAGTCTAAGAAAGTCACTAACAAGGTCACAAGGGAGGCTATCCCTAGAGTTGACCTAGAAAGTGTGACCAAGGCTTCTAAGAAGCCCAACAAGGTCACTAGGAAGTTATCCCTAGTGAGTACCTAGAGCATCCAAGGAGCACCAATAGGTGTTGGGTTCCTAGGAGCATCTTCTCTACCCCATAGATGGGTTAGAGAGTGTCAACTCCGATTAGAAGGGTAGTTAACCCAACTTTGAGGAAATTGACACTCAAGGAGCATTTTCAAGGTTTTAGTTAACCTTTGAAAATGAAATGGAATTATTGATTACTCCTTGAAAGAGTAAAATGTGTCTAATGGTGAAAAATTGATTTTATCTTAAAATGGCACAAATTGGGAAAACCTTGAGAAATACCAAGTTGGGATTTTGGTATTCTCTTGGAAATTTAAGGCAATCCGGGCCTTGATTTATGTAATCACTCTTGAGGAAAAATGGAATATGCCAACATTTGAGGACATGTTTATTTTCAATTGGCATACATTAAATCAAGGAAATTAGAAATGTCAATTTAGGCTTTGGCATTCTCTTGTAGCACTTTAGGGCAATCTAGGTTTAAGGTGTAAGTTTAGCTAAGACTTTAAGGATACTTAGATAGTTAATCTAGGTATATTTTATTTATGCTAAATCTTGCCATGATTGTTTTCCCATCATATGCCATGACATCATGTCTAATTTTTGCATTCATGTTTTATTATGAAAAATCCAAAAATACCATGTCATGACATTCATACATCATGTAGTAATAGGATATTTTCTTTTGAAAATTATTTTCTTTTGATGTATGCCATAACATAATCATGCATTAAGTTTAATTCCTTGTAATTAAGGACGAATGGCATTTAACGACACTTATTGACAAGTGACATCCTAGGTGGATGTCTAATATCTCTAGAATGCCTAGATAGATATGCATGATCCCTAGATTAGGGCAAAAACCAAAATCTACATCTCACAAAGACTATAAGGTGACTTGTATGTGATTAGTGCACATTAGATACAAGTGAGATGTTAGGATGATGAACAAAACTCAAAATGTTGATTTAGTGCATTCTTTTGAGTTTTTAGGTTCATCAAAACAGATAGTTATGTGTTTTCCCATCATTGGGAAAGCTAATGTACAAGTCATGTGCATTATGCCCAAGGAACATGATGGGATATTGGTTTTGAAAATGTTTTTAAAATGTTTTTGGAAAACCTTGGTGAAGGCTATCTTTTGATAGTAATCACCATTGAATAGTTAGACACAAACTTGAAGAAAAACACTAAAGTTTTTGCAAGTTTTCAAGTTTGTGTCAATCTTTGAAAATATGATGTATCTTCATAGAAAACTATTTTTCCATGATTAAGTATGCCCTAAATAATGTCTACACGAAATTTCATGATTTTTGGATTTTTGTAGAATTTTCTAGGGGTTTCTGAAGTTGACTGAAATGGAATTTCAGCAACTATCAGAGCTCCGATCGATCCATGGATCGATTGGAGTGCCCGAGTCGATCCGTGGATCGATTCAGAAGGCAAGTCTCCCGCGAGTAGAAGCTCGCTGGATCGATCAGCCGATCGATCCAGGTAGTCTGAATCGATCAGTGGATCGATTCAGAAAGGTTCAATCGATTGGAACCCAACTCCAATCGATCCAAGTTGCTGATTTTGGCTGGGAAGGCTTGATTTCAGCATCTTTGAACCTCTTTGAGTCTAGGTAATCATTCCAAACCCCTAAAATACATTTGTATACATACAAAGGGTGTTTTCATGTTGAAAACAAGGATGGATTGGTTAACGAAGACTAAGTAGAAGTTTAGGTTGAGGTTGTTTCAAATTTTGAATATTTGAATCTCAAAACTTCTAAATTTGGGTTTCCTAAAGGTTTAGGAATTCCAAGTCATTGTTGGTGCAATGACAGAAGTTACCACCATGTCTTTAGGGGGAGAGACTCTTTAAAGACATGAAAAATTACTTTTCATGAACCTTGGAAGGTGGTTAACCTTCTTTAAAGAAAATGCTCATGTATGAGCTTTTGAACTTAAAATGGGGAGTGGATATCCTCATTATTTCAAGTGGGAACTTAAGTGGTTAGATAATGCTCAAGGTTAGGTATTTGTCTACATTGAGGGAGAAGTTAAGGATAAATGAAGGGTATGGGACCTTCATTATCGTGTTGATCACAACGAGTGATGTTGTGAACAATGATGAGTAACTCTTCAGGGGGAGAGTCGTCAACAAATGGATTTGTTGATGTGTACCCAAAATTGGGGCATGGGTTGATGTGTGCCCAAAGATGGGTTGATGTGTGCCAATAGGGGGAGAATAAAAGGACCTATGAATGAGTGTAAGTTAGGCTTTCATTACCTAGAGGGAGTGTGCCCTCGTAGGGGGAGAATGAAGAGCTTAATTTATATGTTCATTACCTAGTGGCATGAAGATTGAGGCTATAGGATTAGCCTAACTTACATGTGGTATTGTAAGTGTTATTGTGGTATTGTCAAACATCAAAAAGGGGGAGATTGTTGGTGCAACATCCCTCAGGTCAAGGTTGACCTGGGTGACCAAGCTGAGTCTTGGTTTGAGTTTAGATGTTTGACAATAAGAAATTGATTGAAGAAGAGTCAAGTAGGTCAAGGTTGACCGGATACTTGACAGGGAAGTCCTGGTGAGTGAAACCAGGTGAAAACCCTAGTGAGTGAAGCTAGGTGAAAGTCCTGGTGAGTGAAGCCAGGTGAAAGTCCTAATGAGTGAAGCTAGGTGAAAGTCCTGGTGAGTGAAACCAGATGAAAACCCTAGTGAGTGAAGCTAGGTGAAAGTCCTGGTGAGTGATGCCAGGCAGAAGGAAAACCCTAGTGAGTGAAGCTAGGTGAAAGTCCTGGTGAGTGAAGCCAGGTGAAAGCCCTAGTGAGTGAAGCTAGGCAGATGGAAAACCCTAGTGAGTGAAGCTAGGTGAAAGTCCTGGTGAGTGAAGCCAGGCAAAGGAAAATCCAGATGGATCAAGGATGATCGGACATCTGGTGTTGGGAAGTCCAAGTAGGTCAAAGGTTTGAGAGGCTTGGAACTTGGTTTTGGGCAAAAACCAAGTGTTGGATCGATCAGTGGATCGATCCAGAAGCTGGATCAATCAGTGGATCGATCCAGGCTTCTCCTAAGCGAACGGAGAGCCTCTGGATCGATCCGTGGATCGATCCAGATGTTCCAATCGATCAGTGGATCGATTGGGACGCGGCTGCTTCGCGCGATAAGCGCTGGATCGATCCGTGGATCGATCCAGGCGCTTTTCCAGAGCACAGAGGCGCTCTGGATCGATCCGTGGATCGATCCAAAGCCTCCCCGATCGATTGGGAACATTCGAATCGATCGGGATCCGACCGTTGGCGTCGATAAAGGCCGCAGGCGTTCATTTCCTTCGGCATCTCTTCTCCGATTCACTCCAGATTTCTCGCCAGCTCCTCCACAGCACTCACAAAGCTCAGATCGCCAGTTCTTGAAGGATCTTGGAAGTGTTCCAAGTTAAGAGGCGGATCAAAGCCAAGAAGAGAAGTTAGGGTTAGGGTTTATACTCATTGTAAGCTTGTAAGCTTGTATTTCTTGTATCCTTTCCCTCTCTTCTTGTATTGAGTCTTGTAGGGCTTCTCCGCCCTTGGTAGTTACCATAAAGGAGAGTTTTATTTAGTGGAGGGTGTGTGTGTTGGTGTGGATCCTTGGATTAGTCACCTCTTGTGAGGTGGATACCAAGTAAACCAACCGTGTTAGTGTTGTGTGATTGTTTCTGTATTTTCCGCTGCATATTCTTGAAGAAACAATCAACGCCAAGCAACGCCGAGCAATGCCAAGCACCGAGCGAACGCGACGAGCTATTCACCCCCCCCTCTAGCTACTTTTGGTCCTAACAGCCCCTACTATACTAGGGTGGTCCGACTGCTTGGACAAGTCAATATAGAGTTGACTTGTCCAACGGTACTTGCTCCGGTCGCTTGGTTGATTCTCCGGTCATCCAGAGTTGAGCTCACCCGACCCCAACTCCGACCTTCTCTCCTTGAGCAGTCTGCCACCCCGATTTCTCGTGTAAAATATCGGAAAATAGGCGAATATTAATAAGGGAATTTTCCGGAATTTTTTGGAAATTTTTCGGGAATTTTTCAGAGCTCGTACGGAGAAGTTCACGGGGATAAAAACGGGACCGGGAAAAAGCCTGTTTATGCTACCCATTTAAGTAAGGAAAAGTTTATTTTCTTTTTCTTTTCCTAATTCTTTTTCTTTTTCTTATTTTTTGTTTTTTTCCCGTGTCCTCACCCAAATCTCGCTGAGTCTTCTTCTTCCCCGCGCCTTCTCCCCCTCACGGCGAATTTTCCCTAACCGCAACCGCAAGGAGGCGGTTTCCTCACTTCCTTGCCGTGCCCTAGCCGTGCGCCGCCGACGCCTCCTTCTCACTGCCGCGCCTCCGACAGTCGTTCGTCCCCGCCGTACACTGCGATCTCGACGCCACTGTGCACCCCTCAACGCCGGCGTCTCCTCGCTGGCACTCAGGCACAGCCGAGCAGAGGTCTTCCTCTACCCGACGCCGACATCTCTCCTTTTCCTCCCGAGCCGAACACCGACGCCTCTGCCTTAGCCATCTCGCGCCGCCACCACAGCCGGTCACCGCGACTCCTCTTGTGGGCTCGTGACACAGCCGACTCCCTGCTGTCGGTGCCCTATTTTGGGTTCACAATCAGCCGAGCTCTCCTCACAGCAGTGCCGCAGACCTCCATCTCATGTGCCCTAGGTTTGGATTGTGCCGCCGCTGAGTTTGCTTCGCCGACGCTGTGCCCTAACATTTTCGCCAGCCACAGGTTCGATCCATCACAGATTGTAGGCTCTGTACCCTAGCTTTGATTGGAATTGGGTTGTTTTTGGTATAATTTGGATTTTATTCTGCTACATGCCTGCCTGGACGGCAGAAGAGGTGAGTTCGTCGGATTTGAGCTTTACGAGTGTAGTGGAGTAGGGTGGATTTCGAGTCAGGGTATCATCTTTCTGTTTACTTATATAAACTGCGTGGTGATGGTTTATTTTGTTGTTATTATTCCAGCCGCATGTGGCCGAGGTATTTAGTGCTTGTAGAAAGTTTCAGATTGTCCGCTGTACAGGGGAGATGCTGCCGAAATTTCTTCGGACAGGGGCTCCTCCGAGGCGTGACAATTTAGTGGTATCAGAGCCAAGTTTTACGATCGTTGTCTTTGTATTTTGGATATTTGGGATAACCTGATACCAATTTATTTGGTATCAGAGCGCCAAAGTTTGGCGATACTTGGTTGGTTTCCGTGTGTTAGATTTTGAGATTTAACTGATACCAAATTATTGGTATCAGAGCAGGATTATGATACCTGCTTTTGGTGTTTTGGAGATTTATCAGATACCTGTTGTTAGTATTCTGGATATTTGGGTTAGCCAGGTTTGCGAGTCAAACTGGACATTTTCGGATTTTCGATATGGTTATGTTTCGGATTTCCGTTTCGGATTTATATGGATTTCTAGTGATTTTCATGTTCGGAAATTTTGAGGTCAGAAGTTGGGGACTGGACAGCGATGGAACATCTCCAGACGACAAATAGGTATGATGTTTATTTTATGATAGTTAGAACATCTATTAGCACTTTATCTTTATTACCTGTCTTGTTGTTGTGGTCATATTACATGTGATGGGTTAGCCACTGATCTTGGTCGACCCTAATAAAGATCAAGGATTATAGTCTCTGGTGATTTTATATATCTTACTACCAGTAGTTTTAGTTTCTGTTACTACTAGTAGGAGTTGAAGGCGCATACCAGCCTCTGCTATTGTTAGCTGGGTAATGGATGATACCTACATATTCCTGTGGACTTAGCCAGTAGAGTTTTTATACTCGTATCTTTTGGATATTAGGGTATCCGATACGATGAAAATTAGTCATTGGAGAGTTATCATGTTTGATCATTGTTGAGAATGATTTGAGGTTGAGGAATATTGAGAGATCAGATATTGTGATGTATTGATTTCTAATGAATTATGAGAGTAAATGTTATGTGGTTGTCTGATGATCTATTACTAGATATTTGTTTTGATGATCTATTATTTGGGTTGTCGTTGATGGTGACATAGTGAGTGTCATGTATGATATTCACAGGTTTGATGATTATAGTTGGTGATCAGATTATAAATCGGGTGCTAGAGAGTTTATGGTTTAGAGTGCCTATGAGATTTTAATAAATCTGGTTAGTTGTGGTTAGTTAACAGGATGATAAAATTGATGTTTACTTCCTCTGATATTGGACTATGTTGATAAATAATGATTTGATGTTTTGAATGTTAACTTGCTCTTTTGGGGAGTAGAGACTTATTCATTTGATATTATGTGGGCTGATATTTTTGAGGATAAAAAATGAGAGTGTCTTGATGTTCTTGAATTCTGACTTTATCTTTTGGGTCGTATACCTTTATACATATGATTATTGTGGGTTTCTAGTAAATTATACCCGAGTGGTTAGACATACATGTCTGATTGTTTATTGGAGGTATTTGTCAATTAAAAAAAAATTATGTTGTGGAATGTGCACATATGTTTGAGTGTTTTATTGGTTGTATCTTATTGATTTAATCTGAGTTGTGATATATGCAGATGTGTTCAGTGTAATAATCGAGGTATTTTATTGATTATATTTGATTTGTGGATGCACTTGTGTCTATTAGGTTTTGTTGGAAGTATTACGTTGATTATACTCTTGGCATAGGTGTATATATGCCATGTGAGGTTGTTTGAGGTGTATTGTCGATTATACCTATGTTGATATATGCACATGGGTTCGATAGGTATTGTTGGAGGTATCACACTGATTTATACCCGTGCTATGAGTGTGTTTGGTGTGTACAAATTGGAGGATTATGTCGATCATACATATGTTGGGTGACAAGTGTGCCAGGTGTATTATTGGTAGCAGCATGATAATTCTGCTTATGTTGAATGCAGGGTGTGGAGTGTCTGCATTATGTCATTTGTTGGATTACCCTGTCAACCCATATTCTTATCAGTGGGTGACTCACTACGATGTTGATAGATTTGACGATGAGTTTAATGTGATTGCTGGATTGTTATATCTTTGGCTGCCCACAGTGATATGTGGTTGAGTGATCTCGTGCAGCCTCTAGTTAGATAGTTAGGTGCCTTGGACACTTATGGATCGTTTGTGGTGGAGCGGAGTTCCCACATATACATATTTCGGATTGCTTGTAGCGGAGCATTGCTCCCATATCTATTGCAGATACATGTTATAGATTATTTGTAGTGGAGTGTTACTCCTACATATTGAGGATTTCTTGTGGTAGAGCGTTGCTCCCACATATATGGTATTTTCTGTGATGGAGCGTTGCTCTCACACTGGAGGATCTATACTTAGAGGATTTATATCGTTGGTGATCATATTTCAGACTTATTGTCAGGGATTTTATGGTTAGAAATGTCTGTGATATGGACATTATGTGTCATGATTTTACCATTAGGGTTTGGGGAGCCTTAGAGGTTTTCAGAGACTTGATGATTTTGGGTATCCCTAGGATATTGGATCAGAATTCGTTATCGTTATTGATGATGTGGTGCTTTATTTCTAATATGAGGTGTATCACGTACACTATCTTTGCATAGTTCTAGAGATGTTTCGATGAAAACGTCTAGATGTGAAGATCAGTAGCGCGTATTTTGATTGTCTTCTGTGAGATGTTTGAGACACACGGTCACCAATAGGAGTATACCGTGGTTTCACAGAAGATCGAGGTTGTTGCCGTTGGGAGTAAACGGAGTCTATAGAAGAGGCTCGCAACTTCCTTTGTTTGGCTCGATATTTCCGGAGATACGTTGAGGGTTTCTCTCGGATAGCTATGTCACTGACACGCCTGACCTGGAAAGACGTGAAGTTCACTTGGACTGAAGATGACAAGACCAGCTTCTAGGAGCTGAAGCGGAGACTAGTGTCGGCTCCGATTTTGGTTTTTACCTTCTGGAGAGGACGGATATGTCCTCTACAATGACACATCTATTCAGGGTTTGAGCGCTGTTCTGATGCAGCACGATATAGTAGTCTACTATGCTTCTCGTCGGTTGAAGGATTATGAGAAGAATTGCCTGTATATGATCTGGAGTAAGTCGCCATTATTTTTGCTATGAAGATTTGGCGACATTATTTATATGACATTACATTTGAGATTCTCATTGACCATAAGAGTCTCGAATATCTGTTTACTTAGAAGGAACTTAATCTCCAACAGAGGAGATGGATGGAGTTCCTGAAGGATTATGATTGTACCATTAGCTATCACTCGGGGAGAGCTAATGTGGTTGCCGATACGCTAGTAGGAAGTCCGGAGGGACTTTAGCTTGCCACCGAGTTGTGGTCACAGACTTGATTTAAGGTTTCTCCGATTTGGGCCTTGAGGGGTAAGGACGGACAGAGCAGGGTACTCTGATTACCATGGTTGCTCAGTCGTTGATCAGGACAAGGATACGAGAGCCATAGGCTGCTGATCAGTATTTGCAGTTTATTTGCAGCCAGATAGCTTCCGGGCAGCAGACCGAGTTCACACGAGACGAGGAGGGTGTTATTCACTTCCGAGGCAGATTATGCGTACTTCAGTCTCATCCGGTTTTACAGGAGCTACTTCAGGAGGCTCATCGCTCTCGATTTGCGATCCATCCAGGCGGGACCCGTATGTATCGAGACTTGAGGCGTTCCTACTGGTGGAACGGCATGAGGAAAGACGTCGCGGATTTCGTAGCTAGATGTCTTGTCTGTCAGCAGGTGAAGGCTGAACACCAAAGACCTGCTGGATTTCTTTAGCGGATTCCTATTTCCGAGTGGAAATGAGAACATATTACTATGGACTTAGTGGTGGGTTTGCCGAGGACACGACGAGGCCATGACGCGATTTGGGTAATCGTTGATCGATTAACCAAATCCACGCACTCGTTAGCGATCTGGAAGACTGATTTCCTGGATCAATTGACAGATCTGTATTGCCGGGAGATTATCAGATTACATGGTGTCCCTTTGACTAGTATTTCGGATAGAGACCCCGGTTCACGTCTCGTGTCTGGCAGAGTCTGCAGCAGGCCTTGCGAACACAGCTCTGTTTCAGTACAACTTTCCATCCGCCGACAGATGGACAGTCAGTGCGGACCATACAGATTCTAGAGGATTTGTTGAGGTCATGTATGTTGGATTTTTAGAGGCAGTTGGGAGGACCATTTGCCATTGGTAGTGTTCGCCTACAACAACGATTTGCATTTGGCTATCCAGATGATACTGTTTGAAGCGTTGTATGGTAGGCCTTGTCGGACACCCACCCTTTGGGATGAGGTTGGGGAGGCCCAGTTGTTGGGACCTCATAGAGCTCAGCATGAGGCAGAGTTGGTCCGTACTATCAGACAGAGGATGTCAGAGGGATAAGACTGCCAGAAGAGTTATGCTGACCGGAGTCGGAGACTCTTAGAGTTCTCTATTTGCGACCATGTATTTCTGCGAGTTTCACCCGCGAAAGGGGTGAAGAGATTTGGCTTCAGAGGTAAGCTAGCTCCACGATACATTGGACCTTTCTAGATCTCGGAAAGGATTGGAGCGGTAGCTTACCGGTTGGCACTACCACCGTCCTTGGCAAGAGTGCACGATGTATTCCACGTATCTATGCTGAGAAGATACGTACCCAAACCGACACATGTGCTAACAGATATTCCAGTTCCAGTTCAGCCTGACATTACTTATGAGGAGGTTCCGGTACGGATTCTTGACCAGAAGGAGCGTCAGTTGCGGAACAAAACTATCCGGCTGGTTAAAGTCGGATGGCAGCATCATTCGGACGAGGAGGCTACTTGGGAGCTCGAGGACACTATCCGAGCTCGATATCCTCATCTTTGCACTGGAGGTATGTGATTTAGTTTACCGTTCAGCATTTATACTTTATATCTGTTGTTGGTACTTGCTGATGGTAGATAACGAAATTTGGGGACCAAATTTTTAATTAGTGGGGGAGAATGTAAAATACCGAAAAATAGGCGAATATTAATAAGGGAATTTTCCAGAATTTTTGGAAATTTTTCGGGAATTTTTCAGAGCTCGTACGGATAAGTTCACGGGGATAAAAACGGGACCGGGAAAAGCCTGTTTATGCTACCCATTTAAGTAAGGAAAAGTTTATTTTCTTTTTCTTTTCCTAATTCTTTTTCTTTTTCTTATTTTTCGTTTTTTTCCCGTGTCCTCACCCAAATCTCGCCGAGTCTTCTTCTTCCCCGCGCCTTCTCCCCCTCACGGCGAATTTGCCCTAACCGCAACCGCAAGGAGGCGGTTTCCTCACTTCCTTGTCGTGCCCTAGTCGTGCGCCGCCGACGCCTCCTTCTCACTGCCGCACCTCCGACAGTCGTTCGTCCCCGCCGTACACCGCGATCTCGACGCCACTGTGCGCCCCTCAACGCCGGCGTCTCCTCGCTGGCACTCAGGCACAGCCGAGCAGAGGTCTTCCTCTACCCGACGCCGACATCTCTCCTTTTCCTCCCGAGTCGAACACCGACGCCTCTGCCTTAGCCATCTCGCGCCGCCACCACAGCCGGTCACCGCGACTCCTCTTGTGGGCTCGTGACACAGCCGACTCCCTGCTGCCGGTGCCCTATTTTGGGTTCACAGTCAGCCGAGCTCTCCTCACAGCAGTGCCGCAGACCTCCATCTCGTGTGCCCTAGGTTTGGATTGTGCCGCCGCTGAGTTTGCTTCTCCGACGCTGTGCCCTAACATTTTCGCCGGCCACAGGTTCGATCCATCACAGATTGTAGGCTCTGTACCCTAGCTTTGATTGGAATTGGGTTGTTTTTGGTTGATTTTGGATTTTTTTTTTATTTTTCTTGATTTGTGGTCAGTGAAGTAATCAGCAAGGAGTTTGGGTTTGTGGATGATTTTAGGTTTCGGCAGCTATCCCATTTAGCAGCCTACTTAATTGTCAACAGCAACACACTGCGACCGGGAATCAAGAAACTACAGGCTGTGAATTGAGGTAAGGTTTAGGGTTTTGATCTTGTGGTAGATTATTGCTAGTGTGTTAGTAATAATTATTGATTTAGGTTTAGAAGTTGTATAACGGTGTAGTTGGGGTTAATGAAACTAACCCTAACTGGTCAGTGGATTAGAAATTAGTTTAGCTATTTGTTTATAATTAAATTAGCTAAACTGTGATTTAACATAGGACTTTGACGCGAGACGAGTATCTCGGAGTCAGATTGGACCTTTCTATTTCGGAGGCGGGTACTTTTGACTTATTGTCTTTGATATGCTTAGTAATGAAAATAATATGTTGCATTAATTGTGTTTCCTATTTGTTTCGGTTAATCACTGCCCAATACATGTTACCTGGTTGATTGATTGTTTGATTGCATCTCGTATTGATCTTGTACCCGATCTATCATGCTTATGGGTAGTGATATAACCATGCTTCACATGTTCAGGACCTAGGTTTGATACCTTATTGATCAGTATATCTTGATATGATCTATTCATTATGGTGCCTTTATTATATGTCCAGAGGTTGGTTTAGTATATTACCATGTTTAGTGACATGCACCATTTGCATGATCGCATGCTGTGCGATAGATTGCTCCATTATTGTCGAGCACATTGCCAGTTTCATCACTGTTCGGTGCTCCGTTGTGACGCTTATGGGTAGCGAGATACCGCGTGGTAGCACGTCAGTTTGACTCTTCCGGTGCTCCGTTGATCCGCTCAGGGGTAGTGTGACGCAGCGTGTAGCACGTTAGAGATTCCTTCCCGTCATAGCATACCGGGAGATGAGAGCATTGCGCTCCCCCATTTATGATTTGGGGTAGGAGTACGTATGTACTCCGACAGCATCCCGTCCACTCGATCACTCATCAGGAGTAGTGTTGCTGAGTGCACGGTTGTCACAGCCCTACCCACTTGGTCCCACTTTTGTTGTGAGTTGGCTGACTGGCGTCAGGGGTGACCATGACATTAGCATCATATGCATGATGCATTATTTGTATGTGATTGTGTTTGTTGCATTTATATGCTGCATATTGTTTGGATACCTATGTTTGACATGCATACAGGTCTTCTATACCTTTCGGACTGTTTGTCCTTATACCGGGTCCTGGTTAGTACAGATTCTCTCCTGTCTTCTTCTGTTGCATTTACCTTTATTTTTTATCAGGAGACTGTACGCATGATTAGTGCTAGGTGTTATTTCTTTACTTTGCATATCAATTGTACCTGCTGAGTGTTGGACTCACCCCGCCTCCATTGTTGTTATATTTCAGGATGATGCTGTCAGGAGAGAGTTCTAGTTACTGGTCCCCTGAAGACCCGAAGACTTACGGATCTACTGGTTTTGTTTGTTTTCTTTTTGACTATGTTATAGTCTTGGTTTGTTTGGATACTTGGACTTTGTATGGATTTTGAGATGTTGATGGATTTTTGGTATGATTTGGATTTTATTCTACTACATGCCTGCCTGGACGGCAGAAGAGGTGAGTTCGTCGGATTTGAGCTTTACGAGTGTAGTGGAGTAGGGTGGATTTCGAGTCAGGGTATCATCTTTCTGTTTACTTATATAAACTGCGTGGTGATGATTTATTTTGTTGTTATTATTCCAGCCGCATGTGGCTGAGGTATTTAGTGCTTGTAGAAAGTTTCAGATTGTCCGCCGTACAGGGGAGATGTTGCCGAAATTTCTTCGGACAGGGACTCCTCCGGGGCGTGACATCTCGTCCCTCGAAAGCGTTGCACATGTCCTTCTCACTCCACCGATGTATTCTTCTGTAGCTTCTCATCCTTTGAATGCACTGAGCTTATTGAATCACTTCCCATGTCATCCTTTTCATCCGATACGTCTTCCGCTGGACTTCTTATGTTTCTAAGTCTCCTTACCAACTTAGACACAAGGCATAAAAAACACAGAACCTAACTTAACTCAATTGATCACATCAAAATTCACCCGAGGTACATATAATCTCTTCCTTTTTGATGTGCATCAAACAAGTTAATTTAGGATAATAACAAATAATAAAATATTATTACAATTAAGTACAAGTAAAATATTACAATTTAAGTATAAGTAAAATATTACAATGAACTCCTTAATCCACTAAATTTCTCTCTTCGACTATATAAAAAATAGGGATGAATAAAAAAATCTCAAAATTTTACTAGGGGTTATTAAAATAGTGATAGGAAAAAATTCAATAAATTACTTTTCAAATATTCGAATTTCTGAAATTTAAAAATTAGATTTGTCAAAAATAAAATAAAAAAATAACTTTCCTCTAAAGTAGCTCTTCCTTCATTGATGTGTTCAATGCTCATTTCGGATGAACTTGTTTCATTGTTAACTTCTTAGTGACTTGTCATTAGTGCAAGTTTGGCATATGCTTCAATCTCTAATTCGGATGACGACGATTCGTCCTACTTTGCCTTAAGGTTCTTGTGCTTTGTTCGTGTTGACCTTTTATTCTTATCTTTCTCTTTCAGTTTTGAACAGTTATCTTTTACATGTCTGATACGGTATGTTGTAAGTGAACCTAAAGATGATATGTCAGTCGAAGTTAAGATTAGGTGATGGTCAAAGTCAAGGTGATGTGGTAATTCGAGTCTGAATATATGCATCTGAACGAGTTATTCTCACCAAGACTCAACTCCTCACTCAGCGTTATAGCTCTCAGCATAAAGTTGACTGGCCAAGTAGCCGATCGGGCTTAAGGGACTTAGTTCCCCATTATTTGGGTACAAGTCTCTCTATATACGGTCAACCGACCCCAAGGACCGCTTGGATTGGAAGGACTTATCGCCCCACTAGATGCCAAGATCTACAAGACAAACTCGAACAACCTTAACGTTGGTCGAGCATACGGGGTTTAGCTCCCCATCCTTTATAAGTATCCTCTCAACACACATCAAAGGCAATCTCCTAGCATACAACTGGCTAGGATGAGATCCATTTGGACTTCCAGATCCCAACATAACAGTTCAGGGGAAAATCTTATTACATATAGTCACTCGGTTTAAAGTGTCGATCGGACCTAGAGCTTAGCTCCCCACTTCCAAGCAAAAGCACTCTCAATATATAGCCGGTCAGATTCGGTGTCGTTCAGACTTAGAGGGCAGCTCATTTCTTACTACTACAATACATCTCACATATAGCCTAGTTAACGTAATAGCTGGTCAGATTGGAGGGGCTTAGTTCCTTATTTTTATTACCAGTCTCCCATCATACGATTGATCAGTCGTAGCATTGACTGGACCTACGAAACTTAGTTCCTTATTACTTATCAGATCTTTAGCATTAGAGTCAACAAGCATATAGTCGATCGACCCTCGACCCTATGGCCAGTCGGATTTATGGGATTCAACCCCCCATTTAAAGGTACAAAACTCCTATCACATGAGGTCGGTCAGGTTTACAAGGCTATGTTCTCGTTTCATATATGTATGATCAAGACAAATGCATAAGGTAATTCTCATTATAAACTCGGTCAAATATAGATCCGGTCAGGTTGCCTTTGCCAGCTAAAGATCCAGCCAGACTATCTCCTAAAGACAACACTGTCAAGAAATCTCCAAGCAAAAGCACTCTCAATATATAGCCGGTCGGATTCGGTGTCGTTCAGACTTAGAGGGCAGCTCATTTCTTACTACTACAATACAACTCACATATAGCCTAGTTAACGTAATAGCTGGTCAGATTGGAGGGGCTTAGTTCCTTATTTTTATTACCAGTCTCCCATCATACGATTGATCGGTCGTAGCACTGACTGGACCTACGAAACTTAGTTCCTCATTACTTATCAGATCTTTAGCATTAGAGTCAACAAGCATATAGTCGATCGACCCTCGACCCTATGGCCAGTCGGATTTATGGGATTCAACCCCCCATTTAAAGGTACAAAACTCCTATCACATGAGGTCGGTCAGGTTTACAAGGCTATGTTCTCGTTTCATATATGTATGATCAAGGCAAATGCATAAGGTAATTCTCATTATAAACTCGGTCAAATATAGATCCGGTCAAGTTGCCTCTGTCAGCTAAAGATCCAGCCAGACTATCTCCTAAAGACAACATTGTCAAGAAATCATAACAAGCTGTCAAAATAACAGTTATTCATATGAGAATATTCTGTTATCTAACACATATATACAATAGAACCTTCTTATGAGAGTGACTACTCAATTTCTATCATTATTATGGAGGTTACAAAAGGTTGTTCATGCATATGTAATGGAAGATTTCTCGGAGGAAGATTGTACACCTTCCATTACCCGACATCTTCTGACACTAAATATTCCTTGTCGCCTTATTATTAGGAGGTTATGAGAAGCAGTATCAAATTGGGAGGGGGGGGGGGGGGTTCTCTACGTGGCCAGGTACACAAAAAATGTCCTCGCGCTCACATTTTGACATACACGCTTAGTATTCATCTTCTCCACTTTTCACTCGATCATCATACTAACCTTAGCGCTGGAGGATTTGTGCCAGGGACCCCTTCCCTAGTTATTTCTCTAACGTTCCCTTTGCCCTTTCTTTGATGTGTGTAGAGAAAATAAAGGAGCATTTATTGTCCAGTTGGGGGTCTTCTCCCAGTCAACAGCAGAGCTACCTGCCCTATGTGTTATCTCCACTGCTTTTAGATAAGATTAAATTTGGCACCGTCTGTGGAAACTTTGCCCGAATCTTAAACAAGGAGATGAAAAAAGCTGAATGACTCACAACTGTCACTCTAGAAATGAGCACAACAACAACAAGTGACGTTAGAGAGTCCCTTGCCAAACGACCATGTTCTATTTGTGACAGGGCCACATACCGAACAAAGGACATGGGGGAAAGGGCTAACCTAGTTTCAACCAGCCCCTCCTCCCCCAACTGGCTTCATGCAAGCACCTGTGTGACTAATTAACCTGCTACTTGTGCCACCATCACTGATTGTCTTTCTTCGGGCATTATTCCGCATGCCTCTAGAGGAGATGGATCGAGAAGAAATACACCAAATATCATTGTCTGGAGATGCACCTGTGCGAGATCTGCGCTAGGGGAAAACCCCAATGGTCAACGGGTCCTCCAAATGGATAAGTATATTGTTCTCTCACAAAATCATAGAGGATAAGCTATCGAACCACTTCTGTGTTGGGTTTTTCGGGCCGCGAAAACCGCGTTTTCGCGTCGCGGAAACCCCGAAAGCCCCAAAGCCAACGGATTCGTGTAAGATTTTTTTTTCTAAAACTACGAATACGAGTTTCACACTCCAGATCTACAGTAGATAAGAGTTATACCTTGAAGCGTGCCCTCGCAAATCCCGCTCGTCCAACGGTACGCTGGATCTCAAAGTTGTCAACGTAGACAACTCTCTAGTGATATCCATACGAACAAGAAGTGTTCTCTAACACTCAAGGATGGAGAAGAGAGCACCACAAGTGTGCTAGCACTTCTTGGGCTCTCGGGTAGGATTTGAAAGGAAGAAAAAGAGAGGATGCAAAAGAAATCTCATACACTCAAGAAGTAGTATCCTCCTTTGTGACCTTCACCCTTCCTTATTCTTTTGGACTCACTCAACCACCTTCTCCTTTGATGAAAGCTCACGGCAACCACAGCAAGGAGGAAGAAAGGCCAAGGAAGAAGATGATAGAATGAATTCACACATCAATACACAAAAACAAAAACTTCCACACTACATTAGTGTGGCCGGCCACACCATGTAACCTCCTTCATTAATGTGGCCGGCCACATTAAATGGCATGAGATGTGTAACCTCCATTAGGTGGCATACCTCATGAGGTGGAGATGATGTGGCAATGTTAGTCATGCCATGTAGGATGAGTCAACCTTCATGATGTGGCAATGCATCAAGTCAAACTTGATGTTTTAACTTCCATTTGGTCAAGTCAAAATTGACCAATTTTCTTCCTTGTTGAGTTAAATCCAACCTTTGATTCAAGTCAATTTTAATTTAATGAATCTCAATTCATTAATATAAATTGACTCAATGAATCAAATTTAAATTAGACTCATTCAACAATTGAATCTAATTGAGTCTAACTCAATAAGTCTAATTTGAATCCAATCTTTGGTGCATCATATGAACCTAATCCAATTGGTTCATCATATGAACTCAATCTCCATCCACTTGTTCTTTGTGTGTGACCCAATAGGTTCTTGTAACGTTGGCAATGTTTCTAAACTCCTTTAGAAACATAAGCAATGAGCGGCATCTAGCAATATATCATTGCTACCCAAGTTACAAGAATGTTGAGATCCAACATCACCTTGTGACTACTACTTGTGACTCCTCATAATATATGACAAGTGTCCTTCTATCCTAGACATCTAGATTGATCAATGTGAGGCATAGACCGTGTCATCCTCTAATCAATCTAAATCTTGAACTCCAAGTAGACTCACTGGATCAAATGAGTTCAACATCTCATGTTGACTCATTTGGGCATGACCATGCACTTCGTGGTCTAACTCTATCAAGAATACCGATGTCGCTCCCGTCATATGGGAGGGATAGATCCCATCTACATCACTCACATCCCTCCACATAATTTGTTACATACCCAGTAATCGCCTTTATAGGCCACCCAGTTACAGGTGACGTTTGACGAAATTAAAGTACATAACTCCTTATGTAGGGAACCATGGTGACTTCAGGTCTAAGGACCAATAGTCATACTAATAGTCACATGAGAAAGTATATGACACTCATATAACGATCCATGATACTTTCTCATGGCGGGTCATTCAGTATACATTCTCCAATGCATACTCATATGTCAACTTGATATCTCCATATCCATGACTTGTGAGATCAAGTCATCGAGTTGACCTACATACTAGTCTCATTGTATTAACATTGTCCTTGAATGTTAATACTCGACTAGGAATGATTAAGAGTAGTGTTCCCTATATCATCTCACTATCGATTCAACCAATCGATTGATATAGGTAAGAACTTCTACTCAAGGACGTTATTATACTTAGTTTATTTGGCACCAATACAAGTAAGTATAATAACCAAAAACCAAATGCCTTTATTTATATAGAATATAATACAATAAGTCCAAAATACAATCATCAAATGATTGGCTCTAGAGCTCTAGCTAACATTCTGACCGTGATGATAGGGCAATGTGGAGGGGCAATTGATCCGGAAGTCCACCTCTTAAAGTTTAAAAATATAGTCATCCTTCACCAATATACAGATGACATAAAGTGCCAAGTGTTTTAGGCTCAGCACAGAGATGGTTCATTCGGCTCTCGGTCGAATTCATATGCTGCTTCAAGGATTTCCACAAGTCTTTCCTTCATCACTTTACTAGCAGCCTCCAGTACCACAAAACTATGTTTAGCTTATTCTCACTCAAACAGTGGCCCAAAGAGACACTGAGGGCCTACATCAAAAAATTCAATCAGGTTATAAGAAAGCATCCTCTCACACCAATGTCCCAAACTCTCAAGTCATCTAACCAGATTATAAGAAAGCGTGCTCTTGTGCCTTTGTCCCAAACTCCCAAACTATTTGGCCGGATTATAAGTAAGCATACTTCTTGTGTCTATATTCCAGACTCTCGAGCCATTTGATCAGGCTATAAGCGAGCATGCTCTCGTGCCTATATTTCAAACTCCTGAGATGTCCGATCGGATTATAAGTGAGCATGCTCTCGCGCCTTTATCCTAGACTCCCGAGTCATTCAGTCGAGTTATAAAATGAGCATATTCTCATGCCTATATTCCAGACTCCCGAGCCGTCCGGTCGCATTATAAGCGAATATGCTCTCACGCCTATATTCTAGACTCTTAAGCCATCCGGCTAGGATATAAGCGAGCATGCTCTCATGCCTATATTCTGGACTCCTGAGTCGTTCAGCCGGGTTATAAATGAGCATGCTCTCATGCCAATGTCCTACACTCCTGAATCGTTCTACAAGATTTGCGAGCTTACTATCGCGCCTATATCCTAAAGTTTTGAATCATTTGACCGAGTTATAAGCAAGCATGCTCGCAGGCCTATATTCCAAACTCCCGAGCCGTTCGATTGGGTTATAAGCGAGTGTGCTCTTGCACCTTTATTCTAGATTCCTAAGTCGTTTGGCTGGGTTATAAGCGAGCATGCTCTCACGCATATATTCCAGACTCTTGAGACATTCAGTCAAGTTATAAGCGAGCTTGCTCTCGCGCCTATATCCCAGACTCTTGAGTCATTTGGCTGAGTTATAAGCGAGCATGCTCTCGCGCCTATATTCAGGGGCGGATCTACCGGGGGGGGGGGGGGCGACGTCGGTGGTCGCCCCCCCTTGCCGGTGGACAGGCAAAAAAAAAATCGGGGTTGTAAACTCTTCACAATCACAGGCAATCGTAGGACTTGTAGCGGCTGGAGAAAAAACACGGCGGAGAAAACGAAGCGTCGAAGTCTCGAAGACCAAGTTCATTTTTTTTTTAATTTTGAGCCACGTAATCACGTTTCCATTATTCCATATATAAATTAGATTTATTTTTTTATTTGTATTGCTCTCTCTCCTCTGTTTTTGCTTTCTGCCGCTCACAAAAATCTTGCCCTTTGTTTTGCCCTTTGTTTCCATTATTCCATATATAAATTAGATTTATTTTTTATATTTTAATCGTGCCCTTTGTTTTGCTCTCTGCCGAGTCTGCCGACCAAAGCGGCAAAGCCCTGCGCCCCTGCCCAAAGGTTTTTTTTTGTCTGTCTGTCGAGTGCCGACCAAAGCGGCAAAGCCCTGCACCCCCGCCCAAAGGTTTTTTTACTCTCTGTCGAGTGAAGCGGCGCCGCCGTAGCTTCAGCCTTCAGGTAAGTGGGTTTTATTTTATTTTATTTATATATATTTTTTTTGACTGTTTCTTAATAGATGATCATGATACAACGTTTTCAGTAAGATATTTTTAATGGATGAATGACAGTTTGGTAGTCTATATCGAGAAAGATATTTTTAATACTGTGGGCAATGAGTTAATTTTACAACGTTTTCAGAACATGAAGTCTCGAAGAATGCAATTGTCACGTATTCATTAGTAGACTACTTTAATATTTTCATATTATTATACGAATTTTTTCATAATATTGTACTTTTTTCTTCTGTATATCATGTTATTTAAAAAATATATTTTTAATTACATAAAATTTATTAAATGTTTAAAAAAAAATTCGCCGCGTTCAGATTGCGACCGCCCCTTCATGATTAAATTCCTGGATCTGCCACTGCCTATATTCCAGACTCTTGAGTCGTTCAACCAGGTTATAAGCGAGCTTGCTCTCACACCTATATTTCAAACTCTCGAGTCATTTGTCCGGGTTATAAGAGAGCGTGCTTTCGCCCCCTTTTTTCAAGACTCCCGAGTCATATATCCCAGACTTCCGAGCTATTTGGCCGAGTTATAAATGAACATGATCTCGCGCCTATATTCTAGACACCTGAGCCTTCTGATCAGGTTATAAGTGAGCATGCTCTCACACTTTTATCTTAGACTCCAAAGATTTTTAGCCCAGGTATAAGCAAGCATACTCTCACACCTATATTCCAGACTCCTGAGTCATTCAGTCGGGATATAAGCAAGCATGCTCTCGCGCCTATATTCCAGACTCCTGTGCCCGAGCGGATCAATCGCCAATTTTCGGAGGCTATTCTACAAGACCCTCTGCCCAAGCACTACGTGCCTCCGACGATCGGCGAGTACAATGGGACAACCGACCCGGATGATCATCTGGGTAAGTTCGATAACACAGCCACTCTCCATCAATACACAGATGGAGTAAAGTGTCGAGTTTTTCTTACCACTCTTTCGGGATCGGCTCAACGGTGGTTCCGGAGGCTGCCGGACGGATCCATCACAAGCTTCAAGGACTTCCGAACGGCCTTCCTCCATCATTTCGCAAGCAGTCGGCGCTATCAAAAAACGAGCGTGAGCCTGTTCGCCATCAAGCAAGAAGCCCGTGAATCGCTTCGAGCTTACATCCAGCGGTTCAACCAAGTGGCGATGGACATTCCAACGGCCACCTCGGAAACCATGATGAATGCCTTCACACAAGGCCTAGTGGATGGGGATTTCTTCCGATCGCTCATCCGAAAGCCGCCCCGAGACTATGATCACATGCTACACCGGGCGAATGAATACATCAACGTGGAAGAGGCACAAGCGGCTAGGAAAAAAGAAACTCCAACCGAGAGGGCTCCTCCGGCCGAGCGGAAACCACACGCCACACATCAGCTGCCCAGAGGACCAAGGGCCGAAGCAATCCGATCCCCCCATGCCAGGCCCCACGTGCAAGAGGTAGCCGCCGCCCGGCCCAAGCCAAAGAAGAGATGGACCCCGATGTTCTGCTCCTTCCACTAGACGGATACACACAACACAAGGGATTGTCGAAGTCTTCCCTTCGTGGCTCGTCCTGTGCCCCGGAATGCTGGACGACGGTCTCCCTCAGTCGACAGGCAACAGAGAACTCATGAAGCCAATCGGACGCGAGCTGGTAGGCCACAGCAACAGACTCCCGATCGGCATCGTTCTCCAAGGAAGGAGAATCGCCGAGCGTCCAGAGAACGGTCCCGACCGTCCGCTCGGGAAGAGGAAAATAGAAGCAATACTTCCCGAGGCGAGGTCAACGTTATTGCTGGTGGGCCGACCGGAGGAGACTCCAATCGAGCTAGAAAGGCGAGCGTCCGGCAGCTCCAGATTCATGCGGTCGGTTGTAGCCGAGAACGAGCGGAAGGACCCGAAATTAGTTTCGGGCCCGGGGACTTGGAAGGAGTTGAAGTACCCCACGACGATGCTCTGCTCATCAAAGCGGTAATAGCCAATTATACTATTCACCGCGTATTTGTTGACACAGGGAGTTCAGTCAACATCATATTCAAGAAGGCGTTCGATCAGCTGCAAATTGATCGAGCCGAGCTGTTGCCCATGACAACTCCGCTGTACGGGTTTACGGGTAACGAAGTTCAGCCGGTCGGACAGATCCGGCTGGCTACCTCATTGGACAAGGACAACAAACTTCGTGGTGGTCGACTCTCCTCGTCCTACAACGTCATTTTGGGACGACCGGCTCTCAGCGAATTTTGAGCCGTCGTCTCAACCTTCCACCAGAAGATCAAGTTCCCCGTGGAGGACAGAGTGGGAGAAGTACGAGGAGATCAACTAGCAGCTCGGCGATGCTACATCGAGATGGTCCGAGCAGAGGCCAATTCCGCTCGGAAGGCGCCCCGGATCGAGGTAAACGCCATCACCGAAAAGCCACCCTCTTTAATTTATAAAGAAAAAGAGGAAGTGCAGATTCACCCAACCCGATCGGAGGCCACAACCTTTATAGCGTCCGATCTGGAGGAGAAGCAGAAAGAAGAACTGATCCAATGCCTCCGAAGAAATCATGATGTCTTCATCTGGTCGACACATGAGCTGCCCGGAATTTTGCCGAGCATAGCGCAGCACAAGCTACATGTCCGACCGGACGCACGACCAGTAAAGCAAAGAAAAAGGGACTTCAGCGCCGAGCAGAATTCCATCATCCGAGCGGAGGCGGAAAAACTTCTGGAGGCCGGCCATATACGCGAGGTGCAGTTCCCGAGCTGGTTGGCTAACGTAGTATTAATCTCCAAGCCAGACAACAAGTGGAGAGTGTACATAGATTTTCGGGATCTCAACAAAGCTTGTCCGAAAGATTTTTATCCTCTGCCCCGGATAGATCAGCTGGTGGACTCTACGGCCAGCTGCGAATTAATCTGTATGCTCGACGCCTACCAGGGCTATCACCAAGTGCCGCTCGCCCGTGAAGATCAAGAAAAAGTCAGCTTCGTGACGGCCGACGACACTTATTGCTATAATGTGATGCCGTTCGAATTGAAGAATGCGGGGGCCACATATCAGCGCTTGATGAATAAAGTATTCAGAGAACAGATCGGGCGGAATCTAGAAGTTTATGTGGACGACATTCTCATTAAGTCCGTCCGAGCGGCCGATCTCTTCAAAGACATGGAGGAAACCTTCCGAACGCTGCGCAAATATGGAGTCAAGCTAAATCCCCAGAAGTGCCTGTTCGGAGCAAAAGGAGGGCGCTTTCTGGGGTACATAGTGACCGAGCGGGGAATCGAAGCAAATCCCAGCAAGGTGAAAGCTCTACAAGATATGCCGCCTCCAAGAAATACAAGGGAAGTGCAGCGTTTGACCGGTCGGATAACCGCTCTGTCCAGGTTCATCTCCAAAACCGCCGACCGGAGCCTTCCTTTTTTCAAGATCTTACGCAAAGCTACAAAATTTCACTGGGACGAAGAATGCGACCGGGCGTTCGAAGATTTGAAGGCATATTTGAACTCTCTCCCGGTATTAGCCAAGCCGACTGCGGGTGAGCCACTTCATATGTACTTGTCTTCAACCGAGCATGCAATCGGCTCAGCTTTAGTGAGGTCGAGCGGAGAAGAGCCTGTGTATTTCCTTAGTCACATTTTAAAAGATGCTGAATCTCGCTACACTGGGCTCGAGAAGCTGGCTTTTGCTCTGGTCCTTGCCGCTCGGCGCCTTCGTCCATATTTCCTGGCACATACGATCATTATCAAAACCAATAGCCCGCTCGGACGTGTCCTACTAAATCCAGAGGCATCCGGATGGCTCATCAAATGGACGACGGAGTTAAGTGAATTTGATATCCAATACCAGCTCCGCTCGGCGATCAAAGCGCAATCCTTGGCCGATTTTGTGACTGAGGTGCAAAGGCCAGAGCCGGAAGCTATGTGGAGAATATATGTGGATGGGTCGTCCACTCGGCTCGGAAGCGGGATTGGAATATTGTTACTCTCCCCTCAAGAAGAGAAGATGCACTTATCCGTCCGGCTGGATTATAAAGCTACCAACAATGAAGTAGAGTATGAGGCCCTCATAGCCGGCTTGCAGGCAGCTCAGCATGTGGGAGCCGGTCGGGTAACGCTTCACTCAGATTCGCAGTTGGCCGCTCAGCAGCTCTCTGGTACCTTCGAAATCAATAGTGCTCGGCTCAAGCTCTACGCTGAAGCCTTCGAGAAGCTCAAAGCTGACTTTAGAGAAGTTATTGTCCAGAAGATACCTAGAGCAGAAAATCAAGCAGCCGATGAGTTAGCCAAACTCGCGAGCTCAATAACGCCGGTCGCCATTTAGCAATCAATTGAAAAAGTACTGTTGGTGGCGCACGTCGACCGGATGGAAGGCCTCACATTTCCAAGCGACTGGCGGACACCCATCATAGAGTTCCTCCGCTCGGGAGCCACACCGTCCGACCGGAACGAAGCCCAGCTGTTAAGAAGGAGGGCCGGTCGGTTCACACTCATCGGCGATCAGCTTTATAAGAAGGCTTTCTCTCGCCCGCTGTTGAAATGCGTGAGCTCGGAAGACTCGGCTTACATCCTCCAAGAGGTACATCAAGGATCGTGCGGAGGACATCCGGGCGGACGATCACTAGCTAAGAAGATCCTGCTAGCCGGATACTTTTGGCCGACCTTACAAGCAGACGCCGCTCGGACAGTATCTACGTGCCTTTCGTGCCAGAAGTACCATAACTTCTCCCACCGACCGGCCGAGGAAATGAAGGCATCAACCGTTTCATGTCCGTTCGATCAATGGGGAATGGATATTGTCGGTCCATTTCCGATGGCGACCGGGCAGAGGAAATTTTTGCTAGTGGCGGTCGATTATTTTTCCAAGTGGGTGGAGGCCGAGCCGCTGGCAAAGATCACCGAACAGATGGTCAAAAAATTCATCTGGCAACACATCATCTGTCGGTTCGGCATCCCTCGCCGATTGGTTTCCGACAATGGGCGGCAATTCACAGGGAAGGTGCTAGAGGATTGGTGCAAAAGCTACGGCATCGAGCAACACTTCACGTCCGTGGCTTATCCCCAAAGCAATGGTCAAGCCGAAGTAGCCAATCGGAAAATTCTTCGTATTCTGCGCGCTCGGCTCGACCATTTGGGAGGAAATTGGTTGGATGAAGTGCCGGGTGTCTTATGGGCCATCCGAACGACTCCGAAGGAAGGGATGGGTGTCACACCGTTCCATTTGGTGTATGGCGGCGAGGCGGTTATTCCGGTTGAAGTCGGCGTCGAGTCCGTCCGAATCCAGAGCTATGATGATGACAACGCCGAACGGAGGAACATGGAGCTGGATTTGGTCGACGAGGAGCGAGCCAAGGCGTCCGTTCGGCTGATGGAGTACCGGCAACGGATGAAGCAAAATTACAACGACCGTGTAATCCCCAGATCATTCCAGGTCGGCGATCTTGTCTGGAAGAAAGTCAAGCCGGTCGGCGACGTCGGCAAACTGGAGGCACCGTGGGCAGGCCCCTTCAAGGTTATTGAAAAGCTTCGCTCGGGAGCCTATTATTTGGAGGATGAAGACGGGCGGCAGCTGGATCGACCGTAGAGTGCGAATCATCTCCAGCCTTATCGAGCGGGGTGAAAGGTGCACGAATGTAAATCATTTTTGTATATGTTAGTCGCCCATGTCCCTGTAATGCAGGAAGCAAAATTAATTCGAAGGATGGCCAAGGGTTTCGTCGATCGGCAGTGTCGAAGTTAGCCATAAAGACCGTCGAGCTCCGACGTTAAATATCGAGAGACGAGTCGGTGTCTATAAACGTCCGAGCGGAATACCGTCGAGCTCCGACGTTAAATATCGAGAGACGAGCCGGCGTCTATAAACGTCCGAGCGGAATACCGTCGAGCTCCGACGTTAAATATCGAGAGACGAGCCGGCGTCTATAAACATCCGAGCGGAATACCGTCGAGCTCCGACGTTAAATATCGAGAGACGAGCCGGTGTCTATAAACGTCCGAGCGGAATACCGTCGAGCTCCGACGTTAAATATCGAGAGACGAGCCGGCGTCTATAAACGTCCGAGCGGAAGACCGTCGAGCTCCGACGTTAAATATCGAGAGACGAGCCGGCGTCTATAAACGTCCGAGCGGAATACCGTCGAGCTCTGACGTTAAATATCGAGAGACGAGCCGGCGTCTATAAACGTCCGAGCGAAAGACCGTCGAGCTCCGACGTTAAATATCGAGAGACGAGCCGGCGTCTATAAACGTCCGAGCGGAAGACCGTCGAGCTCCGACGTTAAATATCGAGAGACGAGCCGGCGTCTATAAACGTCCGAGCGGAAGACTGTCGAGCTCCGACGTTAAATATCGAGAGACGAGCCGGCGTCTATAAATATTCCGAGTGGAAAAAAAAAACTGCAAGTGTCCGAGAAGTGTTGGTTGCTACTCGGAAAACCTATAGGTTCCACTGTACAAAAATTTTGTACAAAGGTCTGAACCTTTTCCTAGCTACCATGTGTTCTTTTAAATTAAATTTTGGATCGCCTGCGGAACTTAACACGTTTGATCCAAAACTTAATCTATTTGTTCTTTTAGGTTTTGACTTGGATCTCCTGCGGAACTTTACACGTTCGACCCAAGTCTCCTTAAGTTATTAATTCCATTAAATATTAATTTCCATAATTGGTTCCCAGTACTGACGTGGCGAGGCACATGGCCTTCTTGGATATGGGAGCAACCACCACCGACTAGACAAAACCTTTTATAGAAAGCTAATATTTAATTTCCTAAAATAACTTTAGGTTAACCAAAGAGAACAATCAAATCACAAGGAAAAGAAAAACAAAAGAACACAGCATCGAAAAAACATATTCGAAATTCTAGAACGTAAGCCTCTTGTATTTGGTATTATTTCCATAAATAACTAGCATGATGCGGAAAGAAAAATTACTAGTTATACCTTGTAGAAAAACCTCTTGATCTTCTACCGTATTCCTCTTCTAACCTCGGATGTTGTGTGGGCAACGATCTACCGAGATGAGAAACCACCAACCACCTTCTTCTCCTCCAAGCAAGGTTCGGCCACAAAGGAAAAACTTCACCAAGGAGAAAACCAAAATACTAACCAAGCTCCAAGAGATGCTAGCTTTCTCTCCTTCTTCTTCTTCTTCTCCAAGTAGTATCCGGCCACCACAAGAGCTCCAAGGAAGAGAGGTTCGGCCACCACAAGAGGAAGAGAGGAAGAGGATGGCCGACCACACCAAGGAACAAAAGAGGGAGAGAAATAATAGATGTTGTATCTCATGAAGGCACCCTCACCCCTTCTTTTATATTCCTTGGCCTAGGCAAATTAGGAAATTTAATTACAATAAAATTTCCTTAATTTCCTTGACTTGATTTAATTGAGAAAAATAAAATAAAATTTCCCCAATTAAAATCAAGTGGCCGGCCATATCAATGAAAACAAAATTGGACAAGTTTTAATCAACAATTAAAACTTCCTAATTTGTTTCCGGAAATTTTAAAAAATAAAATTTCTCTTCAAATCTCTTCATGGTTGATAAAAAGGAAATTTCTATAATTTTAATTTTACAACATGTGAATAATTTTTAAAGAGAAAATAAAATATCTCACCAATCTACAAATAAGGAAAGAGATCTAATCTCTTTCTTTAATCTTTTGTAGATCTTTTACAAGAGAGATATTTTAATTTTAATTCTCTTTAATAAATTATATCTTCCACATAATAAAAATTAAAATTAAATTTCTTTTTTAATTTAATTTGGCCGGCCCCCACTAGCTTGGGTTCAAGCTAGGGCCGGCCACCCAATCTTATACCTAGGCCGGCCCTAGCTTGTTCCCAAGCTAGCTTGGCCGGCCCCTATTGGGTGGGTATAGAAGGTGGGTATAGGTGGATATAGAACTCTATAAATAAGAGGCTACGATAGGGACCGAGAGGAGGAATTGGTTTTGGTCTCCCGATAAAATTAAGCATCCCGTGTTCGCCCCGAACACACAACTTAAT
Organism: Zingiber officinale; assembly: GCF_018446385.1. Taxonomy (NCBI): domain Eukaryota; kingdom Viridiplantae; phylum Streptophyta; class Magnoliopsida; order Zingiberales; family Zingiberaceae; genus Zingiber; species Zingiber officinale. The sequence continues at coordinate 154,125,306 of NC_055992.1, read as the reverse complement.
TTTATCAATGATAATTCATTCCACTAGAGAACTATCATTGAACTACCGCACCAATCCCAAATTACATTTTTGGGCTCCTTCTTATTATGAGTGTGTTAGTCTCCCTGTGTTTAAGATATCGAATGTCCACTAATTAAGTGAGTTACTGACAACTCATTTAATTAATATCTAAGTCCAAGAGTAGTACCACTCAACCTTATTGTCATGTCGGACTAAGTCCACCTGCAGGGTTTAACATGACAATCCTTATGAGCTCCTCTTGGAGACATTATCAACCTAGTATCTCTAGGACACAGTTTCCTTCTATAATCAACAACACACACTATAAGTGATACCATTTCCCAACTTATCGAGCTTATTGATTCATCGAACTAAACCTCACCCATTGATAAATTAAAGAAATAAATATCAAATATATGTGCTTGTTATTATATCAGGATTAAGAGCACACACTTCCATAATAACCGAGGTCTTTGTTTCTTTATAAAGTCAGTATAAAAGAAACGACCTCAAATGGTCCTACTCAATACACACTAAGTGTACTAGTGTAATTATACAGTCAAGATAAACTGATACCTAATTACACTACGACCTTCTAATGGTTTGTTCCTTTCCATTTTGGTCGTGAGCTACTGTTTATAATTTATAAGGTACTGATAATATCATCTTCTGTATGTGACACCACATACTATATTATCTTCAATATAAATTAATTGAACAACTACAACTAAATGTAGAAAATTTGACCAAATGTGATTCTTTATTCATAATGAATGTTTACAAAGCTTAGGCTTTCAGATACACTCCAACAATCTCTCACTTATACTAATGACTAAGCCGCCATATCTTCTACCATACATCCGATTCTCATTCCTCCACATGCCGATCGAAAGCTTTTAAGGGCCTTAGTAAAAGGATCTCGCGGGTTATCTCATGATGCAATCTTGGCGATGACAACTTCTCCTCGCTTCACGATATCTCGTATCGGGTGTTGCGCCCTATATGTTTACTTGCCTTATGAACTCGTGGTTCCTTCGAGTTTGCAATCATCGCTATTATCACAATAAATTGTGATGATTTTGGGCAAACCAGAATCACATTTAAGTCCATTAGAAAGTTCCTGAGCCACACAACTTCTTTAGTCGCCTCAGAGGCTGCCACATATTCAGCTTCCATGGTTGAGTCTCAAACGCATTTCTGCTTAACACTCCTCCATGAAATGGCTCCACCTCCTAAAGTAAACACATAGCCTGATGTAGACTTACTGTTATCCCTATCGATTGGAAATCAATCCGTGTAACCCACAGGAGCAGATCGTCTGCTTAAACTAGCATATAATCTCTAGTCCTTCTCGGGTACTTCAATATATGCTTTATGATACCCAATGTCCTTGTCGAGGTTACTCGATATCTCGACCATGCCCACCAAAAGATATCGTGTCTCGTATATAGCATTGCATACATTAGGCTTCCCACCGCAGAAGGAACCGCTTTCATGTCCTCTATCTCTTTCGACGTCTTTGGAGACATCTCTTTAGATAGAGCTACTCCATGTCTAAAAGGTAAGAAACCTTTCTTGGAATCCTGCATGCTAAAACGAGCAAGAATTGTATCTATATATGAAGCTTGGGATAGACACAACATTCTTTTCTTACGATCCCTTATAACTTTGATCCCAAGAATGTGTGCACAATCTCCTAAGTCCTTCATATCAAATTGTTTGGACAACCATACCCTTACGTCTGATAATACCTTGACATTGTTGCCAATTAACAAAATATCATCTACGTATAGTACAAGAAATACCACCACGTTTCCGTTACACTTCTTATATACACAAGACTCATCCGGACTTTGAATAAATCCATATGACTGGATTACTTCATTAAACCGGATGTTCCAAGACCTTGAAGCTTGCTTCAGTCCATAAATGGACCGATTGAGCTTGCACACTAGATGCTCTTTGCCTTTTTCAATGAACCCTTCTGGTTGCTTCATATGGATGTTCTCTTCAAGACTTCCATTAAGGAAAGCTGTCTTGACATCCATTTGTCAAATCTCATAATCCATATGAGCAGCAATGGATAAGAGTATCCGGATAGACTTAAGCATGGCTACCGGTGAAAAGGTTTCCTCATAATCGATTCTCTCTTTCTGAGTGTACCCTTTCGCAACAAGCCTAGCTTTGAAGGTTTCTACCTTCCCGTCTGTCCCTCTTTTCCTTTTGTAGATCCACTTACATCCAACGGCTTTTACACCATCAGGTGGTTCTACAAGTTCCCAGATCTTATTAGAGTACATAGACTCTATTTCAGAATTCATCGCCTTTTGCCAAGATGCTGCATCTATATATTGGAGTGCTTCGTCATATGTCCGGAGATCAGGTTCATGTTTACCTGGGATCAAATCCCAAGACTCTCCCAAAAACATGAATCTTTCAGGTTGCCTTACAACCCTCCCACTATGACGAGGCACTGTCTGTGGTTGTGTATCATGTGTGACACGTGTTGCAGTCTCTTGTGGTACTTCATCTTGTAATGTTGGTACTGAAGTAGACGTGTCCTCTCTGAGTTCTTCTAAAACAACTTTGCTACTGGGCTTGTGATCCATTATATAGTCTTCTTCTAAAAACTGGGCATTGGTGCTAACAATGACCTTCTGGTCTTTAGGACTATAAAATAAACCACCTTTCGTTCCTTTGGGATATCCTACAAACACGCGAACTTCTGTATGAGATTCTAACTTATCAGCATCTGGTTTCAGCACATGTGCTGGACTACCCCAAATTCGAATATGTCTTAGACTGGGCTTTCGCCCATTCCACAATTCTATGGGAGTAGAAGAAACTGATTTAGAAGGTACTAAGTTCAGAACGTATACGTTTCCGAGCATATCCCCAAAATGAATTTGGTAATTCAATAACTCATCATTGATCTAACCATCTCCATAAGAGTCATATTCCTTCGCTCTGCCACACCATTCTGCTAGGTGCGGATAATTGGGATTGAATCCCGTTGATAAGTAATTCCTAAACTCTCCTAAGAGGTATTCACCACCACGATCTGACCGTAGTGTCTTGATACTTTTACCTAGTCGTTTCTCCATATCAGCCTTGTATTCTTTGAACTTATCAAAGCACTCGGACTTGCGGCGCATTAGGTAAATGTATCTATATCTTGAATAATCGTCTATGAAAGAGACAAAATATTCAAAACCTCCTCTTGCCTGGACAGACATAGGACCACACAAATCAGAATGAACCAATTCTAACACTTCTTTGGCTCTATACCCCTTGGCCTTGAACGACCTCTTGGTCATTTTACCTTCCAGGCAAGATTCACAAGTTGGAAAATTTTCCAACTCAAATGAACTCAAAAGTCCATCGGCTATAAGCCTCTGAATCCTACTTAAGTTAATATGACCAAGCCTTAGATGCCAAAGATATGCTTGGTTCATCTCCGAAGGTTCTTTTCTCTTATTAGAGTTAGAAGATGAGTTATAAATTTCCATGTTTTGCTTTGTGGAAGAAATTGGATTTAAAGTATACAAATTGCCAACTAATGCACGAGCGGATAATCACTTTATTTCTTTTAATAACTACATCGTTCTTATCGAAAGAAACCGAATATCCATCTAAAACAGTTTAGAAACTGAAATTAAATTCTTTCTAAAACGGGTACATAAAGACAATTTTTAAAATCAAATTTCTATTTCTACTAAAAGATAAGTAGGCGTCTCCCACTGCAACACCGCCACCTTAGTAGCATTGCCCATGCAGTAATTTCTCCTTCAGATAGTCGTCGGGTTTCACGAACCCCCGCAAGGAATTGCAGACATGATCGATGGCTCCCGTATCACACCAGGTCTTTGGTAGATAACACCGCTAAACATGTTTCAACAACTAGAGTATGAGATATACCTTTGTTTTGGTTCCTACGAGGACGGTCCGCCTTCCAATGTCCCGCTTCACATGATGAAGCACTTGCCCTTGACTTCTTCATTCCAGCTTTAAATCCCGTACACTGAGATTTATTCACTTTCTTTCAAACAGTTTGTTTCTTCTTCTTCTTTCCTTTGGTTTAGAAGTAGAACCATTTTCAATAGTGAATTTGAGCATTGTGATGAAATAATCCTTCCGCTGCTTCTGTTAGTAGCTCCGCTAATGAATAAACCCTCTTATTCATATTATAGTTGGAACCGCTCAAAACTTCTAGGTAGCGTTTGGAGGATCATATCGATCTGGGTTTCCCCATCAATTTCTCCTCCAAGGATTTGTATCTCATTCAGATAAGCCATCATCTTTAGGATATGATCCCTTACAGGAGTACCCTCTTGCATGGTGGCTGTCATTATCTTTCTCATGGCTTCTTGCCTAGAAGCCCTATTCTGATGACCAAAGAGTTCTTTGAGATTGTTCATAATATCATAGGCTGTTGGTAAATCTTGATGCTGATGTTGCAATACATTTGACATTGAAGCCAAAATGTAACACGGCGCCATCTCATCTGCTTTTACCCATTTCCTATGATATTCAATCTTCTCTTGGGTAGATTCACCAGTAGGTGCATCAGGGCACTGCTCAGTCAGTACAAATTTATAGCTTTCAGCAGTAAGAACAATGTCCAGGTTTCTTTTCCAATCTATGTAGTTTGATCCAGTAAGTCTATTCTGTTGAAGTATGATGAACAGTGGGTTGAAAGACATCCTAAGAATCACAAATAACTTTTGGTCAGAACTCTAAATTTTGAATAATATTGATTCCTCAAACAATACTATTTTAAATTAACCAACACCTCAAAACACCGTGAATTTTGTATGCCACGTTAGTGTGGACGTATACAAATTCAACATTTGTAAAAGGAGGGTTTTATCCCATTAATTTTATTATCTTGTCAACCTAACTTTTTGACAAATAAAATTAATAGTTGGTGTCTTTTGGTCACACAAATAATAGCAGTGACTCCGATGGGGACGATACTATTAGATGTGTCTAAGTGTATACCATTACTTGACACTAAGTCCATTAATAAGATTATGTCCCTTCCGTTGGGGAAGATCACACGCTCTTAATTAACTTCCTATAGTCATCCAAAAATGGAAGTCTGTTCTAGTGATCCACAAACAAGCTCATCCGTTATGGAGGAAGGCACTCAGAGCCAACGCGCAAGCTTGTTTGCATCACTTACAAACCAGTAATGGAGACCATGAGATTTATTTAAAAATCCCTCTCCCACTTAGTTATTTATAAATGAGGAATTTTAACTATGCTAGCCTACTAAAACTTGTAAACTAACATGCACACACAGCATAATATAAAAGCAATAAATAGAAAATTTAATTTTCAACTATTATGGCTTTTATCACTAATTGTCCTCCGTGTGTTGTCATCCCAAGCTGCTGCCATATTTGGCCACCGCCACCGGATCTAGCTGTCGCATCCATCTTGCTCCTAGTTCCGCTGCGCCTCTGGTCCTTAGAAGGTTCCACGCTTTGCAAGATTCGATCCGCGACATAAATAGAATTTTACATTTTGATCCTATATTCCATAAAAGGAATGTACATGTATCTAGATCAAAAATAAAATCCTAATAAAACTAAATACAGCTCCTGCTGTATTTTAATACAATCATGCACACACAGATAAATGCCCTTGATACGTCCAAGGGTCCAATCACACACATAATAACTAAAAGCCATAATAGTTGGATCCTGCATCCACAAAGTTAGCACATCCTACTATTAACCTGTCTAAATTATGTATGACAGCATCTAAATCCAATCCAGATACACAACCCCTAGGATACCTTGTTGGTTACTACTCGGAAAACCTAGAGGTTCCACTGTACAAAAATTTTGTACAAAGGTCTGAACCTTTTCCTAGCTACCATGTGTTCTTTTAAATTAAATTTTGGATCGCCTGCGGAACTTAACACGTTTGATCCAAAACTTAATCTATTTGTTCTTTTAGGTTTTGACTTGGATCTCCTGCGGAACTTTACACGTTCGACCCAAGTCTCCTTAAGTTATTAATTCCATTAAATATTAATTTCCATAATTGGTTCCCAGTACTGACGTGGCGAGGCACATGGCCTTCTTGGATATGGGAGCAACCACCACCGACTAGACAAAATCATTTATAGAAAGCTAATATTTAATTTCCTAAAATAACTTTAGGTTAACCAAAGAGAACAATCAAATCACAAGGAAAAGAAAAACAAAAGAACACAGCATCGAAAAAACATATTCGAAATTCTAGAACGTAAGCCTCTTGTATTTGGTATTATTTCCATAAATAACTAGCATGATGCGGAAATAAAAATTACTAGTTATACCTCGTAGAAAAACCTCTTGATCTTCTACCGTATTCCTCTTCTAACCTCGGACGTTGTGTGGGCAACGATCTACCGAGATGAGAAACCACCAACCACCTTCTTCTCCTCCAAGCAAGGTTCGGCCACAAAAGGAAAAACTTCACCAAGGAGAAAAACCAAAATACTAACCAAGCTCCAAGAGATGCTAGCTTTCTCTCCTTCTTCTTCTTCTTCTCCAAGTAGTATCCGGCCACCACAAGAGCTCCAAGGGGAAGAGAGAGGTTCGGCCACCACAAGAGGAAGAGAGGGAGAGGATGGCCGGCCACACCAAGGAACAAAAGAGGGAGAGAAATAATAGATGTTGTATCTCATGAAGGCACCCTCACCCCTTCTTTTATATAATAACTAAAAGCCATAATAGTTGGATCCTGCATCCACAAAGTTAGCACATCCTACTATTAACCTGCCTAAATTATGTATGACATGTGCATAATTAAACTAAATACCAAATACACAGAGGCAAAACCCTAGCTCTGATACCAATTGTTGGTTACTACTCGGAAAACCTATAGGTTCCACTGTACAAAAATTTTGTACAAAGGTCTGAACCTTTTCCTAGCTACCATGTGTTCTTTTAAATTAAATTTTGGATCGCCTGCGGAATTTAACACGTTTGATCCAAAACTTAATCTATTTGTTCTTTTAGGTTTTGACTTGGATCTCCTGCGGAACTTTACACGTTCGACCCAAGTCTCCTTAAGTTATTAATTCCATTAAATATTAATTTCCATAATTGGTTCCCAGTACTGACGTGGCGAGGCACATGGCCTTCTTGGATATGGGAGCAACCACCACCGACTAGACAAAATCATTTATAGAAAGCTAATATTTAATTTCCTAAAATAACTTTAGGTTAACCAAAGAGAACAATCAAATCACAAGGAAAAGAAAAACAAAAGAACACAGCATCGAAAAAACATATTCGAAATTCTAGAACGTAAGCCTCTTGTATTTGGTATTATTTCCATAAATAACTAGCATGATGCGGAAATAAAAATTACTAGTTATACCTCGTAGAAAAACCTCTTGATCTTCTACCGTATTCCTCTTCTAACCTCGGACGTTGTGTGGGCAACGATCTACCGAGATGAGAAACCACCAACCACCTTCTTCTCCTCCAAGCAAGGTTCGGCCACAAAGGAAAAACTTCACCAAGGAGAAAAACCAAAATACTAACCAAGCTCCAAGAGATGCTAGCTTTCTCTCCTTCTTCTTCTTCTTCTCCAAGTAGTATCCGGCCACCACAAGAGCTCCAAGGGGAAGAGAGAGGTTCGGCCACCACAAGAGGAAGAGAGGGAGAGGATGGCCGGCCACACCAAGGAACAAAAGAGGGAGAGAAATAATAGATGTTGTATCTCATGAAGGCACCCTCACCCCTTCTTTTATATTCCTTGGCCTAGGCAAATTAGGAAATTTAATTACAATAAAATTTCCTTAATTTCCTTGACTTGATTTAATTGAGAAAAATAAAATAAAATTTCCCAATTAAAATCAAGTGGCCGACCATATCAATGAAAACAAAATTGGACAAGTTTTAATCAACAATTAAAACTTCCTAATTTGTTTCCGGAAATTTTAAAAAATAAACTTTCTCTTCAAATCTCTTCATGGTTGATAAAAAGGAAATTTCTATAATTTTAATTTTACAACATGTGAATAATTTTTAAAGAGAAAATAAAATATCTTACCAATCTACAAATAAGGAAAGAGATCTAATCTCTTTCTTTAATCTTTAGATCTTTTACAAGAGAGATATTTTAATTTTAATTCTCTTTAATAAATTATATCTTCCACATAATAAAAAATTAAAATTAAATTTCTTTTTAATTTAATTTGGCCGGCCCTACTAGCTTGGGTTCAAGCTAGGGCCGGCCACCCAATTTTATACCTAGGCCGGCCCTAGCTTGTTCCCAAGCTAGCTTGGCCGGCCCCTATTGGGTGGGTATAGAAGGTGGGTATAGGTGGGTATAGAACTCTATAAATAAGAGGCTACGATAGGGACCGAGAGGAGGAATTGGTTTTGGTCTCCCGATAAAATTAAGCATCCCGTGTTACCCCGAACACACAACTTAATTTTATCAATGATAATTCATTCCACTAGAGAACTATCATTGAACTACCGCACCAATCCCAAATTACGTTTTGGACTCCTTCTTATTATGAGTGTGTTAGTCTCCTGTGTTTAAGATATCGAATGTCCACTAATTAAGTGAGTTCTGATAACTCATTTAATTAATATCTAAGTCCAAGAGTAGTACCACTCAACCTTATCGTCATGTCGGACTAAGTCCACCTGCAGGGTTTAACATGACAATCCTTATGAGCTCCTCTTGGGGACATTATCAACCTAGTATCTCTAGGACACAGTTTCCTTCTATAATCAACAACACACACTATAAGTGATATCATTTCCCAACTTATCGGGCTTATTGATTCATCGAACTAAATCTCACCCATTGATAAATTAAAGAAATAAATATCAAATATATGTGCTTGTTATTATATCAGGATTAAGAGCACACACTTCCATAATAACCGAGGTCTTTGTTTCTTTATAAAGTCAGTATAAAAGAAACGACCTCAAATGGTCCTACTCAATACACACTAAGTGTACTAGTGTAATTATACAGTCAAGATAAACTGATACCTAATTACACTACGACCTTCTAATGGTTTGTTCCTTTCCATTTTGGTCGTGAGCTACTGTTTATAATTTATAAGGTACTGATAATATCATCTTCTGTATGTGACACCACATACTATATTATCTTCAATATAAATTAATTGAACAACTACAACTAAATGTAGAAAATTTGACCAAATGTGATTCTTTATTCATAATGAATGTTTACAAAGCTTAGGCTTTCAGTATACACTCCAACAAGAAGTTCGCCGCCAATATCGTTCGACCGACTCTACGTTCTGCTCGGCTCAGGGCCCAAAGGTTCTTGTCGGCTTATAGCTAACGATCCTTGCTAGCAAAGCGGAATGTTACGCGTCCGGAATATTTGCCCGAGCGGAAGGGCATCACCAAGTACTTCGCAAAAATGCCTTTCGAATGCCAGAGGTGTGATAATAGGCGAGCGGGCAACACACATATTAATTAGCAAAAGGACAAAGTGCAAAAAGATAGAGTGCGCGAAAGGAAAGCATTGCATTAAAAATAAAATCTCAGGCCGGGCGGCCTAAGTACAAAAGGGATCATATTTAGCCGAGTGGCCAAATTACAAAAATTACTCGATATAATCGTAGAGGGTCTTGGGGATGTTATCTAGGAGCGCCACCTGATCGCCGACCGGAATATTGGTGGACTCCGGAAGAAGGCCCTTCGACTTCAGATAGGTCATAGTGGCAGTCATGGCCAAGTCGAAGGTGTGGTGCGTTACACTCGATTTTACCCAGAATTTGATGAATGACAGATAGGTTGGCTCGGCATCCCGATATTCTTTGAAAGCCGCCTGGGAGCCAGTGAGGGCCTCGTTCAGATTCTTAAGCTTTTCCGCGTCGGCCGAGCGGCCCGCCTTCTCCCTGTCGAGCTGCTCTGTCAACTCCTTTATCTTCAGCTTCAGGCCCCGAGCCTCAACGTTCTTCTTCTCCAGATCGGAGATAGCTGTATTCTTCCGAGTGGTGGCCAGGGCTATTTTCGTGTCAAGCGACTTGACTTGTCGCTCGGACTCGGCCAAGGCTTGGGCTTGGTCGACTATCTTCTTCTGCTCGGCCGTCAGCAGAGTTTGAGCTTTCTTCAGCTCCTTTTGCAGCTCGGAATAGGAAGGGCCCTGAAGGCCGGACGGACCAACTGCGGCCTTCAGTTGCCGTAGCTCTTCATCCACCAAGGCCAAGCGGTTGGAAACCGCAATTTCCTCCACCTATCTCTGGCAAAAGAAAATTATAGTTATTATCGGCCGATCGGAAAGAATGAACACCAAAGTTGGTAGATTACAAACTTACCCCCGTGGCCTGCTGCATATGGCTGTTAGCCAAATTTTCGAGGGGTATCAGCGCAGTGCGGGCCCGAGCATCGGCCCACATCTCAGCTAGGGGCCCTTTAAAGGTGATGGTGTGCTCGGGCGCAGATGGACGGTCGGCCTCTGGAAGCAGCTCTTCAGTTAGAAGATGAAGAGTGACCCGAATCGTGCGGCCATGACCGGAGGTCGTCCGACCGACGGTCGGAAAGGGATCAGAAGTCGGCGTAGAAAACTGGGAATGAATGGTCGAGCGCTGGGCTGAATGGCGAGCGGGCGGAAGGGTGCTGATTGGAATAGCCTCCACTGGAGCAGCTGGCTCGTCCCAATCCGAAGGCGTCCGGTCGGACGAGATGGTTTCGGTCTCTGGCGCCTTGCCCCGAGCAGTTGCAGTGACCCGCTCGGATGGTTGGACAGCGGAGGTTGCCGACCGCAGAGGAGTCTCCACTCGACGCCTCTTTTGTAGAGGCTGCGCCTCCTCCCAAGCGGAACCTTCCTCGGGGGTAGTTGGTTCTCCAGGAGTGGCTCCACTGGCCACGTTTTGTTGAGAAGCGGGAGCAGTCGGCTCAGCCTGAGTCCCGCTCTCTCCTTCGTGGGATCCGACCAGCTGGATACCCAAAGCTTCCATTTCTCTGGCCGTCGCAGCTTCCAGAGCGACCGCCTTTCTCTTCAAAACACCGGCCATGACCGAATCCATAACGATGTCCGCTGCAAAGAAAGGAAAAGAAATCAGTTAGCAATCAAAGCAAATGCCCAACCAAAGTTCTTACCGAAGCCGGCCGGAAGAGGGGTCCGTATAGGACTCAGCCCGAAGATGTACATCACTCCCTCGTGGAGAAGTTTGTTGATGTCAAGTCGCAGACCGGCCAGTATATTTGCAGCGTGGAGGTAGTCCGGTCGGGTCTTGAACTTCTTCAACTCGGGAGTGGGGGGCAGACTGACCTGCCACTGGGTCGGGAAGTTTGCCTGATTGGGCATACGGATGTAGAAAAAATAATCCTTCCAATGTTTATTGGAAGTAGGAAGTTTGTTGAAAAAGACCAAGCCGGGCCGAGCTTGGAACATGAAGGTGCCCGGCTCGGCTTGCTTGGGGTAATAGAAATAAAAGAAGACCTCCGGTCGGAGGGGGATGTTGTGAATCTTAAACAAAACGACAACACCGCAGAGGAGACGGAAGGTATTGGGTACTAAACTGCCGAGCGGCACGCTGAAAAAATTACAGGAAAATGAAGACCGGCGGTAAACTGGTCTCGGAAGACACAGAAAGCTCCGCGCGGCGGCCTGTGAGGCCGAGCGGAAGGACCAGCTAAGCGAATTTCGAAATCCTCTGGGATTTCGAAATTGTCTGCCAAAATATCGAAGTCCCGCTGTTCGAATCGGGACTGCATGGTGGTGTACCATGGGCCGAGCGACTGATCTTCGGGATTGGAAGAACTAGCCATGGGCCGATCGGGAGGAGTCAAAAGGCAAAAAGGCAGGAGCAAAACAACAGCAAACGAAAGGAAGTTTCAAGGAGCGAAACTGAGAAAGAAACGCGGAGGAAACACCGAAAAGGAGGAAGGAAAGATATAAAACCTTGCTGCGGGGAAAGGGATCAAGGAAAAGGCGTCGGAGAGCGTCGGAGAGCAGAAACAGGATCGCCGGAGCTCCGAAGCGCAGGAGGCAATGGTCGAAATCGCGGAGGCAGGTGAGAAAGAGAAGGAAACGAAGAATTTATAGGGTGAAGGCCGGGCAGCCTCCACCGTTGGATCCAGGTCACGGGAATCAAAGCATGCATCGATCCGTCCATTTCGAATCGCTTCGATCACATCAAAACACCACGCCACCGCCGCCGTACGCCGATGGCAGTGCTCCACGTGGTATTCAATCATTCGGAGCATTTAATGAAAGCATGCTCAACCTTAATGTCGAAGATTGGCGCAGAACACGAGGAGATCCGGTGAATGCCATTGTTGATTCGCTTAAGGCTACCTCTATGGTTGGCCGAGCGGATGATACAAGCACGGAGGAACCGCTCGGCCGGATTCTTAGTCCAGTCAGTCGGACTATTCGCCTCCTTCGACTAGACTTGAAGGGGAGGCAAGTGATCCGGTAGTAAGAACAGGGGACCCCGCCCTGTGGAGTCAACGCCACGTGGAAGTCACAGTGGCAGTTGTCCATCCGGAGAGGGCCGGGTCCGACCGAACGACCGGAGAGGGCCGGGTCCGACCGGACGGCCGGAGAGCGCCGGGTCCGACCGGACGTCCGGCCGGCCGATGGAATCGAACGCCCGGAGAGGGATGGGTCCGATCGGCTTGCCGACCGGACGATATTCGGCTGATGGTTAAAGGCGCCCTGTTGAAATCAGGGTTCCGACGCTCAGTGGAAAAGGTCGTGGGCCGAGCGGACCTCACGCTCGGCCAAAGCCATAAGGTAACACTGCTAATAGTCCCCATAAAGCACGTGATGGAGGATCTCCCCAAGTAAACCTTCGCATATGTCAGGCCGGATGTTGAGGGAGCTGTCCGCCTGGAAGCCAGATTTGGAGCAAAGGGGAAAAGGACAAGGAACGTCTTTTTCTGACAGCAGGTATGTTTCACGTGTGGGCCATGCTCCAAATCTTGTGACAGGGGATTCCGCTGTCCCATTGAGGACATGCTAAGACTGTAGCAGTATGGGTTAGGGAAGCTCACTGACAAGTCCTTACTGGAGTATGGGCTATGGACACGTGTACACCTCGGTAGGTGTACACTCACTTCTTCGCTGCCCTATATAAAGACCCTCATTCTTCGCCGGAGGTACGCGGTCTACGAGTTTTAAAGCCACTGTTTCTTTCTTGAGCTTCGCCTGACTTGAGCGTCGGAGGGTCGCCGCCGGGAATCCCTTCCCGGCCCGACTTCTGTGCAGGTTCGCCGGAGCTTTGTGCCGCCAGTCGAAGATCCACACCAGCAGCCGGAAGCGCCACGTGCCTAGCGTCCGTTGATTCGGCATTCGGACAGGATCACACCAATTTAGATTTAATTGCAAAAAAAATGATATACCAGTTTAGAATTAGAAAAAAAATTTAAGAGGAATAAAAAAAACAAAGGAAAGGTTTCACCCCCAGTCTGATTGGTGGTTGCACCAAATCAGAGCGGTACCTGCTCTGATACCACTTGTAGGACCGTGATCGTTCGATAGAGGGGGGGGGTGAATATCGATTCAAAAAGTTGAGTTGAAATACGCAGCGGAAAAGTAAATGAACACAGTTGTTTTTACTTCGTTCGGAGCCTGTGACGACTCCTACTCGAAGGCTCGTGGTCCTTGACCACTTTCGTTGGGCAATCACTATCAATTCGAATATAGTTACAAAATAAGTACAGGAAATGCTAGTGAAAAAAAATACCGACAAGGAAATTAACTAAAACCCGAAGGAGCACTTTGTCGGAGCTTGTTGGCGTCGTAAGAACGTAGAGCAGCAGGACCAGCAGTAGAGGAGTTCTCAGATCGATGATTGATGTCTGAAGCTCCTGCCTGGGGCTTCTTTTATATGTTGCTCCGGGCGCTTGGATTCCTTCCGGGCGCCTGGAATGTGACGTAGCTGCTCAAACCGAGATGCTCCACGTGGCGACGACTTGGCTAGATATAATTTGCTTTCCGAGCGCACGGATCCCTTCCGGGCGCCCGGACCTCCGGGAGCCCGGATCCCCTCCGAGCGCCCGGACCACCTTGTTCTAGAAAACTCCCTTTTCCTGCAAAACAAAGTTAGTCCGAGGCAATATATATCCTGCAAAATAGATTGTTAGCACATTTTATAATAGTATGAATTAGCACAAATAGTATGACTTAGATTCCGTCTTTTCGAGACCGGAATCTAGTCACGATCTCGACTTAGATATCCGAAATAGATCTAAGCCGGATCGACGCCTAATGTTCCCTTCCCGGGAACGCGTCCTCGCAGTCACTCCCCTCTAGTGACTTACCTCACTTACCTGCCAGACGTCCGGTCAGCTCTTCGACCCGTCTGGACTTCTCGCAAGCTATCTAGTCAGTCCGTCGACCTAGCTGGACTTCTTGCCAAGCGTCCGGTCAGCCCGTCGACCTGCTTGGACTTCTCGCCAGCTATCCGGTCAGCCCGTCGACCTAGCTGGACTTCGTGCCAGACATCCGGTCAGCCCGTCGACCTGTCTGGACTTCTCCTGCACACTCGATCAAAGTGTCAGACAACAACAAAACTAACTTAACCTATTTGTCATTCATCAAAACCTAGGTTAGACCGTTAGTGCTACCCGCACCAACACCCGGTTCGGACAGTTTGAGGTAATAGAAATAGTGAAAGAACCGAGGAGTGAGGGAAATGTCGTGCAGGTGGAACAGAATGATGACCCCGCACAGCGGTCGAAAAGAGTTCGGCACTATTTAGTGGAGAGAAATACAAAAATATTTACAAACACCAGAAAAGAAATGGTGGATCAGAAACCGCAAACCGACAGTAAATTGGTCCCTAAAAAATGTTACGAAATCAGATGGCGACGGGAGGTTGAGACGAGCTTGCCATCAAGAGAACGAAAAAACAAGAACATAGATGAACAATAAATGAACACTAAACTGAATCGATTGAAGAACCTTACAAGGAAGATCACACAGAATTGATCAAGGAAGTTTACAGGGAGACCACCGGCGAAGAAGCAGAATGCTACAGCGGCAAAAGCTCGAAGACGAAGGCACGAAGTGGAAAAGATGATGGCACACGTGAGGCTTATAAACTTCATGGATGGTCACTCTCAACCGTCAGGTTTAAGGTTTTGAAAACCTAGAAGAAGATATGACCGTGAAATTCAAAAAGGCGCTAGTCACGTCAGCAGAGGATATCCAACTGTCTTGTTAGGCATGCAGCAACAGAAAGAAGGATACGTGGCATGAGGTTATCAGATAACATTTAATGAACTTAATTAAAAGGGATGGTCGCGTGCTCAGCCATAATTGTCAAAGATTTGCACGGGCTTCGAGAAATATGGCTGACGTCAACGACAACCGTGCTCGCTCAAAGAAGCGCAAATTCTCAAAGTATTACCGCTTATCATCCCGCTCTGCACAGGGAACGGGTTTCCGGACCGATCATCCATTTTCCATGGTTAGGAAATGACCGAGCGACGTTGGTTGATGTGCCGATTAGATACTAGGGATCAAATACTCCAATCGGACGTTGAAATCGCCAAGGAAACCAGTTGTCTAGTCAGTCAGACTTGTAGCCTCCTTCGACTAAACTAAAGGGGGAGACTTGTGATGCAGCGATAATGGAGAGCCCATCTGTCACAAGTCGGTTGACACGGTGTCATTCAAAGTTAAAGCGGTCAACGCTGGGGCTTATAGAAAGAGCCTTGGCCAAAGGTGACTGTCTGGTTAGCTTGGTCGACAAAGGAGTGACCGAGTGGATCATCTGGCCGGTCAGACGAATGGATATCATGAGCCGATCAACCGAATGGACAAACCTGTAGTTGGTTGTTTCGGTCGGTGGGAAAACGAGCCACTCGGGCTGCCCATCCTACGCAAGGAATGATATTATATAGGAAGGGACGAGAAAATAAAATAAAATACTCCGTCTATCATTAAATATGAAGAAGTCAAGATAAAGAAGAACATTTCATCTATCATTAATGCACGGAAGTTAAGACAAAAAAGTCTTCCTTTGACAATTAATATTATTAAATAGGGTAGATGAACGATCGTAAAGAAAGGTATAAAAGGGTACGCCAAGTATGAGGAAAAACAAGATCTATCTATTTCTTGATTACTCATTATCTCTTTCTGATTCTAACTTGAGCGTCGGAGGGTGAACGTCAGGGACCCCTTCCTTGGTTTGTTTTTATTTTGTAGGATTGAGGTCTTCATCCTGTCAGTAATCATCCCATCCCTATCTTTCCAACTTCCTTTATTCGGACATGATAAATTATCTATTAAAAAAATCTCAATAATATATCGCACTTCATACCATGTGAGAATTAAATTTAAGGTTTGATTTATTTAAAAAAATTACGGAAATAGATATGATAATTGAATAGTTATTCTATTGCTAATTTTCTTGCTCACTAAAAAATTGTAGGCCTATTGCGCCACAAATTTGTTATCTCATTGATATAACTCAATAAAATTGATTTAAAGTTAAGATATTATTTAAACATCAATTAAAGGTTTATTCCTCAAAAAAAAAATTCAAATAATATTTTTTAATTTAAAATGGTGTCATTATAGAGTAGAGTAAATTCGATAACTAACTATAGATTTTCGAACGATTTTGATTTAATATATTAAATCCTTCGTAATTTAATCCGAATCAAAATTTACAATAACATTGAATCTTTTATCTATTTAAAATAAATAGAAAATAATTTTAATAAAATATTTTTAATAATTTTCTCAACTTATAACGCCGTTCAGGAATTTACCAAATAATTTTAATAAATATTACGTACTAACGTGAGATTTTGTCTCAATCTTATAAACAAGGACTAAAGTAGAAAAGAACCATCTTCTATGGTTTGTTGTCCCTCGATCAATTGCCGTTGTTGTTTCTACTTTCTAGGGTTTTCATCGTCCTTTACTTCTCGTCCCTCGCGTCTGCCTCGATCCCTGTCAGAGCCATGGCCGCCACCAGCACAGCGGCTCCTAGGGGCCGCAATATAGACGACGAGAACCTGGTTTTCGAGACCAGTCCTGGGGTGGAGGCCATCACCAGCTTTGACCAGATGGGCATCCGCGACGACCTCCTCCGCGGCATCTACGCCTATGGATTCGAGAAGCCCTCTGCCATCCAGCAGAGGGCTGTGATTCCCATTATCAACGGCCGCGACGTTATTGCCCAGGCGCAGTCCGGCACCGGGAAGTCCTCCATGATCGCCCTAACCGTCTGCCAGATGGTTGACACTACCGTTAGAGAGTATGGTTTCTCTTTTTCCTCGTTTGGTTAATTTTTCATCGAATTTTTTTTGTTTGTTCTTATCTCTATTAGGCCGCATGCTTCACGTTTGATTTTGTCGCGCCATGTTAACTGTGAATGGAATTTGTACATTTTTCCATTTCCGTTTTCGTTTCTGCACACTTATATGGGATGTTGTTTAAATTTCATGAATTCAAGAACAGAAAAGTTTACATCTTTTAACAGGTAAACAATGATGGCTGGAACTAAGTTCTTCATTAGGCTTGCTGACGAGGGAATTGATGTAATTACATGACATTTTATTTCTTTTATCCATCTTTTTTTCTGTTATTTTGTTTGACTTTCAGGGCTTCAGTAACTGAATAAAATTTAACATGTGCAGATTGATTCCTTTTCTTTAGGGCTTAAATAGCTAAGAGCTTAAGATAAACTTCATATAGGTACTTTTACTTATGATAATGGATTTCTGCTGACATCTGGATTTTGCTGCCTTCCTGAGCAGGATATTAGCAATTTTATCTAAATTGATCCAATTTTGTTTCTTGGTGAAGGCGTTCTTGTGTCTACAAGTATTATATTTAGTTTAGGATTAATTTTGTGGGCCACATATCATACGTATAATCCATGGAAATTATTGTACTTTTAGACATTGTGAAATACCCAAGAAACTTAGTTCTATCTATGAATAGGACTTTGATTTAATTTAATACGTTTTGTACTTGCGGTTAAGTTTCTGAAAATTCCTTTCAGAGTTCAGGCACTTATTTTGTCACCTACAAGAGAACTTGCTTCACAGACTGAGAAGGTGATCTTGGCTATTGGTGAATATATAAGTATACAAGCCCATGCATGTATTGGTGGAAAGAGTATAGGTGAAGATATTAGAAAGCTGGAGTACGGTGTTCATGTGGTTTCGGGGACACCTGGCAGAGTTTGTGACATGATTAAAAGGAGGACCTTGCGCACTAGAGCTATCAGGATTCTGATCCTTGTATGTTGGTTTTGTGTTTTTATAAGTAAACTTGTCTGAGTTTTATGTGTTTGTATTTTTTTTTTTAAATGAATTTGTATTATTTGAATAGGATGAAGCTGATGAGATGCTGAGTAGAGGCTTTAAGGATCAGATTTATGATGTGTACAGATACTTGCCTCCTGAACTTCAGGTTTGGATCAACTATCATGGCCTTTAGGAAAATAAAAGTTCTAGTATACCTGTATTATGTCTGTTATTGTTTGAGAACTGTGTGTGAAATCAATAAATACATTTTCATATTGCAATTAGTAAATAGAGTTGGATCTTAACCACATGGAATCGTTGCTTCATAATATACATCACTGAAAAATGAAGCTTACCTGAATTCAACTTAATTGAAATCTGAATTTTAATGCAAACCAAACCCAAATTGATCACACACGCACGCGCACGAAAAAAATACAATTTTTTACTTGCTATTCATGATTTGTTTGCATTCAAAACTAACATTTGCATGTAAAAGTAAGATTATTGAACTAAAAATGCAACATTTATCATGCAGAAAACTCCGAGTCTTCATCTATTTGATGCCATTGTTTCTATCTTTGAACCTTGAAAATTGAAATCACCAATTAACATGTCTTTTTTGTTTGCATTCCAAAGTTCTAGGCATATGCTTTATGATATTGATGCTAGAGATTAATTTAGTTAGTAAACAAAATATTTGCTACATGTAACTTGAAACCAATGACTTGCATTGGTGGAATCATCAAATGTAATCTATTCTCTTCTAAAGTTCATCACTGTAAATACAAGTTTCATTTATTTTTATATTTCATCATTCCCTGCTCTCCTTTATGGATTAAGGAACTCAATTAATTTTTTATCCACTTATGTAGCTGTATTTCATTTTATATATATGAAATTACCAAAATTTGAATGTTTCCTTAATATAAGGATTTGATTTATCTAATTGTATTAGTAATTGTACTCTTTTATATTTTGTCTCTGATAAAATTATGGCTATCTGTGCATACTAAGTGAATGACCATTATATATATAAACCTATTTCACAACTCTATAGCATCATACGGACTTGATTAAGTTATACTTGGGTTTGGTACTCTTCAATTTGATTAGTGGTTTCGTATCAAATGATTTTAATTGTGCAATGTTATTTATGCAACTTCTGCATGGAGCGTAAATTTGCAACAACATCTGCTTTCTACAAATTTATTGACAGGTTTTTTATGATAATCTAAAAGATGGCATTCGCTTGACAAAAAATAAAAGAGATGATACTGGAAGAATATAGGCATTTGTTGGTCAACATTTGTTTCCATTGGTTTTTTAATGACTTTTTTCTTTTGAATATTGAGATTACCCCCGCGGTTCATATGTGTTAGTATTCTTTAAGTGGAAAGTTTATATTGAGCATGTGATCTTATGAATTATTTTATAGGTTGCTCTTATATCTGCGACACTACCTCATGAAATTCTTGAGATTACCAACAAGTTCATGACTGATCCCATAAGAATCCTTGTCAAGCGTGATGAATTGACATTGGAGGTAGATTATCTAAATTTCATTGCCGTTCTTAGTTTATGTTTCTTCAATGTCTTTAATTTCTTTATTTTTGTTTGTTTCAGGGCATAAAACAATTTTTTGTTGCTGTGGAGAGAGAGGAGTGGAAGTTTGATACATTATGTGATCTTTACGACACTCTCACTATTACTCAAGCAGTTATTTTCTGCAACACAAAACGAAAGGTTAATCTACAACCCCATCAGGCTTTGTAAATGCTATTTTGATATGAGCAAACTCTGAAACGTAGTTGAATCTTAAGACCAAGTATACTGGTGCAGATTATATTTTGTTGGAAACATCTCACTTGTATGATCCTTGTTTCTATGACATTTCAGAAGTTTTGAATTTTCTAGATGAAGGCAACATAAGAAGAGGCACAAACCCATTTTTTTTCCCTACAATACCATTATAGGCTCTATGTACTTATGTAGTGTCTAGTGTCCATCTTTTTAATGTGCTGCATCTATTTCTCAGTGGGAGGAACTGAATAGTCAGTCTTGTAGAATTCTTGACTTGAGGAAGCGACTTCAACATTTATTAAGTTGAGAGTTATAGGTATCACTCCCTAAAAAGTTTTCCATGCCGTCTCATATCCGTCCACATTTTTGTAGCCTTGCTTCAATGAGTCACATTCGTTCCCTATGCACTTACCCAAAGAGCAAGTTGCTCTTAGTTTTCTTAGCAATCTATACTCTATAGTCACATGTTGACTGCATTTCAAACTATGATAGTTGTTCGTCTCAACCTCATATTTTTGTGAATATATATTTAGTTTCATTGAAATATAATAATTAAGAAAATAAGAAAGGAAAAGATTGCTCGACTAAAAAAGATGTGATAGGTGTAAAGGAATTGGTAATTTATGGAAAAAAAGGTTTTCATATAAGCACTATACATTTGCATATTAATAATTGTTAGCATTAGAAACTTGTATTTTGATAATACTTTCTATGTCACATCCCGAAGGAATCCCTACCCGACAAATGGACAACATCTCCCACCTTATGGCAACAGATGAAACTTGGATACATAGATACTCAAGTGTACATAAACAATAACCTCAGCTCACACGGTTGGGTACAATCACAACGGAAGATATAAGGAAACCCACATAAACCAACATAAATGTATAAATAGGAAAATGTTTGCATGTGTGCATGTCTAACAAATAACATACTTTAATTGTAAACCGACCAAGTGGAGCAACTATGAAAGTAAAACAAAATAGGTTTTCAAAGCAAACTTCAAAGTAAATCTCAAATACCAGAAAGTCAAAATGCTATAACAATGAAAATGAACAAGAGACATCTCAGACGACATGGGACCGATAGCTAGGACTTCTGAGCGACCAACTTTATTTTCTACTTGCTAACCTGAAAAAAAATAAAAGGAAGCAAAGGGATAGTGAGTAAAAGTTACTCTGTGGGCATATGATAGATAGTGCATGATACTGAAAGGTAAAGGAGCAATAGGAGGAGTCTCAGGTATATCACTTACAAGTGAAGGTAAGAACAAAGCACCAACCTAGACATCCACAAACCTAAACAACCAAACATGGCATATACATATAACAAGTATACAACAACTATTGACTGTAGCCGAACTGTGAGTCAGGACATGTAGGATGTCACTATTTGCGGGAGAACACTTTACCATGGATGGTCCCGTGGGCAGATTCGTGGTCAGTGCTTGTGGGAGAACACTCTACCACGAATGGTTCCGTGTACAAACAGGGTATGAACATAAGCTATCTAACTATGGACTAGGGGCAAACATGCTACCAAGTATGGTCCCATGGGTAGTTAGTCTACAAGTACCCAACCAATAAGAACAAGAAACAAACATCAATGTGTACTAGGATACACACCACCAGCTATATCACTATCTAAAGGTATTGTACGTGTATAAACAATCAAACATAGAAACAAGGAGTCTGCATAGATGTCCAGTGGAATAAACATAAGGGCAAGCAGAACAAATAGTAATATCAGGAATCAATCAAACATAGAGTCAAGGTAAGCTATGTATACTATCGTAACAATGAATTAAAATCATGCACTAAATACAAAGGATCTAAAAGAGAACAAGAGGGAACTACCCACCTCTAATGTAGAACATTCCGGTAATCTTCAAATATGGTGCTCTCTCTTGCGCTCAAATCCTAAGGAGAAGAAAATACAAAAGGCTATTTAAGTATTAAGCTAATCCCAATAGCAACTTCATATGGCCAATCTAAATCTCTTGTTCCTTGATATTAATTGTATAACTTTCTTAGTTGATTGCTCATTCTTTAGTAATAGCTCTAGCTTAATTAATCTATCTAACCCATTAATATTCTACAGATTTAACAACTCGCTACCTAATTCATAAAATCGCAAACCTATTAATTGGGCAAACCAAATCAAAGATGGAAAATCAGTAACTAGTTAGCATGGGATGATTGAATGAAATTTTACTCGTCTACTGGTCATCAAAAAAAGATTTATCAAACCCAATATAACCACCAAATTCTAGCCCCTAGGGTTAATGCTCAACAACCAAGTTAATCGATGCCTAAGAGAACTGTATTGAGGAATTGGTGTTAACAGAGTAGCATGATTAACCTATTCATGCAATGAGGAACCTTTGCTACCCAAAGCTAACAGAGCTATATTAAACTGAACGAACAACTTAGGTGCAGAAATAGACAAATAGTTACCCACTGCTTCTTCTTTTCCGGTAGCAAATCACCGTGGTCGGCGGAGGAAACAGAGTCCAGTGGAATCGCGAGAGAGCGGGGAGGGGTCGGCGGAGATTAGTGGAGTCGGGGTTTTAGAGGCCGTCGGCAGCATCTCAATCCCTGACAACCACTAACCCTAGCCCCTTTGCTTGGTTGGGCACGACTGGATGTGGGTGACGCGGTGCCGGCGGCGTCCCAATCGTTGGCAATCCTCCCCAACCCTAGCCCACTGCTCAGACGGGCACAGCTGCAAGGGGCAGCATGTGGTGTCTACGACGTCAGATGGCCGAGGAGAGTGCTTAGTCGACAGGAGTGCAAGCAGGAGAGGCGGCGTCAGGTGGAGGCGAGGTGTGGTGTCGAGCCAAAATCACAGGGGACAGGGAGAGGGGTCGTGCCGAAGGAAGTTAGGGCAAAACAATAGACTTCGGTTTTAATAAACTAACGTTAGCTTATATATTCAACTAACTCCCTCTTTAATTGAGTATTCTAAACTAACTTTAGAAAAACCTAACCCATTTATCCCCATAAAATATCTAAACATTGATTTTAAAATTCTGAAAAATTCTATAAATTCATATAAAACTATTTCCCTCTTAATTCCTCATCAAATTTAATTTATTTTTCCTAAATAAATTCAATTATGTCCAAATTTCAATCATTTTACTTATAAATGTTTTTGGTATTTTACATTCCATGTGTCATAAGAGCCCTGAGCCCCCCCCCCCCCCCCCCAAAAACTTGGACTTCTTTTTAATTACTAGCTATACAAATAATTCATCATTAGCGATTGAAGGTGCATCCACATGTGCACCTTATAATGCATAGAAACTATATTGTGACCTAGTTGTATGTTGCCTGTGTGTAAAAATCTTGATAAGTATAGATGAAGTAGCATATAGGTTGATGCTCAGTTGCTCACTAATATATTATTAAGGAATGTTTCCAGATGAAGTTTGTCCCATTTGTTAGTCATACTTAACAAATTGCCACTTGATAAGTGTTTCTGACAATTTTCATAACATGTTCTAACACTGATGTAAATTTTGTGCCCTACACCAAAATGTTGAATCTATATCTGAGGTGTTTGATAAAGTTTTCCCAATATGCTTAATGGTAAGTAGCTATTATACATGATATTAGCCTTCAACTGTTTGTCTTAGCCACTGACTCGTATATCAAGTGGGCATGCATTCAGATGAAATTCACAAGAAGGACCCCATCTAGACCAAAAGAAAATGTTGATCTAAAGAATATATTAAAGGTTTGGTAAACCTGTTATGTTTGAAATATGTTATGGTTCATCATAAGCATCGAATGTGGGATTTATTAATTATAAATTTCAAGCTAGACGTCTTTAGCTGAGCAATGCTATAATCTATATAAAAGCACTGTTGTAGACACTGTAGGGAACTAGAAAGTGCTTGTATATGGTTCATTGTTAACTTGATTGTTATCATGTTATCCAATAATAGGTCACAAATGTTCCCTTTTCTTCTACTGGATTGCCATTTATTTCCTCCTGATGCGAACGACAGTGATTTGCACTCACCTGTTGTTTCTAATGCTTAAATGGAGCAGCTAAGTGCAAATAAGAAGGTTTATGGATTTCTATGTAGCTGTAGCATGTTGCTAAATTTATGTTATCTATTATAGACCGGAGAAGGGGCACATTAAAAGTTAGGATCTTTTATAAAGCATGAAGACAACTGTCTGATTTCAGATGTGATACACTTGTTTCTTCCTAATGAACATGGACATGATGGAAAAGATGTCCGGAATAGTCCTTTGAGGATTAGCAATTCTCTTTAGAGTTTTCTAATGACCATGCCCTTTGAATGATTTCACAGAAAATGCTTCCTTTACCTATAATGAATTTCCTTAGAGCACTAGCAGTCTGCTAAGTGGTTCCCATGAATGTGGACCTTTTTCTTGAGAATATGGAATCTTGTCGTTATTGCTACCCTATTATTAGCTATTTTTACTGTTGGCAGACAAACTAGATTATCTATTTTAATGAAATCAAATCATGTTCTATCCATCTGACAATTGTTTGTGATGTAAAATGGTTTACTTGCACACCAAACTAAACTTGTTTCTTTGGCAGGTCGATTGGTTGACTGAGAAAATGCGCAGTAATAACTTCACAGTATCTTCTATGCATGGTGACATGCCACAAAAAGAGCGAGATGCAATCATGGCAGAATTTAGATCAGGGGCAACTCGAGTACTGATCACTACTGATGTATGGGCTAGAGGGATTGATGTCCAGCAGGCAAGACTTTTCACTGAAAAAGTGTTCAATTTTTCTTCCTTATTCATTGTTGTTGTTGACCATCAGGTTTTTTTTTAAAAATTATTATTTCTTGTTTTTCTGCATTTTAACCACTACTTTGGATATGCCAAAAATCTTAGCTCAGCAATTTCATGATTCTTCACAAGTAGTATTTTTTATGCCCCATGGTTTGTCTGATACTCTCAGGTGTCATTGGTGATAAACTATGACCTACCAAACAACCGAGAACTCTACATACATCGGATAGGCCGTTCGGGACGATTTGGACGGAAGGTATATTCTCTTTTGCCATACTTGGTTTCTGTGTCACGTGATTTTTTATGCACACCACACTTCTAGCATTACAGTTTTTTGTTCCTGATTCTAGCATTTCAATTGTACTTTTAGTTATTTATATACTCAGATCTAATACACAAGATTTCATTGTTTGGAATACTAAAATAGCACAAATGGGACAATGTGGAAGAACGATATTTATATAAAAGCGTGAAAATATATAATATCTAACATGAACGCTACAAATTGTAACATCAAGGACATAGTATTTATGTGAGAATTGTAACATGAGTGAGCACTAATTATGCTTTATTTATTTGGTGCATCATTTATGATAATATGTAAAACTTGAACACTAAGTCACACAATTTTTAACCTTGTAATGCACGAAAAGGGCTGATTTTGTTTGATCGATAGATACGAGCCAAATCCAAGTTCTTGGGGTGCCTTTTGCATATTATGAATACATCTTTTCCCTTGGCGTCTGCAGTTCGGATCCTCTGTCCCCATTTCTCTCTGTCAATGTTGTCAAAATCGCGAGTCGGAACGTAGAATCGTACGATTCTACGCATTTCTGGTGGCCTTCCGCGTTGCGTGCCCAGGCGAAAGCGGAATCTGGTGGAATCGTGCAGAATCGCGTGGAAGCGTAGCGGAAATCGTAGACTCGTAAGAGTCCAGCGATTTTCCAAGACCAGAAGGTCGATCGCAGCGATCGATCAAACACGGGTCCAAGAAACCTCGCTCCAAATAACACGTGCGTTTCTCCTTCAGAAAAATAGGGAGATCGGTCTGTGGACCGATCAGGCCCTAGGCTGATCGGTCCCCAGACCGATCAGCAAGGGCCGATCCCTATTTCCGCCTTCGTCACGTGTTTCTCACGAGTCGGTTGTCGTTTTCTGCGTGGGACAGAGGGACAGGGAGAGTTTCGGGACAGAAGATTTGATCTCAAGAAACCCTAACTTTCCTAAGTCGCGTCGCGAGCCATTGTCGCCGCAACTGCTGTGCTTCGTTCTTCTTCAGCAACCATCGTCTCCTTCACGTACGCGTCTGTCTCCTCCTCCCTGTGCGTCCGGTGTGCGTCGACCGGCACTGTGACTGACTTCAATTAAAGGTACGCCATCATCCGCCTCTGTCCCTTCTCCATCTATCTCATCTGTGGGTCTCTGTTCTTTACTTCTTTGGCCGTCTCTGTCCCGTCTGCATCTCTGAAGGCTGTTGGCCACGTCTGTGGTTCGCGAGCTGCTGTTGCAGAGTTGCAGTGTCGTTGGTGAAGCTGAAGCTGCGTGGTGGTGTTCTTGTTCTTCTTTAATTTCACAAAAATGAGTAGAGAAGCTAGTGTTGGTGGGTCTGGTGAAGCAAGCTCCAATAGTGGTGCAGCCATTCCAAGCGTAGCTTCCACAACTAGTGGAACTTCAGATTCCAAAAGATTGGCAGTGAATGCTCCTGGAAATAGATCTGATCCAGGTTGGAAACATGGAATTGCAGTTGATGAAAATCCAAAGAAAGTGCAATGCAAATACTGTCAAAAGGTGATAAATGGAGGGATTTATAGACTCAAGCATCATTTGGCAGGAACACAAAAGGATGTTGGAGCATGCAAGGCTGTTAGTGATGATGTAAGGAAGGAAATGTGGAAAATTGTATCCTCATTGCAAGAAAATTTAATAAAGAGGGCAAAGGAGATTGAAGGAAGATCAAGTGATTCAAGTCCTCTTGGCCAATATGAAGATGAGGAGGTGGAGGGTGCAAAAAGACAAAGGCGAGAAATTGCAAAGAATCCTGCTGATCTATTCAAGAAAAGGGGTGTGAGTAGTCAAACTACCATCAATGGCATTTTCAAGAAGAATTTGAGGGAGGAAGCTTGCCAAGGGATTGCCTCTTTTTTCTACAATAATGCTATACCTTTTCATGTGGCAAAAAGTGATGAATTCAAGAAGATGCTAGACTTGGTTGCAAGACATGGTATTGGCTTTAAGCCTCCATCCTACCATGAGATTAGAGTCAAGTATTTGAAACAACAAGTTGATTGCACCAAAGAAGTTATAGAGCAGCACAAAGCATTTTGGAAGAAAATGGGATGCACAATTATGACTGATGGGTGGACAGATAAGAGGAGGAGGACTATATTAAACTTCTTGGTTAATAGTCCTATGGGAACCATTTTTTTGAAGTCAATTGATGCATCTGATATATCTAAAACAGCTGACAAGATTTTCAAGTTGATGGATGAAATTGTTGAAGAAGTTGGTGAAGAGAATGTAGTGCAAATTGTCACAGACAATGCAGCAAACTACAAAGCAGCCGGGGAGATGTTGATGGGGAAGAGAAAGAGGCTATATTGGACGCCTTGTGCAGCTCATTGCATCGATTTAATGTTGGAGGATTTTGAAAAAAAGATACCAATACATAAAGAGACAATTGCACGAGGTAAAAAGATCACAACTTACATCTATTCAAGGACTGCGCTTATTTCTCTATTGCATCATTTTACCAAAGAAAAGGATTTGATTAGACCAGCCACTACTCGTTTTGCCACATCTTACTTGACTTTGGGTTGCTTGAATGACAATAAGGGAGCATTGATTAGAATGTTTACATCCAAAGAATGGAAATCTAGTCAATTTGCAAAGACTAAAGATGGAAAGGTTATTGAAAATGTGGTAATGGATAAGGACTTCTGGAAAAGCATTATTACATGCTTGAGGAGTGCTTATCCTTTGATCAAAGTCCTTCGTTTGGTAGACTCAGATGAGAAGCCTGCCATGGGGTTCATTTATGAGGAAATGGACAGGGCCAAAGAAAAGATACAAGCTGCCTTTAATGGTATTAAGAAAAGGTAACTTAATTTATTACTAATTATTAAATACTCGTATAAATTTATAATTTCTTGGAAACTAATTCAAATTTTTTCTCACTCTTTAGTTACTTGCCTCTATGGGAAATTATAGATGCAAGATGGGATAATCAACTACATCGGCCTTTGCATGCTGCGGGCTATTACCTTAACCCTCAATTTCATTACAGTCCTAATTTTAAAGCTGACTTTGAAGTGAAAAGAGGACTATATGATTGTCTACAAAGGATGGTTGAAAGTATGGAAGAAGTAAAGAAGATTGATGCTCAACTGGAAGACTTCAAATATCGAAAGAAATTCTTTGGTAGTGCAGTAGCCACTTGTGGAATTGAAACCAAAACTCCAGCACAATGGTGGGAATCATATGGTTATGAACATCCTGAGTTGCAAAAGTTTGCTATTCGTGTTTTGAGCTTGACATGCAGCTCATCTGGCTGTGAGAGGAATTGGAGTGCATTTGAGATGGTATTGCATTTCATTCTTGAATGAAATTACCTAGTTGTATGTGATTATATGAGTATGTGTTAATTGATTTTGTTATTATTTAGGTCCACACTAAGAGAAGAAATCGTTTGAAGGCAAAAACGATGAATGATGTAGTCTTTGTGATGGCTAATTCAAAATTAGCCAAGAAGAAGGAATTGAGGAAAGTCAATGACTATAGCATTGATGACCTAGCTTCTGATGATGATTGGATTGTGGATGATAGTGAAAATTTAGATTTGGATGCTTCAAATGAAGATTTGGTTCCAGTTGAAGAAGGACCTAGTAGTGGAGCACCTCATGATGATTTGGAGCTGCCTAGTTATGATGATGATGAAGTTGAAGAAGGTGGAGATGCCATGGAGGATGCTGGAGATGAAGAACACATGGAGGATGATTATGAATTCATGAATTTATGAAGTTTAGACTTTAGAACTTGACTATTATTTTTCATGTTGTAGACTTATATGTTATCTAAAATTTGTGACTTATGACTTATTTTATGTGTGGATTGTAGAAGACCTTATAAATATTTAGTTTAATCAAATGTTTAATGTGTTTTTGAGGTTATTAATCTTATGTATGTTATTTTCTATGAGTATATATATGTTTATATATAATTTTACATTTTGGTAGAAACTTACGATTCGTGTTACGATACTACGAGTTTACGATTCTACAACTCCCTTCCGTTTCAACGTAGAATCTCGATTTTGACAACCTTGCTCTTTGTCCCCGTGTTCCATTGCCGATCGGACGGATCAGATTACATCTCAATGCATCATGGCATCTTTAAGATGTGTGTAGTATCCTCGTGATGTGTAAGACATTTTTGAGATTTAATCTGGCCCGTCCGATCGGCAGTGGGACACGGGGACAAAGAGAAATGGGGACAAAGGATCTGGTTCATAGCATCTGACTTTTCAAGGTCACAATAAGTGATCGCTAAATGTACCTGTTTGTTTCTAGTGAGCTAGATGCTATGCAAAGAAACCAATCATGATTTCATTTTACTCATTTGCATGGATTTCCTTCACTTCCAATCGTTTGCTTAAAGTGCCTTACACCACATACATGTGACTCCAGGGTGTTGCGATTAACTTTGTGAGAAAGGATGACATTCGCATTCTAAGAGATATTGAGCAGTATTACAGTACACAGATCGATGAAATGCCAATGAATGTTGCTGATCTCATCTGAATGCTTCAAACATCAGCCTCTGTCTACCACGGAAGCTTGCAAGGAATCATCGTAACAGATCGAATGGAAAAGTTTCTTTGCTCGAAAGGTTTTTCCTCGTTGAATGTCTAAATTAATGTTTGTTGATTTTTCAGAAAGTTGTAAGATCATGTAAGTTGAATGCAGCATAAGGATGCAAATGTGTGCTGTGTGAGGGTAGCGAGTTAGGGTCGTGTGCTTGTGTGTAAAACTGAAATTTGAAACTCTGTTTCCTTTTGATACAGCTCTGTTATCTTATGATAATTAATTATCCTAAAACATGTGATCTTAATATGAAGGTTAGGGAAATAGCGCGCTGGCTTTGGTGGATGATTTGTTGACCGATAGAAAATTTTAGCTTAGAATGGAAGTATGGAACCTTCTTTCAATTCTATGTACAGTCAAATGATCCGACAAAGCGTTAGTGACCAAAGACCAGGGAAGGGGTGTTTAGTAAGGTCTTTTAATGCTCAAATCAGTACCCTTTCCGGTGAGTGTGCGAAGAAGAATAGTAGTGGATATGTATCAGAGTAAGGTCTAGGTAATGTTAATTGTGTACCTTGTCAATAGAGAGGATCTTACTTTATATATTATCTCTTACAACTTCTGTGATCGTAAGGTGGTCCCTTGTGCAGAGTTTGTTAGGTGATGGAAAGAGTATAGTCTGGGTGATCGGTAATGATAATCTAAGAAATCTTTTTTCTATCCATATATGTACCTCTTTTGTCACTTATGTCTTACGCTTTTAATAAGGTTGTTGAGATATACTGTTGTAACGGATCAATTAGTGAGGAAATCTCCAAGGAATATTTCCCGAAAACTTTAACAGTTGGTCAGAATGTTGTCTGCTATTTGTCTGCTAAATATATCTCGGTCGATTCTTAAGCCAACCGCTTAACTTAATGTCTTTCATTGAATCTATTTCGGGCTAATCTTTGAGCATTTATAGTAAACCTTATGAAATGAAGCACCTTTAACTTGTATTTGTATCAATCTACATTGTCGTATATTAAATACTACAAAGATTTGTTCAGAGGCTAGTATGATGCGCATAGCATGCCAAAGGTCTATTCAATGAACCATATGATAAATTATGTCTGTTAGAGTTTTTATTTATTTTAGGAACAATATAACATCGTGCAACTTAGACATGATCGATCATATATGTAGAGTTTCCTAAGGATAAGTGTTTTTAAGTCTGCCCGGTCTTTGACCGGTCGGGCATACACATAGAGTCTTCTATTCGACCAGCCTTTATCTGGCCGTATTAAGGTCTTTGTGAGGTTGTGTCTTTGGGCCCGACCATACTTTGCCTGGCCAAACGTACACATAAAGTCTTATGTTCGATTTGCCCTTATATGGTTGATCGTATATTAAGATCTTTGTGAGACTAAGTGTCTTTGAGCTTGGACAGACTTTGCTCGGCCGGGCGTACACAGAAAGTCTTATTATATTAAGATCTTTGTAAGGTTAAGTGTCTTTAAGCCCAAACGGGCATATGCAGAAAGCCTTATGTTTGATTGGCCCTTATCCGGTCGATCGTATATTAAGATCTTTGTGAGACTAAGTGTCTTTGAGCTCGGCCAGACTTTGTCCGGCCAAACATATACAGAAAGCCTTATGTTCGATCGACCATTATCCGATCGATCATATATTAAGATCTTTGTGAGACTAAGTATCTTTGAGCCCGACCGGACTTTGCCCGACCGGGCGCATACAGAAAACCTTATGTTCGATCGATCCTTATCCGACTGATCGAATATGAAGATCTTTATGAGGCTAAGTGTCTTTGAGCCCGGCCTGACTTTGCCCGGTCAGACTTTGCCCTGCTAGACTTAGCCCAGTCGGGCGTATACAGAAAGCCTTATGTTCGATCTGTCCTTATCTGACTAATCGTATATTAAGATCTTTATGAGGCTAAGTGTCTTTAAGTTCGGCCAGACTTTGCCCAGCCGGGCATACACAGAAAGTCTTATGTTCGATCAGCTCTTATTCGGTCGATCGTATATTAAGATCTTTGTAAGGCTAAGTGTCTTTGAGCCCGGTCGGACTTTGCCTGGCCGAATATACACAGAAAACCTTATGTTCGATCGACCCTTATTCGACCAATCGTATATTAAGATCTTTTTGAGGCTAAATGCCTTTGAGCCCGACCAAACTTTGCCTGGCCGGACATACATAGAAAGTCTTATGTTCGACTGGTCTTCATTCGGCCATATGAGCATAAAGAGTTTTTAGAAGGCCTAAGTGCCTAGAGCCCGGTCGGCCTTTCTTCCGGCCGGGCTCTTTTGAACTCATCTGCCCATTTGTCACTCGAGTGTATTATTTCTTTAGTTCTTGTGTAAAATCCTAGAATCCTTATATCCGACTGTGTTTGTAGTCGGTTAGCTTTATCCGAGCGTCTTGCTTTAAGGTCATGCAGGCAAAACCTGAGAACTTTGGGGCTGGGCGATCAACAGAACCAAGTGTGGAATGTTCCTCTATCCCGACTTTGACCGTCACATCACCTTGACTTTGACTGCCACGTCATCTTCTGTGTCCGCTCGTTATAACCCGTATCACTAGCCTCCCCTCCAAGTCTAGTAGAAGGAGATGTAGACGACTGACTGGACTCGAGTTTTAGTTTCATTTGCTCACCTTCTATACTTGGTGATTTTCAAGACTCGTGTTCTTAATCATGACTTAGATACTTGATGATTTTTTCAAAAACGATCTGCCCTCTACTAGGGCTAGTGTCGAGGACATGCGAAAAGACATTTTTGCCACAAAATGTTTCGCTTGATGTCTATCATAAATACCTGTTTATGGGTGCATATCACGTGGCCCACCACTCATTCTCTACAACGCTTACTGTCGTCGACCACCTCATATAATACACTGGCATGCTTAATTTTACAAATCAACAATCCTCCTTAAGCGGGCCGTTTCTACCTAACGGTGGCGATTAAATTCCTCTCTATAAAACCCTAAACGTTATGTGCGCTCCACACTTTGTCTTGCATCTTTTTCGATCTTTCTCTTCGGCGACCTTCCTCCTTCCACATTACTTCCTTCTCGAGACCCAGATACCCCAGTAAGTTACTCATCCTTTGTCTAAGTTTTGTTCTATTATGGTCCACGAATCTTTTGTCCCTTGGTACTCCTCTACCTCTTTAAATTTTTATGCCTTTGACCGAGCTGACCTATATTCCCGATATGAAATCCCTCATAACTATCGTATTTGTCTTCCTTCCTCGAATGATCATCCTCACCTTCCTCTCGATAATCATGTCACATTCTTTTCCGATGAATTAGTGGCCGATTTATATTTCCTTGTCCACTACTTTCTATCGGAGGTAAGTATTTTCGTATCCCCCTACAACAATTTGTTCTGAATGTCTTCCGGTATATATGTAGGATATTTATGTTGTTTCGTCTGTTCAGCATTCCTCCTACCCCTAAATATGTACTTATTTACTTACCCCCAAAAATCAGAATTTGGGGCTTTTCTTTTTCAATTTCGCCCAAAAGCAATTTTCTTCGAGGATATGCTATCTTTAAACAAAAGCTAGAAATCTCATTTCTTCTTTATAGAAATGTCTGATTCTATCATTTGATCTACTGCTTGGCAATCTTCTTTTCCACCTCTTCCTGATCTTACAAATCTTAAACAGGATCCTATTTTTGTTTCTTATCTTCCTAAACTGAGCAGCCAATGGTTCAAAATTTACCAACGGCTGCAAGTGTTGGTTGCTACTGTTGGTTGCTACTCGGAAAATCTAGAGGTTTCACTGTACAAAAATTTTGTACAAAGGTCTGAACCTTTTCCTAGCTACCATGTGTTCTTTTAAATTAAATTTTGGATCGCCTGCGGAACTTAACACGTTTGATCCAAAACTTAATCTATTTGTTCTTTTAGGTTTTGACTTGGATCTCCTGCGGAACTTAACACGTTCGACCCAAATCACCTTAAGTTATTAATTCCATTAAATATTAATTTCCATAATTGGTTCCCAGTACTGACGTGGCGAGGCACACGGCCTTCTTGGATATGGGAGCAACCACCACCGACTAGACAAAACGTTTTATAGAAAGCTAATATTTAATTTTCTAAAATAACTTTAGGTTAACCGAAAAGAACAATCAAATCACAAGGAAAAGAAAAAACAAAAGAACACAACATCAAAAAACATATTCGAAATTCTAGAATCGTAAGCCTCTTGTATTTGGTATTATTTCCATAAATAACTAGTATGATGCGGAAAGAAAAATTACTAGTTATACCTTGTAGAAAAACCTCTTGATCTTCTACCGTATTCCTCTTCTAACCTCGGACGTTGTGTGGGCAACGATCTTCCGAGATGAGAAACCACCAAGCACCTTCTTCTTCTCCTAGCTAGGTTCGGCCAACACAAAGAAGCTTCACCAAGGACGAAGATCAAAACACCAACCAAGCTCGAAGGGATACAAGTTTTCTCTCCTTCTTCTTATTCTTCTCCAAGTAGTATCCGGCCACCACAAGAACTCCAAGCAAGAGATAAGTTTCGGCCACCACAAAAGAGGAAGAAAGGAAGAGGATGGCCGGCCACAATAATATTCTTCAAGGATGAATAATTTTGGCCACCACCAATGCTCCAAGGGATGCTAGAGATGAGACTTGCTTTCTCTCCTTCTTCTCCTTCCTTGATCCGGCCACAAACAAAAGCTCCACCAAGAAGATAGGTTTCGGCCAACAAGAGGAGAAGAGAGAAAGGGAAGGGCCGACCACCACACCAAGGAAAAGAGGGAGAAAAATAATAGAGGTTGTTCACCATGAAGGCACCCCTACCCCTTCTTTTATATTCCTTGGCTTTGGTAAATAAGGAAATTTATTTATAATAAAATTTCCTTAACTTTCCTTGACAACAATTAATTAAGAAAAAATTAAATAAATTTTCCTAATTATATGTGGTCGGCCACCTCATGTAGAGCAAATAGGATAATTTTAATCAACAATTAAAACTTCCTTTTTTTGTCTTTGGAAATTTTAAAAAATAAAATTTCCTTTTAAAATCCCTTCATGGTTGATAAAAAGAAATTTCTATAATTTTAATTTTCAACATGTGAATAATTTTTCAAAGAGAAAAATAAAATATCTTTCCAATCTACAAATAAGGAAAGAGATCTAATCTCTTTCTTTAATCTTTTGTAGATCTTTTTAAAGAGAGATATTTTAATTTTAATTCTCTGTAATAAATTATATCTTCCACATAATAAAAATTAAAATAAAATTCTTTTTAATTTAATGGGGCCGGCCACCTAAGCTTGGGTTCAAGCTAGGGCCGACCACCCATGAACCAAGGCTTAGCCGGCCCAAGCTTGCTTGGCCCCTTTCTCATGGGTATGGAGGTGGGTATAGGTGGATATAGTACTCTATAAATAAGAGGCTACGATAGGGACCGAGAGGAGGAATTGGTTTGGTCTCCCGATAAAATTAAGCATCCCCCCAACACACAACTTAATTTTATCAATAATAATTCATTCCACTAGAGAACTATTATTGAACTACCGCACCAATCCCAAATTACATTTTGGGCTCCTTCTTATTATGAGTGTGTTAGTCTCCTGTGTTTAAGATATCGAATGTCCACTAATTAAGTGAGTTACTGACAACTCATTTAATTAATATCTTAGTCCAAGAGTAGTACCACTCAACCTTATTATCATGTCGGACTAAGTCCACCTGCAGGGTTTAACATGACAATCCTTATGAGCTCCTCTTGAGGACATTATCAACCTAGTATCTCTAGGACACAATTTCCTTTTATAATCAACAACACACACTATAAGTGATACCATTTCCCAACTTATCGGGCTTATTGATTTATCGAACTAAATCTCACCCATTGATAAATTAAAGAAATAAATATCAAATATATGTGCTTGTTATTATATTAGGTTTAAGAGCACACACTTCCATAATAACCGAGGTCTTTGTTTCTTTATAAAGTCAGTATAAAAGAAACGATCTCAAATGGTCCTACTCAATACACTCTGAGTGTACTAGTGTAATTATACAGTCAAGATAAACTGACACCTAATTACACAAAAACCTCTAGGTCTTCTACCGTATTCCTCTTCTAACCTCGGACGTTTTGTGGGCAACGATCTTCCGAGATGAGAAACCACCAAAGCACCTTCTTCTCCTCCTTGCAAGGTTCGACCACAACAAGAGCACCTCCAAGGATGAAAAGATTCAACCACCACCAATGCTCCAAGGGATGCTAGAAAAGAGAATTCTTTTCTCTCCTTCTTCTCCTTCTTAGATCCGGCCACCAAAGCTATATCCACCAAGAGAAGGTTTCGGCCACACAAAGGAGAGGAGAGGAAAAGGAGGGGCCGGCCACACCCAAGGAGAAAAGAGAGGAAAAATAGAATAGAGATCTTAGCTATGAAGGCACCTCTACCCCCTCTTTTATAATCCTTGGCCTTGGCAAATAAGGAAATTTTAATAAAAATTTCCTTAATTCCTTTACCATGAAAAAGAAAATTTAATTAATTAAAATCAAATTCCTTTTCTCACATATCATGGCCGGCCACATTCAAATCTCCAAGCAAATAAAATTTTAAACATAAATTAAAATTTCCTTATTTGCTTCCGGAAATTTATAAAAATTTCTCCAATAATTTTTTCCCTTCGTGGATTATAAAAAGGAAATTAAAATCTTTCTTTTAAACATATGGATAAAAAGAAAGTTATCTCTAAAAATTAAAATCTCTTTTAATCTACAAATAAGGAAAGATATCAAATCTTTTCTTAATCTTTTGTAGAAACTTATAAAAGAGAATATTTAATTTTTTTAAACTCTTTTTTAAATCATGAACATGGTTAAAAAGGAAAGTTTTCTTGAAATTTAAAATCCACATTTTAATCAACAAATAAGGAAAGATTTCAAATTTTAAACTCTCTTTTAAACATGTGGATGATTTACAAATAAGGAAAGTTTTTACCAAAAATTAAAACCATCCTTTTAATCTACAAATAAGGAAAGAGATTAATCTCTTCTCTTAATCTTTTGTAGAAAGCTATAAAAGGAAATTTTTAATTTTTTAAACTCTCTTTTAAAACCATGATATCCACATAAGAAATAATTTTAATAAAAATCCTTTTTAATATTCTAGTGGTCGACCACCTAAGCTTGGGACCCAAGCTTTCGCCGGCCACCAACTTGGCTCATCCACTTGGTATTGGCCGGCCCTAGCTTGGGTTCCAAGCTAGCTTGGCCGGCCCCATTGGATGGGTAAGAAGGTGGGTATGTGGTGGGTATAAATCTCTATATATAAGAGGCTACGATAGGGACCGAGAGGAGGAATTGATTTTGGTCTCCCGATGAAATTAAGTTTCCCGTGTTCGCCCCGAACACACAACTTAATTTCATCAATAATAATTCATTCCACTAATGAACTATTATTGAACTACCGCACCAATCCCAAATTACATTTTGGGCTCCTTCTTATTATGAGTGTGTCAGTCTCCCTGTGTTTAAGATGTCGAATGTCCACTAATTAAATGAGTTACTGACAACTCACTTAATTAATATCTTAGTCCAAGAGTAGTACCACTCAACCTCATCGTCATGTCGGACTAAGTCCACCTGCAGGGTTTAACATAACAATCCTTATGAGCTCCTCTTGGGGACATTATCAACCTAGATTACTAGGACACAGTTTCCTTCTATAATCAACAACATACACTATAAGTGATATCATTTCCCAACTTATCAGGCTTATTGATTTATCGAACTAAATCTCACCCATTGATAAATTAAAGAAATAAATATCAAATATATGTGCTTGTTATTATATTAGGATTAAGAGCACACACTTCCATAATAACTGAGGTCTTTGTTCCTTTATAAAGTCAGTATAAAAGAGACGACCTCTAATGGTCCTACTCAATACACTCTAAGTGTACTAGTGTAATTATATAGTTAAGACAAACTAATACCTAATTACACTACGATCTTCCAATGGTTTGTTCCTTTCCATCTTAATCGTGAGCTACTGTTTATAATTTATAAGATACTGATAGCATGATCCTCTGTGTGTGGCACCACACACCATGTTATCTACAATATAAATTAATTGAACAACTACATTTATCATAAATATAGACATTTGACCAATGTGATTCTTATTTCTAGATAAATATTTATACCAAAAGCTTAGACTTTTAGTATACATCCTAACAGCAAGAGGGATTTTTGTATCTATTTGGTTTAAGTCCCATCCAAAAGAAATTATCCTGCTCTTTTGGTAAGTTGTAATAATTTGTTTTTTATGTTACCACTAATTGAGACATTTGTTGTCCTGTGCAGTGACCACGATTTTGAAATCCCTGATTTCTAAAGAGATTGTCTTAGCCAAGGAAGAGCTCCTCACTAAGGAGCAGGAGATGTTGACTGAGCGAGGTCTACCCTCAACCATCCCTGCCAGTGGGACCCCCACGAGCCACGCAGTTGAAAACACTATTTTTGGAGAGTTGCCACCTGCTACACCTTCAATACCTAATACTATTCCTCCGGAGCTGGAAGTTGCCCTAAAGAAAAAGTGCAAGGGGAGGAAATGATAGATCGAATTAGTGTGATAGAGGGGGGGGGTGGTGAATATCATGCTTTTAAAACTTTTCTTTTTGTATTTCAAAACAATTCGAGTAAGCAGCAGAAAATAGAAAGAGATAAGTTCATTTACTTCGTTCGGAGCCTAGCTCGACTCCTACTCGAAGGCCTGCGATCCTTGATCACACCGATGGGAAAATCACTATAGTCCTTCTTTCCAAGATCCTCGGAAAGAAGCAGATCGTACAAATGAGCAAGATAGTAACAACCATACTATCTTGCTTAAGTGAACTACATTGCAAGCTTATATAAAAATATACCGACAAGCAAATGCAGTTGAAGCTTTGGTCGGCACTTTCGGATAGTGTGGCTTGCTGAGTTGATGAAGGCTTGTAGCACGGCTTGCTTACAGAACAGAACTTGAGTCGATCAGAAAGAGTTATTCTGAGCCTCAGACTTCGAGCTCCTTTTATAAGTGTCATTGTTGTTCGATCGACCGATCCCTCTGTTCGGTCGACTGAACGCGCTCCCTTCCTTCCTGGCTGGAGTCTGACGTTGACTCGATTTTTTGCATTAACTGATCTTTAATGGTTCGGTCGACCGATCTCATTGTTCAGTCGATCGATCCCGTTGTTTGGTCAACCGAACAGTGACCTTTCGTCTTCGTCGAGATCTGCACTTAATGTTCCATTAATTATTTTATTGTTCGGTCGACCGAACCTTATTTTCGGTTGACTGATCATGCTGTGATACTATGTTTGCGAGCCTGAACTGTTTTGCCAAATTTGCTTGTTCGGTCGACCGAATCTTTTTCGATCGACTGAAAAATGCCTTGGTCGGTCAACTGAACCTCCTGTTCAGTCGATTGACCCTTAGTACATTGAAGGTTTCTGAGTGCTGGATGCGTGACCGCTGACAGAGCCTGATTCTGAGTTCTGAGTCAAAAGTTATGACTCTTTGAAGCTCAAGGGGTCATATGATTCTACAACACAAAGTTAATTCGATATAACAATAGTATTCCTGCAAAACAAAGTTAGCACAGTTATAATACATGAGTAGTAATATGCATGAGTATAACAGTTAGGACTGTTTTGATCTCAGCTTAGAAATCATCCCGGTTTATTCAGTTGGATCAGCGACCTTAGATTGTTCCCTTTAGGAACCCGACCTCACTGTCGCTCCTCCAGTTATTTACCTCAACCTACCTGCCAAAACATTGGGTCCTCCAGACCTATTTAGACTTTATTGGCTGGCCGTGATTAGGGCTTTCTCGATTGAATAAATAGCCTGCACACTTAGCCAAATCATCATATCATAACAAGACTTAACTTGAACCTTTAACAACATCAAAACTCAGGTTTGATTCTGGAGCACCTTGCACTAATAGGAAACTCACCCTTTCCCCTACTCCCAAGAGACAAGCACTCTCTGCTCCGATAGATACCGCCCCAGAGGATGAATGAGAGTCATCTCCCGAACATACTTTGTCATCTCTTTATCTCATCCTCTCAACATCTGCTTCTCTTCCTACTCAAGAAGATTTTTCCTTCTGGGTGATTCACCAGCTCCTGGCTTATTGACCTCTCATCGGGAAAAATCCATTGTGACTGTACAAGAAAAGTCTAGCTCACCATCCATCCTTTTTTCTCAACCTTCCACCCAAGCTTAATTTCTCCCACATCTCTCCTTCCCTCTACTCTCCCTATATTATTAGGAGATTTTTTTAATAGACGCTTGTTTAGATGCTAAAAATAGGCTCAATAATTGCATGATTTAGCTCAAGAAAATAAGCTGCTAAAACAACAAACTTCTGAGCTAGTGTCCATAAGGGCCTCCGAGCAAATAAAAGAATTATCTGCTCAACTCCAAGAGGCTCGAGAGTTGGCCAAAGTGGCAAAGTTGAGCTCGAGAAAGCTACCCAATGGAAGAGCACCCTGGATTCCGTTAAAGCTTAACTTCTTTTGGAGACAAATCTCCGAATGGCTACACAGAAAAAGTTGGACAAACAAACTGCCAAGAATGTGCAACTGTTCGTTCAATTACAAACACAGGAGGTCGCATATACTACCAAGCTAACTGCTAAAGAATATAAACTGGCAACTCAAAAGGCTAAGCAAGACTCCTTGATGTTGGATCTGCTAACTGCCTAGATGGAGGTGACAACAATCCTGGCAGAGCTAAAACCTATCAAGTGAGGAAGGATGAACGGTTTAAAGCAAAGAAAAATATGTTTTTCCAAACACCAGAGTTTAATGTTCTAATTGCTTGTTCCGTCATTAGAGCACTTATACTTGGAGCAAAGGTGTAATGGAACAGCTAAAAGAAGACAGATTCTTGACTTCTAATCCTTCCACCAATTCCTTAGACTATGACTGGATAACTCAAAATACTTGACCGGATAACTCAAAATACTCCTCCTGACTTGTATCCCAATCTCTCATGATTTATCTTGTTTTCTATTAACTTGTAAATTTAATGGTTCAGATATCAACATTCACTATATTGTAGTTTTTAAGTTTCTATTAATTTTAGTAAGCACTTTTATTCTAAAATTGTATCGATTAGTAACCAATATTCCTTCTTTAGCTTGTGCAATAAAGCCCGTCTAGGCAATAAACCCAACGAGATAAGGATTAATTATAGACCGAGCGAATTATTGTGTCCGACCCTTAAGGCCGAGTGAACTATAGCGTTCAACCCCATGTTTGTAAAATCATGATCCTAGATCATATAATCCTATGATCCAGAAGCACAAATCGATCCAAGATCATGCAAAATCAATTTTTACAGTAGGATCATAGGAGGATCAGTAGGATCAGAACAGAATTGGTAGGATCGTAACAGGATTGAAGCAGAATCGGCGTAGGATAGGTGGAAGCTTTGAGAGGTCATAACTTTTGACTCTGTTTGAACTACGGGCCTATAATATATCAAATCAAACCTCGTTCAAAGATCTTTAATAAATTTTAATGTTTATCCTTAATCTCCCTATTTTAAACTAAAAAATATCATTTAAATACTTTTCAAAGACCTAGAAGATTTTATCTTTTTTTCTTCTTGTTAGGATTTTAAATTATTTAAATATATGTTTAATTATTTTTGAGTTAATTTTTAATCAATAATATTCTGTCATTTCTTTTCCTCAAAATGATGAGTTTTGGATGTTTATTGTCTAGTATTGCATGACATCAACCAGTCTTTAGAAGATTAATTTCGACATTCATATTTGAATCAAAGGATTCGATAGCCTCTATTTTACGTTAGGTGCTTAGTTAACCTTTAAATTGGATCATCTTATAAATCAAGGAAATATTTTTGAGGTTGAATATGTTATTATTATTGTGTTAATGGAAAATTTTATATTATTTCATTTTATGATATAAAAATTTAAATATTATTACTGTATGAGAATGGTAGTTAAATTATTAGTTAATTTAAATTTGTACATATAGTAATGTAATATGAGATGTTGAGTGTAAATGATTACATATATATGCAAAATTAGTTATTTATTTATATGTAAATGAGTTTTTAAAGTTTTTTTCTAATTATTAATCATGTATGATATGATTTTAAGGGTTTTTGTTAGGATCGTACGATTCTATGATTTGATCCCGACTGAACAACCCATCCCCCAACAGTCTTCTCTCACTCCGACCGAGATTTCTTTTGCCCAAGGTAAAGAGTCTAGGTCTCAAAAATATAGTCGTTCTCGTTTTGCAATTGCTATGATGAGACCAGACCTTCTTATACCTATATCTCATGCGATTCCTCCAGTTATCTGGCCTCTCGAGATGACATCAATCCCTTTAACTACGCAACCAATTCCTCTACCAGCCTTAAGCATTTCTTCAACTACTCCCCGCTCCAAGCGAACTCCTTGTAGGAGATCAACCAGTCAGGTGTCTGAAGGATCACTACCAAGAAAAGTCTTGAGTCAGCTGGACAAACATCAACATCTTTACTCGTCCAACCAACTCTTGTTCATTCATAATCGCCCGAGCTCCCTCTTGCTCTTCCTTCAGGGCCCACACCTTCAGCTAATTCTTCATATCTTTTCAAGCAATCCCTCGGGTTACCATCCTGACAGGGAGTGGACACTACTTCACCCTTACCTTATGGATACTTAAGTTAAAGGGTTCATTAGTCGAGTCATGGGTGCAAGCATACAAACAAGTGCAAGGGACTCAAGAGAAATAGAAAAATAGACTGAGCTCATTTCTGGTATGAAAATGACTTTACAAGATTGCCAACGGTTATTGAAGTCTCAAGAAATGGACAAGCAAAATTTAGAGCTCCAGTTGCAAGGCAGCGAGTCCAAGCTCCAGGTGGAGAGAGTAATGAAAGATAAAGTCCTTTCAGACCTAACTCACAAGACTACTTTGCTAGAAGAGATAAGGCTTGCACATGCATCCAGGTCTCTTGAACTAACTCAAGAACTATCTACGAAGAATTTCTTGCTACTAAAGCAGCAAACAGAATTGAATATATGAGAAGTCCAGATAGAATCCCTACAAGCCCAGTTGGACGCGGTGAAAGCTAAAATAGACACTGTTGAGGCCGAGCTATCCGCTTATCATGCTGGGGAAAATAAACGCCTTGAGGCCGAGAGGGGAGCCTATCTAAATTCTATTGAGTTTAAAAGAAAGTTAGCTAAGAGGTTTTTAGGAACGTTCAACCATGCGGTCGAGAGAGTAATTCAACAATTACAAAAGGGAGGATATCTACCAATGGAACCTCCTCTACATTTTATAGATCAACAACTTCTCGATGAATTCACAAAAGATCTCCTAAACAATTTTAAATGATATATTTATATTTCTTAATATGTAACTATATGTATTTATAGAAGGAAAATCATAATTAAATATTGAGCTATGTATTAAGTAGTATTAGGTAGCACCTGTTCTCCTTATGTATCTTCAAAACCACTAATATTATTTATAAGCTTAAAACCCCTATGTATTCCTTATGAAATATACATTAGTCTGCATAAAATGCCAGATGATGCAATAACACCTAGTAAATAACCCAGCTAAGCAGATGAATGATATTATAAGGGAGTCTTGAACTGAATACATTACTAAGCGAATTATTTATACCAAACTGAATAGTTGAGCCGAGCAATAGCATCTTCCATATATTGCCAAGTAGTTTTTATAATGAATTCTCAGACGGAATAATGGGCCGGTCGAGCACACAATGCCGAGCGAAATAAACAGACCGGACCTTTATAAGCGATTTTCATAATGAATTGTCCGATGAAATAATGGGCCGATTGTGCACATAATGTCGAGCGAAATAAACAGATCAGACCTTTATAAGCAATTTATAATGAATTTCCAGACGGAATAATGGGTTGGTTGAGCACACAATGTCGAGCGAAATAAATAGACCGGACCTTTATAAGCGATTATCATAATGAATTGTTCGATGAAATAATGGGTCGGTCGAGCGCATAGTGCCAAGCGAAATAAATAGACTGGACCTTTATAAGTAATTTTTATAATGAATTCTCGGACGGAATAATGGGTTGGACGAGCACATAATGCTAAACGAAATAAATAGGTCGGATATTCATAAACAACTTTCATAAAGAATTCCTGAACAAAATAATGAGCTGGATGAGCACATAATGTTGAACGAAATAGACAGGCCAGATATTCATAAACAACTTTCATAGAGAATTCTCGAACTGAATAATGAGTCGGACGAGCACATAATGCTGAACAAAATAGACATGCCCAATATTCATAAATAACTTTCATAAAGAATTCCCTGACTGAATAATGAGCTGGATGAGCACCAAATGCCCATCGAAATAAACAGACCAAATCTTTATAAACAATTTTTATAATAAATTCTCGGATGAAATAATGGGCTGGATGAGCACATAATGCCAAACGAAATAAGCAGGCTAGATATTCATAAACAATTGTCATAAAGAATTTCCGAACTAGATAATGAACCAGACGAGCACATAATGTCAAACAAAATAGACATGCCGAATATTCATAAACCAACTTTCATAAAGAGTTCCCAAACTGAATAATGAGCCGGACAAGCACATAATGTCGAACGAAATAGACATGCCAGATATTCATAAACAACTTTCATAAAGAATTCTTGGGCAGAATAATAAGTTGGACGAGCACTAAATGTCGAGCGAAATAAACATACCGGATACTCATACTTGGGTTTAAAGTCACAGTTGAACTGTATAGAGTTTAAAGTCACAGTTCGACTATATAGAGTTTAAAGTCATCATTCGACTGTAGATGGTTTAAAGTCGCAGTTCGACTGAATATGATTTAAAGTTGCAGTTCGACTGAATATGGTTTAAAGTCATAATTCAACTGAATATAGTCTAAAGTTGCAGTTTGACTGTATAGAGTTTAAAGTCGTAGAAGTCACAGTTCAACTGAATATGATTTAAAGTCACTATTCAACTGTATATGATTTAAAATTGTAGTTTGATTGAATATGGTTTAAAGTCACAGTTCGACTAAATATGGTTTAAAGTCGCAATTCGACTGAATATGGTTTAAAGTCGCAGTTCGACTGAATATGGTTTAAAGTCGCAGTTCAATTGTATATAACAAACATAATCGCTCGGGAAAGTACATGAATTTTTCAGATGAATTTGCCTGCATTTTTATTA
The DNA here is from genome assembly GCF_018446385.1 of Zingiber officinale. Classification (NCBI taxonomy): domain Eukaryota; kingdom Viridiplantae; phylum Streptophyta; class Magnoliopsida; order Zingiberales; family Zingiberaceae; genus Zingiber; species Zingiber officinale. Next base: position 154,080,438 of record NC_055992.1, on the reverse strand, counting down.
AGTATATAAAAATTTGAACAAGGTACAAAAGTAAGTTACGGGCATACTTGTCAAGCTCTGTAAGGTTAAAAATGGTTGGCACTCGCAGTCGTTCTAAGTTTCTCCCTTCTACATCTTGGAGATAGTAAGAACCTGAGGCGATCTTCTGCACCACCTTGTATGGTCCTCCCCCTTGTGGCTCGAGTGTTATTTAGAGCCCTAGAGTCAATCATTTGATGATTGTTGTATGGACTCATTGTATCATATTCTTGTATATATATAAAGGCATTTGGTTTTGGTTATTATGCTTACTTGTATTGGTGTCAAATAAACTAAGTATAATAACGTCCTTGAGTATAAGGTTCTTACCTATATCAATCGATTGGTTGAATCGATAGTGAGATGATATATGGAACACTATTCTTAATCATTCATAGTCGAGTATTAATATTCAAGGACAATGTTAATGCGACGAGACTAGCATGTAGGTCAACTCAATGACTTGATCTCACAAGTCATGGATATAGAGATATCAAGTTGACACATGGGTATGCATTGGAGAATGTATACTGAATGACCCGCCATGAGAAAGTATCATGGATCGTTATATGAGTGTCATATACTTTCTCATGTGGCTATTAGTATGACTACTAGTCCTTGGACCTGAAGTCACCATGGTTCCCTTCATAAGGAGTTATGTACTTTGGTTTCGTCAAACGTCACCCGTAACTGGGTGGACTATAAAGGCGATTACTGGGTATGTAACAAATTATGTAGAGGGATGTGAGTGATGTAGATGGGATCTATCCCTCCTATATGACGGGAGCGACATCGATATTCTTGATAGAGTGAGACCACGAAGGCATGACCATGCCCAAATGAGTCAATATGAGATATTGAGCTCATTTGATTGAGTGAGTCTACTTGGAATTCAAGATTTAGATTAATTAGAAGATGACACGGTCTATGCCTCACATTGATCAATCTAGATGTCTAGGATAGAAGGACGATGTCATATATTGTGAGGAGTCACAATTAGTAGTCATAAGGTGATGTTGGATCTCAACATTCTTATAACTTGGGTAGTAATGATGTGTTGCTAGATACCGCTCATTATTTATGCTTCTAAATGGGTTTAGGAGCATTGCCAACGTTATAAGAACCTATAGGGTCACACACAAAGGACAATTAGATGGAGATTAGGTTCATATGATGAACCAAGAGGATTAGATTCATGTGATGAATCAAATTGGATTAAAAGTAATCCTAATTGGGCTAATTGAGTTGGACTCAAGTTGATTCATGTGTTCAATGAATCTAATTTAGATTATGACTCATTGAATCAATTTAACTAAATGAATTAGATTCATTATATTAAGTTGGTTTGAATCAAATGGTTAGATTAGATCAACCATGAGAGAGATTTGGTCAAGTTTGACTTGACTTGAGAAGGAAGATGAAAGGTCAAGTTTGACTTGACCATTTGCCACCTCATTTGTGAGTTGGCATTAGGAGGACTAATGATGATGTGCCATATCATCATAGTTAGCGCATATGTGTGCCACCTCATGGAGGTTACAAGTCCCCTCTTTAATGGTCGGCCACATTAAATGAATGGGGGTTACAATTGTGGTCGGCCACATTTGAATTGCAAGTGAATGCAATTCAAGGCATTCAACTCATCTTCTTCCTTGCTCTCAATTTTCTTCTCCCTCTCCTCTCTTGGCCGAACACTTCATAGGTGCTAGCAGACCTTTTGTTTGGCCTCTCCACCTAGTTTGTTCGTGTGGATACTTCTAGAGGATCGTACGCTTGACGATCTTGAGATCCGGCGAACCGTTGGACGAGAGGGATTGCGAAGGGCATCGCATCGAGGGTAAATTCCTTCTCTTTGTAGATCTAGTTTAGAACTTGCATAAGAAACTCGTACTCGTAATGTTTTTCAAAAATTTTACTTCGCACGGATCCAGTGGCATGGGAATCGGGGTTTCCGCAACGCGAAAAAGCGGTTTTTGCGACCCGAAATCCCTACAGTGGTATCAGAGCCACGTGCGAAGTCTTGTACAAGTTTAATTTGTATTTTTTAGAAAAATATCAGTTCTGTAACTTTCTGTAATTTTATGATTTTTATGGTTTTTATGGGTATTTTTCTCGTAGAAGCGAAGCACAAGTGTTTCATCACTTGTAGGCTTCGACTACCGAGAAGATTTTTCCGAAACGGCAAGGTTTCGCCCCAAAACGTTTTGGGACAGCTGGCTAAGGCGCTGTAGGATCGCTAAGGAACACTCGCGATGATTATATCGCAGATAGGGCTAATGCCCTTGGCCCCGCAAGGGAATTCGTTTCGCGATTGCGCCCGAAAACCCGCTAAACGGGGCCGCCGGGAATTTTACTCATAAAAATTGTAAAAATTATGGTAAAAATTGAAGAAAATTATAGAAAATATATAATTTAGAATTATGTATTATTTTGTGATAGTCATGGCCCAAAAGACCCAAATTGGATTTGAAAATTGTGTTGTAATTCATATTACGGCCTGCTCGTCGTCATTTGTGTTGTGTGTGTTGTATATTTGATACGCAACCTGCGCGTCGTGCTTTTCTCCATTTATTCTTGTTGTAAATTAGTTTAGACTCGAATGTAACTCGAGTTTCAAAATTGTAATGTACAAAATTGGAGTCGTGGAAGGTCCACTCGAGACGGAGTTACGAGGAGGGCGCGAGTAACACATGGTGGTCAAAGGAGGAGCTTGAGAAGCTGTTGACCCTAGGTTGACCATCCGATCTTCTCATTGGCTTGAGAAGATCGTAGTAGGGCCATGACTAATCACAAATAGTATAATTAATTGCTTGTGTGTGTGTATTTGATGCATGCTAGTAAAGTAGTTAATTAGCGCCTTAATGATTAGATTAGATCTAAATCGTGTACAAGATGCACCCTACGATTAGATTAGATCTCAATCGCGTCAACTCTAAAATGCCTACCATGTCGTGATAGCAACACATATTATCTTGGTAGGGTACGGAGGGACAATCTTGGTCCCGCCTATCAACGCATGGGTGAGTAGAGACTCAATTTGATTGAGTACAACTAGTTAAATCGAGTTTAACTGTAGGCATTCTTCCAACGGTTGGAAAGATAGGACATAAATCACATTTATATTAATTCTTGGGCGTATTAGCCAAAGCTAACTCAAGTTTTAATATAACTGCGGATAATGATCCTATAAACAAGAGTTGCATAGAGATGTAATTGGTAAATCATTATCTACCGATCATACTAAATCTTGGGCGTATTAGCCAAAGCTAACTCAAGGGTTAGTATGATGTGGATCTTGTCCCACATGAATTATAGAATTCAGTGGGAGCATCATTTAATTAAAGGCCTAATTAAATGATTACTAGAACATGATGTTTATTTATTTTCTGCATTTTTCTGTTATAGATAACCATGACGTCAAACACGAACGCCTTCTCTCTGCGTTCTGTCCTTGATAAGGACAAGCTCAACGGAGCAAATTTCCTGGACTGGTACAGGAATCTGAGAATAGTTCTCACCCAGGAACGAAAATTGTACGTTCTGGAGCAGCCCATTCTGGAGACTCCTCCTGCCAATGCCACGCGAGCAGACAAAGATGCTTACAAGAAGCATCAAGATGACGCATTAGATGTATCATGTATAATGTTGGCGACCATGAACTCTGAGCTTCAGAAGCAACATGAGTTAATGGGTGCTTATGATATGGTTGAACATCTTCATCAACTATATCAAGGTCAAGCACGGCACGAGAGATTTGAGATCTCAAGGGCACTATTTTAGTGCAAGATGTCATATGGGGCTCCCGTAGGCCCATATGTACTCAAAATGATTGGGTACATAGAAAACCTACAGAGGTTGGGATTCCCGCTTGGCCAAGAGCTGGCCACTGACCTGATCTTGCAATCCTTGCCGGATAGCTATAGTCAATTCGTTCTAAACTACAACATGAACGAAATTGACAAGTCACTGCCCGAGCTGCTTAGCATGTTAAGAACTACTGAGCTGAACCTTAAGAAGGTTAAGCCCCACTTTGTTCTGATGGTTCAGAAACACAAGGGCAAGGGCAAGCCCAAAGGTAAAGGAAAGTCCCAAGCCAAGGGCAAAGGCAAGACAGTGAAGCCTAAAGGAGGGGTCGCCAAGGATGCTACCTGCTTCCACTGCGGTCAGACCGGGCACTGGAAGAGGAATTGCAAGGTGTACCTGGAAGATCTTAAGAAGAAGCGAAGTGAGACTTCCACTTCAGGTATATATGTTATAGAAGTCAATCTATCTATTTCTTCATCATGGGTATTAGATACCGGATGTGCTTCTCACATTTGTACTAATGTGCAAGCGCTGAGAAATAGCAGGACATTGACGAAGGGCGAGTGTTAGAGTGTATACTAAAAGCCTAGCTTTTGGTATAAACATTTATCTAGAAATAAGAATCACATTGGTCAAATGTCTACATTTGTGATAAATGTAGTTGTTCAATTAATTTATATTGTAGATAACATGGTGTGTGGTGTCACACACAGAGGATCATGTTATCAGTACCTTATAAATTATAAACAGTAGCTCACGACCAAAATGGAAAGGAACAAACCATTAGAAGGTCGTAGTGTAATTAGGTATCAGTTTATCTTGACTGTATAATTACACTAGTACACTTAGAGTGTATTGAGTAGGACCATTTGAGGTCGTTTCTTTTATACTGATTTTATAAAGAAACAAAGACCTCGGTTATTATGGAAGTGTGTGCTCTTAATCCTAATATAATAACAAGCACATATATTTGATATTTATTTCTTTAATTTATCAATGGGTGAGATTTAGTTCGATAAATCAATAAGCCCGATAAGTTGGGAAATGATATCACTTATAGTGTGTGTTGTTGATTATAGAAGGAAACTGTGTCCTAGTAATCTAGGTTGATAATGTCCTCAAGAGGAGCTCATAAGGATTGTCATGTTAAACCCTGCAGGTGGACTTAGTCCGGCATGACGATAAGGTTGAGTGGTACTACTCTTGGAGCTAGATATTAATTAAGTGAGTTGTCAGTAACTTACTTAATTAGTGGACATTTGTTATCTTAAACACAGGGAGACTAACACACTCATAATAAGAAGGAGCCCAAAATGTAATTTGGGATTGGTGCGGTAGTTCAATAATAGTTCTCTAGTGGAATGAATTATTATTGATAAAATTAAGTTGTGTGTTCGGGGCGAACACGGGATGCTTAATTTTATCGGGAGACCAAAACCAATTCCTCCTCTCGGTCCCTATCGTAGCCTCTAGTATATAGAGATTTATACCCACCGTATACCCACCTTCTTACCCATCTAACGGGGCCGGCCAAGCTAGCTTGGAACCCAAGCTAGGGCCGGCCAAGACCAAGTGGATGAGTGGCGGCCAAAGCTTGGGTCCCAAGCTTGGGTGGCCTACCACTAGAATATTAAAAAGGATTTTTATTAAAATTATTTCTTATGTGGATATCATGTTTTTAAAAGAGTTAAAAAATTAAAAATTTCCTTTTAAAGCTTTCTACAAAAGATTAAGAGAAGAGATTAATCTCTTTCCTTATTTGTAGTTTAAAAGGATGGTTTTAATTTTTGGTAAAAACTTTCCTTATTTGTAAATCATCTACATGATTAAAAGAGAGTTTAAAATTTGAAATCTTTCCTTATTTGTTGATTAAAGGAGGATTTTAAATTTTAAGAAAACTTTCCTTTTTAAACATGTTCATGATTTAAAAGAGAGTTTAAAAATTAAATATTCTCTTTTAAGTTTCTACAAAAGATTAAGAAAAGATTTGATATCTTTCCTTATTTGTAGATTGAAAAAGATTTTAATTTTTAGAGATAACTTTCTTTTTATCCACATGTTTAAAAGAAAGATTTTAATTTATTAAATTTCCTTTTTATAAACCAATCATGAAGGGATAAAATTATTGGAGAAATTTTTATAAATTTCCGGAAACAAATTAGGAAGTTTTAATTCTTGTTTAATTAAAACTCTCCTTGATTTGAGGAAATAAGTGGCCGACCATGTTTTAGTGAGAAAAAAATTATTTTAATTAAAATAAAATTTTCCTTTTCATGGCAAAAGAATTAAGGAAGTTTTTATTAAAATTTCTTTATTTGCCAAGACCAAGGATTATAAAAGAGGAGGTAGAGGAGCCTTCAAGGGTGAACAACCTCTATTATTTTCTCCCTCTTTTCTTCCTTGGTGTGGTCGGCCTCCTTCCTTTCTCTTCTCTCCATCTTGTGGCCGGACCTCTCTTCCTCCTCAGATCAAGTGGTAGGATTTTAGCTCGAAGAAGGAGAGAAAGCTTACATCCCTGGAGCTTGATTGATGGAAAAGATCTTCATCTCTTGAAGCATAGTGCTTGGCCGAAACTCAAGAAAGGAGAAGAAGGTGCTTGGTGGTTTCTCATCTCAAGATCGCTGCCCACACAACGTCCGAGGTTAGAAGAGGAATACTAGAAGATCAAGAGGTTTTTCTATAAGGTATAACTAGTAATTTTTCTTTCCGCATCATACTAGTTATTTATGGAAATAATACCAAATACAAGAGGCTTACGATTCTAGTATTTCAATATGTTTTTCAAGTTGTGTTCTTTATTTTTCTTTTCCTTGTGATTTGATTGTTCCTTTTGGTTGACCTAAAGTTATTTTAGGAAATTAAATATTAGCTTTCCATAAAAGGTTTTGTCTAGTCGGTGGTGGTTGTTCCCATATCCAAGAAGGTCATGTGCCTCGCCACGTCAGTACTGGGAACCAATTATGGAAATTAATATTTAATGGAATTAATAACTTAGGTGATTTGGATCAAACGTGTTAAGTTCCGCAGGAGATCCAAGTCTAAACCTTAAAGAACAAATAGATTAAGTTTTGGATCAAACGTGTTAAGTTCCAAGGCGATCCAAAATTTAATTTAAAAGAACACATGGTAGCTAGGAAAAGGTTCGGACCTTTGAACAAATTTTGTACAATGGAACCTCTAGGTTTTCCGAGTAGCAACCAACAATTGGTATCGAGCTAGGGTTTTGCCTCTCTGTATTTGGTATTAGTTTAATTATGCATACGCCATACATAATTTAGGCAGGATAATAGTAGGATGTGCTAACTTTGTGGACGCAGGATCCAACTATTATGGCTTATAGTTTTATGTGGTGATCGACCCTTGGACATGTCAAGGGCATTTATACGTGTGTGCATGATTTTTTCTTGTAGTGTATTTAGTTTTATTAGGATTTTATTTTGATCTAGATACATGTACATTCCTTTATGGAATATAGGATCAAAATTGTAAAATTCTATTTATGTCATGGATCGAATCTTGCAAAGCGTGGAACCTTCTAAGGACCAGAGGCGCAGCGGAACAAGGAGCGACAGCTAGACCCGATGGCGGTGGCCAAATATGGCAGTGACTTGGGATGACAACACACGGAGGATAACTAGAGATAAAAGCCATAATAGTTGAAAATTAGATTTTCTATTTATTGCTTTTATATTGTGCGTGTGCATGTTAGTTTACAAGTTTAGTAGGCTAGCATATTTAAAATTCCTCATTAATAAATAACTAAGTGGGAGAGAGATTTTAAGTAAATCCCATGGTCTCCATTATCGGTTTGTAAGTGATGCAAACAAGCTTGCTCGTTCTAAGTGCCTTCCTCCATAACGGATGAGCTTGTTCATGGATCACTGATCAAACTTCCATTTTGGATGACTATAGGAAGTTAATTAAGAGCGTGTGATCTTCCCCAACCAAGGGCATAATCTTATTAATGGACTTAGTGTCAAGTAATGGTATACACTTAGACACATCTAATAGTATCCTCCCATCGGAGTCACTGCTATTATTTGTGTGACCAAATGAAACCAACTATTAATTTGTCATAAAACTAGGTTGACAAGATAATAAAATTAAAGGGTTAAAACCCCTCTTACAAATGATTGATTTTGTATACGTTCACACTAACGTGGCATACAAAATTAACGGTGTTTGAGATAATTTTATTTGTCATAAAGTTACGTTGACAAGATAGTTAATGGGTAAAACCCTCCTCTTACAAATGTTGATTTTGTATACGTCCACACTAACGTGGCATGCAAAATTCACGGTGTTTTGAGGTGTTGGTAAATTTAAATAGTATTGTTAGAGGAATCAATATTATTTTAAATTTAGAGTCTTGACCAAATATTTGATTAAAGATAGACCAACTATTAATTTTATTCGTCATAAAGTAAGGTTGACGAGATAATAAAATTAAATGATAAAATTTCCTCTTTGAATTTGTATACAACCATACTAACGTGGCATACAAAATTCATGGGGATTTTTTAAGGAGTTGGTCTTAACCAAATATTTTTTGTGATTCTTAGGAAGATGGTCAAACCCTAGCTGATATACTTTAGGATAGACTTAGTGGTCCCAATTATAATTGATTGGAAATAGAATTTGGACATTAAGGTAGACTGTTCTCTTAGAACTAAGAACAATATAGGTGTATTTTATTCATTAGTTGATACATGTTTAGTGGAGTTATCTACCGGTACCTGGTGTGTAGATACAAGATGTCATTAATCATGTCTGCAATTCATTGCAGGGTTCCAGGAAACCCAACAACTAAATGAAAGGTAAATCACCGTCCACATGAGCACTACTGTAAAAGTGGTAGCTGTTGCAGTGGGAGATGTTTATCTTTTGATAAGAATAAAATATGGATTTTAAGTAATTGTCTTTACATACCAAGTTTAGAAAGAACCTGATTTCAGTTTCTAAACTATTATAGATATTGTGTCTATTTTGATAACAAAGTTGTTATCAAGAAAAATAGGAAAGTTATCTATTCTGGTATGATGGTTGACAATTTATAATCCAATAACTCCCACGATGCAACAAATGGAAATTAGTCACACATCTTCTAATTTTAAGAGAAAGCAACCTTCGGAAATGAACCAATTATATCTTTGGCATCTAAAGCTAGGTTATATTAACTTAAGTAGGATTCATTGGTAGCTGATGAACTTTTGTGTTCATTAGTAGTGGAAATCTTTCCAACCTACAAGTCTTACTTGAAAGGAAAAATAACCAAGAAGCTTTTAAGTCTAAGGGAAATGGAGAAGATATTGGAATTGGTTCATTCTGATTTATGTGATCCTATGACAATCCAGATAAGAGGTAGTATCGAATATTTCATTTTATAGACAACTATTCAAGATACAAATACATTTACTTAATGTACTGAAGACTAAGTGCTTTGATTAGTTCAAAGAGTACAAGGTCGTGGAGAAATGTTAAAGTAAAAGTCACTATGGAAATCGTGGCAAGTACCTCTTGAGAGATTTTAGAGTCACTTATCGAGTTGGATTTCAATCCCAACTAATCGCACCTGAACACCCCAATGTAATGGTGTAGTAGAAAGAAGGTATAGGGACTCTTATGGAATAATTAGATAGATGATGAGTTATTGGAAAATTACCAAATTTGTTTTAAGGATATGCTCGAAACGGAAGTGAACTTTCCAAAGTCATAACTCTCTGCTCATATTGCTGAATAGGTGTAAGCCTATTTTGAAGCATATTCGGATTCTGTAATCAAGACATATGTTAAAGAGAGATAATGATAAGTCGGATAGGAGTTCACTTGTTTGTAAGATATCCTAGATAAACAAAAGTAGGTTTATAGTCTTAAAATCAGAAGGGTTAGCATAAATGACGATTTTTGAAAAGGACTATATAATGAACCACGTGCTCATAAGTAAATTTGTTCTTAAGGAAATAATAAAGGACATGTCTAACCTAGTACCAACTGCACAAGATGAGATACCACAAGAAAACTGCAACTCATATCACAAATTGATACACAATTACTGAAAGTGTCTTATTGTAGTGGGAGGGTTGTTATGCAACCTAAATAGGTTCATGTTTTGGGAGAGTTTTTAGACTCGATCTCCGGAGGGCATGAACCTTCTCCATATGATGAAGCACTCCAAGATAAAGATCGCAAGATCTTGGCAAAGAGTAATGAATAAAAGAATTAGAATATATGTATTCTAATAAAATCTGAAGCTTGTAGAATCACCAAACGGTGTAAAAGCCATTGGGTATAAAAAGGTCTATAATAGGAAAAGAGGGATAGAGGGAAGGTAGTAACTTTCAAAGCAAGGCTTGATGAAAAAGGAAACTTTTCACCGGTAGTCATGCTTAAGTTTATCCGATTCTTTTATCTATTTCGCAAGTGGATGTCAAGACAAGATTCCTTAATGGAAGTCTACATCCATATAAAGCAACTAAAGGGTTCATTGCAAAGGGCTAAGAGCATCTTGTGTGTAAGCTCAATCACTATGGACTAAGGCAAAGCTTCAAGGTCTTGGAACATCCGATTTATCAAAGTAATCCAGATCTATGGATTTAGTAACCGGATAAGTCTTGTGTATACAAAAGATGTGATGGAAACGTGGTGGTATTTCTTGTACTATACTTAGATAACATTTTTGGTAGTTGGAAACAATATCAAAATGTTGTCAAAAGTAAGGGTATGGTTGTCCAAACAATTCGATATAAAGGACTTGGGAGAATGTATATATTCTTGAGATCAAAGTAATAAGGGATCGCAAGAAAAGAATATTTTACTTATCCCAAGCTTCATACATCAGAAAAATCCCTGCTCGTTTTAAGCATACAAAACTCCAAGAAAGGTTTCTTACCTTTTCAGGATGGAGTAACTTTATCTAAAGATATGTCTCTGTAGACTTCAAAGGAGATAAAGGAAATAAAGGCAGTTTTTTATGCTACTATTGGAAGCCTAATGTATGCTATGCACGAGACCAGAAATCTGTTTTGCCAAGGGCATAGTTAGCAGATATCAAAGTAACCCGGACAAGGACAGTGGACTACGAAAGCATATATTGTAGTACCTTAGAGGCACTAGAGATTATATGCTAGCTTACAAGGCGTTAATTTAGTCCTTGTGGGTTGGATTTTGACTTCCAATCGGATAGGGACAATAATAAGTCAACACGGGTTTTGTGTTTACTTTAGGAGGTAAAGTCATAACTATGGAAGAGTGATAAGCATAGGTGTTTTTCTCGACTCCACCATGAAGCTTAGCATACGGCAAGCCTCCGAGGTAGCCATAAAAGTCGAATGACTCAATAACCTCAAGATAGACTTAGATATGATTTCTAGTTTGTCAAAAATTATTACAATTTATTGTAATAATGTTGGTGCAATAGCAAACTCAAGAAACCATAAGTCTATAAGGCAAGTAAACACAATGAGCTAGTACCACCCAATACGAGGAATCGATAAATGAGGAGAAGTTGTTGCCTAGATTGATCGGTGATGACCTATAGATCCTTTCACTAAGGTCCTTAAGGCAAGAGCTTTTGATGAGCATATTGAAGGGATGAGAATCGGATGTATGGCAGAAGATATGAATTAGTCTTTTAGTATAAGTGGAGATTGTTAGAGTGTATACTAAAGCCTAGCTTTTGTATAAACATTTATCTAGAAATAAGAATCACATTGGTCAAATGTCTACATTTGTGATAAATGTAGTTGTTCAATTAATTTATATCAGATAACATGGTGTGTGTGTCACACAGAGGATCATGTTATCGATTATTTATAAACAGTAGCTCACCACCAAAATGGAAAGGAACCATTAGAAGGTCGTAGTGTAATTAGGTACTAGTTTCTTGACTGTATAATTACACTAGTACACTTAGAGTGTATCGAGTAGGACCATTTGAGGTCGCTTTTATACCGATTTTATAAAGAAACAAAGACCTCGGTTATTATGGAAGTGTGTGCTTTAATCCTAATATAATAACAAGCACATATATTTGATATTTATTTCTTTAATTTATCAATGGGTGAGATTTAGTTCGATGAATCAATAAGCCGATAAATTGGGAAATGATATCACTTATAGTGTGTGTTGTTGATTATAAAGAAACCGTGTCCTAGAGATACTAGGTTGATAATGTCCTCAAAAGGAGCTCATAAGGATTGTCATGTTAAACCCGCAGGTGGACCTAATCCGACATGATGATAAGGTTGAGTGGTACTACTCTTGACTAAGATATTAATTAAGTGAGTTGTCGAACTTACTTAATTAGTGGACATTGTTATCTTAAACAGGGAGACTAACACACTCATAATAAGAAGGAGCCCAAATGTAATTTGGGATTGGTGCGTAGTTCAATAATAGTTCTCTAGTGGAATGAATTATTATTGATAAAATTATGTGTTCGGGGCGAACACGGATGCTTAATTTTATCGGAGACCAAAACCAATTCCTCCTCTCGGTCCCTATCGTAGCCTCTAGTATATAGAGATTTATACCCACCGATACCCACCTTCTTACCCATCCAATGGGGCCGCCAAGCTAGCTTGGAACCCAAGCTAGGGCCGCCAAGACCAAGTGGATGAGCCATGAAGGTGGTCGGCCAAAGCTTGGGTCCCAAGCTTAGGTGGTCGCCACTAGAATATTAAAAAGGATTTTATTAAAATTATTTCTTATGGATATCATGTTTTTAAAAGAGTTAAAAATTAAAATTTCCTTTATAACTTTCTACAAAAGATTAAGAGAAGAGATTAATCTCTTCCTTATTTGTAGTTTAAAAGGATGGTTTTAATTTTTGGTAAAACTTTCCTTATTTGTAAATCATCTACATGATTAAAGAGAGTTTAAAATTTGAAATCTTTCCTTATTTGTTGATTAAAGGAGGATTTTAAATTTTAAGAAAACTTTCCTTTTTAAACATGTTCATGATTTAAAAGAGAGTTTAAAAATTAAATATTCTCTTTTAAGTTTCTACAAAAGATTAAGAAAAGATTTGATATCTTTCCTTATTTATAGATTGAAAGAGATTTTAATTTTTAGAGATAACTTTCTTTTTATCCACATGTTTAAAAGAAAGATTTTAATTTATTAAATTTCCTTTTTATAAACCAATCATGAAGGGATAAAATTATTGGAGAAATTTTTATAAATTTCCGGAAACAAATTAGGAAGTTTTAATTCTTGTTTAATTAAAACTCTCTTTGATTTGAGGAAATAAGTGGCCGGCCATGTTTTAGTGAGAAAAAAAATTATTTTAATTAAAATAAAATTTTCCTTTTCATGGCAAAAGAATTAAGGAAGTTTTTATTAAAATTTCCTTATTTGCCAAGACCAAGGATTATAAAAGAGGAGGTAGAGGAGCCTTCATGAAAAAACAACCTCTATTCTTTTCCTCCCTCTCTTCCTTGGTTTTGGTGGCCGGCCCTATTTCTCTCCTCTCCTCTTGTTGGCCGGACCTCTCTTCCTCCTTGAAGATCAAGTGGTGGCCGGATTTTAGCTTGGAGAAGAAGGAGAGAAAGCTTACATCCCTTGGAGCTTGATTGATGGAAAAAGATCTTCATCTCTTGGAAGCATAGTGCTTGGCCGAAACTTGAAGAAAGGAGAAGAAGGTGTTTTGGTGGTTTCTCATCTCGGAAGATCGTTCCCCACACAACGTCCGAGGTTAGAAGAGGAATACGGTAGAAGATCAAGAGGTTTTTCTATAAGGTATAACTAGTAATTTTTCTTTCCGCATCATACTAGTTATTTATGGAAATAATACCAAATACAAGAGGCTTACGATTCTAGTATTTCAAATATGTTTTTCGAAGTTGTGTTCTTTTATTTTTCTTTTCCTTGTGATTTGATTGTTCCTTTTGGTTGACCTAAAGTTATTTTAGGAAATTAAATATTAGCTTTCCATAAAAGGTTTTGTCTAGTCGGTGGTGGTTGTTCCCATATCCAAGAAGGCCATGTGCCTCGCCACGTCAGTACTGGGAACCAATTATGGAAATTAATATTTAATGGAATTAATAACTTAGGTGATTTGGATCAAACGTGTTAAGTTCCGCAGGAGATCCAAGTCTAAACCTTAAAGAACAAATAGATTAAGTTTTGGATCAAACGTGTTAAGTTCCGCAGGCGATCCAAAATTTAATTTAAAAGAACACATGGTAGCTAGGAAAAGGTTCAGACCTTTGTACAAAATTTTTGTACAGTGGAACCTCTAGGTTTTTCGAGTAGCAACCAACAGCGAGGTGGACCTACACGTAGGCAATGGAGCACGGGTTGCTGCTGTTGCTGTAGGGACTTATTTTCTATCTCTGGCCTCTGGGCTTGTATTAGAGTTGGGTGATTGTTGTTATGTGCCTGCTTTAACTAAGAACATAATTTCAGTTTATTGTTTGGACAAGAAAGGTTTCTCTTTTATAATAAAGGACAAATGTTGTTCTGTTTATTTAAAAGATATGTTCTTTTGTAGTGCACCTCTGATGAACGGACTTTACATTCTAGACCTTGAAAGCCCTATCTATAACATAAATACCAAGAGGTTCAAGTCAAATGACATGAACCAAACCTATCTCTGACACTGTCGCTTAGGTCATATAAATGACAAGCGCTTATCCCAGCTCCATAAGGATGGTTTGCTGGACTCATTTGATTTTGAATCTTATGAGACGTGTGAGTCATGCCTACTAGGTAAGATGACCAAGACTCCCTTTAGTGGGCACAGAAAGAGAGCGATTTTAGGACTTATACATAGTGATGTATGTGGCCCATTTCAATGTTCTGCTAGAGGCGGTTATAGGTACTTCATCACATTTATCGATGACTTCAAGAGATATGGTTATGTGTACTGACACATAAGTCTGAATCTTTGAAAAGTTCAAAGAATTCAAGAATGAAATACAACCAACTGGCAAGAGTATTAAGATACTTGATCCGATCGAGGTGGAGAATACCTTAGCCATGAGTTTCGTGACTATATAGCTAAGTGTGGGATTCTATCCCAACTCACTCCTCCTGGAACACCACAGTGGAATGATGTATCCGGAAGGAGGAATCGTACTATATTAGATATGGTACGATCTATGATGAGTCACACAGATCTTCCTACATTTCTGTGGGGCTATGCTCTAGACACGGCAGCCTTTATACTCAACCGAGTTCCATCCAAGGCCGTGATAAAGACACCATATAGGATATGGACTGGGAGAGATGCCCATGTGTCTTTTATGAGAATTTGAGGTTGTGAGGCTTAAGTTCGACGTCAAGTCTCAGACAAATTAAGACCCAAGTCCGACAAGTGCTACTTTATTGGATATCCCAAGGAAACTAAGGGATATTACTTCTACATTCCCAGTCAGCACAAGGTAGTTGTGGCAAAGACTGGAGTCTTTTTAGAAAGAGACTTTGTTTCTAGAAAGACTAGTGGGAGTACGTTCGATCTTGAAGAAGTTCAAGATGCGGACTATAGCACTGAAGCCTCGATGGAAGTTGAACTGGAACCACAAAGTGTTGTGGATGATGTTGTTCCACAAAGAGTTGAGGATCAACAACCAGTTCAAGTAGACATACCTCTTCGCAGGTCTGATAGGGTACGTCGTCAGCCTGAGAGATACTCATTTCTCTTGTCTGACCATGATGACGTTGTGCTCATAGAGGATGAGCCCACCTCTTATCAAGAAGCTGTGATGAGACCAGATTCCGAGAAATGACTAGAAGCCATGAAATCCGAGATGAAATCCATGTATACTAACCAAGTATGGACTTTGGTTGATCCACCTGAAGGGGTCAAATTTATTGGGTGTAAGTGGGTCTTTAAGAGAAAGACTGACATGGATGGACTTATTTATAAGGGTCGCTTGGTAGTTAAAGGTTTCAAGCAGATTCATGGTATTGACTATGATGAAACCTTTTCTCCAGTAGCGATGTTTAAGTCCATTCGGATCATGCTTGCTATTGCAGCATACCATGACTATGAGATATGGCAGATGAATGTCAAAACCGCGTTTCTAAATGAAAACTTGCTCGAGGATGTGTACATGACACAACCTGAGGGTTTTGTAGATCCACAACATACTAGCAGAGTATGCAAGCTGCATAGGTCCATTTATGGACTAAAGCAAGCTTCTCGAAGCTGGAATCTTCGATTCGATGATGCAATCAAATAGTTTGGTTTCATCAAGAACGAAGATGAGCCTTGTGTCTACAAGAAGGTTATAGGAATATAGTTGTCTTCCTCACATTGTATGTGGATGACATACTACTCATTGGGAAAGACATCCCTTTGCTACAGTCTGTCAAGACTTGGCTAGGGACTTATTTCTCAATGAAGGACTTAGGTGAAGCATCCCGCATTCTTGGCATACAGATCTATACAGATAGATCTAAAAGGATGCTTGGCCTAAGTTAGAGTACATATATTGACAAGGTACTCCTTCGGTTTGCCATGAAGAACTCCAAGAAGGGATTTCTGCCGATGTCACATGGCGTGAGTCTTTCGAAGACTCAAGGTCCCTCTTCTAGAGAGGAGAGAGATCGCATGGATCAGATCCCTTATGCTTCAGCCATAGGATCTATCATGTACGTCATGCTATGTACTCGTCTTGATGTCTCGTATGCTTTGAGCATGACGAACAGATACCAGATGTGAAAGTCATGGATAATGGTTAAGAATATTCTTAAGTACTTGAAAAGGACTAAAGAATATTTCTTTATATGGAGGCGAGCGAGTTAGTGAAGGGTTATGTTGATGCAAGCTTCCAGGATGATTATCGATCGCAATCAGGGTTGTGTTTTGCATAAATGGTGGTGTTGTGGTGGAAGAGTTCAAGCAGGACACGATGAGTGATTCTACGACAGGGCCAAGTATATCACGCATCGTCGATGAAAGAGGTAGTTTGAATCCGCAAGTTCATCACTGAACTTGGGGTGGTTCCTAGCATTGCTGACCCTATTGAGCTCTATTGTGACAACAATGGAGCTATAGCACAGGCGAAGGAACCTCGCTCACACCAACGAACCAAACACATATTACGGCGCTTCCATGTCATTCGAGAGATTATCGATAGAGGAGATGTGAAGATTTGCAGAGTACCTACAGAGGCTAACATCGCAGATCCCTTGACCAAGGCTTTGACACAGAGAAAGCATGATAGTCACACTAGGTCATTGGGGCTTAGAGCCTACACTGATTGGCACTAGTGCTAGTGGGAGATTGTTAGTTAGAGCCCTAGAGCCAATCATTTGATGATTGTTGTATGGACTCATTGTATCATATTCTTGTATATATATAAAGACATTTGGTTTTGGTTATTATGCTTACTTGTATTGGTGCCAAATAAACTAAGTATAATAACGCCCTTGAGTATAAGGTTCTTACCTATATCAATCGATTGGTTGAATCGATAGTGAGATGATATAGGGAATACTACTCTTAATCATTCCTAGTCGAGTATTAGCATTCAGGGACAATGTTAATGCGACGAGACTAGCATGTAGGTCAACTCGATGACTTGATCTCACAAATCATGGATATAGAGATATCAAGTTTACACATGGGTATGCATTGGAGAATGTATACTGAATGACCTGCCATGAGAAAGTATCATGGATCGTTATATGAGTGTCATATACTTTCTCATGTGGCTATTAGTATGACTATTAGTCCTTGGACCTGAAGTCACCATGGTTCCCTTCATAAGGAGTTATGTACTTTGGTTTTGTCAAACGTCACCCGTAATTGGGTGGACTATAAAGGCGATTACTGAATATGTAACAAATTATGTAGAGGGATGTGAGTGATGTAGATGAGATCTATCCCTCCTATATGACGGGAGCGACATCGATATTCTTGATAGAGTGAGACCACGAAGTGCATGACCATGCCCAAATGAGTCAATATGAGATATTGAGCTCATTTGATTGAGTGAGTCTACTTGGAATTCAAGATTTAGATTGATTAGAGGATGACACGGTCTATGCCTCACATTGATCAATCTAGATGTCTAGGATAGAAGGACGATGTAATATATTGTGAGGAATCACAATTAGTAGTCACAAGGTGATGTTGGATCTCAACATTCTTATAACTTGGGTAGTAATGATGTATTGCTAGATACCGCTCATTACTTATACTTCTAAATGGGTTTAGGAGTATTGTCAACGTTATAAAAACCTATAGGGTCACACACAAAGGACAATTAGATGGAGATTAGGTTCATATGATGAACCAAGAGGATTAGATTCATGTGATGAATCAAATTGGATTAAGAGTAATTCTAATTGGGCTAATTGAGAGTTGATTCATGTGTTCAATGAGTCTAATTTAGATTATGACTCATTGAATCAATTTACCTAAATGAATTAGATTCATTATATTAGATTGGTTTGAATCAAATGGTTAGATTAGATCAACCATGAGAGAGATTTGGTCAAGTTTGACTTGACTTGAGAAGGAAGATGAAAGGTCAAGTTTGATTTGACCATTTGCCACTTCATTTGTGAGTTGACATTAGGAGGACTAATGATGATGTGCCATATCATCATAATTAGCACATGTGTGTGCCATCTCATGGAGGTTACAAGTCCCCTCTTTAATGGTCGGCCACATTAAATGAATGGGGGTTACAATTGTGGCCGGCCACATTTGAATTGCAAGTGAATGCAATTCAAGGCATTCAACTCATCTTCTTCCTTGCTCTCAATTTTCTTCTCCCTCTCCTCTCTTGGCCGAACACTTTATAGGTGCTAGCACACCTTTTGTTTGGCCTCTCCATCTAGTTTGTTCGTGTGGATACTTCTAGAGGATCGTACGCTTGACGATCTTGAGATCCGGCGAACCGTTGGACGAGCGGGGTTGCGAAGGGCATCGCATCGAGGGTAAATTCCTTCTCTTTGTAGATCTAGTTTAGAACTAGCATAAGAAACTCGTACTCGTAATGTTTTTCAAAAATTTTACTTCGCACGGATCCGGTGGCATGGGAGTCCGGGTTTCCGCAACGCCAAAAAGCGGTTTTTAGGCCCGAAATTCCTACATCGAGCTTATTGCCTCCGACTAGCTTAAATGTGCACTTCTTCTTTTTCTTTATATACTAGGACGGGTGGCTTCTCTTGAATAATATTGACCTCCATCTTTAAATTTTCGAGCAGCATTAGTCTCTGTCTTGATTATCTCCAAGTAGCATTTGCTCGTCACTATCTGATCGCCTTTGACTTCTTTCACTTGGTCATCCATTGAAAATTTTATTTTCTATCATAAGGTTAAGATGACCGCCCAAAATTCATTGAGGGCCAGCTGATCCAGAATGACGTTATAGGCTGAGGGTGCATCCACAACTATGAATACTAATCGGTGCATTCTCAGTAGGGGCTCCTCCTCTAAAGATATGGCCAATTTTATTTGACCGAGCGACTGAACTTTGTTGCATGTGAACCTGTACATGGGAGTCACCATGGGCTGAAGTTCGTTCGGGTCTATTTGCAGTTGATCGAATGTCTGTTTGAAGATAATGTTAACTAAGCTATTTGTATCAATAAAGGTATGAGAAATATTATAATTAGCTATAACAGCATGAATTATTAATGCATCGTCATGGGGTACTTCCACCCCCTCTAAATCTTGGGGCCCAAAGATGATTTCGGGTCCAGCTACCTACTTTGCATTATATCTGACCACATAAATTTTCAGACGTCGAGTATGTGACTTCCTTGCTCAATTGGAATCATCATCGGTTGGTCCTTCAGCTATCATGTTGATATTACCTCGGGTGACATTACTGTGGTTTTCTTCTTGCCGCACTAAGGGTTGTTTCTACTGAACTTGGGCGGATGCTTGAGCTTGCTCGGTCTGGGGTTGAAGTGTTCCTTGCCGTGACTCAGTTGCTCGGTACTCAATCCCGAGCGGGGTATTTTATCATCAATAGGGTTAGCAGTTTGGGGCTAGAGAACGTCGGCGGTATCTGGGATTGTTGTTTTATTGATTTAGCAGAGGATAACAATCCTCAGTGTTGTGAGTGGACGTTTGATAGTATGTGCACCACCTTTGTGAAGTTTCTCAAGGAGCTTCCACATGCTGCACGACCTAAGGTAGTGGTTCTTGATGGTGAATTTGAGCACCCGCCCGAGGTCCTCTTGGTGGGGGAGCAGATTGTGTTGGTCGATCGACCGCTGGGGCAGGTGCAGGTCTGACGACTTTCTTTTTTCGTGAAGCTTGTGCTTCTTCGACATTGATGAATTCAGTTGTCGGTTGATCAGCAGCTCAAAGTTTGGTGGAGGTCTCCTGACCATATCACGAAAAAAATTATTCTTAGTGAGTCCCTGAGAAAAGACACTTACTAAATTTCCATGGTGGTCGTGGGGACATCCATAGCCACCTGATTGAACTTCTTGATGTATGCCCAGAGTATCTCTTTGGGCCCTTGTTTGAGCAAACAGAGGCTCCAAGGGGTTTTGTGGTAGCATCAGTTACTGGAGAAGTGGTGGAGAAATACTTTATGGAAGTCCTTGAAGAGGCGAATGGAGTTATTTGGTAGCCGTTTAAACCATCGTTGGGCTGCCCCGCCAAACGTGGTGAGGAACATTTGGCATTTCATACTATCCGTAAATTGCTGGAGAAGGGCGGGGTTCTCAAATTTAAGGAGATGATCCTCCATGTCGGTTGCCCCCGAATATTCTCCTATGTTCAAACCCTGATAGGGTTTTGGCAATGGATCCTTCAATACTTGCTACGAGAACGGGGCGACGATTCACTCAAGGGAACTATCATTGGCTATAGTTTTTCCCGTGTGCCTGTCTCAAACAGGTGCTTCTTCCGAAGATTTTTGGAGTACTCCTACTTGGATCAATGACTCAGGCTATGTACGAAAAGTACTCGAGGCGCCAGATTGATGAAAGAGGCGCAGAAAGCAAATGAGAAAGGCCTTCCTTTTGAACTCCTCTTTCCCGCTGATGCGCTATTGTCGACGCTGCCGAATTTGGTGGTGGCAGCGCGCCACAAGTGTTTTCTTGATATTGTTACTTTACTAATTTTTGTGCTCTAGCGTTAATGAGCAACTCCAGATCTTCCTGTGTTAAAGTGATGGTAGTGAGTTTTCTAGCCTTTTCCATCTCGAAGCTTTAGATTCAAGCGAAAATTTTCACAGACAGTGCTAAATTTGATCTAGTCTGAAGGCTAGGGAGATGACGCGTTGGTTCTGGTGGATGATTTGTTGACCGACAAAAGACTTCTTTAGCTTAGAGTGGAACCTTCCTCTAATCTTAAACACAGATGATCTTACAAAGCATTAGTGACCAAAGACCAAGGAAGGGATCCCTAGCAAGGCTCTCCGACACTCAAGTCAGTACCCTTTCCGGTGAGTGTGCGAAGAAGAAGAACAGTAGTGGATATACATCAGAGTAAGGTCTAGATGATGCTAATTATGTACCTTGCCAATGGAGAGGATCCCCCTTTATATACCACCTCTTACAACCTCCGTAATCATGAGGTGACCCCTTGTGTCAGAGTTTGTTAGGTGATGAAAAGAGTACAGTTTGGATGACACTACAACAAAAATCACTTTTCGCAGCGCGCAAATTCACTTTCCGCAGCGCACATTGCATGTTGCGTAATTGAAAGCTGTTGAAAGTCCTATATTATTCGCGGCGCGCAATGTGCGCTGCAGAAAATACTATCCGTGGCGCGCATTGCGCGTTGCAGAAAATACTATCCGCAGCGCGAATTGGGCGTCGCGGAAAAGACTATCCGCAGCATGCATTGCGCGCTGTGGATTGTAATTTCTGTGAAATAAAAAAATAATATCCACGGCACGCAATGCACGCCGCGGATAGTAATTTCCGTAGCACGCAATGCACACCGCGAAAAATAATATCCGCGGCACGCAATGCACGCTGCGGATAGTAATTTCCAAGGCGTGCATTGCGCGCTGCGGATATTATTTTCCGCGGCGTGCATTGCGCGCCGCGGATGGTCTAATGAATATAAAAAAAATAATTTTATTATGCTAAAATAATCAATAAACATTTCACAATAAATTAAATACAAATCCAATCCACACACAATAAATAAAAGTCATTTCATTATACCAAAAAACAGTTAACCAAGCAACTGTACTTCCTATCAGTCATACACAACTATAAACTAAATAGAGTATGACTTTAAACTAAATAGAATCTATATCAGTCATACACAACTATAAACTTTGTTAACCAAGCAACTGTACTTCCTATTGCATCCTCGAGAAAAAGCATTTCATCATTCTGTCTAATTAGATCCACCTTCTCTACAAAAACTTTATCAACCCAAACTTTCCAGCATGATCCACCAAGAAAAACGTGATGCACTTTTGCTTTTGGATCTGTAGATGTGATTCGACCTTCTGCCACAACTCCATCAACACACCAATGAAGTAGCTTACATTTAGCATTATCCCTGATATCTCCATGACTCACATCCTTCATTTTTGACTGTATAACCATACAAAATTATTAATTCTACCATATCTATTTTATAACAAATATGTAATTTAGAAAACAAAAATTACAAAATAATTACCTGAGCTACAGTTAGAGGTTGGTTAACATTACCATTTTTTTTCCCATGACTACTGCCACCAACATAATTACCAATACCGCTACCAATGTCACCGCTACCAACCTAATTTAATAAACAAGTTGTGTCAATTAATATCACCATAAGATAATTTTACTAACAAGAATACAAAATAACTCAAAGTAATTAACACAATTAATGACAAACTTTTCCATATTATATATTTTGTTTTTAATTACTAACCTGTTTTTGCTCATTTTGTTGCCTCATATTTTGAAAAAACAAGAACTTCATTTCTTGCATTTCTTGTTGAAGGTTATTCACCGTACTTTCAAGTCGTTTAACAGTTCCATTTTGTTGCACAGATGCTCCAACTTTCGATGGTGTTACTCCAAAGCTCATTCCACGCACTCTACCTCGAGCTTCCTTGCCAAATACAAGACTAATTGCATCATCAAGAATGTTAGTTGTGTTGTGAGATTCAGGTGGACACCGTTCTATTTCTTTCTGCAAATAAAAAAATATAACTTTTAAAAATGATATATCGCAGATTCTAAAATAAAAAATTTAGATTGTTTTTTTTTTGCGAATTCTACAAATAATAAAGAGATGGTTTTATTACTATTTTCTCTCCACTAGCTTGACTACTAGGTTCTCCATTTTTCTTCTTGTGACCTTCGATCCAAACTTTTGATCGTGTAATTGGTGTATCTGCAGGACTTGCTTTTTCCTGCAGTATAAAACATATAAACAGTGTTAGAACAAATAATGTTACTAATTAAGTGTATATGTAAATGTTTTTGTATAAAGTTCAATAAATAAAATTTTTTACCATCATGCAAGCCAAACGGGCATAACCTCTACGACTCATTGTGTGAATGTGATCTTGATTTTCCCTCATTGTTCTGAATTTTGCACTTTTTTCCTGAGAATAAAAAAATGTCTATCATATTCATATATAATTAATTATTCATTAGATCAATAAATAATAATTTCTTAGACAAGGAAAATAAAATAAACAGTAGTAATTATTTAGACAAGGCATGGGATATGCAACTTTTGTTGTAGTGATTCATGCATGGGATATGCAACTTTTCTGGTATTAAAAACATGGCTAGGAGATTTTTTGCTTCTCTTGATTCTTATCACATATTCAAACATAGTCATCGCTGTGGCTGCAGTCAATGGAACAGTCATGGAGTTTCCATAAAAGTAGAGAAAAAAAACAAAAGATGTGGCAGTAAAATATCACTGCCGTTACAAATGCAGGAGAACAAATTCAGGATGCTGACTGAATAATTGTAAATTGTAAATTGTAAATTGTAAATTGTAAATTGTAAATTGTAAATTGTAGGTCATGGTTTGATCTGTCATTGCAGCATAAACTACTAAATTTAGCACCTGTTTCACTCAAGCAGTAACATGCAGCAAATCCGTGTCTGCTGATCTGTTGATGTCTAATCCTGGAGGAAATGCAGATTCTAGTGAGGGATTACCAGTTCTACAAGTTCAATCAGCTGTATCATTTTCCTTTTCCGGTGTAACCAGCGATAACAATACTGGAGATTTTCAAGATTGTGGAATGTCAGACTAGCTTACTGGATAAATTGGTCTTTTGCCTAACAGCAAGCTTTTGGATAAGTGTAGTGCATAGCAGGAGCTCTTGGGTTTGAATACTACCTTTTTCAAATTAAAAATCGTTATAACGAAACATGTTGAAGCTAGTAAGCTCCATGCTATTAATTTCATATGGACAATTGTGGTTGTCGAATATATAAATATAAAATTGGTACCTTTTCTAACACATAAAGCTTACAAAATGAGTAGTTAGCCAATGAACTTTAACACTAGGAAAAGTTCTTTATTTTATTGTTGCTATATGTTTAATTATCCAGCATATGGAGGAAAGCGATGATTCTGGTACAAGTAGATGGACTAAATCCACCCAATGATTCCTTTGTTGAGTACTATGCTAAAATACATTGTTTTAATAATGTCACAATATAGATGTAAACTAAATAATGTATATGAAGTACCTAAAATAATAAAAAAAAAAACTTTAACCATTAAAAGCAAGATTTATTAATTAAATACTTACTTGAAAAGCGGATGATAGTGTCCTCTTTACAAACAATTCCCATTGATTTTGATCCATAAATTCAGGCTTCAAAAGACTAAGATTTCGTGAAGCAACTGGACGAGCATTAGTTTCTCGTATAAGTATTTGTAGTTTGGACTTCCTATCACGCCACAACTTAGCCAACTTTTGAAAGATTGATTTCTTTTCCCACTCCTCAACATTATAATTCATCTGTACATTAAGAAGCACAAAAATATATTTACATTTTGTTATAATTAATATTGGACAAGAAAAAATTAGTAACCGAAGACATACCCGAAGACAATCCCACATCCTATTCTTTACTTCTTTGTCTACGTCATTCCATCCATTTAATGTATATGACACAAATTCTTTTATCATGCAACCTAGGAAAGAAGCGTACTTAACTGAATTATCTCCTATCGGTTGTCCAAATTCATTACGCTCCAGTTCTTTTGGCTTTTGTTGACCACTAACCAAATTCAACTTTGATGGACCACGCCCCTTTTTCTTATCAATTTTCTTATCATCAATTTTCTCTTTACCGTACAAATCTTGTGATGAGTTATGTGGACTATTGGAATCTATATTTTCCTGCAAAATGGCATAAAGCAATTGAAATGTATAAGTATACTTTATTGAAATAAACCAAGATTTAAAATAGAATACAACATCACCTGAATTTCATCTACAACTGCTTTGCTACGTTTTCCCCTCATTTTTCTCATCTTTTGAATAATTAATAACCTGCTTATTTACAATATGACATGATCATCGCTAAAAATAAACAAACTAGAAAAATATAATAAAACAGTAAATAAAGTATAATGAAACTTGAAAAGAAAATTCATTAGATGGAGTAATTAACTATAAAATCTACACCATAAAATTTAAGTCATGGATCAATTACATCAATTCCCTCACACTCATTCCTTACATATGGTTCATTCTCGGTAATGTTAATCTCAAGTCTAGACACATCAAGAGGTGTTGATGATGTATAGGCATCCTCTTCAATCAAATTCATGTCATGAATACCCCGAGGCGGCGCTTTTAGCAACACATACCAATTTGATTCATCATCGTCCCTAGAATAGAATACTTGCTTTGCTTGTGATGCTAAAATGAAAGGATCACTTTCAAAAGTACTTAGTCCTTGGTGTAAGTTGATCAGTGTAAAACCATCTTCTATTTTAATACCAATTCCATGATTGGCCCAATCACACCTAAAGACAGGCACTTTGAAAGAATAGTAGTCTAGTAAAATAATATCTCGTATAACCCCATAGTATGATAACCTTCCTATGGTATATGAATAATCATTACCACTAGATTGACAAATAGTATCTGATTCAATTGAAACACCACTATCTAGTGTCGACCTTCCAACATCAATTGTGTGGAACCGATATCCATTTATAATATAACCTGTATAAGATATAACATGCTTTCTTGGACCATGTGCTAGCCATTGAATTCTGCCTGAAGAGGTAATAGGAACATGTTTTGATAGCCATTGAGCAAATGTTTCCATATGTTGTTTCTGTAACAACCCTTCATTCCTTATGAAACGATGATCTACTTGTTTAAGCTCCTCAATGTGCATCCTATTTAAAATCATTGAAGAGTGATTGTTAAAATATATAAATTATGTACTAGACCAAGATTAATAGGATTTGCAATTAACTATACTTACTGTAAGTAAGGTTCAACTTCTGCAGTATTGAACAACACATATCGATGTGCGGCTTGTAACACATGGTCTTCTAAAATCTTAACTTTTCCTTGAGAAATTGGGCGACCTTCGAATAATCCAGTCTCCAAATCCGCATTCCGATTAGAACGAACACCAATACTAGCAGCTTTTTTAATATAAGCACCACAAAATCGCATTCTTTCTTCTGCGAGGTAACACTCGGCTATACAACCCTCTGGCCTTGCTCGATTCTTCACATAACCTTTAAGTATTTTCATAAATCTAAATAACAAAATAAATTAGATGAAAGAAGTATTGATAACAAAATCTAATTCGTTGTATAATATTTATTACCTTTCAAATGGATACATCCAGCGGAATTGGACTGGTCCACACAAGCGAGCTTCTCTAGCTAAATGAATTGTCAAGTGAACTGAAATGGTAAAAAAAGCAGGTGGAAAATACCTTTCCAACATGCATAGAGTTTCCACAATATTCTCCTCGAGCTGTTCTAAACGGTTTCTATCTAACACTCTTTGACATAATTCATTGTAAAATGCACACAACAAAAATAAAGCATTGCGTGGACCTTTCAATAAAAGATTTCTCAATGCAACTGATAGCAATTGTTGCATTAGAACATGACAATCATGAGATTTCAGTCCAATAACTTTACGGTCTTCTAAAGAAACACAATTACCAATATTTGAGCTATAACCATCGGGTAGCTTTATTTTCTTCAACCTAGAGCAAAATACATCCATTTCTTTTTTAGACAATGTGTAAGATGCAGCAGGCAAGTGATACATGTTTTCCCCTTTTTGTTGAGGATGCAATTCTTCTCTAATTTTTAAGTGCATCAAATCTTTGCGAGCATTAACACCATCTTTGGATTTTTTCTTCACGTTTAACAATGTGCCTATGATATTCTCACAAACATTCTTTTCAACATGCATCACATCTAAGTTGTGACGTAACAGAAGCCCCTATAAGTAATCATTCATAGTATTAGTTCAAAAATATAACAAATTATTAAAAACTATTAAATAGAGAGTCAAATAACTTACACTCCAGTATGGCAAATCGAAAAAAATGTTGGAGTGTATACTGAAAGCCTAAGCTTTGTAAACATTCATTATGAATAAAGAATCACATTTGGTCAAATTTTCTACATTTAGTTGTAGTTGTTCAATTAATTTATATTGTAGATAATATAGTATGTGGTGTCACATACAGAAGATGATATTATCAGTACCTTATAAATTATAAACAGTAGCTCACGACCAAAATGGAAAGGAACAAACCATTAGAAGGTCGTAGTGTAATTAGGTGTCAGTTTATCTTGACTGTATAATTACACTAGTACACTCAGAGTGTATTGAGTAGGACCATTTGAGGTCGTTTCTTTTATACTGACTTTATAAAGAAACAAAGACCTCGGTTATTATGGAAGTGTGTGCTCTTAATCCTAATATAATAACAAGCACATATATTTGATATTAATTTCTTTAATTTATCAATGGGTGAGATTTAGTTCGATAAATCAACAAGCCCGATAAATTGGGAAATGATATCACTTATAGTGTGTGTTGTTGATTATAGAAAGAAACTGTGTCCTAGAGATACTAGGTTGATAATGTCCTCAAGAGGAGCTCATAAGGATTGTCATGTTAAACCCTGCAGTGGACTTAGTCCGATACGACGATAAGGTTGAGTGGTACTACTCTTGGACTTAGATATTAATTAAATGAGTTGTCAGTAACTCACTTAATTAGTGGACATTCGATATCTTAAACACAGGAGACTAACACACCATAATAAGAAGGAGCCCAAAATGTAATTTGGGATTGGTGCGGTAGTTCAATGATAGTTCTCTAGTGGAATGAATTATCATTGATAAAATTAAGTTGTGTGTTCGGGGATGCTTAATTTTATCGGGAGACCAAAACCAATTTCTCCTCTCGGTCCCTATCGTAGCCTCTTATTTATAGAGTTCTATACCCACCTATACCCACCTTATATACCCACCAATTGGGGGCCGGCCAAGCTAGCTTGGGAATGGCCGGCCCTAGCTTGAACCCAAGCTAGTAGGGCCGGCCAAATTAAATTAAAAAAGAAATTTAATTTTAATTTTTATTATTATGTGGAAGATATAATTTAAAGAGAATTAAAATTAAAATATCTCTCTTGTAAAAGATCTACAAAAGATTAAAGAAAGAGATTAGATCTCTTTCCTTATTTGTAGATTGGAGAGATGTTTTATTTTTCTCTTTAAAATTATTCACATGTTAATAAAATTAAAATTATAGAAATTTCATTTTATTAACCATGAAGAGATTTTTAAAGAGAAATTTTATTTTTAAAATTTTCGGAAACAAATAAGGAAAGTTTTAATTGTTGATTGAAACTTGTCCAATTTGCTTCCTCTTGATGTGGTCGGCCATTAGAGTTTATTTGGGAAATTTTATTTTATTTTTCTCAAATAAATCATGTCAAGAAAATTAAGGAAATTTTATTGTAAATAAATTTCCTAATTTGCCTAGGCCAAGGAATATAAAAGAAGGGGTAGGGGTGCCTTCATGAGACACAACCTCTATTATTTTCTCTCCCTCTTTTGTTCTTTGGTGTGGCCGGCCATCCTCTCCCTCTCTTCCTCTTGTGGTGGCCGAACCTCTCTCCCTTCCTTGGAGCTCTTGTGGTGGCCGGATACTACTTGGAGAAGAAGAAGAAGAAGGAGAGAAAGCTAGCATCTCTTGGAGCTTGGTTAGTATTTTGGTTTTCTTCTTTGGTGAAGTTCTTCCTTTGTGGCCGAACCTTGCTTGGAGGAGAAGAAGGTGGTTGGTGGTTTCTCATCTCGGTAGATCGTTGCCCACACAACGTCCGAGGTTAGAAGAGGAATACGGTAGAAGATCAAGAGGTTTTTCTACGAGGTATAACTAGTAATTTTTATTTCCGCATCATGCTAGTTATTTATGGAAATAATACCAAATACAAGAGGCTTACGTTCTAGAATTTCGAATATGTTTTTCGATATTGTGTTCTTTTATTTTTTTCTTTTCCTTGTGATTTGATTGTTCTCTTTGGTTAACCTAAAGTTATTTTAGGAAATTAAATATTAGCTTTCTATAAAAGGTTTTGTCTAGTCGGTGGTGGTTGCTCCCATATCCAAGAAGGCCATGTGCCTCGCCACGTCAGTACTGGGAACCAATTATGGAAATTAATATTTAATGGAATTAATAACTTAAGGAGACTTGGGTCGAACGTGTAAAGTTCCGCAGGAGATCCAAGTCAAAACCTAAAAGAACAAATAGATTAAGTTTTGGATCAAACGTGTTAAGTTCCGCAGGCGATCCAAAATTTAATTTAAAAGAACACATGGTAGCTAGGAAAAGGTTCAGACCTTTGTACAAAATTTTTGTACAGTGGAACCTATAGGTTTTCCGAGTAGCAACCAACAAAAAATTGACTTTTTCTTCCACATTTGAACTATTTTTTGTACCCTTTTTGAATTATCCGGCGTCTTCCTCTTTTTCTGAAATGTATTGATAGTCTGACCCTTTTGTTTTTTACCCCAATCATTTTCAATATCTTTCACTGCATTAAGAATTTGTAGCCCAGTCAAAGGTCTAGGTTTCCCTTTTCTCTCTTTTTTTCCATAAAACCACATCTTTTTCTGACGAAATGGATGATCAGCAGCAAGAATTCTCCTATGACCCATGTATGCAAACTTTCTACTGTACTTAAGCCACATTGAACATATGTCTTCACCACATATAGGGCAACCAACTTTTCCTTTTGTGGTACATCCAGTTAGATTTCCGTAAGCAGGAAAATCATTGATCGTCCACATCAAAATAGCCTTCAGATTAAACATTGATTTGCTAAATGCATCATAAGCCTCTACACCTGTGTCCCACAACTCTTTCAAATCCTCCACAAGGGGTTCCAAGTAGACATCTATATCATTTCCAGGTTGTTTTGGGCCTGGAATCAATAATGTTAGCATAAGATTTTCCTTCGCCATGCACATCAATGGAGAAAGGTTGTAATTTACCAAAATTACTGGCCAACAACTATATTTGGAACTAAAGTCACCAAAAGGATTGAATCCATCTGTAGCAAGACCAAGTCGGAGATTTCTAGGATCTAATGCAAAAGTTGGCCACTTATGATTTATTGTATCCCAAGCTACTGAATCAACTGGATGACGCATCATATGATCTTGACTTTTGTTGTTGGAATGCCAAATCAAGTCTTCAGCCTTTTCTTCTAATGTAAACATCCTTTTTAATCTTGGTATTACGGGAAAATACCGTAGTACCTTTTTAGGAACTCCTTTACGAACTTTGGAGGTTATTTTGTCCACCTTCCATCTTGAGGAACCACACTTTGGACATGAGTCCAAATCTTTAAACTCCTTTCTAAATAGACAACAATCATTTGGGCAAGCATGAATCTTCTCATATTCTAAATCAAATGGTTTCAACATCTTTCTCATTAAATAAACAGTTTCTGGAAGTGTGTTTTTTTCTGGAAGCATGTCACCTAAGATCTTAAGGAGCTCATTGAAACTGTTGTCAGTGTGACCATTAGTAGACTTGTAATTGTATAATGTGACGACTGCTGACAGCTTTGTGTAAGTTGTGCAACCAGGGAAGAGATGAGTTTCTGCATCTTCTAATAAATCAGCAAATTCATAATCCTTTGCCTCAGATATAGTGTGTCCAACCTCTTCTTCCGACACAAAGACATTCCTATATAAGTGATATTCCTCTCTAGTTTTATCATCATCTACTTGAACTCCTCCTGATCTACCTTCTTCTTGAAATTGTGGGGTATAACTTTCACCATGGAAGACCCAACTAGTGTAAGAAGGATCCATCCCCTTAATAATTAAGTGCTCATACACTTGGTCAAATTTCATATACTTTTTATTTTTACAACGCTTGCAAGGACATAAGATTACTTCACGTGTTTTAGCATAGTTCCTAGCTTGTGTAAGAAATTTTTGAACCCCTTCTTCATACTCAGGTACAAGCCTTGAAGGCAGATGCATCCATTCCTTATCCATTTCGTAAACGATCTAAGCTTCCAATTTAAAAAAAGTCGCCTCTGTCTCACAACAAGGGGAGCAAACATAGCTTAAGCCTCGTGCACAAAATACCAAATTAAATTAATTATTTTAAAAAATAATACCAAAAAGAAACATAAATACCAAATTAACAATAGCAATAGCAATTACACTAACTCAAGCATAATGGAAGATAAACAGGGGCGGAGCTAGGATTTTAGTTCAATGTAGACAATAATATAATTAATAAAGCAAAAGGAAAGTGCAAGAAACTCCTGTCAACATGGATCCCAAGGAATGATCTATTGTACTATACAAGAGACTATTTTCAAGACTAGAATCTATGACCTTCGGGTCACACAACAATAATTTTACTATTGGATCAAAAATCTCCTTTAATATAATTAATCAAATAAAAATATACATATAAAAACTTATAATGGATCATACAATAATTTATTTATAATTCTTCTTTTCGAATTAAACTCAGAAATTGATCTTCAAACACTTTTTTTAACTTAAACAAAAATATTCTAGACTGTTATTGCTTATTAATTGAAATAGGTCTTCAGTTCATATGCAGAGCAATTGAAGATGAATATCCTTATTGTAAATTCTATAAATCATGAGAAGTCTGTTAAAAAAAGCACATTATATTTCTTCTTGTCTATGACTTGACAACATGAGATATAGCTAATCGCTTCATGGTATTGTTTCTAATCAACACTTCACGATATCAATGCATATAAATTGTATCAACTTTCCCTACATTTTTCAGATATAACTGATACAAAAACTAAAAAGATACGATTGTAAAATAGTTACCAGCAGAAAAGAGGATAGAAACAGATTAAAAAATGCGCACACATGAAAATACTCGATGTTTTTACTTATTACCAAACCAGTTAACTAAATTGCTACTAGAAAATCTATCTCGAATTAGTAACAGTGTGACAAAATAAAATTGTAACTTGTATCGAAATAATCTGAATGACTTGATTAAATAAAATAAAAGTAGTTGCCAATATAAAAATATTACTAAAGAAAATTTCTAATGACTATAGTAAAGAAATAGTAACATAACCATCTAACCAATAATTTAGTTATGATTTCATACTGAATAAAATAAATAGTAAACCAAAAGAACCCCTGATTTGGTTTGTTTCAATTTCTAAGGGATTCTCGCCGAGCCCAACCAGTCCATGTGATACATGTACGCTTTGTAGCAACAAAAAACCAATTGATGCTCCATGATCAAAACCAAATTAACCAAACCAAAACAAAATTAAAACACATGTAGCAACAAACTTAAACCTCCCCTCTTCAAGTTCTCTGTTCCAACTGTAAACGGAATTGATGCTCCATGATCAATTAAAACGAAATTGTTCAACCTAATTCAAAGCAGCGACAACATAATATAAGAAAAAAAAAAAAAGAAAATCCAACCTGAGAAAGGGAAGGATCGACGAAGATATTCAATTTGGTGGAGAGCTTCGGAGGAAAGGGCTTCACAGGAGAGCGCTTCGTCTGGGAGAGGATGGAGATGTTCAGCAGAGAGACAATATTAGGGTTGCGGCAGAGAGTCTTCGACGGAGGGAGTTCGCCTGAGGAGGCTTCGGCTGAGAGGGCTTCGATGGGGAGAGATTGCGTGAGGAGGAGGGCTTTGGCTGAGAGTGCTTCGCCGGCGAAGATGTTGGCGGAGAGGAGTTGGGCTGCGGCAGAGAGGTTCGGCGAAGCGAATTTCTTTTGAGAGGCTGTGTTTTAGGTTTTGCGGGAGAATATAAGATTATTTCGCCGCGCGGGCAGCTTGGGTGAGAATAATTCGCGGCCTTAAGAAGCGCGGAAAATATTGGGAGAAATATTAATTTAGAAAATGTTGAAGATTATTAATGGCGCCTATTGTATGCTGTTAATATTTTTTAATATTTAATAATTATTAACAGCGCGCTCTACGCGCTGTTAATATTAAATTTTAACAGCGTACTTTGCACGTCGTTGAAAATTGTATTGACAGCGCACTTTTTCTGCACGCTGTTATTTGTATAAATATTATACTTTCCGCAGCGCACATAATTAGGCGCGCCGTAAAAACTATTATTAACAGCGCGCTTTAAATGCACGCCGTTGATGATGCGCTGCGGAAAGTGACTTTTCTTGTAGTGTGATCAACAATGATAATTAGAGAAATCTTTTTTCTACCCACAAATATACCTCTTTTGTGGCTTATACTTTAGATCTTTGATGAGGTTGTCGAGATATACTGTTGTAACGGATCAATTGGTGAGGAAATTCCTAAGGAATATTCCCCAACAACTTTGATAGTCTGTCAGAATGTTATCTGCTAAATATATCTCAGTCAGTCCTTAAGTTGGTCACTTAACTGGAATGTATTTCATTGAATCTATTTTAGACAGATATTTCATTTGGCTGAGCATTTATAGTGAACCCTATGAAATGAAGCACCTAACCTGTATTGGTATCAATATGCTCTGTCGTATATTAAATACTATAAAGATTTGTTCAGAGACTAGTATGATGGTCATAGCATGCTAAAGATCTATTCAAGGAACCGTATGATAAATTATGTATGTTAGAGTCTTTATTTATTTTAGGAACAATATAACATCATGTAACTTAAACTCAGTCGACCATTTATGTAAAGTTTTCTAAGGATAAGTGTCTTTAAGCTCGTGCAGTCTTTGACCGGTCGGGCGTACACATAGAGCATTCTATTTGACAAGCCTTTATCCGACCGATTGTATATTAAGGTCTTTGTGAGGCTGTGTCTTTGGGCCTGGTCGGACTTTACCCGGCTCGGCATACACATAAAGCCTTATGTTTGATTTGCCTTTATCCAATTGATCATATATTAAGATCTTTGTGAGACTAAGTGTCTTTGAGCTCGACCAGACTTTGCCCTGCCCGGTGTACATAGAAAGTCTTATGTTCGATTTGTAGGGGATCGATGGTCGGCTAGAAGGGGGGTTGGATAACTAGGTCACCTCCAATTCCCTTTCTTCTCTATACGGTTAGTTTGCGCAAGCGAAAATGAAACTAAAACAATTAAAGCAATAAATAAGAATACAAATGCTAACACGATTCCTTTACGTGGTTCGGAGATTACTTGCTCCTACTCTACGGCGTGTTCTTGAGGTGGACGAACCCTTGATCCTTCAGTGGATTAGTCCCCGGCAATCTCCGGCTAGAGCTTACTCCTTCTCGGTGGAGTACAATCTCTCACAAAGCACTCTTCTAATTTTATATGATGGAGATTAAGAGTAGGAAGAAGAGTATGACTTGGAAAAAAGCTTTGGACAATGACAAAGGAGTCATTCAGCAATAATAAGTAACCTCCTTCATGCCTTAAAGCTTCCTATAAATAAGAGAAGAGAGTTGATCATCATATCAACTCATCTCAGCACCAGTCAACTGATACTTCCATCAGTCGACTGGTGCTACCGTTGAAAATATCCAACGGCTACTTCACAGTGCCAACGGCTACTTACCAGTCGACTGGTAAAAGTACCAATTGATTGGTCACTACTGGCTGAGCGAACAGAATGCTTCTGTTCTCTCCCAGTCGGCTGTCACTTCTAGCAGTCGAATGATCCCGGTTGCACACTCACACTCATCCTCTCCGGAGTCGCCCTTGAAGCCCTCTTTGGCCTTTGTCCCTCAGATGCACCCGAGCCCGCGGCTCCTCTCCGTGTCATCCTTCACATTGCTTTGAAGTCCGCTTCCTTCAGCTTCACTCTGTTGCTCCTCGTTCGGCGATTCCTCGGATGTCTTCCACACCATATTTCATCGACTCAAGGATTTGAGCCCTTGGATGAGCTTCCCAAACTTGGTTGCACCAAGTTCCTTATGTGTTTCACCAAGTCCTACAAGATTAAACACATATCAAAATAATATGAAAGTCTAACTTAAACTCTTTGACACACACATCAAAATCATAATTGTACCGATCAAACTTAGGTCGATTGCACCAATACAATCGACTCTTATCTAGCCGATTGTATATTAAGATCTTTGTGAAGTTAAGTATCTTTGAGCTCGGTCGGACTTTGCGCGGTTGTGCATATACAGAAAGTCTTATGATCGATCGTCCCTTATTCGGCCGATCGTATATTAAGATCTTTGTGAAGCTAAGTGTCTTTGAGCCCGGCCAGGCATATACAGAAAGTCTTATGTTCAATTGGCCCTTATTCGGTCGATCGTATATTAAAATCTTTGTGAGGCTAAGTGTCTTTGAGCCCGGTCAGACTTTGCCTGGCCGGACATATACAGAAAGTCTTATGTTCGATCGTCCCTTATCCAGTCAATCGTATATTAAGATATTTGAGAGACTAAGTGTCTTTGAGCCCAGCCAAACTTTGCCCAACTAGATATATACAGAAAATCTTATGTTCGATTGGCCCTTATCCGACCGATCATATATTAAGATCTTTGTGAGGCTACGTGTCTTTGAGTCTGGCCAGACTTTGCCTGGCCAGGCGTACACAGAAAGTCTTATGTTCAATCGGCCTTTATTCGGCCGATCGTGTATTAAGATCTTTGTGAGGCTAAGTGTCTTTGAGTCCGATGGGACTTTGCCCTGGCCAGGCGTACACATAATGTCTTATGTTCGATCGACCCTTATTCGGTCGATCGGATATTAAGATCGATCTTTGTGAGGCTAAGTGTGTTTGAGTCCGACCGGACTTTGCCCAGCCAGGCGTGCATAGAATGTCTTATGTTCGATCGGCCCTTATTCGGCCGATCGTATATTAAGATCTTTGTGAGGCTAAGTGGCCTTAAGCTCGGTCAGACTTTGCCCGATCGGGTGTACACAAAAAGTCATGTTCAATCGGCCTTCATTCGACCGTGTGAGCATAAAGAGTTTTTAGAAGGCTTAAGTGCCTAAAGCCCGGTCGATCTTTCTTCCGACCGGGCTCTTTTGAACCCATCCGGCCATTTATCGCTCTAACGTATTATTTTTTTAGTTCTAGAGTAAAGTCCTTATAACCGATCAGATTTGTAGCCAATCTGCTTTATCTGAGTGTCCTGCTTTAAGGCCGTGCAGGTAAAACCTGAAAACTTTAGGACTGAGCGATCAACACACCTAAATGTGAAATATTTTTCTATCTTAATTTTAATAGTACACATCACTTTAACTTTGATTATTATGTTATCTTTTAAGTCTATTTATTATAACCCGTATCGATACGAAAATAGAAATTGTGTACTGAATTGTCAGAATTAGCTTCGATAAGGTTGATCTTATAAATGCAGTGTCTCAAATTGAAGCCAACTGCAATTTTCATATTCACTCATTGTTTCCGGTTTAGAACCTTTAGTCATGTTTTAACAGTTGTATTGGAAGTTAAAATTCAGAAGTGATAATGCATGTTACTATCTGTATAATATGTTACGGTAATGTTTGATTTTAGTAATTGGTCAAGGAACTGGATTATATAAAAAAACCAGAAAATGTAATAATTCTGATCAATTTGTTAAGGGCTTTTTAAAAGGGGCCGTCCCTCGTAAGATTCAGCCCAGAACCGTCTGTTTCACTTCATGGTTGAATTTATAATCATATAGTAAAAGACGATTCGCTCGTCCCCAGCGCCCCCGTCAATCCGTCCCTAGGTCAACACGGAGGAGGTAAATCACGGGTGACTACTAGCCATTAGTGCAAATGGCCAAGACATGGGGGAGGTTATGCTCGGTCACGCTGAGTTTCGACCCCAAGATCTCATGTGGCAACACCTCATATCTTAACCATCGCACCACCACGAGGGGACATGGTTGAATTTATAATTAGGACAATAATTATAAGGATACTCCTTCCTTATTATACAAGTCATCACGTACACACATTGCCCCTTATACCAGATAGGGTAATATAAGGAGAGATCATACTCTTCTTAATAAAAAAAATTAATTTAATTATTTATATTAGAAATTAAATCGATGAGAACAAAAATTATAATTAATCTTAGCTAAAGGTAGTCTATAAATTAGGTAAGAGTGTATAGACTATGGTGTTTCTCAAGAATACCAATAACAAGCTAATATAACTAACTTCCCCTTATAAAAAATTAATTTAATATTATACCTTAGCTAAAAATTGAGAAAAGTATACTTTTAATATCGCTGGCCCAAGGTATTTATAGAAACTTTTTTGTTATCACTTCTAAGATGTGGAACTAAAGAGAACTCTAAATTTTAATTGATTAATGAGAAAAATCCTCAATAATACACCACAGTGATCCCTGATTGATTAATAAGAAAAAATTCTAACAATACGTCTTAGTTGAGTCTCAAACTCTAGACCCCTGATTGATTAATGAGAAAAATTTCTAATAATACGCTACAACTGATTCTCGTATAGGGATAGCAATGGGTATGGGTTGGGGCAAGTTTGGTCAAACCAGTGACCCGCCCTCGCCTCCCTTTGGACCCCACCCAGCCTCATGAACTTGGCAAGGCGGGTTTGAGTTAGACCCGCTATATTTATTTTTTATTTTTTTTAAATACAAAATAAAAAATTTAAAAATTAATTAAACATTAAATTGATTTTCAACATTTATATTAATAATATTTTGTAACTAAAAAATATTATCACAAATTAAAATCTATCAATTTTGATTCAATTATAAATTAATTATCAATTTTTATTTAATTAATAATTAATATAAAAATTATACGGGGGTGGATCCGGTTAAACTCGGGACCCGCCCCAGACCCGCCTGAGACCCATTTATACGAGTTTAAACCCGCCTAGCTGGGACGGGTTTGCTAGGGGTCCGGATTTCAACCCGCTCCATTGTCATCTCTAGTCTTGTACTCTAGATTCGTGATTGATTAATGAGGAAATTTCCTAATAATACGCCGCAGCTGAGTCTTGAACTCTAGATCACAAATTGATTAATGAAAAAATTTCTTAATAATATATCGCAATTGGGTCTTGAACTCAAGATCCTTGATTGTTGTGTTTATAGAAATTACTAATAAATCTTGAAATTATTTTCGGTGTGAAAACATGACATTAACGTAATTTTATTTTAGTTTTCACGAAAATTAATTAGTAAAAGGCCTAGGTTCTTAACAAAATAGTAAGATAGTAAGATAAATAGAATAAAAGTAGATGATCAACCCTACAATTTATCCGTCAAGTAAATTGAGGAAGCGCGACAACGCTTAATATGGCATCCAAGTATCACTAAAATTGATTATCGTAAGCAGTGGCGGATCCAGAAATTTAAGTATGGACGGGTGATTTTTACGTGAAACAAAGGGCAGTATCTTTTATCTCCACCGGTGGAATCACATACTACTAGGGGTTCCATTACTGGCAGAGGGGCGACTGCCGATGCCGTCCCCCCTCTGGATCCGCCCCTGATCGTAAGTATATTCTATGTGGGAATTGAACCCCCACTCTTTGAGAGAAATGTCAAGTCTTTTATCATTACTTCAGGTCCGGGGGCAACACCCCCTTTCTATTAGAATTGTCAAATAAATGCTATTTTTTTATTTTTTTAATCAAAAGAGCACCTTATCCTATCAATCCATTGTAAAACTGATAGAGCTATCATTAATATATTATTAAATATTATTATCTTTTATCACCTGATATTAATATAGCAATTTCATATTATAACAATTATAAAACTGTAACTATTATAATATTTATAGCAATTATGATTTCATAATCACTATAACGATTAACATGTTAAAAAATATTTATATTATAATCATTCACTTAATATTTATATTATAACAATTATAAAATTATAATTATTATAATTTAAATTTCTCCATCTAATATTAATTTTATAGTAATTATAAAATCATAATTATTATTATAATTTAATTTATTTTATTCAATAATATTTATATTATGATATACTAGTTATAAATCATGACTATTACGATATGACTTTATGTTTCATACCATTGGCTGAGAGGACAGGATGATAAGAGAATAATATCGAATTATATATCAGAGGGTATCCTTATTATTTTTACAAGAGGAGCTAGTGCCTAGCGGGGTTGGGAAGCCTTTTGATTAAAAATAATAATAAAAAAAGGGCTTCTGTTGATTGATTCACATAAAATAGGTCCCTTTGATTTTTAGCCCTTATAATTATGATTTTTTTATTAAAAAATATACGATCAATTATATTATATAAATATTTTAGGTTCTAGGCGCTTTGATATTTTTATAAAATTATATGATCGTATAAAAATATTTTAGGTCGATGGTGCGGTGTTTAACCCAGTTCAGATCACCTTCAGCTCCTCCTATTCGGTCCCTCGCCCCATTCTAATCCCTTTCCCCACTCGTCGGCGCCGCTCTGTTGCCGATCCTGTTTGGCCCGTCATCCCTAGCACTACACCGGACGATTCTGCGGCGTAGCCAGCCGCCGCGGCCGCTCCCCGCCCACTCACATCAGGATTGGCGCAAAAAAGACGCGCTTCGGCTGGTCGGAGTCCGTCGCCGCTGTGGATAGGAATTAGGGATTTTTTTTTTTTTTTGACTTCTAGGTCGGCTGGCCTTTTTCTGCTGGGGCTCTGCTGGGGAGAAGACGGAAGCGCATTAGGGTTTGAGCGCTCGCCGCCATGGCTCCCGGGCGTAAAAAGGGCTCGAACCGAGTTAAGGCGGTGGGTCAGCTCAAGCTGGGGGATCTTGTGCTCGCCAAGGTGAAAGGCTACCCTGCTTGGCCTGCCAAGGTTAGTTCGTTTTTTCATC
This sequence comes from Zingiber officinale, assembly GCF_018446385.1. Classification (NCBI taxonomy): domain Eukaryota; kingdom Viridiplantae; phylum Streptophyta; class Magnoliopsida; order Zingiberales; family Zingiberaceae; genus Zingiber; species Zingiber officinale. The sequence goes on along the minus strand of NC_055992.1, from coordinate 154,040,452 downwards.
CTGAAAAGTTCGAATTGTTTTTATCCTTCTGAGGCTAGGAGCCTCTTATCACTTGTTTTTTTTACCTACAAAATGTCTTTGCTTGGAACCTGATTTTTTTTGGAGCAACGCAACTACGAGCTATTCTCCCAAGTTAGTGTTGGGATTTTGCTAATCTTTTTTTTTTTTTTATTATGACTTCTATGCTTCTCTCTTTCTTTGCTTTGCTTTATGGTTGCTTACTATATTCCTAATTTTTCCTTCAGTGATGTCTAGGCTCATCAAGACCTTTGTTTCACTTTGAAAATTTACTAGCTGAAATGTTGCTATTTATTTTATTCTTTTACCTATAAAGAGATCTTTAATTATCTTTTGCTCGTCGGATTCCTTGATTCCTTTTTTCTAGTTATTGGAACCTTTGCTTCGTTTTAAAGATCTACTTGTTTTTAAAGTTCTTCATTTTAAAAATCTACTGGTTAAAGAGTAACTTTTGTATATCTGGCAAGATGTTTACTGATCCATATGTTTAAGGAAACCTATACATCATCGTTTCCTCATGTGGTTTGACCTCAACTTAAATATATGCTACTTCTTTTCAGATAAGCAAGCCAGAAGACTTTGAACGACCACCAGATCCTAGGAAATACTTTGTTCAATTTTTTGGGACTAATGAAATGTAAGTTTGCTAGACTTTTTGCTGGGGCTCTCAACTATGTTTTACTCTGCTTGATTTGTCCACATTCTTCTTAATTGTCACATTTGGTTGTGATATTAATCTGGCATAGACTGTTGTTTATGGGAACTAAATGAACAAGAACTGCCTTTTCTGGTGTTAGAGAACTCAGTGTTGTTTTATTATTTTTGATTGATGAGTGAGGATTTGGCTAATTGGAACACAGTTAGCCCTTTGGATCTGCGATTCAATGAATCTGTTGAATGATTCGATTCATCTCTTTGAAAGGACATAAATTACCACAACTATGGAAAAACACTCCACAATATGTTGCACAAACTATTTTGAACTACGGAGAAACTTATTTTCTTGCGTTGCACCATCATTAAGCCTTTAGATTTCTGTAGTCAACATGCATTGTTCATTTGAGGCGAGGCCCATTAAAGAAACAAAATGAGATGATTGTTTTAGAATCAGCCAGATCTCTGTAGTTACATATTTTGTATTTAAACTTGAAAATAGCCACAAACGTCCAATTGGACTATTATGCTAGTGAAAGAAAATAAAGTAACTATGATTCTGACTAAGGTGCCATGCACATGATTGGAGTTCTCTCAAATATGGCTAGTAGACTATTAATTTTTCTTCATATTGTTGTATGGTAGAACATACTCCACTGATTTGATTTAATATAGGAATCTAATAGCCCATATGGAGTTTGAAAATAGAGTAGGAATGATGGCGATATAATAAGAGGCGAAATGATTTGAAAATGTAGGACTGCAGGGGTGTAACTTGGTAAAGTTGAACTAATTTGTTTAAATTGTAACCATTTACATTTAAGTCAAAATGGCTGGCGGAGAACAGGTTAAAAGGGGGAAAGATATGCAACTGGTAAAGTTCCTTGTTGCCCCTTTTCCTATTTTATTTGAGTTTCAGTTTACATGCCTGATGCCTTTCTTACATTCCAGAGAGTTTTGAGATCTTGGATTCTTTTCATTAGGAATGCATTTTTTTCTTCTCAATACATTTTTCTTAGTCTTATTGAAACTTGATGTTGGTAGCCTTTCTTGAAGTCATATTAGGTATGTTTGAATGGTGATTTTTGTACAGTCTATGAATTTATATGGCTGATGCAATCTGCCACCATCGTTGTTCACCATTAAGTTATACTTTTTGCAGTGCCTTTGTAGTCCCAGCTGACATACAGATATTTACTGATGAATCAAAGAGTAAGTTGATAGCCCGTTGCCAGGGCAAAACAGTCAAACACTTTGCTAGTGCTGTTGAGGAAATTTGTGAGGCTTTTGAAGAATTGAACAAGAAGCAATCAGTAGAATCTGTTGCATCTCCTTCAAATAGTGATTTGGAAGATATCAAACATCCAGTGGAACATAGTGGGGTGTCTCATTTGAAGGATCTTGAGAAAAAGGTTGAGAATAATACAAGTGGTGAGCCACTAGGTGTTAATGTTGATTCGAGGAGCCAAGAGGCTTGCATCTCTTTGGATCCGTCTTCAACTAATTTAAATGGCAGCGAATCTCTCTTGAAAAGGAAAAAAAGCTCAACTAATGATGGTCAGATTGCAAAAAAAAAGAAACCAGTAGTTTCCAAGTCAGATTTATACCCTTCTTCACACAAGGAGAAATTGGTGATCACTAGTTCTGATGATAATAAGGACACTAATATTGAGATATTACCTGAATTGGAAATTGGAGAGCCACTTCCGAAAGTTTCAGCAGCTGGGGGACATCACGATTGCAATGATTCCAAAAGTGAAAGTGAACATCATGGGAAAGATGTAAGCCATGCTCTTCAAGAAAATGATGGTATTGTTGCTATGAAAAAGAAAGTTTTAGTTTCAAAATCATCTTTTTTTGCTTCTGGCAAGAAGAAAAAATCAACGAGTGCTAGGCCAGATGAAATTAAGAACACTGATATACAAATGCTATCTAAAATGGAACCAAAAGGTTTGGATCTTGGCGAACTTGATAACTCTTGTGATCTGAAAGATGCTAGTAAAAGTCTGAAGGTTCAAGAAGTTCGTGCTCAGGCTGTAATGAGGAGAAAAGTTTTTGTTTCCAAATCATCTTCCTCTACTTCTTCCAGCAATGATAAATTAATGAGTATCAATCCTGATGATATTAATAATGAGGACATGATAATGTCGCCTAAAATGGAAACTGAAGATCTGTCTCCAAAAGGCTCAGCAGGGGGATTTCAAGATCACAGTGATTCCAAGGGTGAAAATGATAATGAAGAGGGAGATGCAAGTAATGCTAAGGTCCTGGAAGTTGGTCATCAAACAACAAAAGTGCTTACTGAGCCGAAGCAAAATGTGGATGGTTCAGGAATAAAATCAAGTGTGGCTTTACGAAAGCAGTTGAAGGGTTCTTCTGGAAAGGGAAACAAGCTGTCTGGAGGAAAAAACACAAAGGTTACCTCACATGACTCTAACAGAGAATCATCTCGAAATACTGCATCAGGTAGTGATTCCAAAACTAGTAAGCTGCCAAAGAGCTTGAAAATTTTGAAGGAAAATTCTTTTCAAAAAGGAAAAATGCATAATGATCCTAGCTGTACCAATGACCATTCAGTGGCTTCTAGTGATGTTGAGGAGAATTTCAAGGGCAGAAGTAAAAAGCACAAGTTCGACGGAAGCAATGATTCAGGCCCAGCTAAGAGAGCAAAATTGGTAAAAGAGGACCAGCGTAAGAAATCAATGCAGGGTGACTTATTCCTAAGTGAGAAGACAAAGAAATCAAGGAACTCCATACTGATTGAAAATCAGTTTATATCACCTACAAATAATGATGCTCATGTTCCAACAGTAAAACATGCTGAGGACATGGATGCAGGTGCAAGTTCTGCTGCTCAAATTACTGAAAGTTCAGTTCAAACAGATTCTAAACTTGTGAAAAAGCATGATAGGCCCTTGAGCACACATATCCGATATAAACGAAGATCATGTAGAATTGATGATGATGATGAGGTGGAAGAGATTAAGACACCAATTCATAAAACGTGCTCTGGGAACTTGGTTTTATCAGATTCAGGCACTTCAGTTTCTGAGCAGAAATGTCACCCTGTGATAGAGAGTAATAAGGATTCTCCAACCAATAAAGATGTAACTGAGAAGGCTGGTTTCACCAGTGATCAGAAGTCTTCAGATGGCATAACCTTGCCCATCAATATAACTGAAAAGAATGAGAGAAAAGCTGAAAAATCTCAAAGCCCTCAGACTTATCAGAGTCCGACAAAGCGAGAATATCAGAAATGTTCTTTTGGTGATTCCAGAACTTCTATGCTTTCACCTAAGGCTTCTTCTTCCCTTGATGAGGTATCAAAATTGACAGATCAAACATCTGTTAAGCCCCATGTAAAAACCTTTGATTCTTCAGGGAGAAAATCTCAAATCACACCCTCAAAATTCTCAAAAAGCAAATCTGAGAGCTTACACTTATCTACTAACCAATCCGTGCCTGAGAAAAACAAGGCATTGAATAAATCTATCAATATGAAGGCACCTTCCAAATCTAATTCACACAATACTGCACTTACCGAAAACAAACATGAAAAGAGAGTTTCCTCTGAACGGAACACTGGAAAGGATGCTTTAATAGAGAAAAGGTATTACTTGGTTTTTCAGGTATTAGTTCAGATCTTATCATGATTTAATTATTTGCTGATCGCTTTCATCAAATACAGATCAGGATTGGCTAAAGAAGAAAAACTGATTTCTGTAAGCGAGTCTTCATTTTCTGATTCCAGTAAATCAATGAAACACCTTATTGCAGTTGCTCAGGCTAAAAGGAAAGAAACACAATCACGATATGTACACCCAGAAAATCCTATTTCTGTTATAGTATCGACTCCAAATTTAATCCATGGAATGAGTCCAAGTCCTGCTGCATTGATTCCCTTCATTTCAGCAAATTTGGCTAACAAGGATATGAAAGGAGCCTATGCTGCTATGCCTTCTGATTCTCCATATGCAGTTCCTCATGAGTCTTCTTTAACAAATAAAGTCGATCATGAAGAATATGAGCACAGGATAAGTCCTGAATACAGGCCAGCCGGGGGTTCGCTAAGTGGTGGCACAGAAGCTGCTGTTGCCCGTGATGCTTTAGAGGGTATGGTTGAAACCCTTTCAAGGACAAAAGATAGTATTGGGCGTGCAACTCGTCTTGCAATTGACTGTGCTAAATATGGTATTGCTGGTGAGGTAAAATTACACACATAACTATGACATGCTTTCGTGTTCTTACTGTTTTCATAATTTAGCAAAATTTTAAAATTTTCTTTTAACTCTTATATTTAGTATTGGTTTGGGAAAATATGCTAGTGTAACAGTTCATGTGATACATCTTTTCTTCCCCTTCGCAGGTTGTAGAATTACTTATCCAAAAGTTGGAGAGTGAACCTAGCTTTCACCGTAGAGTTGATCTTTTATTCCTTATTGACTCTATCACTCAGTGTTCTCATACACACAAAGGTGTGCTTACATATAACTCATCTTTGTTGTTGTATAGGGAGATTTGGAAAATTCACAGTAATCATTCGTGCCATTCCTTTCATTATTTGAGGTTGTTGGTCAAATAAATATAGCACTGTTTCATCTCTTATTGTGACCACAACTCGTTTTAAACAATTTGACCATGTTCTTTGTTATGTGATATGACTTCTTTTCCTTCTGTATTCTGGATTTGGACTCATCCAAAATTGATTTTGTCAGTGATGGTTTCATAACTTATAGGAATTGCGGGATCATCATATATTCCTGCTGTTCAGGAAGCATTACCACGGTTACTGAATGCTGCTGCTCCAGCAGGGGCTAGTGCTCGCGAGAACCGCCGCCAATGTCTTAAGGTGACTATGCTACCTTAGTGACTATCTGTCAATTTTTATCTTTTTCTGAGAATTAAATTTTGGAAGGGGAGCCTTTGGCGCAACGGTAAAGTTGTTGCCATATGACCTTTTGGTCACGGGTTTGAATTATGGAAACAACCTCTTGCAAAAAGCAGGGTAAGGCTGCGTACAATGGATCCTTCCCCGGGGCTCCGCATGGCGGGAGCTTCGTGCACCGGGCTGCCTTTTTTTCTGAGAATTAAATTTTCTGTTCAGGTTCTGAGGTTATGGCTTGAGAGGAAAATTATGCCAGACTCTCTCCTTCGGCGCTATATTGATGACATTGAGATTCCCAATGATGACTTAAGTGCTGGGGTTTTTCTAAAGCGTCCTTCTCGAGCTGAGAGGTCTGTGGATGATCCTATTAGAGAAATGGAAGGCATGCAAGTTGATGAATATGGAAGGTATTTGGTCTTTTGTACTTTATCATTCCATTTGGTTTGGTAGGCACTTTAAGCCATTATTCATATTTGTTTCAGAGGCATTGCATGCCTTTTTTTTCTTCTTCTTCATTGATATCCTATGATTTTGGTGTTTGTCATTCATTTAAATCGCTCTTTTTCAAATGTCAAATTAGAACTGAATTTCTGGAATGTAAGTACTAGCATACTGGATACTTAATTTCATATATGTGATTTTTGTAATTCAACCAATTTTATCTCGTTTTGGTAAAAAAACTGAATTATGTTGATTGAATTGTCATTCGCCAAAGTTCTTACAGTTCAATATTTATGGGCAAGGTGATGCAACTTGTGCAAAGCATAGCTTGCACCACTTTACTTTCTTGTCTTTTCTTTATATACCTAAGAAGTAAGCAAGCTCTGCATTGATGTTTTTTAATATCTAGTTTATATATTCTCAATCTAAACCTGCCATTGTTGGTCCCAAGTTTGGATGCAAAAGGGCAAGAGTTTGCACGTTAGGTTGCCCGCTATCATGGACTTTTAGGCAAATATTCAATAAATGGATCTATCAAATTTCTGTGCTAATACTAGGTTGTTCCCTGGAACGAACTCTTTGCAAGGTCAGACTGTAATGTCCTGGCAAGGATCATTATATCTCTATGAGAACTCGAGTATAGTATTAAATATATAAGAGTTTTCATACTATAGATTGGTTAAGAACAAACATTATAAAAAAAACTAGTTGTCTAAGATTTGAAACAGGAAATCTAATAATGCTCACTGATAAAGCCATAAATGTAGTAGACACGATTATTAAGAGAAGAATTAATATTCTATGTGTACAAGAGACAGATGACAGCGAATTCAAGTTTTAAGTTATGGTATACAGGAAAGAGTAAAATAAGAAATAAAGTAGGTAATAGCTAAATGATTAAGTAGGAGTAGTTAGAAAGAGAATATGATTATAGCTCTTAAGATAGTAGTGGTGAAAGAAATTATTAATGTAATTACTATATATGTACCTCAAGTAAGATTAGATGAAAACATCAAATCTAGGTTTTGAGATGACCTAGATGAGGTATTATAAAATATTCCGCCAATTGAAATGTAATAGGAGATATAAATAATCATATCGGAGTGAAAAATAAAGAGTATGATAGGGTGCATGGGGTTATGAGTTTGGAATGAGAAATGGAGAAGGGAAAACTATATTGGATTTTGCGATAGCATATGACCTTATACTAGCAAATATATTTTTCAAGAAAAGAAAAGAAAACTTATCAAAAGTGTGAATAATAAGTCGTAAATTGACTTTCTTATGGTTAAGTTAAGAAGAAGGATATAAAGATTTGTAACGATTGTAAAGTTATCATTGGAGAAAACTTAAATATCCAACATACATTAATAGTATTGAATATGCGCTTCAAGTGTAGCATGAATAGAAGGCAAATATGCATGACTTTTAAAATTAAATGGTGGAAGTTAAAAGGATGAGAAACAAAGCATATTTAAGAAGAGGGTAGGGGAACACGAATTAGGAGAAATACATGGCGACTACTTGAATACGACATGAGATAAGATGACATCAAGAGTGAACTCGGTGAGTCAACGAGACATGTACCACCAAGTAAAGAATCTCGATGGTGAAATGAGAAAGTACAGGAGAAAATGAAGGAAAACGAACAACCTATAAGATATTATACCTAAGGAAAAATGAACAACGTATAAGGTATTATACCCTAAGGAAAACTTTAAAAAGTATACAATTGTAAAGAAAGAGGTTAGGAAAGCAATGAATAAAGCAAAAAATAAAATCTATGAACGTTTTTATCGAAAATTAAATACAAAAGTAGGGAAAGAGATATTTATAGAATAGCTAAAGCGAGAGAGAAGAAGAAAAGAGATTTTATCCAAATAAAATGTATTAAAGATGAATGTAAAAAGACATTATTAAATGATGAGGAAATAAAAGAGCAATGGAATAAGTATTTTTATTAGCTTTTTCATGAATATTTAGGTAAACAACTTAGGTAGTTTAAGCATGTCAAATGAATATAGCAATTTAATTTTTTATTGTTGAATTTAAACTGAAGTAAAATAAGCTTTAAATGGGATGTAAAATATAAAATAGTTGGATTTGATGATATTCCGATAGATACATGTGAGTGCCTAGGAAAATAAGATATTGAAGGCCTTACAAAATTATTTAATTTAATATTGAAAATGAAAAAAAAAAACCTGATCAGTGAAGTGCAGGGTAAATATTTTAGTTCCCTTATATAAAAATAAAGGAGATAAACAAAATTGTGCAAACTATAGGAGTATTAAACTACTGAGTCATGCCATAAAATTTTGAGAAAGAGGAATGAAAAAGACTTAAGGGAGGAGACCATGATGATAAAAATCAATTTGGTTTTATGCCTGGGAGGTTGACAATAGAAATACATTTTCTCATACAACTAATTGAAAATTATCAAAAACAAAAGCAAGACTTACATATGGTATTCGTCAACCTAATCGCAAGGGAAATTATATGAAGAATTTTAGAAAAGAGAGGTATTAACATAACGTATATTGAAATAATTAAAGATGCAGGCGAGCCTTAGGGCAATGGTAAAATTGTTGTATGACCTAGAGGTTATGAGTTCGAGTTCAGAAACAACTTCTTGAAAAGTAGGATAAGATTGCGTATAATAGACCCTTTCCCAAGATCTCACATTGGCAGGAGCTTCGTGCAACTACCCTTTATAATGATGAGTGAAAACTTTAGGTTGATTAATCGAAGCGTTTCCCATAAGAATAGGGATACATTAAGGATAACTCTAAATCCCTAGTTTTTTACATTAATCATGGACAAACTCACACATTCAAGATATGATACCATGGTGCTTGTTTGCAAATGATATTATTTTAATAGATGAGACACATAAAGGAGTAAATGCTAAATTTGAATCTTGGCGGGAAACGCTAGAAGTGAAAGATTTTAAGACTTAGTAAAGATAGAATATATGAAATTTAAGTTTAATAATATTAGACGTAATGAAACAATTTTTAAAATAAGAGAAGATGAGTTGTTAGTAATAACTGAGAGATTTAAGTATTTAGGATTATTTTTGCAAAATAATTGAGGAATTGAGAGATGTCTTATATATAATATAAGCAGGGTTGAAATGGATAACATAAGATGCTCTTTGTGATCATAAAGTACTACTAAAACTAAAAGGAAAGTTTTACAAAACAACGGTTAGACTTGCTATGTTATTTGAAGTTGAATGTTATGACTCGAGCATATCAGCAGAAGATGAGAGTTGTAGAGATGAGGATGTTAAAATGAATGTGCAAACATACAAGGATTGACAAGATAAAAAATGAAGATATTAGAGAAAAAGTCGGGGTTACAACTATTGAGGGAAAACTCTGGAGACACGTTTAAGATGATACAAACATGTACGTAGGCGACCAATAAATACTCCAGTTAGGTGATGTGAAATTATGATAAATTTGCACATCAAACAAGGAAGAGGAAGACTTAGTTAGCAACAAAAAAATAAGATAAATTTTATACAAATATAAATGATGATATAATAGGGGATAGAGCTCATTGACGTAGAAGGATCCATATAGCCGACCCCATTACCCCACCTAATGGGATAATACTTAGTTGTTGTCGTTGTCGTCTCAATCTCTACACATGTTCTGTATGCTCTTTTTAGATCATTTATTCCCTTTATTACTGGATTGTTCTTTGTTGCTTGATAACATATGATGTAAATCCTTGCTTGCTTATCATAGTTAACCTATAATGCATTGACAATTCTACTCATGGTTCACTACTACTGATTCATGATTCCATTAAAAAAATATTAGTATTAGATGAACTCCTAAACCAAAACTTCAACGAGACAGTGTTCTTAAATGCAAAATTGACTTGGTAAGTGGTTTATATATAATATTTTCAATCTAATATTAGAACCTAGATGCATGAAAGTCACGGTTCTCTAGTAGTCACACCGATGGTCCAAAGCTAGAGAATCTCTGTAGTCGTTTCTCATGGTTTTTGCTGCAGTATAATATGAGGAACACCCACTGATACCTGAGGGATTAGACCTTCATATTGAAGGCAATATCCATAACTCTTTTGGAAGATAACATCTTGATGTAATAATAGAACCTAAAGTAAGCTGGTTTTGACTAAGTCATGGCTGAACCACAATACTATCAAACTTGAAAAAGCATTGATAGTCGAAGGCAACTTGTAGTTATATGGTGTATCATTAATGCTGACTTTTCTGCCTAATCCACACGTTTTTTTAAATGGCAGAGTGATGGTATTTAGATTCAATGATTGGAATTCGTAGTCTACTAACCCTATGATACATTTGTTAAGTATGTTATCGTCTTACAACCTAAAAAAACTGTTTTTTTGCCTTTGAAGACCAACTGAGTCTGCATTTTTTATATGGATAGATTCTCTTCAATCTATGTTTCAATTGGAGTACAATCATGTTTATATTGAAGCTATCCCTTTTTTATTTTTGTTCTTGACATTCATGTAACTGATCTTCAGTATATTTGGATTTGTTTTGCAGTAATGCTACATTTCAGTTGCCAGGGTTCTTGTCATGCCGTGTTTTTGAAGATGAGGAGGATACTCCTGTCAACATTTTCAGTGATTCGGGGATTAAAATGCCAGTTGAAACTGCTAGTAAATTAGAAGATTTAGATTCTGGTGCAGTTACTCCTAATGACCGACACCATCACATACTAAAGGATGTGGATGGAGAGCTTGAAATGGAAGATGTCATTTTGTCCAAAGAAGAGAAAGGCATAACTAGAAACAATTTTCAAAACAATGAATTGCAACATTGTGACTCTAACAAATCGTTTGATCCAACATTTGCTAATTTGACTGAGCTGCCCCCCCTGCCTACTATCCCTCCACCTCCTGTGGATTCTCCCCCACTGCCACCATCACCTCCGCCTTTGCCTCTTTCACCCCCACCATCTCCTCCACCTCTACCTTCATCATCTCCATCACCACCCCCGCCCCCACCCCCACCGCCTCCACCACCACATCTTCCACTGTCTGGACAATTGTGTGTATCTTCTGTCTCACTTCCACCTGCCCCTTCATCTTCATCACCATCCTTATTTTATCCCCCAATGCAGGAAGAATTCAGAGCAGCAAATGTACGACTCTCTTGTGAATTTGCCTACAATGTTTTGTTTTTACTACGTGTTTGACTTTTGGAACCTCTGTGCAGTGCAACCAGGCGGTCCATCTCTCTAACAATACTATGATGCAAGGGCAGGAAGCTGCTTTAGGCAATGAAGTGGTTTTGCAGCAGCGCCCAAACTTTATGGCAAATGGAATGAGCAACACGCAATCAATGAACAGTTACAGTTCCTCTAGACCCTTTGAATATGGACAAAATGAATCGTACTTAGCTCCTCAGGCTTCTCATCATATTCGCCAGTTTCAACAAGGAAATACGCCCTTTCACCAAATACCTTATCCTTCACTTCCTCCTTATGCTCCTACAGCTGGACAAACTGCTGGCCATTTTTCACATGCTACTCCAATGAGTCAACAACCGGTGCAGCAGCAGTACAATCCTTATCCATTGCCATCTGTTTCTAATAGTCACAGACAATATTTGGCTGATGAACAGAGGAGAGTGCACACTAGTGGTTTTAGTCCAGATAATCAGCATTCTGCTTGGGTATCTACTGCAAGGCCATCATGTTCAGGGGCATCTATTGTACAGGATGGTACGCGGTTGTATGTTTTTCTCCACAAAGATTCTTATTTTTATTCTACACTGAAATAAATGAAATTGGGATTTCGGTATATAATTATTTTTTTATTTCCTCCTTTTGAACAGGATTTCCAAGGTCTAACATAGAAATGCCACCTCCTAACTCTATGGGATTTCAGCTTCCACTGCACAATTCTGTGCCTTCTGCAGGTTCAGTTTATGATTCTCTTAAGTTGGTTGAAGAATGTCTTCTACATCTCAAGATATCTATTCACTGCATTTTGATTGATTGATGTTTTTTTGTCCTTCCAGGACATAATTTTCCCCAGGTGTTGCCGGGCAGGCCAGATATTTCAGGTCTTAATTGTTGGAGACCTGGTTAGAGTCAGTTCTGTTTGTTTGAATATGGTATTCTTTAGTTTTTATTATTTCTTAAATTTGTAGAATGATTTAGATTTAGTTTTTATTTTACTAAATAATATTCTAATTTGGAATGCTTTTGCACTGTGTTCCAGATTTATTCTATGATGTCTGGGAGCTGGAGATGGAGAGCTTCTAATATCATAATGACGTATCAGTCTTCATCTTTCTTGTTGAAATTGATCTTAGAAACAAAGATACCATCAGAGAATCAGAGGCAGTGATACTCTGGTTTATTCTTTTGGCTGGACTATGTACATTCTAATTGTCTTAGCAACTGGATCCAAAATACTGACTCCGTAAATGTAAGCTCACTCTGTATAGGAAATCTCAGTGAAAATGCAACTTCTGTTGTTATACTCATTTTACCTGGTGGTTCGCCTTCATTTTGGTGTACATGGTTGTGATAAATCTACCTTTTTAAATTCATTATCCATATTCCACTATTGAAGGTTGAACTCAAAGTCAATTAGCGTATGACTTTCACATGAGCAAAGATCTGGTATCAAAGATGTGTCATCAAGCTCGTGTCTTTTATTTACTTACTTTGCTGTAGATGTTGCAAGCACATTTTTTCTGTCAAGATTTTAAAAGGCACATGCAGGCTAAAATTAGTTGAATGAGGTTATTAAAGAATATGAAATTAACACACTCATTGAGGTACAATTTAACAAATGTCTAGTAATTCATAATTAAATATATTGCTCACATTAATAAACGGCAAAGTTCAAATTCAATTTAACACTTGGCAGTAGGAAAAACTCATTTTACTTATGCAAATGTATGCTACCCTTGCCAAGAGGCTAAACACAATACATATACATAATTGGTCTGACTCTTCACTTTGATCATATAATCTAGATCTTCTCAACTGCAAGAACTCTTAGCTTTAGAAGTAAATCTGGTATCAAGCTTGATTCAAATGTAACCTCATCCTATTCTAATCATCATATATCCGTGTCACTCTTATTTTGGATTAATTATGATTGTATTAATAATACGTTAGATTACTCATCCTTGTCATGTTTACAGCTGTTACTAAATGTATATGTCAAACCAATAGATTAGTTTTGTCTCAATGCTCGAGAGCCAATTTTAAACATTAAACAGTGTGTGATTGAATATACATACGCAACCATTTGCCACACTATGAAGCATTGTATGTGTTTATGTCTCTTCATACCATTACTTCAGTAATATCTAAAATCTATTATCATTCCGATTACAGGGGGAGAAATTGATGAATCATGCTTTGAAGCTTGGGGAAAGAGAAACATTCTGGAGAATTAATTTGGTTTAATATCTGGGTGATCAATCTATTTGTTTAGTTAGAAAGCTAATGGCAAAAAATATACAGAAACAAATATGAATTTGCATATGATTTTTATTGAGTTAGAAAGAAAGCTTATAATAGGTCTTCTATACAACTGTTTTGGTGTGTTTTGGAGAAGAAAGAAATATCTAGGAGTTATATTGATATGACAAAAGATATAATGACTAAACATAATCACAATTAACCTCCTTAGTGTATGTTTATTTGCAGATAATATTGTATTAGTTGATGATAATATTATATTAAATTTGAAGCTTGAATTTTGGGGTAAAAGTTTAGAAAACAAAAGTTATAGTATAAGTAGAATAAAAATTGAATAAGTCAAAGTGTTAGTTCAGTAATAAGAAAATAATCTCAAAAATAGTTAAGAAGATGAAATTGTTAAGATAGATGGCTATGAAATTTTTGTAAGAAAGGTTTAGTTACCTCATCTATTACACAACAAGGAGATATTGATGAATGCATGATGTTGTGGAGTAAAAAATGCTACGATGGATGTTTGTAGTTACTAGTTAGGACAAAATAAAAGAAGAATTAGTTTCTATAGGTGGACTTGTTTAAATGTGAACATTAGTTTCTATAGGTAAAAGATCTAAATCTATTAGAGAGTGGAAGATGTAAGGCTGAATGGAAGTTAGAGAAAATATTAGTAAATGTAATAAAAATGATTTTAATTTATTTGAGTATTACTAGTGATATAGTCTTGGTTATAATTCAATGGAGGGATAAGATTTACATAGCTGACCTCAAATGGTTGGGAACTTAGGAGAAACACAGCATGGTGAAATTGAGGAAATGTACTTAAAGTCTTAAACAAAGTGTGTTATTGAGAAAATTAGCTTATAGTCATGTAATTTTGTTGACTGTTCTATGATAAAATATTTGCGAGTTTCCTATCTTATGTTATTGTATAAACAAACACAATTATGCTTAGCAATACTTCAAAATGGGAAAATCATCAAGCTCATAAAAGCTTGATTATTGAAATGATCTGCATCTGTGAGTTTCTACGGAAGGAGGCGCTTTTCCTTTTCTCAAAAACGGAAATACACTGCCAAGTAGGATTATTTCTTAAAATTTTAGCTGATTTTTAGTTAATGTTGATAATGCCCCTATTGTATTCACTGAATTTCAGTGAACCTAACTAAATAAATAACTACTTTAGATTTATTTTTGCTACAGTTTATCGAGGTGCTTCAACCTTACTGGCTTGGCCATTTTTGGTGATATTTATTCTGCTTCAAATGCCTATGTCTATCAAGTTTGGGCGTAGAGTATTTACTATTTCTGCTTGTAAAAACAATTGCAGCATTACCTGTAAACAAGTATGGACCTTAAGGGCATGAGCGTTTTTGTTTTTCGTTTGGGGAAATAGAGAATTCAACATGCAATCATTGTGGTGTTTCACTTGATCATGTGGTTAATTCATTATCAAGTTGTGTTACTTTCAACTATGTTGTGTCAATTATATTAATCTTATCCCTCTATGTACTTCCGCAAGAGTATATCACTAGTATCAATGAATAGTTGAGATGCGTTAATTACTTTTGCTAAAGTTTATTGAGCTGCCACAACATTGCTGCATCTTCCCCTTATTGGCTACATTCATTATGCCATCAATACCTAAGTCAAGTTTTGCCTAAAACACTTGATATTGCATTGAATATAAAAACAAATACAACACTAATTGTGTACAAGCTTGGGCCTAGAACAGTTGGCTTTTTGTATGGAAACAAATACAATCCTAACTGTGTGCAAGTTTGGGCCTTAAGGGCATGAGTGCCTTATCTTTTGGAGAAACAAGGAATATGCCTGTGGGCAATCATTCTGGTTTCGGACATGATTAAGTGTTAGATTAACCATTATCAAGTTCTATGAGACCCTAATAATTTCATCTTGTTCATCAAAGGATGGAAATACATTCAATTTACCTTTTGACAACTCATCATTGAATATTTTCACACACATCATTTTGACTTTTTCCTTTCATTGTTTTATGTATTAGAGCTACAATTAATTACTCATCCTAAGGGGCAAATAATAGTCACTTTCTGCTTCCTAAGAATCTTTTTAGGTCTCAAAATTTTGTTGAATAATTTGTTTAGTCAAAATACATATATAGTTTGCGTAAAGTCTTCCAATTTTTAATAGAAATATTTGATCCTATATCTTTTTCCTAACTAATGTTCCTTTAATCTCATGGATCTGTAATTGCTAAATTAGCTTTTCTGCACGATGCTCATGAATAATCTTGAAATATAATGTCCATGTTTCCTATTGTTCTGAAAGTTTCTGGATAGTCCCACGGGGGTGCCTAGTTGGCTAGAGGGTGACAGATTTGCTACAATGGGATAGGGATTAGTTCTCGGAGGATGTATGCCCTTGGGAAAAACTCCTCTCATAACTTGGGGCGGGATGTGAGGGACGCCTGGAGTGAACATTATCACCTTTTTGCTACAATGAAAGTTTCTAGATTAGCAACATGAAAAAAAATGATAATCCAGTTAGCCACATTGATCATCTCTGGGGGTGATCGACCCCACGGAAGTTTCCCACCGATCACCAGGGTAAATCGGGAAGTGCACGCGGTGGCCAGCCCAGAAGCTCAGCATCCTTTGGTTACGCCCCCTATTTGGAGGAAAAATTCCTACAAATACGCCGTAGCTGGGGTTCGAACCGCGGGTGCCTGGTGACAACATGGATGTCCTACCGCGGCACCATGACCCTGGGGACTAGATTAGCAACATGAAGGCACAATGCTATGAAGGTTTCTGCTTATGGCTGCCTAAGGATTATGCTGAATATGAAATAATCTTCTGCTTGTTAAATTTCAAGTCTTATAAAATTTATATCAATTTAATTGGATTGATTACATCGTAATAATATTGTGTTGCTTAGATCAATGTTTAAATTTCTTTTATATGGAGTGTGTTAGTCTGTTGAGATTCACTGTTATATGTTAGCTGTTTTGTGTAATGTGTTAGTTAGAAATATATGCATATATGAAATAATGTATTGTTATTGATGAATCATCTCAAATTCTAAAAATTTTTCTTGATTTTTTTTACTCTGTTACTTCTTTCTAACGAACTGCTGCATAACATTTACGACAATACTTGTGCCATATGTAGTTATTTTCATTGTACTTAATGATAGATCTTTTCAACTCTTCTCTGGTCATTTATAGCATCATTCTTTGATCAAGTTTTGGACTTTTGCTTTATGATCGTAAGTTTATACAACATACTTGAACCTCACCTCCGAGCTTTTATAATAATTGGATATGATCTTTCATTATTTTGTTTGTTGAGGCTTTTGTGGATATTCATCTAATTTGCAGAGTATTTTGAGTTCTTCATCAAGTTCGACTGATATTTAAATGCCACAGGTTTTGGTGCAAATGCTGGTGGCTTGTGGATATGTATTATATTCAGCATATATACTGGGAACAATTGAGAAAGTTCTTGTCAACAAATTTTGTACCAGCTAAACCACTTCAGATTCAGAGGTAAAAATTATGAACATTGGTCTGTAGAAATTTGTACAGTTGAATTTTCTCACTGGGCTTTTTGTAGCACCAGTACTGACTGTCATTACCCTGAAACTTAAATTGTAACTTTTTGCCAACCTTCCCTTCCAAAGGGCGGAAACTAAGAACCGGGATTAAGCAGCCGAAATGCTGTGATTACGAATCTTAAGAACCTTTTTGTTCCAATTTGAAGCTTGGTGTTGTCCCTGAAATAATGAAACTATGCTTCTGCAATCCTACCCATATAGATATCTCATAATTGCATTATGCTTTGCTTTGTGTCAAAGATTTCCTTCAAGATCAACGATACCAGGAATATCAACGAACCCAATTCTTGCAATTGCTTTCGGATAAAACCAAATGAAATAATTTGTTTGAGATGTCGAGGTAAACATGTGCATTAGCTTATATGTTAATAGGTATTGTTCGACCCTTAGCAGCAAACACTTTCAATAATAGTAATACGGTGCTTTTTAGGCTTTCGGTTTTTACACAATATTATCTATAGAAAATTAAACAGAAGATTCAGATCAATAACCTTACTGAAACTTCATTAGGTCAGATGAGTTGTTTGTGGAGATTGTTTTACCTACAAAGTAATTGGTTTTATTTTAGACTTTGATAGACATCCTTGACGACAATTACACGCTTTTATTTTACTTGCTCAGTAGTTGAATTTGTCGCAAACTTGATAAAATCTAAGATGTTGCTTCATAACACTTGTGTTATTCTTCACTTGTACTCCATGTTTGTGATTCTTTCCGCAAGACTCACCGCTACTGAATGCATCCTTGGTACTTCAATGGACGAAGTCGGAGACGCGGGTGGTACCTTTATTTACTTCCGAATTCTCAATAGCATGGTGCGTTTTGGTACTTTTGGCTTAACTGGTTTGAATCTTCTTTGAAATACCTCCTCTTTAACACCCATCTTATATCTGCTCATAGCAATATCAGTCGTCAAAGTGCCGCGTAACTCGTATCTTTTATCAGTAGGCACTGTAGGAAATGGAGTTCATATTGTGTCTATGAACTTATCTTACCTCATGTCTCTGAAGTTTATGCTACGACTGGTGAGATCATTTGCTCATTTGCGGAACTGTTTGTTTAATCAACGAGAGTTCACTTACAATCTCTTGTTAAAGTTGGGAGCGTGGAGGTGCGTAAATTCCGATACAAGAGAAAATTGAGTCAATTGAACCGACTAATATGGATGCTGACTTGATTATCTAGGCAGGTTGTATGAATTCACATGAACATCGTCAATCGAACAATTCAACAGACATCAATATGATTGAAAATAGTAAGTGTCAAAAAAACTATCAAATACCATTTACAGTCCTGCAACGTTGCTCTTTTTTTTCAGTCTTATGAAATCAGACTTATTAAATTTAATGTTCTTTAATCATTCAAATCCTTCATGCGCAGTAGATCTTGGAATGAAAAAAGAAACAAAAAACAAATTCATGTTAAATGAGAACACGCCAACATTCTTTTTGCAAGGATGTTATCACAACAATACATAAAACACCAGCTACGAGTTTCAAAATTCCGATGCCGAATGCAGCGGTACCATGACTTTCATTGTAACTACCTAACGGAGGCAATTTTTTTTTTCTTCTTTTCACTGTGATGCGGGATACAAGAAACTTTTACAAGGAAATGAAAAGGAGTTGTTCTGTGGCCTTCTCATCCTAATGATCTACACAATTCAATGGAGCAAATTGAAACTTGTGCTACAAACAACCATATCATGTAGGAAAACACAAAACACACAATGCTCTTCAATTTATCAAACCTCTTATGGGTGACATTGCAGTTCATTTTCAATGTGTTCCGTTCGGTCACTGCCGAACTGCAAGTTCAACTGGGGTTGTATTGATATTCTTTGATGTGCTGCATGACAGGATCCAATCCCTCCAGCAGATTAAATACTTGGATCCCTTACAGGCGCAGGCAAGCAATAGGCGGCTCAATGATGATCGACTCAAGATGGCAAATCAACTATATAGACGTGTATGTATATGTTAGTCATAGCACTTCCTGGAGAGCAAGATTCAGTTCTTGTGCAGTCTTTGCAATGGATCCTCCTTTTCTGTTAAATGTCAAGTACCTAGTCAATTTCCTTCGATATGAAAAATTCAAGTATCACAAAAAAAAAATGACAGTGTCGACAAGAAATCCTAAAGAACCACTATGGTATTTTCCATTTCGATATGCTAGTTCGTATTCCTCTATTTTTAAAAAACAGTGGAGTCCTTTCTCATGGTGGTAGCAATTTATTTACCTTGTCATGGAAGGAATTTTTTGCTGGACCTTCTCCAGCTCAATGAAGCACAAATTGCATCGTTCCAACCTAGCAATGATCGAGATAGGTTTAGGAGTAACAATTGTAACTTGTATGAGAAGAACACAAACATGGTAAATGTAACTGAGAACGGACCTCTGTTCTGCTTGAAGATCAACACCAACAGAAGATGGGTCCGCCGACAAAGTTGAACGGATTACAGGACCGAAAATCCTGATCAGCTTCAGCAACATTTCCAGGGAAACACTCAAATGCCTGTGAAGGAGAGCAACCTAAAATGCATCAGGCAGATTTTGGTGCAGAAATAATGTGCTGATCAAATGTGATATGCATGAAACTTACCAAATTATGGAGGGCTAGGGCAAAATGAATAAAAAAGAATAATAAAAAAAATTGTTGTCATTTATCTTTTAACCTAATAAACTACGAAATAGAATGTTAAGGGAAGGAAACAGAAGGTAAAAAGGAGATCTAAAAGGTATAACATGAAAAAGGATAAAGGCAAGGGAACAAAAAAGGGTAGGTTGCAGATACTTTCTGATAACTTGACACCATACAGTGGTTAACAACAGTTTGATGATTGCCAATACAACATAATGTTATGTTCAATATCAAGGCAAGATATTATGCTATCTCAGGCGAAACAATTCACAGGAACTGCTGGAACCATACCTATCCATCTTGCTTTCGATAAGGCTGGTGAGATGTGGCAGGAGGGATGTGCATATATCCAAAGTGATAACATCACTTTTATCTTTGAGAGCACTGACTATGTCAGCAGAGACCTGGTTATGTTATTACAGAAGTTAGACGAGGTTTGTAACAAAATTACAATTCTTCATAGTAGTATGATAAACCATGTCCTCATCGAGATATCCAATAAATTGGAATAAGGATGTACATACACTATGATCAGACATTCGCTCAATAGCACCTATGACACCTTTAACATCATTTCTTCGCCAAAGTCGGTGAACTACCTGCACAGTGTATGTAAAGAATATAAACATTAGTAACTCATTTTCAAGTAGTTTGCTGCAATGGCAGATAGCTTGCTTGTACGAGGAGAATCAACACGATTAAAATAATAACCAAATAACGCACAAAATGGGTTCAGCTAACTAGAATTTTCAGATAATATCTATACTTTTGTTCATTTACTGTGTTGACAGAAATTAGAAGGAAAGCAACTATTACACATGATCTTAAATACTACTAAGGCCAGGAACTACCAGAGTTAAGGATCTGCAAGATAAAACATCTCAAAAGAAATACTCAAAAAAAAAAAGATTAGTCATGCGTAATCATGCTTCCAATTTGATTTGACAATAACTAGTTAATCAAAACCTATTTTTCTAGTTCAACATTTGAAAATGCTAAAATGCAATCACAAGAGCAAAAAAATCCAAGAGCTTCCTGAGATAGCTATATGAAATTGTAATATAATAGATATCCAAAAAGTGGGCTTATGTTGACTGCACATTTTATTCATTTTAGTCCTGCAAAACAAGGAAATAATTAGTGAAGAAACTTGTGATTCACACTTAAGGATCTTCATGATGGCATTGGTTGTTTCTGTTGTGTGCAATCAGTAAACTGACCAGCCAAAACTGCTAACTGCTGAAAGTAAAAAATTTACCTGTAATTTGGTCAACCGAGTTCGGGCCAAATTTAAAAATTGGTGATGTTTTTTCAATAAAAATGCAATAGAATTCTCATCCGAAGCAGATAAGGTTTCTTCTTCAGTATATTGATTTTGACTCTGTTCAGAATGTTTAAAAAACGCTATGTCAACAGTAATTTCAGAAGAAATGAAGTGATCTGAGCACATACTCTAATTTTTGAAAAAAAAAATAAAAACAGTTAAAAGGAAGAGTATATCCACTTGTACATGAAATTGTTGGTGAATGTAAAAGCACTTAAAAGTCAGTAATGTGTTGGCCTCAAGTGCTTATGAGGCTAGGCTTGATTGACCACCAAAGGGCGAATAATAGGGCATCACTCTGCACCATGAGGTCCTGGCCGAGACACAAATCTCATAGTCTAGGTAGTGAAGTGCTACAACTAACCTCGGTTAATGACCCAACTAAAACTGTTGCAGTTGGAAACCACAGAGCAAAGTTTTTCCTGTTTAATATTTTCATGGTAATGGACATAAAATGAGTCATTGAGATAGTTGAGACCTCCAAAATTTTGAATTGTTGGGGCGTTCTCCAGAATGCACCAATTAGAAAGAATCATTGCTCAACACTGGAAGAGAGAGGATACTCTCTTTCAGAAGAGAGATCTGCAGTTAGGATTCTAGCTCCCATGAGAAACATGGAGTGGAAGTGGTGGCAGAAGGTGTGCAAAAGGCAACCCTGGGACAAGTTCTAAATAATTTTGAGAAATCACACCAGTGATCCTAAAAAACCATAACATGCATCACCTTTTAGCACGCATAAAAGTTTTGGTCAATACTTTACTTTGTATATGGGTTGAGGAAGAATATTGGGCATGGATGAGGGTCATCTATGAAAAACGGATCTTTTCCGAGCAAAAACTAAAAATTGAGACCATTTTAGGGCAATTTCCCTTTTAAATTTTTACAAAATCATCTATACACAATTGTTTTTCATGATTTTGGTTGCAAAACATATTTAACTTATTAGACAGCCCGTCTAATACAAAGTCAAATGTAACAAATTACTAACAAGTAACAACATAGTGAAACTAATGACATGGGTAAGATTGGATAATGTACCAAAGAATTTGAGATAGCTCCAACTCCTGTCTCAGGAGAACTACTTAAGCTTGGTCCATAGCTTGGAGATTGTGCCCTACTTTGATCCCTCCTTTCAAAATTTGCTACAAGCGACCTTGTTCTTCCTAAAGCATCAGAAAATTAAAACATGAACTATAGCCACTACACCAAAAAGCAACAGCAAGAGAATACCTCCTTTGGGAACTACAAAAGAAGATGCTTCCATTGGCTTTTGGACTCTAATGTTGTCTGTACATAAGCCAAAATAAATCATTTATAACAATAAAAAACAATGTCTGATATTTTAGCCAATATCAATATGCAATTTGGATATCCTGATTAGATATTAATTACTGAAACTGTTAGCATCTGACATGTGAATTCCTGATCATGGCTGTAAAATTAACTAAGATGCAGAGAAAACTAATGCTGGCATGATATCCAAGTTATCCCTATGCTGTGATTGAGTAGGTCATATCCAACAATCATCATCAATCAAGTGGTAATTTTCATAACTTCCACAGGCTAAATAAACCATTATAATCACCTATAGTCTTCTAGCAAGGATCATGCCTCTGCTAGACCTTAACTAGTAGAAAGAAAGACAAAATTTTTTAAGTATCTTGCTTATGAAATTAGTATTTGTCATAAATCAACAAGTAAGATTTGTCAAATGATAATTTCTTCTTTTATGATTAGACAACTTAATGCATCTTATATTTTCTGGAGCAAAATGTAAAAATCTATAGAAAGCATTTTCCTTCTTTAAACCCAATCTAATATGTGCATTTAAAATAGATATCAAACACTAAGTAACCTCACAGTTTATAATTAGAAAATATATTACTCTGCCACAAATTACATGTCAAAATCACTAAAACGTCATAGAACAAATTGCACAGCTCATAAAGTAACTCAACAATAAGTTTAATTCATGAGCATGCATCAATTGTCATGCCCCCATCCACCATGTAGGCCAGCACAACAATAAAAATAAGTCAAGTTTGAGAACAGCATAAACAATAAGTCACAATCAAAAGCACAAAGCAAAAAATTTATGTTGACATATGCTAGTTCAAACATAATGTTAGACACTAGCTGTCTAGTTGGCTGAGGCAAAATTTTATTTGACATATTGGAGTGCCAAATAGTATGTATTTCAACTTCTAAACTCCTCAATCTTATGATCAATAAAATATGGTGGGTGGTGCAGAGTCATTGCATAAGGGGGTGTTCACAAAAGACTCCAAAAGCTTCTCATTCAACCCACTACTCTCAGTTTATAACTTCATACAATTCAAGATCATAGATGCACAAAAATTGACAATATAAAATGTACAGTTGTGAACTGGAAAAGAGTGAATAATCACAAATGAGTGAATAATTACAAAAGTGTCTTGCAACATATAAACCCAGTAAGGATTTAGAACTTACAAGTTTCCTGATCATAATTTGAAACTGTCTCTCTGAATAAATTAGTTCTGGCCCTTGCTGTTGCAACATGTCTAACATCATCCAAGTTGTTTGCTCCAGCTACTGTCAATGCTTGTGTTATGGAAATGCCAGAAGATATAGCATTTTGGCCCAGAAGTTCATGCTGCTCAGTATTTCTACTCGCCACAAATCCAGACTTCGAGACATCTGCTTTGTCAGAATCTTCTCTGATGTTTGGTGCATTTCTGAAACTAGAAAATTTTGACTGGATATCAGATTGTATTGTCCTTCCAACATCAGTCTCTTTAGCAGAATCAGAGGATGCAGAATCAGAGGATAAATCTGGCCTAGGGCTACTTCTGGGGACAATAACAGGTATAATATTTGTTTTGTTGATGGCCTGCAGACTTGTGGCAACATTAGATTTTGTTGAACTTCTTTTTGCAGTAATAGAAGCAACCGCTGAAGGTGCTGTAGCAGTTGTTTTGGGGGCACCACTTGTCCCTACCTTTTGAGGAGTGCTAAGGATGCCTGTACTTGCTTTATTTAGAAAAGATACAAAAGATGAGAAATCTAAAATGCATTTAAACAGATTCACTATTGCATCTATAGAAATGGAGATAATTAACTAAAGATAAACCAATAACTTACAGGGTGGCAATTTTGTCTCCTTAGGATTAGGTTCTGAACTTTGTGAAATGGATAGCTTCCCCATATTAGACTTTATATTACTATCAGTTTGCATAGATAAATTACCACTTAGGATAGACTTTGCTTCCCCATTTAAATTGGCAGCAACACCAATTGCATATGGTTCAATGAGCTGTAGTTCAGATCAATGGGTTACTATATGTAAACTAACATCATGTTGAATCTTTCTGCCAAAACTATAAATGAAATAACATTAAAATTACGAATAAAGTTAGAACGCACAGAGAGGTCCACAACCCACACTCCAACACAGCTTTGATTATATGAACATCCAAGAAGTTTTCCTTCATGAATATTCATATCTGATAATCTAGACCACCCCACATCAACAGCATCATGGCATCTTATTGGTTCCCAAGAAAAAACCTGGATATGTTTATAGTCAGTACATACAGAAGCTATCAGTATAGTAATTAAGAGATTAAGGTTACCTTGAGACTTTCATGCAGTCCACAAAGCAAAGTTCTCCCATCAGGATTAAAGATCATAGAACGCACACCAGAAGTCTGGAGTTAATTTCAATAAAAATTGCACATTAGCTTTCAATGATAATGCAAGGACATACCGGTTGCTTAACGAACCCTGTTAAATATATGATTTAAAAAAGGATATACCAGTTTTTTTTTAATAACCTATTGGTTTGTTGAAACTAGAAAATGTGTCTACATTAGACAAGACAAAACGGTTCTATGCATAAATATCTGAAAAAAATGATCTAAAACATTAATACTTTTTTCCTTCCGTTTCTCTCACCTTCCCTAGCAGGAAAAGAAAATGCAAACTCTATTAGTAGCATTACAAAAATAGAGTCACTAAAACATAAAAGTTATATGCATTATTAAATGGTAAAAAAAAAGTGGGTCAGTTTATATAATCTTCAAGGTCAAGTTACTATGTAAAAGAAGAGCTATGGGTATACTTAGATAACTAATTCCATTGGAACAATTTTTATGTGATTTAATATCACCAGATCAGTGATTATTCCCATTGTTATATACCATGATGATTAGCAATCAACTTACTAATCTGCAATCATAATAGTATTCTTGTAAATTTGACTATATTTCCGTATTTACTCAATTAAATATCTTGTTTCACGAATGTGAGGATCTAGGCAAGCACCTACAGTTTGACAAAAAAAGACAGGATCTTGGAGCCCTATATGAGCAAGTAACTGTCATAGAGACTCAAATTATATACCTAAGGAGAAATTCAATAAATTTCAATAGGACTGTTGGCTCAAGGTTTCAATCCACATGCTAGCATCTTAATCTCTAATTGCATATCCTACCTTTTAATTTAAGATTCATTATATATATAACAATTTTGTTTAATCACCAGTATCCATATCTTCAAACAAGCTACAACAACATTCTGTTTTGCCAACATACTGCTACACGTGAAGGTTCTTAATTGAATCATTCATGCAAAGTCTTCTGATAGAGGCTCTTTTCATCCTATGAATTGCAATGAAATAAAATAAGGTAGGCCTATAATTTTGAGTGTTTAGTAAAAGTTCTATTTGATCAAGGTTTTATTTCAGTCAGATTTCTCCTAAACCTCTTTAAGTTATTTAGGCTTCAATGAAATCATTGTCATCGACAAACAAGGGCATTCAAGGAGCTTCAAACAAGGAAATTGATAATGAAATAAGTACATTGATAATCCTTTTACTACTTTTGTGGTTAATTTTGTATAGTTAAATGTGTGTATAAGTGCTCTTAAAAAGAGCACTATACTCACATTTGTATATATATTACATAAAAGGACTATAGTTCAATTTGAGAAAAGTCATTCCATGTGGTTTGTATTTTAATTTGAAGCAATAAGATTAGTAGCGTAGTAAGGGAGTGGAGTAGACCACTCAAACCACCTTAATTTTTCATGTTTACATTATGGCTATTATTTTGTTAGGTAAGAGCACAAATATCTTGGTTTTTAGTAAAATAAACAATTAAAATGAGAAAAAGAATACAAGAGTACCAATAAAATTAACATGATCAACTACCTCAGGTCCAGCAGATCCTATTAACTCAAAAGTTTCAAGATCCCAAAACTTAACAGTTCTATCAGCTGAGCCTGCAAATTAAATGGAGAAATTCAGCTTTTGAATTGGCAACACTGAAATAACCAACTGTAGACATGAGATATATTTTGTCCGACTGTTGAATCCATTTTGTCTGAGATTACATACCTAATTTCTCTAAGTATTAATCCTTCTTGTTTTAGTTTTCATAATAACCCAAAAGATTTATGATTTTACCTTAAATATTTTCACCTAAGTTGACATCAAGATTTCCAGTCCCAACAAAAATAATAACAAAAATACTAGAACGCTGGTAAAAGAGTTGACAAAAGAACTAAAATCAATATTGAAGATAGTTACTCTAAGAAAGGTTCAAAAGAATGATCACTAAATTAAACTAGTCACTGCATCAAAATGGCGACATAATTGTAACTCAAACATCAAAATTATGCAAAGGCAGCATGGAATTATTATAACACATCACAGTATAAGGTGTTCTAAAAAACAATCAAAAGAGCAAGGACATGAAGAAACAAACCTAAATTAATAATAAGGTAGTAGAATTTGTTTGGCAGCGTTATCTTATATAGGTTTGTGGAACCACAATTAGGGAGAATAGAGATGAAGAGGTAAAATAATCAAAGCCATTTGCTAAACAATTCACATCAAATTACATGCGTAATATTTTACACATGGTCACTGTTTCATCCCAACACAAGTGGCACTAATCTAACCTGTTGCCAGTAGAAATTCATTGGGGTGGAAATCAATGCACTGAATCTGACCCTCATGAAATTTGAAATCGTGCAGAAGTTTTCCAGCAGTAAGATCCCAAAGCTGTCGCCAAGATTGGAAATCAAGATACATTTGATTCAGATTCCATCCATAATAATGTACAGAGGAATTTTTGTGCTAGGAAAATATAATCAAAATTGTCTAGTATGTTTTATTCTACTGCTAAACTCGATGTTATTTCAGAAAATTTGATGATAAATGACAGAGTACATATCATTTAAGAATCCAATCAGAAAAATAAAACATGTGAATGCACAAGATTGAGGAAAACCTTCACAGTGTTATCTTCCCCACCAGAAACGACCCACCGCCCATCCGGAGTGAATTTAATGGCATTAACTCCTCGAGTATGACCTTTGTAAGTATGGATACATCCTTTTCTTCTGATATCCCATATTTTTAGATTTGTATCTAGTGATCCAGAGGCAAAGAATTCACCAAATGGATGAAAATCAACTGCTATACAATTTGACCTGTGGCCTGTGAGAGTACGAACAACTGCACAAAGCAAAACTAAGTCATATGAAGCAGCTTCTCTGTTTTCTGTGATACCTAATTACTGCTGAAAAAAAGATGTCCTACTTTTTGCTTCTTCCAAATCCCACAACTTTATTGAACCGCTAGCTGCACCTGCAGCCACTAGTACCTCCGACAAATCAAAACTTACGGATTCAACTGCACTCATATGTCCTGCTAGGCTCTTTGTATAGCCAAAATGGGGGGAAAAAATACAGTTAGAATAGAAGTAGAACACTTCATCATACATGAAATCACCACAAGCTTGAGTAGGCGATAGAAGGTGGAGAGGTACCCACCAATATAGCGTTGGGTTTTCCAATAGCCCAAAGATTGACCTTGTGATCCTCTCCTCCAGTAACCAGAACCCTCGAAGTCTTCCTTCCTATCTTTAGACAATTCACATTGGAGGAATGTGCAACAAATTCCTCTATATTTACTTTCGTCAAGGTTACCAAATCTCATTCAGAAATCAAAGAGATCCATAGCTTAAAGCAAAGCGAGATCTTGAGATCATATGACTGCGATTTATCCAAAGCGGTCAGGCAAAAAATTGTTCTGAACACTAGAATCTCCAAAACAATTTTTTACCCAAAAGAAAAAGAAAAACAAATTGTTTTTGAAAACAAAGGCGGGGCCTTTTAGAATCACTAGACAGTAAGCCTCGAGAAAAATTTGAATCCCACAGAACTGTACCAATAAAAGGATACGTAGTTTGTAAGCACGCTTGGCGGTCGCCATGGCGCTTGCTTCTACGCAACAAAGAGCCGCCGCCTCCCCTGCTTCCCGGACGGATCAGACCACCCACGAACTGCAAGCCGAACTCGCCCTCGCTCATCATAGATCCGGCCGCTCTGGCCAGGTGCGAATCTGACAACCTCGACTCATCGGCATTTCCTCTCCACGGCTGGCGAAAACCCACTCAGCTGAAGTCGACACCCCACAGTCGTCGGTGCCAACACCACCTTCCACTGCCGCCTCCCCTCCGCCGCGCAACACCCCACCCCAAGGGACAAAGCAGCGATCTTAAACCGAGAGAGGAGCAGAGAAGACCCTTCGGAGAGGAGGGACGGAGGGAGAAAACGGAGCTTTCCGGAAGACAAATTTGGTGCCTGTGTGGCTGTGCTGTGATTTGGTCTGGTTCAAAAACCTGCCCTCTTTTCATCTCCCAAAAACGCTTTTCCATTTTTTTTTTCCCCTTTTTCTTTTTTCCTTTTTTTCTACAATTTAAAAATAAAAAATAAACACCGAATTATTTTACTTCTCATTTTTTATTTAAAATATATTTTCAGCGGATGCAATTATAGTGTTTACTCTACTTAAACCACTTTTATATATGTCAAATTTATTAGAAAGAGTTGAATCGTTCATCCATTTTTTTATTGTTAATTTGAATTGATTAATTTTTAATTTAAATATTTAATTTTTATAATCCGATTAATAATTATAGAGATGACATTCATACAAACCACTAACATAAATTGAAAAACATAAACAGTCCAAAGTTATAATTTTTTAAAATTCTTTAAATATAATACATCATGAATGAAACTTAAACCTTTATTATTATTTAAACAACTCATCCTATCTCTTATCGTTGCCCCGAGAGGCAATTTGATTTGCTTTTGCCTCTATTTATCATCTAATTTGTTCAATTTTAATTCCAATTTATTTTACGAAAAATATAAGGTCCCCATCCTCCCCAAATCACTCTCAATCTTCATCGTCACTCGTTTATAGTTCGATGAAAGAAGCAATTGCTCACCCACCGAATCTATGCCATGATCTTTTCGAGCGATTTACTTTTTTTCTTGATAATCTATATATTCAAATTTTCAAACCAATTAATAAAAAATGACCCATCCAACCCCACAAATGAATTGGAGAAGAATCATATCAAACAAAGAAAAATAAATAAAAATTCTCAAAAATTATTATAATTTTTTTGTAAATTATATTCATTTAGGAAATCGGTGGAGCTTTATATTTTAAAAAATAAAAAATAAAGAAATCATTTTGGTGATGTGGAATTGCAAAGTCCTAAAAATGAGTTTGGAAATGACAATCTTTCAAGTAGGGAGATTAAGCTACTTAAAAAATTGAGTCCTAACAGCTGTTGAACAGTAGCAATCACATCTCAACGTTTATTATCCAAAGCTTGTGCACACTTAAAAATAGACTTTCAAAATAATTCATTTGTTGTTTATTCGAGTAATAGTCGTTTTATGTTAAACATGCCCAATAGTAGACTAAATTCTTCATGTTGCTACAGAAGTTTTTAGAGTATTTTAATGATTTTAAAATATTAAAGGGAGATTTGAGAAACAAAACAAACAAGATGAACACTAACGGATTTTGTTTCTTTATTCCTTTATTTAATTTTTAGGGACACTAATAAGTTGCCTCCCTCAACTTTCCTTGAGATGAAAGAGACCTAAAGGATATTGATTGAGGGTGACCACAGGGACATAATCAAACTACTTCCACATGTTGCCTTCTGCTATTAATGTTCTTCCAGACAATAGAGAACACAAAAAAATGAAGAAAATAATTTGGATCAGTGGCAAAAGAGTCTAATAATGTTGCCTAATGCATCAATCACATGTAGACTTTGGCAAGAATAATGGTCTCAAAATAATTGCTGGATCTTCAAGTATTGTGATCCAATAATATAGATCGGATTAGTTAAATATTGTTGGAATTTGTATTTAGAATCCAGAAAAATTCTAGCAAGTTGTTGAAATGAAAGCTGACTTTGGTTGAAGTGGCTTTGGGTTGGATGCATGACATGAAAACAATATTAATGTTATCCACTGTATCCATAGTTTAATTAAATACAAACAGAAGTCTAGGGTTGCAAATCTAACCCATATCAAAATGCATGGATGAGAAGTATTCAGCTAGATCCTTTTACAATTATAAACCTAAAGTAGTTTAAAAAAAATATGTTTGTGCATACAATTTGCATAAGCAGTTGAAGAAAAAGAAGCCTATTTGGATCATTTGAACTGGATTAAATTGAAGCAAACTTATTAAAATCCTAAAGTTTTCCTATTAGAAAGTTGGTAACCAGTAATATGCAACATTATCTGTATATATATTATCTATTTGGCATTCCTTGACTAAGTAATTATGCAATAATCTTACATCAATAAGCTAAAGATTCAATGAAAAAACAAGATAAAGCACATTCCTATTCTCTTACATATATTTCCCTGGTGGGTTTTGATAAACATCTTTATTTGATGTAGCATGCTAAAATATACTTTAAAGGTCTTGGTAATTATTGTTTGGAGGTAACAGGAAGTTGCTTTGCCAATCACCATGGGAAAATGAATTCGTTTACATATCGGTTGGCAAAGTATATGAGTTCGCAGAACTCTTGGTATGCTATGCATGTTAACAAAATTGTGTATTCCTACCAGTGAAGAATGCTGTGGTTATGTTTGGCCAAGAGTTGGCAAATAATGACTGGTTAGCGCGATCTGCAAAGAAAAATAAATAAAATGACAAATTATTATATAAAAAAGTGAATAAAAAGGGTGGAATGCTGCATTCACCCATCAGCTACAATTATAAATGGTGTCATATGACAATGTCTCTTTAATTTGTAAGAAATATGTCATAACGAAATGGGCCTTTTTCTCTAACTATCAGCTACTGAAGTGAGTCAAAAGCCATAGGAAAAGAGAATTCTCAACATATGATTGCATATGAGGAATGATGTTTGTCTAAGAATCAAATTGGTTCATGAACTTTTTCATAGGATTATCCATTTGCTGCTTTTATTTTCTCTCACAAAGAATGGCTTAAACATAGCCTTTGATTCCCACTCTTCAGGCAAAATTAGTCCACAGTTGGATTGAAAGTCAGGAGACGATAAAGAAAGCCTCACAAAATTGCATGTGAAGCTTCATCCTTTTATATATCTTTTATGTCACTTTCCCTACATCCTTTTCTATTTTCATCCTAGTAAACTAACCATAAGTTTGCAAAACATTGCGGACCCAAGGAACTGAAGTGGCTGAACATAGCCATTAATAGAACCACTATAGGATTTTTGAGCAATAGATTATGCAACTTGAAGACATTTCTTGTTTCTTTAAACAGAACATGTGTTGGTTCTTCATTGTTTTTGTTAATGTAGGCATTAATTTCATTTCATGTTGAGTGACAGGAGCCTTCATTCGACAATACCAAACTCCAAATAAGTATGCAGCCACTCATTTTTATCTTAAAAAAAAAGGACAGCCTGATGCACAAAGCTCCCGTCATGCAGGTCCCGGGGAAGGATCCATTGTACGCAGCCTTACCCTGCTTTTTGCAAGAAACTGTTTCCAGGATTCTAACCCGTGACCTTTTGGTCACATGGCAACAACTTTACCATTGTGCTAAGGCTCCCCTTCAGCCACTCATTTTTATCTATCCTTGATAAATGATTTTTAAAGATGTGAAGGAAAGCAAATAGATAAAAAGCTTTGATACTTTCCGTGGTATTGGAAGGCAAGTAGGATCGTACATGAAGTTCAAAATAAAACATCTAATAACATGAAATCACGGTAGAAAGAATGGAATGAATATAATTATCAACTAATAAATGGATTCAAGAACCAGAATGACGACTATAACTTTATAATTAATAAAATAAGAAAAAAGAATGGTTGAATTAGATGAACAGAAAAACTCTAAAAGTATTTAATATCCTACATATATTATTCACTAATAATACACTCTTGAAGAAACTATGACTAAATGGTCAAAATGGGAAGCTCCCTTTTATAAAATTTTGAAAACAAAAAGTCTGCCCTAATATTTTCATTAATGTCCTGTCAGGCTCCCTCTATCCAAAAAATTGCTAAAATAAAACTCCTTTTATAAAATTTCAAAAATACCTTTGCCTTCACTGCTGTATTTGTTGGCATATACTACTGGTGATTGATTGGCTGCCCAAGCCTACCAGAACCATCCTGACAGCCCAT
Organism: Zingiber officinale; assembly: GCF_018446385.1. Classification (NCBI taxonomy): domain Eukaryota; kingdom Viridiplantae; phylum Streptophyta; class Magnoliopsida; order Zingiberales; family Zingiberaceae; genus Zingiber; species Zingiber officinale. Next base: position 154,007,936 of record NC_055992.1, on the reverse strand, counting down.
CGCCAACGGTTGGCTAGCCACTGGCAGTTGGAGCAACTCCAGTGAAAATTAATTTAATAATTAACATGGCACATTTTTAAGCCCTTGAGCTCTTAGGTGGGTTTAATATGCTGATATCATCCCATGTGGTTTTAATATGCAGTATCATAGGATCGTTTCGTTTAATTATTCTTCATGTATAGAAGGATGTTATCCTTCTTCTCATCACATTTTGCTCACGTAGATGCAGCTTTATATATGTTTTGATACCCAGGTTTGTCATTATATTTTTGAACCATCCAAGAATTTACGTATGAAAATTTCAAGTAATTTGAGCTTTTAATTAACACATTCTTTGTGGTGTGATTTAGCGATTGTGGAAGTAATGTTATAATAATTCTTGTGGTATGTAGTTTTGGTGAATGATAACTTTTCGGATCAGCAGATGCTGAAGAGATGGTCTTGTGGTTGTCTAGGTTACATATGACCCACTTGGGGGTGCAACAGAGGTTGAACGAGCTTAATGATGAATTACCTTGAAGTATCATGAGATTATCCTTCTTGCCCCACAATTCATTCCCCCTGTTTTACCTTTTCGGCTCTTAATCATTTTTCTACTTTACGAATGGTAATTGTTCTGCATCAGCTAATCTGTGTCTTCCAAATATTTGTTGCATAATGAAAGAAACTTATTCAAGCATTGCACAAAGTGTAATCACCAAGACAGTATATTGAAAACAATTTTACTCTAAAACAAACTTTTGAACTTGAATAAATGGTTAAGAAATATCAAACAATGAAAAAAAAATATAGCAATTTAGTTAAGATAAAGGATACCTTTGCATCAATGGTACTCGTGTACATGCATCCACTTTGTAGAAGACCACTTATTTCCCTTGATCACTGGGCAGCCACCTGTAAGCATCATCGAAATGGATAACCAAATGATCAGATTTCTGAAAAATTAAAATTCAGACATATGCAACAAATAATGCAACAAATGCTTCTTCAGAGATTGAAACTCTGACCAAAAACATTTCCCTGGAATAGAAGTGAGAAGTAACTAACCATGTAAACTCAATGGGTCTATAGTGGCATCAGGCTTCATACTCCAGAAAAGCAATGCATCTCCCATCTTTGGCTTAAGACCAAGACCCTGTTTTCCGCATTCTGATAACTCATTATACCATGGTAAAGAACTGCTGTTTACTTTGACACTGGGAAAAATTGTCTCACCGCCTTCTTCAACATCCGAACTATACATACAAATATAAAACAGCAACAATTGCAACATCATTTCCAGTAACTTGAAGAAAACATAAAAACACAAAGATATTGAAGATGTAAAGAACAGAGACATACAGATACATTAGAACAGTAGCCATCCGCTGACCTCCATTCTTAATGTTATATTCGTCAAAGAAATAGTCAAAATGAGGTTCATATTTCTGTCCAACTTCATAATGCAGAACCTGAAGCCCTTCCCCATTTTCTACAAAATATGGATAATAGATTAAGGCACAACCATAGTGAAAAAGGCAAAGCAAATAACAACCTACAAGTAGATGTCTAGATGAGTCAATTAAATCATGAACAAAACAGAATAATCATCATTAAATTAGTAATGAATGCTTGAACTCATAGGAGTCTAGACCAATCAGCAAAAATCACTAATAAGAACAGATAAATAGCCTTAAATGAGTAGCATTGTAGCAAAGTCGTATTTGATGTCTACCTAACCAATGAACCTCTCAGATACAAGGCAATTTTACGAGAAAGTATTCACAATTATTATCTCATAATTGAGCATTGCGCTTTTTGCATCAAGTAAAATGATAACAATTCTATTTTTGCAAGAAATAAGTGTATGCAGCTTTTTTGGCAGTCACTTTTAGAATGCATATATTATGATAATTCTCCAACAGCATCATAATTTACAATTGCTTCATCTTGGACACAAATCTCTGTAATGAAAGCAAAATCAAAACTCTTATATAATTGATCAAGAACATATGCGTAAAACAAGAAACAACTGTGTAAAATATACAATCATAGTCAAACACAAAGCCACCACTCAATTCCAATGGTTTCTGGTCCAAGCATTCTGTTATTTTCCCCAAAAAATTTGTTTCTTAAAAACTTATATAATTCTACTTTCTACCATACTTCAATAATAAACTTTGCAATTTTCAAGGTTTGACTACTGCCCCATGTCCTTTTTTCCATGCCAACTCCACCAGTTCTACATATCCTTGAGTCCTAGTTTCCTTCTGTCATTGTCTAAAATAGAACATTAGGTGCATCTATCATTAGGAAAAAGATTAACATTTTACCACTTCTAACAGAAAGAAGACATCACACTAGCATACCTACTGGGATAAAAGAATAGTCTGCTATCCTTTTCTCAATAGCCTTGATTACATTATCTTGCCCCCGACGGAGAAATGTGCCTGTACTTGTCCGGACCCTACATAATGAAGATATAGAATGTTAAGAAATAGTAGTCTGAAAATTTTCTCATTCTAAGGAACAACTGCAATGTGCTAACCTGCTGTCCTTACTCTTGCCAGTAGTGCTATCAACAACTGTTGACTTCTGCATATGAGGCTTTGCCAACTCAATAAGATACTCACATTCTTCCTTGGACTACAATCGATAAGTCAAATTTCACACATATATAGAGACTCATCCAAGCCACATAGGACAGCTAGAAAGATAAGCGAACGAGAAAAGCCCTAGAAAAATTCTACAAATTTTTTCTTTTATTTGTTAACAATTTAAGTAAATAGGATCCAGGTCTAGCAAAAATGAATATGTAATCTGGAAAAAGGTTATAATGGATGTATCTTCAGAAGAAAAAGCGTAGCATGAATTCAAAATGCAAAATGCCTAATAACTTGGAACCAGTCAATATGACAATTTGTGATCATCATTCAGCATAAATTGTTCTTCATATGGTCATTTAAAGAGGAGCTCCAAGGAAGAAAAAGGAATATGTCGTGTATCAAAATCTCGAATTGTCATTAGATTATTTACTTATTCAAACATTAGACCATGAACTAAATCATTGAGATGATATATATTATATTTTAAGTAGGACCAAGGTTCAAGCATGTAAAAGTATTTCATATTTTTGTTCAAATTCAACCAAACAAATCATTAAAAGCAAACCTTTGTCCAAGATTTGGCACTAACATAAACAGTTTTCGAGCCATCCAAAATTAAAAATAGGCCTAAACAAGCCAATCGTCCAACCATCTAGCATCCTACTATCATCTCTAGTTACCACGCTCGAATTTTCAGGAACCTAGGTCTCCACAAACTCATGACTCCTATATGATAAACCCATGTCTCCCCATGTGGAGCAACAAACTCGAAAATTTTGCGTTCTAAAGAAAAGAGCAATCTTTTCAGGCCTTATGCCAACGGCACCGTAGTCGAAGTTCCAGAGTCCATCTCCCAAGTCGCTAAGGTGAAAAAAAAAGCTCAAAAGGAGTAAATATTTCTTAGACTAACCAGAAAATTGTGGTAGACAAACGCTCGCGGTTCCCAAGAGACGACCTCCGTCCACTGCGGCCCTCGATGCCCCAAACCCTCCCTGCACCAACCGAACTCGCTCAGTCAGGTCTCCCTCCAATCCAAAAATTAACAACAAGAGCAACAAATCAAGCACCTACACTTCACGCACGAAGTTCTCGCGGATGCGGGGGAAGGAAGCGTCGTCGGAATGGACAGGGAGGGAGAAGATCCCGAGCCCGATCAGCAGAAGTAGCAGGGCGAGCGAGGAGACGAGGAGCACCATAAGAGCGAGGGCGTAGGTCGATCTGGAGAACTTCCGGACGGGGAACCCGCGGGTGTACGACCGACCCCCTCGGGCCGCCCTCGCCGCCAGCAACCGAAGCGGCGACGCCATGCACCGAACTCGAATCTGCAATTCCGCCTCTCGCCAACCCTCTCGCTCCCGATTCAACACGGAAAGGAAGAGAATCCAAGGATCGATGTGGTGAAGGAAAACTGGAAAAGGGGGACGAACCGTTGGGGATTTCCGGGGTGATCGCCCCAGGTTTGCGACGAAACAAGCTCCCCCTTTTTTCGGCAGTTTATTTATTTAAATTTATGCTTCATTCCGTTTGCCCGAAGGAACATGGCGTTGCGGTGCCTGGGCCCCGAGGATCCGCTGCTTCGTCTAGGTCGCCCTCCACTGAATTCTTCCGCTTGCTGCGCTCCTATTAAGTCGGTTTTCGATCACGGCCAATTGAACAGAATCATTGACTGCTTGGAGACTTGAGGAATACAGCAAATCCTTGCAATATTTTTGTCTGACTCGGCTGACTACGCGCGTGGAAGGAGGGGGAAAAACTAGTTGGGTTTGGTAGCCGCCGTGTTCTTCGGATTGAGGTAGATTACGACAAGTGTCTCTTCTAGATTTAATAATTTAGTGAGAATTTTTTAGATTGTATTTTGTTTTCGATTCGATATATTTTCTCGGGCAAAAATAGTCCGGCTAGGGGTATGCAGTGGTGAGGATTTTAAATTATTAATTAAATATTCATGGTTTAATTTTTAATTATGATAAATTTATAGGAATTAAACTGGATCCGTCGTCTAACAACTAGTCAATTAGACTAATTAAATTTATTTATTTATTTAAAAAAAACATCTTTTGTTTTAATAATGAAAATTTATTTGATGTCTAACTTTAATTTTTCATTGAAAAGATAATTCGACCTATTATTTATCTCTACATAATTATCTAACTATACGTTCAGTATTATTATTTCCTATCTAAATTTTGAACTAATCGAGTATATTATAGTAATTATAAAACGGTAACTTGTACACATATTATAATAATTATGATTATATAATTGTTACAATGCATACTTATAATGCGCTACAAAGTAGTAGTCATTGTAAGTATGTATTGTAATAACTATACTTTAGATTGTAGCAATTACGAAATTATAACGATTACAATTGTTATAGTAACTATGAAAGCATAGTTATTACAATGACTATGAAATCGTAATTGTTATAATATAAATTTAACTTGCTCACTTAATATTTATATTGTAGCAACTGTAAAATTACTATAACATATCTGATAAAGAAATATTTAGACGAAAAATAATAATATTGAATAGTACTGGATGAAAATTTGAGGTCAGATCCTCTCATTCAGAATTTTCTGAATAAGAAGAGATCCTATTCATTTATTGATTAGATGGATTAGATCTCACTTATTAAACAGATGAGATCTAACTTATCCCATCAATGAATAAACAAGGAATCAAGATTGGTTTAAGGATCTCTGTTCCTGAGAATTGTGTAATTGTATATGTGCGATAGATGTTGTTTTGATAAAAAATTAAAATGAAACATCTATTAATGATTTAGAAAAAAGAACACTGATTTATCTAATATTCTATAAAAAAAAATATAAAGCGGGGTACACATAGTTGAGCGCAATGATCACTTTTGTTTCTACAATAAAAATTATTTTAATATTAATTAAAATCATTGGCAAAAAAAGATAATTTATATATATAAAAAGGTTAAAAGGTCCTTTTAATATTCTTTCAACACTAATAAAAATAGGAGCATCTTTATTTTTTTATTTTTGTCCCCCTAGATTCTGAAAGCATTTATAGAATTTTGAAGAATATAGAGGTAGTATTGAAAATTAGATAAATTAGTGGGGTAAAATGAAAGCTTTCGATATAGTGCCCATCGCCCAAGCCGCGCAGCCGGGGAACTGCTCTGCGCGTCCTTTTCTCGTCGGCTTCCTTGGCCGCTCTCTCGCGAGAGAGGAGGAACCATGTCGTCCTCTTTCGGATCTGTGGATGGCGACGAGGTGGCGGCGAGGAGTTCATCTATCCCCTTCGACGACGACGAAGAGTACCTCGGCGATGACCCCCGCCTTCCCTCCCAGCGCTTCGACGCCTTTTCTTCGTTCTCCCCGGTCGCCTCCGGAGGACAAGAAACTGAGGACGATTCGGAAGTCCCAATCGGAACTTTGGGTGGCGGAGGAGTTGGAGGATTAGCTAACTCGCCCGGGGGATTTGGGTATGGCCCACAGGATTTCTCGGAGGAGAAACTGAACGGGGAGGGTTATGTGGAGGTAGATGACGGTGGAGCTTTCCCTTCCGATGGGCCGATCCTGCCGCCTCCTGACGCGATGGAGCAGGAGGAGGGATTTCTTCTGCGAGAGTGGCGCCGGTGAGTCTCCCCTTCTGTTCGATCTAAGCATATGGTTATTCATTATTGATGGTTTTGTTGATTTTTCTGAAGGCTGCTTGCTATGTTTGGGTTTTCATCTTTTTTATTGTTTTCCAAGTGTTGTTCATTATTGAACTAGGCAGTTTTTGTGCAATAATATGATTCATCATAGAACTTCTTGTAAAAAAATGGCATGATTATCAAGATATTAGTACTTTTCTGTTTGAAAGAGAGTAAGAAAACAAATATCTTGAACCAAATAATCTTGATTTCTAGATGAGTTAAAATCCTAAATAAGAAATCCATGAATCTTGATACTCCTTTATGTTCAATTCAACTCGGAATTGACTTTGTAGAAAATTGCGAGTGCATATTATCAGCAAAAAATGACATAGAAGTATCTTATGGTATTTAAAACTTAACTAGATTGCCTTTACTTAAGGCGAAGCTAAACACACCATTTTTTTTTTCTCATGGAGAAGTTTAAGACTGTTAAGGTTGATTAATTATGCATGCAAATTGCAATGAACAGCAACATCCATGGCAAGATTAGTTCAAAACTGAAAGAAGCATGCCAATTGGTTGGGATTATATAAATATCAGTAGCAAAAAGTCAATCTATATTTCAAGTTTTAACAATTACATTTAGTGCTTGTATATTATTTTTCTGGTCTTCCTTTTTTTTTTTTTTTTTTTTTTTTTTTGTAATCTAGGTGCTAATGCATTATTTGGACCATCTTGAGGAACACTGTATGCACCTAATTTAGTGATATGCAAGTCAGCTAACTAGAAAAACATAATGTGCTTGAGCATACCTTGACATACCTTGAGCTTAACTAGAGTTAAAATATGATTTACAGGATCTAAAATATGACTCAAAAACTTGAACATAGCTTACCTGATCTAAAATATGTTTTTTTTTATTGTTTTCAGTCTTAGATGAAATTCATCATATTTTTTAATCAAGTGCAGGTATCTGTATACATATAATGGTTAATTGTCCTTAAGGTTTATATAAATCATCATAATTATGTAATCCATCTTCCCCTCGGGATGGACAGTTGGTTAGCGCATGGTGGTGTTGCCACCATGAGATCTAGGCGTCAAATCCCGACTAGTAGCTGGGTGCTTGTCCTCCCTCATGTGGTATTCAACTACCTAAGGTTAGTTGTCACCCGTGATTTATCTCTTCCGTGTTGACATGGGGACGGGCTGACGGAGGTGCTGAGGGTGAGCGAATCGCTTTTTACCACCATGTGTTGTGTGTGTGTTTTAGAGAAAATAGATTATTTTCTATTAGTTCGATGTGATACTTAAATTTGCTAAAACAAAAAATTCTCTTTGGTACATAAATGAGAAGATATTTTCCTCTTCCATCCAAACATCTGATTCAACCCATATAAATTGCCAGGCACCCCCTCCCTTATCAACCATCCTTGGTTTGAGCAACAAGCTCAAGCCTACCGACCCACTTGGCCTGACCGAATCAACTGGCTCAGCTCACCCAACCCAACTGAACTGTTGGTCCACCTAGCCCACCAAGACTGACTTGATTGTCTGAGTCAGCCTTCTTGACCTCTTTGCCCAACCAACCAGCATACCTAAATGGATTAATTTACCTGTACATTGGTAGAGAAGAGTGATTTATTGGTGGAGTGAATGACTTGCAAATGAATGAGGAAAATCACTTTCACTCTTTTTCCAAAGAAATCATTTTCCTCGAAAAAAAATTCTATCTGCCAAAAGATTTTTTTGTGTTGACTATGATTTTCCATTCTGCCGAGCATTGAAATCTCAGGAAATGTTTTTGTGAAATTTACGCTGCCTTAGTATTAGAGGTTTTGTGGTCTTACACTTGCTTACGGTTAATATATCAGTATGAGATGTACAATTTGATCTTCTAACTATCAATTGTTGTGGATCAGTTTTATGAATTTGTAAGATCTTCATGTCTAACATAAGTTAAGCTGGATTGCTAATATTGTACAGAAAAATGTTTAATACCTTAGGGCTGATGTATGTTTTTGCATTAAGAAAAGCCTATTTATTTCTTGATATCACATCTTTTCTTCTACTAAAATTGACAAAATTGTGTAATTGAATTCCATGCAGCCAAAATGCCATTCATCTCGAGGAGAAAGAAAAGAAGGAAAAGGAGATGCGCAATCAAATTATTGTCGAAGCTGAAGAATACAAGGAAGCATTTTACGAGAAAAGGAAGTTGAACCGTGAAACTAACAAGCAGCAGAACAGAGAAAGAGAGAAGGTAGACCATTGTTATTGCCTAGAACATGTATTTGATCCCAACATCATGTACTAATTAAATTATTTTTCCCCTGTTAAATTTTGTTGTCAGCTTTTCTTAGCCAACCAAGAGACCTTCCATGCTAATGCGGACAAGCAGTACTGGAAAGCGATTTCAGAGCTGATCCCTCGTGAGATAGCAAATCTGGAGAAGAAGAAAGAGAAGAAGCCCTCAGTCATTGTCATTCAGGGACCCAAGCCTGGCAAACCCACTGACCTTGCTCGTATGCGCCACATTTTACTGAAACTGAAACATTCACCGCCACCCCACATGACACCCCCTCCACCACCACCACCACCTCCACCTCCACCTCCACCAGTACCTACGACTAAAGATGGATCTGCCAGTGTTGCAACTGCAAGTGCTGAAGCGAAACAAGCCTCTGCATCAGGCTCCAAGGAAACTCCTTCTGTTTCCCCTGAAGGCCAGCAGACTTAAAGTACCAGATCCACTTTTAGGATGTTGTTTGCAGTCAATATCTATGTATTTATTAATCACGACATTGTACTGTAGAACTGGAGATTGAAGCTGGGTAATTGTTAGTGTATATATATGTATGTAAAAATCTTATTATAAAGGCTGTATATAAGTGCGGTGAATTCAATGTGTAAAAGTTGGGAGCATCCTTTGACTTTATTTTTGAAGTATCAAATGCTAACAATGAGAACCAAACAAAAAAAAAATCATGCTTTGTAATTTATGCATATATATATATATTGATGGTTCGTTAAACCCCTATTTCTTTGTTGGACTGAGATAATATGAGAATTTTGAGCAGTCTAAGATATGGTCTGTCAGCCCAGATATAAAGGTGTTAAACCATGGGAATTTAACCCTTTTTTTTTTTAGTTTACACCAAGTATCTAGTTTACGATTAATTCTGGAGTGATCGGTTTGATTTATGGAATTTTTTTCACCAATCATCAGGATAAATCGGGAAGCCTCGCAACGGATGACTCATCAATTCAGTATTTTTAGGCCATAAATTCATTAAAGTTAGGGCTCGACCCTTAGATGCCTGGAAAACTGAGAAGACATCCTATATTATTATCTTGGAAAAAAATTTTGTAAGAAAAATCATGAGAATTTCACCTTGTAGGATTGAGAATACTAATTAACTGCATTTAAAGAAAGTTAGTTGAGTGTGATCCCGCCACACCGACCATGATTCGGCTTAGTACAAGTTGGATTGTTTTGAGCATGCTCTGGTCCATCGATCTAGGTCATAATGTGTTTGGCTTGACTAGATAAATCAGATTATGTTTTGCGCTGGGAGTAGGCTCATGTGAGTAGTCTATTGGTTCAACTTGACCTCAGAGTATGAAATCTGGACTTCGAACCTGAGTCTGTTGGCTTGCAGGTTCCAAAATCTTGCCTAGATGACTCGATTTTAGCTTCAAAGAGTTCACCAATTTTCTAGTGTTGTAAAATACTCAAAAATTCATGTTCTTTCATTCATAACATATAGTCCAAGTCTGGACGAGGAAACTTACATACAACTAGGACTTAACAATCAGTTCAAAACTAAAAGGATCGAACTAAATTAATTAAAATTTTTAAACAAATCAAATTGACTGAATTTTACTATTAAAATCGAACAAATTAACTAATATAAAATCAATCGATTACTGAATTAATCAAATTTTTTTATCAATCGATTGTTATTATACATCAATTGACAAATATTGAACGGTTGAATTCACCTACTGCCGACACTCTTACCTTCTGTTTAGGAGCAGGTGAGAGAAGGGGAGGAAAGGGAAAATAAGAGAGAGAAAATTTTTTAACCTTATTTGGGAGGGGGTGAACCAAAGAAAAGAAAGGTAAGAAAAAAATAGAAAAATTGCTTACATCCTAAATTGGGGTGTAAGGAAGAGTAAAGGGAATTAAGAAAATTTTTATTCTAATTTTATCCCTGTTCATAATATTAATTCCCAAGTGTTATTTTAGGTTTCTTTTATTCCTCTTGTTACACCATTCCTTCAACTTCCTCATTCCATCGCCCAACTAGGTGACCACACAACTTTTCACACTCCACGGCATCGGTGTCGACGTCGGCCCTTGCAGCATATCTCTCCAAAGGCAGATAACTCTAATCTTTTCTTCTTCTTCTTTCACTCTTTGCTTTTCTGCTTCTTCTATTTTCACTGATGGTCAATGCTCGATGATATAAATTCACATTGTTATCATGTCATACAGTCATGTAATTTGCTTACAAATTATATATACAAAAACTTCAACATGAAAAAGTTTATCAATTTTGATGTTGATGTATCAAACCTAATCCAAAAAGTCAAATTTCGAAAGATTCATATTTATGAAGGTATAATAGTCATGCTTAACTTCAGCAAAGAGAAACGTCAAAACATATTATAAATTTAAAAATAATTTGAATCATTTTGAGAAAATGGACTTACCTCTAAAATCTTAATCAAATAAGAAGATACATAGATTTGGTATACAATATAGTTTAACAAGTGATCTTCACATACAAATATAACAAAGTAGTAGAAGGGAAGGGGGTAACAAGAGGTAGTAATAAACATCAAAACGGGTAACAAAATCTAAAATAAGGAACAGTACTGAGAGCCTCACATTAATAGAACATAGTATGTTCTTTAAAAATATCTGATTTATCTAAGGTCTGATTCTAGCAACACAATCAAGAATGAGGTCATCATATGGACTCCCAAGGAACTTGCAGTAAAGCCTGAAACACAGTTTCAAACCTATTGGATTTGTTCTTCCACAAACCTCAAGATGTCATCTTTCCTTCAAAATAGATCTTCAAATTTTTATCTTGGCTTAGGCATGAGTGATTATTGAATCTTTGCGCACTAAACTTAATACCACATCAGTAAACACAAATTTTTTATCTGTAAATTTTAAATGTTAAACTGAGTTATGAAATTATTGATTCAATAGTCAAGCAAAGATAGTATGTGTGTTTATTCTCTCTATTTTGTATGTGTGTTTATATTGATGTGTTTTTGAGGTAAGACTAAAGTTGCCATGGTTTAAAGCATAGATATTACTTGTTTATAATTTATTTATTTTTTCATTTATTTGATTATAGATGGGTGATGAAAACGGTAAACATAATGATTTCATTAAGTTGCATAATATGCATCAACTCGCATCGGCACAGGTTGTTTGTTTAGTTGTAGCTTGGTATGCACAAAATAGACACAAACAAAATAATCAAATTCCTCGTGTTGTACAATTAGAAGCAAAACACGTATGAAATGAATTAATGACAAAAGTGCTAACTAATGATCAATATCGTAATATAATTAGAATGAGTCCTTCTGTATTTATGGAATTGTATAATCTTTTAGTCAAAGAAGGTGGTTTACGACCTACAACAAGAATCACTGTGAAAGAACAAGTAGCAAAATCACTTTATTTGCTAGGTCATAATGTTACAAATCGTGCATTTAGTTTTTTTTTTCTATCGATTGGAAGAAACAATGAGTCGTCATTTCCATAATGTTTTAAGAGCTATAATAGAATTATAAGATAAATTTCTCAATCAACCAGATAGGTCACAAGTTTCTTTAGAAATCTTCAATAGCAATCGATTCTACCTATTTTTTAAGGTAAAAATATTTTTCTTATCTTTTGACTAGTATAACTACATATCTATATATTCAAAATTATTAATAATTTAGATATGGTATATTAGGATTGTGTTGGAGTAATAGATAGAACACATATTCATGTTAAAGTTTCTCCCATTTATGCCCCAAAGTTTTGTGGTCGAAAGGATTTCCAACTCAAAATGCTTTAGCAGCATACACATTTGATTTGGAATTCACTTATATCTTAGCCGGGTGGGAATGGACAGTATCCGACTCGAGAATAATAAAAAATACATTAACCAGACAAGATTTTCTTAAAATTCCAGAAGGTAAATTAAATGACATATATTATGATTAGATTTTCCTTTAACAATTTAACAACACATAATTTTTTTGTTAGGAAAATACTATCTTGTTGATATTGGATTCATGTTAAAAACAGTTTTATTACACCATATCGAGGAGAGCGTTATCATTTAAAAGAATATACTCGTAATCCACCACGAAATGCTCGAGAGTTATTTAATCTTCGACATTTTTCTTTGCGCAATGCAATTGAAAGAGATTTTGGAGTCATTAAGAAAAGATTTACTATTATAAGAAGTTCAACGGAGCCACATTATGGAATTAAAACACAAAAACAAATTATTAATGTTGATCCACATTAGGGTTTGTTTGCTGAGGTTGATGTTGAACTTAATAATAATAGTGAACATCAAGAGGAAAATCATAGTAATAGAGATGACAGTGATGATGCAAGAAGGGGAGAATTGTTAGGGATTCTATAGCTGTGACTATGTGGTTAAATTGTAATATGTAGTATTTATGTTTATTTGTTTATCTAGTGATTTTGGATAAATTCTCTTGTAATTGGATGACTATGAATGTTGGCATTCTAATTTATTATGTTACTTGAATTTTATATCATATGAATATTTGTGTGATTGTGTGTTTGATTATTAATATATTTTTATTTTTAAGGATGTGAAAAAAGGACTTGCAAAATGCTAGTGCAAAAGGCGAATAATGAGTGTGTCTGGACTAAAGTAATGGATGATGCTTTTATTGATGCATATTTGAATCAGCATAATATTGACAATAGGGTTGGTGGAACCTTTACTACACATGCATTTGAACATATTGTGAGTGAATTGAAAGCAAAATCTTCCAACAAACTTATCGATAAGGACATGACTCAAAATCGCATGAAACATATTAAAAGATGCTGGTTTTCATGTTATGATATATTCAAGAGTGGTATGAGTGGTTTTGGATGGAATCCCATCACAGAATTTTTCATTGCTGAACCTGAAGTTTGACAACAACTAATTGAGGTGTGTTTCATAATATGCATTTGAAAACTATATTTTATTTTCTTCTGTGATGCTATCTATAAATGAATGTCTAATGTAATTATATTGTAATTTGTAGATAAACCCAACAGTTGTTGAATGGAAAATCAAGCCTATTTGAAATTATGAGAAGTTAGTTCAATGATATGGAAAATATAGAGCTACGGAACAATATGCCAAAACTGCATCAGAAATGCACAAAAGAAGATCTAGCACAGAAGTAGAGAATAATGTTGGTGGACATAATTTTGAAATCATTGATGAAGTTGGATTTATGATTTCTCAACAGGAAATCCATTTGGACAATTTAGATGCAGTTACTAAGGATGCCCAAATTCCAACTCAACCATCTAAATCTCAAGCTGACTCTTTTGTTGGATCATCATCAAAGAACAAGCGTGCAAAGAAAGGTAAAGTTGATGATGAGAATATAAGCAATACAATTGACCATGTAGCTCAAGCCATTATTAGTTCAACATATGAAATGGTTAAGTCAAATGAGCTTCCTATTCCTGAGCATGAAGTGTGGAGTTTGTTGAATCAATTAGGCGTCGAGCAACATATAACTTCTACATGCTATTTGTTTCTTGTTCAACACCTGAAGATGTTGAAAGTTTTACTTGGATGTCCTTTTGAACATCGCAAATATTTGTTACTTCAAATGTTGGATGAAGAAAATCTACGACATGATTAGTTTTTTTTTGCTTGTTATGTGAGATATAAATTTGGATGAATTATTTGGATGCTATGTATTATGCATTTGGATGCTATGTACTTAGAAGATTTTGAATGTTTGTTGGATTATTATTATGTAATGTAAGACTTGTTATTTGATTTTGGATGATTTATATATACTTTGTGCCTTTTGTATTTTTTTTCGGATGTTATGTACTTTATGTTTTTTGGATGATTTATTTGTTATCAATCAATTAGAGATGACACAGATGCAAGCAATTCAAACATAGGAAAATGAATATAATGCCGACCTATTTCTAAAATTGAAATTTGATTGTCTAAATCTGCCACTTTTGCAGTTCAACTAAGTTACTACTAGTTAGAAGCAACAGAAGCTATAGTACGTCAATACAACAGATTTTAAACTGTCACGGTTTATAATGCTGGATGATTTTAAAAATTGTAAAATGATTTTTATAGTTTAAATGATATTTTTAAAAGTGAGGGTAATTTGATAATTTTATATATTTAACCTTTATTATCCTTCCTTTCCTCCCAAATACGATAACATATGTTTTTAATAAACATTCTCTCCCTCTCAAATAAGAAGAATATAAATACTTTACTTCCCCTTCTTTTTCTTCTCTTTCCTTCCCTTCTCTTCCCCTTCCGTTAATAAACTTTCGCTCACCCCATCCAAATAGAGGGCTAGATGCATTCCAGAAAAGATGAACTTTTATAGTATTCAACATTTGAAGTAATGAATTAAGAGGTTCTATATAACAAGATATAATCTTACACGTCGTAAGCACTAAAATAAGTAGCTGAAAAAGGCAACTTCTCTAACAAACATCAAACAAATAATTGTTTTAATTTTCACAAGTGTTAAATTTCAAAGTTCAAACTCACTGTTGTTTGGTAACTCTAGAACCATGATCCATGGAGTGAAGAATGCACCAAATTGACCTCTGATCCCTTCAGACAATGCACATAACACATGTTGATAAGTACACAAGTAAAGAAGGTTATTATAGTGGAAACTCTAAGATAACAAAGAACAACTCTCAATTATTTTATTCATGGAAAAGTTCTATATTGAATCATCGAAGTGACAGTAGTTTCATCTTTTACTATGAATTTATAAAAAAATTCTGGGTGAGAGTTATGATTAATAGTATCATTTACGGAAAAAATCAATGTTATTAACCATCTTTGACAATGAAACCACATAATAAGAATATATATTCTAATGAGCTACAGATCTAGCCTCCACTAAAAGTTCAAACTAACATTAAGGCATCGTTAAAACCGAATCGATTGAACTGAACAAATTAAAAAATTTTAAGTAAATCTAACCAACTAAATTTTATTGTTAAAAATGAACAAACCAACTAATATAAATCCAATTAATTACCAAATTAATCAATTTTTTTTTTAATCAGCCCACGATCATCTCAACTTCTTCAAGGCCAGAAAAAAAATTTAGGTCTTTAATCATTTTTAAAAAAATTTCTCTTATGATTTTTCATTCAGATTTGAGACTAACATCCGTGGTTTTAATTTTTTTATTAATTTAAAATAGATTTTTTATATAAAATTAAATTTTTATTTTTATTTTTATTTTTATTTTTTAGATGTTATTAATTAAATCTTTATATTAGTTTTGATAAAAAAAAATCAATCAATAAAATTGTTAAATTATTTAAATTTTCTTATAAAACACATCTGTGAAAATTAAATTTATGAATTCTCTTTTCACAGAAAAATCAAAGTATATAAATAAGTATTAGTTAGTCAAATAATTGTCATATACAAAATCAAGTTATCCATGGTCAGTACGAATTAGCATCATATGAAAAGCCTATACTAGTTATAAGATTAAATGAGATAATACGATTAATCATGTGACAGGTAAAAAATTTACGATTTAACACTGCTGGGGTAAGGCTGAAAATTTACAAAAGACCACTCAAATACAACACAATTAAAACCAACAATGTTATTAAAGACATCATGAAAACTGAAAAAAAAAATTGATATTTAAAAAGACTAGCATTCTACTTTGTGTTGTGTAATAAAAAACCTTTAATTCATACTTTTACCGAGGAAGAAAGAGTAAGGAAAAAAAAATTATCACCAAGTGACAAGAAAAACGTCATATGAAAGTACGATCCTTTAGATTGCAAAAAGTGATTCAGGGGATAGTCCCTTGATCTGGATTGATTCAAGGGATGATCCCCATTCATAAAATAGATGGGGATCATTTATCTCCATCAATCCAGATCAAGGGACCATCCCCTGGACCGCTTTTTGCGGTCCAGAGGATCTGGGCTGGAAAATACCACTGATAAGGAAAGAGAAATGTACGATGATCAATAGAAAATTATCATTGAAGAAGGAAAATGATGTGAAACATTGGTAAGAGAGAAGTTATGAGATCAATATTTTGAGAGAGATTGCTCAGATCTTATCACATATAATTAATAATAATTATAAAAAATTTATGACAAATAAAATAATATTAAAACTGAAAGTTTTCTTTAAAAAATTTGAATATTTTTTGAAGTGTTAAAAATTAATGTTTGAAACCTTTTCATCATGAAAATACTTGAAAACAACACCGATTTTAAGAAATTAATATACAACAAGATAGGCAACAATGTAGTATTTATTTTTATTTTTATTTTGAAAACAAGATAGGCAACAATGTAGTATTTATTTTTATTTTTATTTTGAAAACAAGATAGGCAACAATAATGGTCCAAATAAAATTAAGGTCACATATACCTTAAGGATATATGTATAATCTTGGTTATGTGATTATCTGGTAATCACATAATCAAGGTTATGAGAAATAAAATATAACCAAATGTTGTTTGGTTCAATATAGATAATGCAACAAAAATTTGTTTGCTTGAAGATTTTAATGAATAATCTAGTTTAATATTTTACTATATTACCCTTAGTTACAGAACCAACTATACATAATAATAATAATAATAATAATAATAATAATAATAATAATATATTATTATTTAAATTCTACATTTATTTTTTACTTTTTCACATTTTTCTTTATTTTTATATTTTTTTTATTTTGTTTGTTTTTGTTATGTTTTTAATTTGTTTTAGTTTTTTTTTACTTTTTTTACTTTTTTTTTATTTTTAAAGTTTTTTTACTTTTTTTATTTTTTAGTTATTATTATTTTTTATTTTTTCACATTTTTTAAAATTTTTTTATGGGTTTTTATATTTTTTTAATGTTTTTTTAAGTTTTTTACAATTTTTTAATTTTTAAAATTTTTTAGGTTTTTTAAATTTTTTATTTTATTTTTTATTTTTTTCCTGTTTTCTTTTTTGTCACATTTTTCTCTTATCCGAGGGTATTTTGGGTAAAAAAAATTTCTTAACCCCGGAATCAAGAAAAACTTCAATTTTCCGAGATTTTTCAATTCCTGATTGCATGCCCCTTTTGCTGACGTGTCGGGCATTAAACATTACTCGGGAATCGATCCCGAGTAATGTTTTTTAAAGTGTTTTCTATTTTAAAGTTTTTTTTTCATTTTTTAAAAAATTTTTATGGGTTTTTATATTTTTTAATGGTTTTTTTATTTTTTAAAGTTTTTTACAATTTTTTATTTTTTTAAATTTTTTATTTTATTTTATTTTTTGTTTTCTTTTTTGTCACTTTTTTCTCTTATCCGAGGGTATTTTGGGTAAAAAAAATTTCTTAACCCCTTAATCAAAATTCCTTAACCCCGGGTATTTTATGTTTTCTTTTTTGTCACAGTTTTCCTAGTATGATTTTTGGTTGCATGTCCCTTTTGCTGACGCGTCGGACATGAAACATTATTCGAGAATTATCGATTACCTAAATCAAACAAAATTTTTGTTGATAACCTTGAATGAAAATTAAGATTATCAAAATAATCCCCAACCAAACACATTCTTAATAATCTTACATATAAATTCATAAATATTGAATAGTCGGATCCACGTAGGAATGTTGAGTCACCGACAGCCTATGGAAAGTAAGTTAAGTCGTGATTTGATAAGTCCATCAATCACATCAATTTGATTTAAACAACTTAATTAATTTTAAAATTTTAAAAACAAATCCTAATAAATCAAAATAATTTAAAATTTTTAAATAATAATAATAAAATTAAAATTAATCCAACCAAACTTCTAAATTGAGTGCGTTATTTTAGTTTAACTGATATTTTACTCACGCTACACCCAATACGTCCTATCGTGTTATGACTTTGTTAAATGTGCTCAGAAGGGGAAAAAAACAAAAGTTAAGCGGTCCGTTCGGTAAATGTGCTCAGAACTAGAATGCATGTTAATTGTGACAGCATTAATAATTTTCTTCCACAAATAACATAACAGCAGAATATAGCACCACAAGCTCAAACTAAGATGAGTATATTTTCTAACATAAATTGTCCACACGCAGCTATGTCATAACCAAAAGTGATTTTCCTAGCATTAAATGACATTTGCCCCTTAAAAAAACTGTCAGGATCCCAAAGTAGCTTCAGTTCCTGGTTCTTTCTCTCCTCTCTCTCTTTGTTTTTTTCCTTCTATCTAAACCACCATCTTTGAACTGCAGATATGGGGCTGTTTAAGAAAGGGGCATAGCGATAGATATACGGATTCACGGTGCGACCAATCCTGGCCCACACACTTTGGTGATAACCAGAAGTAGCAGGAACCTGGTACATGAGCTTCAGCAACTGCATCAGCAATAGAGAGAGAGTTAGTGACAGAATGACAACAAAGAAGTCTAACTAGCCACCTTGCAATTTGAACAAATCTAGAGGCTAATGCCCATTTGGAGAAGTTCCATAAGAAGCAAAAAAAAGTGGATGAGATTTGTCAGTTCAGTTTATATAAAAGTGGAGCAAGGGCAGGCTCATAGATATCTTTTACATATGGCTGTATGTATCAAATGTGGTTTCAGACATGCCCTCAGTTTCCATATCCAAATGATACAAGAACTCTCAGAACTTGGATCCAGATATTCCCCACTTCTGTGTCAGCAGGTCCAAATATGAGTAGATCAAAATGCTGAATTATTGACCAATTGCAGGGTATTATTTTCTCATCTCTTTTTAATACATATTTATTCAAAATTCTTTAAGTGGAATTGTCTTTAATTATTTGTTGATATTGACTTAATTTAAATAATAATAAACTGAGATATGATATCAATTCTTACTACAATGTCATACCCTTGTTGATTTTGTAGCATTAGAAGTTACTGTACTGCAGTTTTTATAACACACACACACATTATTTTAAAAAAGTCATTCTCATCCTTAAAGCGCCCATAGGCAGACGTATCTCAACTACATTATATTTTGCAAGTGACATTTGTCTAATAGGTTTAGTTAAGGGTAGGAACTTTTATAGACTGTCGAATCAATTTTTAGTTTATCCCTAGCTTGCTATAATGGGATTCAAGGAAAGAATGCATCACTGCTCAGCCATACCCTAATTAATTAAAAGAATGACAGGTCTGGGAATAGCTAACAAAAACAACTGATTTGTGCCAAATCTAATATGCCTATTTCATAGTCGCTTCATTAGAACACAACAGCTGATTATCATTAAACCGAAACCTTTGCTTATCTGTATCCTTTTAACCTCATTTTGTATATAGGAGACACTATAAGGAGGTATCCTAAAATGACAGCTATCAAAAGACAAATTCCTTGACCAGAAGCTCTAGTAGCGGTCTTAATAGTTTGGGAATAAGGATCTGTTAATGCGAACTATATGTGGTTGGCTCCATGGATCTAAACACTCCATTCAACTCTATGCAAGTACAGGCTGATTTTTTTTTATTATTATAAACATAATGTTAATGTCTGAATGTTTGTGGCCAACATAACTAACCTGCCAATATATGAATGTCTGGATTATATTCCGTTGCCACCTGTATCAAGTGAAATTAGTAACTCCATTGGTAGAATTTGATATGATTAAAACAGAAAGAAGTATAGACTAACGAGAATAAAGATAAAATTAGAAGAAAGCCCAATCCAATCTCAGCATTTGAACTTAGAATAGTCAATGTAGTTCCATTTGCTTCTACCCACACACAAGGTTCCTCCAAGTATTTCCTGTACATGAAATGTGAAAGCATTACCTCAATTTTTAAGGAATTTGCTCCCAGAAAACATCGAGAACAATAAACATGCTTTTGCATGACAGAGAAATTAGTAAAATGATGGCAAAATCAACAATACAAATCCATCTGATAAAAGCATAAACAACACTGTGTTGAAAGACATGAAATTATTGTTTGGATTTTGTAGCAAAATAAGAAATTAAAGATAAGAACTCTCAGTAAAAAATTAGCCAAAGATTGGGAAAGCTTTCAAATAATATAGCAGCAAAAGAGACCGTGGAAATGTCATCAAATCCATACTACAGTTATTAGTAACAATTCATTATCATCATCTGTGGAAATTGAAGTTATTAACTGGACTTCATTCTCATCTCAAGAATTCTGCAAACTGGGCATTTTTCTCTAACCTTAACATTAAATAGATAAGAAAATTCCTGGATATCATATTTAAACAGAATAGTTCCATTCACCTTCACAATTTCCCCAAGTGATTATTTGATTTGATGTTGTAATTGTTCTTTTCATTATTGTTGAAAGCCAACTTTTGTTTGTTCGAGTCTGTGAAGTTTGGAGCTTGTCCCTCTCACTTTACTTGGGAGTCTTGATCTTCTATTTGAACTCCATAGTTGATTTGTGTCCTCAAATATAACAAAAATCAAGATGTTTGTTCGGGATTAATTCCTTTCCCTTCAGACTTTAGAAGTTTGTTCAGTTGTAAGAAGCGATAAGTCGAAAGATGGAGAGGGATGAGAGGTTGAATGGATAGATCGATGGAGATTATTCTCTCCTTTTATCTGTCTGTTTAGACTGACCGATGGAAGAAGTGATTCATCCATCCATTCTTCACCTATTCAAGTAGAAGGATAAGTCTAAAGGACAGAGAACTAAATTAAAAAAAAAATAACATAACTTATATTCTCTCTTGTAACTCCAACTCTATTCGACATTTGAAACAAAATGAATAAGGGAACAATGAACCTGTATTTATATTTGTATTATCTAATATAGTAATATCTATAGCAGATTAGTTATGAGGATAGTTATTTATATTATAGATTATACACACACACATATATATCCACATATATAATTATTTAATGATCTTGATTCTGGCATGTTTTTTGTTCAGGATGATAACTGGAAAGATTAGGAAGAAAATGCAATTAATGGACGATAGTGAGACTAAGGGGTTTAACTTTGACCCACCCAATTAACATTGACTGGGAACACTACTATTATAGAATTGAATGCTAAAGTATGCATGCAATAACGTATTGAAAATATTTGAGGAATTTAGCAGTCATTGTCATTAAAATTATTTCTTATTCTCAGAAATCATACACACACTCAAGTTGGCTTGCCAATTTTAAAAAAATCATGCCTCATCCAAGCCTGCATCTGGGAACTGGAAAATAAAAGGTTATTAGGTTAATTAAGAAGGCTAGAAGGTATAATAAATAGGAAAAATATTTTTTTTAATAATCCATCATTTCTCTGTTCCACCTCATTTGGCCAGGCAAAAGATGAAGGATAAATCAATATCTTTATCCTTCAACTAATGGTTCATCCTTAAAAATGAATCTATTGAACGTATATATAGGTCCATCCATCCAGCCTTCAATGTCCAAACGAGTAGGCCCTTAGTATTAATTTGCTTCAATACTATCATTAATGGCACCTGAGAACATTATTGTATCTGACTATAAGTGGAGTTACAGCAAAAAGGTGGTAACCCTCACCCGGGGGCCCCTTTCAAGACTGCCCTATGCGATCTGGAAGGGAGGTAAATCACGGGAGCTTCGCCTAGCACAATAGCCCTTTGCATGGGGTCAGGTGACCCACGATGCATTTTTACACATGCATAGAATCGACCCATGACCTATTACAGCAACACCACATGCAAGTACCAACTATGCTAGCCCATGGGGGCAATTAAGGGACTATAAGTGGAGTTGATTGGATGTAGAGTGATCTCTACCTCTTAATTGAAGGTGCTTCTCTAATAGTTATTTGATTCATGTTCAGCTTCAACACATGCTTCTCTAATAACCATTTGAGTCATGTTTACCTTCAACACCCGCCACTACCTTATGATTATTGTTAGATATATGGAGTGTTCAATAGGTTTTTCACACAAATGCTAGGTAGTGTCGTGTTTATATGTATGGAGATCAAACATTCAGCATGCATATATCTTACATTAATACAGAAACTGTATTAACAAGCCATAAGGGGTGAGTGTTGCAGTGTTGTTTATTCAGCAATAAGTTATTCTAAACAAATTTATGTTCAATAAGATGCTTATTGCTACAACATCTGGATATATTCATACTTCCACAGTATTATTATTTAATAGACACTGGATCTTGGTTTACTGATATATTTAAAACACTTCCATCATGCAAAATTTATATATACGTTAGCCTTCACTTCATGATTTTATTAACACTAACAAATTATAAGGGTAACATTGTTTATCTGGAACTTCAGGCCAATCCAAAACACCCTAAACTTCAGGGTGTGTAGTAAAATTAACGCATGGAAAATTGTCTAAGCAACACAACACTCAATAGCATAGCCTCTGGCAACTGCCAATGAATGATCAATGACTGTGTCAAGCCATTCTCTTCTGTCATTACTCAATATCACTTTCACCGCACCTTCTTTGGATTGAAATTCGCTAACTGTTGGAATGATTATAGATCAGCCCAAATTCATCAGTCCATTAAATTATGTTAATATCGGTCAGAGAATTGAATCCTCAAAAAAGTCTGCCCATGAACCAAATCGCTACCTCTAGCACACATGAATTTTGGTAGATCATTTAAGAACATAAAACTATTCTTGATTTCAATAGAATTTAAAATGTAGTCAAACTTGAATTTTGCTTACCTGTATAAAGAAGAACGTGCAAAGTTACGTCTGAGGAATTTTGCCACGAGTTCAAGTGACCAACAAAATACAGGGATGAGAGCAACTGTTCAGTAAATTAGCATCAGAAATAATCAATAATATGCCAAGATGATGTGATAGCACGGATTTAGAAGTTCAATGAGAATTTGCAGAATAACTCACATTTAAAGTGTAGTTGAGATGTAACAAGTGTAACACAATATATTAAATGGACAAAATCTTTTGCTCCAATCAAAGTCTGAAACCATGCTTGGATAGCAGGAAGATTCCATGCCCTTGGTTTCTGTAAAAAATATATATAATAAGTTAAAAAAAAGAGAGCATATAGCATGTACCTGTAAAATGCAAACTACCATGATCCACCAAGAAAACAAACTAAATCTAGTCGCAGTTTTAAATCATGAATGACTATTAATTAAACCTTACCCCATAGAGAGTGTAGAGTGAATAAACTGAGGAGCATGCAGTACCAAGCAAAGACAAACGATATGCTTTGTTTGAAAGATTTCTTGGTACAACTGGAAGCATTCCAAGCACAGCAACCACTAAAACCTGGTATAAATATGATCCATCAATTTATGGAAATCGAGAAGGATCATATAGCATGTGAGTTAAAGCATAGAAAGTCTGAAAGAATAATCACACTAAAATAGAGAAGCACAATTTTGCTTTAAAAAAAGGTTTATGCAAAAGAAGAAGAGGAGCTAGTGTTTAAGCCAAGACCTAAAGGACCCAAGACTCAAACAAATAGCCTTCAGGGCCATATGTATTTTGACATAATTAGATGGATGCTAACTTATGATAAACATGAAATCTTTGTGCATTGTTTTAAAAAGCCTCCACATAAACCACTTATGCAACTGCAAACATTATTTAGTAAAGAACCACATTGCATTTGCTTATGGATGTATACAAATGCACACTAAATGCTTTAACAGCCATGTCCAAAATAATAAACGATTTGATCAAACAATTTTACCAAATAATGAAACAAGAAACATAATATATATGTATTATGTACTATGTACTATGTAGGTTAACATATAAGTCTACTTTTACATTAACTGTGTCCATTAATTAACGTGCAGTATTCTATGTTATGTTTTTTGCATTATATGTATTATTTAGATATGATATATGTAATTTTTATCATATTGATTGCTTAGCTCAACGAATGTGAAATGTCAGATAGTAGATGTAACTCATTTTATGGAAAAAGAGAATGGAATGTTCCACCACTAATTTCGTTTCCCAATTGGCATGGTGACCTAGATCAGAAAAGACTATTTTAATGAAAACATTTGATGAAGATTTCATGTAAGATTCAGTATATTAATTTATGTATAAATTATCAGCAATGGCATTATCTTGGACAAGTATGAAATATTTGCCATCACTAGAGCCACAGGACTCAAATTAGCTGTATTTATCCAATGATAGATTGGCTTGTTTCCCAAAAATCTATTTCATTAATTTGACATTGATTCAATTGAACATCATTTTCCACTTGGAATGATATGATACTATGAAGCCTGAAATTAAATGATCAAGGAGACCCGTAAGACAACATGAAAAACCAGAAAGATGCTTACCAATTTTTGTCAATCAAATATTACAAGAAGATTAACTAATACATAAGGAGAGGAGTTACTCTATACCCAAGCATTGAGAGAAAAATGAATAGATCGTTGATCTAGCCTCAATGAGTTAGCATTCCTGCCTGTTGATGCAGCTGTTCCAGTAGTTCCACCACTAGAACCTATGACAACAAATTGAGTTTTAACTCATAATATACATTCACACATTTACCAATAAAAAAAAACAAATTGAGTTTTAAAGGTTCTTTCCCTCTCTTAAAGGATGCATTATAAGCATCTGTCAAATATATAGTCTGTGTTGGAGCATATTCCTAAGAATAAGCAATGAAAAGGTTTTTGGATTCAAACCCACCTGGATTTTGTGGCCTCACATTTCGAGCACTTGACTGGGAGGAGTGTCTTTCTGATGCTCTTGATGACTCTGTTGTTTGTGCTGAAGGTCTCTCTGATGTTTTTGCTGACTGAGAAGAACTAGTTGAAGCCATTGCCTCCACAACAAGCTCAGGATCCTAGAAGGTTTGATAAATTATCAAAACTCATATGCATACTTGGATTGCCTTCTTTGGAATCCTTCAGCATTACTAACAACTTGAAGGAACTAAAAGCATCCAAAAGCAAGGCAATAGACAAAGAACAACAAACAATACTACAAAAATTCAAAATTATTTTAAAAAATGGAGACATGTATCATTTAAATGAAAAATGCTTCAATTTAGAAAACAAAAAAATCCATTAGTTCTTTTTGTATTGAAAAACTTAAGAGGGAAAACCATAAGATTGTAAAAAAATCTAGTATCATTAGTAAAGATATGAGGAAAATAAAAAATAATCGAACCAAGGTAATAAGTAAATATCTTAACTAGACCAGATTCTTGAAGTTACTATCGTGGAATTTTATGAGAGAAATTTGATGATTAAGCAAACAAATTAAGAATATATGTTTGTAACAATATTCAACCTTACTTTAGCAAACTTAGACAACCAACTAACTTTGACAATTATATAGGTCAAGGATAGAAATCAATGAAGTAATGTATTACAACTGGCATCACTTGTGGTTAGCGTTTGACAAATTATAACCGAGATGGTGGCTGTTTGAAAGAATAGGTCAAATTAAACTCAGTCTTAAATTATCTAGCCTCATATTTACCTAATCTAATTCTTATCTCTAGTCTTAAAGAATAGGTCTTCTTGCAATGAAACAATGAGTTGTAGTTCCACTACACGAGTAATAATACAGCAATAATTTTCCTCTCAACTCCATCAAAGTAAAAAAGTAATATGAAAGAAAGTGTAAACCTAAAAACTTGCTCAAAGACACACATGCATCTAAATTAGCTTTGGGAGGCCAACAAAAGGGAGCAATTAATGCAAGCACCAAGTGAATGATGTATGACTGTTCTGCGCCATTCTTTACTTCCAAATGTCTAGGTGTGTCAAACAAGGAAGGATACTAAATATTAAAAGGTACCATTTATTTAGATACTGGTTTACCGCAGTTTGAATCAAATCAAGTGAATTCTGTCACAATATGGTAGGTAGGCTGACAATCATAGTATCTCTCTTATCCAAAATCTCTGATCTCCAAAAAGCATCAACAATGCATCATGAGAGATGAGTCAACAAGGTATTCTATTTGAATAGAAAGCAGATATGTAATTATTATAAAGACCTAAATGCATGATACTTCTGGAATTTAAGGTCTAGACAAGGTTAAAGTCCCAGCCATCCCTTTGCATAACAAAGAGTCTATTTTCGTGATTTGAACCATAATTCACCAATCATAATAATGGAGCAACCATTTATAGCTCCAACCCACATTCTTGCTCTGAGATATTGCACAAAAAAGAAATTCCAAATACAATCAATGAACAATTTCATATTCCTAAGCTGAAGCTCAACTTCAGATAGAGGTTCCTCCTAGATAGGTAAAAAAGCATCGCATTAACAGAAAAGAACTTGATATCCAATAGAATATGTTCAAAATCATTTTAAAAGTTAAACAGATTTATACATTCAATTCAACAAACATCAAGAAGAAAAAACATGTGAAGCACTACGCGACTGAAGGTTTCTGAGAATAATTATGGTGATTAAATATATAATTAGAGGTGAAAGGAGTTTTATGAGAAGCAAATTGATTTTTTTTTCTTCTGAAAATTCTATACGCAATGCATTTAAAAATAGCATTAAAGGAAAGATATTGGAGGGTAAAAGTGTACTATTCATCTCATAATAACCATTAGAACTTCAACGGTTTTTTTTTCATCCTGAGGATGTGGCTCATAGTCTAGCTGAACTCATCAGTCTAACATCTTAAGCACCACCTCTCGTCCTCTCCCCAGCAGTTCAATTGGATAAGCCGGTGCAACTCTTCCATAACTCATAATTGGCCTTCATTTTGGAAAAAGATAACTAAGCCATTTTTAATTTAGGGAGATTGAATACACCCAATGAAGCTCTACTTGTCGTAGGGATATTGTATGACAAAATTAATTTCATTTGACATATTTGTTCCAAGGGGGAAATTAAAAAATCATGGTATCAACAGAACCTACATTATAAAGATACAGGGCATTGGAAATCAGAGACTTTGGTTGAATCAGTCTCAAAAGCAGCATTATCAACCCAAAGTCTAGAACAAAGAGTAAGGAAATCACGAATAGTCTCCTTCCCAATCTAAGCGCACTTTTTTGAAAGGGAAATCTACACTGGATGGATATATGAGGCATATAAGCTGCTTCACATAAGTTCTGAGAAAGAAGAAGATGGAAAAAAGATAAAATGGACAAGAAAAGACTTCTGATAGTTTTGAAAGGGAATTCTCATACAGAATTATAGAGGCTAGCTTAAATGCCATTTAATTTATTTTAATATTTTTGCTCGGCTATTGAAGAATAGAGAAATTGTGGTCAATAAACATATTGGATAAAGTTAATTCAAGAATGAGAAAGCAATCTTCGGTTGAACCATTTTCTCAAGAAAGTTGGCTTAGTAACTTGTTCGGTTGAACCATTAGGTTACAATATTTAAGATCAAGTTTACAGTAGTCTACTAACGTAAGCTTATAAATACCCTCCCTCCATTGGCCCACAGTGTATATAATGTGAGATTAAACTAAAGAGTAATACATGCACTTTGCTCTGTTTACAAAACTGGCAATGAATCATCACTTCTTATCCAAATATAACACAAATCTTCCACCATCTTTGCTCTCTCATTTGATGGGGAACCAAAACTTTGTCAAGAGACGAAATTGGTATATGCACAAGGGCAAAGGAAGGCAACTAGAAACAGATGGAACTCATGATGTTTAAAAACAGGTTAGTATTTGAACGAAACAGTCTCAATAGAAATGCGGTTGAAATTTTTTGTTGCAGTCGTCTTGAACCATCTTTTTAGTTATGACACCAGATAAGTGCTCTAGTGATTTCCTACCTCTTGAAATGAATTTCAGCTGCAAACTTTACCCGAGAAAAATAATCTAAATGTTCACCAAAACCACATCAAAATTAAAACGCAAAGTTCAATCAAAATAAAGTAAAGATACAACAAAATCATGCTCATATACGAAATTTTGTCTTGACAACCAAAAACAATGAGATGACATTAAAAAGGACCAAATTTGGGCAAAATCGAGAAATCATAAAAGAGACCATATGTCAATATCGAACGCGAACAAGTTGAAGCGCATAGTTTGCACAAAGAAAACAAAACAGTAAAGAATTCAAACACTAATATGTCAACTCCATAATCCATTTCTCCGAGCATTCAAACCAATCAGATCATAAAAAGAACCAAACTACAGCACACGTTAGACATCAGGAGCCGAGAATTAGGAGGCGACGACAGGCCAAAGACTAAGGGGGAAAAAAAAAGGGAAACAGTAAGGGAGCAAGAGATAGGTGAGACGCACGATGAAACGCTGATAGAACTTGCGCTTGAAGTGGTCAACGACGTCGGATCGAGAGGCCATGTGAGGCGGAATCAAGATATTGGACCAGTACTCCGCCCATCGGGGATCCCCCTCGTAGTCGTACGACGACGCCGCGATCCTCTTCAGCCGCTGCGGATCTTGCTCCTCTCCCATAGTCGCCCACCTGCCAGCAGATCCGAGCCCTCTTCTTCGTCGCCCTCTTGTCCGCGAGGGAGGACTTCGCGGAGGGCGATAAGCGAGCGGACGGATGATCGATAAAGCGATCGAGCATGCGCTGTGAGCTTTACTTTTTGTAGCGATGGTCGGCCAATCTAACGAGAGACCGGCGAGATCAGATCAGATCAGATGCTGCCTAATCAGTCCGGTCCGGTCCAACCAAGCACGGCTTTTAAAGGCAGGAAGGGTTGCCATGAAAATATTCTTTAAATTTGGAAAATCTTATCATTAATATCACCTTCTTTATATTAAAATCATTCAAAGGACACCTCCTTTTTATTTTTTTAATCAGAACTTATCCTAACCCGCAAACCCGATAAAATTAGATGTCATATGTGTACTGTTGGACTAATTTTGACTTATTGATGGATCGATTATCATGTTGTACCGCTAATTTTAAATTGCATGGATGGACTGGCTTATTCAATAAGATTTAAATCATAACTATTATAATGCTAATATTTATGT
The DNA here is from genome assembly GCF_018446385.1 of Zingiber officinale. Taxonomy (NCBI): domain Eukaryota; kingdom Viridiplantae; phylum Streptophyta; class Magnoliopsida; order Zingiberales; family Zingiberaceae; genus Zingiber; species Zingiber officinale. Next base: position 153,978,554 of record NC_055992.1, on the reverse strand, counting down.
TATAGCAGATAGTTATTACAACTAAACTTATTTTATTTAATAACATTTATATTATAATAATTATGAAATAATAATAATTGTTATAATTATAATTATGAGATTATATCTGTTATAACTCTAATAATAATTATAAAATATGTAGCTGCTATAATACATGTTTACGAAATTATTTTTCTTTATAAAATATTTCTTTTAAATGGGAATGTAATTCAAGGATATTGGGTTCTTAGGTTGTTCGTTATGAGTGCTTTTCGATTTATCCTGTTGGCTGGTGGAAAACTTATGTAGGGTCGTGCCAGTCACTCCAGACTCGACGTTACCTAACCTGGTTAATTATTTTTTTCCCCCGGGACTATGGTGCAGTGGTAGTGTATCCAGATTGTCACTCAGGCACCCGCGGCTCCCAACTATGACGAATTTATAGGAATTTTTCCTTCAAATGGGATATGCAACTAAAGGATACTGGGCTCGGTTGCCCGCTGTGAGCGCTTCTCGATTTACCCCGGTGACTGGGGGGAAACTTCTGTGGGGTCAGACCGGTCATCCTAGGCTCGATGTTACCCAACCTGGTTAATCATTTTTTTGTAGCCTCGGGGCTATGGTGCAGCGGCAGGGCATCCAGGTTAGGGATAACAATGGATCGGGTTCGGGTCGGATCCTATATTCTCCGTCCCCATACTCATCAGATATAGGATCTCTGATGGGTATACCCATACCCATTAAATGATCGGATATCTTCTATAGTTATAATTTTTTTTCTTTCTATCCCACTATTATCATTCAAAAAAAAATATTAAAATTAACAATCTATTAAAAACTATATATATATTTTAAAAAATAGATTAAACATTTATATAGTCCCCTCCTAATTTCAACAAAAATAGTAAGTTGAGTTTGGAAAAAGAATTTTTTTTTTAATATATGTATATATATTATTTAATCGGGTATTCGGGGTCGGGTATCGGATATTGATAGTTCCTCCATACCCTCCTCCATTCGGTTCGGATGTCGGATCCTCTATTGGGTTGGTGTGAAATTATCATCCCTAATCCAGGTTGTCACCCAGACACCCACAGTTCGAGTTCCAGCTATGACGAATTTACAGGAATTTTTCCTTCAAATGAGGCACGCAACTACATGATGTTAGGCTCCTGGATTACCCACTCTTTCCGATTTATCTTGGTGGTCGATAGAAAATTTTCATAAGACCGAACCGATCACCCCAGACTCGATGTTACCCAACCTTATTAATCCTTTTTTTTTTATGATACATGCTTACATGTTTATACAATTGACTGATCATTTTAGGATTTAATGCACTGTGCACATCACAAGAGATAATAATGTGCTATTTTAAGAGGAATTGATGGGGTGTGATGTTTTTTTAATTAAAAAAAAAAATAGGCAACAAGAGGCTCTTTTATTTTTTACCTGATATACATCTTGCTTTTACTTCACAGTTTGAACTGTAGATGATATTTGTCCATTATAACATCAAAAAAAAATGCATTTAAGCCAAAAATATTTTTCAATGTAGATTTTGTTCTCATCCTCAATGACATCTTTATTTTTAAAAAAAAATCATAAAGTTTTAAGTTAAGAAATGAAAATAAAATAGATTAATTTTATAAGGCTAAGAATATTTTGTATATGTAAGAGAAAATTCATAAAATGGGAGTTATTTTGGATTTTTGGGAACCTTGAAATCATTTTGGAGGAGTTGCTAGTTCGCCGAGAGACATTTCGAGTTCTTCGTGTGGGGTGATATTCTATTTTGGGCATTTTCAAAAAGGAACAATGCGGTTCAAGATATTTACCAATTTTAAAGGGAAGATTTAGCTCCATGGTTTATCCTTTTTTTATATAATATAAATTATAAAGAATCCTTACATTATAAAAAATATCAAAAATTTTATTATAAATATCTTCTCATTTTTCATTTTCTCAATCTCCTCTATCCAACAACCAACCTTCACAACCGAAAATCCACCGTAAAACCTGATATTGTCCTATTTTATCCTTTTCAGTCCATACTCTGGTCAGTTTTCTACTTAATTACATTGCTACATTTAATTTATTTTTGTATTTACATCTTACAAACATAAAATAATTTTTTTTTTAAAAAAAAACATGCTGTTTCCGTTCTCTAGAAAATTTGCGGTTTGTTTTTTTACAAAGATTATATAAAACCAAATTTCATGTGATTATGCAACACAGATTTGGCTCTTAAATTTGGATTTTATTCAAAGCTGTCACATTGTGGAAGTAATTACACAAGAATTTAACAGATGTATAGAAAATGACTGGGGGAGAAAATATAGTGAGATCATTTTCACTATCTGAATCACATTATTGTGGAAGTAATTACAACAAGAATTTAATGTATAGAAAATGACTGGGGGAAAAAATGTGTACCGTACGATTCACCTCGATTGGTTTTACCTTGTTCGAGTATGCTCGCTGTAGTCTTCTTCTTCTTCTTCGCTGCCAAATCCCATTCTCTGAAACATTCTGATTTCTTCAGATTTTGGTGAATCAAAGCTTTCACTGTGGCCTGGTGGCACACCATTGTTTATGTCTAGATCAGTCAAGTTATCGAGAGCTCTCACCACCTGAACAAACCATGAGCAATGATCAAGTCTTCGGCTAAAGATAAGACAGAAGAATGAGAAAATAATTAACCTTTTTTCGACCTTTCGATATAAGCAAAAAAGAATAGAAAAGACACTATTTAACTTTGAAGATTAACTGAATGAAGTAGATCACTTGGCTGTAGAATGTAGTGCTTCGATTTTACCTGACTCATCCGAGGCCTCATGGTAGAAGAATGCCGAATGCAAGCAGCTGCTACCTCAATGATCTGAAGCATCTCGTCGTAGTCATAGTTCCCGTTGAGCCTTGGATCTGGTAGGCGTCTAAAATCTCCATTTTCAAGAGCTTGGATTAGCAACGGTCGAGCCTAGATGAGATAGCAGTCACAATTTCCATCTCTTAATAAATTTCTAATGAATCTTTCCAAATCACAGCTAGCATTTCAGCAACGCGATTCTTAAGCTTAAAAACAGGAAAAATATTATTGCACAAGTTCGTATGTCCATAGAATGTTCAACCAAATAATCCCACTTCACGATAAGGGTGGGTGAGTCTTGTTGCGATCATAAAGATGTGCCTGGCGTTCATGATTACTGTTTGATTACAGTGACATTAACTATTCATCCAATGTAGTACATGATCGTTTGATGATTCGTGCATCTCTGGGCTTATTTTAGATACATCTCTTTGAAAAACACGATCACAAAACCTTCATCTAATGGTTCCTTGAAGCCCAGTACTCTAAACCAATAACTTTTCATGCTTATAAACCTTTCTAAACCAAGAGATCTCAGAATTTTGTCAATATGATAACTAGTGAGATTTGAAGAGGAGAATCACAACCCACAAAGCAAATACACGAGCTGAGTATCAAGGCTTTGAGATTTACTCAGATAATACATATCGATCGAACTGCGTTTAGCACAAAGGCTAGGGAAGGAAATTGAGGATAAAAGTCTTTGCAACCAAAACAAGTAGAATCTGAATGTGTTCTGCAAAAGACCGCGGATGAAACTTGAAAGTCCTGATCCAATGCTTACTTGGGTTACTGAACCTAGATTCGCTAATGCTTAGGCGAAGTTGGCAGGGAAAGTCTCGGTTATTCTGTTCTAGAAATATGAGGTAAATATGGAATAAACAGCTAGGGCCACTAACATATAAACTCACTGCTTTTCGCATGTGCTTAGTGTGAACGATCCGAGCTAATCAAAGGAACAAGGACAATGACATAATGAAACGGCAAGCTCAATGAGATGCACAGAATGCGAAGAAATAGAAGAGCTACTGGAAGCCTAGAACGGAGGAAGGATTTTCAGAAGGCAATGGGAGTTTCCACCTAATTTTTTCAGCATGTAAAGTACAAAGGAAAAAGAAAGGGAAATGTGACATAATCTACTACTTATGAGCAAGTTTACGGAATCCTACCTCATACAGCTTGACAATCAATTCTTTTACCATCATCTAGATCACAACCTATAAACTTTATGCAAACAAACTGACTCAAAAAGGGTGTATTTTTATTGCAATAAACACATTATGTTTATCTCCTTAATTCAACATGCAATGCAGTTAATGACACTAGAGAAATCAGTCCAGATTGTTGTTAGAGAGCCTACCCATTCAGCAAGACACTCGTCTCCCAAAGGTTGAGACAAATCAACAGGCTTCCGTCCTGTAATAAGTTCCAAAAGAACCACCCCAAATGAATATACATCAGACTTAGCAGTTAACTTTCCACTAGTTGCATACTCCGGAGCCAAGTATCTGCAAAGGCAATGTATAGTAAGTTTTACGAAAGATAGCCAGCCTCATTGAATAATATCAAAATTTCATGTCGTCTTCTACCCAAAAGTTCCCATTACACGTGTGGACACGTGTGAGTTTCCATCCATGGCTGACCTTGCAAGCCCGAAATCAGAAACCTAATAAATCAGAATAAATCAGTTGCAATTCAAAGTTCTGGCAGTTTCAGTGCACCAAACAAGATGTATGGCAACCTTAGCCTCAAAGTTGTAATCTAATAAAATGTTTGAGGACTTGATATCTCTGTGAATTATCCGAGGATTACCTGATACAAGAAATAAAATTGACAAAAATTTCTGATTTAGTGTATGATTTATTTCAAGTCAACAACGCCGAGTGGAACAAGAAAGAAAATAGAAATTACAATCCTCATGAAGGTATGCTATTCCACGAGCTGTCCCAACAGCGACCTTAACCCTCTTGGTCCATTGCATTACTGCTCTTCCTTTTCCTGCAAAAACAATGTCAGATAGGATAGGAATACATGCATCACTAAATACAATTTGATGGTAGACTTTGAAGACCTGTGTGAATTAACTTGGTCCCGAGAAAAAAAAGAATAAAAATCATTACTCACCATGGAGATGGTAATAAAGAGTTCTATTGGGCACATAATCATAGACGAGCAATCTCTGATTCTCTGATACACAGTATCCTACAAGAGAAACCAAATGGCGATGGTGTGCACGACTGATAGTTCCAACTTCAGCTCTGAAATGGCGCTCTCCTTGTGCCCCACTAACTTTAAGCTTCTTCACAGCCACTTCTCTTCCATCCATTAAGTATCCTTTATATACACAACCAGATCCACCTTCACCTAAAAGGTTCTGAGGTGAGAAGTTATCCGTAATCATTGATAGCTCGTCCAACGTAAACCATAATTTTGTATGTCCTAACCCCGACTCGGATTGTGAGAAAGGGATTCCAGAACTTCCTTCAGAGCCATGCCTTACAGGAGGATATTGTGGAGATCTCACATGAGGGTATATCTCTAAAGAGAGAAGACAAAGTTAGGTTACTAGATTTAGGAGTTGAGAGAATCTAATTTTAGATTTGCATAACACATCTTTACTTAAGCTTGCTGATTCATGAATCAATAAGATATGGGAAATATACCTTACCTGATATAAGTGTAGACACTGATGGTGCCGCAGCGATATCTCCGCCGTGACTGATAGGTTGGAGTGGCTTCTTACGCTTTTTCACAAGCCACACAGCCGCTCCGACAAAACTAAGCATCACAATACCTGCAACAACAGCGAATGTAGCAACACTTGCAGTAGTACCCATTGTGGAGCCATTGTTCAAAGGTGGGGGAGACACTTTGTGTCTAGATGGAGGATGAGGCTGTGATGGTGGGCTTCGAACATGCGGGGGAGGATTGGTATTATATGGAACAGGAGGAGGTGGTGGTGAAGAACTAGGAGGAGGAGGAGGTGGTGGTGGAACAAGGGATGGCGGTGGTGGCGACCGGTAATAGATTGGTGTGATAGGAGGAAAAAAAGCTGGTGGAGCTGGCAAAGGCTGCAGTGTTGGCGGAACAGCAATTGCTGGTGGAAGAGGTGTTGGCACAGAGGTACATGGTGGTGAAGAATGGCCTTCAAGTGGAGCACTCGGTAGTTGAGAAGCTGGTGGGGATGAAGCTGGAGACGGTGGTGAGAGGAGAGGGGATGAAGGTGGATCCGCTCTGGAAGAAGGAGCCGGCAAAGGGGGGCTGTGATACCCACTTCGAAGAGATGGTGGTGATGAGAGGGCATCTCGTGGCGGCGGTGGCGGCGATGTGTAGTAGAAAAATTCCATCTTTTGCATCCACTGGATAGCCCTCGCAGCCACCAGACTCCTTCAAGAAAGCTCGCAAGATCACCTGCATCACAGAGCCACCATTTCCCGGGCTTCAATCGCCGAGAACTCTCTAAATCCAAGATAGAATTCCTTCACATCTCCACGAACCACAATCGATGAACTGCTACACCAATGCAGTCCTCCAAACCAATTGAAAAGACACAGATTTTGGAGGACTGTCAAATGATTCCACTAATTATGAGCACTTAAAATTCCTGTCCTTTCAGAAACCTGATTTCCGCCCTAAAAAGTGAACGTCCATTGGCACAACCAACAACCCGGAAGAAAAATCCGACCATTTCTGGACGATACCAGATTAATGGGACAGATTATCCCACAAAGATTCAAGCTTTTGCCCTAGAAACTCATCAAGATTCAACCTTCAATGAAAGACGTATCTCCAAGCACGGAGGCGTACCAGATTACGGATCAGCACAGAGCTCAATCTCACAATGCGAGAACACTGCCGCTGCAAGGCCGCAGCCTGGCGGAAGAAGAATAAGCCGCGGCGGAAGAACAGGAACGAGAAATACTGGAGACGAGTACCCTAATAACCTTTCCGACCCGTCCTGGCAACGCTGAATCGGAAGGTGGAGAACGTGAGGACGACGACTTGGCGTAATTTCAATACATGAGCTTGGATTTGGGGGTGAAGAACTGGGAGACGCAGATTGTACTGGCAGTGGTAGTTCCCGAAGCCGCATTATGAGCTACTTCTAGCTGTAAACCAAGACGAAGCATTTTATATGCGTAGACAATTTCTTTTCCTTTCCATTTTTAATATTTTTCCACAATTTTTTTTAATAATTCCGGACTTCATCTGAGTTCGCGTAAATTAAAAATATAATTTATACGCATTTAAAAATCCACGTCTAAAATATTTATTTTATTTACAATTTAAAGGCAGATCTTTTATTGCTTTTTGCGCGTTAGATAGATAACAACCTTCCAAATATTCGTTATTCAAATTATAATGTCTTTAATCTCTTTAAAACTTTTAAAGAAAAATGATATTAATCCCAATCTAATATTATGGATGATAAAATATTGATAAATAAATCAAAAAAATATTTTATCTAGAACAACCATCTTTTATAGTCATTCGGATCACTTGGTCCTCTCTTTGTTCTTTTCAAGATGATATAGTTCGGATGTCATTAAATTTATATTCATAGCTTAAATTCTGACAAAAAAAAATGTCACACTGAATATATTTAAATTTAAAATGACATAAATTTGTGAAAAAAAAATACAAATTCAATTAAAACTTTCAAATTTTGACGAAAACAATTAAAAACATCTCCTTAATATTTATAAAATGCTTATATATCTCTAAGTTTAAAATAGCACTAATTTATAGTTATAATTAACAGCATCCGAAATATGTAAAAGTAGACAATCTTCTACTTTTATAACACTCAAAATTATTTTGATCATCAAAATTATCCCATGAAATTCAAACTTTACTCCTCTTATTTATCCCTCATGCTTTTCTAAATTTTTTATATATAATTTTGGTATTCAATTCTTACATTCCAACTAACTTTGACGATGATCTCATTCTATAAAAATTTATCATTAATAATTAGAATAAATTAGAAAGCATAGATTAATCTTGACGATTAATCTAACATCACAAATGATATATAATCTTATTTTAGAACAATCAATCTTTTATAACCATTCGGATCACTTAGTCTCCTCTTTGTTCCTTTCAAAATGACATAATACAGCTAGATTTATGTTCATAGCTTAAATTCTGACAAAAAATATACATTGAATATATTTAAGTTTAAAATTACATTATTTTGTGAAAAAAAAATAAAAATTCAATTAAAACTTTCAAATTTCGACAAAAACAACTCAAGGCAACTCCCTAATATTTATCAAATGCTTTTATATATATATATATATATATATATATATATATATATATATCATTTTAATTAACAGCATCCGAAATATGTGAAAGTGGACTATCTTCTACTCTTATAACACTCAAAATTATTTTGACCATCAAAATCATCCCATGAAATTCAACTTTTAATCCTCTTATCTATCCCTCACGCTTTTCCAATTTTTTTTATATATAATTTTGATATAATTCTTACATTCCGACTAATTTTGATGGTGACTGATTTCACTCTACAAAAAATTACCATTAATAATGAGGATAAATAAGAAAGCACAAATTAACCTTGACGACTAATCTAACATCACGAATAATAAATAATGTCTTTTTAAATGAAATTCAAATCATCGTTATTTAAATGTAATGCGCCCTTGATAGAGGGAAAAGTGAATCGTGCCCCTCCATTATTCAATCTAAGTGACATTAAAAAGCAAGAAGAGAATGAGAGATTTCATGATTCTACACTATTAATAGAATCATGCTTCCTTTCCTCCATTATTGTTCATTAGACATTTAGACTCCATTTTTTTATAAACATTTTCTATCTATTTACATTATGAAATCATTTTGTTGCAACTATTATTATTAACTTTACTATTACTTATTATATCACCCAATTAAAAGGATGCTTATGCCAGAACAATTAGTACTAATCATTAATTTGGAGGAGATGCTTGTAGAAATATTTATAGATTCATTTATAACGATTAGGAATGTGTCAACTAGCTCAGTTGGTGAGAGTCTTAGTCAAATGATAAGATGATCAAGTCAAATAATAAGTGGATTGTCTTAGTCAAATGCACCGCCTAATTCTTCTATTCGATCCAAATTAATAATTAAGTCGCTAATTAATCTTGTTCGACTTAATTTAATTTGTGTGTGATAGTCAAAACAACTAGACAAACAATTTTGATAAAAAAAATAATTCATCGTGGTGATAAGCATGTAACCAGCGCATTTAAATGATTTATTTATGCATATCAATTCTATATTTTATTTTCTCCCATTAAAAAAATTAATCATAAAAAAAATATAAAACATGCCAATAATTCACCCTCAAATCAAGAAGGGGAGAAAAGTCGAGTCAACTCATTTGGGTTGATTAGAACCACAAGAGAGACTGTCCATTTAAGGTTGATTGATTGCTTCCATTAGCTTACTCTGGTTCACTAATAGCTTGATCATTATGGGCCGATGACGCGGAAAAAAAATCCTCTCTCATCCCTAATTAATTTAGTGGTAAGTTATAAATTAATTTTATAATTTATTTTCCTCCGTATAACTTAGGGATGGAGTATCTCATATTTTACTACAACTAATAGTTTAATCATGCAACTAATAGATCGCATATAATAGATCTAGTTTAATCATGCAACTAATAGATCGCATATAATAGATCTTCCTTCCATATCACCTAGGTTAATCTTAGAGAGACCTCAGGGTAAGGGTTTTCATCTTTTGCTACAACTAATAGTTTGATCGTGGCCCCTATGGGTGTGTCCCCACGGGCATAGTCGAGTTGGTACTTAGATAAGTGATTGTCATAATAGGTCTCCGACTTGAATCGTGGGATTTACTCCATGTTAGGCCCCATGATTTTCTCCTTTCCAATATGCTTGGGAGGCTTTAGAGGATCTCAGACGAGGGTTATCACCGTTTTTTTGACCATAATGGCCGAGTTGGCACTCAGGTAGTAGAATTACATTACAAAAGTAAGGTTTGAATTCCCTAGGTTAATTCTCTTAAGGAATAAATTCCTCCCACCTAGAAAATCTCTCGGTATTATGATTTACAACCTTTCCACAGGCCTTGGGCCAGATAGTTTGATCATGGATTGTGTCATTTTTGCCCCTAGGCACGGAGCGATAGTAAAAGGTAGGATGGACTCACATGCAACGAGAGTTTAAAACTCATGCAAAGTATTTCATATGCCCAGGCCCGACCCTGAGGCATGTCAAGGGGATTTATATTATATATACTTAGATTGTTTTAATAAAAATCTAAAAAAATATATATTTGATTGGATTATTTTAATAAAAGTCAAAAAATATATATATATTGTTGAATTGTTTTAATAAAGGTCCCAAAAAAATATTTTCTATTAAATTTTAAGAAAAATCTAAAAAAGAAAAGAAAGAAAAAAAAAAGAAGGCAAACGATCCATTTATAGAAGTCATACGACTTTAAAGAGTAAAGAATGAATCTTGAACACTAATTTTCTCCTTTCTTCTCCTTTAAATCTCTTCTAATTAAATTAGAAAAGTTTATTAATTTTAATTTCATCAATGTCATCATTCATCAATATATAAACTTACAACCTAAGTTACCTACTTATCTATATCTTTTCTTATTGTCAATATTCAATATTGATTTTTAATATTGTATTGCAGTCAATATTTTATAATTTTTCTTACATATTTGAAAGAGTTTAAATAAATCATTCCAATTTTAATGATGAATAAGTTATATCGATTGCTTCAAGCACAAATTAGACTTTATTGGTCTTTGACTATTATTTTTACTGTTTGTGTTTGTTTCATTGTTAGCTTTGTTGCTGATTTTGTATGTTTTATTTTTACACTTGAAATTTGTAATACAAACATGTTTTTAAAAAAATATCAATCTTGGAGTTAGAAAAGAACTAGATTCGCTTCAATTGCTTGTCTCTTACCCTCAGCTCCACTCAAATTAGCTTCAGCTATTTCAAGAGCTTGTTGAGCTTCTTGCGGATCAATGTCAGTACTTATTTCCGCATCATTTTCTAAAATGGTGATTTCATTAAGGTAGGCAAAAGAGGGATTTTCGTCGTTTGTGGATCACTCGGATAAATGCAATAACTCGTGAAAAGTCAGTATTGTATAGTTATAGTATATTAATACATAATCTGTACAACAGATGTATAGAACCTTTCAACGAGATAGTGCTCTTTTCAATCTCTCAAAATGGAATCTCTTCCAAACATATATGCCATGGTTCCTTACTTCGACAGGGTGGAAATATCTAAATTGCACCTCCTCGATTCCTCCTTCCATAGCCCGAGCTCGAAGAAGGAAGAGATAAGAGGGCGCTATGGAGAATGTAGTCAGAAATCCATAATAGAGTCCGACCAAAACGACCGAATTTATTATCTTTATGCATGAAGATAATAAATTACCTAGTAGAAAAGATTTAAAAATCATTACAAACCCGAAACAAAAGAAAAAGAGTAGAACAAATTATTAAAACTCACAAAAGTGTTCTTCGTAAGTTTTTTAAAACTAGCTCTTCAATAAAAATTTAGTTGATGAATTACAAGAAGAACTAAATGATCATGTAACAAATGAGCAGCAATCGAGTAATCAAGAATAATTAAATAATCATGCAATCAATGAGGGGGAAGAATTGAGAGAAAATGATGATCATAATCACGCAACGAATAAGTAGGAAGAATTGAGAGAAAATGATGATAATGATTTGAATGTAAATGGCTTGACAATTTTATGTATCGAAAATGAGGTGTTAGAAAAACTTGATTTTGAAAACCTTATTGATGATTTTGATTCTCAAAATGCTAGAAGATATAGATTTTTCTCAATGATTATTTCATACTTATTTTTTTTATTTGTAGGTATTATATTTTTTTGGAGAAACTTAGAAAACATATTTTATATGGTATTATATTTTTTGAAAAATCTTGATAAATAAATTTTGTATGGAGTTTATCATATTTTAAAATGAAATATATTGATTTTCAAATTTTTCTATTAAATTATATTTAAATTGTACGTTAGTAAATTTTTTTCCTAATAGGTCAATTTTCTCTTTTCCCCTAAGGGCCCCCAAAAGTCAGGGCCGGCCCTACATATACCCATGATATTTAAACAACTCGTGATGTTGAGGTGCTATATATATATATCATTGGACCAATTGACTGAAGTCAATTGGATGGATCACCAGTCGGCTAGACCACCACTACGAGAACTTCCTCTGTCCACTTGGGAAATTCTCTCACTTTTGTAACTGTAATGCAAGAATAATTAAAAGCTAAAACCTTTTCATAAAAGTTAAAACTAAAAGCCCCAGAAAAAAGTGTCTTTGTTAGGCTTTAAGTCAAGGAACCAGCCTGTTCTATTCCTAGAGAAAAAAGGGACATTCCAACCAACTCCCCCAGGAATTTGATTGCCTTTTCTGCGAGCTTCTTCTTCATCAAGATAATTATTGCATAAGAGAATGAACTCGCATGCCTTTTGACCAGTATTTTCACATTAATTAGATATATCAGGAAAAAAAAAACAAAAGGGGAAAGATAAATGGAGAAAATAAAAATAAAAAGAGAATATTGTGAAAAGAAAAGGTCAAGTTTTTTTTTTTTTTTTTAATACTTCAATCATAAGAAACGCACCACGAATTCATGTTAGGTAAGAGGACAGATTAGACATTTTATATTTTCCCCCTATTTGAATATGAATATTGGAAGGAAAAAAAACAGAGTTTCTTGACCATTTCCACACTTGTTGATTGGGTGAGCCACCAACTCGCAATTTTTCCACATGAAACGGTCAAACATTCTGTTCAAGTGTGTCATGGAACCCCACTCAAACCCTCATGCACGATATGACCATATAAACAAAAAAGATGAACTGATTCAATACTATAAAGTAGCCAAATTTGATGATATTATTTAATAAGAAAATCGAACATAAAATAAATCAAATCGTTAAAATAAGTGTTCAAATTTAGTTTGATTATATATATTTTTAAGAACTTAATTTATTTAGATTTAATTGTTATCAAATTCTTAATTTAAATTTATTTAACTATTTAAAATTTTTATATTTTAAGCCTATTTGATTGATTATGAAACTTGATTATATAAATTTATTTGTTTATTTAGCATGTTGATTTGAATTTTATTGATGAATATGATTTATACATATTATTGATGAATGTTGTTCACGAATATTAATGAACCGAACACATACGTGTTCAACCTTGTCCGTTTAGTTTAATGAGTTGTTCATTTAATTGATTTTGTATGGATTGAACTAATATAACCAAACACTTACTAAGTAGAACATCAAACTTGTTCATAAATATTCGATTCATTTAGCGATGAAACCCCTAGTATTATGGGAATTTACAGGCAAAGATGGAGGATATAGTCCATTTTTCAACGTAAAAATTAGCCGACTCAGTTTAGATCATGATCATCCCTCTATACTTGAATTCCTGAATCCACTACTGATTCTATTCAACCAGTTAAATTTTAAGAGTACGAGGACATCATACAAATGAAAGATACAAATGAGAGATGAATGATGAACTAAACGACCATACCTCAATAATTTACATTTTTGAGAATCATCTTTGGAATAGATTGACAGGGATACTGAAGATGAGTGAATAATCTTTTACCAAAATAAATGAATAATGTACCACCTGAAACATACGCTAAGGGCTACTTGTGTATTTTATCCCAAAAGCACTTCAAACCTGTTGTTTCCGGTAAATTCCGGAGTATGCAAACTGATCGTCGAGGCTAGTGTTCGACACTATCTCCGTAAACGATATTGCTCCGCTACGGTGCTTAACGGATTGTTGCAATTCGTTCCCAAGATACAACGACGACAATCGTCTCGGAATCGTAGCACTCCGACTTCCGAGACCAGCGAACCTTCTCGTAGGCTTCTTGGACTCTTGAATGCACAAGATGAGTGAGTGAATACTTGAGGAAGAGAAGATTAAGTTTAGTGATTTAATTCCAATCTGGAGGGTTCTATTTATACAGAAGGAAGAGGCTTTAGGGAGGGGTGTGACCTTTGGGTGGATTAATCTGGGCCGTCCGGACTGAAGAGTTATAACCCTTCACATAGCCCCTTTAATCTCATCCATCAGATCTAAGAGTTGTGACCCTCAGATCTATCAGCCATCGGATCTGGATCCATTGATCCGATGCTTCAGATCATGTCTCATCCCAAGCCGTCAGATCGTGACTCATTGTGATCCAACGCTCTAGATCGCATCACAAGCGATCCACCATACTTCTTTGATCAACGTTGATCAACGGCTGCCATCCGTTCGCCCAACCAACTGTCCAGTCATCTCCCTTTGCCCACGAGGATGCCACATAGGCACTGCCATGTCAGGTACTAGCCTGACACGTCACCCGAGTGCCATGTAGGCACTGCAATGTCACCTGGAGCATAAATTTAAGCTCCTCAATGCTCCTCGCGACGATGCGAAGTGCAAAGTGCGCCTACAAAGCGCCCAAAGCGCCCAAAGCGCCCATTGCGCACGTGGCGGGCTCACAGGTGCGAGCACCTGCTCGCCCCTGAGCAGAGAGTGCCTGATACTTTTCTGAGTTAACTCCAATAACTCAACATCATTAATAAGTAAGGAATGCACATCGGAAATTTCCGATGTGGGACTATTCTCCCTTGCATTTCCTTAATGAATAACCAACGTTATTTTGGGCCGACTTTGAACATTAATTTCTCATTCACCTTTAATCGGTTTTGAGCAAATTAATAGTCTAAATCTATCTACGCGAAACGTAGATTTCAATTTTGAAGTCAATTACGACTTTCAACAATTGATGGCTTCCGATTTTTCCTCCTCAAAATCGTATTGGTCCATTTAGGCCCCAATATCCAACAATCCCCCACATGAATGGAAATTAATGTAATGCGTGTATGCATGCTGACACTTTACAAGAGTCCAATCGATAAGTCACTGCATCGGGAGAGGTAGCTTGTGGCTTTGAACCTTCCGTAGTGGAATGCTATCGAGTATACTAGGCTGCGCAGTGAACGTGATGTCTTGAACTGCTCAGCTGTTTGTGTATACTAAGACAATAACACCCACACAGAGACCTATCTCACATACTTTAGGTTCTCACGGTTGGTTCCGTTTTGGCCATGGACACCATCTTGGATTCATGAGTGTTTCATTGAAGCGGCCTGTCTTCACACTCACATAGGTGACACTTCTATCAAGAGTATCCTACCATACTCCACCTTATAAGGTATAGAAGTCACTAAAAGCATAAGCTTAACCTCACTACATGAGGTAGGACAGCACAAATTCATCCTAGGATTGGGATAGAGATAAACTATCTCCTGTGCTGAACCACAACTTCTGAAACTTTGTTGTCCCATTGAACCAAGATCTTGGGATCTCCAGTCAACAAGGTTGGGTTTTCCACTTCAGTCGTTTTCAGTTGTAGATTTTTTAATCACATTCCTCTTGATGAGCAGTATACTTGATCTCGACTCAACCCTTTCGTAAGAGGATCTGCCAAATTATCTTTGGACTTAACATAGTCGATTGCAATCACTCCATTCGAGATCAACTGCCTAATGGTATTATGTCTACGACGTATATGTCTTGACTTCCCATTATACATACTACTCTGTGCCATCCAATCGCCGATTGACTATCACAGTGGATCAGTACGGCAGGTACAGGTTTTTCCCAGCTCGGAATATCTTCCAAGAAGTTCCGCAGCCATTCAGCTTCCTCAGCTGCTTTGTCTAGTGCTATAAACTCGGATTCCATAGTTGACCGAGCAATGCATGTCTGCTTAGTGGATTTCCAAGATACTGCTCCCCCACCGATCGTGAATACGTATCCACTAGTGGATTTGGAGTCTTTTGTATCTGATATCCAATTAGCATCACAATATCCCTCCAACACAGCGGGATATTTTCCATAATGTAATCCATAGTTCATAGTATATTTCAAATATCTAAGAACTCGCATCAATGCCTTCCAATGGGCGTCGTTTGGATTACTGGTGAAACGACTCAGCTTGTTGACCGTACAAGCAATATCCGGACGTGTGCAGTTTGTAAGATACATCAAACTGCCTATTATCCGAGAGTATTCCAACTGCGATATGGTCTCACCATGGTTTTTCGCTAAGTGTTGACTTAGATCCATAGGTGTTTTTACAGTAGAAAGATCGTACGCATTGAATCTTTTCAATACTGATTCTACATAATGGGATTGTGTTAGAACTATCCCCTCTGATGTCCTGAGAATTTTAATTCCCAATATAATATCTGCTTGACCCATATCTTTCATATCGAAATTTTTTGTCAACATTTTCTTTGTAGTCATGATTACATCATGATTACTGCCCATTATTAGCATGTCGTCTACGTACAGACAGACGATTATATAGCCTCTGGGTGTGTCTTTGACATAAATGCATTTGTCACATTCATTTATTCTGAATTCGTTTGACAGCATTACTTTGTCAAATTTTTCGTGCCATTGTTTAGGCGCTTGCTTAAGTCCGTATAACGACTTAACAAGTCGACACACCTTTTTCTCATTTCTTGGAGCTACGAACCCTTCGGGTTGCTCCATATAAATTTCTTCTTCCAACTCACCATTTAAGAACGCAATCTTAACATCCATTTGATGTATTTCAAGGTCATACAGTGCTGCAATGGCTATTAGCACTCGTATGGACGTAATCCTTGTCACCGGTGAGTAGGTGTCGAAGTAATTAAGGCCTTCCTCTTGCTTGTACCCTTTGGCTACAAGTCTGGCCTTATACTTGTCAATTGATCCATCAGCTTTATACTTGCGTTTTAGTATCCACTTACAACCTAATGGTTTATTACCAGAAGGAAGGTCTACTAATTCCCAAGTATGATTATTCATGATAGACTCAATCTCACTATTGACAACTTCTTTCCACATTGGAGCATCGGGACTAGAGAGAGCCTCACTTAATGTTCTTGGTTCCATTTCTGACATGAAAGTCATGTAATCTGGCCCGAACGATTTCTCAACTCTAGCCCGTTTGCTACGACGTGGCTCTTTGTTTTGATCGTCAATAGTTCTTTTATAACAGCTAAGTTCGGTAACGACATTCTCGTTTGAACTTCCGTTGTTATCATTTTCAACATTTCCCTTCTTATTTGGGAATACGTTTTCAAAGAATATTGCATTCCGAGATTCTATGGTTGTTCCCACATGAATATCAGGAATGTCTGATTTGTGAACTAGGAAACGATATGCACTACTATTATGGGCATATCCGAAAAATACCGCATCGAACGTTTTAGGTCTGATCTTTACTTGCTTTGGTTTAGGTACTTCGACCTTTGCCAAGCACCCCCACACTTTCAGGTATTTGTACGATGGCTCGCGGCCTTTCCATAGTTCATAAGGAGTTTTATCACTTTTCTTATGAGGGATTTTGTTGAGAATGTGATTTGCCGATAATATTGCTTCCCCCCACAAGTTTTGAGGTAAGCCTGAATTTATCAACAAGGCATTCATCATCTCTTTTAGTGTCCGATTTTTACGTTCGGCAACACCGTTCGATTGAGGTGAGTAAGGTGCCGTTGTTTGATGAATAATGCCAGATTCTGAACAAAATTCATTAAACGGTGCACCATATTCTCCACCTCTATCGCTACGAATTATTTTAATTCGTTTGTCAAGTTGATTTTCAACTTCTGTTTTATAAGTTCTAAATGCCTCTAGGGCTTCGTCTTTACTTCTTAAAAGAAAGACATAACAGAACTTTGTGCAGTCATCGATAAAAGTAATAAAATACTTTTTACCTCCTCTAGTTTGCACAAATTTCAAGTCGCATAGATCACTATGTATTAACTCTAGAGGAGTCGTTGACCTTTCCACCGAATGAAAAGGTAGTTTCGTCACTTTGCTTCCACGCACACTTCGCATTTGTGTGTTCCGTCAACATTGACGTTTGGTAATAAATTTAATTTGACGAGACGTTTAAGAGTATTATTATGCACATGTCCGAGTCAATCATGCCACAAATTAAAACACTCAACAACATAGCTGGAAGCATTTATTTTATTACCATCAAAATTTCGGAGTACAGGCATTACAACCATTTTGAATAGACCCTTTTCTAGGTACCCCTTTCCTACGAAGATATTATTCTTCGTAAGTACAAAGTTGTCTGACTGGAACACTAGCCTAAATCCGGCCTTAACTAGTGCCGCTCCAGAAACTAGGTTCTTTCTGATGTCGGGAACATGGAGTACATCAATGAGTGTTAGCTCCTTTCCGGACGTCATCTTCAGAACAACTTTTCCGAGTCCGACAATTGGCGACGTCGTGGAATTACCCATATAGAGCTTCCTGCCATTTATCGGAGTATACTTGGAGAACATCGCCTTATCGGAACAGATATGACGAGTTGCTCCAGTATCAATGAACCACTGCTTCGGGTTGGTATCCACCAAGTTGGCTTCAAATACAACCGCAGTGAGATCCAAGTCCTCAAGAGAGGTTGCGACGTGGTTCGCAGCATCCTTTGGCCCCTTGGTTGGCTTCTTCGGGCGTCTGCAGTCCTTGGACAGGTGTCCTGCCTTTCCACAGTTGTAGCAGGATCCCTTGAACTTCTTCGCTTGTGCCTTCTTCTTGAACTGTTTCGGCTTTTTAGCGTTCGGCTCGACCAGGTTGGACATATCGTCTATAGTCCGCTTGGTTCCTCTGCAGTCGGATAACTTTCGATTATCCTCCTCTATTCGTAGCCTCAGGATCAGGTCTTGCAGCCCGATCTCTTTGCTTGTGCTTTAGGTAATTCTTGAAATCCTTCCATGACGGAGGGAGCTTCTCAATTACCGCAGCAACTGCGAATGACTCGTTCAGCTTCATTCCTTCGGCGTCCAGATCATGCAGTATTAATTGCATATCTTGGACTTGAGATGAGACGCTCTTTGAGTCCACCATCTTGAAATCCAGAAACCGGCCGACGATGAATTTCTTCAGTCCGGCATTTTCGGTCTTGTATTTCTTCTCAAGCGATTCCCACAAAGATTTCGCTGTCTCCAATGAACAATACACGTTATACAACGTGTTGTCCAAGGCGTTGAGAATGTAGTTGCGACACAGAAAATCTCCGTGCGTCCACGTATCGCAAGCAGCCTTGCTACCGTCCGTAGCGACTGGCGGGTCTTCACGCAAAAACCGTACAAGGTTTAGCGTTGTTAAGTAGAACAGCATCTTCTGCTGCCATCTTTTGAAGTCGGCTCCGGTGAATTTCTCCGGCTTCTCTCCGTGCGGAATGGATGTCGGAACGGCCGTCGGAACAGCGGTCGGAATGGCGGTTGGAACGTCGTTGGTAGCCATATCAGTTTGTACGGAATATCGTTTACGACTGTTGTTTTCGGTAAATTCCGGAGTATGCAAACTGATCGTCGAGGCTAGTGTTCGACACTATCTCCGTAAACGATATTGCTCCGCTACGGTGCTTAACGGATTGTTGCAATTCGTTCCCAAGATACAACGACGACAATCGTCTCGGAATCGTAGCACTCCGACTTCCGAGACCAGCGAACCTTCTCGTAGGCTTCTTGGACTCTTGAATGCACAAGATGAGTGAGTGAATACTTGAGGAAGAGAAGATTAAGTTTAGTGATTTGATTCCAATCTGGAGGGTTCTATTTATACAGAAGGAAGAGGCTTTAGGGAGGGGTGTGACCTTTGGGTGGATTAATCTGGGCCGTCCGGACTGAAGAGTTATAACCCTTCACATAGCCCCTTTAATCTCATCCATCAGATCTAAGAGTTGTGACCCTCAGATCTATCAGCCATCGGATCTGGATCCATTGATCCGATGCTTCAGATCATGTCTCATCCCAAGCCGTCAGATCGTGACTCATTGTGATCCAACGCTCTAGATCGCATCACAAGCGATCCACCATACTTCTTTGATCAACGTTGATCAACGGCTGCCATCTGTTCGCCCAACCAACTGTCCAGTCATCTCCCTTTGCCCACGAGGATGCCACATAGGCACTGCCATGTCAGGTACTTGCCTGACACGTCACCCGAGTGCCATGTAGGCACTGCAATGTCACCTGGAGCATAAATTTAAGCTCCTCGCGACGATGCGAAGTGCAAAGTGCGCCTACAAAGCGCCCATTGCGCACGTGGCGGGTGGCGGGCTCACAGGTGCGAGCACCTGCTCGCCCCTGAGCAGAGAGTGCCTGATACTTTTCTGAGTTAACTCTAATAACTCAACATCATTAATAAGTAAGGAATGCACATCGGAAATTTCCGATGTGGGACTATTCTCCCTTGCATTTCCTTAATGAATAACCAACGTTATTTTGGGCCGACTTTGAACATTAATTTCTCATTCACCCTTAATCGGTTTTGAGCAAATTAATAGTCTAAATCTATCTACGCGAAACGTAGATTTCAATTTTGAAGTCAATTACGACTTTCAACAATTGATGGCTTCCGATTTTTCCTCCTCAAAATCGTATTGGTCCATTTAGGCCCCAATATCCAACAAAACCTGACAATGCATAATCTAGATTAAGACAGGATTAGCCTAGACAGAAGAAGTCAAAACATAATTTGATCCAAAACATAATTAGTAAAAAAAATATTTAATTAATTTTATACTATTTCATATATTTTATACTTATATGAATGATATAACCTACATTTTAACATGATTAATATGACGCAACAGGAATTGTTACCCTAGGATATAGAGTCTTTGGTTCGTACGTTTTTTATTTTTATATTTTTGGAAAACGTATGTTTTCCTTTTTTTTTTAGAAAATAATTTTTAAATATTCTTTATTTTTCAAAAAAAAATTATCTCTTTTTCTAATAAACATAAAAAATAGAAAAAAACGCAACCAAACATTTTGTAACTAGATGTAGTATCCCCATAATCCTTCACCAATAATTTTATACATTTCTTTCAAAATTTCTTCTCCAAAGTTATTCTTTTCTGCCTTAGAACATCCATAATAATATCGGATATTTTTCCCAAATATCTATGATCTCCATATTTACATCATCAATTAAATATTTCATTTTTTAAATATCTTAAATCTTACAAACAAATATTTATCGGATTCATCTATTAAATATTTTACTCTCAAATATTTAAAATTCTATTATTAAATATATATATTTAAAAAAAATAAAAAGAGAGAAATTATCGGACATAACTTTATACCGATGATTTCAAATCTCCTCTAAATATTCTCTACCGTGGATGTCCATAGAATACCATCTGAAAATGTGACATCAACAGCAATAACTGCAAACAACAAAAGTTTATATGCTAACCAGAACAAAACAATAAATACGCAAATAGTTTAAACATAGCCAAAAGAAGATTTTGCAACCACTATTTTGTCCTTCAATGCTTCAGGCATGTAGCTACTATTTTGAAACTTGTCATCGAAGATTTTGATCTTTTCCTTTTATTCTGGGGCATGTTTCTATGTTGCATTGGCTCTCACTAGCTAAGAATGTCACCAAAGCTTAAAATTATGCAGCAGCAGCAGTCGCATCTAATTAATGACCTTCCCTCAGTCCCCATAAATGAAACATGATATTTCTGAGGTTATAGAAAGTTAATCTGATAGGCAAATCCTTGCCCTTTTAACAATATAGAACAAACCAAGACTAGTAGCACATACAAGCAAAAATCAATCCATGCTATCGAGTAAAATGTAGAGCAAACAAAAGCATACACATTATACTCTGTACAAGTTGCATAAGCTGGTGATCTTGTTTGATACACAGACTTTGGAGTCTGATCTTGTTAAAATGGTCATCATTTCCTCAATTACGTGTTGACCAGAGCTAAAATATATATGAAGCTACTAAGAGTCCAGATGCATTGTCTAGTGGGATGTTGTTACCTAATCCACATGCAAGTTGGGATTGCAAAGAGCCTGTTTATTGATTTCCCCCTTTTTAGGTTAGCATTTGTTCTTCTATGGCTGTATGGATTTGTTGTATCGTTTCACCAAGAACCTGTGTAGACTAACATGGGGTTATCAATATCTTTGTCAATCGCATAAGGTTCTTATCGAAGATCATACAGATACAGAAAACATAAGAAAACCCCACTCGGAACCTGCAACAATATCAAGCCTACTCACAGCACTTGTTCAAGCCAACTACCTCATGCAGACACACAATTAGATTACTTACTTCATTCCTTGTTGCTGTTGTGCCAGAAGCACGGACGCTGCTCCTTCAGCTTCTCCTGCCCATGAGCTCGGCTCCATCGGATTGCAAGCTGTGGCTTCCGCCCGGCACAGGAGAACTGGAGCAGCGATCAGGAAGATGGAGATTGCTGGCAGTTTCATCATGCTTAATGAAGGATGTGTGATTATCAACTTAGCATGTCCTGAAAACTGCATCACAAAATTTATGCCCTTTGCTC
The DNA here is from genome assembly GCF_018446385.1 of Zingiber officinale. Lineage (NCBI taxonomy): Eukaryota > Viridiplantae > Streptophyta > Magnoliopsida > Zingiberales > Zingiberaceae > Zingiber > Zingiber officinale. The sequence goes on along the minus strand of NC_055992.1, from coordinate 153,956,223 downwards.
ATGAGAACGAATTTAAAAAATTAAAGAAGATTTTTTATAGGGAAAATTTTCTAGAGTTATTTTGTAAGAAAAGATGCATTACCCATCCGTTCATTGTTCATCCGTCCAAGATGGAATGTTATTCTCTTCCTCTCATCTGTGGGTTGAGATTCAATTAAAATCTCATATTAAAAAAATTTAACAAAAATCATGAATTTTTAAAAAAATATAGGATATCTTCATTAGCATGAGACCTTTTGGGAAGAGTCCAAGAGCAAAGTCATGAAGGTCTAGACCCAAAATGGATAATATACCATTGTGAAAATATGTAAATATCTTTAGGCATAACAAATTGTATCAGAGCTGCAGGTTTTAGTGGATTTCTTCATGTCGGGGATGACTTCTGTGGAGTTTGATATAATGAAGTTTGATGGAACCGGAAACTTCAGATTATGGCGGAGAAGAGTTTGAAGGCACTAGGAGAAAGGAAACAAGAAAGTATGGAGAGAAATTATTCGGGCTGAGGAGATCACAGGTGCATTGCTAGGTTTACACCAAAGGAAAAAAACAAGCGATGAAGTTTCTGAGAGAGAAGGATGTGTGGTAAATAGCAACAAAGAGCGTGGTAGAAGCAAATCTAGACATGGATTGGGTAACAACAATAATCAGAAGAATTATTGGATGTAATTCTTTTGTGCAGAGAGAATTTTAATAAACCTTTAGTCGTTTTTGTGAAATATGTACGTCGTCGAACTAAGTGACTCTTCTTCTTTCTCTTCTTCTTCGTCTTCCTCGTGTTTGCTCTCCTTTTGTGCGTCTTTATCTTGTTGATCCGTGCAATCTCTTTCTCTTCCTCTTCTTCCGAACCATAAGGTTGAGAGGTGTTGCCCCTTCTTTGTGCAACAAATGATATCAAAGTCATGGTCTATACCATGTACCATGTGGGGTAGCCTTGAACGAAATTGGCGGTGGGCTAGGGATAGGTTAGGTTGGCCGGATGCTTGCGGGGAGACTCGGAGCAGGTCAGGTTGACCGGATGCTCACGGGGAGGCCCGAAGCAGGTCAAGAGTGACAGGATACTCGCATGGAAGCCAGAGCAGGTCAGGATGGATGCTTACAGGGAGGCCTGGAGCAGGTTAGAGTGACCGGATACTTACGGGAAGGCGAGCAGGTCAAGGTGATCGGATGCTCGCAGGGAGGCCCGAAGTTGGTTAAGGTGACTGAATGCTCGCAGGGAGGCACAGAGCAGGTCAGGGTGACCAGATACTCGCGGGGAGGCCCGGACCATGAGAGTAATTGTGATCATTCGTTTAACGGAAAGATTGTTTGGTTCAATCAAAGTCCCATATTGGAAAGATTTGATAAAGATTATAGGTTTAAAAAAGATATAGGATATCTCCATTGGCATGAGACATTTTGGAGAGAGCCCAAAAGTAAAGTCATGTGGGCTTAAGCCTAAAGCGAATAATATCATGTCATTATGGAAATATATAGACATCCTTGGACACAACACTATCATATCTCCATTTGCTCGTCGGCTGTCGTTGTCCCGGCGCTGCCACCTCATGAGCCACGGGGAACTACCGTAGCTCGCGACCAGCCGCAAACAACATTATACAATCACGGTTCACACAAGGTAACATCGCGTGACCTCACGAGGCGACTGGCATGTAGCATCGCAGGGCTATTGTGTAGGGAGGCTGATACGACGAATAAGGTAGGGACCCCTAAAGTGAAGTCGAAGGCAAGGAAACCAACTGATGTGACGGTCAAAGTAAAAAAAGGGTCAACACTTAGGGCCAACACGGGCGTACGACTCAACCAATAGTTCAACCTATCAGACCTCTTGTTTGAGCGGATACCCGAGTCCTCCGAGCTAGACAGAATTTCGAGCCTTGGCCTAATTCAATTTAGATCCGAGCAACATAATTGTATGGCTCGGCCAAGCATTTCGATCGATCGGACCTCTTGTCTAATCAGATCTAGGGTCCTCGTAGTTCAATGGAATCCTCAGCCGAGTCCTCTGAGCTCGGTCGAAACTAATTAGTCGCTTAGATCCTGGGTCCTCCAAGTTTAATGAAATCTCGAGCCGAGTCCTCTCAGTTCGGTCAGAACTACTTGTTCGCTCGGATCTTGGGTCCTGCCGGTTCAATGGAATCCCAAGTCAAGTTCTCTAAGCTTGGTTGAAACTATTTGTCTGCTCGAATCCTAAATCCTCCCAGTTTAATATAATTCCGAGCCAAGTCCACTCGGCTCGACAGGACTACTTGCTCGAGCGGACGCCAAGTCCTCAGGGAGGACGGGTCCTCGGGGAGGCTGGGTCTCGGGGAGGCCGGGTCCTCAGAATGGGCAACACTCCTCAGCCAACCCGACCTCATCCAAGTACGGAGTTCGACTAAATGTTGGAGGGGAGTGGTCGGTCTATCAACAAAGTGTAGTAAGGGTCCATCACCTCAACGATCAAATGTTTTTTTTTGACATTTTGTGTAACCAATGTCAAACAATCAAGGGCATATACTATGCTCTAGCCAAATGGCGGAAGCTTCTACATGGAAAGTACAAAAATGGTGGGTCTATTTCAGGAGAGTTGTCAGAATGTCAGAATAGTCAATCCTATTTAGTAATGCATTGATATTTGTGCAGGAAGAAAAAGTAACACTATTTTCATCTATTGGCATAGATATGTTACACTACGCTATACTACGTTACTCTAAGCTTCATCTTTATTCTTTTTTCTTCTTCAACCACTTATTTGACTTGAGCGTTGAAGTATCTGTGCCGGAAATTCCTCCTTGGCTCAGTTACAAATGATTTCTTCTCTCAATTTTTATTTTTGTCATGCAGTATAGTCCGCAACACTAGGTCCTTTTGTCAAGAGTCTTCTCACAGTATCGAAGCACTTAATCAACGTATCATCTTCCTCGTCTTCAGACAGGATCAACGGCGTTGCACGGAGCCGCTCTCACAACGATGGCACCGTGTGGCCATTTTTTTCCCCTCATCCTTTCCGTAGATTCTTTTATCTCTCATCTTCTTGCCTTTCATTTCTTTATGTTCGCTTGGAAGGTTTTTTTTTTTTTTCAAGGAGATTCTTTTCTCTCTCAATGAGACATTTCTTGTTCTGAATATTACATATGGAATTTCTGCGGAAAGCTCTGGATAGGGAAATTTATCATTTTAATTTCAACATTGGTTAATTAACAACAATTCTAACCATGTGATTCATTAAGCATTCTACTTAGCAGACCAATCCCACAATCCTCCCTCCTTCCGCCCTGCGATGACAAGCGGGGTCTGCCTCAAGAGGATCACAAGCCTGTAGAAATCTGAGCGTAGGAGGCGTAGTAGCACGAGCATATGAAATTCCTATAAAAAGCTCCGGATAAAGAAACTCATCTTTTTAATTTCAACATTTGTTAATTAAGAGCAATTCTAACCATGCGATTCAGTCATCTACTTGGCAAACCAATTGCACAACCCTCTCTCCTTCCGTCATGTTGATGGACCAGCTGTTGTATATATCTGGAATTTGATCGACTCCTCGTGCACCACCGGCGACGAAGAGGATGAAAAGGGCAGGAAGCCGACTGATGTGATCAAGATTAAGCGCCAGCCCTGCGTTCGCTCGTTTCCTCCGGGCCTAGGCTTCCCCGCGGTCGCCGCCTCTTCTTCCCAAATCCCGGCTGTGGTGAAGATAAAGCGCCAGCCCTGCGTCCGCTCGTTTCCTCCTGGCCTCGCCGCAGTGGCAGCCTCCTCCTCTGCCATCCCGGCTGTGGTGAAGTTTAAGCGCCATCGATGCGTCAGATCGTTTCCTCCGGGCCTCGCCGCAGTCGCAGCCTCCTCCTCCCGCATCCCCGCCGTGGTGAGGATTAAGCGCCAGCCCTGCATCCGCTCCTTTCCTCCGGGCCTCGCCGCGGCCGCCGCCTCCTCCTCCGGCAGCAACAGCTACTGTTTGGGGAGCGCCTCCCCACCGATCGACGATGAACTCCGCAACACGGCTGAGTCTCAATATCGATTTCCTCGTTCCCTGGCGGTTTCCAGCAATGCGTCCGGAGGTGTATATATCTCCTCGGTCGCCGCCGCCACGTTGTCGCTGCTGCCGGTGCAAGTTCACCAAGGACGGCCTGAGGAGCACGGCGGTATTCCCACCGCCTGCTGATGTGTAGGATCCGGCGACGTCTTCCGATGAAGCTGAACCTGCTTCGCGGCTACCGCCTCCTGCCGAAGATGCTGATGATCTAAAACCTGCTTCCTGGCTCCCGCCTCCAATATCGCCTATCCAGGCTTCCTTCACCGGCGATTCGTGCTGCTACTACGATTTCGATTACTACATGTGCTAATCAGTTATCTACCATCTCCTGCTGTGACGCTGCTCGGTGGCTACCGCCTCCTGCTCATGAAGCCACGCCTCCAGATGCTGCTCCCTGGCTTCTTTCACCGGCGATTTCCATTACTTAGTACATCGAACAATTTTTTTTTAATCTTTAATTCATTATAAGAAAGAGAAATGTATCTGTCTGCGTAAATTGCTTTACCTTTAATAGACGTTTTTTTTTTGTTATCAACAATTACTGAAAATTTGTTGAGCTATTTACTTATTTTAATAATTGTACTGGTTTGTTTTCTAATTTTTCTAGTCATTCCGCAGCCATCATTTTTGTTCTTCTTTTGCTATTTGGATGAAACTTTTCAAAAATCCATCAGAGATGGGGTGACGAGGAGGACCCTTAAGAAGGTCAAAGTAAGAAAGGGCATTTGAGACCAAAATTAAAAAGATCGAAGATCTAGGATCATGGATCAATCGAAGAGGGCCGAACGGGGCTTCCATGCTGGTCAGACATTACCATCCAAACGGTCATCTTTTGAAAGTTTGCGACTGAGATTAAGAGACAAACAGTAAATGCCTCGGTCTACCGTCCTCATCGAGCGGATGACGTGTTTGGTAGGGTAAGAGGCAGTCCTCCGACAGCCATACAACCGAGTGAAGGAAAATGGCCTTGCTCAGCACGATCGAGTGGGGATGTCCTTGTCGAGCAGTGTTTGGTCGGCCTACAATGGGACTCCTTGCATATCTCATCGTACATTTTTGGAGGTTTGTGTCACTGACAATAGAACATGTTCAGCAAGCAAATCGTACTTTAGAAACCTCCAGCCTGTCATATCAGAGATTTGTGTGCTCGCTTAAGGAAAGGTGTCAGAGACACTTTTTGACTTGTCTTTTCTTAGGACGTTTTGAAAAATATGCATACGCTTTGAGATGCATGCACATACACTATAGTGACACTATAAAAGGGAATTCCAATCCACATGCGGAGGTATGCGATATCTTATGATTCTACACACTCTACTGTTCACTGTTGCTATTTTTCTTCACTAAGTGAAGGACTAACTTAAGCGTCAGAGGCCCAACGTTGGGAATCTCTTCTCGGCCCGGCACTAACGCTCCTGGTTTTTGCAGGATAGCGAGGAGCTCACTTCCAGTCAATCGCAGAGCCACATCTCCAACTTGTCATTTTCTCCGCTTTCAGACAGGGTCATATTTGGCGTAGTCTGTGGGAAGGTTACTTGTAGTCGAAACGTAAAGATGGAGGACGTTGGATGAATCAGTACTGTGATGTTAACTCAAGAATATTTGGAGATGCTAATAAGCACCCGAGCCGCAAAGATGGTGCAGCACCAATAGAGACGACAGTCGACTGCCCAACACCGAATGACCCCGCCGTGTTGGCGACAGGCCAATGCGCTGACCCAAGAGCCTGAGCGAAAGACCCTGTCGGCCGCAAGCTGAACAACAGGCCGACTGGCGCCTTCCGGGAAGCACCAAAAGCACTGATTTCATATAACTGGGCGTTATTCCGCACGACTTCGGAAGAGTAAAGCTGAGCAGAGAGGGCACAAGGATCCTCTTCAGAGAACACGCCGGTCTGGAATTGACGGAAAGGCAAAGCGCCTCGACTCGACGACTCTCCCGAGAGGATCAATAGGCAGTTCTCCAAAGAGATCTTCAATGATCAGTTGTCACTTAATTATAGGTCTCTGACGATCAGATAGTACACGAGGGCAACCAACCCCGAAGACCATTTGATAAAGTTCGACAACATGACCACACTCCACCCGTATATCGACAGAGTCAAGTGCCTAGTATTCCTCACCACGCTCTTTGGATCAGCGCAGAGGTGGTTCAAGCGCTTGCCGATTGGATCCATCTGTAATTTTAAAAACTTTTGGACAGTGTTACTACATCACTTTGCAAGCAGTCGCCGCTATTAGAAGACGAATGTCAACCTGTTTACAGTTAAACAAGAGCCTAAGGAAGCATTATGTGTCAATATTAAGAGGTTCAACCAAGTAGCCATGTAAGTCCCATCAGACACTCCAGAAATTTTGGTAAGTTCTTTTTCCCAAGGACTTACAGATGGTGTACCAGGTGCAAACAATTGGGATTGAATCCCAACCTCTGATAAATAATTCCTAAACTCTCCTGAGAGGTACTTACCACCACGATCAGACCGTAGTGTCTTGATACTTTTACCATGACATTTCTCCACATCAGCCTTGTACTCTTTGAACTTATCAAAGCACTCAGACTTGCGGCGCATCAAGTAAATGTACCCATATCTCGAATAGTCATCTATAAAAGAGACAAAATATTCGAAACCACCTCTCGCCTGGATAGTCATAGGTCCACACAAATCAGAATGAATCAATTCCAACACATCTTTAGCTCTATACCGCTTGGCCTTAAAAGGTCTCTTGGTCATTTTTCATTCAAAGCAAGATTCGTAGGTTGAAAAGTTTTCCAACACTAATGAACCCAAGAGTCCATCGGCTATTAGCCTTTGAATCATACTTAATTTAATATGACCAAGTCCTAGATGCCAAAGATATGTTTGGTTCATTTTTGAAGGTTCCTTTCTCTTATTAGAATTAAAAGATGTGTTATTAATTTTCATTTGTTGCTTTATGGGAGTTATTGGATTTAGAGTATACAAATTGTCAACTAATGTACCAGAACAGATAACTACATTAGTTTTCTTGATAACCACTTTGTTATTAAAAGAAACAGTATATCCATCCAAAAATAGTTTAGAAACTAAAATTAAATTCTTTCTAAAACTAGGTACATAATGATAATTTCTCAAAATCAAATTTATATTCCTATCAAATGATAAGTAAACATCTCCTACTGCAACAGCCGCCACTTTCGTTGCATTGCCCATGTAGACGGTTATCTCTCCTTCATATAGTTGTCGGATTTCTTGGAACCCCTGTAATGTATTGTAGACATGATCAGTGACCCCTGTATCTACACATCAGGTACTGATAGATAACACCGCTAAACATGTTTCAACTACTAGAAAATAAGATATACCTTTATTGTTCTCTTTTCTACGAGGATAGTCCGCCTTCCAATGTCCAGACTGCTTGCAAATGAAGCACTTGCCCTTCGGCTTCTTCATTCCTGCTTTTAGTCCAGTACCTAGAGATTGATTCACTTTCTTTGCCGAGCCAGCTTGTTTCTTCTTCTTCTTGCCTTTCGACTTAGAAGTAGAAACATTTTCAGCAAAGTGGATTTGAGAACTATGACGAAATAACCCTTCTGCTGCTTGAAGTTCTGTCAGTAGTTCCGCCAATGAATAAATCCTTTTATTCATATTGTAGTTCAGGCGAAACTACTCAAAACTTTTGGGTAGCGATTGAAGAATAATATCGACCTGGGTTTCCCCATCTATTTCAACTCCAAGGATTTGTATCTCGTTCAAGTAAGACATCATTTTGAGAATATGATCCCTTACGGGTGTCTCCTCTGACATGGTGGTTGTCATTAAGTTTCTCATAGCCAGTTGCCTAGCAGCCCGATTCTAGTGTCCGAAGAGATCCTTGAGATTGCTCATCATGTCATAGGCAGTTGGCATGTCCTGATGTTGATGTTGCAGCACATTTGACATTGAAGCCAAAATGTAACACCGCGCCATCTCATCTACGTTGACTCATTTCCTATGATGCTCAATCTCCTCTTCACTAGAATCACTATTAGGTACATTAGGGCATACCTCTATCAGTACAAACTTATAGCCTTCAGCAGTTACGACAATGTCCAGATTTCTTTTTCAATCTATATAATTGAGATCAGTAAGTTTGTTCTCTTTCAGAATAATAGCCAGTGGGTTGAAAGTCATCCTAAGAATCACAAAATAAGTTTTGGTCAAAACTTAAGAATTTAGAATAATATTGATTCCTCAAACAATATCATTTAAATTCACCAACACCTGAAAAACACTGTGAATTTTGTATGCCACGATAGTGTGGGCGTATACAAATTCAAACATTTGTAAGAGGAGGTTTTATCCATCAATTTTATTCTTGTCAACCTAACTTTATGACAAATAAAATTAATAGTTGGTATTCCTTTGATCACACAAATAATAGCAGTGACTCCGATGGAGAGGATACTATTAAATGCGCCTAAGTGTATACCATTACTTGATACTTAGTCCATTAAATAGGATTGTGCCCCTTCAGATGGAGAAGATCACACGCTCCTAAATAATTTCCTATAATCATCCATAAAGGAAGTTTGATTTAGTGATCCGCAAACAAACTCATCCGATGTGAAGAAAGGCACTCAGAGCCAATGCACAAGTTTGTTTGCATCACTTACAAACCAGTAATAGAGACTGTGGAATTTATTTACAAATCCCTCTCCCACTTAGTTATTTAAGATGAGGATTTTAATATGCCCACACACATCACAGCAAATAAAAGAAATAAATATGGAAAAATAATTTTCCAACTATTATGACATCTTCCATCACTGTCATCCATGTGCTGCCAACCCTAGTTGCTGCCATCTTTATCCATCACAATCGGGTTTAGTCGTTGCATCTATCTTGTTTCTTTTTCCGCTGTGCCTCTGGTCCTCAAATCACACCACTCCCCGCAAGGATACGATCCGCGACAAAAATAAAATTTTACATATATCGATCCTATATTCCACAAAGGAATGTACATAAAGTCTAGTTCAAACAAAATGTAAAATCCTATAACTAATACAGCTCCTGCTGTATTTAATACATACAATCATGCACGCACATAAAATGCCCTCGACATGTCCGAAGGTCTATTCACACATAATCACAATAGGCCATAATAGTTGGAGCCTGCAACCACAGAGTTAATCTATTTGCACATCCTATTATTATCCTGCCTAAAATATGTATGACATGTGCATAATTAAACTAAAAGCCAAACACACAGAGGTGTAACCTAGCTCTGATACCAATTGTTGGTTGCTACTCGGAATACCGTCTTAGTTCCCCTGTACAAAAATTTATACAAGCATAGAACTATCCTAGCTACCCATGTGCTCTACTGAAATTAAATTTGGATTACAAACGATGCTTAACATTATTAATCCAAATTGTCCTTCAGAAGTTAAACTTGGATTGGAAACGATACTTAACATTTTTACTCCAAGTTTAACTGATGTGATCTTCCTAAGTTAAATCATATTACAGAAGTTATCAAATATCTATTTCAAAGATCGGCTTCTAGGTTAAACATGTCGAGGTGCTAGGCCTTCTTGGGTATGGGATCATCCATCACTTCCTAGACAAAGTCTCACAAAGAAATCGGATATTTAACTTCTTGTAGTAAACTAGGTTTGACTATAGAGACCTCAATAGAAGCACATTATCAAAACATGAAATCAAAAAATAAAATCAATAACAAAAACGATAACTTAAAAACCGATAACCTCTAGTGTTTGATTTTTCAAGATCTATATAAAAGATGAACTAGTAATGATGTGAAAACTAATAACTAGTTCTATCTCTTGTAGCTTATAGACCTCTTGATCTTCTGTCGTATTTGTTGGTGCAACCTTAGGTCAAGGTTGACCTGGTTAACCTGACTCGAGTTGACCTGACTCAAGTTGTATTTTGATGTTTGACTTAGGAAGATTGTTGGTGCAACCTTAGGTCAAGGTTGACCTAGTTGAGTTGTATTTTGATGTTTGACACTCGTGGAAGAGTTGTATTCTTGATATGGGACAAGATTAGATGTTTGGGAGATTATTGGTGCAACCGTAGGTCTAGGTTGACCTGGTTGACCTGATTCGGGAAAGAGTCCAAGTATGGAGACTTGGCAACGGAAAAAGTCCAAGCAGGGAACTTGGCACTGGAAAAGTCCAAGCAGGGAGCTTGGCACGCGAAAAGTCCAAGTGTGGAGACTTGGCACGGGAAAAGCCCAAGTATGGAGACTTGGCAACGGAAAAAGTCCAAGCAGGGAACTTGGCACTGGAAAAGTCCAAGCAGGGAGCTTGACACGCGAAAAGTCCAAGTGTGGAGACTTGGCACGGGAAAAGCCCAAGTATGGAGACTTGGCACTGGAAAAGTCCAAGTATGGAGACTTGGCACGGAGAAGTCCAAGCAGGGAGCTTGACACGAGGGAAAGTCCTAACTGGGATGTTAGGCAGGTGGAAAGTCCTGGTGAGTGAAGCCAAGCAGTGGGAAAGTCCTAACTGGGATGTTAGGCAGTGTGGAAAGTCCTGGTGAGTGAAGCCATGTAGTGGGAAAGTCCTAACTGGGATGTTAGGCAGTGTGGAAAGTCCTGGTGAGTGAAGCAGGGCAAGGGAAAACTCCAGATGGATCAAGGGTGAAGCCAGGCAGTGGGAAAGTCCTAACTGGGATGTTAGGCGGTTGGAAAGTCCTGGTGAGTGAAGCCAGGCAGTGAGAAAGTCCTAACTGGGATGTTAGGCAGTGTGGAAAGTCCTGGTGAGTGAATCCAGGCAAGGGAAAATCCAGATGGATCAGGGATGATCGGACTTCTGGTGTTGGAAAGTCCAAGTAGGTCAAAGGGATTGACCGGACACTTGGCAGGGAATTCTAGCAGTCAAGGGAGTGACCGGATGCTAGGAATGAAGTATCAATAGGTCGAGGTTGACCGAATGTTGGTTTGTAGGCTTGGGACTTGGTTTGGGCAAAACCAATTATCAGACCATGATCGTTAGGAAATCGTTATGCTTGTAGATCCTCCAGGTTCTAGGTATTGAACTTGGAAGTTTTCCTGGAGACACTTCTACGAATTATCGAACATCTCTACGAACTTCAGTTACGAAATTACTGAAAAATTTAAGTATCAGACACTGATCGGTCTACGGACCGATCTCTGCACCCTTCTGTGTGTAATCTGATCGGTCGGGGACCGATCAGGTCGGCCTAGCACGCGGAGCTCGCTACTGATCATTTTCTTATCGGTCTTCTTCCGCAGGAAGAGACAAGGCTTTCGTGCTAACTCTTCTTTTTCTTCTTCCTTCGCTAAGTGCTGCTGGTGCTTGAGCTTTGTTGAGCTCTTCTTCGCAAGCTTCGCGTGAGCTTCTTCCTTCGGCTGGGACTCCGACTGAGCTGCTGCTGTGGTTGGCGTCTGAGAAGCTGTTGCTTCTTCAACAGTCGACAAGAAGGAAGAACGCGAGAATTTGGGGCGGCTATTCACACCCCCCCTCTCTAGCCGAGTACGAACGATCCCAACAAGTGGTATCAGAGCGAGGCCGCTCTTCGACGGATCAACACCCGGGGGAGCACGGGCTAGAGATGGATCTCTATGGAGAAGATGTCACAATTCAACCCTTCTACGAGTCTCACGACAACTTCACATATTGGAAGGTAAGGATGATGTATTTTCTTAGGACTAATATGTTAAATTGGTTTTGTGTACAAGAAGGGTTTTCCCCTCCGATGGATGAGGAAGGAAAACCTATCAAGAAGAAGGAGTGGACGAAAGAGCAAATCCGACAATCCGAAATCAATGACGAGGTAACAAAAATTATTGAATTTGCTTTACCTAATAATGTTTTGTGCAAGATAGATAGGTACAACAACGCCAAGGAATTGTGGAACAATTTGGCAAAATTCCATGAAGAGGAGCCTAGTGAGCCAAGTAGCTCACATCATAGAGGAAGCGAATTGGGAGTTTGAGGGCTACTCAACATCCAAGGAAGAAGAGGAGGAGAGCTCTTGTTCAAGATCGGAGCAAGAAGAGGCATCTACCTCCGGAAGGGATGAAGAAGAAAGCTCATCTACATCCACAACCCTAGGTAACTCAAACACTGTGATTTCAAGCAAATTACACATAATGTGTTTTGAGTGTAGGAAGTTTGGGCACTACAAGAGTAAGTGTCCAAAGAGGGTTAGAAAGACTCCACCGGCACCAAAGGTCAAGGAAGCCGGAGTCCCGACATGCAAGAGCAAGAAGCACGTGGTGTGCTTCCAATGCAAGCAACGGGGACACTATAGGAGTCAATGTCCAAGGGGGAGGCAACCTCACAAGGACAAGAGGCCAAACACATGTAAAGGGGGAGCTAAGACAAACCCTAAGGTAACATTTAAAGCTCATTCTTGCAATTCTAGTAGGATGCATGCTAGTAGTCTTATTGCCATTGTCAATAATGATAAGCATGTTAACACTAGAAATCGATACATGTGCTTAGGAGCCAAGCATGTTAACCTAGATAAGAACAATTCTAGAAATGCTAACCCTAGAATTAACTCATCTAAGGCTAAGAAAAATCTAGATAGAAATCCCAAATCATCTAGACACATGCCTAGGAATACCTCAAAGAAAAATGATAAATCAAAACTTGAGGCATTAGAGAAAGAAAATCAAGTCTTGAGGTCAAGACTTGACTCTCTAGAAAAGGCTCTTAAGGATTTGACTCTAGGGTCTAGGGGTCAAAAACCCAAGTCCAAGGACAAGAAAGGTTTGAGTCATAAACCTAAGTCCTAATTGGTCAAGCCCACTTATCATAATGTTTCATTCGATTATGGAACAAAACCTAGGGCTAGGAAGACCATTACCAAGGTCACAAAGGGAGTCACCCCTATAGTTGACCTTGATGAGACCCAAATGACCAAGGCTTTAAAGCCTAAGAGGGTCATTAGGAGGGTTGCTAGGGAAGTTATCCCTAGTGAATATTTAGTGAACCCAATGAGCTCTAATAGGTATTGGGTTCCTAGGAGCATCTTCTCTACCCCATAAATGGGTTAGAGAGTGTCAACTCCGATTAGAAGGGTAGTTAACCCAACTTTGAGGAAATTGACACTCAAGGAGCATTTTCAAGGTTTTGAGAACTTTTGAAAATGAAATGGAATTATCATTTACTCCTTTGAAGAGTTAAATGTGCCTAAAGATTGAAAATTTCATTTTTAATCTCAATTGGTACAATTTGGGAAAATCTAGAGAACTCTCGAGGAAAAATGTAACATGCCAAGTTTTGAGGATAAATTTGATCTTTAAGTGGCATGAATTAATCTAGAGTTCAAGAAGTGTCAAAATTATGATTTTGGCATTTTGGGGCAATCTAGGATTAAATTTGAAGTTAGCCAAGTGGTTAAGGATACTTAGATAGGTAATCTAGGTATATTTATTTATGCTAAATCTTGCCATGATTGTTTGCCCTCACATGTCATGACATCATGTTTAGTTTTATTATCATTTGAAATGTCATGATAATGCTTAGGCTAGTTTTTATGTCATGTTTATTTAAGTTTCAAACTTTATGCCATGATATCATGACATTGGCACATCTTTTCATTTATGATACCATTTTATGCCATGTCATCATCTCTTGCATTAATAATCAATTGAATTGATTTAAGGATGAAAAACATATTTTGATATTGAGATCAAATTTGTGTTTAGAAAATGCATGAGACCTTAGTCTAAGATACCTAAACCCATATCTCACATCAAAATTGCCATGGATGTGTTTGATACACTTTAGATGTGTGTGAGATATTAGGATCATGAATTAGGATCAAGGTGCATAGTTCTTGTACCTAGATGAGCCTAATTCAAGAAATGGAGGATCATAGGGAAAACTTGTGTACAAGTCATGTACATTTAGCCCTAAGATTATGGTCCTAAATTAAAAGGTTTAAAATCATTTTGAAATTGATTTGGAAAACCTTGATGAAGCCATCTTAGTGATTGCATTCATCATTGAACATTGTGATACAAAGTTGAGTTAAACTTGAACTATTTCAAAGTTTTTGAACTTTGTATCAAGATTGAAAATGGAAGTTATTTTCATAGAAAACTATTTTTCCATGATAGTATATGTTATGAGGAATGTATCCTCAAAATTTCACAATTTTTCGAATTTTCTGGAATTTTCTAGGAGTTTCTGAATTTCGGGAAGGAAATTTCAGAAATCTCCTGTCAGAGTCTGGATCGGTCTGGGGACCGATCCAGGGAAGTCCTGATCGGTCTGCAGACCGATCCAGTAAGATCCAGAGAGCTTGGTGCGATCTGGTGAAGGCCTGATCGGTCTGGTGACCGATCAGTGACGATCCAGTGCGATCAATGAAGCATGGATCGGTCTGGGGACCGATCCACTACCTGCTGAATTTCGACTGTTTGTCTGAAATTTCAGTTTTTGGGAGTTGAGTTTCGGGTTTTTAAAGGTTTGAAACTCTCCAAGACATTGTTGGTGCAATGGTCAAGGGGGAGTTGATCTTTAGGGGGAGTTTTTACCTAATTGTCAAGGGGAGTTGACTCTCAGGGGGAGTTTTTACTCCTTAAGACTTTTGAGGATTAGTGACATAGGATTGTCACTAAGTTGATTGTTGAGTTTAGTATCAAGGGGGAAATTAAGAGTTTCAATGAAAGGTATGGGACTTTCATTAGGAGGAAACTCTTGACCTTGATTCTCTCTTTTTGATGTGTGTCAAAAAGGGGGAGAGTGTTGGAGAATGGGAGAATGTTCTAGATAATGTTCAAGGAAGAACATTAACTTGATTATGGTTTTGTCAAACATCAAAAAGGGGGAGATTGTTGGTGCAACCTTAGGTCAAGGTTGACCTGGTTGACCTGACTCGAGTTGACCTGACTCAAGTTGTATTTTGATGTTTGACTTAGGAAGATTGTTGGTGCAACCTTAGGTCAAGGTTGACCTAGTTGAGTTGTATTTTGATGTTTGACACCCGTGGAAGAGTTGTATTCTTGATATGGGACAAGATTAGATGTTTGGGAGATTATTGGTGCAACCGTAGGTCTAGGTTGACCTGGTTGACCTGATTCGGGAAAGAGTCCAAGTATGGAGACTTGGCAACGGAAAAAGTCCAAGCAGGGAACTTGGCACTGGAAAAGTCCAAGCAGGGAGCTTGGCACGCGAAAAGTCCAAGTGTGGAGACTTGGCACGGGAAAAGTCCAAGTATGGAGACTTGGCACGGAGAAGTCCAAGCAGGGAACTTGGCACTGGAAAAGTCCAAGCAGGGAGCTTGGCACGCGAAAAGTCCAAGTGTGGAGACTTGGCACGGGAAAAGTCCAAGTATGGAGACTTGGCACTGGAAAAGTCCAAGTATGGAGACTTGGCACGGAGAAGTCCAAGCAGGGAGCTTGACACGAGGGAAAGTCCTAACTGGGATGTTAGGCAATGTGGAAAGTCCTGGTGAGTGAAGTCAGACAGTGGGAAAGTCCTAACTGGGATGTTAGGCAGGGCGTGAGTGAAGCCAGGGGGAAAGTCCTAACTGGATGTTAGGCGGTTGGAAAGTCCCGTGAGTGAAGCCAAGAAGGAGAAGGTCCTACCTGGGATGTTAGGAGGTGTGGAAATCCTGGTGAGTGAAGCCAGGTGAAAGTCCGGGTGAGTGAAGCCAGGCAAGGGAAAATCCAGATGGATCAGGGATGATCGGACATCTGGTGTTGAGGAAAGTCCAAGTAGGTCAAAGGGATTGACCGGACACTTGGCGGGGAATTCTAGCAGGTCAAGGGAGTGACCAGATGCTAGGAAGAATGCAAATACTTGAGGTGACAGGCGAATTTCAATTGGTTTGGAGGCTGGACTTGGTTTGGTTAGTGACATAAACTTTCAAGAGTACAAAAAGACATGTATGGGTCTCGCTATAGTTCGATCGGTCGTGGACCGATCGGGAGGATGCCTGATCGGTCTCATGGGGACAACACCTATTCGGTGCTCACTCGACACATTCCTAGAACAGAGTGGAGGAAAATTGAGCTCGATTGACCTTGAGGTCCGAACGATTCTGACCGCGGATCAGGGAAATTGTTATTTACCGATGAAAAGAGCTTGTCGGTCCACGGTTGCTATCAACGGCTAGTTTCTTCGCTGTTTCTTCTTCGCAGGTATAAAGGAGACGAGGGCATCTTCTATGCTACAGCTTCTTTCTCTTCTCTTCTGCTACAGAGCTGCTGTTCTGGTGCTTGAGCTTTGTTGAGCTCTTCTTCGCAAGCTTCGCGTGAGCTTCTTCCTTCGGTTGGGACTCCGACTGAGCTGCTGCTGTGGTTGGCGTCTGAGAAGTTGTTGCTTCTTCAACAGTCGACAAGAAGGAAGAACGCGAGAATTTGGGGTGGCTATTCACACCCCCCCTCTCTAGCCGAGTACGAACGATCCCAACAGTATTCCCCTCCTTCTCTTGGATGTCGTGCGGGCGACGATCTTCCAAGATAAAATCCACTCAAGCTTCTTCCAAGGCTTCCAAGATCCAACCACCAACTAACCTCCAAGGGATGCTAGACAAGAGAGCTTCCTTCTCTTCTTCTTCTCCTTCAAGCAACCGGCCACCAAGAGATCTCCACACAAGATGCCATCGGCCACCAAGAGAGAAAACAAAAGGAGAAGAGAGAAGGACAAGGGCTGGCCACCAAGGATTAGAAGAGAGGAATAAAAGATGTGTTGTCTCATGAGGCACCTCTCCATCTCTTTTACAATCCTTAGTCTTGGCAAAAAAGGAATGTTTTAAACATAATTAAAACTTCCTTATATTCCTTGCCAATGACTAAAAAGGAAAGTTTTAAAACAAAAAATTAACTCTTCCTTTAATGCTTATCATGACCGGTCACCTACTTGTGCTCCAAATAAGGAAAGTTTTAAACATAAAATTAAAACTTCCTTATTTGTTTCCGGTAAGAAATTTTAATTAAAAAATTTCTCTTTTAAATCCCTTGTTGGTTATAAAAGGAAAATTATATAAATTAAAATATCTCTTTTAAAAAATGTGGATGGTTACAAAAAAGGAAAGTTTTATCAAAAATTAAAATCTTTCTTTTAACTATAAATAAAGAAAGATATCAAACCTTTCTCTTAATCCTTTGTAGAAAGCTATAAAAGAAAAAATTTAAAATTTTAAAAACTCTCTTTTAAAACTATGGCTTCCACAAAAGGAAATATTTTAAAAATTAAAACACCCTTTTAATTTTATGTGGTCGGCCACCTAGCTTGGGCTCCAAGCTTGGCCGACCATAAACATGGCTCCATCCTTTGGCTTGGCCGGCCCTAGCTTGGGCTCCAAGCATGGCTTGGCCGACCACAAGAAGCTTGACTCTAAGGGTGCGTTTGGTTCAAGTTATCATATATAACCTTGGTTATGTGATTATCAGGTAATCACATAACCAAGGTTATGGGGAATAAAATATAACCAAATGTTGTTTGGTTCAATCTAGGTAATGCAACAAAAACATGTTTGTTTGAAGGTTTTAATGAATAACCTAGTTTAGTATTTTACTAGATTACCCTTAGTTGCAAAACCAACTATACATAATAATAATAATAATAATAATAATAATAATAATAATATTATTATTATTATTATTATTATTATTTAAATTCTATTATATTTTACTATATTTTCATGTTTTTTTATTTATATATATATATTTTTTATTTTTTTAAATTTTTTAAGTTTTTTTTATTTTTTTACTTTTTTTTTTAATTTTTTAGGGTCTGTTACATTTTTCTATTTTTAAATTTTTTAATGTTTTTAAATATTTTTTATTATTTTTTACTTTTTAAAATTTTTTACGTTTTTTTTTTCTATTTTTTATGTTTTTTTTGTATTTTTTTAAAAATTTTTAATGTTTTTCTATTTTTTAAAGTTTTTTTACCATTTTTAATTTTTAAAATTATTTTTTAATGATTTTTTAAAAAAAATTACGTTTTTTTATTTTTTATTTTTTATTTTTCATTTTTTTCTTTACATTTTACTTGTTTCATATTTTTATTTTATCTGAGGGTATTTTGGGTAAAAAAAATTCTATAACCCCAGAATCAAGAAAACCTCAATTTTCTGAGGTTTTCGGATTCCTGGTTGCATGCCCCTTTTGCTGATGTGTTGGGCATGGAATATTACTCGGGAATCATCGATTACCTAAACTAAACATGATTTTTGTTGATAACCTTGGATGGATAACCAAGGTTATCAAGGATAACCCCCAACCAAATGCACCCTAAGTGGATATAAGACTTTATAAATAAGAGGCTACAACAGGGACCGAGAGGAGGAATTAGTTTTGGTCTCCAGATGAGCTTGAGCTTCCCGTGTTCGCCTCGAACACCCAACTCAAGTTCATCAATAATATCTCATTCCACTAAAGAGTTATTATTGTACTACCGCACCAATACCATATTACAATATGAGCTCCTTCTTATCATGAGTGTGTTAGTCTCCTTGTGTTTAAAATATCGAATGCCCATTAATTAAATGAGTTACTAACAACTCACTTAATTAATATCTAGTTCCAAGAGTAGTACCTGTTAGAGTGTATACTAAAAGTCTAGTTTTTTGTAAACATTTATTTTTAAATAAAGAATC
This sequence comes from Zingiber officinale, assembly GCF_018446385.1. Lineage (NCBI taxonomy): Eukaryota > Viridiplantae > Streptophyta > Magnoliopsida > Zingiberales > Zingiberaceae > Zingiber > Zingiber officinale. The sequence goes on along the minus strand of NC_055992.1, from coordinate 153,937,639 downwards.
ACATTGGTCAAATGTCTACATTTATGTTAAGTGTAGTTGTCCGTTTAATTTATATTATAGATAACATGGTGTGAGGAGACACCCAGAAGTTCATGTTATCAGTTCCTTATAAATTATAAACAGTTGCTCACAACCAAGATGGAATGAGACAAACCATTGGAGTGGTTGTAGTGTAATTAGGTATTAGTTTATCTTGGCTAATAAATTACATTAGTACACTATGAGTGTATTGAGCAGGACCATTTGAGGTAATTTCTTTTTATACTGACTCTTTTAAAAGAACAAGACCTCTGTTATTATGGAAGTGCGTACTCTTAATCATGATATAATAACAAGCACATATGCTTAATATTTATTTCTTTAATTTATCAAAGGGTGCGATTTAGTTCGATAAATCAATAGGCCCGATAATTTAGGAAATGATATTATTTATATGGTATGTTGTTGATTATAGAATGAAACTGTGTCCTAGCAATCTATGTTGATGATGTCCCCTTGAGGAGCTCATAAGGATTGTCATGTAAACCCTGCAGGTGGACTTAGTCCGACATGACAATAAAGTTGAGTGGTACTACTCTTGGAGCTAGATATTAATTAAGTGAGTTGTCAGTAACTCATTTAATTAGTGTGCATTCGATATCTTAAACAAAGAGAGATTAACACACTCATGATAAGAAGAAGCCCAAAATGTAATTTGGGATTGGTGTGGTAGTTCAATGATAGCTCTTTAGTGGTATGAGTTATTATTGATGAACTTGAGTTGGGTGTTTGGGGCAAACACGGGAAGCTCAAGTTCATCGGGAGACCATAATCAATTCCTCCTCTCGGTCCCTATTATAGCCTCTTATATAGAGCCTTATATCCACCCAAAGCCTAGCCTCTTAGCCCATGATAGGTGTCGACCCCTATCCTTGCTTGGAGCCCAAGTAAGGGGCCGACCAAGCTAAGCTTGGAGCTAAGGCTAGGGCCGGCCAAGCCTTGCTTGGTGCCCAAGCAAGGGGTCGACCGAGTGTGAAAGGAAAGAGGGATTTTATTAAAAATAAAATTTTGATAATATCTTTCCTTTTATATTTTTATCCACATGGTTTTAAAAGAGAGTTTTAATTTTAAGATCTTTCCTTTTATAAATTTTCTACAAAGGATTAAAAGAGAGATTAGATATCTTTCCTTATTTATAGATATCTATAATGTTAAGAGAAAGATTTTAATTTTTAAAAAAACTTTCCTTTTTTGTAACCATAATATAAAAGGAGTTTTATTTTTAAATCTTATCTTTTATAGATATCCATAAAAGGATTTAAAAAAGAAAGATTTTAATTTATAAAATATTCCTTTTATAGCTAACACAAAAGGGATTTTTAAAAGAGACATTTTAATTTTTGTTTAAAATCTTTTCTTGTTTGTTTAAACATGGTGTGGTCGGCCATAGAGAGGAATAAAAGGAAGTTTTATTTTTTGTTATAAAACTTTCCTTTTTGGATTCACCAAGGATTATAAAAGAGAGGGAGAGGGTGCCTTCATGAGACACACAACTTATTCTATTGTTCCTCTCTTCCATCCTTGGTGGTCGACTCTTCCTCTTCTCTTTCTCTTCTTCTTTGTGGCCGGCGACATCATCTCATGTGGAGCTCTTGGTGGTCGGTTGCTTGGAGTTGAAGAAGTAAAGAAAGGAGACATTATTTTCTAGCATCCCTTGGAGCATTATGGTGGTGGCCGAAACTTGGAAGCAATGAAGGCCTTGGTGGATTTCTTCTTGGTAGATTGTCGCCCACATGACATCAGAGAAGGAGAGGAATAAATAGAAGATCAAGAGGTTTTTGTTAACAAAGAAAGGTATAACTAGTTGTCTTGTTCCACATCATACTAGTTTTCTTTGTATGGATTTTGAATTACCAAACATAAGAGGCTAACGATTCTATGCAATCGAATTTATGTCTCGATTTTATGTTTCTTTTGTTTTTCGATCTTGTGATTCGATTATTCTTTGTGGTTAAACCTAGGGTTACTGTAAGGAGAATAAATATTGAATTTCGTTGAAAGGCTTTGTCTAGGAAGTGGTGGATGATCCCCTACCCAAGAAAGCTTAGTGTCTCGCCATGTTTAACCTGGAAGTCGATCTTTAAAATAAATATTTAATTAACTTTATAACATGGGTGGATTTGGATCAATAATGTTAAACATCGTTTGCGATCCAAGTCTAAACCTCTAGGAACAGATAAGTTGAATTTGGAATCAATAATGTTAAGTTCTGTTTGCGATTCCAAGTTTAATTTCTAAAGAACACAATAGGTTGTTAGGAAAGGTTCGGGATTTGTACAAAATTTTTGTACAGGGGAACCAGTGCAATATTCCGGGTAGCAACCAACAATACTACTCAACCTTATTGTCATGTCGGACTAAGTCCATCTGCAGGGTTTACTTGACAATCCTTATGAGCTCCTCAAGAGGACATTATCAACCTTCATTCTATAATCAACAACACATCATATAAATAATATCATTTCCCAACTTATCGGGTCTATTGATTTAACGAACTAAATCACATCCTTTGATAAATTAAAGAAATAAATATTAAGTATACGTACTTATTATTATATCATGATTAAGAGTACATACTTCCATAATAATAGAGGTCTTATTCTTTTTAACAGTCAGTATAAAAAGAACAACCTCAAATGGTTCTGCTCAATACACTCAGAGTGTACTAGTGTAATTTTATAGTCAAGATAAACTAATACCAAATTACACTACAACCATTCCAATGGTTTGCCCCATTCCATCTTGGTTGTGAGCAACAATTTATAATTTATAAGGAACTGATAACATGATCTTCTGTGTGACACCACACACCATGTTATCTTCAATATAAATTAAATGAACAACTACACTTAGCATATAAATGTAGACATTTGACCAATGTGATTCTTATTTTAAAATAAATGTTTATACAAAAGCTAGACTTTTAGTATACACTCTAACACCTGAGCATCTGCCGAGCAGTCACGCCCATCATCTCAGGAGGAAGAGAACCGTAGAATGTCGCTCGGGGCGATATTGGCATGATCGTAGGAGGTCCGATAGACGACGATTCTAAACGGGTTGAAAGTCACATGCTCGGCGATTAGAAATCTATGTTGTCGGGTGCAGCAAAGAAAGAGTAGAGGGGCCGGGATCAGTTTTGGTCCACAAGATTTAGAGGGAGTAGAAGTCCCTCATGATGACACCTTGATCATTCGAATGGCAATTATTAACTATAATATTCATTGCACTTTTGTAGATATAGGCAGCTCGGTGAATATTAAATTCAAAAAGGTATTTGATCAGCTACAATTTATCGGAGCGAGTTGCAACCCATGACAACGCTCTTATATGGATTCACTGGCGACCTATATCACTCAGAGAGGAGCCGCTCAAGAGGATGAGAACGACGAACTTCATTGTGTTTCAGCGCGGAGCAGAGATCATCCAAGCAGAGGTGGAGAAACTACTGGAGGCTGGGCACATCGGTGAAGTACAGTTCTCGAGATGGCTTGTCAACGTGGCTGGTCTCCAAATTGGGTAACAAATGACGAGTCTACATCAACTTCCGAGATCTGAACAAAATATTCCTGAAGGACTATTACCCGCTGCCTCACATAGATCAAATGGTGGACTCCACGTGGGTTGCGAGCTGATCTATATGTTGGATGCTAATTAGGGCTACCATCAGGTTCTGCTCACCAAAGAAGATCAAGAAAAGGTCAGCTTCATCATGGCAGATGGGACTTTCTGCTACAACGTCATACCGTTCAAGCTGAAGAACGCCGAAGCCACCTATCAAAGATTGATGAACATGATGTTTCAGAGGCAGATCAGTAGAAATATGGAGGTATACGTCGACGACATATAGATAAAATCCCTCCAAGCTATTGACCTTTATGCAAATATCGAGGAGACCTGCCGGACCTTAAGGAAGTATGGAATCAACCTCAACCCCGACAAGTACTTGTTCGTGTTAGAGTGTATACTAAAAGCCTAGCTTTTGTAAACATTTATTTTTGAAATAAAAGAATCACATTGGTCAAATGTCTATATTTATTTGTTGAATATAGTTGTGTAATTAATTTATAAAGTAGATAACATGGTGTGTGGTGTCACACACAGAAAATCATATTATCAGCTTTTTATAAATTATAAACAGTTGCTTATGACTAAGATGGAAAGGAAAAAACCATTGATATAGTCGTAGTGTAATTAGATATTAGTTTATCTTGACTAATAAATTACACTAGTACACTCTAAGTGTATTGAGTAGGACCATTTTAGGTAAGTTCTTTTTATACTGACTTAATAAAAGAACTAGACCTTAGTTATTATGGAAGTGTGTACTCTTAATCCTAATATAATAACAAGCATATATATTTAGTATCTATTTCTTTAACTTATCAAAGGGTAAGATTTAGCTTGATAAATCAATAGGCCCGATAAGTTGGGAAATGATATTACTTATAGTGTGTGTCATTGATTATAGAAGGAAACTGTGTCCTAGTAATCTAGGTTGAGAATGTCCCCAAGAGGAGCTCATAAGGATTGTCATGTTAAACCCTGCAGGTGGACTTAGTCCGACATGACAATGAGGTTGAGTGGTACTACTCTTGGACTTAGATATTAATTAAGTGAGTTGTCAGTAACTTACTTAATTAGTGGACATTCGTTATCTTAAACACAAGGAGACTAACACACTCATAATAAGAAGGAGCCCATAAATGTAATTTGGGATTGGTGCGGTAGTGCAACAATAACTCTCTAGTGGAATGAGCTATTGTTGATGAACTTGAGTTGTGTGTTCGGGGCGAACACAGGATACTCAAACTCATCGGAAGGCCAAAACCAATTTCTCCTCTAGGTCTCTGTCATAGCCTCATTAGTGCCTTATAAACCACTCATAAAAAGCCCTTCTTGGTGTCCAAGAATGGAGGCCGGCCCATTACTTGGTGACCAAGCAATGGCCGACCACCATCTCCCTAAGAGGGCCGACCCTCTTGCTTGGTGACCAAGCAAGTAGGGGTCGGCCATAATAAATTCAAATAGGAGGGGTGTTTTGAATTTTTAAAATCTTCTCTTTGTAGAAAACTATAAGTTTTAAAAGAGAGATTTTAATTTTAAAAACTTTCCTTATTTGAATTAGGCCACATGGTTTAATAGAGAGTTTTAAAACTTTCCTTTTTAACCATCCTCATGGTTTTAGATAAAAGGAAGAGAAGTTTTAAAATTAAAATTTTATATTTTTTGTAACCATGTTAAAAAAGGAAATTTTTAGAAGAGAAGTTTTAAATTTTAAAACATGGTTTTAATTTTTAAAACTTTCCTTTTTAACATTCATTTTAGGAAAGAGAGCTTGTAAAATTTTATAAGAGGATTTCTTCTTGTAAAATTTTATAAAAAAAATTATTATTCCTTCCTATAAGTGGCCAGCCACCCTTGCTTGGTGCCCAAGCAAGGGGTCGGCCAAATCATCATCCAATCAATCCATGATTTGGTGATTGATTCAATCAAGAGGAAAGAAAAGGAAAAATAAAAAGGGAAAAGGAAAAACTAGAGGAAGATTTTAATTTTTGTAAAAATTCTTCCATTATTTGCCTTGGGCAAGTAATATAAAAGAAGGGGTGAGGAGGCTTCATGAGAACACAATTCTTATTCTCTTGGTGGAGTTTCTCTTGGTGGCTGGTCCCTTTCTCCCTCTCTTTTTCCCTTGCTCTCTTTTGCTCCTTGGTGGTGGTTGTGGCTGAATTCTAGAGGAGGAGGAAGAAGGCTTTGGGTGGTGTTCATCTTGGAAGATCGTCGCCCAATACGGCAGAAGATCTTGAGGTCATTAGCTTGCAAAGAAAAGGTATAACTAGTAATTTTCTTCCGCATCATGCTAGTTATTTTTCTTTGTTAGAATTCCAAACACAAGAGGCAATAGATTCTAGTTTTTCAGATTTGTTATTCAAGTTTGTGTTTTTATTTTTTTTCGAATTTGTGATTCGATTGTTCTTTTTGGTTAAACCTAGAGTTATATAAGGAAATTAAATATTAGCTTTCCTTAAAAGGCTTTGTCTAGGAAGTGGTGGTTGCTCCAATATCCAAGAAGGCCTTGTGCCTCGCCATGTTTAACCTGGAAGCCAATTTTAGAAATTAATATTTAATTAAATTTATAACGTAGGTGGATTTGGATCAATAGTGTTAAGTTCCGCTTGCGATCCAAGTCTAAACCATTAAGAACAGATAAGTTAAATTTGGAATCAATAATGTTAAGTTCCGTTTGCGATTCCTAATTTAACTTCTAATGAACACAATAGGTTATTTAGGAAAGGTTCGACACTTGTATAAAATTTTTGTACAGTGGAACCAGTACGATCTTCCTAGGACTAACCAACAGTTCGGAGCAAAGAGTAGACGATTCCTCAGTTACATTGTAACCGAGCAAGGGATCGAAGCAAATCCAAGCAAAGTGAATGCGCTCCAAGACATGTCCCCTCGTCGTAATTTGAAGAAAGCTCAGCGACTGACCGAATAGATTACATCCTTGTCAAGATTCATCTCCAAGTCATCCGGTCGAAGTCACCCATTCTTTAAAGTTCTATGCCAAGCTACCAAGTTTCAATGGTGCGCTGAGTGTGATAAAGCGCTAGAGGATCTTAAGAATTATTTAACTTCTTTACATGTATTGGCAAAGCCCATTGCCGGCAAGCCGCTCTGAATGTTCCTATCATCCACAGAGCGAACGGTTGGATCGACATTAGTGTGATAGAACAGTGCTAAATAATAGCCGGTGTACTTTTTGAGCCGCTTATTAAAAGATAATGAATGCCACTACACCTGTCTTGAGAAGTTGATGTATGAATTGGTCCTCGCCGCTTGAAGGTTACACCCTTATTTTCTCTCACATCCCATAGTTATGTTAACTAACAACACACTAGGGAGAGTCCTCCTTAACCCAGAGGAATTCAGACGGTTAATCCAGTAAAACACAAAGTTGAGCAAGTTCAATATATAGTACCAGTCCAGATCGGCGATCAAGACACAAGCCTTAATCAATTTTGTGACTGAGTATAGAACGTCGAGCTAGAGGCAACTTAGAAGATATATGTGGACAGGTCGTTCACCGGTAGGGTAGCGGAGTAGGCATACTTTTGATATCACCACGTGAAGATCGAATGCAGTTGTCTGTTCGGCTGTACTACCGAACTACAAACAACGATGCAGAGTACGAAACACTGATTGCGGTCTACAAGAAGCCAGACATGTGGGAGCCACCTGGGTCATTCATTATCCACTCGAATTTCCAATGGCAGCCTAGCAACTTTCAGGTACTTTCAAAATAAATAATGTTATGTTGAAATTACATGAGGCTTTCGAGAAGTTAAAGGCGGGATTCCAAGAGGTGATCGTGCAAAAAAACCTTCGAGCAAACAACCAGTACGCGGATGAGCTAGCCAAGTTAGCAAGCTCACATCAAGAGATCATCTGAAATGGGAGCCTCAAGGGATTAGAGGACACCTTTGATCTAGTTCCTCTGATCGAGCAATGTGCCAACTGACCGAGAACTAGCTCGGTTGATAAAAAAGAGGGTCAGACGGTTCATATTAATTGGATACCACCTATACAAAATAGCTTTCTCGATGTCATTGCTCAAGTGCATCATATCATAAGACATCTAATACATCCTACAAGAAGTTCACCAAGGCTCTTGTGACAATCATCCGGGCTATAGTATTCTACAGACCTTCACTTCGGTGGCCTACCCCCTAGAGTAACGACTGGGTGAAAGTCGCTAATAGAGAAATTCTCAGAGGACTCAGAACTCGGCTCAAACATCTAGGAGGCAGTTGGGTTGATGAACTTCCAAGTGTATTGTTGGCATACTGCACTACTCCTCGAGAAGCCACTGATATAACTCCATTCCACTTGGTGTATGGAGGAGAAGCGGTGGTGCCAATCGAGATTGGCGTGGAGTCTGATTAGAGACAACTGCATGATGAAGATAATCCCAAGCGACATCTTATGGAATTAAATTTGATAGATGAAATCAAAGATAAAGCAGTCGTTCGGCTAATGGCGTATCGGTAAAGAATGAAGCAGAACTACAACTGGAGAGTGATTCCTAGATCATTCTAGGTTGGTCACTTAGTCTGGAAGAAAGACAAGCCGCTCGACGATGTTACTAAGCTAGAGACCCCATGGGGTGGACCGTATACAGTGATCCAAAAGATCACTTCAGGATCATATTATTTATAAAATGAAAATGGGAGGAATTTGGAGCCGCCTTAGAGCGCAAACCATCTACAACCCTATTGTGCTAGGTAGTATGTTTGTAATTGAATTCATATGAATTGTAAAAACATTTGTTCCATGAATGCAGAAAGATTTGAATGAAAAGTTATTAAATGTGTCCGACTCTCGTGCCGTTCGGGCGAATTATAAGTGAGCAAAGCCCTGCACTAAATCTCAAAGACTCTCGATCCATTCAGGCGAGTTATAAGTGGACTAAGCTCTTATGCCTCCAGACTCTCACGTCGTTTGGCCAAGTTATAAGCGAGCAAAGTCCTCGCACTAAGTGTTAAAGTCTCTCAACCTGTTCGGATGAGTTGTAAGTGAACTAAGCTCTCACTCCTCTAGACTCTCGCACCATTCGACCAAGTTATAAGCGAGCAAAGCTTTTACGTTAAGTGTTAACAACTCTCGATCCATTCAGGTAAATTATAAGTGAGCTAAGCTCTCACGCCTCCATATTCTCATGTCGTTCGACAGAGTTGTAAGCAAACGAAGCCATCGTTCTATGTGTCAAAGACTCTTGACCTGTTCAGGTGAGTTATAAGTGATCTAAGCTCTCACGCCTCTAGACTCTCGTGTCGTTCGACTAAGTTATAAGCAAGCAAAGCTCTTATGCTAAGTGTCAAAGACTCTTGACCCGTTCGGGCAAGTTATAAGTGAGCTAAGCTCTCTCGCCGCTAGATTCTCATGTCGTTCGACTGAGTTATAAGCGAGCAAAGACCTTGCTGTTGGAATGTATACTAAAAGCCTAGCTTTTTGTATAAACATTTACTTAGAAATAAGAATCATATTGGTCAAATATCTACATTTATAAGTTAAGTGTAGTTGTTCAATTAATTTATATTGTAGATAGCATGGTGTGTGGTGTCACACACAGAAGATCATGTTATCAGTTCTTTATAAATTATAAACAGTTGCTCACGATTGAGATGGAAAGGAACAAACCATTGGAATAGTCGTAGTGTAATTAGGTATTAGTTTATCTTGACTGATAAATTACACTAGTACACTCTAAGTGTATTGAGCAGGACCATTTAAGGTAAGTTCTTTTTATACTGACTTAATAAAAGAATAAGACCTTAGTTATTATGAAAGTGTGTGCTCTTAATCCTACTATAATAACAAACACATATATTTAGTATTTATTTCTTTGACTTATCAAATGGTGAGATTTGGCTCGATAAATCAATAGACCCGATAAGTTGGGAAATGATATTACTTATAGTGTGTGTTGTTGATTATAGAAGAAAACTGTGTCCTAGTAATCTAGGTTGATAATGTCCCCAAGAGGAGCTCATAAAGATTGTCATGTTAAACCCTGCAGGTGGACTTAGTCCGACATGATGATAAGGTTGAGTAGTACTACTCTGGGACTAAGATATTAATTAAAGAGAGTTGTCAGTAACTCATTTAATTAGTGAGCATTCGACATCTTAAACACAGGGAGACTGACACACTCATAATAAGGAGCCCAAAATGTAATTTGGGATTGGTGCGGTAGTTCAATAATAATTCTTTAGTGGTATGAATTATTATTGATGTAATTAAGTTGGGTGTTCGGGGTGAACACGGGAAGCTTAATTTCATCGGGAGACCAAAACCAATTCCTCTTCACGGTCTTTATCGTAGCCTCTTATTTATAAAGTATTATAACCACCTATACCCACCTTTATACCCATCCTAAGGTGACTGGCCAAGCAAGCTTGGAACCCAAGCTTGGGCCGACCAAGCAAATTGGATGAGCCAAGTTGTGTGGTCGACCCTAGCTTGAACCCAAGCTTAGTGTGGCCGACCACATCAAATTAAAAGGATTTTTATTTTTTTAAATCTTTTCTTATGTGAATATCATGGTTTTAAAAGAGAGAGTTTAAAATTTAAATATTTCCTTTTATAGTTTTCTACAAAAGATTAAGTGAAAGATTTGATATTTTTTCTTATTTGTAGTTAAAAGGAATATTTTAATTTTTTGATAAAAATTTCCTTTTTTGTAACCATGTTCATGATTTAAAAAGAGAGTTTTAAAATTAAATATTTCCTTTTATAAGTTTCTACAAACGATTAAGAAAAGATTTGATATCTTTCCTTATTTGTAGATTGGAAGGAAGATTTTAATTTTAAAAGATAACTTTCCTTTTTGGAAATCATCCACATGTTTTAATAGAGAGATTTTAATTTGTAAAATTCCTTTTATAACCAACCATGAAGGGAAAAATTATTAGAGAAATTTTTTATTAAAATTTCGGAAGAAAATTAGGAAGGTTTAATTCTTGTGTTATTAAAACTTTCCTTGCTTAGAGCTATGAGGTGGCCGACCACTTAATATAAGAAAAGGAAATTGGTTTTGATCAATTAAATTTTCCTTTTCATGACAAAGAAAATAAGGAAGTTTTTATTTAAATTTTCCTTATTTGCCAAGACCAAAGATTATAAAAGAGGGAGTAGAGGTGTCTCACAAGAGGGGAATAACTCTATTCTTTTTTCCTCTCCTCTCTTCCTTGGTGGTATCCGGCCATAAGCTCCTTGCTCTTCTCCTTTTCTCTTCCTCCTTGGTGGCCAGCGGCATCAACACAAGAGGAGTCCTTGGTGGTCGGTTCTAGCTTGGAGAAGGAGAGAAAGGAGGTTTTGCTCTTGCATCCCTTGGATCTCATTGGTTGGTGGCCGAATCTTGCTAGAAGAAAGGAGGCTTGGTGTTCTCATCTCGGTAGATCGTTGTTCACACAATGTCCGAGATAAGAAGAGGAATATGGTAGAAGATCAAGAGGTTGTTGCTTACAAAGAAAGGTATAGCTAGTAATTATTTTCCGCATCATACTAGTTTTTCTTTGTATGAATTCCAAACACAAGAGACATATAATTCTAGGTTTCGAATTTGTGATTCGAGTTTGTGTTTTTTTTTTATTTTTCAAATTTGTGATTCGATTGTTCTTTTTGGTTAAACCTAGGATTATACAAGGAAATTAAATATTAGATTTCATTGAAAGGCTTTGTCTAGGAAGTGGTGGTTGCTCCCATATCCAAGAAGGCTTAGTGCCTCGCCATGTTTAACTTGGAAAACGATTTCTGAAATTAATATTTAATTGAATTTGTAACATGAGTGGATTTGGATCAATAATGTTAAGCATCGTTTGCGATCCAAGTCTAAACCACTAAGAACAGATAAGTTAAATTTGGAATGAATAATATTAAGTTCCATTTGTGATTCCGAATTTAATTTCTAAAGAACACAATAGGTTGTTAGGAAAGGTTCGACACTTGTACAAAATTTTTGTACAGTGGAACCGGTACGATATTCCTAGGACCAACCAACACTTGCGATAAGTGTCAAAGATTCTCGACTCATTCGGACGATTTATAATGGAGTTAAGCTCTCACGCCTCTAGACTCTCGCGCTGTTCGGCTGAGTTATAAGCGAGAGAAGCCCTTGTGCTAAGTATTAAAGACTCTCGACCTGTTCGAGTGAATTATAAGTGATCTAAGCTCTCACGCCTCCAAACTCTCGCATAGTTTGACCGAGATATAAGCGAGCAAAGCCCTTGCACTAAGTGTCAAAAACTCTAGACCCGTTCGGGCAAATTATAAGTGAGCTAAGCTCTCACGCCTCCAGACTTTTGAGTCATTCGGCTAAGTTATAAGCGAGCGAAACCCTCGCGCTAAGTGTCAAAAACTCTTAACCCGTTCGGGCGAGTTATAAGTGAGCTAAGCTCTCACGCCTCTAGACTCTTGAGCCGTTTGACCAAGTTATAAGCGAGTAAAGCCCACGTGCCAAGCGTTAGAGAATCTCGACCCGTTCGAACGAGTTATAAGTGAGCTAAGTTCTCACGCCTCCATACTCTTGAGCCGTTCAATCAAGTTATAAGCGAGCAAAACCCTCATGCTAAGTATCCTAAATATCACGTCGTTCAGGCAAGTTTAGAGTAGGCTTCTCTCTCGCACCCTACATTACTTGAGCAGAACAAAAAAGTTCAGTTTCGAATACTAAAAGCAAGCTTTAAGTTAGCATGTCTACCGATAGAGGAATTAAGAAAGCAAAATGAGATTGCATTAAGCTGAACTTCATAAATTTTTACATAAAAGACTTAGCATGAACAAGGAGTTGATATAAATTTAGGCAAAGTTCTAGAATAGATCGACGACTACGTCTTCGGGGAGCGTCTCCACGATCTTCTCTCTCTTAATGAACATCGTCAGGATTTCCGTTGCAAGATAACCGCCCTCCTTGAGTTGCTAAATGATCCCCTCAATGTCATAGCCGAACTAGCGAATGGTCTGGTCTGCCAGCATCTGGTTGAAATCCCTATATGTAGATACTCCATCCTATAGGTTTCTAGTTAGGCAGGCTCTTCTTCTTTAAATTTGGCTAGTTCGGTCTTCAGTGCTCGTAGTTCGACGCCCTTCTTATCAACTTTTCTTTTGAAATCGCTGAGCTAGAGTTCGTGGCTGGCCTGTTCGGCCATGTGACTGACCTACTCCGCGACCAATGTGTTTTCAACCTCCTTGAATTTTTTTAGCTAGAATCTGAGCTTCTCTATCCTTTATTTTTAGGTCCTCAATAGCCCTGAGCTTCATGGCTTTGGTAGAGTTGATATTGGACTTAAAATTGTGAGACTGCTTGGTCAGCTGGTCGAGCTGGAGGGTCTGATCATGATTCTTATTCTTTTCAACCGTTAGCGCTTGCTCGGACCTAGCAGCTGTTTAGGGGTCTTCTTCAGGTATTCTTTTACCTGAGTCACCTCAGCAATGAGCCGATAGACCATGGCTCGCGAGGTGCTTGACTCCTCGGTTGAAGCTTTTAGCTGCCTGTTTTCATGTTCAAGGAACGATAGTCTTTAGCATATGGCCAAGTTTTCTACCCAGAACTGTAAGAAAAAGGAGTCAGTTATGGCTGATTGGGAAAATGTATAAGAAATTTCAAATAAACTTACCCTAGTGAATTTCTGAGTAAAGCTATCAGCAAGCTCCTCGGGCGGAACAATTGTCGCCCTCGCCCTAGCATCTGCCGTGGTCAGGGCTAGGGGACCTTGTATCCTAATCTGATGTTCTAGGGAGCGCGGCTCGATGTTGTCCATATGGCACCATTCGTCGGTTGGTAATCTGATGGTGGTCGTAATGTGCCTTCCGCCGCTAGGATCTGAAGGCTCTGAAATAGCTTTTCCCTTTAAGTTGGACATTGGGGAGGAACGAACAATTGAAGTGGGAGCCGATGGGTCAGTCGGTGGCGGCGGTAGGTAGGAAATCAATTGTGCTATCATCATCCCAGCTGCAACTCGAACAAGGAAGGAGTCCGATCATACAATGGAGGTGTCGATGGGCTGATCGTCCTTTCAAGGAAGATGAAGGAAGGAGGGATGACTTACCAAAGGAGCCGGGCAGATGAGTTCGGATGGGACTCAATCCAAACATATGTAGAACGCCTTCCAACAATAACTTGTGAATGTGATACTTTTGACTCGCCAGATACGCGACTGCTTGGAGGTAGGACAACTCCCAACGATATTTTCCCAGCGCGGGGGATTTTGGTAGTTCCATTTGCCAGCCAATCGGGAAAGCCGACCAATCGAGAAGTCGAATGTAAAAATTGTGGTCCTTTCAACCCTTATTAGATGAACGCATCTTGTCAAAGTAGACAGCACCCACTCGGGCCTGGAAGAGAAAGGTGTCGGTTGAGACAATTTTGGATAATAAAAGTAGTGAAAAATGTGAGTTAAAACGGGAATTCCATATAGGCGGAATAATACAACAGCCTGTACAGTAATCTAAAGGAATTGAGTACTAATTGATGCAATGAAATATAAAAGTATCTACAAATATCAGAAAAAAGATGAATGGGCAAGCGCAGACTGACATAGAATTGGTCTTTGAAAAAAGAGAGGAAGTCATCCGGAGGCATATGGGGGCGAGCATAGGCAAAGGGGATGGCGATTCTATAATCGTCGAAAATGTGGTAGGTCAGTTTCATTTGATCGACTTCGTCACCATTGAAGTCAGATGCACTGGAGATGTACCATAGCCTGGGGACAACCGCCGAAAGGGGGGGGGGGGAGCGTTCCGTGAACACGGGATAGAAATTGAAGATCGAAAAGGAGAAGGAGCTTATTGGAAGAAGATCGTTGGCGACGAATAGAGAAGAGAAAGCAACAAGGCAAATGAGAAGAAGACGAAGCTGCAGATGTGAAGAAAAAAAAGAAAAACCCTAGGAGTAGCTATCCAAAGCCGTCCGATCAAGGATTTAGGAAAGCGAGGTTTAATCTTGGGCGTTGAATTCAAAAAGGCAGCCATCGATCTAAATAGTCGTCTGTTACATCACACATAAGGCAGCAGGAAAAAGCGACATGTGACATTCGATTTCAAGTGACATTAATGAGGGATGGCATCGGATGATTAAAAGGTATGGTCGACGTGCTTTACATTAATATCTAAGGATTTGAACGTTTTTTAAGAAATTATAGTGACATCAGCGGCAATTAAAATACATTAAGTGAAGGCGATCACTCGGAGAAATGATAAGAAAGAAGCTAAAATATAGCTAGTGTTGATCATTTTGATCCGAGCAGCATCAACCTCGGAGGTTGAGTAGCCGAGCGGGAGAGAGATCAAGAACGACTAAGTTCTGTTTGTGTTAGATCCAAACGGCATCAACCTCAAAGTTTAAGAAGTTGATCGGGATAATGATCAGAAAGAAGTTAAGAAATGGCTAAGTGTCGTTAGTGACGACTTCGAGCCATATCAACCTAGGAATATATACAGTCGACCGACGACTCTAAACCCCGGTACGACTAATCAGGAAGAAACACGCCTATTAAAGAGCATAAGGGATAATGATTGTCATAGCCAAGCGACGACTTTAAACTCTAAAACACCCGATTGAGAAGAAGAGTTACAAAACATACTAATTGTTTAATCAGTCGGACTTACAATCTCCTTCGACTAGATTTAAGAGGAAGACTTGTGATGCAATGATGAGGAGGGACCCCGCCTAATATGGGTAAAAGCAGGAAAGAGTGGCTGACGTGGAGGTCAAAGTAAAAAAAGTCAAAGGTCCAGGACTGCGAGTCAACCGAAGAGGACCGAACGGGGCTCCCATGCCGGTCGGGCATTACCATCCGAAAGATCATCTTCTGAAAGCTTACGACTGAGGTTAAGAGACAAATAGTGAATGCCCCCACCTACCGTCCCTGTCGAGCGGACGACGTGTTTGGTCGGGCAAGAGGCAGCCCTCCGACAACCATACGACCAAGTGAAGGAAAATAGTTTTGCTCAGCACGACCGAGCAGGGACGTCCTTGTCGAGCAGTGTCCGGTCGACCTACAGTGGAACCCCCCTGCATATCTCATCGTACCTTTTTGGAGGTTTGTACCACTAACAACAGAGCATGTCCAATAGGCAAATCATACTTTAGAAGCTTCCAGCTTATCACATTAAAGATTTGTGTGTTCGTTTAAGAAAATATGTCAAGGCCACTTTTTTACTTATCTTTTCCTAGGACACTTTGGAAAACGTGCATACACTTTGAGATACGTGCACAGACACTACAATAATGACAAAAGATGAATAAGCTCGCCCCCAGCGCCCCCGCCAACCCGCCTCAAGGCTAACACGGAGGAGGTAAATCGCGGACGGCTACTAGCCTTTGGAATAGTGACTAGCACATAAGGGAAGTATTTACCTCGGCTTTCTGAGATTCGAACCCCAGACCTCATAGTGGTAACATCTCATGTGCTAGCCACTAGACCGTCCTGAGGGGACACTATAAAAGGGGGTTCTTATCCACAAGCAGAGGTATGCGATATCTTATGATTCTACACACTCTATTGTTCACCGCTATTATTTTTCTTCACTAAGTGAAGGACTTACTTGAGTATCAGAGGAACAACACCGAAAATCCTTTTTGGCCCTATACTAACACTCCTAGTGTTTGCAGAAAAGTAAGGAGTCCACTTCTAGTTAACCGTAGAGTCACATCCTCAACTTATCATTTTCTCTATTTTTGAACGGGATCACTTAGAAATTAAAAATTTTAAAATCTTTAAGCAAAATAATATAGCAACATATATTATTGACTAAAATGAAGTTTTGAAACTTAATGTTTTATACTATATAATATACTATATGTTTTAATCTTCTATTACAAACAAAACTAGCCGTACACCTTAGTTCTAATTTTTATAAATCAGCACTATTTTATATACCATCAAAGATAATTATTATATATTGTTCAGCACTATCTTATATACAATCAAAGATAATTGTTATATATAGATGAGAGAAAAAAAAATAAAAAATTTAAATTTTAATTATGTCATATCATTCGAATTGGATGTCGTTCATGAGATGTAGAAAGTATCAAACTATATGTTTTAATCTTTTATTATAAACCAGGGTGTTTTCTGAAAAAAAAAACGTAGAAACAACTTGGAAAATTAACGGGCGTTTTGAGAATTTTCCCGTTATTTTGCCATATCGGTCCGTTCCCAAGCGGGCGGAGATGGCACCCAGTCATCGTCCGACACACGCCCATCCTCGTAACGACTCGTTATTATTTCAGAGGCGCATCGTTGTCGGAACGGAAAAATCCCGTCGCGACCTCACGGGGAGCGGGGCTTGACCAATCCACACGTGCTCCCAATCAATCTACCAGCTGTATCGTAAACAACACAGTGCAGCTTTCTTGTCGTACATATTGATCGAAAAGTGGACAGAAGTGATGACACCTTCGCCCTGTTCGGTAGAGTTCCTGTACCGTATCCGGTCCGTGCAGCTGTTGAATCTCCGTTCAACGGTACGTTTTCCGTGGCCTTGCTCTTCTAAAGCGGAAAAAAGAAAATGACTACATTAACACTGCCACTTATTACTCAACCGTCCACCTATCTATTTACTGGTGGAAAAATAGTGGGGTCCGCGTGGATGGGAGCGATTTTCAAATGAAAGCCGAGTATTGCAAGGGGTATAGTAGACGATAGGTTCATTTATTAAAAGGATTCTATCCGTGGAGATTAAAAAATGAGCTAGGAAAGGGGAGAGAGAAGAGAAGAAGCTACTGGCTGCTGCTCCTACTGGAGTCGATATCTGACGGATCGCGTTGTGGTCTCTGGTTCAATTGATGTGCGGTGGATTGGAGCTCAGATTGGTGTATTTTCCCTTCTTAAATCGTGATAAATTTGAGTTCCTCGCGAAATTTGAACGGGATAGGGTTCTTCCTATGGATCTCGAGTAGAGCCGGTGCTAGTGGAGGGATGTCGAGACCAGAGTGGAGGATCGTGATCTCTTGGTTTTTATGGCTTTTGCTGGTATTCCGCCCCGTGGTTTTGGTTTGCTCCAACATGGAAGGTCTGATCCATCATTCTTGTTTGGATTATGCTGTTTTTTCTCCACTCGGACGATTTGCTGGTAGTAAGAGCTTTTTAAACGGAGGAGTTAGAAAATTTAGTTGGTTTTTCTTTTGTTCCATAGTTATAGGAGTCGGATGTGTCTCCTTTTTTAGTTTAAATTAGATGTAGATGTAGCTGACCCTTTTCGGAGTACAACAGAAGCTTTTATACTTCGATCGAGCAGTTCAGATTGGAATTACTTTAGGCACTTTACTTTTTCTTTCTACTGATGATTAGTTTTCTTCTTCGCTAGGCTTTTGCCTTTGTGAGGTAAAAGACGACTTTTTAAGGAATATGGCTACGCAGAGAGCTTCTTTTTCTTGTTATTATGAGACCACCAATCCTATCCAACTTTTAAAAACTGGTTTAGCGTAAGATTTGACTTCTATGAATTCATAATCATGATGAATCCTTTCGTTCATAAAAAATGCTTCTTAACACTTGATCCGTTCTGCTAGTAACATGTCAGTGTCACCCTGTTCTTATTATTCAATCCATTACAATCATTTTGATCGCGTCTTTATCAATACCCTTCTTCTAAGTGAATCTGTTGCAGAACGATATGTTGAACCTTAAAATCAGTATTGGTGGTGAGCCTGAACTTAAACCTTCAAAGATTTGTATCATTAGTCTAAGAAGTCTGTAAAAGGGGTCTTAACAATTTAAGATTTTTTTACTATTAACAAAATACTAATAAAACTCAAACTTGAAACAATTCTTTTATAATGGTACATTCAAACTAAATAACAACTGAAATATAGGTGGAAATGCATCTAGAGATAAGCAAATAAAAATTTAAATTGGAGTACCCTAGCTTAGGCTACTTAAGATATGGATTTGATAGGTGTTGGTTGTCGGTATCGTGCTAATTTTATGACCCACTCATTAGTATCATGCTACTTAGTATCGTTCCTGTGTTCTTGAGTATAATCGGCAGTTGATCTCATATTGATGAATAATCCTTGGATGATGGTGCTTTCAGTACTATTTAGAAGTTTGAGTCATTGTAAAACATAGTCATGTGCATGTCAGAACAGGAAGTATTTTGAACTTGTTAGTGGTAACTTGATAAAATTTGCATTACGTGTAATTCTTTAGCAAGGCTACATGCTATCTTATTTTAAATTTCTGCCATTTATCACTATCTATCTTGGTGCATTTATTCTTTTTTTTTTTCACTGACCCTGAAATCAGACAATGCATCTTTGTATCACTAGGCTTTTTATGCAGTTCTATGGGAATTTTAACGCATTTCTAATGCTCAGTGTTCCTCTTCAACAGGTGATGCACTGCATAGTTTAAGGACCAATCTTGTTGATCCAAACAATGTCTTGCAAAGTTGGGATCCAACTCTTGTCAACCCATGTACATGGTTCCATGTTACATGCAGCAATGAAAATAGTGTCATAAGAGTGTAAGCAAACATATGCTAGATTTATGACATTGTAGATCAAGCTTTGTCTTCATTTATCATAATATTTTATTGTTTGTACATACATCTTATAGATATTCTTTTTCTAATTTCTTTCAGTGATCTAGGCAATGCAGCATTATCTGGCCAATTAGTCCCTGAACTTGGTCAGTTAAGAAATCTTCAGTACTTGTAAGTTCGTTATAATTTCTGCAAGCTATCTTCATGTTCTTTCATGCATGGTGACTTCACACCACTATTAAGAAAATATGTATGTATGTATGTTGTTCTCTTTGATATTTATTTTTTAATCAAAATTATAATGAAAATTTAAGGAAACCTTTGGTCTACACTCTACACTAATATTCCGAAAACTATAAAATGAAATTGAGGATTTAATAAAAAAATTCATAACAGCGAAAACCTATTTGGTGTCATAATAAAATCATTTTTGGCAAGTAAAAAAATGTGAATAAAAACTTCATTCAGGTTCCAAAGAAAAGATTTTTAAAGACATCACTTGTTTGGTGCCATTGTTTTCAAGTTGTCTTGAAGGTAGCCATCAATTATAACGTCTCCATATCACCTGTTTAGGGTGATGAGAAGCAGTATTTAATCCTTGGGTTAATGATTTTGGCTTTTTCACCGTCCTAGTATAAACTTGTTCTTGATACTCTATCATATTCCAATTATTCTTTCATAGAGTACTCAGTTCACCTGAATGGCTTTTACTTAGTACTTTCTTGCTAATTGTTATTTATGAAAACATTCATGGCAGGGAAATCTACAGTAATAACATTAGTGGAACAATACCAGTTGAACTGGGGAATCTAAGAAACCTTGTGAGCTTAGACTTATATCTGAACGATCTCACTGGTGGAATACCTGATACATTGGGGAATTTTGTGCGGCTCCGTTTTCTGTATGAATACTCATCCTTTGGCCAATTAATTTACACTTCATTCTTCTTTTTCTTACGTAATCCTTATTTGTTGCATATCTAATTATAAGAACCATTTTGTTGGTCGCCTATTGTTTAGAAGTCGATGACCATTGAAACTAGCAATGCATGTATATGTGATCATGCAAAGTAATAACTACAGAAAGCCTTACATATGGTTTTCTGTTGCTGTATTCACCTTTTAAGTAGTTAATATTTCTTGAAGCATTAACTACGATCTGTATATTCTATGCTGACCTTGAATTGACACACAGACCATTGAATTTCAACCAAAGTAAGCAGCCAGCAAATTCACCATCAAGTTTTGCTCATTATTTCTATGTTCATATGGGCATTGAGCATACTTGCTGGTAGTTGGAGTCATGCCATGCATTTGCTGAGGAAAATCTAATATATTTGGTGGTAAATCAATCCATCTTGATGCAAGAAGGAAGACTCCAAGAAAAAAAAATATAAGAAGGATAAAATAGTTTTTTGGCTTCAGAGTTCAGACTAAAGATCACCTGCTGAAAAACGTATTAGGTAGCCTCACAAAATATGATGATAGAATAAACTTACCCTTTTTTCAGTGTTTACTCAATAGTATATTCTGATTTAGACATTATTTTTGAAGCAATGACACGGTTTCCTAATCTCTCATCTGTTGAAATATATGTGGAAGGGCAGCCGGCTCAATAACAATAGCTTGTCAGGTCAAATTCCAGAATCTTTGACACGGATCAATTCACTCCAAGTTCTGTGAGTGTTCAAACACTTCTGTGCCTTCTATATTCTGTTTCATTTTAGGGGTTAGTCATCATAAGTGACACAAACTTCCAGGGATCTATCAAACAACAATCTATCTGGAGAAGTTCCATCAACTGGTTCCTTTTCATTATTCACTCCAATAAGGTATTTTGCCCTTTTCTATTCTGGAAAATAGTAAAGCTATTGACATAATGATGCTAGGATTCTCAATATGTACATAATTGCAGTTTTGCCAACAATCCTCAATTATGTGGACCTGGCACCTCGAGACCGTGTCAGGGCTCTCCTCCATTTTCTCCACCTCCTCCGTACAATCCTCCTACACCGATAAGTTCACAAGGTGATATGTTTGAAGCTTATTCTTGTGCCAAAAACATGGTCACATTTTTTTTTTGTGTGCATAGCAAAGAACTCAAATAAACTTGTTTACATATGTTAAGAACATTTCCTATGGATGAATTTTTATGTAAATGGTGCAGTAAACCATGTGCATCTTTCATTATATATAGTTTTCTGCTGGGGAAAAAAGAACTTTCTCCAAATCTATAACAAGCAGTAACTTATGAGCATGGACATGAGCCTATTCTAGATCTACTGCATGAACATGAACCTATTCTTACAATTGGGCAGTGTTGAAGAGAGTTTCACTCGTTAAATCAACTGCTATCTTGAATCTCTTAATTTTTGTAGTATTTTCTTTGGTCATACTCCAGAATTGATCTTAATTAAAGTGCATTTTATAAATATCCTTATTGCTAAATTGAAAGGGACATTTTTAAAAATTATATGATTTCTCCTTGTTTTGATTTTTTTCCCGTCCCTTCTAGTGGCCATACATCCAGATCCGTTGCATGAACTTTTAAGAAAAATTTCATTTTGCTGGCTAGGATTTACTCTTTTGCAAATTGCTCCTCAATGTTCAGTAATACTAAAATTATCTCAGAATTTTGGTTTCATGCCACAATATTAGTGACTTAAGTTTCTTAAATGATTGTAGTTGTTGCAAAACATGGAAAACGATTTCCCATCTTTATGTTAGCATAGTATGTAATTTGATATGAAGTAATAAATTTCAAGTATATGAATGCCTAACTGAGCCTATTAATAAACTTCTTCAAAAACTTGATGCATGGATAGTTCATGAAGGATGAATCATGAGCTTTATTTGTGAATTTCTTTTAAAGAGCTTTGTTGATAAACTATTCAGGAGCTTTGCTTATAAACCACAAAGAACAGAATTTGATCATATTTATGTTCTTCATATCCTATGTTGTTAAAATCTAAAAAATGGTCAAGTTTGTTCATTTGATTTTTCAAACAAACATAAGTGAGCTCATAACAGATCAGGTATTTATCATTTGGTATGTTTATAGCCCTATATCTCATTTAGTCTACAAATGAGAAACTAAATAATGAACTGTGATAATAGTGCATGCTTATTATCTTTAACTAGGAAATGGTGTGTCCATCACTGGAGCAATTGCTGGGGGAGTAGCTGCTGGTGCTGCTTTGCTGTTTGCTGCACCTGCGATTGGATTTGCATGGTGGCGACGCCGCAAACCGCAGGAACATTTCTTTGATGTACCTGGTTAGTTTACGTGATCGATTCATATGCTATAGTAGGAACATTATTTTATATTTTAAATTGTACTGCACAGCTGAAGAAGATCCAGAAGTTCATCTTGGCCAGCTTAAACGATTTTCATTGCGTGAACTTCAAGTTGCGACTGATGGATTCAGCAACAAAAATATTCTTGGTAGAGGTGGGTTTGGGAAGGTCTACAAGGGACGGCTTGCAGATGGCTCATTAGTAGCAGTCAAAAGGTTAAAAGAAGAGCGCACACCGGGCGGTGAGCTTCAATTTCAGACAGAAGTTGAGATGATCAGCATGGCAGTTCACAGAAATCTGCTCCGCCTTCGCGGTTTTTGCATGACACCGACTGAACGTTTGCTTGTCTATCCATTCATGGCTAACGGAAGTGTGGCATCTTGCTTGAGAGGTAATCTTTCGTCCTCCACACCACTCTATGTATCTACATTTCCAAGCAAGATAGCAAAGAAATATCTTGATTGAAGTTTCTGTCTATCTTCTTGACTTTTTTTGTGTAGAGCGACCTCCATCTCAACCTCCACTTGATTGGCTTACGCGAAGGCGAATTGCAGTGGGAGCTGCAAGGGGCTTGTCATACCTGCACGATCATTGCGACCCGAAGATCATTCATCGGGACGTCAAAGCAGCTAATATACTTTTAGATGAAGAATTTGAGGCCATTGTGGGTGATTTTGGTTTGGCTAAACTCATGGACTATAAGGATACGCATGTTACAACCGCTGTTCGTGGAACAATTGGTCACATTGCTCCAGAGTACTTATCTACAGGAAAGTCTTCAGAGAAAACTGACGTCTTTGGGTACGGAATCATGCTTCTGGAGCTCATTACTGGACAAAGGGCTTTTGATCTTGCTCGGCTCGCAAATGATGAGGATGTCATGTTGCTCGACTGGGTAAAGACAAACAAATTTCTTCGAACATGCTAACCAATTGCTTCGACCCAATGTTAAATAGAGTTCAACTTGCTTCCAGGTGAAAGGACTTCTGAATGAGAAAAAGCTTGAAATGTTAGTAGATCCAGACTTGCTCAGCAACTATATAGAGGCAGAGGTGGAATCACTTATCCAAGTTGCCTTGCTCTGCACACAAAGTTCCCCGACCGATCGTCCCAAGATGTCAGAAGTCGTGAGAATGCTTGAAGGTGATGGTCTTGCAGAGCGATGGGAGGAGTGGCAGAAAGTGGAAGTGGTGCGCCATGAGTTTGAGATGGCACCACACCGCAACTCCGAATGGGTAATCGATTCCACAGACAATCTTCGTGCAGTGGAATTATCAGGGCCAAGGTGATTACAATTACATCACTTCATCCCCAACCCTGTCCACCCCAGGTGCCCATTCTGTTTCCAGTTAGATTTGTTCTGTTCATGTATCCACTGGCAACTGAGTGTTTTTATCCTCCTGTTCTTTCTGTTCAGTTTTCCTTTCTTTTAATTCAAATTTTAGTCTAATTGTGCAGGAGATGATCACCTTCTCTATGACTAGCAATATTTCACTCGATTAAGGTGATTTGTCAGATATAGTCAAGAATAGTGCTAGCGTATTGTGTACATTGTGTTTTTCTGCATCCATTATTTTAACCACCAATTCCATATACAAGGAATATTAATCATTGTTTGTATTCAGATTTTATCAAGATTTATGAGATCTATAGTTATGTTGATAGATTTTATGTTGGAAATTGTTAGATTAAGACGATTTAAATGTTTTTGCCTGATTGTGGTGAATATTCTCTAATTGCACTTTCAAAATTACAATATGTCATCTTTGATTTTCGCCTAGAATTTAAATAAAATATTCATACTAATTAATGAGTTACCAAAACTTACATTTTACTTAACCACGGAAGCAAGTTTCGGTATTATCTAAATCACATATCCAATTTTTATAATATCTAAATCATGTACTATATTCCTAAAATACTTCTATTTCTTTTTAGTCTATCAATTAGTTTCATCTAAAATATGGATCTAGAAAATTTCGAATGATTTGAAATCAAAATCAATGTATTCCTAAAAATTCTCTTAATGTGTCTATGCCCTTGGATCTGAATTCGATATTGTAAATTGAGAACAGTAAATTTTTAAATTTATAAAGATTTGATAAAATTTATTTCAAATCAGATTAGGATAATGATACTCATTAATCAATATTACAGTTCTTAAAATCTTTTGATTTAAAAAATATTAAATTTTTAAATATTATAGATCATCTATAAGTTTTAAACCTAAAAAATTATGAATCACTTCAAATCAAAATTGATGTGCTCCTAAAAATCTCCTTAATATATTTATTCCCGTAGATTTGAATTCGACATCGTAAATTTAGAGTGGTTAATTTTTGAATTAGTTGAGTAAAAATTTAAAAATGTACTTTCAATTTAATTAACGACTCTCAATTTACGTTGTCAAATTTAGATATAAGGACATAAATACATTAAGTAATTGATTTGAATTTGAAATGATTCAAAATTCTTTCGATTCATTAGTCTGACAAAATTGGCGAAAGAGAAAGGATATTTGGGGAATATGATACGTGATATTGAGTATTGTGAAAGTTGAGTCCATGATTTAGGCAATACGAAAACTTAAGCTGTTTAGTAAAATAACTAGACTGATTCATCAATCCTTTTCATAGTGGCTGTTCATTCTCTTTTGGTTCATACATTTAAATAACACAAAACAAAAGATACATGAAAGTTTTGAATCGGAAGATGAATTGGTCCTCAGGAGTTAGCTTTTCTGATGCACTGCAACAACATGGAGATCCATTTCCTTCAGCATGATCGAACGCCCGCATGAGTCACATGGAATTGTTCGAGACCCGCAGATGCTCTCGTGTTCGGAAAGCCCTCTGAGACGATCCCGAGCATCGGGTGGCGCATTACCGGCTTGCACCATATCTCCACAGAAGCGGCAAGTTATCAAACGAAGCGGGCACATCAAAGATTGGTGTTCGACCTGTCACAAAAGAAAAATGAAGGTATCGACGTCAAAATAGCTAGAATCATGGTTCATGTTTACATAGCCCACAGGACGTAGCTGAGTTGGTACTCAAGTGATAGACTTGCAACAATGATTCATGTTGACATGTGAAGTATGTATTTACAGCACAACATAAACGACACACAACGAAATTATCTACTGAATTAGCATGAAGAGAAAATGTCATGAAAGCTAATAGAGACGGCAATGGAAGCCAAAGCAACAAATCATACTCAACTAGGATTCCGACCTAGTTTCTCTAGATCTATATCACAAAATAATTGTAACTAATAAATATATTGACAATAAGATTAAGTATGCAAGAACTGTGTGATCATGTATCTAGAGCAATGGACACATGAAGGGAACTTTTAACACTGAGGATGCACAACTTGCGATAAAAGTAGATACGAAACCGAGCTTGGTAAAATACTTCATTCGCGAGTATAATCATGGAATAAGAGTTGCATACCATTTGTTCCTTCTCTAGTATCACTCCGCATGGGCAGTCAAGTGGTTCATGAAACACCCTCATGTGCTTCTCCAACTGACCTTGTTGAAAGGCTTGTCCACATTTATCGCAATGTACATGGTTTGCCGCCGCCTCCTCCTTCTTAAGCACGACTCCACAGCCATTGTATTGACAAAGAACATTGTGTCGAATGCAATATGCCTCGTGGAGCAAAATGGTGCGGTTGGATATATAATGTTTGCAATTTCGGCATTCTACAGATTCGACATCAACTTCCAATGGAACAGTAGCACATTCACCAACCCTTTGCTTAACGTCGTCTTTATAAGCCACAGAGATTTTATACCTAGTGACACCTTTGAAGCCGAATACACCAATGCTATAGGTACCGACGACTAGTCGGCTTGGATCCTTTGGCCTGACTATCAAAACCTTTGAACCCAACTCATGAGATGACCATTCATGACGATGCTGGGTTGGAAATATCATTGGATGCCTTGATACATAAACATTGGTATCTCCATCACCAACATCTGCATCAATCTTAATTTCGATATTGATCTCACCGGATGCAATTTTGTCACTCATAGCATCCTCAACGAAGAACTTGTAATAATTGAATTCCCCTTCTTCGACAATTCCTCCTTCAATCTGTCCTATGACAAGCGGTGTAAGAGCATGCTCCTTATTGATACTCTCAGTAGCCGTGTCGGGTCCTTCTACGTCGACCTCAATATCGGTTTCGAGAACGGAGACGGTCGAAGCGGGCTTTAGCTCGAGAACCTTCAGCCTGTAGTTTACTTCTCCATAATTCACAGCAACAATGTCGCCTTCGGAAAGAGTAGCATGCCGACGCAGCGTCGTCTCAAGCACAGCCTTATGGTTTGGAACATCAGAAAAACCCATCCCTTCTGGTTGCAATTTTGCATATGTTCCTTTCGGTAAACTAACATAATGCACCTCGACGAGAGGAACATCTAGACTAACACCGGCAAGCAAATTGTTCCATAGGAGAGGAGGCAATTCAACTGAGCCTTCTCTTGCAGTGAACTCAAGAACTCCTGAATGAGTTACTCGAAATGACTCATCGACTATCGACAGCCTAAAGTGCATGGGGCCTTTATCCAGAGCTCCTTGATCAGACAATTCTTGAAAGCATGAAGGTGGCAACTTGATTTTGTCTCCGAAGCCATCGAAAGATAGAGCTTCAAGAGTTCGTGAAAATACGATACCGTTCCCTAGAAGCATGTTTTCTTGCATTTGCTGCTCGGCCTGCAAGAAGAATTCAATTGTATCGAATAGGCAACACAAGAAATCAATGCATTGTTCCTAAATTTCCTGTTGCATTACCTCAAAATGCATCATTCAGCTCAGAAATGAACTTGACATTGTTTTTCTTGAACAATGAATCACGTTCTTGGTTAATTGGGGTAAAGCAAGAACAAAGAACTCACCAAAAAATTGCTGCTTGGAAGATCAAAGATGTATCAAAAAGAGGTTTTTTTTTGTTTTTCGTTTTTTGTTTTGTTTTTGTTTATCAATTGGCAGATTTGATAGGCTGATACAATGCTGAGATAGCGAACTAGAGAGTATAGAGAAGAGGAGTAGGAAGAGATGTAAGACCTCGAGTTGGGCGCGAGCGGCGTCGAGGCGCTTGGCACGCTGGGCGGCCTCGATGGCTTCGCGGTGGCGGGCGGCCTCGGCCTTGGCCCGATTCTCCCGCTCCATCTTCGATTTGGCTCTCGCCTTCCGCTCCCTCTGCTCCCTTTCCAGCTTCTCCTGCGCCGCTCGCAGTTGGAAATCCATGCCAATCGGATTAGATCAATCGGATCGAGGGGCGCTCCTGCGGGGGATTCCCCTTTCTCCCTCTTCCCAAAAGGACGGGATCGAACGGAACAACCGAAGCCCGGTGAGAATAGAAAAAGATGCGAAGAGTTCCTCCTTCACCGGAGGTGGATTTATGCAGCCGTCGGCGATGTCGCGTCTCGCTGGAGATTATAATCGCCGAGGACTTCGAATTCTTGTAAGACAAGGCAGAGGAGGAGGAGGCGGCACGTGCCACACACCTTGTGGACTTCATATTTGTCGTCACTGCCCAAAATACCCTGAAACTTTTCTTTAATAACTTTGGTCACCGGCGAACTGCCACCGGCGGCCACTATACTTCGCTGAAGCAGCTTCTTTTCCTGCTTCCTTCTGCGGCATCAGCACATATGCAGCTTGAATCGCCGGCTAGGTTTCTTCTCAATGAAGCCATCTTCGAGGGTTATAGAAACATGAAGATTTTGGTGGATTCTTCCAATCGCAGACTAAAGTGAGTAAAAATCCTTTCTTTGATCTATACGCAAGCAATGTCTTCACCTTCGTTTTGTTTGCTTCGCCCATGTAAGCTCAGTTCATCAATTTCACTTCTCTTCCTCGGATTTGTGCGGCCCAACTGCTTGATGTATTGTCTGAACATGTTCAGGCCACCAACATTTCTATGAATTGTGGGGTTGCCCTACATATACTCCCTCTTGAATTTCTTGATCTGCATGGAGCGATCTTACCAACATTTCCAGAAAGGATGTCTGCACTGCTCTTGGGAGTGTTTGGTGTTCATTTGTGGGATGTCTGAGTGTTGCTTCTCTCATTTCCATGCTTGCTTCTCCATTGCTCATCATTGTAGGTCTTCTGGTCATTCTTAGTAGACCTCATTCAGTCATCTGTCACTACAATTTTGATTTTCCATTGCTCTACTCGTTAGAATTTGGTGATCAAGACGAAGATTGTGGAGTTCATGCCTTTCTATATTTCACTCTCATTCTTGGTGTATGGGATAGTATTGCATGATGTCTTCATATATGTAAGTCTTCTGAAATCTTAGCTAAATGGAAATAGAAATCGCCTTCTCGTCAATTGTGAGTTAATCTTTTCCTTCTCGTCTGATCCTGTCCGAGCGTTGAGTCGACGGACGCTGGGGACGTGGCACGCTCCGCTGTCTCCGACTGGTGGCGTAGATCTCCGGCGAACCTGCAAAGAAGCCGAGCCGGGAGGAGTTTTCCGGCGACGACCCTCCGACGCTCAAGTCAGGCAACGAGAGAGGCAGCGTAATGTGACTATAGTAAAGAGTTGCGCATACCTTCATCGACGTCT
Source organism: Zingiber officinale (assembly GCF_018446385.1). Lineage (NCBI taxonomy): Eukaryota > Viridiplantae > Streptophyta > Magnoliopsida > Zingiberales > Zingiberaceae > Zingiber > Zingiber officinale. The sequence goes on along the minus strand of NC_055992.1, from coordinate 153,908,661 downwards.
GGGGGTCCTTATATAGGACCCCGGGGAGGTGCGGACACGCTTCTCTATGCGTGCACACTTCCCCAAACATACCTTAACAAGCTTCTGTCAGAAAAGTACCTCTGGCGCCATTCCGCAATCGTCCGAGCATATCCCGGATGTGACGGTAGAAGCTTCCGCCGTATGATCCTGTGTACGGCTCGACCGCCAACTTTGCTGCTTGTCGGCGGCAGGTGTCTCGAGGATGATGTTATCCCCTGTCTCCTTTGTCCTCTTACGTTCCCTGTCTGTTCCAGGGCCGAGCGGGTCGTCCATTCGGCAGGCGTATCACTTCTGTCGCCGGTTGTAGGTATTTGCCCGACCGGGAGGACTCCCGGCCGTATGGTCGGATGAGATTGCTCCTGCCTCTGTTGCCTGGTGCCCCGGCCGAACGGACATCTGCTTGGCCTTGAAACCATATTACCTTTGAGCATCGGAAACCCGACCCCCAGTCGGGTTGTCTTCATTCAGTTCGGGGGTTCACGGCCGGTCGGTCTGCATCGCCCGATCGGTCGGCCCGCATCCGGTTGGTCGACCTGTCCCAGGGTTGAATCTCTTGACCTTTGACCTCCACGTGCCGTTGACCTTCCGCCAACGAGGATCCCCCGTCCTTATCACCGGATCACATGCCTCCCCTTCAAGTCTAGTCGAAGGAGGCGTTAAGTCCGACTGACTGGACTCCCGGTCGGCTGGAGTAACACCGCTTTGCCACTCCCAGAAGTATATCTTCGCTTGGGCGACCGGCGAGTTGATGACTATGCCTTGTAGTTTTAGTTTCCATTCGCTGCTTGTTGCGCTACTGTTTTGGGGGCGGTCGGAGTCGTTGGGTCTCCTCGGAATTCGTGCCAATCCTCATTAAGCTGCCCACACGCGAGTAATGGTGCTCATTAAATGCCGCCCAATCGTTGATCGCCACTTGGCAAGTCCGCCGTCATCGTACGGCGAGGGCATCAGCTTTGATTGGACAGGAGTCGGTTCAAATCTGACGGTCCGATGCTAACGTTTGTTTCGATGACCTGGATCAGATGGTTGTGGTGGACTGAGCCCGAGGTTTATGAAGCGCTGACGCAGATTTTCCTTCCATCGTTCCTGCCTTCGTGCTTTTGGTGCTTCCTCTCGTGCCCAGCTTCCTGACGCTCGCTTGTCTCGACGCTCCGACGAACTTTCGACCTCCTCCTTCACGCTTTGTTCCCAGTAAGCCATCTCCCATCTCTACTTTCTTCCGTTTTCTCCCTTCTGGTGGTCTTTGCATTCGTTCAATATAGTTTCGATCTCCTTCGTCAACCTTGTCATTTTGCTTTCCTCGGTCCTTTCTTCCTTGGTACTGTTCTGGCGATGGCTAGCACCTCGCAGCCTTCGAATCCCTCTCCCGGCCTATGGTATATGACCATGGTAAGCCGGTATGACGAGACTGACACGAGACGCTTCCTTAACGAATTCGAACTTCCTCCCGACCATAGACTAGCTTTGGCCACCTCTTCCGATCGGCCCCACAATCCGCCGACCGGCACCGTTTGCTTCTTTCGTGACCAATTTGTGGCCGGTCTGCGCTTCCCTCTACATCCCTTTATCCGTGAGGTTTGTAATTATTTCCGCATCCCGCTCGGCCAACTTGTCCCCAACTCTTTTAGGTTGCTGTGCGGCGTAGTAATCCTTTTCAAGCTGCACGACATTCCTTTAGTCCCCAGAATTTTTCATTACTTCTACTATCCCAAACAGTCCGAGTGGGATACTTTCCTCTTCCAATCGCGGATCGGCCTCGTCTTCTTCGATAAGATGCCGACCTCGAACAAGCATGGGAAGGAAAGTTATTTTTACCTTCGCTTTCCCGAACTGCCATCCTTTCGCGCCCAATGGCAGACCACTGTGCCGAGCCCGCCGGACCTCGGTAGATACAAGAGCCAGCCGGATTATCTTCATGCAGCCAATCTATTAGCCGACCAGAGGTTCAACATCAACAAGCTACTTCACGAGGGGGTGTTGTACATATTCGGCTTGAGCCCGATCCGAACGAAGCTTCCGAGCAGCATGGGTAAGCACTTTCCTTGTCCTTTTTCCTTTTGGTCTAACTGATTTATTCTTCTTTTATGCAGCTGACATCATGTGACGCGCCAAGGTTGCTGATCGGCTGAAGTTGAAAGCTGCTGAAATGGAAGCGGTGGTGGCCTAGGAGATGGCCGATCGAGGCATCGAGCCGGTCGACTCACATAAGGGCGAAAGCGGAGGAACTCCAACTGAGGCCCGAGAGTCTGCCGCTCAGGTCCCTGCAACTGGAGCGGCCGGGGATGCTATCTCTTCGGCCGGTCAGCAGCCTACGTCAGAGGACGCGGAGTGGTCGGCAGGCGATTCCCCATTGATAATACGCAAGCGACGCCGGACGGCCATTGCGCATGCAGAGCCGATGATTGGGCCAGTTGACGCCCCCTTAGAGGCAATCAGCCCACTACCCGCCGCACATGAGGCCATTTCGTCTGATCGGACTCCCTCCCAGCTCGACCAGCCAGCAGCTTCAATTGGGGCGCAACCCGTTAGTTCTTTGCCCCGGGTTCGCCTTCGGCTCAGACGCTCGGATATTATTTCTGCGCCACTCGGCGAGTCATCCAGCCGAGCCGTCTCTTCCCAGTCCGATCCGAGCGGTCGTCGAGTGATCAAGTTCGTCCTCTATCTTCCTACCGAGGAGTTCCTTTTGGCGGCGGATCGACCCACTGCTCTCGAGCATCAAGTTACCATCCGAGGGCCGCTTGCCAAGACGTGGGAAGATGCGAGGGCTCGAGTTGCCCTGATGACTCCCGGTCAGCTAGCGGACAGCCATATGCAGCAAGCCACCGGGGTATGTTTCTTAACACGCTATTATGACGACTTCACCAGGTTCTTGACATTATCCCATCCGAACGCAGCAATGGGTGGAGAACATTGCGGTCAACAATCGTCTAGCCGAACTGGAGGAGGAGTTGAAGAAACTCCAAATTTATGGAGCGGCGCCGACTGAGGGGCCCCCGTATGCTACGCTTAGGTCCGAGCTGACCAAGACAGAAAAACTGCTAGCGACCGAGCATCACAAGTCTTCCGGCCTGGAAACCAGGGTAGCTGGACTCGAAGTCCAAGTCAAGTCCCATGAGCACCAGATCACTGTGGCCACCAACAGAAAAAATAGGGTCGTTGCTGATCTGGACGCGATGAAGGTGCAGGTCCGAGCGCTGGAGCAGCGCGTTACAGAATTGACCGACCTGCTATCTGCTGAGCAAGAGAGCCGATCTGCCACTGAAGCTAAACTTCAGGCAGATAAGAAAGATCTCCAAGGAGCTCTCGACGCCTCCCGAGCGGCGCTAAAGGAATACCAGGACGGAGAACCTGACCGCTTCAAGGTGTTGAAATAGAACTACCTTCGATCGGACGCATTTGGTGACAAGCTTAGCGATCGGCTAGTTCTGTCCTTTGAAGAGGCCATCCGGGCGACAACTGTCTACCTGAAGGCCAAGGGCCATCTCCCTGAGGATACCTCTATTCCTCCTCGAGACATGGCTGGCCTGCTGGAAGCTGTTCTGGAGTCCATCTTCGAGCCCCTGGAGTGAGGAGTGTTTATGATTTCCTTGAGTAGTGTTTTTTGTAACCCTTCCGATCGGCTCTAAGGGCCCGAATTTTAATGAAGATAATGCCATCTTTTTATTAGCTTACTCCCTTTTTTTTTTTTTTTGTCAATACTTGTGTCTTCCGATCGGAGCGCGAACTACTGTCGTTCGCGTCTCCCCCTTTTTCTTCTCGTTAATCGTTTTTCTACCTTGCTTTCCAAAGGAATTTTTCACGAAGTATTCTCTGTAACTAGGCTGCTCGCCTGAACATCCCCACTTCTTTAAATGGAATCCCCGCTAGATGTTCACGAAGTACCTTTGGTAACTTGGTCGATCGGCCACTCGACTCACAGGTCGACCTTTTTATTATCTTTTTTCCGACTGGGGGGTTTATAGTTGCCGGTCCGACTCTAAGGTTTAACGTCACTGCTCGACGGTCTTCAGGCCGGAGGGTTTATAGTCGCCGGTTCGACTCTAAGATTTAACGTCGCTGCTCGACGGTCTTCCGGCCGGAGGGTTTATAGTCGCTGGTCCGACTCTAAGGTTTAACGTCGTTGCTCGACGGTCTTCAGGCCGGAGGATTTATAGTCGCCGGTTCGACTCTAAGATTTAACGTCGCTGCTCGACGGTCTTCAGGCCGGAGGGTTTATAGTCGCCGGTTCAACTCTAAGATTTAACGTTGCTGCTCGACGGTCTTCCGGCCGGAGGGTTTATAGTCGCCGGTCTGACTCTAAGGTTTAACGTCGCTGCTCAACGGTCTTCAGGCCGGAGGGTTTATAGTCGCCGGTCCGACTCTAGAGTTTAATGTCGTCGCTCGACGGTTTTCAAGCCGGGGGGTTTATAGTCGCCGGTCCGACTTTAGAGTTTAACGTCGCCGCTCGACGGTCTTCAAGCCGGGGGGTTTATAGTCGCCGGTCCGACTCTAGAGTTTAACGTCGCCGCTCGATGGTCTTCAAGCCGGGGGGTTTATAGTCGCCGGTCCGACTCTAGAGTTTAACGTCGCCGCTCGACGGTCTTCAAGCCGGGGGGTTTTATAGTCGCCGGTTCGACTCTAAGATTTAACGTCGCTACTCGACGGTCTTCAATAATGAGCCTATGTCTCGGATAATCTACGCCCGGTCGAACGGCACGGGGTCTTCACCATCAAGCATATGACTCGGATAATCTACGCCCGGCCGAACGGCACGGGGTCTTCGCCATCGAGCATATGGCTCAGATAATATACCCCCGACCGAACGACACGGGGTCTTCGACATGCCTTTATACAGCTATCCGATGGGCGCACAATGCTCATGCCTTTGCTTTGTTCTTATAACTCTCATTCCTGCAGCCAAAGGATACATCTGAACGGAATATTTATGAAATATATTACATCAGCGCACCTTTCATCCGGCCCGGTAGGACTGGAGGTGGTTTGCGCTCCATGGTCTCTCTAGCCGCCGTCCGCCCTCATCCTCCAAGTAGTAGGCTCCCGATCGGAGATTCTCGATGACTTTGAAGGGTCCTGCCCAGGGCGCCTCCAGCTTGCCTACGTCCCCGACCGGCTTCACTTTCTTCTAGACCAAGTCACCCACTTGGAAGGCTTGGGGAATCACGCGACGGTTGTAGTTCTGTTTCATCCTCTGCCTGTAGGCCATCAGCCGGACGGACGCTTTGGCTCGTTCCTCGTCGATCAAGTCCAATTCTAGCTGCCTCCGTTCGGAATTATCTTCGTCGTAGTTCTGGATGCGGACGGACTCTACACCGACTTCGATTGGGACGACCGCCTCGCCTCTATACACCAGGTGGAACGGTGTTACTCCCGTTCCCTCCTTAGGGGTCATGCGGATGACCCATAGGACTCCCGGCAGCTCGTCCACCCAGCTTCCTCCCATGTGGTCGAGCCGAGCCCTAAGAATTCAGAGTATCTCCCGGTTGGCTACTTCGGCTTGACCATTGCTTTGGGGATATGCCACAGATGTGAAGTGCTGCTCAATACCATATCCCTTGCACCATTTCTCGAGCTGCTTTCCGACGAACTGGCGCCCGTTGTCCGATACGAGCCGACGCGGGATGCCGAACCGACAGATGATGTGTTGCCAGATAAATTTCTTGACCATCTGCTCGGTTATCTTGGCCAATGGCTCAGCCTCCACCCACTTGGAGAAGTAATCGACGGCCACCAGTAGAAACTTCCGTTGTCCGGTCGCCATAGGGAAAGGTCCTACGATGTCTATGCCCCACTGGTCGAACGGGCAAGATACTGTGGACGCTTTCATTTCCTCCGTCGGCTTATGCGAGAAGCTGTGGTACTTCTGACAGGAAAGACATGTTGCGACGGTTTGAGCGACGTCCTCGTGGAGAGTGGGCCAGAAGTATCCGGCCAGCAGGATCTTCCTAGCCAAGGATCGACCGCCCGAATGACCTCCGCAAGATCCTTGGTGTACCTCCTGGAGAATGTACTCGGCGTCTTACGAACTGACACACTTCAGCAGAGGTCGGGAGAACGCCTTTTTGTAAAGTTGATCTCCGATGAGCGTGAACCGACCAGCTCTCCTCCTTAGGAGCTGAGCTTCGTCCCGATCGGACGGCGTGACCCCTGAGCGTAGAAACTCCATGATGGATGTTCTCCAATCGCTCGGGAATGTGAGGCCTTCCATCCGGTCTATGTGCGCTACCAAGGATACTTGCTCGATTGGTTGTTGGATGACGACCGGCGATATCGAGCTTGCGAGCTTGGCTAATTCATCTGCCGCCTGGTTCTCCGCTCGGGGTATCTTCTGGACAATCACCTCGGTGAAGCTAGTCTTGAGTTTTTCAAAAGCCTCCGCGTACAACCTGAGTCTTGCATTGTTTATCTTGAAGGCACCCATAAGTTGTTGAGCGGCTAGTTGGGAATCTGAGTGAATCACCACCCGGCTGGCTCCAACATGTCGTGTGGCCTGCAGTCCGGCTATGAGGGCTTCGTACTCTGCCTCATTATTTGTTGCCCGATAGTCCAGCCGGACGGACAAATGCATCCGCTCTCCCTGAGGCGAAAGTAGCAAGATCCCAATTCCGCTCCCGAGCCGAGTGGACGATCCGTCCACATATATTTTCCATGTAGCTTCGGGCTCAGGCTTTTGTACCTCAGTCATAAAATCTGCCAAGGACTGTGCCTTGATCGCCGAGCGGGGTTGATATTGGATGTCGAATTCGCTAAGTTCCGTTGTCCACTTGATGAGCCGTCCGGATGCTTCAGGGTTTAGAAGTACCCTTGCTAATGGGTTGTTCGTCATCACAATAATGGTGTGCGCCAAAAAGTAAGGGCGCAACCTCCGAGCGGCCAGGACCAAGGCGAAGGCCAATTTCTCGAGACCGGTGTAGCGAGACTTAACATCCTTTAAGATATGGCTTAAAAAGTATACAGACTGTTCCTCGCCGCTCGGCCTTACTAATGCTGAGCCCACAGCATGCTCAGTTGAAGATAAATAAATGCGGAGTGACTCACCTACGGCCGGTTTTGCCAACACGGGTAATGAATTCAAGTAAGTCTTCAGTTCCTCGAATGCCCGATCGCACTCCTCGTCCCATTGAAACTTGGTGGCTTTACGGAGAATCTTGAAGAATGGCAGGCTCCGGTCGGCGGTCTTAGAGATAAATCTTGACAGCGCCGTTATCCGACCGGTGAGACGCTGTACTTCTCGAAGATTTCTGGGAGGCGGCATGCCTTGTAAGGCCTTTATCTTGTTGGGGTTCGCCTCTATGCCCCGCTCGGTCACGATGTACCCCAGGAAGCGCCCGTCTTTTGCTCCAAACAGGCACTTCTAAGGATTAAGCTTGACTCCGTATCTTCTTAATGTTTGGAAGGTCTCCTCCATATCCGCATAGAGATCGGCCGCCCGGAAGGACTTGATAAGTATGTCGTCCACATACACTTCCAAGTTGAGTCCGATTTGCTACCTGAATACCTTGTTCATCAGACGCTGGTAGGTGGCTCCTGCATTCTTCAGCCCGAACGGCATTACATTGTAGCAGTAGGTGTCGTCCGCCGTGACGAAGCTAACCTTCTCCTGGTCTTCTTGGGCGAGCAGCACTTGATGGTAACCTTGGTATGCATCCAACATGCATATCAGCTCGCATCCGGCCGTGGAGTCCACCAGTTGATCGATCCGAGGCAGGGGGTAGAAGTCCTTCGGGCATGCCTTGTTCAAGTCTCGAAAGTCGATGCAGACTCTCCACTTGTTGCCCGGCTTGGAGACCAGAACCACATTTGCGAGCCAACTTGGGAATTGCACTTCCCTTATATGGACGGCCTCCAGAAGCTTCTCTACCTCCGCCCGGATGATTACATTTTGCTCTGCGCTGAAGTCCCTCTTCCTTTGCTTCATCAGTCGAGCGTCCGGCCGGACGTGAAGTTCATGCTGCGCTACGCTTGGCGAGACCCCTGGCAGCTCATGGGTCGACCAAGCGAAGACGTCGCAGTTTCGCCGTAGGCATTTGATCAACTTCTCCTTCTGCTTCTCCTCCAGATCGGATGCTATGAAGGTGGTGGCCTCCGGTCGGGAAGGGTCAATCTGCACCTCCTCTTTTTCTTCATAAACCAAAGAAGGTGGTTTCTCGGTTATAGTATTTACCTCGACTCGCGGCACTTTCCGAGCGGACTTGGATTCGGCTCGGACCATCTCCACATAGGATCTTCGAGCGGCCAGTTGATCTCCCCGCACCTCCCCTACTTGATCTTCCACCGGGAATTTGATCTTCTGGCAGAAGGTAGAGACGACCGTCCGGAACTCGTTGAGAGTCGGTCGCCCTAAGATGACGTTGTACGCAGAAGGAGCATCAACCACGATGAAGCTGGTGGTCCTTGTCCTTCTGAGCGGCTCTTCTCCCAACGAGATAGCCAGCCGGACTTGGCTGACCGATAAGACTTCGTTCCCAGTGAACCTGTAGAGGGGGGTCGTCATTGGCAGGAGTTCAGCTCGGTCTATTTGCAGTTGGTCGAAGGCCTTCTTAAATATTATGTTGACCGAGCTGCTTGTGTCAATGAAAATATGGTGAATAGTATACTTGGCTATTACCGCTCGAATGATCAGGGCGTCGTCGTGGGGGACTTCGACTCCATCGAGGTCCCTGAGCCCGAAGCTGATCTCGGGCCTGCTCGCCCTTTCCTGGCTGCAGCCGACTGCATGTATCCTTAGCTGCCTTGCGTGTGCCTTCCTGGCTCTATTGGAGTCTCCGTCGGTCGGGCCTCCGGCTATGATGTTGATCTCGCCCTGAGATGCGTTGCCCCTATTTTCCTCCTCCTGAGCGGAAGGTTGAGGTCGTTCGTGCGACGTCCGATGATGAGCTCCGGGCTGCTGACGATGCTGCCGCTCGGGGGATCTCCTTTCTATCCTTTGAACGGGGCTCCGTTGTCGATGTTGCCGGTCTGGTGAAGGCGATCGGCGGCAGTAGCTCCTTGACGTGGGATGAGCGATGGGGGGAGGCTCCGACAGTCGCGGGTGTTGTGAGTAGCCGACTGATGGAGTGAACAAAACATCGGGGTCCATACCTTCCCCTTGGGCTTGGGCCGATCAACCGCGACTTGCTGGATCGCTGTGGCCGAGTATGCTGATGAGGACGGGCGGCTTCGGCTCGCGGTCCTCTGGGGGGCTGGTGACTGACGGGCTGCTTCCGCTCGGCGGATGCTAGTTGATCCGTCTGGGCTTCCTTTCTTCTTGCCGCCTGGGCCTCCTCCACATTGATGTATTCGTTGGCCTTATGCAACATATTGTCGTAATCCCGGGGAGGCTTCCGGCTGAGCGAGCGGAAGAAGTCGCCGTCCACGAGCCCTTACGTGAACGCGTTCATCATTATTTCCGACGTAACTGTTGGAATGTCCATGGCCACCTGGTTGAAGCGTTGGATATACGCTCGGAGCGGCTCCCTCGCGCCTTGCTTGATGGCAAACAGATTGACGCTTGTCTTCTGGTGGTGCCTGCTGCTTGCAAAATGATGGAGGAACGCCGTTCGAAATTCCTTGAAACTTGTGATGGATCCGTCCGGCAGTCTCCGAAACCACCGATGCGTCGATCCCGACAGCGTTGTGAGGAACACCCGACACTTCACACCATCTCTGTATTGATGCAGAGTGGTGGTGCTGTCGAACTTACCCAGATGGTCGTCTGGGTCGGTTGTCCCGTTGTACTCCCCGATCGCAGGGTGCACATAATGCCTTGGCAATGGATCGCGAAGAATGGACTCTGAGAACTGCCGGTTGATCCGCTCAGGTGACGCGTCCGTTCGGGGCGCCTTTCCTTTTCTGACGTCCCGGATGGGTGCTTCGTCCGATGAAGATTCCTTGTCTTGATTAGCTTGCGCTACCTCCGAGGGCGTCTGGAACAGAGCCCGATGAAAAGGTATCGGGGCGGGCGGCGCCCCCATCTGGGTGCCGGCCGACCCCTTGTGGCGCTCGGCCCCCCGAGGCTGATGTCGCCTGCTGCGCTGCCCGCTCGGCCTGAGCTTTCTGCTGCTGCTCCACGATTTTTGCTGCTCGCGCTTGGACGAGTGCTTCGAGCTCCTCGAGAGAGAGCGTTACCAGAAGTTGACGTCCAGATTCTTCCATCTTCTCGGCTCGGATTCAGGTGCGTTCCCACAGACGACGCCAATTTGATCCTGTCCGAGTGCTGAGTCGACGGACGCTGGGGACGTGGCACGCTCCGCTGTCTCCGACTGGTGGCGTAGATCTCCGGCGAACCTGCAAAGAAGCTGAGCCGGGAGGGGTTTCCCGGCGATGGCCCTCCGACGCTCAAGTCAGGCAACGAGAGAGACAGCGTAATGTGGCTACAGTAAAGAGTTGTGCATACCTTCGTCGACGTCTGGGGGTCCTTATATAGGACCCCGGGGAGGCGCGGGCACGCTTCTCTATGCGTGCACGCTTCCCCAAACATACCTTAACAAGCCTCTGTCAGAAAAGTACCTCTGACGCCATTCCGCAATCATTCGAGCATATCCCGGATGTGACGGTGGAAGCTTCCGCCGTATGATCCTGTGTACGGCTCGGCCGCCAACTCTGCTGCTTGTCGGCGGCTGGTGTCTCGAGGATGATGTTATCCCCTGTCTCCTTTGTCCTCTTGCGTTCCTTGTCTGTTCCAGGGCCGAGCGGGTCGTCCGCTCGGCAGGCGTATCACTTCTGTCGTCGGTTGTAGGTATTTGCCCGACCAGGACTCCCGGCCGTATGCTCGGATGAGATTGCTCCTGCCTCTGTTGCCTGGTGCCCCGGCCGAACGGACATCCGCTCGGCCTTGAAACCATATTACCTTTGAGCATCGGAAACCTGACCCCCAGTCGGGTTGTCTTCATTCGGTTCGGGGGTTCACGGCCGGTCGGTCTGCATCGCCCGGTCGGTCGGCCCGCATCCAGTCGGTCGGCCTGTCCCAGGGTTGAATCTCTTGACCTTTGACCTCCACGTGCCGTTGACCTTCCGCCAACGAGGATCCCCGTCCTTATCACCGGATCATCGTCAATTGTGAGTTAATCTTTTCAAGTGTGCTTACTCGAAAATGTTCTTGAATAAATTTTTCAGATCCAAAATGGAATTGGAACCGTCCTGGGAATTGCACAATTGTTGCTGTATGCCTACTACAGCAGAAAATCTGGAGCTGAGTCTGGCTTTCCGTTGCTGGCTTCATATTAAGAAGCCTTGACAATGTTAAATAGGTGTTATTTCCATGCAATTCTTTGAGAATGATGTTCCAATTTCATATGTTTGGAGCTTTCTCCTATGTTAAGCCTCATAGTTTTGGTTGTTGATATGCGAGTTCTCATGCTAAACGTTGTTCATAGGAACTGCATAATGTATTGTGTGGGATAATTCATTAAAATGTCCCTAATGTTTCAATCTAGTCCTGATTATGCCCTTATAGTTTGTTCTGAGCCATTTATATCCCTCATGTTTTACAAATTATCCCAAATATATCCCCACCGTCAACTCCTCTGTTAACTGATACGGAATCAATCACGTGATAACCACATGACTAACCTGTGACGGGATTCTTAAAGAAAAAACGGAGAAGCTTGGCTTCATTTCGTCTTATTTCCCAATCCCCCCTACTCTAAACCCTAATTCTCGCGGGATCGTTGGCGGTGAAGTCGTCGGGTGGTGAAGACATCTAACTCACGGACGACGGTGGTACCATGAACACATTGGTAAGTTGTCTATGAATGTGCTTTAACATTTGATTCATTCAAATGGCTGGCAAAATGTGACTTTGCATCTTGATTTAGAGGAGTTGAGGGGATCTCGGAGTTGAGGAGACCAGATCTGACAGGCTAACAAGCAGACTGGAAAACAAATCGTGATCATTAAACTGAGCAAGAGAAGGAAGAAGAGTAAATAAGTTTGGAATTGTGAGCTATTTTAGGGATCTCAATTTGTATTTCTGATTATTTATTGTATTTTGGAAATAAGTTTGGAAAATTTTGTTGCAATTATAGGGAAAGACAAAGACATATGTTATGTTTGTTAGACGGAATCCTAGTCTTTATAGCATTTCGAAGGAAACACATATGTAAGTTAACAAATTTAACGGTGCTGTACACAAGTCCTATAAAACTAATGAGGAAGCAGTAGCAGCATTTACTGCCAACAAAGAGAAACAAGTTACAACCTTTACCCATGCTAAAAAGAAACCTTCGAGCTCAACTTCTAGATCAAGCTCAACTTCTAGATCATGCTCAGCTTCGAGTTCTAGTAAATCCGACCAATTTGAGATGCTAGCTAAACTTAAGGATGCACCGTTAGAGTTAGCAAATGAGCATCGTAACCATTGTTTAAAGGTTGCAGGGATGTTTGAGGACGAACAACAATTGAAATCTCTCCGTGTTAGAGATTATGCCAAGTAGCTTTTTTTATGGTGTAATGAAGGTTTGAAATCTCTCCGTGTTAGAGATGATGCCAAATAGTTTTTTTATGGCATAATGAAGGTTGATCGATGTATTGAGATAAACCTCAAGTTTCTTTTTCACTTCATTTAAATGTTATGGTTATCATTTAAGGATATAGAATTGAAATCATTGGCTAAATTGTAAAAGGTTTGTCATTGAACAATGATCTAGCCAAGATCATTTGGATCAAATCTAATTCTTGGTACATGCATCTATAACTTCAAGAACTATTATCTTGATCAAAAAAAATGATTGTCTCATTGGTTGCTCATTAAAACCTCTTATTTTTCTGATAGATTTGTGCAGAAAAATGATTTGCATATAGATGTGACAAATAATACTCAGAGACAAGTTCGTTGTGATCAAACACAGTACTTAGAGACAAGTTTTGTGACCAAATGAGAGAACTTCCAAGTTCATAAAAAAAATAGAATGAGATAGTTTCTACAATGCATCTACTATGTTACATCTATTGACATGCATTTACAAAAAATTATCCCAATACACCACTGCATTACATATACTGAAATGCATCTACAAAAAATTATCCCAAAACATCACTGCATTACATCTATTGATTCTGAAGATTCACAATCGAAGATTCTGAAGCACATGTAATTGATTTAGTCTTCGAAACAAGCCTCACATTTTCATGGCTCTTCTTTCTTTGATTAACTAATGATGACCTAAGTCCAGAAAGAGTCATAAAATTTTTCCCTCCTTTCACGATGCTCTGATCAGCTAATGATGCTCCAGCTCCAGTTGATCTCGATCTCCCTCTTGCTCCATTTTGCCCACCACAAACTGACCTTCTGAGCTGTGTAAAGCATAATAAGGGATCTTATTAATTAACAACTTAATAGCAGATAGTACAATAGAACTAGAAATTCGAATATTAATAACAAGCAACTTAACAACAGAATATTAACAACTTAAATAACAATAGGTTTACCCACTTTCAAAGCAGAATATTAACAACAAGCAACTCAAAGCATAACAACATCAAAGCATAAAGACAACTTAAATAACATGGATTAAAGATTGAAACCAAGAATAAAATTCGGATATCCAAACCTATAATTTTTTCCTTTTGATTTGGCTTGAATCAATAATAGGCGTTGTTTGACTTTGTTGTGTCAAATGTTCTTGCATAGTCTCCCTGGGTTCCCTAGGTTCTTTGCATGTTCTCTAGTTATGGTCAAATTTTCCATATTTTTTGCATTTATTATTTCTTCTTGCTATAACTAGGAGGTTTATCTCTTTCCCTCCTTTGCAATTTAGCAAGTCTACCCACTTTCTCTTTAAATATCAGAGGTAGTGGAGATGACAATGAACATTCTGGCCATAAATCAGAACCAGTAATTGGCAAAATAGATTTCTCATAGCATTTCTTTTATGTCCCAACCCCATAATAGGAATGCACGTAATCAAGTTGATCTTGATACTTATACCAAATTGCACACATCGCATGCTGGCACGGGGTGCCAGTCAAGTCCCATCTCCTACAACTACACGAATTTGTACCAAAGTTGATTGTGTACTGACCAGATGGTCCATTGATCTGGAAATGCATATGCTCAACTTGTATCAGACTATGTTGTGTCGCATCATTGCAATTTTGTGCCAAAACCTTTATAATTTTTGGACAATCTTGTCCCATTTCTCAGCCTTTTCTTTGTTAAGTTGAAATTGAACCATGAGCAAATTTCTTATAGCTTCAAACATCGGAATAATTGGCTTCTCTCTGGGCTCCAAGATAAAACTGTTGAAGCACTCGCACATATTATTCAAAAGTGCATCATATTTGGGGGTTGTGGTAAAATGTGACTTAGACCAATGTTCCTCGGGTTTCTTAGCCAACCACTTGTACACTTTCACATCAATTTGTTTCATCTCTTCCATCCTATGACGAAATTCTGCAATTGTTGTTGCTGCCCAAAGTGAATTTCTAATAGACATACCTGGAAACCCTTCCCTTTTCATGTTACTATGCAAATACTTAACATGAAAACAATTCTCAGCAGCAGGAAACAAACTTTCGAATGCCGAAATCAGCCCCTTTTGTTTGTCTGACATGAATCTCCATCCATGTTCATCTCCAATGCCTATATCAGTGTCCAACAACGGTAGAAACCACATCCAACTGTCTTTTGTTTCTCTTTCAACCAAAGCATAGCAAATATGGAAGATATTATTGTTGGGATCTAGTCCAACTGCTGCCAACAATTGTTTACCATTCTTACTTTTAAGAAAAGATCCATCTGTTGGGATCTTTGTGTCCGCTAGACGGGGGGTGAATACTGTTTCGTCGTGCACTTGTGTCGTTTGCTTCATCTTGATATGTAGCGGAAAATGAAATACAAACACACAACCACCCAATACGCTAACACCTAGGGTTTACTTGGTATCCACCTCAAGATGAGGTGACTAATCCAAGGATCCACACACGACACGCTATCTCCACTATAAAACACTCCTTCACGGTCGCAGCCAAAGGCGGAGAAGCCTTGTACAAACTCACGCTACAACACAACACTCACACAAGAAAGAGAAATACAAATACAAAGGAATACACTCTCTTCTTGCTTACTTATGCTTGTTGTTGCCTCTTGAACCTTGAGAGAACACTCTCAAGAGCCTTCAAGAACTGGCGGTGAAGCTCGGAGAAAGTCGCTGAAGATCGCACCAAAGTCGCAGGAAGAAAGCTCGCAAAGAACTTCGGAGAAAATGCTCCGCCAAGGCTTTAAACAGTGCTCCCAATCGATCCAATCCATTCCCAATCGATTGCCATGTCAGCACCCAGCAATCGCAGCCGTCCATCGCCTGTAACCTGCGTAACAGTCACTTCCCAATCGATCGGCCGATCGATTCAGAGCCTTTCTGTGCTCTCGCGTCCGTGCGAGAGCTTCTGCTATCCAATCGATCGACCGATCGATTGGCAGCTCCCAATCGATCGCCAATCGATCGCCTGATCGATTGGGAGAGCTTCTGTGCTCGCGATTTCCTGACCCCAATCGATCGGTCGATCGATTGGGCCATTCCAACAATCGCAGCACACTCCAATCGATCGGCTGATCGATTAGAGTCTGTTCAATCGATCGCCCGATCGATTGAACACCCTGGACTTGACTCAAACTCATGTCCAACTTCCCAAACCCAACTCTCAGTCAACCGTGACCTATTGGGTTTGCACGCCTAGCATTTGGCTACTCTTGAGCAACCTCGAACTAGTCTTCTAGCCTCCTCCATCAGCCTTGCGTCCCTCGGATATCTCCCCATCCTTCACGCCTTACCTTCTGAAGCTTTCATCGGCCTCATCCTAGTTGTCGTGTTCTCCTCGCCAAGTCACACTAGGACTTACCTTGCCAAGACCACATGCTTGGGCTTACAACCTGTGCCAAACTCACACTTGGACTTTCCAATTGCCCGGCTCCTCACCAGGACTTTCTCCTTTGCCAAGTTCACACTTGGACTTTCCAATTTGCCAAGACCACATGCTTGGGCTTACAACCTATGCCAAGCTCACACTTGGACTTTCCAATTTCCTGGCTCCTCGCCAGGACTTTCTCCTTTGCCAAGTTCATAGTTGGACTTTCCAATTTGCCTGATCTCACTTATCAGGACTTTCACCACCAAGTCTGGTCAACACTGGCCTACTTGGATTTTCACTCTTATCAACCTTCCTGTTGGACTTACCTTTGCCTAATCTCCAATTAGGACTTTCCCAGTCAAGTCTCTTGTCAACCTTGACCTACTTGACTTCTTTTTTGCCTAACCTCCAGTTAGGATTTTCCCGGTCAAGTCTCCGGTCAACACTGACCCACTTGACTTGTCTTCTCATCAATCTGGTCAATCCCTTGACCATCTCCGCAATCAGACGATTGCTTCAGCAATCTCCATATATTGTCAACCGGACGATTGTCCTAGCAATCTCCATATATTGTCAAACATCAAAACTCAAATCCCGACTCAAGCTTGACTCAACTCAAGCTTAGTTAAACTGGTCAAACATGACCTAGGGAAATTGCCCTAACAATCTCCCCCTTTTTAATGTTTGACAATTCCTCTAAGTTTGGCTAAATCCCATAGCCTTAACATCTTCTTTATACCAAGGCTAAATCCCATAGTCTTACTCTCTTCTTTATACTAAGGCTAAATCCCATAGCCTTAATCTCTTCTCTGTACCAAGGCTAAATCCCATAGCTTTAATCTCTTCTCTATACCAAGGCTAAATCCCATAGCCTTAATCCTCTCATGACAAAGCATGAATGAAGGTTTCCTTCATTCTCTCTCTTTCCTAGAGGGCAAACTCCCTCTGCTTGGGATGAAGGCCTAACTTAACTTTCCATTCTCCCCCTTTGTCACACATCAAATAAGAAAATAAACTCTTCTTTATAAGAGTTAACTCTTCATTGTTTACAACCTCACATGTTGTTAACACTCCCACAATGAAGATCTCATATTCTTCATTGTCTCCAAAGCTCTCCCTTGAGCTCTACTTCACTTCACAATGCTTATCCGAGAGCATTTTCACTTAACCAATGAAGGTTTGATCCCCTTCATTAACCCAATGCTCCCCTTTGAGCAGTAATCTACTCCACAATGCTCAGCCGAGAGTATTTATCATCCTAGCAATGAAGATAACCAATCTTCTATTGCTCCCCAATATTCGACCCTGAGTATTAATTCATCACGAAGGTTTAACCCACCTTCCAAGGTCTTTGAAAAGATTTTTTATGTTTTCAAAGAGTAACTCCCCCTAAAAATATGGTTAAATTTCTATCATTACACCAACAATGAGTTGGGGTTCCTAAATAAGTAGGAAAACTAAAACTCGAAGTTTTGAGGTTTAAAATTCAATAAAGAAGCTAACCCTCAACCTAAACTTCACCTAAGTCTACCTTAACCAATCCATATTTGCTTTCATCATGAAAACTCCCCCTAAATGGGTACAAGTGTATATCAAAGGGTTAGGAATGGTTAATGACCCTTAAAAACCAAAACTTGAAGTATTAAGGTTCCAAAATTTCAAAATTGAAACTAAATCTCATCTTAAACTTCACTTTGGTTTCTTTTAACTAATCCATACTTGTTTTCATCATGAAAACTTCCCCTAAATGTCTACAAATGTATTCTAAAGGGTTTGGAATGGTTATTAGGACTCAAAGTGACTTGATGTGCTGAAATCAGGCTTTTCAGGCCAAAATCAGACTTCCCAATCGATTGAAATTGGGACTCAATCGATTGAAATCACTTCAATCGATCCATTGATCGATTCCGCAAGCTATTGCTCGCAGAAATACCCTTTGAATCGATCCACTGATCGATCCAGCCAGGGTCAATCGATCGGCTGATCGATTCAATACCCTTCTGTTCGCGGGAAATGACTTCCCAATCGATCGGCTGATAGATTGAACTCATCCCAATCGATCGGCCGATCGATTGAGTTTCTGATTTCTTGAAATTCAATTCCAGCGAAATTCAGAAACTCCCCCAAAATTCTACAAAATTCTATAAATCATAAAAATTCATGTAGACATTATTTAGGGTATTTTTTATCAAGGAAAAATAATTTTCTATGAAAATACTTCTTATTTTCAAAGATTGACACAAATTTGAAAATTTACAAAAACTTTAGTGTTTTCTTCAAGTTTTTGTCTAACTATTCAATGATGATTACTATCAACAGATAGTCTTCACCAAGATTTTTCAAAAGCATTTTGAAATCATTTTTAAAACCAATATCCAACCATATTCTTTGAGCTCAATGCACATGACTTGTACATTAGCTTTCCCAATGATGGGAAGACACATAACTATGTGTTTTGATGAACCTAAAACTCAGCAAGATGCACTAAATCAACATCTTGAGTTTTGTTTACCATCCTAACATCTCACTTGTATCTAATGTGTATCAAAACACATACAAGTCACCTTATGGTTCTTTGTGAGATGTAAATTTGATTTTGCCCTAAACTAAGGGATCATGCATATCTATCTAGGCATTAAGAGACTTATGATCATCCACCTAGGATGTCATTTGGTATAATCCCACTTGTTGGGATATTTACCATTCTTAATAAATACCTTTTGTCCTTTATTATAAGGAAATTAACATAATGCATGATGTTACATGACATACATCAAAATAAGCAATTTTCAAAAGAAAAACATGCTATAGCTACATGATGTATGTATGACATGACATGGTATTTTTGTATTTTTCATAATACTCATGAATTCAAAAATAAATATGATGTCATGACATATGATGAGCAAACAATCATGACATTTTAGCATAGACAAAATATACCTAGATAATCTATCTAAGTATCCTCAATTATTAGCTAAACCTTAAAATTAAATCCTCGATTGTCCAATTTCATCAAGAATGTGCCAACTCCAATTTTGACATTTCTTTTTTCCCTTTCTAAATTTGTGCCATTTTAAATTAAACAAATTCCTCAAAGTATGACACATTTTACTCTTTCAAAGAGTAAATAAAATTAAATTAAGACTTAGATTCACCTTTAGTCTTCTAAGAAAATGTCAAAATCTCAACTTGGTATTTCTTATCATTTTCTAAATGTGTCAATTTAGATTAGATTTAACTCCTCAAATTTTGACACATTTTTGCTCTTCAAGGCTTTAATCACATTTGATTAAAGTATGAGTTTTCTCTTAATTCCTTAAGAAAGTATCAAAATTCTAACTTGATTTTTCTTATTCTTTTCTTAAGTGTGCCAAGTTAGATTAAGTTCAACTCTTCAAATTTTGGCACATATATTACTCTTTTAAAGAGCAACTCTACAATCCTTTTCATTTTCAAAGGTTAACAATAACTTTGAAAATGCTCTCAAGTGTCAACTTTAACAAGGTTGTGTTAACTACCCTTCCAAATAGAGTTGACACTCTCTAAACCCATCTAGGGTGTAGAGAATATGCTCCTAGGAACCCAAAACCTATTGGTGCTCCTTGGATGCTCTAGGTACTCACTAGGGATAACTTCCCTAGATACCTTCCTAAGGATCTTTCTAGGCTTCTTAGAAGCCTTGGTCACTTTCACTAGGTCACTTCAAGGGCTAACTCCCCTTGTAACCTTATTTGTGACTTTGTTAGGCCTTTTTGGAGCCTTAATCACCTTTACTAGATCAACTATAGGGATGACCTCCCTTGTGACCTTCTTTGTGACTATGTTAGACTTCTTGGAAGTCTTGGTTACATTGGTCTTGCCAAAAGTACTTTTAGAGATTCCTTCCCTAGTATCTTTGACTTGACCTCTAAACCTAGGGTTGATCCCTAACTATATGGAATCCTATGAAAGGAAGTCACATCCTTCTTGACTTTAGGTTTGTATCCCAAACCTCTATAGCCATTGGATGACTCTTGTCTAAACTTTCCTAGGTTAAGCTCATTTTGACCCTTAAGAATATTTTCCATTCTTATTAGGGTTCTTTCTAAATTATCAAGTGTTGACCTCAAGACTTAGTTTTTCGTCATTAAATCCATAGATTTGGATTTTTCTTGACTCCTATGAGCATTGCTAGCCTTAGGCTTATATCTAAAGTCCTTAGTATTATTGCCTAAGTTGCTATCTACCTTCCTAACTTTAGGTGTGGTAAATCTAGCATAAGGAGGAATGTATTTATCCTTAGTGTCATCATGCTTCCTACTTACATGATAATTAGCATTAAAATAATAAGAATTATTTCTAGCATGCTTCTTATCATGTGTCAAAGGAATAGTTTCATTAAATGATACCTTAGTTTTTTACATTGGAAGCTCCCCCTAAATTTGTGCTTACTCCTTTGACTTTAGTTGGCTTCTTCCCTTTAGGACATTGACTTCTATAATGTCCTCTTTGATTGCATGAGAAGCACACAATATGCTCCTTGCTCTTGTATTCCGTGGGACCAACCGCTTTAGGATTCTCCTTAGCCTTTAGTGTTGTTTGACTCTTCTTCTTAGTCAATTTGGGGCACTTACTTTTATAGTGTCATGTTCCCTACAAACAAAGCAAATGATATTATTTTTATCTTTAATAATTGAAATCTTTATACCTTTGCTTGTAGGGTTGATGCTTGATCCTCCATTTGATTTTTCTTACAATGTAGAGATGGCATCATCTTCTATTTCTTCCTCTTCACTTGAGGATGTGGACTCTTCCACTTCTTCATCTCTTGAGGATGTGGAAGATCTCTCCTCTTCCACCTCTTCCTTCTCTTTCTCTTCCTCCTTTTCCTTTTCCTCCTCGAATGTTGATCTCTCGTCAACATCGGATTGCATCTTTTCTTCCTCCTCTTCTTCGGATGTTGACCTCATGTCAACATTGGATTGGTCCTTCTCTACTTGGACCAATGAGCCATTCTCCTTGGACTCTTCCACTCCTTGGACTTGTGTAGGGTCTTCATGATAGGCAATGATCCTTTTCCAAAGATCACTTGCATTTGTGGTTTCACCTACACTCAATAAAATATTAGAAGGTAGTAAATTATGCAAAACTTTTGTTACCTCCTTATCCACCTCCGCTTGCTCCTTTTGTTCCTCGGTCCAATGTCGAGGTCGGAGGCGTTTACCCTTTTTATCAATTGGAGCTTCAAACAGGTCCTCCAAGACCACCCATTGGTTCCAATCCATTTGGAACCAAGTCTCCAACCGATTCCTCTATGAACTAAAATCTTCTTTGTCGTACGGAGGTGGAATCCGGATGTCCCATCCGAGTGATCCTCCCAAATCCATCTTCTTCTTCCTTTGGCTTCTTGCTCTCTTGGTGGTTAGTCCGTAGAAGAGCGACCTCGCTCTGATACCAATTGTTGGGACCTTTGTGTCCGTTAGAGGGGTGAATAGTGTTTCGTCGTGCACTTGTGTCGTTTGCTTCGTCTTGATATGCAGCGGAAAATGAAATACAAACACACAACCACCCAATATGCTAACACCTAGGGTTTACTTGGTATCCACCTCAAGATGAGGTGACTAATCCAAGGATCCACACACGACACGCTATCTCCACTATAAAACACTCCTTCACGGTTGCAGCCGAAGGCGGAGAAGCCTTGTACAAACTCACGCTACAACACAACACTCACATAAGAAAGAGAAATACAAATACAAAGGAATACGCTCTCTTCTTGCTTACTTATGCTTGTTGTTGCTTCTTGAACCTTGAGAGAACACTCTCAAGAGCCTTCAAGAACTGGCAGTGAAGCTCGGAGAAAGTCGCTGAAGATCGCACTAAAGTCGCAGGAAGAAAGCTCGCAAAGAACTTTGGAGAAAACGTTCCGCCAAGGCTTTAAACAGTGCTCCCAATCGATCCAATCCATCCCCAATCGATTGTCACGTCAGCACCCAACAATCCCAGCCATCCATCGCATGCAACCTGCGCAACGGTCACTTCCCAATCGATCGATCGATCGATTGGGACTACCTGAATCGATCGACCGATCAATTTAGAGCCTTTCTGTGCTCTCGCGTCCACATGAGAGTTTCTGCTGTCCAATCGATCGATCGATCGATTGGCAGCTCCCAATCGATCGCCCGATCGATTGGGAGAGCTTCTGTGCTCGCGATTTCCTGACCCCAATCGATCGGCCGATCGATTGGGTCATTCCAACAATCGCAGCACACTCCAATTGATCGGATGATCGATTGGAGTCTGTTCAATCGATCTCCTGATCGATTGAACACCCTGGACTTGACTCAAACTCAAGTCCAGCTTCCCAAACCCAACTCTCGGTCAACCGTGACCTATTAGGTTTGCACGCCTAGCATTTGGTTACTCTTGACCAACCTCGAACTAGCCTTCTAGCCTCCTCTATCAGCCTTGCGTCCCTCGGATATCTCCCCATCCTTCACGCCTTACCTTCTGAAGCTTTCATCGGCCTCATCCTAATTGTCGTGTTCTCCTCGCCAAGTCACACTAGGACTTACCTTGCCAAGACCACATGCTTGGGCTTACAACCTGTGCCAAGCTCATACTTGGCCTTTCCAATTGTCTGGCTCCTCACCAGGACTTTCTCCTTTGCCAAGTTCACACTTGGATTTTCCAATTTGCCTGATCTCACTTATCAGGACTTTCACCACCAAGTCTGGTCAACACTGACCTACTTGGATTTCCACTCTTATCAACCTTCATGTTGGACTTACCTTTGCCTAATCTCCAATTAGGACTTTCCCAGTCAAGTCTCTTGTCAACCTTGACCTACTTGATTTCTTTCTTGCCTAACCTCCAGTTAGGACTTTCCCGGTCAAGTCTTCGGTCAACACTGACCCACTTGACTTGTCTTCTCATCAACCTAGTCAATCCCTTGACCATCTCTACAATCGGACAATTGCTCCAGCAATCTCCATATATTGTCAACCGGACGATTGCCCTAGCAATCTCCATATATTGTCAAACATCAAAACTCAAATCCCGACTCAAGCTTGACTCAACTCAAGCTTAGTCAAACTGGTCAAACATGACCTAGGGAATACCCCAACACCATCAACACAACAACATGTCTACATGCTTTTTTAAATCCTTCTTTGCATGCAGAAAAACAAACGTACATACGTTGAAACCTTGGACCACCTTCATCCTCAATTAATTTTAAAATAACTATGACACTTGGATCTACCCTCATCAACTCTGCACAATAATTTCAGATTCTACAATATTGTTGGCTAACAAACCCTTGAACCATTTCAAGGGCTTTCCTCTTAGCCAAGTAAACTCTTTTCCTCGAAACATTTAATCTTGAGCTATCGAAAATCTCATCTTTGAAAGCTATAGTCCCCCAATCTGAGTTCGATTTACACTTGTTGACAAAAGTCTTTCCTGGCCAAGTTGAGCTTGCAGTTCTAATGACATTATCCCAAAAACAGTTGTTGTGTTTGGATTGAAAACTCTTAATCTGCCAACAACTATCATGACCTATTGGCGACACATGAATCACCCAATCACAATTTTCATTTCTGCACTTTCCTCGTCGGATGCAATGACTTCCAATGGTAAACTTAGCTTCATCTCTTGAGCTAAAAATCAAACCAACCTGCAGGTCACGATTCTCCACATCCTTAATGGGGTTGAATAAAGGAAATGTCTAGGCTTCACAATCATCATCATCAGTACCCACATCATTAACCATTTCATTAATATCAACACAATTAGCATCGCCTTCTACATCCTACAAAAATATTGATATACTTAGTAATCATTAAGAATAAAAAACTTATAAATATCGATAATATATGCAAACAGTCCTTAAACAAGATACGCAAAAAACCAACCTGCGTGTTAAATAAAACCTCATTTCAAATTACTCCATTATCAATAGCCGCTCTATTGTCCAGTATTTCTGCATCATGATCAACGTGACTATAAAAAATCCTATCATCTTCATCAAACTCATACCCACTATCATGAAAATCTTTATCGTCCTCATCATCTAATCCACTTCCATCAACATCTGATTCAATTCCAATCTCATCTGGTTCTCCAATATTATCTATAAATAAAAAATAAATACAGAAAAATAAGTTTTATGAGTGTAATCTAATAAGTAATTAAACAACAAATATATAATTAAAATTCTGAAAAAAGAATAGAAAATACTATAGTCTGGGGTGAATTGCAACAAGCATTTACTTCGTCAAATTATTAGTTGCAGATCCTAAAGTTTTCTAACGTGAATTAGTAGGCTGTCACGGGGAATAACACGGCCCGAAGGATTGATACAAGGGGGATTAGGGGGATCCTGGAGATAGACGTCTTCATCGCCGGAGTTAGATGTCTTCGCCACCAACGATCCCGCAAGAATTAGGGTTTAGGATAGGGAGATCGGGAAATAAGACGAAGCCAAGCCAAACTTCTCCATTTTTTCTTTAAGAATCCCGTCACAAGTTAGTCATGTGGCTATCACGTGACTGATTCCGTATCAGTTAACAGAGGAGTTGACGGTGGGGATATATTTCGGATAATTTATAAAACATGAGGGATATAAATGACTCAGATCAAACTATAGGGACATAATTAGGACTAGATTGAAACATTAGGGACATTTTAATACATTATCCCGTAATATGCGCAATCACTCTGTATTGACATGTTGAATAAATTCACAGTCCAATTGTGAATTGTCTGTGTCATCTTCATTTGGAGCATCTTTTAGGAATAGGGTTGCAGTTTAGCAAGATTCATTGGTATCATCCAAGTTGTTGACTCAAACATTCTTGCTAAATTCTTTCATAAACAAAGATAATTATAGAACAACAACTCGAGGTGTTTCCAACATTTGAATACTACATAGTTCAATTAATTCTATTCATATCTGCTAAAAGTCTACAAATCTGGAAATAGAAAGTTATTTCGCTTGCACTTAACCAAGATCATCTGATAATGATTGGCTTCTCTTACCACTGCTCTAAACAATTCATCTCACATAATTTAGTTTCATGTGGAGAATTGTGAGTAAAAGAAAGTCTTTCAAGCTTAGTGAAGAACTTTTTAGCTCGGGCTTATGCATTTTGGCTTAGTATTCACCCTAAAAAGTTTATGCGCTGATACGGCAGAATTCGGATACCCGTAACCGAGCACTTCTTGGACGTTGATGGCCGAGCACTTCTTGTGTTCTCCGTATCAAGTTGAATGATTTCCGATCAACACGTTAGAGGGTGCCGGCCTTGTCTTGACAACCCCCCTCGTATTACACCCTGTCCGTCACATGCCCGCTCGGATGCTACGATTTACCTCCCCTGTGATGGCCTTGGGTCGGATACGGCTGGGGCGCTGGGGGCGAGCGTTTCGCCTTTTTGTCACAATTAAGTGAGCTAGAGAGCAGAAATAGTGGAACAAAAGAGTATCATGCGCTTTCTCTTATCGGGATGTATCATCACAGTAATTATCAGAGTGGGTCTAAGTTAGGGCAGTAAACGAGCCGAGCCAAGCTTTGCGTATTGTAAATGCAGTAAAATGCCTAATGAGATAAAGACAGCATGTAACCGAGAGAAGATGTTTGTTGCAGTGTGGAAAAGAAGGTGATTGATAATTTGGTTTGTAAGCGATGGCTTAATCGATAACGTCAAAGAAGATAACAAGTATCTTGGACATGCCTAAATTTTCCATAGTAGGTGCATTAGGGCTTGTTCTGTTGACCTGAATCACCTCCATGATCTTGCTCGCTTAAACAGTCTCAGTGACCTCCACACTTGCCTACATAGCCACGAGACAAGGCTGATGGAAAATGAGTGGCTAGCGAGATTATATATATCCCCTTCTTTCAGAAGCCAACCTGATGCGCATTCGACCTACCAAAAGAGCTCGGCCGCGGATACTTCAAGAAATCAACCCATCCCCTGATCTCTCTCAACTGGATCATTTATAAAAAGTGATAATGTTATGAAAAAAAACAAAACAAAATTGATAAGAAGTTGAAGTATATCATGATCTTACGAGAATCAAAGTGATATGATGGAAACCATCTCTTAATAAATAAAGTAGAAGTGATCCAGAGACTAGTTGTCTTTGTTCTGAGGTATGATGTAGATTCAATATCTCACATTACAGAACTGACTGACTGACATCTCAAGTGAGATGCAAGTGGCCACTATCCACCCAAAAAGTAGCATGACTTAATCTTTAATCCAATTAGGTAAAGTGGTTCACCTATCAAGTTAGTGTGAAATAAGTTTCACTGAAAAGTGCCATTGTGCACTGCATTTTATACACACAACTGGTAAAGTGTTGGCCATGCTTGTCTGAAAGCAACCTCTGCTTACTTGCTTTTGTGTCATCAATGGGGGATCATGAATCACATGTTTACACCAAAGTACTGAAACTATCAGCAAAGCTCCATGGTTGACTCAACACATCTAGCCTTGCACTGACCTATTCCACTCAGAGGCAGCACTCACAGGCCCATCTTCTGTCTCCTTCCCTGACTTGGATTTCTAATACTTAGTGGAGGGCCATCAGCTAAGTCACCTCAGAGGACTGAACTGTGAGTCATATATTACCTGTCAAGTCGATCAAAACACATTCAAATTCTTGGCCTTGTGTATATTTTTAAGGAAAAAAAAATAAATCAAAAGAGCAACCTGTCCTTGTTTTTTAATTACTGTAGCAGCTAGCATATCTTAACTGTTATACAATTATAGAAACTATGAGATAGCTGTTACACAATTATAACTATGAGTTACTATAATATAATAAAATAAACTATGTTGTAGTAGTTATAACTCGTAGTTGCTATAACATGATGTTGATTTGTATTGACCAATGTTGAAAAGTGTTGATTAGAGATGAAGCATTTATATTGAGTTATGAATTATAGGTGCCGCAACCAATATTATTAGTATTAATAAGAGTCTAAATGGTGTTATAATATAATATCAATCAGTATTAGATGAAATATTCATATTATAATAGCTATAGTTCATAGTGGTTATAATATAGTTTATTAGTGTTAATCAGAATTGAAGTGTCCATATTATAAGAGTTATGAATGTGTAGCTATTACACCAACTTTAAAAAAATAAGGTACCATGATAGGATGTCTTTTTTGATAGTAAATGAAAAAAAAAAAAGATCCTTTCACGATTCCAATAAAAAAAATATTACCTTTTTAATTTTTATCCTATTTTCACATGTATGTAAAGTGCATGCATATAGATGTATAGCTGGGTTTCCATCAAGCTGTAGCTACTTTTTCAGACTTCATATTCCAGTCCAAACTTTGTCTATCTGTAGTCTGGAAGCAAAATGCAAGTTGATCTCCTGTGATGTGACCAAAATGCAGTAGAGATATTCACTTCAACTAGAAATGTAATACAACAAACTTGGAGAATAATATGCTGTATCAAACTTCCTAAGATAAAGATTAGACCACACCAAATGGATGATAAACTGATAGGAATTCTTGAGGCATTTAGGAGGAATGCATTCTATGAATCTGATACAAGGAAAACAGACAACTCATATGGCATAAACTCTAAATGGATGTTTCTGAAAAACTAAGAAAGAATAAAGCATCATAAAGTGTTAAGAGTTATCTTAGAGAGATGGTGATGTTTGCTTCATAAAGTTTGACGTGTACTTTTTGCCATGGCTGACCTCGTGAAGTTCCTGCAACTCGTTCTTGACCTCACTTTGTGCTGTCCACTTCACTTCATCCCTTCTTTGTAACAAGTGCCGCACCACCCACTGACTCCTCTGTATCCCATTTCACTTGCGTATTTTATAAGTAAAATTGCATATCATCCGAGCTATGTGATTTGCAAATTTCGCCACTCCAAACTCCAATTTAGCAGCCATGTCTTTGTGTTTGAGCGATGGTTTCAAAATGGAATTGAACAAATTGAAATCAAACTAATCAAATTTTATTTGAACAAATTAAATCTATCAAATTTTACTGAACAAAAAAAATTGATTAATTTGATCAGCTACTAAGTTAATTAAACTTTTCTTATCAATCGAATATTGGATGGTCAAATAAGTACTTAAGTCACAATTTAGAATTTAGGGTTTTAGACACAATTGATTTCTTACAACATAAACCAGTACCGGTTCAGTTTAATCGATTTGAATTTTACAATCGAAACTGAACTTAATAAATCAACATAATTAAGATTTTTTTTAAAAAAATATATATTAATAAAATTTTGAATTAACCGAAATTTCAAATTCAATCAATTAGTTATTTCGATTTTATTGTTCACCTCTATTTAATGTTAGAAGTTTATAGAAATATAATTAGTGCTATGGTAAATTTTGAATTAACCGAAGTTTCAAATTCAAACGATATTAGTTATTTCGATTTGATCGATATTTTGTTCACCCCTATCTAATAGTAAGAGTTTATCGATGGTAGATATAATTATTGCTATGGTAAATTTTAGTGTTCTTTTGCATTAACTTAATTACATTAGAAAAAGAAATACAACCTACACATGAAGTTAGGTTAGGATTATGTTAGGTATTATTTAGGTCAGATTATATGTATAGTGACACTTGATAAAAAGTAAAAACAATTGATACGTAGTGTTTGATAATAGCAAATATCATTGTTTGGCTTTTGACTCTATAGAAAGATCAACGAGAGCAGGCGTGGGACTGAATCGGTACATCAATCTTTTTTTCAAATAGATAGATCATGACCACTTTCAATGGTGAATGCTTTGAATATTATGAATTAAGATAAAGAATAAAAGATCGGTGAAATCTATAAATACAGAAGAACACCTTCCCCAAGTCCTCATCGTGATTATGTAATGGAGGTGAAAGAGCTTCCCGTCACCGCAGGCGCCGGCGAAGGTCGGACCCAAGCGGTTGATGGAATAACCAGGGGCTGCGGTAAGCTCACCGGCTTCCACGCCGGCTACTTCCGCATCAGCCTCTCGCTCTGCGGGCAGGCGCTGCTGTGGAAGACGCTGAGCGAGCCGGGCGGCGGCGCCTCTGCTCGCTCGGCGGCTCTCCGTCACCTGTCGCGCTCTGTTCCGGGAGCTGTCTACTTGCTCCTCTGGTCGGTCGCGCTGGCGGTGCTGGTGGGCCTGTGCGCGCTCTACGCGCTCCGGTGCGGGCTGCGGCGCCGCCACGTGGCGGCTGAGTTCTCGCACCCCGTGGGCGTCAACTACCTCTTCGCCCCTTGGATTTCCTGGCTTCTCCTACTGCAGGCGGCGCCGGCGGCGGCCGCTCCCCTGTTCCGCCCGCTGTGGTGGGTCTTCGCGGCGCCGATCCTGCTGCTGGACGTCAAGATCTACGGGCAGTGGTTCACCGACGGGAAGCGGTTCCTGTCGCTGATGGCCAACCCGACGAGCCAGATGACGGTGGTGGGGAACCTGGTGGGGGCGATGACAGCGTCGCGGACGGGGTGGGCGGAGGCCGCCACCTGCATGTTCTCCCTGGGGATGGTCCACTACCTCGTCCTCTTCGTCACCCTCTACCAGCGCTTCGTCGGCAGCAGCAGCCTCCCGCCGATGCTCCGGCCGGTTTTCTTCCTCTTCATCGCCGCGCCGAGCATGGCCAGCCTGGCTTGGGACTCCATCGCCGGCAAATTCGACGTCGGCTCCAAGATGCTCTTCTACCTCTCCCTCTTCCTCCTGGCTTCCTTGGTAACGATGCCCCGAAACTTTCACTAATTTCAAAATCCCCCTTCCAAACACGAAGACTTAAGAGTATTTTCGAAAATAAATTAAAATTTGGGGCATTTTGAAAACTACCCAATTATATAATTAATATTAATGCAGGCGTCGAGGCCGGCGCTGTTCAAGAAGGCGATGCGGCGGTTCAACGTGGCGTGGTGGGCGTACTCGTTCCCGCTGACGATGCTGGCGCTGGCGGCGACGGAGTACGCGCAGGCGGTGAAGGGAGGCATCTCCGACGCGCTCATGCTCTTCCTCTCCGCGCTCTCCGTCATCGTCGTCGTCGTGCTCGTTGTTTTCACCGTCGTGAGGACCGGCGACCTCCTCCCCAACGGCGGCGACGATCCCTTCGCGCCGCTGCCTCCGCTGCTGCGGCTCAGGTCGCCTGATTCGTCCCCTCGCGAAGTCTCATGCTGATATATCAATAAAACTGCGTTGACGGATTGATTTGAACGTGAGAGATTACTGATAAGCATGTAAAGAATTATGTACTTTCTTACCATGGGTTAATCATCTAGGTATCCGTAGTTCGATCCTTAACTATAATAAATTTGTAGATTTTTTTTTTCAAATGAGGTGCACAATCAAAAGATATTGAGTTTCTTAGTCGTCTGTCGTGAGCACTTCTAGATTTACCTTGATGATTGAGGGAAAAATTTTATAGGGGCAGATCAATGCACCCCAGGGCTAGCTATGTTTATAGAATTGTCATAGGTTAACAATAAAGTAACACGTTGAGTTTGATTGTCAATCTATGAAATCGTTGTCTGGATAAGATGTGAGCAACTTGATCCTCTGTCTATGTAGAGATGTATGAGATTGATAGTTGTTTAACCGCTATACGTTCTCGTACAAAGTGAAAATCTATCTCTATATGTTTTGTGCAAGTATGATAAACTGGATTTACAGTAAGATATGTTGTTCTAATGTTAAAGGGATTGGAGCCAAATGATTTTAGACGTTACATTAGTGTACTGGATCGAGATATAATATGCTACTTTTTAGAATATCATGAGATAAGATTTTGTCCAAGAAATATTACATATCCTCCAGTAGAACGTTTGTCTTCAGGAGAGTCTACCTAATTTGCATCACTAAATGCATTCAACTCTCATGATGAACATCGATATAAAAAGAGATAATGAAAATAGTGTTTTTGAGATAAAAAAGGATTCTCTTAACTCCTTCCCAATATTTCCCAATATTGTTCAGTGAGAAAATGCATATATTGACAAGGCGGATTGATAACAAAAGATATATCAGGACGTGTGCTAGTGACATATTGTAAGACTCCAACAATACTTCGATAAATTTGAGGATCGACCAAAGCAGGAGATGAAGAATGTATAGAAAAGTTGCCTACAATAATTGGTGTTGAGATAGGACACACACCACCTATTTTAGCTCGTTGAAGAATACTAGTAATATATTTACTTTGTGAAAGGAGACGACCATCAAGATTTGAAAAAGTTCAATATCAAGAAAGAAATGCATCATACCAAGATCTCTAATAGGAAATTCTTGAATAAGAAGACGAAGTAGAGAAGTAATGTATTGTTGATCATTACCGGTTAGAAGATTATCGTCCACGTAAATAAGGAGAAAAAGCATAGAGTCAGCATTGGACTTAAAAAATAAAGAGGAGTAAGTTTTTGAGCCAAAGAACCCTTGAGTATGTAGCCAAGTAGAGAGACGATGAAACCATACACGATGAACTTGTCAAAGACTTTATAATGATTTCTTCAATTGGCAAACATGTGTTGAAAGTTGTGGATAAATAAATCAAGACGTTTGCTCCATATACAAGGTTTTCTCAAGATGATCATGAAGAAAGCTATTGGAAACGTCTAATTGGCGTATTGGCTAGTTGGAGCTAACAACTATAGATAATAATAATATGATGATTGTAATCTTAATAATCAGACTGAATGTATCATTAAAGTCAATACTTGACTGTTGATTGAATCTTTTCGCCTCAAGACGAGTTTTATATCATTCAAGAGAGCTATCAACACGATACTTGAGACGGAAGACCCATTTGGAACCCACAATATTCATGAAGGTAGTGCGACGAACTAAGCACCAAGCATCAAATTTTGTAGTTACCGCAGCACGCCAATTTAAAATCATGTTGGTTCCATAGATTTTGAAGAGACCACTAGAACTCATGGAAGGGGATATCGAGTGACTTTTGGTGGATATCGTGCATAGATATCACTTAAGGAAAGTGTGCCTTGTGGAGCATCTTTATCAAAATCACTTGTCAAAGAAGGCGAGAGGCAAGGCTGGGAATGCAAAAATGCGATATGTGGCATATCTAGGGAAAGAAGTAAATTATCCTCATGATTTGATGATGTGTTAGAAGAATTAGAAGGGGAGGCCTCAAAGAGTGGCGGAGATGGAGCTAGACCCAAAATATTATTACCTCGTGTATTAATATCATTTCTCAGTAGAGGAGATAGATGTTGCATTCTTAGTGTAAGGGTGAGTGGTACCCAATATGTGCCACTTGTCTCTAGAGGAGAGGATGAGCATGCTACTAAAAAAGAGAAGAGAGACTTATCAAAAATAACATGCTAGGAAATATAAATTCGCCCGGTCGATATAGGTAAGCAACAATATACCCATGATGTAAATTGCTATAACAAAGGAAAACACACTGTTGTGAATGAAAGTCTAATATATGTTTAGAGTAGGGGTGTAACAATGGATAACATGCGCAACCAAAAACTAAAAAAAAAATAATAATAATGGGGAGTTCAATTATAAAGCTTCTCTAGTGGACACTTTTGATCAAATAATGGAGTTGGAAGGTGATTTATGAGGTAAATTATAGTGCTAACGACTTCATCCCAAAATTTATGTGGAATCGATGCATGATTAAGAAGAGCTAAAGTTGTTTCCGCTATATGTAGATGCTTTCTCTCTACTAAATCATTTTGTTCAAGGGTATGAGGACAAGAGACTCGATGAATAATTCCACAAGAAGTAAGATGACGATGAAAAACTTAATACTCACCTCCCCAATCAGAATGAAAAGCAAGTATTTTGCGACCAAAAGAACATTCAACTTGGTTTTGAAAACAATAAAATGTGTCAAGTAAATCAAACTTTCGTTTCATAGGATAGAGGTAAGTAAATTTACTAAAATGGTCAATAAAAGTGACATAATATAAAAAACATTGATGGGGCAGCATAGGAGTGGGATCCCAAATATCAAAATGAATTATTTTAAATGAAAAATTATAAATATGATTAGATGGAGAAAAGGGTAACTTGTGACTCTTAGCTTCCAAGCATGCCTTATATAACTGAGGTGATGAGGTATATGAAGTAGATCAACCAAATTGACTTATGATTTTTTGAACTATTCAAAGAGAAGGATGCCAAACTGGTTTATTAGTGCGTTCACCAATAAAAGATTTAAAGGAAGGACATCGAAGATGATACATACCATTTTTAATCTTGGAATGAAGTAAAATAACACATGTCGTTCTATCTTTTACAGGACAATGATCAGGATGAAATTCAAAGAAGATATTGTTATCAAGACTAAATTGACGTGTAGAAAGTAAATTTTCAGTAATAGATGGAACATGATAAATATTACGTATGTGAAAAGTTTGATTAGATGACTGAAAATGTGTGTTATCATAGTTAGCAATCTACAAATCTAAGTCATCGCCTACTTGTACCGTATCCGAGCCACAATAGGGTAAGATTTCTGTAATGATGTGATGGTCTAATGTGACATGATGAGTTGCTCCAGTATCAAGATATTATCCTATAGATAAAAATTTAGCAAATAAAAGAATGCCAGAATAAATCTGTGGTGCGACTTGCATTGTTGGAGACTTGCTCGGAGAAGTTCACTCCTCATACGTGAAGGAAATGTTCTGATGTTGGCCCCATTTGCTGGAAAATAGGAAGGAGGAAGATGGAGAAGGGAAAGTTGCTTGCTGTTGAGAAGAGAGGAAGACAGTGGTCGGCGATAGCAAAGGGGGGCGGCTGGCACAAGGAGAGCTTCCTCCTTTGGTCAACAACAACAAAAGATCCGACAGTGATGGGGCAGAAAAGATGGTAGTGACAGAAGCTTTGCTGACGACAGAGGACGGCCAACGACACAAAAAGGGCGTCATCCGCAGAGGGACAGTAAGGGGCAACAACTCCTTTGTCCCTTGGAGGCGACATCAGCTGGCTAGAATAGAGGAAGGAACGAGAGATTTATTGTTAGGGAGATGTCAGACTTGTTGTTGGCTTCTCGTACTTGCTGTTTGTTGCTAGAGAGATTAGCTTGGGTGGCTTAGCGGGCAGCGGAAGAAAGAAGAGCAGAGCCTGAATCAGAAAGAGAGAAGAGAAATATGGTGATAGATGGTTATATGAAAATAAAGAGAAACAGTAGAAAATTGATGGTAGCATAAAGAAAAGAATATTAGGGGCCGCTTGGTTCAATAAGGGGAATGAGAATGAGAATGATATTAGTGGGGAATGATAATAGGTATCATTAATTTAATGGAGTTGCTTGGTTTAGCAAGGGGAATAAGTATCATTAGTAATGGGAGGCTTTTTCAAGGAATGAGTTTCAAATCACTGATTTTAGTGGGGAATGAATGATTGCTAACAAATAAGGAATGAAACTCTTGTGAAAAAATGAAACCCTCAAACCAAGCACCTATATTTCATTCCTTTCCCATTCCCCATTTATCAAACCCTCTAAACAAGCACCCCCTTAGAAAGAATCGATGTCTTTGCCATCATGATGAGAATGTATTAAGAAAAGGAAAAGAGAAAAAAAATAATTACTTTTCTATTGTCATAGGCTAATATATTTATTTATTATCAAATAATATATGAAAAATATTGTGATAAATATGGTAACATATTATGATACTTATGCTAATAATAAATATAGAAATACTGATAAATATGGTTATTATCATAATCCAAATATAGTAAATTATCAATAATTAAAATCAATTCCTATTTTTATCCGGAACATTATAAATCTTTTAATTATTATCAATCCGACCATAATTCGATTGTGAACTATCCCTTGGTTTATAAAAAGTGGACCAGAGGATCTGGCCTGGTGTGAGGCAGACTACGTGGAACCAAAAATGGTCAATGTACCCAAGCTGTAAGTCACGATCGCTAACGCTGTCACCTACCACAGCTCCTTTCTCTCGCTCACATTTTTACTTTTTCCTACCACAAATCTAAGCAACAGCTCTTTTTCAACACCGTCGGATCCTCCAGCTAAAGCCCGAGTAGCCTCAGACGTGGTCCGTTATAAGATTTGACTAGAGTTGTCAATTTGAATTAGATCCGTTAAATTAACCCACCCCATCAAATAATTGAAACAAATTTAGTTGAAATTTAATAAACCAATTCAAAAAAAACCTAGACGAGCAATCCACACAAGTTGTGAGTCTAGACATGCCGACCAATGGCAGACTCAGATATGCCCACGAGTTAAGATTATTTTTTTTTCAAAAATCAAAATTAAAGTGAAAAAATTAATATATATAGTGAAAGGATATGCTGTGGATCGTTCCCTATGAAATAGTCCATAACAAATCGATCGAGGTGCCTAGAAATAATCCATGCGCCTCAATTCTTTTTTATTTTTATTTTAAGTTCTTGGTCGAGGAGCCTGGATTTAATCTAGGCGCTTCAATTCTTCTTTTTTATTTTATTTTTATTTTTTAGAAATAAAAAATATCCTTAAATTTTAAATCGAAATCTTCTAAATACATATATTATATCTCGTGAGTATCTAAATTTTTTTATTTTAAACACTATAACCCAAGAGGGTAGTATGAACCCTAGTGGAAAAATATTATTACTTATCACATTTTAATCCAACCCCTAAATCCTAAAATCTTAAAAGCTAAATACATATAATAAGCCCCGTGAGCATATAAAATTTTTAATTTTAAACATTATAAATCAAGAGAGAAATATGAATCCTAAAGGGAAAATCTTATTGGCTCAAATCCATTATAACATAACTCCTAAATCCTAAAATTTGGAACCATAAATACATAGAATGTACCCCAAAATAAAAAAATACACAGAAGAATCCAGATGCCTGGATTCATTCTAGGTGCCTGGACGAGTTCGAACACAAGTGCCTAGATCATGTCCAAACGTCGCGAGTCTAGTCCAGACGAATCTGCAGGATAAGGTTGGTAGCATATCAAAATTATATATGTGATAAGATATGTTGTGGACCGCTCCATGGGGAATGATCTTCCTTTTTTTAAAAAATAAAATATAAAAAATTCCTTAAAGTTTAAATCGAAATCTTCTAAATACATATATTATATCTCGTGAGTACTTAAAATTTTTTATCCTAAACACTATAATCCAAGAGGGATGCCTGAACCATAGAGGAAAAATCTTATTAGCTTACCCCCATTATAACCCAACCCCTAAATCCTAAAATCTTAAACCCTAAATACATATAATATACCTCGTGAGCATCTAAAATTTTTAATTTTGAACACTATAACCCAAGAGGGAAGCATGATCCCTAGAGGAAAAATCTTATTGGCTAAAATCCATTATAACCCAACTCCTAAATCCTAAAATTTTAAATCTTAAATACATATAATATATCCTAAAATAAAAAAAAAATACACAAAAGAATCCAGCCGCCTGGATTCATTCCAGGTGCCTGGATGAGTTCAAACACGGGTGCCTAGAACATGTCCAGCCGCCACGAGTCTAGTCCGGACGATTCCAGGGATAAGGTCCATAGTATATCAAAAATATATGTGATAGGATATGCTGCAAATTGTTCCCTACAGAATGGTCTGTAACAAGTTGGTCGAGGCACCTAAAAATAATCCAAGTGCTCCGATTCTATTTTTTTTTTAAGTTTTTGGTCAAGGCACCTGAATTTAATCCCAGCGCCTCAATTCTTCTCATTTATTATTATTTTATTTTTTTTAAATAAAAATTCCTTAAATTTTAAACAAAAATCTTTTAAATACATATATTATATCATGTGAGTATCTAAATTTTTTTATCTTAAACATTATAACCCAAGAGGGCAACCTGAACCCTAGAGGGAAAATCTTATTAACTTACCCCCATTATAACCCAACCTTTAAATCTAAAAATATTAAACGCTAAATAATATAATAGGCCCCGTGGGCATCTAAAATTTTAAAATTTGAACACTATAACTCAAGAGGGAAGCATGAATCTAAGAGGAAAAATCTTATCGGTTGAAACCCATTATAACTCAACTCCTAAATCCTAAAATTTTGAACCTTAAATACATATAGTATACCCTGGATTCAATCCAGGAGCCTGGACGAGTTTGAACATGGGCGCCTGGATTATGTCTGGATGCTATATATAATTGATATCTTGGACGACGCGCGTGGATGCCTCTCCTGTTGGGAGACCTCATTCATTGAAGGTGCCACGGAGTTGTGACGGTCATCTACGATTGTACACCGAGCATCCTCTCTCTCTCTCTCTCTCTCTCTATATATATATATATATATATATATATATATATATATATATATATATATATGACAGCTTGGAGACAATGCACGTGGGTGACCTCATGCCGGGAGGAGCCTCCCATTTAGTGAGGGGTCCACACGGATGTTAGCTGTCCAACTCCATCCTCGGTAATCCATTATAACTCAACAATCCTAAATTAATTAAGAATTTAATACATATAATACTGGTTTAAATCAAACAGACAAGTTCAAACAGATTATGTTCTAAGAATGTAACTAGAAAGAATAGACAGTCCTAGTCCATGATAAATATATATATATATATATATATATATATATATATATATATAATATCCTGGACGACACGCGTGGGCACCTCTCATGTTGGGAGAAGCCTCCATTCATTAGAGGTGGCTCCCATTCATAGAGGGGTCCACGCGCGTCGGCCACATACGTCACCCAAGATGTCCAACCTCTCTCTCTCTCTCTCTCTCTCTCTCTCTCTCTCTATATATATATATATATATATATATATATATATATATATATATATATATATTTTGTTGGTGCAAGTTGCACCAAAATCAAACCTAAGTTTTGATATTGTCAAAGGTTCAAGTTAAGTCTTGTTGTGATCTAACAAGTTGACTGAGTGTGTAGGCTGTTTACTCAATCGGAAAAACCTAGTTGGAGGCTAGGCAGGAGAAATCTTAACAGATCGTGGAACCCAGGTGCAAGTCTAAGTGGGTCGAGGGGACCCGACGTTTGACGGTGCGAACGAGAGGTCTGGAGGACCGAAGATCAAGGAAAAAGTCCTGGCAAGCCGATCAAAGCTAAATGAAAAGTCCAAACTAGATCTGGAGGATCTAAGTTTGGCAGGTAGGTTGAGGTAAATAACTGGAGGAGCGACAGTGAAGTCGGGTTCCCGAAGGGAACAACCTTAGGTCACTGATCCAACTGAAGAAATCGAGAAGGTTTCAAAGTTGAGATCAAGAC
The DNA here is from genome assembly GCF_018446385.1 of Zingiber officinale. NCBI lineage: Eukaryota > Viridiplantae > Streptophyta > Magnoliopsida > Zingiberales > Zingiberaceae > Zingiber > Zingiber officinale. The sequence goes on along the minus strand of NC_055992.1, from coordinate 153,870,593 downwards.
AGTTCTACTGTCTTTTTATATTACTCATGCATTATAATATTATTACTGTGCTAACATCTGTTTTGCAGGATTCCTTTCTGTCTAACACTGTGTTGTAGGTCCGGCTGGATCGGTCGACCAAACTGGAGAATCGATCGACCGAACAAGAAGAAATCAAGGCAGTGGTCAGATCAGACCAGAACATATCAGAGCCCAATCAAAGTTTGATCGGTCGACCGAACAGTAAAATCGGTCGACCGAACAGTAAAATCGGTCGATCGAACCATGATGACTCAGCACATGCCAATTCACAGCATCTATCAGAAGCAAAAAGAAAGAGGGTTGATTGGTCGACTGAACCAATCAACAATTAATGCAGCATTAAGTATGGATCTCGGCAAATCTCGACGAACAGGAAAGGAGGTTGTTTGGTCGACCGAAAAGAGGAATCGGTCGATCGAACCCTTAATGAGCAATCAATGCCAGAGATCGAGCCAGCGTAAGACTCCAGCCAGGAAGGAAGGGAGCTGGTTCGGTCGACCGAACGTCAATTACACCTATAAAAAGAGGCTCGAGGTTTGAGGCTATGTAATACTTTCTGATCGACTGAAGTTCTATTATGCAAGCTACTCATACTACAAGTCTTCATCAGCTCTACAAGTCACTCCGTCCGTTAGTGCCGACCAAAGCTTCAACTCCATTACTTGTCGGTATATTTTATTAGCTTGCATTGTAATTAACTTAAGCAAGATAGTAGGTTGTTACTATCTTGCTCATTTTGTACATTTTGCTTCTTTCCGAGGATTTCGGAAAGAAGAGTTATAGTGGATTGTCCATCGGTGCGATCAAGGATCGCGGGCCTTCGAGTAGGAGTCGACATAGACTCCGAACGAAGTAAACAAGCTTGTCTTTCTTTTACTTTTCGCTGTGCACGACTCTGCTATCAAAGAAAAAGAGAAGTTTTAAAAAGGCACGATATTCACCCCCCTCCCCCTATCGCACTCATTCGATCTAACAATTAGTATCAGAGCCTTATAAGCTTTGAAATAACTTAACCGTTTTTCAAAACATTTTTTAAAACTTTTTCTTTTCTTTATTTTCTCTTCTTATCTCTATTTTTCAAGCACTACTAATCCCAAGACGAAAGTCTTGGAAACATTTTTTTAATTTCTTTCTTGCAAGAATGTCAAACTCGTATCAAGAAGGTTACAGTACTGTCCGACCTCCACTATTCAAAGGAGAAAATTTCAGTTATTGGAAGAATAGGATGGAGTGTTACTTGAAGTCTGATATCGAGCTTTGGTTCATGATCTTGAAAGGCTACACTCCTCCGACGAAAGATGGAATACTATTAGAACCAGAAGAATGGACTCCCCCAATGATCAAGAAGGCACAACTGAACTACAAGGCGATTAACACCATCCAGTGAGGGCTCACAATGGAGGAGTTGAACCGAGTCGGCCCCTACGACAACGGTAAAGAACTGTGGGACTCTCTAGTCAAATTACACAAAGGGACCGATGAATCTAAGGTAAATAAACGGGATTTACTTTTAAATAATTTGTTTAATATTAAAATATTTCCCGGAGAGACGGCCTCGCAACTACACGCTCGACTGAAGGACATCCTCAATGGCCTCCATCTGATCGGACACAACCTGGAAAACCGTGACACAATAAGGTACGCTTTAAACGCTTTTCCGAGAAATGCTTTGTGGGCATCAATTGTAGATGCATTCAAAGTTTCTAAGGATCTTTCCATTCTTAAGTTAGATGAGCTATTCTGTGAATTAGAATTACACGAGCAATCTAACGTAAGCCATGTCAAGAAAGGAGTTGCTTTGTATGCAGGTCCAAGCAAGGAGATAAAATCAAAAATAAAGATCGAGCCTAAAAGCGAGTCAGATGCTGACTCAACAAATGAAGAAGAGTTAGTTAACATGGTCCGGAGATTGCTGACGAAGAAATTCAGAAAAAGTGCTAAGAAGACACCACTCAACCAGACCCAAAACAAATCAGAAATGATTTGTTACGGATGCAACAAAAAGAGGCATTTCAAAAACGAATGCCCAAATCAGAAGGAAGAAAGGCCAAAATCGACAAGATGAAAGAAGGTTCTTCAAGCGGCATGGGACGAGACTTCTTCCGACGAATCTGACAGGAAGCAAACAAAGCATTCGAGCCATCTTGCATTTATGGCAAGAAACAAAGATTCCGACTCTGAGTCCGATAAAGAGTACGAGTCCGAGATCGACATTGATTCCGAGAGAAGCCACGGATCGGAAGATCAAAATTTGGTAACGATTTATTCTAAGTCTAACTTGCTTAAAGTAGTTAAATGCTTGTTTAAAAAATTATCAAAATCTGAAAAACAAAATAACTTGTTACTTAAGGAAATAGACCACCTTAAGCAACAAGTTAACTTGAGTGACTCGACTAACCAAGTTCAAGTCAGAACTTCAACTCAAGTTGAAAAACTTGAGGAAGAAAATTCCAATTTGAAAGGTCAAATCGAGCGACTCAAGAAAATGTTGGAAAAGTTCGAACTGGGATCCAAGTGTCTGAATATGGTACTTGGATCGCAACGAGCCGTGTACAATAAATCTGGACTCGGTTACAATCCTAAACAAACTAACAAATCATACTTGTCATTAATAGTCAAAATGTTAGAAGTCAAGTCCAAGCAGGGGTCCAAACAAAACATTTAACTGAACCAATTAAACCAAACCTATACTTAATACCTAAGAGTCAAATTCATTACTTAGATAGACCTTATCTAAGTTATGACTCAGGGGGAGCAACTAGAAAGATAATTCAACCAACAGGATTAATCAAACTCATACACTTAAGATTAGGTTTACTTTCTGTTTAGAACGGTTAGATAAAAAAAAAGGTTTTACCAAACCCTACAACATAGCATCGGAATGGATTGAGATGATAGTACGTCAAGGAATCTTTGTCGAATGCATTCTAGGCAGAATCTTGTGTATTCTACCTGGTGCACTAGACTTAGTAAATCTGACCGAAGCTACCCCAGTCAAACATGGGTTAGTTAGACCAAAATTTAGTATTAAATTTTTTGAGCGGGAACAGTTTGGAAAGTCTTCAGCAAGTGGTCCACCGTTGATACACAAGAAGGCTATATGTCTCGCCACTGAACTGAAAACTTATTCTTAGGAAGCCTGCTTGATTAACCCAAAGCTAAGTTTGAATCTAACATGGGTTCAATAAAATTTTCAATTAAAATTATTTAAACTTAAAATAAAAATTATTTTAAAACTTAGAATCAAAATTATTTTAAAACTTAGAATCAAAATTATTTTAAAAATTACTTAAAAAATCAAAATTATTTTAAAACTTAATAAAAATCAAAATTATTTTAAAACTTAAAATCAAAATTATTTTAAACTTAATATTAAAAATCATTTTAAACTTAATTTTAAAAAAATGATCGGTCGACCGATCATATTTACCGGTCGACCGAACAGATGTTGGTTTTGAACCAGACAATTATATTTTTTTTGAAATCGGATAAACAATAAATTTATTGGTCGACCGATCACCATTTTCGGTCGACCAAATACTTTATGATCCACCATCCACTTGTGTTGGTGCATGAAAAACCGTGCATCTTTAAATTTTTGATCGACCGAACCCTTGGATCGGTCGACCGAACATCCAACATTCGGCTTCAGATTACGGTAAATTTATTGGATCGGTCGACCGAACCGCTTATCGGTCGACCGATCGAGGTCTATATAACACCCACAGAATCGAAATCTTTCATACAACTCTCCTTTCCTATTTCTCCACATCCATCCGACGATTTTTCGAGTTTCTGCGTTCACAAGCCATGCCTCGGTATGAATTGAAGTTTAGTTCTTTCTTTTCGCACATTTACTTATTTTTTACTTTCTTTTTTAGTGAAAAACTGCGTAAACTTGCCCAAAAGGAGGCTAGCTCCTCCAATCCCAGCCAAGACTCTAGGTTCTCCACAGAGGACTTGCATCAATCTTTTTCCAACAAGACTTTTTTAGTTGTGGGTACTAGATGCCTTGATCTATCATTTTATCAAACCTACTGTCATGAAATAGTTGATATTGTACACCATTACTTGTTAGACAGTCTAGTTCTCTGTAGACATGCATATAATTCCACACTTTGCACTGAATTTTATCATAATTTGTGTGAGATTGATGCATATCATTTTAAAACTAGAGTTACATCGAGGGATATGTTGTTTAATTTTAATATATTTTCTCGCTTTTTACGCATGTGTCCCTCAACTACCCGGATCTTTCCTTATCCATCATATCCTGACATTTTGCCCGATCCGTTTTCTCATCTCACATTAGACCTCATGTATGTCAATTTCTTCCAAAGTCCTCGACCACGGAAGATGGCTTCAGTCCCACTAAGCCCAAATGACAATGCATTATACAAAATGGTCGTCCAGAGATCAGGCAGTTCTCCGTCTTGTTCATCTTTTTCTGATGTATGTCCTTAAGCATAAACTAGATATAGATTTTGCTTATTGGATTTTTAAGTCCATAATCTACTACTTTGGCTATAGTACCTTGTTTAAGATACACATGATTCTTTGTCATGACCTTACAGCTTTCATAGCTTCCTTAAGAGTAGGTGTTGGGCGAGGTGAGTTGATAGAGTTATCTGATTTTGACCTAATTGGTGTTCGTCAAATGTACTTGGCTGGGATTAAGACTAGTCCTCAGGGTCTAGTTTACAAGCATACTCATCCATATTATGTTCCACCGGTCGAGGAAGCAGTCGATGCTGAGGACATTCCCATTGCTGTAGAGGAGCCCTATATACCGCCGTTAGCTATTGAGTATTCCCAGACTCCAGTCTTTGATGCTGCTCAGGTGACTTCATCTACAACCCCTCCTCCTCAGTTTAGTGATCCATTCAGACAGCTCCAGGATAATATTTTTGGTCGTTTCGACTCTCTTCAAACGATGTTTCAAGACCAACTGGCAGATTTTCGCCAAGATATTACTAGATGAGTAGAGACGTTGGAGGCACAACAAACTAGGATGTTTGTCTATTTTCGTGCTGCCCATGATCCTCCACCTCCTGATACCTGACTCTTTATATTTACTTTTGGACTAGTGTGGTTGTCAGACTTATGTATATTTGGACCTCGTACTAGAAATTTGTATTTCTGGTCACTTATTTTTGCATAATTGTTGTTTGTGTTTTATAGAATAGGTTTTCTTATTTTTTGAACCATTATTACTTAGTTTATTTTTCAAAAATATTTTTGTAAAAATTTCCTTTTCAAATTTTTGTTTTCAAAATATTTTCGTTTTTTCGGAGTAGCCTAGGACCTACTGTAGAATTGCATGATCCTATAGTTCTAGGAGCCAGCATCTCACAAGCATAGTAGGATCCCTTGTTTGATAACTTAGAATGGGTAAGATGCTTAGGATCTAGCATAAAATTTCAGATGCTTATGTCAGTGCATCGCTATAAATATGAGCTTTAAATAACATACATGGATCAATTTGAGTCAACTAGCTAGTAACAACCTAGTTAGTACTAAATACTCAAATTGACCAACCTGAGTCAATAGCTACTATCTTGTGCTAGTTAGCCTTGTACAACGATTGGACATTTCATCATAAGGATATTTTTTCCTTAGTTTTTCTACCCATGCTTGGACTTTTAGGTTGTCATCAATTTTAGGGGGAGCTTTGAGCTATTTTAGACTATTTTACAAGTTTTCAAAATTCTTTCTTTTTTTAAAATTCATTTTGAAAATTATTTTTGAACACTTTTCTGAAATATTCAACATAGTCGAAATTTTCACAAAATCATATATCTTACTATGTTTTCAAAATTCATTTTTGAAAATTTTTTCGAAATATTTCAAAAAGTTTCAACTTAGTGAAAATTTTCACACTTCTATATTTTTTTCAAAATTATATCTTCAAATTATTTTTCCTTTTATCCTAATTTGTGAACACCCTAAAACCCTAAAATAAACTTTATCTTTCAATTTTTCAAATGATTTTCCAAATAATAATAACTTTTTCCTTGGTGGAATTTTTTTTTAACTTCCTTAATTTTTTCAAAGATTCTTCTTGTGTTCAAAATTTCTATTCTTCCTTCAAAATTTCAACTTTGAATCGGTTTTATACATGTTTTTAAAATTTTTAGAATTTTTCTTTTTTCTATGTTTCTCAAACTTGTTACATTTCTAAAACTTGTGGATTGTTAACTTTACTTTTTGTACTCAAAGGTGTTCCTTGACCTTATTTGTGGCTTTGAGGTCTTCCTCTATTTTTGATGTGTGTCAAAGGGGGAGAGATGGTGAATTCAGGGGGAGTTGTTCAACTCAGGGAGAGAATTAAAAGTTAAATTGCTTGTTTATTTAATTTTTACGTATTTTAACTTAACTTTGAATCTTGGTTGTCAAGCATCAAAAAGGGGGAGATTGTTGGTGCAAATTACACCAGAATCAAACCTAAGTTTTGATGTTGTCAAAGGTTCAAGTTAAGTCTTGTTGTGATCTAACAAGTTAACTGAGTGTGCAGGCTGTTTACGCAATCGGAAAGACCTAGTTGGAAGCTAGGCAGGAGAAATCTTAGCAGATCGTGGAACCCAGGTGCAAGTCCAAGTGGATCAAGGGGACCCGATGCTTAGTAGTGCGATCAAGAGGTCTGGAGGATCGAAGATCAAGGAAAAAGTCTTGGCGAGCCGATCAAAGCTAAGTGAAAAGTTCAAACTAGATCTAGAGGATCTAAGTTTGACAGGTAGGTTGAGGTAAATAACTGGAGGAGCGACAGTGAGGTCGGGTTCCCGAAGGGAACAACCTTAGGTCGCTGATCCAACTGAAGAAACCGGGAAGATTTCAAAGTTGAGATCAAGACAGTTCTACTGTCTTTTATATTACTCATGCATTATAATATTATTACTGTGTTAACATCCGTTTTGCAGGATTCTTTTTTGTCTAACATTGTGTTGTAGGTCCGGCTGGATCGGTCGACCGAACCGGAGGATCGGTCGACCAAACAAGAAGAAATCAAGGCAGTGGTCAGATCAGACTAGAACATATCAGAGCCCGATTAAAGTTTAATCGGTCGACCGAACAGTAAGATCGGTTGACCGAACCATGATGACTCAGCACATGCCAATTCACATCATTAATCAGAAGCAAAAGGAAAGAGGGTTGATCGGTCGACCGAACCCATGGATCGGTCGATCGAACCAATCAACAATTAATGCAGCATTAAGTATGGATCTCGGCAAATCTCGACGAACAGGGAAGGAGACTGTTCGGTCGACCGAAAAGAGGGATCGGTCGACCGAACCCTTAATGTGCAATCAATGCCAAAAATCGAGCCAGCGTCGACTCCAGCCAGGAAGGAAGGGAGCTGGTTCGGTCGACTGAACAGAGAGATCGGTCAAACGAACGTCAATTACACCTATAAAAAGAGAGTCGAGGTTTGAGACTATGTAATACTTTCGGATCGACTGAAGTTCTCTTCTGCAAGCTACTCGTGTGTCTTCATCAGCTCTGCAAGTCACTCCATCCGTTAGTGTCGACCAAAGCTTCAACTCCATTACTTGTTGGTATATTTTATTAGCTTGCATTGTAATTAACTTAAGCAAGATAGTAGGTTGTTACTATCTTGCTCATTTTGTACGTTCTGCTTCTTTCCGAGGATTTAAAAAAGAAGGGTTATAGTGGATTACCCATCGGTGTGATCAAGGATTGCGGGCCTTCGAGTAGGAGTCAACCTAGACTCCGAACGAAGTAAACAAGCTTGTCTTTCTTTTACTTTCCTCTGTGCACGACTCTACTTTCAAAGAAAAAGAGAAGTTTTAAAAAGACGCAATATTCACCCCCCCTCTCTATCGCACCCATTCGATCTAATATATATAATGTGCATGGGCGGCCTCATGCTGGGAGGAGCCTCCATTCATTGGAGGTGCCTCCCATTCAGAGAGGGGTCCACACGCGTTGCCCAGGATATCCATCCTCCCCTTTTCTCTCTCTCTCTCTCTCTCTCTCAATATATATATATATATATATATATATATATATATATATATATATATATATATATATATATATATATATAGTTGTGATACCATGCACACTCATTTGTTGCATACTCCTAGGCGGCCCTCATAGGTTCGGGTGCCCAGATGCACCTCCGGACGCCCTAATTCATTTTTATGGGTCTAGGCCCCGGAGGTGCATCCGAGCATTCAGACCTGTGAGGGTCGTCTAGGAGAGTGAACCGAATATATATATATATACACACACACATTGCACATCTGTGCATGATTGTGCAGTGTGCAGTTTTTTTTGAAAAAAAAATTGATTGTTTTAAACTTGTGGTTAAGTCATTTAGGATTTTACCTTTAGGGTTTAGGAGTTAGGTTATAATACTTGATCCTGTCCGAGCGCTGAATCGACGGACGCTGGGGACGTGGCACGCTCCGCTGTCTCCGACTAGTGATGTAGCTCTCCGACGAACCTGCAAAGAAGCCGAGCCGGGAGGGGTTTCCCGGCGACGGCCCTCCGACGCTCAAGTTAGGCAACGAGAGAAGCAGCGTAATGTGGCTACAGTAGAGATGTGCGCATACCTTCGTCGACGTCTGGGGGTCCTTATATAGGACCCCGGGGAAACGTGGACACACTTCCTGAAGCGTGCACGCTTCCCCAAACATACCTTAACGAGTCTGTGTCAGAAAAGTACCTCTGGCGCCATTCCGCAATCGTCCGAGCATATCCCGGATATGACGGTGGAAGCTTCCACCGTATGATCTTGTGTACGGCTCGGCTGCCAACTCTGCTGCTTGTCGGCGGCAGACGTCTCGAGGATGATGTTATCCCCTGTCTCCTTTGTCCTCTTGCTTTCCCTGTCTGTTCCAGGGCCGAGCGGGTCGGCCGCTCGGCAGGCATATAACTTCTGCCTTGGTCGTATGCTCGGATGAGACTACTCCCGCCTGTGTTGCCTTGTGTACCGACCGAACGGACATCCCGCTCGGGACTTTAACCTTTTTACCTTGAGCATCAGAAACCCGACCTCTAGTCGGGTTGTCTTCCTTCGGTTCGGGAGATTCATGGTCGGTCGGTCTGCCCCGCGCGGTCGGTCAGCTCGCTTCCTCCGGTCGGCCGGTCGGCCGGTCGGCCGGTCGGGACCTTTGACCTCCACGCGCCGTTGACCTTCCGCCAATGAGGATCCCCCGTCCTTATCACCGGATCACATGCCTCCCCTTCAAGTCTAGTCGAAGGAGGCGTTAAGTCCGACTGACTGGACTGCCGGTCGGCCTGAATGACATCGCCCTGCCCCTCTGAAATGTTCCTCCCTCGGCCGCTCGGCCTCCTCCGAGCGCTGGCTTTGCTACCGTGACGACCATCATTGCTGACGCCCTTCGGATCTCCTCGGGATTCATGCAAATCTTCTCCATTAAGACCAAGCACGCGCGCTGTGCGCCGTAATGGCGCTCATTAAATGCGCCCCTATGACTCGGTGCCACGTGGCACCTCCGCTGGCGTCACCGTACGGCTCGGCGATGCGTCCGATGGGACATCAACGATTTGAAATGAACGACCCGATGGGGGCCTCGGTTCTTGTGACCTGTATCGGACGGTCGAGGCCGATCAGACCCGACCTTAGAAAGCCGTCGCCTCCTTCCTTCGCCGCATTTCTGCCTTCGTGTTCCTTCGTCTCTCTTTGGTGCTTTGGTGCTTCGGTGCTTCGGTGCTTCGGTGTTCCGGCGACCCCGCTTCTCCGTTTTCCAACGATTCTCCACCGCCTTCCTTCGATCCCCAGCTTCTTCATAAGGTTCCTCCTCTTCTCCTCTCTATTTTCCTCGTCTTCTTTGTTGAGTTCCCATCTTCTGGTCATTGTTCCTTTCATCGCTTCCTTGCAGTGTGTCTTTTTCTATTCTCTTAGCTTTTGTTTTGTTGCCCGATCGGATAATGGCCAGTTCATCCCGACCCGTAGATCTCACTTTAGGTCCCTGGTATACTACCATGGAATCTCGTTTCGATCGGCGTGACGCCGAGGCTCTACTTGATGGTTTTGACATTCCGTCTGACTTTGAACTTATTCTGCCCTCACCAACCGCTCGGCCTGACAAACCGCCGCGCGGAGCCATCTGTTTTTTCCGCGACCAATTCACAGCCGGTCTGCGGTTTCCTCTTCACCACTTCTTCGCTGATGTTTGCAACTTCTTTGGTATTCCGCTCGCCCAATTAGTTCCCAATACTTTCCGCCTTTTGTGTGGAGTGGTGGTATTGTTCAAGATACACCGCATCCCTCTCCGACCGGAGATTTTTTACTATTTTTATTATCCCAAGCAGTCCGAGCTGGGCTCCTATCTATTTCAGGCTCGGCCCGGTCTTGTCTTTTTTGATAAACTCCCCTCCTCCAATAAACACTGGAAGGAGTATTACTTTTATCTCCGTTTCCCCGAGCGGGCTCCCTTCCAAACCAAGTGGCAGGTCGGACCGCCTACCTCTCCCGAGCTGAAAAGATTTAAGACCCGACCGGACTATCTCGAGGCCGCGAACCTGCTGGTGAAGCTCGATATCAACAAGCTTCTGCCCGAAGGCGTGCTGTACATATTCGGCCTGAGTCCGAGTCGCACTCCACTTCCGAGCAACTTCGGTAAGAATTTCACTTGCCCATGTACTTTGAGTGCTAACTGATTTTCTTCTTTTTCCTTTGCAGCCAATATCGTCATGGAGTCCGTGATGCAAGGGATTTTGAAGAGGAAAGCCGAGGTGCTCGAGGCGGCCGCCGCCAATGAGATGGAGCGACTGGGCATCACTCCGGTCGGCTCTCACGAGGGTGAGAGCGGGACACATGCAGAAGAGTCAGCCGCTCAGGCTTCCCCCGTGGAGGTGACGGGAGGCAACACTTCAAACAGAGAGCCGGCCATGCAAGAGGAAGGCTTCGGTCAGGAAGACGAGTAGCCACTCAGACAAAAGAGGCGCCGGACAGATACACCGTTGCGATCGGCTACTTCTGCTGTTCGCGTGTCCGAGCGGGTGGGGTCCGATTCTCGTGGGAAGACTCCAATGGTGGAGGCATTATCCTCCGATCGGACTCCATCTCTACTAAACTTGCCCGCCGACCCTATTGAGGCTATGTCGGTCAGCACTCTTCCACCTGCCCCCCGCCGGGTCCAGCGCTTGGCAATTTTGTCCAAGTCCGCCGCCCCGGCTTCCGCTCCTTCTACATCAGCTCACACAACTCCCGGCCAGAGCCGCACCATCAGGGTCACTCTGCATCTTCCTACCGAGGAACTTTTGTCTGAGTCTGATCGGTCGACCGCGCCCGAGCATATGATCACCATGAAGGGGCCCCTCGCCGAGATATGGGCCGATGCTCGGGCCCGTGTCGCGATGATTCCGCTCGGTAACCTGGCCAACAGTCATATGCAGCAGGCCACTGGGATAAGTGTGTTTTCTTTGAAGTCCTCTACGCACTCTCTCCGATCGGCTATTAATAATCTTATTTATGTCAGAGGTGGGTGGAGGAGATCGCTGTCTCCAATCGTCTGGCCATGGTGGACGCGGAGCTAAAGAGGCTAAGGAGCTCGGGCGGCACGCCCTCCCAGGGTCCCTCATACGCCGAGCTGCAGAAAGAGCTCAAGAAGACCCAAGACTTGTTGGAGGCTGAGCGGAAGAAGGCGGCCGACCAGGCCCATACTCTGGCCGAACTCGAACGACAGGTCAAGTCACTGGACCGAAAAATGAGCCTAGCCACCGATCGGAAGAAAACGGCTGTCGCCGATCTAGAGAAGAAAAACGTCGAGGCCCGGGGCCTAGAGCAACGGGTCAAAGAGCTGATGGAGCAGCTGGACGGCGAGAAGACGAGCCGCTCAGGCGAAGCGCTCAAACATAAGGACGAACTGAAGAAATTGCAGGAGGCTCTTGAAGCTTCTCAAGCTACCTTCAAGGAGTATCAGGAGGCTGAGCCGAGCCGGTTCATCGTACTGAGGCAAAACTACATCCGCTCAGACGAGTTCGCTGAGAAAGTTTGCAACCGGATGGCCGAGGCCTTTGAACTGGCCATCACTGCCACGTCGGATTACTTGAAGGCCAAGGGTCTCCTCCCAACTTCAGCGGAAATTCCTGCCCGGGAACATGCAACGCTTCTTGCAACCATTCCCAAACATATCTTTAATTATTTTGAGTGAATGTGTTTTCAGAAATGCTTCCGATCGGCGTGTCCGTCACGTGGCATCTGTAACCCTTAAACGTTAATTTTAAATGAATGCCCACTCTTGCTGTGTTATCCTCTTATTTCGCGTTCTTTTTTATTATGCCGACCGGTTAGTAGACCTTTTACCCGCGGGGAATTTCTTAACCTCTTTGCTTTGCCGATCGATCAAACACCCATCCATCTTGCCTGGGATTTCTATGAGCTTTTTGCTCTAAGTGTTTTTCTTTGCCTCGCCGACCGGCCAAACGACCATCCACCCCACCGTGGATTTCCATGAGTTTTTCGTAGTGTTTCCTTTACCGCGCTGATCGGTCGACGAATCTCCATTCTTTCATGGATTCTCTGCCAATGCGTCGCTGAAGTAATTCGACGCGATGCTGCCTCATCTGGGGAGTTTATAGTCGCCCGTCCGACTCTAGAGTTTAACGTTGCCGCTCGACGGTCTTCAAGCCGAGGGGTTTATAGTCGCCGGTCCAACTCTAGAGTTTAACGTCGCCGCTCAACGATCTTCAGGCCGAGGGGTTTATAGTCGCCGGTTCGACTCTAGGGTTTAACGTCGGAGATCGACGGTCTTCAAGCCGAGGGGTTTATAGTCGCCGGTCCGACTCTAGAGTTTAACGTCGCCGCTCGATGGTCTTCAGGCCGGGGGGTTTATAGTCGCCGGTTCGACTCTAGGGTTTAACGTCGGAGTTTGACGGTCTTCAGGCCGGGGGGTTTATAGTCATCGGTTCGACTCTAGGGTTTAACGTCGGAGCTCGACGGTCTTCAAGCCGGGGGGTTTATAGTCGCCGGTCCGACTCTAGAGTTTAACATCGCCGCTCGACAATCTTCAGACCGGGGGGTTTATAGTCGCCGGTTCGACTCTAGGATTTAACGTCGGAGCTCGACGGTCTTCAGGAATGAGCTTTTAGCTCAGATAATATACACCCGGCCGAGCGGCACGGGGTCTTCCCCATCGAACCTATGGCTCGGATAATATACTCCCGGCTGAACGACACGGGATCTTCACCCTCGAGCCTATGGCTCGGATAATATACGCCCGGCCGAATGGGGCGGGGTCTTCACCCTCGAGCCTATGACTCGGATAATATATGCCCGGCCGAACGGCGCGGGGTCTTCACCCTCGAGCTTATGGCTCGGATAATATACTCTCGGTCGAACGGCGCGGGGTCTTCACCCTCGAGCCTATGGCTCGGATAATATACGCCCGGCCGAACGGCGCGGGGTCTTCACCCTCGAGCCTATGGCTCGAATAATATACTCCCGGCCGAACGGCGCGGGGTCTTCATTATGTCTTTTAACAACTATCCGCTGGGCGCACAATGTTCATGCCTTTGCTTTGTTCTTATAACTTTCATTCCTGTAGCCACAAGATACATCCGAACAGAATAATCATGAAAATACATCACATCGGTGCACATTTCATCCGGCCCGATAGGGCTGGAGGTGGTTTGCGCTCCAGGGTCTTTCTAGCCATCGTCCATCCTTATCTTCCAAGTAGTAGGCGCCCGATCGGAGCTTCTCGACGACTTTGAATGGTCCTGCCCAGGGAGCCTCCAGCTTGCCTACGTTCCCGACCAGCTTCACTTTCTTCCAGACCAAGTCGCCCACCTGGAATGCTTGAGGAATCACGCGGCGGTTGTAGTTCTGCTTCATTCTCTGCCTGTAGGCCATCAGCCGGACGGACGCTTTGGCTCATTCCTCGTCGATCAAGTCCAATTCTAGCTGCCTCCGCTCGGCATTATCTTCGTCGTAGTTCTGGATCCGGACGGACTCTACGCTGACTTCGACTGGGACGACTGCCTGGCCTCCATACACCAGATGGAAAGGTGTTACTCCCGTTCCCTCTTTAGGGGTCGTACGGATGGCCCACAAGACTCCTGGCAGCTCGTCCACCCAGCTTCCCCCTATGTGGTCGAGCCGAGCCCGAAGAATTCGGAGTATCTCCCGATTGGCTACTTCGGCTTGACCATTGCTTTGGGGATACGCCACAGACGTGAAGTGCTTCTCAATGCCATATCCATTGCACCATTCTTCGAGCTGATTTCCGACGAACTGTCGTCCATTGTCTGACACGAGCCGACGTGGAATGCCGAACCGACAGATGATGTTTTGCCAGATGAATTTCTTGACCATGTGCTCGGTTATCTTGGCCAATGGCTCCGCCTCCACCCACTTGGAGAAGTAATCTACTGCCACCAATAGAAACTTCCGTTGTCCGGTCGCCATGGGGAACGGTCCTACGATGTCCATGCCCCACTGGTCAAACGGGCAAGACACTGCGGACGCTTTCATTTCTTCCGTCGGCTTATGTGAGAAGTTGTGATACTTCTGACAGGAAAGACACGTTCTGACGGTCCGAGCGACGTCCTCGTGTAGCGTTGGCTAGAAGTATCCGGTCAGCAGGATCTTCCTAGTCAAAGATCGGCCGCCCGGATGACCTCCGCAAGATCCTTGGTGTACCTCCTGGAGAATGTATTCTGCATCTTCTGAGCTAACGCATTTTAGCAGCGGTCAGGAGAAAGCCTTTTTGTAAAGCTGATCTCCGATGAGAGTGAACCGGCCAGCTCTCCTCCTCAGCAACTGGGCTTCCTCCCGATCGAAAGGTGTGGCACCCGAGCGCAGAAACTCCGTGATGGTTGTTCTCCAATCGCTCGGGAATGTGAGGCCATCCATCCGGTCCACGTGCGCTACCAAACATACTTGTTCGATTGGTGGCTGGATGACGACCGACGATATTGAGCTTGCTAGTTTGGCTAACTCATCTGCCGCCTGGTTCTCCGCTCGGGGTATCTTCTGGACCACTACCTCGGTGAAACTGGTCTTGAGTTTTTCAAAGGCGTCCGCGTACAACTTGAGTCTTGCATTGTTTATCTCGAAGGCACCCATGAGTTGTTGAGCGGCTAGTTGGGAATCTGAGTGAATCACCACCCGGCTAGCTCCAACATGTCGTGCGGCCTGCAATCCGACGATGAGGGCTTCGTACTCTGCCTCATTATTTGTTGCCCGATAGTCCAGCCGGACGGACAGATGCATCCGCTCTCCTTGAGGCGAAAGTAGCAGGATTCCAATTCCGCTTCCGAGCCGAGTGGACGATCCGTCCACATATATTTTCCATGTAGCTTCGGGCTCGGGCTTTTGTACCTCGGTCACAAAATCTGCCAAGGATTTGCTTTGATCGCCGAGCGGAGTTGATATTGGATGTCAAATTCGCTTAACTCCGTCGTCCACTTGATCAGCCGTCCGGATGCTTCAGGGTTCAGGAGTACTCTTGCTAGCGGGCTATTCGTCATCACGATAATGGTGTGCGCCAAAAAGTAAGGGCGCAACCTCCGGACGGCAAGGACCAGGGCGAAAGCCAACTTCTCGAGACCGGTGTAGCGAGACTCAGCATCCTTTAAGATATGGTTTAAAAAGTACACTGGATGTTCCTCTCCGCTCGGCCTTACTAGTGCTGAGCCCACAGCATGCTCAGTTGAAGATAAATAAATGCGGAGCGGCTCACCTACAACTGGTTTCGCCAACACGGGTAAGGAATTCATATAAGTCTTCAATTCCTCGAATGCCCGATCGCACTCTTCGTCCCATTGAAACTTGGCGGCTTTGCGAAGAATCTTGAAAAATGGCAAGCTCCGGTTGGCGGTCTTAGAGATAAACCTTGACAGCGCCGTTATCCGACCAGTGAGACGTTGTACCTCTCAGAGATTTCTAGGAGGCGGCATGTCCTGCAATGCCTTTATCTTACTGGGGTTTGCCTCTATTCCTCGCTCGGTCACAATGTAACCCAGGAAGTGCCCTCCTCTTGCTCCAAACAGGCACTTCTGAGGGTTGAGTTTGACGCCATACCTTCTCAATGTTTGGAAGGTCTCCTCCATGTCCGCGTAGAGATCGGCCGCCCGGAAGGACTTGATAAGTATGTCATCCACGTACACTTCCAAGTTGCGTCCGATCTGCTCCCTGAAGACCTTGTTCATCAGACGCTGGTAGGTGGCTCCCGCGTTCTTCAATCCGAACGACATTACATTGTAGCAGTAGGTGTCGTCCGCTGTGACAAAGCTGACCTTCTCTTGGTCTTCTCGGGCGAGTGGCACTTGGTGGTAGCCTTGGTATGCATCCAGCATGCATATCAGCTTGCACCCGGCCGTGGAGTCCACCAGTTGATCGATCCGGGGTAGGGGGTAGAAGTCCTTCGGGCATGCCTTGTTCAAGTCCCGGAAGTCAATGTAGACTCTCCACTTGTTGCCTGGCTTGGAGACCAAAACCACATTGGCGAGCCAACTCGGGAATTGTACTTCCCTTATGTGGTCGGCCTCTAGAATCTTTTCGACCTCCGTCCGGATGATTACATTTTGCTCCGCGCTGAAGTCCCTCTTCCTTTGCTTTACCGGACAAGCGTCCGGCCGGACATGAAGTTCATGTTGCGCTACGCTCGGCGAGACCCCGGGCATCTCATGGATCGACCCGGCGAAGACGTCGCAATTTCGCCGCAAGCACTTGATCAACTTCTCCTTCTGCTTCTCCTCCAGATCGGATGCTATAAAGGTGGTGGCCTCCGATTGGGAAGGGGCAATCTGCACCTTCTCCTTTTCTTCATAAACTACAGAAGGTGGCTTTTCAGTAATAGCATGTACCTCGACCCGCGGCACTTTCCGAGCGGACTTGGCTTCGGCTCGGACCATCTCCACGTAGCATCTTCGAGCGGCCAGTTGGTCTCCCCGCACCTCCCCTACTTGATCCTCCACCGGGAATTTGATCTTTTGGCAGAAGGTAGAGACGACAGCCCGGAACTCATTAAGAGCCGGTCACCCCAGGATGACGTTGTATGCAGAAGGAGCATCAACCATAATGAAGGTGGTGGTCCTTGTCCTTCTGAGCGGCTCCTCACCCAATGAGATAGCCAGCCGAACTTGGCTAGCCGACAAGACTTCGTTCCCCGTGAATCCCTAGAGGGGGGTCGTCATTGGCAATAGTTTGGCTCGATCAATTTGCAGTTGGTCGAAGACCTTCTTGAATATTATGTTGACCGAGCTGCCTGTGTCAATGAAAATGCGGTGAATAGTATAATTGGCTATTACCGCTCGAATGATCAGGGCATCATCGTGAGGGACTTCAACTCCTTGGAGGTCCCTGGGCTCGAAGCTAATCTCGGGTCCGCTCGCCCTTTCCTCGCTGCAGCCGACCGCATGGATCGTCAACTGCCTTGCGTGTGCCTTTCTGGCTCTGTTGGAATCTCCGTCGGTTGGGCCCCCGGCGATGATGTTGATCTCTCCCCGAGATGCGTTGCCCCTATTTTCTTCCTCCCGAGCGGAAGGTCGTGGTCGTTCATTTGACGCTCGGTGGTGGGCTCCGTGCTGTTGACGGTGATGCCGCTCGGGGGATCGCCTTTCTGTCCTTTACACGGGGCTCCGTTGTCGATGTTGCCGATCTGGTGAAGGCGATCGGCGGTGGTAACTCCTCGGTGCGAGATGAGCGATGGGGGGTAGGCTCCGACAGTCTCGGGTATTATGAGTGGCCGACTGATGGAGTGAACAAAACATTGGGGTCCATACCTTCCCCTTGGGCTTGGGCCGATCAGCCGCGACTTGCTAGACAGCGTGCGGCCGAGCGTGTGGGTGAGGACGGGCGGCTTCGGCTCGCGATCCTCTGGGTGGTTGGTGACTAATGGGCGGCTTCCGCTCAGCGGGAGCTGGCTGGTCGCTCTGGGCTTCTTTTCTTCTTGCCGCCTGGGCTTCCTCCACATTGATGTATTCATTGGCTTTATGCAGCATGTGATCATAGTCCCGAGGCGGCTTCCAGATGAGCGAGCGGAAGAAGTCACCGTCCACGAGCCCTTGCGAGAACGCGTTCACCATTGTTTCCGAGGTGACCATTGGAATGTCCATGGCCACTTGGTTGAAGCGCTGAATGTACGTTCGGAGCGGCTCCCTCGCGCCTTGTTTGATGGCAAACAGGTTGACGCTTGTCTTCTGGTGGCGCCGGCTGCTTGCAAAATGATGGAGGAACGCTGTTCGGAATTCCTTAAAACTGGTGATGGAGCCGTCCGGCAATCTTCGAAACCACCGATGCGCTAATCCCGAAAGCGTGGTGAGGAACACTCGGCATTTTACACCATCGGTGTACTGATGCAGAGTGGCGGTACTGTCGAATTTACCCAGGTGGTCGTCTAGGTCGGTTGTCCCGTTGCACTCTCCGATCGCAGAAGGCACATAATGCCTCGGCAGTGGATCGCGAAGAATGGCATCTGAGAACTGCCGGTTGGTCCGCTCGGGAGACGCATCCGATCGGGGCGCCTTTCCTTTTCTTACGTCCCGGATGGGTGCTTCGTCCGATGAAGATTCCTTGTCTTGGTTAGCTTGCGCTACCTCTGAGGGCGTCTGGAACAGAGCCCGATGAAAAGGTATCGGGGCGGGCGGCGCCCCCATCTGAGTGCCGGTCGGCCCCTTGTTTTGCCCCCATATTGAGAGTTGCTCCTGCCTGTCTTCGGGCGGCGCTCGGCCCCCCGAGGCTGAAGTCGCCTGCTACGCTGCCCGCTCGGCCTGAGCTTTCTGCTGCTGCTCCACGATTTTTGCTGCACGCGCTTGGACGAGTGCCTCGAGCTCTTCGAGAGAGAGCGTTACCAAAAGTTGACGTCCAGCTTCTTCCATCTTCTTGATTCGGATTCAGGTGCGTTCCCACAGACGATGCCAATTTGATCCTGTCCGAGTACTGAATCGACGAATGCTGGGGACGTGGCACGTGTAGGACCGTGATCGTTCGATAAAGGGGGGGTGAATATCGATTCGAAAAGTTGAGTTAAAATACGTAGCGGAAAAGTAAATAAACACAGTTGTTTTTACTTCGTTCGGAGCCTGTGACGACTCCTACTCGAAGGCCCGTGGTCCTTGACCACTTTCGTTGGGCAATCACTATCAATTCGAATATAGTTACAAAATAAGTACAGGAAATGCTAGTGAAAAAATAATACCGACAAGGAAATTAACTAAAACCCGAAGGAGCACTTTGTCGGAGCTTGTTGGCGTCGCAAGAACGTAGAGCAGCAGGACCAGCAGTAGAGGAGTTCTCAGATATGATGATTGATTCTGAAGCTCCTGCCTGGGGCTTCTTTTATATGTTACTCCGGGCGCCTGGATTCCTTCCGGGCGCCTGGAATGTGACGTAGCTGCTCAAACCGAGATGCTCCACGTGGCGACGACTTGGCTGGATATAATTTGCCTTCCGGGCGCCCGGATCCTCTCCGGGCGCCCGGACCACCTTGTTCCAGAAAACTCCCTTTTCCTGCAAAACAAAGTTAGTCCGAGGCAATATATATCCTGCAAAATAGATTGTTAGCACATTTTGTAATACTATGAATTAGCACAAATAGTATGACTTAGATTCCGTCTTTCCGAGACCGAAATCTAGTCACGATCTCGACTTAGATATCCGAAATGGATCTAAGCCGGATCGACGCCTAATGTTCCCTTCCCGGGAACGCGTCCTCGCAGTCACTCCCCTCCAGTGACTTACCTCACTTACCTGCCAGACGTCCGGTCAGCCCTTCGACCCGTCTGGACTTCTCGCCAGCTATCTGTTGATACAGTCTGACCTGGCTGTTGTTTTGATGTTGACACGGATTTAAGTTTGTATCAGATGTTAATTAAACTCGGTTTGATTAATGATCAAGGTTGATCAAGTGGAAGGGAAAAGTCCAAGTTGGAAACTTGGCAGCTGATCTAGTTAGCCCGTCGACCTAGCTGGACTTCTTGCCAAGCGTCTGGTCAGCCCGTCGACCTGCTTGGACTTCTCGCCAGCTATCCGGTCAGCCCGTCGACCTAACTGGACTTCGTGCCAGACATCCGGTCAGCCCGTCGACCTGTCTGGACTTCTCCTGCACACTCGATCAAAGTGTCAGACAACAACAAAACTAACTTAACCTATTTGTCATTCATCAAAACCAAGGTTAGACCGTTAGTGCTACCCGCACCAACAATCTCCCCCTTTTTGATGGAATGACAACCTGGTTAAGTTAGTGAAAGAGCACAAAAAAAAGAAAGAGTGCAAAAAACAGGTGCATCGGTTAGTTTTAGTGTTTTCAAGTTGGTTTATCTAACTTAACCACCTAACCCTCCCCCTTTGGCATTCATCAAAAAATAAGCAAGGGTAAACAATCATAGTGTAGAGTTAAAAAAAATAAATACAGTTAATCTTGAAAAAAAATCTGAGTTTGGTTCAAAATTCAAAGATAAAAGTACAATTTTTAAATCCAAGGAAAAAAAATCAAGTTGACTTGGGGGAGACAAGTTGAATTTTGAAAAGTATAAAATTAAAGTTAATCAAGTTTAACTTTTCAAGTGTGTAAAAAAAATTTTAAATTAGGATTATCAAATTTTCTTTTCAAGTTTAAGTAAGATTTACTTTTCAAAAAGGTAATTTTTTTTTTTAACTTCAATTTTTCAAAACAAAGTAAAAATTAAACAAGTAAGATTAAATTTGCCAAAATAAACTTTTAAGGCTAATTTGATAAAAACTAAATTTGGAAGGTTTAATTTTCAAGCATATGTTAAAAATCTAATGCTTCAAAAATCAATTTAGTAACTTCCAAGTTTTTCAAACACTTAGTTTAGCTTTTTGTAAACTGGTGTTTTAAAAAGATGTCAGTTTTAACATAGCTGTACAAAGGTAATTTTTCAAACACACAAAATTTTAATTAATTTCTCCCCCTGAACTTGATACTTAAATTTAAACAGCTGTCTAACCAATTAGGTACTAACTAATTATCAGAAGATAGTAGCTTTCACTTGGTTAGTCAGATTAAGTTAAGTATAAGCAGTCAGTCTTTGACTTGACTGAAGACCTTAATCTGATTAATATCTGAGTTGTATTTAACGTCCAGACTTATGCTGATGCACCGAAATAAGCATCTTAAGTCCTGACAGTTGGCCTATGCATCTCACCCCTTTCTATGTTTGTCAAACACAATCAAGGTAAACCTAAGGTGTTGGTGAGATGCTCAAAAACTAGTCCTATGGGTACATGCTTTCTAAGGATTCAAAACTAGTCTAAGGCCAAAACTGTTTTTGAAAATCTAAAAATGGAAAGTTTTGAAAACACACAATTTTAACTTATAATTTGAAAGAACTATTTTTAAAATTCCTAGGCTACCAAGATAGAACATACTCAATGCAGGTCTGAAAATATCAGTAGATTAATCCAAAATATTTTACAGGTAGTGTAGCTACAGAAGTGAGTCATAACTAGAGCTACTGGGATGATGAAGGGGGTGGTCCAGATCCCAAGGATCGGAGAAGTGCCATCAGCTCAGTGTGTCGGGTGTCCTCGGCAGCTCGTAACTCAGCAACCTCTCGCCGTATGTCCCGATGAAAATCAGAGTTCTCCTGCTGGAGACTCACCATAGCTCTCTCTAGTCCGGTCATACGGTCGGCTAGAGTGCGGGGAGCGTGACGTGGTGCTCGAGCTGGGGGCGGTGGTGGAGCCGGTGCGGCTTCCTCTGGAAATAGTGTGAGCATGAACTCGTCCACCTGTGCGTCTGGATCGGGCTGGTGTTGTGCCCTCCTCCGCCAAGACATAGTCCCGTCATCCCTATCTATCTGGACACTAGCTAGGGAGAAGTTCCGAGCTGCTATAACATCGAACTCGGTCATATGGGCAATGTCTCCTCTAGTGACATCAATGTGCAACGAGGACATATAGGTTGTCAAAATGTGACAAAATGGCATGTGGACTCGTCTGTCAGTCACGAATCCAGCCGCGTAGATAATGGTGGAGAAGATATGTAGGCTGATATCAATAGCTAACCTATGACTCAGGGCATACAATAAGAACGAATGGAATGGGCACATCACAGCGATGTCCCGAGTAGTCAGTGGTAAAATGCAAAGGACTAAAACCCTATAAAGAGCGTAGTCCTGGACCCGAAGTTCTATCGACCTAAACTGTGTCACAGTGGGATCTCGCTCTCCCCCAAAAAAATACGAATAAATCGTATCGAGAGTAATATGTGAGTAGGGATCTCCGAATGGTAGATCCCTCGGAGGATAGCACAAAAAGGAACAAGTAGATGGACGCAATTCTAAAAACTCTCGGATAGTCGTAGGGGAAAATGTGATATCAGTGCCCGCTGCCCTGGTGGTATAGGTGAGATCGTCTACTTTCACTAGGTTATTGCAAAATTCGACACACAGACTTATGTTTATTGGACTGGTACATTCGACAAGGTTCCTTAAGTTATAGTGGTCTATAACCTCTAAAACGGAGGGACATGACCCTAGAAAGAAAGATCTATCTATGCAGGCAGTCCTAATGGCCTTATAAATGGTTGACTCAAACTTAACCCTTAGTTCTTCTGTGGGAAACCTAGGGTCAGTGCTAGCATTAGAGGGTCCGGCACCAGTATTTGTTCGTTTCCTACTGTATATATAAGAAAATATTCTAATAAAAAATGAGAGGACAAATTCTAATAAAGTTTTAGAGAGGGGAAGAATTTTTACCGAGGAGCCATCGACAAATATAGATCTGACGACCTCGGTTGAATCGCAACAGCGTCTTCACCGCAAGAAAATTTGATTTAAAATAATCTCGCACTAAGGTTTGGAGTAAACCTTTGGCAAAAGTAAAGTTTGTGGGGCAAGGGTTGGGGGCGCCTGCTGCCCCTTATTTATAGGGGACTCCGGGCGCCCGGGGTTGATTTAGGGCGAGGCGCCCGGATCCCCTTCCGGGCGCCCCGGAGGGGAATACCAGGGGCGCCTGCCCCTGGTTTTTGACTTTTTTTTTTCTTTTTTTTTTTGGAAAAAAATTTTAAGTTTAAAATTAAAATTTTGGAATTAATTTTTAAGTTTAAAATTAAAATTTTGAAATTAATTTTTAAGTTTAAAACTAAAATTTTGAAATTAATTTTAAAGTTTAAAATTAATTTTTAAGTTTAAAAATAAAATTTTGAAATTAATTTTTAAGTTTTAAAATTAAAATTTTGAAATTAATTTTTAAGTTTAAAATTAAAATTTTGAAATTAATTTTAGGCCTTATTCATCTCACCCGATCTATATTATCAATCAGGGAATCCTATGATTTTGTGAGATGAAATTGGTTTGATTACAGAGTTTAGTTTAACTAGTATTAGATTCAGGTTTAGTTTTGGTCTCTACAAACAGGCATTCTTCGGATAAACTTCTAAGCTTGGTGAGTCACATGGACGTTATTAGAAGTAACCAACCTTTCGAGGTTTTCCGAATAGTCCTATCCACGGAGCTTAGTACTAAATATTGGTCTAACTGGTTAGGATTCGTTTAAGGGTAGCTTCGGTCAGTTCCACTTGGCCAAATGCACCAGATCGAAGTCATATCTTTCTAGACATGCGATGCCCAAGTTTCCCTAACATACTATCATCCAAAAACTTCACCGGTACCATGATTCAAGTTAAACTTGGTCTCTAATCCTAATTACCCTGCCGGGTTAATTTGTTTTGGGTTACCCTGTCGGGTAAGTTAGTTTTGGAGGTGCCAGCTATTCTGGAGCCTCCCCCTGAATTATTGGCCATTGATTTTAAATTTTGGTTTTAGGTTTGTGTCGATTCTTTTTATAGTTATGGTTAACTTGGTGATAATTTTGTTGATTTTTAAAGTGTTTAGATTTTGAATTTGATTTAGGTTTGTATTTTGGATTTTGGTTTGGTTTATTCGATTTTATATAATATATTTTTTCTTTAGGTATATAATATTGATTAAGTCCTACTTGCGTGGTCAGACACGCTTTCGGAACCCAAGCTAGATTGGTTGATTTGTATTGGGTTATTAATGATTTGAAGGTTTTATTTGAATTCGACTTATATCCTAGTCCGGTTTTATTATAACATGCTTTTTGATTATTCAGGATTAAGTCTAAATTTTTTGATCTTGTTGTAAATTTTTCTAACATTTCTTTTAAATTATTAATCTCATTTTTTTAATGATAAATTGTCCTCCTCAAGTGTTAGATCTTGAGTTGGATTTGAATTTTTGATTTGTTCCTTGAGGTTTTGATTTTCCTCAAGAAGTGATTTGTTTTCATTTTCTGTTTTAATTAATTTATTGTTTAAACAGGAAATAATTCTAAAAATTTTTTTGTTTAAATTAAAGTATACCTCATTTGGGCCTTCGGAAACGAGTACGGACTCGTGGCTTGTTTCGGGTTCAGACCCGTCTTCATCTTCCGACTCGTCTTCTGTTTCAGCTTCATGGGCCATCAGTGCGAGGTGGCTCTGATGTTTCTGTTCTTCTTCCTCCGATTCGTCCGAGAAGTCGTCCCACATTGCTTTGAGTGCCTTCTTTTTGGTTGGCTTCGGTTTGTTGAACTTCAGTTTTGGGCATTCGTTCTTGTAGTGTCCCTTTTTATTGTAGCCGAAGCAAGTAACGTTCCTTTGTTCTGTGGGAGAGATGATCTTTTGAAGGTCCTTTTTACTAAAGCTCCTTTTTCTCCTGGTGAACATTTTTCTTACCAAGTTCACCAGGTGTTCTTCGTCTTCGGAGTCTTGGTCGGAATCTTCTTCAAATTCAGGCTTGCTTTTCTTTTCTTTGGTGGAACCTGCAAACAAAGCTATACCTTTCTCGGCTCCAGCATTAGTTTGTTCATGTAATTCTAATTCACAGAAAAGCTCATCTAATTTTAACTTAGAAAGATTTTTTGAAATTTTGTAGGCATCCACTATTGATGCCCACAAACTATTACGTGGAAAGGCGTTTAATGCGTACCTTATTAAGTCTCTGTTTTCCATCTGGTGGCCTATCGCATGAAGCCCGTTGAGGATGTCCTTGATCCTCGCGTGGAGCTGGTTCGCCGTTTCTCCTTCCTGTATTTTTATATTAAAAATTTTATTTAAAAGCAGGTCTCGCTTTGTTACCTTGGCGTCGCTCGTCCCCTCGTGCAGCTCGATCAATTTGTCCCACAGTTCTTTAGCGTTTTTGTGTGGACCGACTCTGTTTAGTTCTTCTCTTGTTAATCCGCACTGTAGAGTGTTGATCGCTTTATTTTCTGTTGATGCCTTTTTCTTTAAGTCTGTTGTCCAGTCTTCAGGATACAGTAAATTCCCGGAGTTGTCTACTGGAATTTTGTAGGGTCTCGTAATGCTCATCCACTGGTCGAAGTCTGTCTTGAGGTAAACCTCCATCCGCTTTTTCCAGTACGGAAAATCATCCCCGTTGAAGAGTGGAGGGCGTACTGTGCTGAATCCTTCTGTCTAAGACATTTTAGTCCTGCGCACAGACGAAAGAAAAGAGACAAAAAAAAAATCCCAAGACTTGGTCTTGGATTAGTAGTGCGGGACGAAAAAATAGTAGACAAATCTAGATTGGTGTTGCACCAATTTATATTTAATTGCAAAAACAATAATATACCAGTTTAGAATTAAAAAAAAATTAAGAGGAAAAAAAAACAAAGGAAAGGTTTCACCCCCAGTCTGATTGGTGGTTGCACCAAATCAGAGCGGTACCTGCTCTGATACCACTTGTAGGACCCTGATCGTTCGATAGAGGGGGGGGGGTGAATATCGATTCGAAAAGTTGAGTTAAAATACGCAGCGGAAAAGTAAATAAACACAGTTGTTTTTACTTCGTTCGGAGCCTGTGACGACTCCTACTCGAAGGCCCGTGGTCCTTGACCACTTTCGTTGGGCAATCACTATTAATTCGAATATAGTTACAAAATAAGTACAGGAAATGCTAGTGAAAAAATAATACCGACAAGGAAATTAACTAAAACCCGAAGGAGCACTTTGTCGGAGCTTGTTGGCGTCGCAAGAACGTAGAGCAGCAGGACCAGCAGTAGAGAAGTTCTCAGATATGATGATTGATTCTGAAGCTCCTTCCTGGGGCTTCTTTTATATGTTGCTCCGGGCGCCTGGATTCCTTCCGGGCGCCTGGAATGTGACGTAGCTGCTCAAACCGAGATGCTCCACGTGGCGACGACTTGGCTGGATATAATTTGCCTTCCGGGCGCTCGGACCACCTTGTTCCAGAAAACTCCCTTTTCCTGCAAAACAAAGTTAGTCCGAGACAATATATATCCTGCAAAATATATTGTTAGCACATTTTGTAATAGTATGAATTAGCACAAATAGTATGACTTAGATTCCGTCTTTCCGAGACCGGAATCTAGTCACGATCTCGACTTAGATATCCGAAATGGATCTAAGCCGGATCGACGCCTAATGTTCCCTTCCCGGGAACGCGTCCTCGCAGTCACTCCCCTCCAGTGACTTACCTCACTTACCTGCCAGACGTCCGGTCAGCCCTTCGACCCGTCTGGACTTCTCGCCAGCTATCTGTTGATACAGTCTGACCTGGCTGTTGTTTTGATGTTGACACGGATTTAAGTTTGTATCAGATGTTAATTAAACTCGGTTTGATTAATGATCAAGGTTGATCAAGTGGAAGGGAAAAGTCCAAGTTGGAAACTTGGCACGGAGAGAGCTCGTTCTCCGGACTAGGTCGAGAGGGTCCGAGTTGGCTGCTCTGGCATGTGAAGTCGGAAATGGCTCGGTAGCTCGTTCTCGACTAGGTCCGAGAGGGCTCGGTGGCTCGTTCTCTGGCCCTGACGAAGTCGGAGAGGGCTCGGTAGCTCGTTCTCGGACTAGGTCGAGAGGGCTCGTGAGCTCGTTCTGGACCGGACGAAGTCGGAGAGGGCTCGGTGTTTCCTCTCGGATTAGGTCAGAGAGGGACCTAAGTGGACATTCCATGGTACATTGGATCGGTCGGCAGATCCAATGATACATAAGACAGTGGATCGGTCGGCAGACCATCCAGTGGAAACTAAGTTTCCATGGATCGGTCGGTGACCGATCGAGGAAACACTCGAGCACATGTGTCGATCGATGCAGGACCGATCAGAAACACTCGGTAACACATTGAGTGCAATCGATCGGTCTTGGAGACCGATCGGAGATGGTATTGCGAAGAGAAGAAGGCGGGGATCGGTCGTGGAGACCGATCCACTGAAGTTGATCGGTCTCCACGACCGATCAGACAAGCCACGGACCGTCAGGTATTGTCTGATCGGTCCATGGATCGGTCTGGTGACCGATCCACACACAATCAGATTTGTTCGCTGTTTCTATGATTCCTCCACTGTATTTGATCTGCCTGATTCATGTGATATAACCCTCTGTGCTGTTAGCTTTTGAGTTTGCAGGATCACAGGTATCATTCCAAGCCTAATTTCAAATTAAGTCCATAAGAGGAATACGACAAATGGCCTTTCTGCTGTGATTCGCGGCGTATGGTGCATTTGAAGCATCAACGGCTACTGGTGTGATCCGGCTGCGATCCGCTTGACTCCCGGTGATTGGTTCGAGCTCAAAGACACCAGTGAAGACTGTGATTTCATTGGTGTGAGTTCAGAGAACCAGTAAGGAGGAAGAGGATTGGCTGCAGCGATGATTCTGTGCGGTTTGACCACGATCCGTGACAGCAGAGAACAGGGGCTTAAGAAGCGAAAAGCGAGAGGAAAGAACAACAAGAAAGCAAGAAAGAAAAAAAAGAAAACGTTCTGTTGATCGTTGAGGTGTGCTAAGTTCTTGAGCTCTCGGGTGAGAAACTGCTATCTGTGAGTTCTCTGTTTCCACTGATCCTCGCGTGGTTGTAAGCGTTAGTTCATTCTTCTTTGCCACCGAGCTCTGTAAGTCTTGTGCTTTAACATATATATTTCTTGAGACTTTGTGGAGAGGTTACTCCACCGAGAAGGAGGATCTTTAGCCGGAATTTATCCGGGGTGAGATCTACCGAAGATCAAGGGGTCGTCCACCTTACGGACACGCCGAGGAGTAGGGGCAAGTTATCCCCGAACCTCGTAAATCCGTGTGTTAGTGTGCTTGTTTCCTCTTTGTTTTAGTTTCCTAATTCCGCTGTGCTAACAAGTTTCTTTGTAGAAATTTGTGTTTAAGTTTTTAAGAGGCTATTCACCCCCCCCCCCTCTAGCCATCTAAGATCCTAACAAGTGGTATCAGAGCAAGACGCTCTTTCATTCGGATTAACACCCTAAAGAGCAAAAGAAGATGGCTATGAAGGAAGGATTTAGCACCAATCGTCCTCCCTATTTCGACGGAGCAGATTTTCAGTATTGGAAGAGCCGCATGGAGTATTACCTCAAGACTGATATCTCCATGTGGTTCTCGGTCAAGGAAGGATTCACACCACCGAAGGACGAAGAAGGTAAGGAACTCGATTCATCAAGGTGGTCTACCGAACAAACTCGTAAAGGGCAAGCCGATGCCAAGGCGGTAGTCACCTTACAATGTGGGATTGCCAAGGACCAACTCGTCAAGGTAGGTCCATTCTCGAGTGCAAAAGATTTATGGAACAAGCTTATCGAGCTCCAAGAAGGAACTCGAGATTCTCGGATAGCCAAGAGGGACCTATTCTTGAATCAACTACAAAATCTCACCATGAAGGAAAACGAAACGGTAAGTGAACTACATGGGAGGTTCAAGGAAATCATCAATGGTCTACATTCCGTAGATGAACGCGTGGAGAATCGCGATCTAGTAAGGTACGCTCTTAAAGCCTTTCCAAGGAATGCCTTGTGGTCATCTATGGTAGATGCCTACAAGGTTTCCAAGGATCTTTCCATTGTTAAATTAGATGAATTCTTTTGTGAAATGGAACTTCATGAACTTGCTAACAAAGGTCAAAGAGAGAAAGGTATTGCCTTAGTTGCAGGTCCAAAGAACAAGGATGGAAGAAGAAAGAGGGAAAAGAAGAAGGAGAAAGAGATTTCTTCATCTACATCCTCCTCTGAGTCCGATGATGAAGGTGGATCATCATCAAGCGAGATGGCAAATTTTGTGAGGAGGATCATGAGAAGAAGCTGAAGATACAAAGGAAAAGGTAAACCTAATGATCAAAATATCGATAAGACTAATGTTACATGTTATGAGTGTAGCAAGAAAGGCCACTACCGGAGTGAGTGTCCAAAACTCAAGAAGGAGGAACGGGCCAAAAAGAAGGAGGAAAGAGCCAAGAAGAAGAAAGCTCTCAAGGCCACTTGGGATGAATCTTCCTCAAGCTCATCGGAGGAGGAAGAGAAGAAGGAGAAGAGTACTCGGCAATTGGCACTCATGGCAAGGGAGGAGTCCGAGTTCGAGAGTGATGACTCGAGCACTTCAGCCGCGGCTTCATCATCTTCGGATGATGAAGAGGTAACCTCTTCTCACTTAGAAAAATGCTATAAGACTATTACACATTTGTCTACCTTGCTTAAAAAATCAAAAACAGAAAATAAATCATTAAAAGAAGAAGTAGAAAACTTGAGGGCCCTTAGGGAAGATGAGGTTGATGACCTACATCTAGAGGTCCTTGAGGATGAGAACAAGGCCTTGAAGGGTGAGGTTGAGAAACTCAAGAAAATGCTTGAAAAATTCTCAACTAGCTCTAAGACCCTAGACATGATTCTAAATGCCCAAAGGGCGACAACAAGGCTGGATTAGGATACCA
The DNA here is from genome assembly GCF_018446385.1 of Zingiber officinale. NCBI lineage: Eukaryota > Viridiplantae > Streptophyta > Magnoliopsida > Zingiberales > Zingiberaceae > Zingiber > Zingiber officinale. Next base: position 153,840,944 of record NC_055992.1, on the reverse strand, counting down.
ACCTAAGGAGTCTAGCTTTATTTCTTTAGTGTCAAGAACCCAATTTCATAGATCGCATGTTTCTAGGGTTCATGAGACTAGGAAGAAGGTAACAAAGGCATGGGTGCCTAAGTCTTTCATTGTAGATGCATTAGGTCCCAAGATTTGGGTACCTAAAACATCTATCTTTCGTGTCTTGTAGGCATTGGTAAAGGGGGAGCGTCTATCAACTTGGTTTGTTGATAGTGGATGCTCCAAGCACATGACCGGGGACAAGTCACTATTTTCTACCATTCAAAATAAAAATAGAGGTAATGTGTCCTTTGGTAATAATGGTAGCCTTAAGGTTATAGGGGTTGGAGACATTCATATATCCGAATATCTCCAAATCAAGAATGTCCTTCTAGTCAAGGGGATGACTTTTAATCTCCTAAGTGTCAGTCAATTGTGTGATACGGGTTACACAATTGAGTTTCATTCGAGTCAATGTCTAGTCAAAAACATTGACACACTTGACACGGTACTAGTAGGCACAAGGGTAGATAACATTTATCAAGTTTCTTTTAAAAGTGCTACTAATGCTCTTGCTAAGTGTTTCATGTCAAAAGAAGAAGAATCGTGGCTTTGGCATAGGAGGTTGGCTCATGTGAACATGAAGAATATCCGGAAGCTGGTCAACAAAGGGTTAGTGCGAGGCTTACCAAGCATCAAGTACCAAAAGACCAAATTGTGTGATGCATGTCAGAAGGGTAAGCAAACTAAAGCGCCTCATAAAGGTAAAAGCGCTGTAAGTACAACTACTGCCTTAGACTTATTACATATGGATTTGTTTGATTGCAATAGTGTTATTTCATTAAATGGAAGTAGATACTGTTTAGTGATTATTGATGACTTTACTAGGTATACATGGACCTTCTTTTTGAAAACTAAGGATCAAACCATAGATATTTTTATTTCCTTTTGTAGAAGAACTGAAAATGAAAAATCAACAACAATTAAAACCATTAGAAGTGATCATGGTGGGGAATTTCAAAATCATAGGTTTTTAGAATTCTGTCAAGAAAAGGGATATAGGCATGAGTTCTCTACTCCAAGGACCCCACAACAAAATGAGGTTGTGGAGAGAAAGAACCGAGTCTTACAAGAGGCTACACGAAGTATGCTCAATGAGTACTCACTACCGAGTTACTTATGGGCTGAAGCTGTAAATACAACTTGCTATGTGCAAACCGAATCACGATACATAGGTTTTTAGGAAAGACTCCCCATGAACTTTGGTTTGGAAAACCCCCTACAATTAAACATCTTAGGGTGTTTGGTTGTAAGGTGTTTATTTTGAACACCAAGGATCATCTTGGAAAATTTTTGGCTAAGGCTGATGAAGGGATACTGGTCGGGTACTCGCTCACCAGCAAAGCCTATCGAGTTTACAACAATAGGACTAACTTGATTGAAGAGTCCTCTGATGTAGCTTTTGAAGAAATCCCTAACTTAAATGATCAATCAAGGGATGTAGGAGAAATTCAATTTGAACTTAGAAGGCTAAGTTTGAATGATCGAAACATAGAAAGAGTCGAAGTTGACTCTGATGATGATGAGCAAAGGCAACAAAGAACTCAATCTGATCCTTTGCCTGATATTGAGTCCTTGCCTGTGCCTAGTGAGACCATTCATGAGGCACCACCAACACCAAGACAATCTAGGATAGCCACTAGTCATCCCCAAGACCAAATTGTGGGAGACATCCAACAAGGGGTTAGGACTAGGTCATTCTTTAGAAATGAGTCTAATGAAGTCGCATTGATTTCAGAGATTGAACCAAAATTAGTTGATGAGGCATTGCACGATCCTGATTGGATCATAGCTATGCAAGATGAGTTAGGTCAATTTGAAAGGAGCCAAGTGTGAGACTTAGTTCCTAGACCTAAGAAGACCACCATTATTAGAACTAAATGGGTCTTCAAAAATAAGTTAAATCAAAAGGGAGAAGTTGTAAGAAACAAGGCAAGACTTGTAGCCAAGGGCTATAGTCAAGTCGAAGGTCTCGATTATGATGAGACTTATGCTCCCGTGGCCCGATTAGAGTCAATTCGTTTGATGCTAGCTTTTGCTGCACATAGAGGTTTCAAGCTCTATCAAATGGATGTTAAATCTGCCTTCTTAAATGGCTTTATTAAAAAAGAAGTCTATGTTGAACAACCACCGGGGTTTGTGAATACCGAAGCTCCAAACCACGTGTACAAGCTCAAGAAAGCACTTTATGGGCTTAAACAAGCACCACGAGCTTGGTACGAAAGGTTGTCAACATATTTACTAGAAAAGGGTTTTGTAAGAGGCCAAATAGACCCAACACTATTTCTGCGTAGAGATGGTGAAAACATTTTTGTAGCCCAAGTGTATGTCGATGACATAATTTGTGGCTCAAATAACAAGGGCTATTTGAATGAATTTATTTCTCACATGGAAAGTGAGTTTGAGATGAGTCTAGTAGGAGAAATGACATTCTTCTTTGGACTTGAAATCAAACAAACTCGAGATGGAATTTATGTCCATCAGACGAAATACACTCAAGAGATGCTCAAAAAATTCAAAATGAGTGACTCTAAGGAAGTATCCACTCCAATGGCGACAAACACTCGTCTTGACAATAATGAGAGTGGGAAACCAGTTGATCTAACGCAATATAGAAGCATGATCGGTAGTATTCTATATCTCACAGCTAGTCGACCGGACATACTTTTTGCTATGGGCATGTGCGCTAGATATCAAGTTTGTGCCAAGGAATCTCATTTAACTGCGGTTAAGAGAATTCTAAGATATCTCAAGGGCACAATTAGAGTAGGACTGTGGTACCCTCGTACGGAGTCTTTTGATTTGATAGGCTATACCGATTTCGATTATGCTGGATGCAAATTGGATCGGAAAAGCACTAGTGGGGGTTGCCAATTTTTAGGTTCATCGTTGATTAGTTGGTCAAGTCGGAAGCAACATTGTGTTGCTCTCTCCACGACCGAGGCTGAATACATTGCCATGGGAGAGAGTGTATCACAATTGTTGTGGATGATTCACACTCTAGAAGATTATGGACTTTCATATAAAGGAGTGCAAGTGTTGTGTGACAACATTAGCACAATAAACCTAACGAAAAATCCAGTCCATCATTCAAGGACCAAACACATTGAAGTGTGTCATCACTTCATTAGAGATCACGTAGCTAGGGGAGACATGGCACTCACATATGTTGAGTCAAAGTCAAACTTAGCCGACATTTTCACCAAACCCCTTCCGGAAAATGAATTTAGTCATTTAAGGAGAGAATTGAGGATGTGTTTGGCTCAATAGGCCATTAGGATTTCATCATGATCAATAAGGACAACTAAAACTACAAGAGAAATTGGAAAATTAATTTGGGCAACTTGGGGACATCTCACACAAACTATAAGGTTTAACAAATTGTTTTTGTTTGCTAAATATGGGGTGAGATGCTAGGATCAACCAAATTATTCAAAATGTATCATGCATCCCTTGAATAATTAGGTTGAAGGACCATAAATTGAGTATGGGGAAGGCCATTACATAATTCATGTGTATTTGGCTCCTAGATCTTACTCATATATTCCAACCAAGGAATCTTGGTTGGACCTGTGTCTAGAAATCATCTAACCTTGTTGATGTGTTGATTGATACCCTTGATTGATACCTTCCTGATTTTGATTGAAAATCGGACAAGTTGGTGAAGAAATTTTGACATATTTTGACAAACTTGTAACTACTCATAGCAAGGATATATTTTGAACCGATAGCCTGAGTCAGATTTATTACCTTGGTTCACTATAGGTCATAGTTCAGCAAACAAACAAAACAAACTTCTCTGGTTTTGAAACTTTGAGATTCAACACATTTGTTATGAAGTGTCTGAAACTTTCGAGCCCTAAATAATTCCAAATCATTAGAGCTCATCATTAGGAAATATTCATTGGTATCACTGAATATAATCTGTGGACTCTTCAGATCCTAGGTTCTGAACTTGGAAGTTGTTGAACCAAGTTTCAGAGCCTTCGATACGAATTTCAGAGACTGAAATCACTGATTATCAGACACTGATCGGTCCAGGGACCGATCAGGATGATATCTGATTGGTCTCTACGACCGATCAGGAGAGTTCCACCTCTTTGTATCGACCTCTGATCGGTCCGGGGACCGATCAGGAGGTTCCCTGATCGGTCTCCACGACCGATCAGGACACTCCCTGACCGATCAGGACACTCCCTGACCGATCAGGACGTTCCCTGATCGGTCAGGATTTCTCCTGTTCGGACAGCCGTCCGATCTTATGATCTGATCACCCTCTTTAACTTCCCCCAATCCTTCGTCCTCTCATTTCACGCCGAAAACCCTAGCCGAACCACTCCTCGGTCCCGACTCTTCTCTCCATCTTCTCCGAAAGCCTCAAATGGCGCCCAGGTAACTTCCTTTCTCCCCGAAATCTGTTCATTTTTGGCATTTTAGTTTCTTTTCACAGTGTATCTCTGTGTGTTGTCTCGGTTCTCGACTCTGTGGCTCCCGTGGACTCCCTTTTGCCCCGACCATGTCCCATTTTTGACCTATTTAGGAAGAAATCAGCCGGTGAGGGTACTTCTAAGTCATCTGCTGAGAAATCCAAGTCCCAGGCACCCTCCCGACCTCAACCTTCTTCTTCTTCGAGATTCCCGAACCGACAGTTTGAACAAGCGTTTCAACAGAGGACATTCAAGCTACTCCCATGTCGATCTGTGGATCGAAAGTACATGGATGAGTTTTGTCCCTCTGTATCCGAAACCCTGGCTTATTATAAACTTGACTCGTTAGTCTACCTAGAAAGGGACATCAACTATGACTAGTATCTGAATTCTACAACAATCTTCATCAGGCCAGTGATGGTGCTTATAGAACCAGAGTCGCTAAGAGAACTATCGATTTCTCCGTCGTAGAATTCTTTGGGTATCTAGGTTGCCGGATGTGTTCAGGAGATCCTTTTCCCATTTATCCTGATTTACCCGATCCTTTACCTCCTCCATTTGATGTCTCACCTGATTCCATCTATGAGTACTTCTTCGGTCATCCTAGACCAGGTGGACTGGATGAGTTAGATGTTGATTTTCCCACCTTTGTTGCCCTACGACTATCTGCCCCTGACTATATTCTTTTTAAGATAGTCACAAACTGTCTTCTTCCAATCACATCCAAACCTCTAGCAGAGATCCAACCCTATCATTATTTGATGCTTTATGGGTTGCGTCGGCGTCTCGACTTTGACATTATGTCCAGCATCTATTCTTCGATCATCTCATATACTCAGCCTAGCAGCTCCACTATTTATATGCCTTATGGGCATATAATTACAGATTGGCTCGAGACCCTTCTGATAGATGTGTCTAAGGGTAGGATAGTGAAGATGGTCAGACAGGATTGCCGACTTGGGAAACGGGCATTTTCCAAGTCCGGTATCTTGGGACAGAATGGGGCTGTTCGGTGGAAGGATGGGAGAGGTCTGGGAGAGTTACCACGGGCACTTCCTCGACAGGTTGCTGCTCCTCCTCCTGCTGATGAGGTCGATCCTGATCTGCGCTGACAGATCGCTGAGCTAGAGAGCCGCTTCGATCAGCACGATGAGCTGCTGTCTCAGCGCTATGATGATCTACGTAGCCAGCAGCTGGTGACGCAGCAGCTGCTTCTGGGCTGGATGGCCAACTACCCACCTCCGCAGCATTTCTCGGGTCATCCACCTTCGAGCTCCAGCATGCCGCCTCAGGGTTACGTGCCTCCCGCAGATGATGATGAGGTTCCTCCTGTTGAGGATATTGATTGATACATTCTGTGTGTCACTTTGCCTGTCTGTATGCTATTTGTTGGATATCTTTGTCTAACCTGGATACTTATGCTACTCATATATTTTTGCTATTCATTTGTCTATTTCTTGCTTTTCCTTATGCTTCAGTTCATATTAATATGTTGTTCCTATGCCATGACTTGATTGTATCTTATCTCTTTCTTACTGTCATATAATACACTTAGAGGGAACTCTAGGTGCATTAAGAAAAAGACAGTATGGGTTAAGGGGGAGCCTTTTGAGTTTTGTCACCTCATTTGCACCTTTTCGGTGTTTGACAAAGGGGGAGAGGATACCTAAGTTTAGAGATGTATGAAGGCTTGATTTTAGGGGAGAAGATAACGGGAAGGATCTTGATTCCCGTTATTGACTTAGTGGTGTATCCATCTTAGGGGGAGGATCTTGATTCCCCTAAAATTATGGAAATAAGAACATTTCTGATCTAAACTTAAATCGTGTTGTCAAACAACAAAAAAGGGGAGATTGTTGATACAGTCTGACCTGGTTGTTGTTTTGATGTTGACACGGATTTAAGTTTGTATCAGATGTTAATTAAACTCGGTTTGATTAATGATCAAGGTTGATCAAGTGGAAGGGAAAAGTCCAAGTTGGAAACTTGGCACGCGAAGTCGGAGAGAGCTCGTTCCCCGGACTAGGTCAGAGAGGGCTCGGTAGCTCGTTCTCTGGACCTGACGAAGTCGGAAAGGGCTCGGTAGCTCGTTCTCCGGACTAGGTCAAAGAGGGCTCGGTAGCTCGTTCTCTGGACCTGACGAAGTCGGAGAGGGCTCGTTCTCCGGACTAGGTCAGAGAGGGCTCGGTAGCTCGTTCTCTAGACCTGACGAAGTCGGAGAGGGCTCGGTAGCTCGTTCTCCGGACTAGGTCAGAGAGGGCTCGGTAGCTCGTTCTCTGGACCGGACGAAGTCGGAGAGGGCTCAGTAGTTTGTTCTCCGGATTAGGTCAGAGAGGGACCTAAGCGGACATTCTATGGTACATTGGATCGGTCGGCAGACCGATCCAGTGATACATAAGACAGTGGATCGGTCGGTAGACCGATCCAGTGAAACTAAGTTTCCATGGATCGGTCTGGTGACCGATCAGTGAAACTAAGTATCCATGGATCGGTCGATCGTAGACCGATCGAAACACTCGATGCACTGAGTGCAATCTGTCGGTCTTGGAGACCGATCGGGAGATGGTATTGCGAAGAGAAGAAGGCGGGGATCGGTCGTGGAGACCGATCCACTTGAAGCCTGCGACCGATCGAGCCACGGACCGATCAGGATATGTCCCGATCGGTCCATGGATCGGTCCGTGACCGATCCACACACAATCAGATTTGTTCATTGTTTGCGATTCCTCCACCGCATTTGATTTGCTCGATTCATGTGATATAACCCTCTGTGCTGTTAGCTCTTGAGTTTGCAGGATCACAGGTATCATTCCAAGCCTAATTTCAAATTAAGTCCATAAGAGGAATGCGACAAATGGCCTTTCTGCTGTGATTCGCGGCGCATGGTGCATTTGAAGCATCAACGGCTACTGGTGTGATCTGGCTGCGATCCGCTTGAATCCTGGTGATTGGTTCGAGCTCAGAAGACACCAGTGAAGACTATGATTTCATTGGTGTGAGTTCAGAGAACCAGGTAAGGAGGAAGAGGGATTGGCTGCAGCGATGATTCTATGCAGTTTGACCACGATCCGTGACAGCAGAGAACAGGGGCTTAAGAAGCAGTAAAAAGCGAGAGGAAAGAACAACAAGAAAGCAAGAAAGTGAAAAAACGTTCTGTTGATCGTTGAGGTGTGCTAAGTTCTTGAGCTCTCAGGTGAGAAACTGCTATCTGTGAGTTCTCTGTTTCCACTGATCCTCGCGTGGTTGTAAGCGTTAGTTCATTCTTCTTTGCCACCGAGCTCTGTAAGTCTTGTGCTTTAACATATATATTTCTTGAGACTTTGTGGAGAGGTTACTCCACCGAGAAGGAGGATCTTTAGCCGGAATTTATCCGGGGTGCGATCTACCGAAGATCAAGGGGTCGTCCACCTTACGGACACGCCGAGGAGTAGGGGCAAGTTATCCCCGAACCTCGTAAATCCGTGTGTTAGTGTGCTTGTTTCCTCTTTGTTTTAGTTTCCTAATTCCGCTGTGCTAACAAGTTTCTTTGTAGAAATTTGTGTTTAAGTTTTTAAGAGGCTATTCCCCCCCCCCCCCCCTCTAGCCATCTAAGATCCTAACACTATCTAGTCAGCCCGTCGACCTAGTTGGACTTCTTGCCAAGCGTCTGGTCAGCCCGTCGACCCGCTTGGACTTCTCGCCAGCTATCCGGTCAGCCCGTCGACCTAGCTAGACTTCGTGCCAGACATCCGGTCAGCCCGTCGACCTGTCTGGACTTCTCCTGCACACTCGATCAAAGTGTCAGACAACAACAAAACTAACTTAACCTATTTGTCATTCATCAAAACCTAGGTTAGACCGTTAGTGCTACCCGCACCAATAGCACGCTCCGCTGTCTCTGACTAGTGATGTAGCTCTCCGGTGAACCTGCAAAGAAGCCGAGCCGGGAGGGGTTTCCCGGCGACGGCCCTCCGACGCTCAAGTTAAGCAACGAGAGAAGCAACGTAATGTGGCTACTGTAGAGATGTGCGCATACCTTCGTCGACATCTGGGGGTCCTTATATAGGACCCCGGGGAAACGCTGGCACGCTTCCTGATGCGTGCACGCTTCCCCAAACATACCTTAACGAGCCTGTGTCAGAAAAGTACCTCTGGCGCCATTCCGCAATCGTCCGAGCATATCCCGGATGTGACGGTGGAAGCTTCCACCGTATGATCTTGTGTACGGCTCGGCCGCCAACTCTGCTGCTTGTCGGCGGCAGGCGTCTCGAGGATGATGTTATCCCTTGTCTCCTTTGTCCTCTTGCTTTCCCTGTCTGTTCCAGGGCCGAGCAGGTCGGCCGCTCGGCAGGCATATAACTTCTGCCTTGGTCGTATGCTCGGATGAGACTGCTCCCGCTTGTGTTGCCTTGTGTACCGACCGAACGGACATCCCGCTTGGGACTTTAACCTTTTTACCTTGAGCATCAGAAACCCGACCTCCAGTCGGGTTGTCTTCCTTCGGTTCGGGAGATTCATGGCCGGTCGGTCTGCCCCGCGCGGTCGGTCAGCTCGCTTCCTCCGGTCAGCTGGTCGGCCGGTCGGGACCTTTGACCTCCACGTGTCGTTGACCTTCCGCCAATGAGGATCCCCCGTCCTTATCATCGGATCAATACTAAATAAAAAAATTGATGCGCACAGGTGTGCGACGTAAGGTAAGCTGCATATCAAAACTCTCTCTATATATCAAGGTTTTAAAATTTTCTAGGCGCTAATTGGGCGCTAGATCAGGGCCTAGCGCCTAGGCCGCTTAGGCGGGAATTAACCGTCATTAAGCGAATTCCTCGGTATCAACATAATTTACATAATAAATCACATATTATAACCTCAACACATTAACATTAAATTTAAAATGAGTATAAAATTACACAACTAATAAAGTATCATTAAACACAAACTCAATATCATCAGACACAAACTCAACATCGAATTTATTCTACTTCTTCTTTTCCATAATTTTCAACAACTTGTTCTTCATCGGACACAAACTCAATATCATCATTGTGATCCTCTTCTTCTTTGGATGCAAAATCATCCTCGTAAGGTTCTCTCACTCTAGAGCTTCTTCCAAGTTGTAGATTTTTATCTGCTCCACTTGCTTCATCAACCATTTTCCATATGAGCCTAGAACCTAGAACCTAGTTCAACTTTATCATCTTCTCCACCATCCATAATCTAACCTTGTGCATTTGAAGCAGTTTTTGCAAGAAGGATATTGGCATTCCTTTTTTTTTTTTTTTTTTTGCTTGTTTAATAATCTAGCATTAGATTGGACAAATACTAGATTATTCAATATGTTGGCATCCAACTAATTTCTTTTCTTTGTATGAATTAAAAAATAAAGAGAGGGAGTAAATATTATAGTTAGTAACATTAATATAAAACTTTAAAAATTAATATTTTACTTTAATTAATGACTTAAAGTTTAAAGCTTGCTCTTTTAAATGTCCTCCAAGTTCTTTCACACCCAGATAAACTTGTAGTTAATGAAAGTATCCTCAATGTTACTCTTAGCAAGTTGGGTGTATGAGCACCGTATGTACTCCACCATGCACATGGATCAAATGTATCATCATTTTTTTTACATGCTTTTGCCACCAATGTTTTTCCAAATAATCCATTCTCTTGTCTATGTTTTTTCTTTGTTAACAATTGTATCCTGTAGATTTAACTTATTGCCATGCAAAATTTTCATACATTCAAAAATCTCCATTGCGACCTCCTCATAAAGAGCAATAGAACTATTTTATAGTAAAAATAGAGATTCAGCAAAAATGCAGTGGTATGCAATGATGTATCAAGTCTATCCTTCATTTTTGACTCAATAATCACTATGATATGCTGATAGTTTGATTCCATATTGTTTATGGCTACCTTGATATCTTCTTTAGCTTGAAAAAGTTCTCCTCCTTATAGAAACCCATGGATGACTTTCTATCTCTATCTATCAATCGAAGAACTCTTATCAAAGGAGCAAATATTTTCAAACAAAGTGTCACACCATTTCAAAAACTCATGCTCATCACAATAGAGTAAGCTAATTTCCCTTTATTTGTTTTTAACCATTTACATTTCTCCCACATCACTTCTAAACATGTTAATTAGATTTTTTTTTTCAATCAAACTTTGCAATGTGAGGAAATTGATGCAAACCTAGTAACTCCTGTCCGGACTATATCTCTCATCTTTGTGAAACTTCTCATCAATAACAAAGCCTTATAGTGAGCATAAATGAAAATGATAAAAAAACTTGACTTGCTCAATAACCTTTTTATATCGTGGAAGCTTGCCAATACTATCAAGTATGAGATTAATAGTGTGAGTTGTACATGAACTCCAAAAGATCCCAGGTCTCTTCTCTCTGCAGTCATATTGTTGATGACATTGTCTGTTACAATTTGAATAATATTATAAGCTTCTACTTATTTAACACACTTATCAACATATCCAAAAATAAGTTCAGTTGTATGTATCTCGTCTGAAGACTTCTTAGACTATAAAAATATAGTACCCAGCTTGCAATTAACACAAAAATTTAAAATGCTTCTTCTTTTTCTATCATTTCATGCATCTGTCATGATCGAGCAACCATTCTTTGCCCATTTTTCTTTATATTTCTTCAGCAGTTGTTTTGTTCTTTCAACTTTAACAGTGGCTCCCTAAGATGATATTAAGTTGGAGCCTTGAATCCTGGTCCAAATTGATCCACTACCTCAATTAGTTGCTTGAAGTTATCATTGTCAATAGAATTGAATAGGGGTTCCATTTTCAAAAACACATCTCTCAACATATTATTGAATTTGTTGAATTCCCTCTTTGAAAAGAGCTTCATTTATATTTTTTTGCAGAAGCACTTTACTTCCACTGAAATCTAAATTTTTTGAAGCAATTAATGATGCATATCTAGCCATGGGGATAAGTGAAAGAGGTTTTTTTAATTTCATATATCCTTTCATTTTCAGGACCTTCTTCTTTGTCTATAGAAAGTCACTTATGCTCTACTTTGTTCTCTATTAATTTGTTCTTCTTTCTTTTCCTCCCTTCTAAAATAGTCTGTTTGCACTTATTTTTATCTTCTTGAGATGCTTTTCAACAACTAGACACATTCCCTGATATATTTTTTATGTACTCCTTGATCCTATACACTCCCCTCGACATCATTTTTTCACACAGCTTGCATTTAATTTTGTCGAAGTTATTAGAATCAATCAATATTTCATACTCTCATCCAATGTCATTTGACTTTTTCTAAGAATTCTGAATTCGAGTTGAGTGACGGATATTGTCAAAAATGGATTGCTTGTTATTGTAATTGTGATAACCTCAAAAGTGCTTTAATAATAAATTTAGCATATAAATTAGTAAAAAAACAATATAAATCTATAAAAAAAATATTATTAGAATATAAATGTAATTTATATAAATTAATAAAATTTATTAGGATTTATTTTAATTTTAAATATAAAATTATGAATATAAATATGATTTATATGGATTAATAAGATTTATTATAATTTTTAATTTTAAATATAAAATATTAATAATAGTTATCAAAAGTGCTTTAATAATAAATTTAGCATATAAATTAGTAAAAAAACAATATAAATCTATAAAAAAATATTATTAGAATATAAATGTAATTTATATAAATTAATAAAATTTATTAGGATTTATTTTAATTTTAAATATAAAATTATGAATATAAATATGATTTATAAGGATTAATAAGATTTATTATAATTTTTAATTTTAAATATAAAATGTTAATAATAGTTATCAGAATTTTTAAATTTTAAATATAATATCATTAGAAAATAAATAAATTAATAAAATTTAATAGGAATTTAAAAATATATATATAAAAAATTAGGAATATAAATATGATTTATATGGATTAATACAATTTGTTAGAATTTTTATTTTTAAATATAAAATATCAAAATATAAATTAATTAATAATAGTTATCAGACTTTTAAAATTTTAAATATAATATTATTAGAATATAAATAAATTAATAAAATTTATTAGGATTTTTTAAAAAATTTTAAATATAAAATTATGAATATAAATATGATTTATATGGATTACTAAGATTTATTTTAAAAAAATAATTATAAATATAAAATATCAAAATATAAATTAATTAATAATAGTTATCAGACTTTTTAAATTTTAAATATAATATTATTAGAATATAAATAAATTAGTAAAATTTATTATGATTTTTTAAAAATTTTAAATATAAAATTATGAATATAAATATGATTTATATAGATTAATAAAATTTACTAGAATTTTTTAATTTTAAATATAAAATATCAAAATATAAATTAATTAATAATAGTTATCAGAATTCTTACATTGTAAATATAATATTATTTGAATATAAATAAATTTATAAAAAGATTTTAATTTTAAATATATTTTATTAGGATAATTTAATTAAGGGATATAAAAGTCTACTAAAATTACTCTATTTAATTGAGAAATTATTTAATTAAATAATTAATTAATTAATTAATTTTAAAAAAAATAGAAAAATCACAAGCATTGAACGACCCACGCGGGGCATGTCCACCGTTGCCAGACCTGTCTCCGAAAGCTTCTGGTGTCGCCATAAGCTTCCGGTGACAGATCCGACGACGGAGCGTCCGGCCACAGCAGAGGCGTCCGACCACAGCGGACACGTCTAGGAATGCGTCCGGTGATAGCAGATGCGTCCCATGACCTGAAAGCGTCACGGGAGGGGAAAAAATTATTACAAAAATAAAAAACTAACTGATCGTGTTGAGTAGAATTTTCCAAATGAGGCGTTCGACGACAGCGGAGGCGTTCGGCCACAGCGGGCGCGTCTAGGAACGCATCCAGCGACAGCGGATGCGTCCCATGACCTGAAAGTGTCACGGGAGGGGAAAAAATTATTACAAAAATAAAAAACTTATCGATCGTGTTGAGCAGACTTTTCCGAATGAGGCGAGAGGCGGAGGAGGTTAAGTTGTCGAACCGATAGCGATTTAGGATTTTAAATGGGAAAAAAAAGAAATCCAAAATATTCGCGCTGCCCAACGCCACCCAGTGCCGCCTAGGCCAGCAGCCCAGTACCTTTTCGATGCAGTTGCCAACCATCAAGCGCCTAGGCGGCCTCCTAGGGTGCATTTTAGAACACTACCATATATAGAGAGAGAGCTAATATATTCCCCAATTCTCACTGCGCAACAATCCACGATTTTCACTATAGTAGTTATCTGTCAGAATTTTTTTTTATTTTTCTATTGTAACAGCACCACATCTGAATTAAAAAAATCCTAAACTATTTTTTTACTATAGCAACATCACATCATAGCAATTACGATTTCGTAACTACTACAACGTGCTGGTCCTACCACGTTATAGCAACTACGAAATCATAGATGCTACAACATGATTAGACCACAAATTAGAATGTTCTAGCAGTTATGATTTCGTAGTTGCTACAACATGATTAGACCAGAATATTATAACAGCTAAGATTTCGGATGTAGCATATATGAAATCATAACTGTTACAACATGGTAAGACCACAAATTAGAATATTATAGCAGCTACAGTTTCATAATTACTACAATGATACATCTACTAATTCTGCATTGCTATAGTAGAAAAAAAATATTACGAAGTAGAGACTCTCTTTATGTATCTATAATCTTACCCTACTGTGTTAACCTTGTAAGCACCCAATATATTTTTTTTCTATATTTTAGAGTTTAGGATTTAATAAGATTTAGGTTATAATATTAAAGTTAAAGAAATTAAAAAATATATATTATTCAGTGCATAAGGTCGAGATCATAAGATTGTTTGATGGGCTCAGGGGCTCATGGAATGTCTGCTTAACCCGTACGTCTTGGACTGGCCCACCCCTGACAAGCCTTTCTTCCTCATAATTGAAGATTAGCCTCCATTTTGGGTCACTTTTACTTTGTGATGAATTAATGAATGTTAGTTTTTAGTCGACGAAATCTCTTTTGTGAGAATAAATTTTTTGGCATCTCTATCTTTAATGTACTTGTAATGGGGCGATTAACTCATACAACAAAATATCTCAACTTTCCAATAAGTTATCTGATCATTGAAATATAGGAATCTGATCACGAACAACCAGCAACATAGTCCCAATTCATTCTATATTACTTCAACAGAAGGGCAAACTATAAACTTAGCACAAAGAATGAATTAACTGATTGAATTTCAAAATAGTATGACTAAGCTGATAGTAAACTCAAACTGCCTCATAGATAGCAGCTCCTGCCATCTCTCTTGCGCTCCTTCAGATTATGAAACCACCTTCTGCTCATTTTCTTCACAATGTCAGTAATGCAGAGGTAAGAGGTAACTTATAACCTGTCATTTCTGACATTACAAGATCCAACATTTCATAAACCTTCAAGGAGTCTGGGTGCTTCATACCCCAACTGAAGAAAGTATGAAGTTGATTTCTTGTCTGAATTGAGCTGCACCCTACATTCTTCTTCATTCCTAAGAGTTTCATTTCAGTTCTCACCTTCGCGACATCTCTCCATCTGCCACAAGAAGCATATGTATTCGATAGCAAGACATGCCCGGCAGAATTATGTCTTTCTAATTCCCACAATCTGTTTGCTACTCTCTGGCTCATATCCTCATCCCTTAAAGAAGAAGCAGCACTCAGCAGAGCTACCAATGCATTAGCTTCTGGTTTGATAGGCATTGTGCCAATCAGCTCCTCTGCTTCCCAGAGATGACCGGCTCGAGCTAGCAAATCGATGATGCAGGTGTAGTGTTTTGCCTTGGGCGCGATGCCATAAACCTTTTCCATTGAGTTGAAGTACTGCAATCCTCTATCAACTAAACCACGATGTGAGCAAGCAAACAGAACAGCCAAGAATGGAGCATCGTTCGGAGTTACCCCAGCTCTTATCATTTCATCGAACGTGGTTATGGACTCATCTGCATAGCCATTATCTGCAAGCCCTTGGATCATTGCGGACCAACAAACTAGGTTTTTTTCAGGCATCTCGGAAAACATTCTCATGGCACTCTCAATGTCTCCAGATTTTGCATACATATTGATGAGTGCCGTTCCAAGAAAAACCTCATTTTGAATGCCAAGTTTTACAATCCTACCATGAAGGTTCTTCCCTCGGTCAATTGAACAAAGATTTGCACAAGCAAGTAGCACACTGGAAAATGTCATCTGGTTTGGCATTTGTTCTGAGACTAGCATTTTATCGAAAGTCTCTAGTGCCTTCGCGAAATGCCCATTTTCTGCATAACCAGAGATCAATGCGTTCCAAGATGCAACATTCCTTTCAGGCATCACTTTGAAAAGTTCTTCAGCTTCCTCTATCAGATCATTACAGCTATAACCTGCTACCATTGAGTTCCAGCATACAGTGTTCTTCTCAAGTATCAAGTCGAAAACACGGCGCCCGTCATTTGGGGCTTTAGACTTGCAATACATATCGATCAGAGAACTAGAAACAAAAATATAGCTCTCAAAACCAACCTTCAATGTGTAGCAATGTACAGAGCTCCCAAAGAGAGAATTCCCGCAGGCAACTGAGCTGCTGATAGCACTAGCAAGACAGGAGCCATTAGGCTCACAC
Source organism: Zingiber officinale (assembly GCF_018446385.1). NCBI lineage: Eukaryota > Viridiplantae > Streptophyta > Magnoliopsida > Zingiberales > Zingiberaceae > Zingiber > Zingiber officinale. Next base: position 153,824,823 of record NC_055992.1, on the reverse strand, counting down.
CCATCGCGAAGCATGAGGCAGAAAAGATTCATGGCTTCCACAGACTCCCCACTCTGACCATACCTTGCAATCATGGTGCTCCAAGAGACCTCATTTCTCTCCGGCATTTCATCGAACAGCTGACGCGCTTGCTTCAAGTCTCCCATCTGCGCATACACATCAAGTAGGATCGTCCACGATACAACGTCTCTTTCCTCCGTCTCGTTGAACACAGCCCTCGCCTTCTCCAATTCACCCACTCTGAGGTAAAAACTGATCAAGGAGTTGCGCACTGAGAGATGCCTATCGAAGTTTGTCTTCACAATTAGAGCAACGATGCACTTCGCCAGATCGAACTCGCCTGCAAGCACGCAAGCTTTGAGGATACATGTGAAAGTCACCTCGTTCGGCATGAGGCCGGACGCAAACATGCGGAGAAAGTTCGTCAGGGCGTCGTGGTGAAGCCCGTTGAGGACGAACCCGCTAATGAAGGCCGTAAAGGAGACGACGGTCTTGCAGGGGCTGCTCTCGAAGTAGGCAACGGCGTCGGCGACGTCGCCGCGCTTCATATGGCCGTCGACCATGAGCGTCCACGTGACGGCATTCCGCTCGGTCATTCCGTCGAACACCTGGCGCGCGGAGACGAGGTCGCCCGAGCGGGCACTCTCGGCGATTGCGAGATTGAAGGAGAAGAGGCCGGGAGTGCGGCGGGACTCGGCGAGGAGGAGGTCGCGGTCGGACGGGCGGCCGGAGAGGGCATACAAAGCTAGGATCTTGGAGGAGACGGAGGGGTCGGCGGAGATGCCAGCGCGGAGCGCATGGCCGTGGAGGGCCAGCCCGAGGGCGGCGAGGCGGCTGTCGAGAGCGCATTGGCGGAGGACGGAAGCGAAGGTCTCGGCGTAGGACTTAAAGATCTTGGGGGAGGTGAGGGAGCGGCCGCCGGCGAGCCGCCTCTTGAAGGTTCGAAAGAGACGGCGGCATAAGGGCATAGGCGAACTTTGAGACCCGCACAGCGTCTACGAGCTGAACGAAACAAATAAAGCCGGAGATTTTTTTGAAAAACAAATTTTAAAAATAATATTCTGCCCAAATTAGGCCCTGAAATTTTAAAAATAGCAATCATAGCCTTGGCTTTTGTATTATTTTATCTTAATTAACATCCGATATTCCACGAGAAAATTACATTTTCAGTCATATAACTTATATCTTTTTCAATTTTAATTTTGTTATGAGTTAATTTACATTTTTAGTCATGTAACTTATAATATTTTTCAATTTCAATCTTTTTTCCTCCAAAATTAAAATTTTTCAATAGAAAATGTTAATTTGTGATTAGAATATAAAAAGTACATGGGTCATAAAAAATCAAAATCCCCAAATTTAATTTACAACTCATCATTTTTCATTAAAAAATTTCAATTTAAACAAAAAAGGATTGAAATTGAAAAATATTACAAGTTAAAGGACTAAAAATATAAATTGACTTATAACAGAACTAAAATTTAAAAAAATATAAATTACAAAATTAAAAACGTAATTTTCTCGATATTCCACCATCCGATTCAACTCATCTAAAGTCATTGATATGGACCGATCACTGGAATAAATAAAAACAAATTATGAAAGAGCCGTCGAACATCATTCGATAAAATATAGTATAAAATTATTTATTAGGCTTGAGACAATTATATCCCAAAACATTTTCTGTTACTTGCATATATCAGAAGAATAAGGAACAAGTGTACGTAAGCTATGGATACATTCTCTCAAGGAAGAAGAAGATCAATCATTCCAAAATTAAAAAAAAAAAAAATCATTTAACCAACAACTTGCTGATTGACCACCCTATGCACACATCAAACATTTGATTGATAAATCTACAAACTCGAGGTGAATCCATGCAATAGAATCCTGAAATCTTCAAGTCTTATATTGTTTCCGAAAGTCGAACAGCAGATGAGTGTTTTTAGATGAGTCTAAGTTCATATTCACCGGCCTTCGTTATGTATCTCACCCAAGGAAGGGCTTGGTATCCACTCTTTTCGATAATTTTCAGATATCGAACCTGAGCAATTGATGCCATGATCGTTATATAATGATTTATAAACCCTAGTAAGAAGTTGTGAAGAAGAAAAGTACCTGAATTCCGGAGACAGTGAAATAAGGGATCTCAAACTTCACACGAATAGGAGCCTTTTTCTCTGCAGTAGCATCTTCTGCAGTTATACTGGGAAGACTGAATTCTGCCCTACACATGTATTCCTAAGTCCTCGTAAAAAACACTGATGTCAATATGTGTATATATGAACTCGACAGAAAGTAAGATCTGGGATCATTTGGCCGGTCGAAAATAATTGCATCGTACCTTGCCGCCTGGAAATGATTTTATTTTCCAGACCAGTGAATCATTTTCAGGAGCGTATGAAGCAGAACCCATGGATGCCCGGATGTTAGGATTGGTGGCATCTGAAGGTGCAGGCAGCACAATTTCCACATTTGTTGCAGTGCTAATAGGGTAAGGAAATGATGATAAAATGCTCTTCAGAAAAGGATGTTTCGATACAAGTGAAATAGTAGTTATCTTGGTCCATGAACTCAGCTAGTACCTTCTTTCCTTGAACTGACTTCTTGCCTTAACTGTTATCTCTATACGACTTCGTGAGTGCCTCTCGACTTGAGCTTCCACCCAGATTGGAGGCTTCACCTGAATAATCAGGATGACAAGTTATGAATAAGACAAAGAATGCCTAAACATTCACATTTATTTCCATACAGAAAAAGAATAATGTTAACCTGAGTGCTAAGTCTGTATGTCATTAGATCAAAGGACCCATCTGGTGGTATGAATGATATTGTCCTGTCATTTTCAAACCGTGCCAAGCGGACACACCTTAAATGATAGTATGAAATGTCAATATTTGACAAATATTGCCTTGACATTCAGCTGAAGAGTCGAAAGGTTCCCTTGATAGAAAAAAAAGGATGAAGAAAAAGCATATAAGAGAATGAAAAGACCAGCTTACTGGTGAAACTTTATATCATCTAAATCGATAGCTTTTCCTTTAGCTGTCCGCCCTTGAGCTTCCAAAAGTACCCGATCATTGAGCCCTAGTTTGCATTCAGGCATTCCACTGCATACATTTGGCATGAACTGTTATTTAGAGTCCAATTTCACAAATGTGATTTTAGTCTGAGAGATATTCTATGTTTCCCTCACCACATGAACTACGTTTACATTGACTTATCAAATGATACATACCTTCCAGTTCACTACCTTTTGTGAAAGAGAAACAATATAATATATCAATTTCTAGCAGAAATAATCAAATAACCCTTACTCATGGTAAGAAATTGAAGAAATTACAACATCTGAGGCAGTAGTATGAATAAAAGAACATCAGCACTTGAAGGTGCTAATTTCCTATATCAATTGATGAATTTAATAGTCACGTGTTATGCACGGTGTTCCATTATAAAATATCACTCAATAATTAAACTATCATCAGAATTTGGCATATCTACTGAGTAACAACATATTAGGTGCATCCCATGCAACCTAGTAACCTTCGATGTTGAAGTTCACTAATTGCTCAATCAAAATTTGTTTATCGAATTAAAATGTTCCTAACTGTTTATATTTTTATTGACGATGCAAGTTCTATAATTGTATCTCATGACTCATCCAAAAGTTTTCTTAGTGCATCTCGTGCCACATGGGAAAAAGTATAGGAAGCCAGGGACATATTATCATATAGATGAAATCTATGAGGAGCTTCAACATGCTACCATGTACTTACATTAATCTCCATATATTTTCTACAATTTTTCACCCCCCCCCCCCCCCCCTCCCGACCCGAAGGTAGTATTATATGTTTGTCATAGGTCATGATAAAATTATATATATATACCATTTTGCTCTACTGCGGACTGTTTACCGTGCGACCCTGCAGACTCCGAGCACCTGGATTCAATCAGAATATTTTTTTCTTTATTTTTGTTTATTTTTAGGGTATATTATATGTATCTAGGGTTCAAAATTTTAAGATTTAGGAGCTGGGTTATAATAGGTTTGAGTCAATAAGATTTTCCCTCTAGAGTTTAGGCTTCCCTCTTGGGTTATAGTATTCAAAATTAAAAATTTTAGATAGTCACGGGATATATTATATGTATTTAGGGTTTAAGATTTTAGGATTTAGGGGTTGAGTTATAATGAGTTTAAGCTAATAAGATTTTCTCTCTAGGGTTCAAGCTTCCCTCTTGAGTTATAATGTGGAAAATTAAAAATTTTAGATACTTACCGGGTATAGTGTTTCTTTAAGGAAATGTTGATTAAAAAAAAATTAAATCCAGGCATCTGGACACACACGCACGTCGTTGATACCTTGCACAACGCGCGTGAGCACCTCTCACGCGCGGAGGCGCCTCCCCACATGAGAGGTGCCACATGCGTTGTGTAGGGTAACACGACGCTATATATATATATATACACACACACACACACACAAAGCAACGTTTTTTTCTTTCTTTTTTTTGGATTTTTTTGTTTATTTTTTTTAAGCTCCCGGTTATACTAATAAGATTTTACCTTTAGGGTGTGTTTGGTTGGGATAATCGTTAATAACTTTGGTTATCGAATCAAGGTTATACCCTATTTGGTTTAGGTAATAAACAATTCCCGAGTAATCCATTACTTCCGCCACGTCAGCAAATGTCATCAAAACTGGGAAACCGCCAAAATGGGTGGGTTTTGACAATTTCTGGGTTAACAGAAAAATATTCCCAAAATCAACCTCCCCGGTCTTACTCTACGATAACCTCCTCTCCGTTGCATTCCCTGCCGCTGCATGCGATGTCCCCCACCTCCAGAATCTCGACCTCTCCAAGAATGCCATTATCGACCCCCTCCCACCATCACCGACCCCCTACCGCCAGTGCGTAAAATGCTCCGATGGAATATCAAAATGTTAAAATTGCCTTATCTCGATGCCCTTGCACCTTTCACCAAAATCCCACCGACCAATTCCTCCTCCTGCGTTCTAAGGGACAAACTATTGATCCCTTAGCGACCGGCTAGACGGGGTGAATAGCCTGCACAATAAAAATAAACAAAGTCCCCTTTCTCGATCTTATAGCTCGATTAGAATATCCAAGGAAGTTGAAGCTCACTAAACAATATCCTTCAGGCGGAGAAGCCTCTTACAGCAATTGAAGTACTTAATTACAGAACAAAATTAAAGAGGAATCGTTTACAAGTGTTGTTCTGACTTACTGGGATTTATAGCCTTGGTCGAGACGCCTAGAAGGGTTCCAAGCGCCTGGAGGGAATAAAACTTTATCTCTGTTGCAATGAAACGCGCCACGTTGTCCGAGCGGCTGGACCGAAAAGTCAACATTTTGTTGGCTTTCGGTCCCGATCTTCCGCTCCTATTCCACTCGCATTGGTCTAGGTCTTCCGCTCCGACTCTGCTTACTTGGGTGATTTTGGCGATCCGAAATAGGACTCACTCGAACTCATTTTCCGGCCTTCGAGCAGTCTTCCGCTCCGGCTTCTCGTCCCTCGGAAATACCATGCGCCTCCTCGTCCGCCAGCGTACTCTTCCGCAGCGCCTCGTCCCTCAAACGCACTGAGCCCATCGGCTCTTTCCCGTGCCATCCTTCTCGCTAGCTGCATCTTTCACTCGACTTCATGTGTTCTTAAGTTCATGCATACTTAGACACAAGGCATCAAAATAACAATAGGACCTAACTTGACTTGGTTGATCATATCAAAACCATTACGGGGTACTTACACAAACTAAGCAAAACAAAGAAGAAGGGGAGCGAGAAGACTATAAGGGTTGCACTTTTCAACATTGAGGGCTCCTTCATCCTAAATTTTCCTTCAACCTCGCACGAACAATGAAAGATCTTGGTTTCTGTTCTCCTCTGCTAACATTTCTTTGTCCAATTCTCACTATGTTTTTTCGTTCTCACTAGAATCCCATCGATCGATTCTTCCTTTGTTCTGGGGGACAAAGAAACCAAGACTAAACTGATGGGAGAGGGGAGACAATGAGGTATGCATTTTTCAACATTGAGGTCTCCTTCCTCCTAAACGTTCCCTCAACATTGCGTGAACCATTTGAAAAAATATCTTAGTTTCTGATCACCACCGCTAGTGTTTCATTGTACTTCACACTTTATTTTTGTTTTTTTTTCTGTTCTCACCAGAATCCCATTGACTGATTCCTCCTTCATTCTTGAGGACAAAGAAAGAAGCCGGAGATGAAGGGGAGAGGGAAGACATTAGGTATGCATTCTTCAGAATTTTCTTTAGATTTTTTTTTATGTTCTATCAAATAATTTTTTTTACTTCTAGTAAACAAGTTGATTATTATTTATTTAATTTAATTTTATTTTATTTTATTTATTCTAAAAAAAATTAATCAAATATTAAATTCATTTAGTTGGAAAAGTATCTAGGATTGAACCAAGAGTAATATAATAATAAATGTAAAATTAGGTTATAGTATTACCTAGGATTAAATCAAACAATATTAGGTTATATTTTATTCACTGCAACCTTGGTTACACATAACCAAGGTTATGCATGATAACTTCCAAATGCATTCTTAGGGTTTAGGGGTTGGGTTATAGTATTAAGTCAAAAAAAATAAAATAAAATAAAATCAAACTAAAAAAATGTTTTAGGTGTGCACGGGGTGTTCGGAGTTGATTATTATTATTTATTTTATGTATTCTAAAAAAATTAATCAAATATTAAATTTATTTAGTTGGAAAAGTATCTAGGATTGAGCCAAGGGTAATATAATAATAAATGTAAACTTAGATTATAGTATTACCTAGGATTAAATCAAACAATATTAGGTTATATTTTATTCACTGTAACCTTGGTTACACATAACCAAGGTTATAATGATAACTTCTAAATGCACTCTTAGAGTGCGTTTGGTTGGGGGTTATTCTTGATAACCTTGGTTATCCATCCAAGGTTATCAACAAAAATCGTGTTTGGTTTAGGTAATTGATGATTCCCGAATAATGTTTCATACCCGACACGTCAGCAAAAGGGAAAACCGAGGTTTTTCTTGATTCCGAGGTTAACGAATTTTTTTACTCAAAATACCCTCGGATAAGAAAAAAAATATGACAAAAAAGAAAAACGTAAAGAAAAAAAATGGAAAATATAAAAAATGTAAAAAAAATAAAAAACCATAAAAAATAATTAAAAAAAAAATTGTAAAAAAACTTTAAAAAATAGATAAAAGATAAAAAAAATAAAAAAAAAAGAGAAAAAAATTTTTAAAAAAAACGTAAAAAAAATTTTTTTAAAAAAGTAAAAAAATGTTTAAAACATAAAAAATATAAAAATGTAAAAAAAACATTAAAAAAAATTTTAAAAAAACCTAAAAAAAAATTAAAAAAACTTTAAAAAATAATAAAAATAAAAAAAAATGAAAAAATAAAAAACATAGAAAAAACAAACAAAATAAAAAATATATAAAAATAAAGAAAAACGTGAAAATATAGTAGAGTTTAAATAATAATAATAATAATAATAATAATAATAATATTAATAATAATAATAATAATATTATTATTATTATGTATAGATGGTTTTGTAACTGAGGATAATATAGTAAAATATTAAACTAGCTTATTCATTAAAACCTTCAAACAAACAAATTTTTGTTGCATTACCTAGATTGAACTAAACAACATTTGGTTATGTTTTATTCCCCATAACCTTGGTTACGTGATTACCTGGTAATCACATAACTAAGATTATACATGATAACTTGAACAAAACGCACCCTTAGATACTTAAGGTCCTTAAGCAAAAAAAAAACGCACCCTTAGATACATGTATAGTTTAGGGGTTGGGTTATAATATTAAGCAAAAAATAAAAAATAAAAAAATAAAACCAAAAAAAAATTTTAGGTGTGCACGGGGTGTACGACGTAAGGTCCTTAAGGTATTTAAAATAATTCTCATACGCACATAGACCCAACACTCAGATGCCAGCAACTTTTTCAAGAAAAATAAGAAAAGGTTCAATAGAAATCACGTAGAGTACTTTTCTGCTTAGGTCATATAAGCTATTATCTATAACACTGTTCACCGAATACAAGTTAGTGAATGATGGTGCCTTGCGCTGTTAAACATAACAAGTATCATTATGGTTTTTATTCTTAGATAATATGTCTTGAAATAACATATCTATAAACAATAGCATAAAATTCAATTGATAATTAAGGAAGAAAAAAATCAAACAAATTCAAGTGAGGATAAGCTTAAAGATGACTTAAAAGGAGAGGACGAACTAACAAATCCCAAAATAAATTAAGTATACATAAAGCATATTCTAAATGAAATGAAAGAAATATGAGTAAGAAATACACCTCAAGTATGTTCTCATTTTCAATGCCCCAACAACATCAGAACGAATAATCTGTCCATTGCTGTTGACAAGTTTATTTACACTTTCAATCACATCCAAGAACACCTGTGAGAAAAAAAAAGTGACCACATTTTTTCAAAGGATAATTAGATAATCAGTGATTGATAAGAGTCTACAATGATGGAAGACATAACCTACTTCATTTTTCTTATAACGTATCCCTTCACTACGCCATGACACCGCATTTGTCACTGCCATTGGTGGTCTCTGTGCAACTTCCATCCTATATGCATCTGTCTTAATGAACTCACTAAGAATCTTAGCTTCTGTGTATTGAGGATACCCAAAGTCCATCATCTCATCAAGTAATTCGTACTGCCCATATTAGCCAATGGTTCAATTTCAAGACCGTAGAATATGACACCAAAGAGCAAGGAAAAAAAAACAAGATTTGATCTGATTTATATGGCGTAGGCACGCCAAACACCATGCAGTGGAAAATAAATAGATTTTCCACTCACCACAACGACAAAATTATCTCTCAGGGACTCTTCCTCCAGCTCCTCGAAATAGTGTTTGAATACCTAGATCGAAGCACTCTAAGAAAGTGACAAAGTCATTCCGGGAGCAGAAAATAATATCAGCGCGAAGGAATGCTCACATCAACGACGCGATGCAGAAAAAGAAGGATGCTGGCAGCATTGCAATTCTGCCTCGCAGCCGTCATCAGGAAGACATTATTGTGCTGGATGAACATATAACTGATCCCATCGTCGATCTCCACCGGCGAGTGCGACTCCGGATCGACCTGTCACCAAAACGCGGTAGCTCAAGATTCCACCTTTCCGCCAAAAAATGAACAGTGCAAGCCAACTTCGGCGTTTTGAAACGGATCTCAAGTCACCTCCTTCTCGATGAGCTTCGTGAAGAAGCGCTCGGCCTGTGCTGCAGAGACGTCCCCCTGGTAGTCCCGCCAGATGAGGACGCGGCCCTTGATGTCGAGGAGGAACAGCGCCGAGACGGCGCCCGCCATTGAATCGGCCCCGTGACGCGAGGTCTTCTCGGATCAGAATCGGATCTGAGGTGGGGGCGAGGATCCAGCCTTGGCGTCGCTACCCATTCCCGCCAGATTTCCGCTGTCGAACAAGGGAGAAGCGATCGAACAAGGAAACAAGATTGAGAGGTGAACTAAACAGAGAAAAAAATTGTATCGACACGCTAAGAATGTAGCGATAAGGATCGAGATCTCGGAAGGACGTCGGCGAGACGGCGACGAAGAGCACTTGTGCTTCCTCCTCTTTCTGAGAATTAATTAGTCTTCGGGTGAACGGGTTGGGAAATGGAAGAAGAGGATGAGGCGGTGGTGTGCAATCCGACCCGATCGACGGCGATGTAATTGAACCGGAATTCGGTTTAGACCGGATTACTATAAAACGGCACATAGTAAGTAGGGGTGAGACTCGAAATCGAACCAACGGAATCAATAAAAAAAAAAATCGCTTTTAGACAATTTTCCAAAACTTTTTTTAAATACTATCAAAAATATTAATTTATAATAACAGTAGATTAATACCGATTAAATTGATTTAATTGATTTTTAAGATCAACACTAATCGAATAAATTAAAATAACTATTTTAAAAAATAATAATAATAAATGTTTGAATAAATCATTAATTTGATTTAACCCATCTTCTCACCTCTAATTATGAGCAACTTAAATAATATTAATTTTAAAACACAGTTAAATATTGTTTAAAGAAATAAAAAATTAGTTTAGTTAATTTTGTAGAGGTAGTTTTTTCTTTCAAATATTGAGTATAAATTTAAAAATTATTGAAATAGAGAGGTGAATATCCAAATTAAAGTTCCATTCAATCGAATTAACCACGAACTGAATTTGAAAGTTTGATTCGATATTTTTTTAAATCTTAATTATTTTGATTTAGATTTTAAAATTTAAAAATTAGAACGATAGACAGGCCAACCTGTGGCGGGACGGGTCAGCCCGTGGTGGACTAATCATTTGGCGGGGCGGGGCGGGTCAACCCGCCAACTTGACGGGTTGGGAAATTTCCAACCCAACTCATTTTAAGGCGGGTTGCGGGTTTGGCGGGCCAACCCGCGGGGCCATCAAAATTTTTTTAAAAAATTAAAAAATATTTTATATCTTCAACATTTTACTTCGAAAAAATTTTACAATTAAATGTATATATAAACATGTATTTTAAATATAAATGAACACAAACGAGTACTTATGTTAAATGAAAAGTACTATTTTTATTTTAACATACGAAGAAAGATAATAAATTAACATAAAACTTAGTTTACATGTGTTTTTCAACCCACAAACCAACCCAAACCTAAGCGGGCCGACCCGCGCAGATCGCGGACCTAGACGGGTCGATCCGCGGCGGACTTAGGTTGATAAAATTCCAACGTAATCTACTTAAATTATTTGACAAGACAGACCAACCTAACAGGCCCAACTCAAATTGACGATTCTATTTCAGAATCGATTATCATCGGTGAATCCACTGTTATATTATAAATGTTGTTGGATATGTTTTTAAAAAAAATTAAAATATTTATAAAAAAAATTGATTTATTCAATTTCAATTTAATAAGTTTGACCCGAAGCCAAACACATGTTTATCAATAAAATAAGAAGGATTGATGGCCAAGATCAAATGAAACCAAACAATAACATATATATATATAAACATCCAGCATTTATATTATTTTAGATTACTTTTAGAAAATTAAACAAATTTCTTTTGATATTTCGATCTCACACAAGGCTTCAATATAGCAGTCATTTACATGCTTCAATAAGCCAAAAAATCAAGCCTAACAACACTTGAAACATCGCATCTCGGCTATCCAAACTGTACGACAAGACCAGCAAAGAAATGAAAAGTAGAACCTTCAAAGCTGATGCACTTGAATGCACACCACCTTTGAAAAGCTACAGAAAGGCCATTTTACAATCTTTCAAAGCCTTGTGGTATTGATTCCACTCTTTAGATCATCTACTTCAAGCGAGAGGCAGTAATGTTTCTGAAGTTACAAAGAAGTGTTTGGTAGCGAGTCCATGAGAATCACAGGGCTTTTGTTTCTAGGCTTCCATATCTTGTCAGATGCTGCTTTCAGTATAATATTAGGTAGCAGATTCGAAGCTGAACTAGAATATGAAGGTTCAACTGAGCCATCGGATAGCTTTTCGGTATTTCCATGACCTTGGATGCTCAGGTTCCTGCTTGTATCGCTCGGTTTACTGCAAGGGCAGATAACAATCTTGATGAAGCAAGGTTTGTGGAAGATAGACCCACATGATTTACACTTTGTAGCTTCAGCTTCCTGCAAAGCCAATAACAACCATGATATCGGATAAAGTTGACGTGACGAATGGAATACAAAATTGTAACATATCAATGATGAGTCGAATACAAAACTGTAACATATCGACTTGAAGGTAAAGGTTGCAAACCTGGACTAGAATTAAATAGCATGATGATTGTATAGCCACATGGATTTAAAGTGAGAATTGAAGAAAAAGAAAGTGTATCAGTTCTAGAATGGTCCAACTAGCTTTTGTCGAGTTAAGAAAAGACTAACCTGAAAGGGAAATATGAGAGACAATGGATCGTCACAGACTTGCCGTGCAGCACAGGGAACGCCGGTGTCATAGCACACAAGGCACTGTTGTGCAATGTGCTCGAGGATTTTGTTTGATAAAGTCTCTAGCATGATGGGAAGTGCTGCAATAGAAAGGAAGAGAAAAAACAGATACAGATACACAATTCTTAAGATCAAGAACAGATCGTTGCAAAAACTGAGTAGTTGTAAGCTGTAGCTGTAATTGCATTAATAAAGTTGGAAGTTGCATGAATAATCTTGTGTACTTGTTTTTTGGTGTTCTTTTTTTCATATATAGTGTATAATTTTGAATGGAAAGAGAAATATTTTTGAACAAACAGGGAGGAGGTCATCTCCAGTAATTCATTCCAGACATTGCAAGGGATGAAAGGAAAACAAAAATCGAAAAAAAAAAAAAAAATTTACAACATAGTGAGGTAGAAAACATGGCCAAAAGATGGGCACTAACTTCAGCCAGATCCAAAAGAGTAAAAACAAGGGCATCGAAATTATAACATGATAATGTGTATAGATACAGCCTAAGTTTATCGAGGAAGACCCAAAACATTCCTAGAAACATTCTCATTCCAACACCACCAACACCAAGCAATAGTGTGGTCAAGAAGGCGAGACAAGAAATCCAACAGTGAGGAGATAGTTCAGGAGGATGAGGATATGACAAGAAAGGGCAGAGCATGAGAGGCAACAAGAGAGAGATAACTACCAACTGTAGATCATCTTCCAGGAGCAAACAATAATACCAATGCTTGAGGTGGTGCCAGAAGGTGAAATTAACAAGAATGTTAGTCCTCTTGCACTGAGGAAACATGTAAGCAAGCATTTAAGCAAGGGCTATCAGATCTTTAAATCAAGGGCAAGTTGCAACGAATACCAGAAGAAGGAAAGCAATAGAGGAGGAGAATCTGCCAGCTGCAACAAGTACCAAGTGTTGGAATCTGGCCAGTCATTTTTAGTTGTTTGAGTAAACCAGGTCAAGTATCGTTTTAGAATTTAGGCATCAGAAAAAAAGTGTGAGAAGTCAACATTCCACTCAAACCATGGAACATAGGTGACAGATAAAAACAACAGGGTCCAACAAAGTTGAGAAGAGATTGGAAAACAATTCTGAAAGAGGGAGGATCAAATCCAAATGCATCTTCAAAAGTCAGTATCCTTCCCTAAATCAGGCGAGAAGACCTCTCAGATCTCTAAAGTTGAAGATATTTCACCAGATGGACCAGAAGTGAGGGGAGAGGATTGTGTCCTGCCATGGGAATGAACAAGTGCACCGAAGGCAAGGTCAACCCAGAGTATCTCTTTGCAAATCACGAACCCACAACCATTTACAAAATTGTGCAATGAATTAAAAGAGTAAAATATGATCAAGGCAATTTGAAATAATTGCCACAAAGTTCTTTACATTTTACAGTACTTAAAATAGAGAACACTGTTCAATATGTAACATCACAAAATAGAGAGAAATAAACTAGGGTTTGGTAGAAGCTAACAAAGATTATAATGCCTCTCAGGAATAGTATGCAAACTTTTGCTAGGTTCGTATGAAAACAGTTGGAGCTTTATTGCAGACATGTAGGATTATGTCCACATGAGTGGACTAAATCCAATTAAGTCCACATGGGTGGTCTTAATCTCCATAAAGTGGGCTTACACTTGATTAACACACAACTAATTGTCATTAAGGAAACTAAACTCCAATTAAATGATCTAATGTTTAATTGCATATAAAGGGGGTTTGGATTAAATGGATGTTAATTAATGTGTGGATCCAATAACCTAGTTCATTAACATTAATGGGTTGTTAATAATGGATGGGCTTTAAAGTGGATAGTCCCTATAGGATGGGCTTGGTATATAAGGGAAGATGCTCATGGATTACGGTATGTTCTTGAGCTTCTTCATTGACCTCCTCTCTTCCCCATTGAGAATGGTATACGGATTGCCACCGCCCACTCCTGTATAAGATTATTCTGCGCAAGATCTCCGGTGACAAGTAAGAAGCAATAGCCTTGAAATGGATTCAAGTCAGCTCTTCGTTAGTTATTGTTTCAGTTTTCATTATTGCTTTAGAGATTGATGATAGTTAGATCCTGTTGTAGATGCATCCTTTAGTTTATTATTGATGTATCACAATTCTTACAATTGGTATCAGAGCTAAGGATTAACTTATTGTCAGTTTCTCTTGCATAAGGATTATTTTTCAACGATTTGGCACATATACATCAATTTTTGTATTTGATTCCATATGGATGAGCAAAACTAAAATATAACCGTTGAATTTAGCATGGATAGATTAGGATTTAACCCATGAATCGAGGTTTTCGAATTATCCGCGAAGAACACGATTGGCAGCGCGGTTTTAGAGTTCGTTGGGTTGAAAAATTACGATCAGAAATCAAGTTTTTTAGTTACCAATCGATTGGGCCAATTGATTACTTGAACCTGATTTGCGAACAGAGAGTTTTCAAATCGTTTGACGTTAATCAATTGATTACCATAAGGAGCCAATCGATTTCAGAATTTGAGGACGCCCACAAAGAGTTTCCGAATCGAGCGACTGATTGATTGGTTTTCACCAAATGATTAGGCAATCGATTACGGTTATTTGGGTTGTCATAGAGAGTTTTTGAATTGATCGACCAATCAATTACGATTATTTGGGTTATCCATATAGGGTTTTTGAATCGATCAACGAATCGATTGACGTTCCACCAATCGATTAGAGTGGATGAATTGCAAACAGTGACCTTCGGAATAGATGATCAATCAATTGCCAATGTTTGTAATCGATTAGCACGCATGTAAATCGATTATCATCTATTCTTAACCAATTAAGAAGGGTGTCAATCGATTGGTATCTGATACCAATCAATTGATATCTGAATTTAGCTCCGTTTTCAACAGATTTTTCCTAGATTCTTCTTTGCTTTTGCTACTTAGTCAAACTTATACTATCACCAAAGCGATAACTATTGGGGAGGCTAGGAGTATTAGCATAAGGGAATGTATGTCCATGCTAAGGGTGATTGACCCAAAATAAAGTCATTTTTAAGTCGGATATATGTTTAAGGAAGCTCACAAATTAAGTTAAACTTTTAAGTCATGCACATAGTGTGTCAACCCAAATAAAGGGGCACTATTGCCGATTAGAAGCATTGTGGTGATGATTTAAAACGTAAGCTAACTAAGGAAGCTTATAAATAAAATATCATGCACATAATGTATCGGCCTGAAAGAAGGTGAGTTATGTGGCAGATGAAGGTAATTATGAGTTGTTTGGAGAGTACCAATAGCAAATTACAATTAAGTCCAAAGACTTAATGTAATGTTGTACTAGGTATCTCTATAATGCTCATATAGTTGCATGTTTTGTTTGTTGCATTTTGTTATTGCACAACTATAAAGATACATGCCTTGCTTGTTAAATTGAGCTATGTTGTTTACTTTTGTTTACGTGGTACTCTCAATGTCTGCTAATCTGAACAACATCCCTATGCTTACAAGCACAAATTTTGGATAATAGAAAGAGCATATTACAATTTTATTGAGTTGCATGGATCTAGACTTTGTATTTAGGCATGATCGCCCTGCACCTTTAACTAATGATTCCACTGCGGATAAAAAGGTAATTTTTGACAAGTGATAGTGATCAAATCGCATAAGTCTGATGATCATGAGGATGTCTATTCTACAACCACTTAAGGGTTCAATAATTGAGAATGAGGATGTCAAAACCTTCCTTAAGAGCATCCACAATAGCTAGGGATATTTCTTCCAAGTATTTGTGGACCCCACTTCCACATCATCTTTCAAATATCCTACTATTCAAATATCTCAACTTTCACAATGAAATATCCCACCAATCAAATATTTATGGGTCCCACCTATCAAATATTCACTCTCAAATATCCTCAATTCCAAAATTAAATATCTCATCAACCAAATATTTATAGAGCCCATGACCATTTAATTAACTTACATTTAATTTTAAGAAAAATATAATAGAAGATATATAAATTTAAGTTCATACAAATACAAATATTTTATAAATTTAAAATTGAAATACAGAGATACAAACCATATTTAATTAAAAAAATACATAACGATAAACTAGAATTAATAAAATAAACATGAAGTAGATAAAATAAACCATTGAAATTAACTACATGTTCAATTTTTTCTTCAGTTGTTCACATATCGCTAGATGATTTTGAAGTTGTTCATCAGTCATGCCTCGTGTGTCCATTACGAGGAGTTAATGTGCTTGGATGAGTTGATCAACTTTCTTATTGTTATTATACTCTTCCAAATGTGTCATTGATTGTTGCATAACCTGATTCAATTCATCAATTAGGCCTACTCTTTCTTTGCCTTTCCTCTTTGCCTTCTGTCCCATTGGACGAGATTGGATCTCTCTATCATCTATATCAGCAGTTGTGTTAGGATTTGAAGAGTCAGTATGTGCACCTGATGATTCTGATGTTCTTGCTTTTTTTTGTAGCATGTCGCTCTGAGGATTGAGGAGCATACATAGGACTATCTTTCACGGTTCTCCACACATGTTCATATTGGAAAGTAGTTTTAAAAGTACTCTTGTATTCTTCATGAGCTCGCACCATCAAATCCTCGTCACTCCATCCGCTTGGTCGATCATTATACCATTTATTGTAGATTCCATTGTATCTATTTACGATCTTTTTCAATGAAGTCTAATGTGATTTTGCTTTCTCCGCAGTTCTCTTTTTAGCTCACTTAGCTTGATTGGTATTAAAGTATACCACAACTCGTTTCCAAAATGACTCACTCTTCTGGGTATTACCAACTACTGAATCTTCACTCATAATTGTGTAGGCCGCTGCAAGGAGCTTATCATCTGCTATTGTCCAAATTGTTGCTATGGTCTTTATCTGATTCGTTGCCCATCTCTAGTGCTTGATTGAGAATAATATCTTCGGACCCTATTTCAAATGAGAATGGAGGAAATTGTGAATCGGGGATTGCATAAGGTGTACCTTTATCACTGTCAGTTGCATCAACACTAGCTCTTCTCGATTCATTTGATTGAATATTTGATGATTGAAACGGATTAATTCCATGAGATGAGGCTTGCATGAAATATTGACTACTTTGCCAATATTCTGGAGGATATGTATAAAACGGAGCTCGAGGGTCGCCACTCAAAGAATTTGGATAACTTGGGAAATTATGGTAATATGGTGGTGGGTATGGAAAAGGTTGGAGATTTGGTGGATGTTGAGTGGGAAATGGAAATTAAGGATTGAAGAAATTAGGACAGACTCGAGAACTTTCTTCACTAGAATTTTCGTCGATATTTGGAGAGTTGAACAAATCCCTAAAATAATGACCAGAATTTTTATCCATCTCTCTAAATTTTTGGTAGGCAATGGGAATGGAAATGATGAAAATAGATAAAAAAAAAAGGACGTATATATAGGGAGAAATTGAGCGTTACCCAATGTTTAATTTTTCGAACGTTTTCAAACGTTTAATTTTTCGAACGTTTTCAAACGTTTAATTTTCCGAACGTTTGATTCCTTGAACGTTTAATTTTTCCAACGTACCATTGTTTTCAATTTTGTAATGTTCTGAATTTAATTAAATTTTTTTTAAAAAAAAACTTAAAAGTCACGGCAACCCAGATTTTAGGTGGGGCCCACCACATTTAATTAAAAAAAACCTCAACATAGTGGCAGCCCACTTTTTTGTGGGCCCCACAAGAGGAAATCACCGGGCAGAGATCTGCGCCCGGTGATTTCCATTCAACCCTCAAATATCCCCCACAATGGGGGATATCTGAGAGGGGGGGATATTTGGAGAAATGTCCCCTCCAAATATCCCCCATTGGAGATGCTCTAAGGAATTAGCGGACTGATTCACCTCCAACGAAAAAGTCGAGACTACTACACTTCTTACGAAGTTAGTGTCCATGCGGTACAACGGGAAGGATAATATTAGGGAGTATATTATGGAGATGTCTAACTTGGTTACAAGACCTAAAGCACTAAAGTTGTACCTATCTGAAAGTGTCCTTGTGAACCTTATCCTAATACAGTTCACTCCTTTTAAGATTAGCTATAATACTCAAAAGGAGAAATATACACTACATGAGATCATAGCTCAGTGTGTATAAGAAGAAGAGAAATTGAGGGGTGACACATCTCATAGTGCTCGCTATGCATCCTCATCTCAATATTAGGACTAGAAGAAAAAGGGTAATGGTAAGAGTAAGGGTAAACAACTTTTAGTGATGGAGCTTCGGCATAAGGTGCAAAAGCAATAAGATCTTGACCTAACTTATTTCTTTTGTAAAAAGAAAGGTCATTTGAAGAAGAATTGCCCATATACGTCAACTGACGTGTCAAGAAAGGTATACTTTTCAACTTTGTCAGTTAAGTCAACCTAACTACTGTACCTAATAACACTTGGCGGATAGATATTAATGCAACTACTCACATAAGTATAACTATGCAGGGTTGCCTCAAAAACCGAATATCAATTGATGCTGAAAGATTCATATATACAAGAACTGGCAAGAAGGAAAAAGTAGAGGCAATAGGTGTCTTTAGAGTTTGTTTGGGAAAAAATGTACTTTTGAATTTGAAAAATACATTTGTGTCGTCTTTTAGGCGGAACTTTTTGTGATGCATAGTATAGGTGTGAAGTTTGGTGTAATAAATGAGAATTCATCCATGTTATGGCATAGGCGTTTAGGGCATATCTCTAAACAACATCTAGAAAGGTTAATGTCACTAGAAATTCTTGATTCCCTCGATATGTCAGATTTTGGAATTTGCATTGAGTGTATTAAAGGGAAAATGACTAACAAAAGTAATAAGGGTTCAAGGCGAAGTAATGGTGTCTTAGAGCTTGTACATACGGATATATGTGGGTCGTTCCCTAAGGCTTCTTGGAACGGTCAAACATATTTTATAGTTTTATAGATGACTATTCCCAATACAGATACTTGTACCTTATTCATAAGAAGTCGCAATCCATGTACATGTTCAAAAGCTTCAAAGCCGAAATTGAAAATCAAATTGGTAAGAAGATAAGGTCATAAGATCATACCGTGATAGTGAATACTATGGTAGATCTGACAGATCATATGAACAACATCCTGCACCATTTGTGGATTACATTGCTGAGTGTGGTATCGTGGCGTAATAAAGCATGCCTAGGGCACCTCAAATAAATGGTGTAGCAGAGTGATGAAATCGAACCCTTAAGGATATGTGATAAGTATGATTGCATTTTCTTCTCTACCAGAGTCCTTGTGAGGTAAGACACTCAAGACTGCGGTTCACTTACTCAATAGAGTTCCTATTAAGGCGATAATAAAAACCCCATACGAGTTGTAGACAGGTAGAGCACCTAGTCTTAAACATCTACATGTCTGGGGTTGTCCAGTTGAAACTAGGTCTTATAGGCCTAATGAAAGGAAATTGAACTCAAATGATACTTTGAAAACTCAGGAAGCTTCAAGTTTTTCAACCTCTTGAGTATATTCTTTTTTGAGACGGAAAATGCCAAATTTATTAAGGATGGTAGAAGTGATAAAGTTAGGGAAATATCATTTGAGGAGAACATTGATGATCCTAATATGATAACTACTGATGCAGCTAATAGTGAAATGATTATCATTCCACGTACAGTTGAAACTATACAATCAGAAGGGGGTAGTTGACCACAATATTCCCATGTCACCTCCAATTGTACGTCATCTCAAGTTGAGGTATTTCCACCTATAATTGAGAATGACTCCCAACCATCTCAAGATCAAGTGTCACTAAAGAGTGTTGGTGCAATATCCCTCAGGTCAAGGTTGACCTGGGTAACCAAGCTGAGTCTTGGTTTGGGTTTAGATGTTTGACAATAAGATATTGATTGAAGAAGAGTCAAGTAGGTCGTCGACTTGACACTGATCGAAGTCCTAACTCGGATGTTAGCAAAACGAAGACCCAGTGAAGCTAGCAGATGAAAGTCCCGTGAGCGGCCGCATGTAAGAAAAGTCCTAGTGATGAAGCTAGGGTAAGGAAACCCCAGCGAGCGGTTAGTGAAAGTCCCGTGAGTGAAGCCGGGAAAATCCATGGATCAAGGACGACCAGACATCCGGTGGAAGTCCAAGTAGTCAAAGGATCGACCGATACTGCACGAAGAAAAGTCCAAGCAGTCGCGATCAACTTGACACTGCACAGAGAAAGTCCAAGCAGTCAAAGGATCAATTTGACACTGCATAGAGAAAGTCCAAGCAGGTCGCGGATCAACCGATACTGCACAGAGAAAGTCCGCCGGGTCAAAGGGATCGACCGGACACTTGGTAAGGAGTCCCAGCAGTCAAGGGAGTGACTAGATGCTAGGTATGACATACCAACAGGTCAAGGTCGACCGGATGTTGGCTCGGGAGGTTCGGGACTTGGTTTCGACAAAATCACGTCGGATCGATCGCGGATCGATCCGCACTGCCCCAAATCAGAGTTCTCCGATCGATCCGGATCGATTCAGAGGTCCCAATCGATCGCGATCGATTGGGACGCTGCCGCGAGGACTCACCGGATCGATCCGTGGATCGATCCAGCGCTTTTCGCGCGAAGCTGCGATCGATCCGCGGATCGATCCAAAGCCTCCCCGATCGATCGGAATATTCGAATCAATCGATCCGACCGCTGGCGCCGATAAATGCGCTGGCTGCCGCATCTCTTCTCCGATTCACCCAGATTTCGCCAGCTCCTCCACAAGACTCTCAAAGCTCAAGGATCTTGGAAGTTTTTCAAGTCAAGAGGCGGATCAAGCCAAGAAGAAGCTGTGGTTAAGGTTTATACTCATCAGAAGCTGTAAGTCAGATTTCAGTATCCTTTCCTCTTCAGACGAGTCTCGTAGGCTTCTCCGCCTCGTAGTTACCATAAAGGAGAGTTTTATTTAGTGGAGGGTGTGTGTGTGGATTAGTCACCTCGCGAGGTGGATACCAAGTAAAACCAACCGTGTTGGCGTTGTGTGTCTGCACATCTCTGAAGGAACAAGCAACGCCGAGCAACGAGCTAACGCGACGAGCTATTCACCCCTAGTTTCGTCCTAATAAGTGGTATCGTAGCAATCACCTAATCATCGCAAGGGTCAAGTATAACAAGAAAAGCTAGAGGGTGAAGAAGTCGAGCAAATTCTTCAAGTTCAAGATTTTATCAAGCTCAACTTCAAGATGCAATTCCAAGACGGGCTTGGATTTGACACAAGGGTGGCTCCACCATACACTTCTACGAGTTTCGATTCTCGAAATCAAGAATCGAAAATTTTCTTACGATGGAGATAGAGCAACGGTTCGCTCTCACGGAAGGTTTCAAGCTCCCACAAATTCCAAGGGCAAAGTACTCAAAAGGAGCAAGTGAGCAAAGACCAAATCCAAAGACGCGAGGCCAATGACAGCGATCTGTTGTCAATTTATCGCCAAGAAACATCTCGAACAAATCGAGAGTTCAAGACGCCAAGGAACTTGGAGCAAATCAGCAGCCACGAAGAGATCCTCCACCGACAAGATCGCGAAGAATCCAGAGAGGGTGGAGTAAGACCAAGAAGAGGACTCCGAGGTCGAGAGACGCCACCTCCAAGAAGAGGAAATCCAAGAAGCTTCATCCTCAAGGAAATGCAACGAAGGGAGGAGGGAGCATACCCTTGTTTCATATTCAAGATGATGAAGCCTCCACCTCTAGGATCGAGGGGAGCAATCATCGGTGACACCGATCAAGAAGAAGGAGAAGCTTCTACATCCGGGTCAAGAGACGAAGAGATGAAGAAGCTTCCACCTCCACGAGTCAAGAAAATCAAACGGAGGAGAATCAAGATCGGATCAAGAGGAAGCTTCTACCTCCGGATCCAAAGGAAAAGACGCCACCCTACAAGCAAAGGTATAAATATTTCAATTAAAATAAAAATCATATTATATGCTTGAGTGTAGGGAACATGGGCACTATAAGAGCAAGTGCCCTAAATCGCAAGAAGAAGGGCCAAGTGGCACAAAAGGGCAAGGCGGCCCAAGGAGATCATTCCAACACAAAGAAGAGCAAGGAGCATATTATACGCTTTCAGTCTGAGGGCATTACCGAAGTCAACGCCCCAAGGGGAAGAAGGTGGTCAAGGCTCAAGGAGGCACTAGTCAAGGGGAGCCCAAGGTAAAGAAGAAGGTAACATTTATCGAGCCTACCCTTTACATTATGGTAAAAGTATGATAGTTCTAACTTATATCATTTTAATGCTATTTACCACGAAAATAGAAAGCATGATAGTTAAAGAAAAACATATAGCTTTTCACGCTAAAACCACTACACCTAAGGCTAGGAATGAGGTAAAAGTCCGGGCAATAACTCTAAAGATTTTAGACATGCCCAAGAACAAATACGCCATGAATCAAATGAAAATCTAAAACTAAGGACTTAGTGATAAAAATCAAGTCTCGAGGTCAAGACTGATAAATGGAAAAGACCCTAAAAAGGACGGAAAATATCCTATTAGGGCAAACGAGCATAACCTAGGTTTAGGGGTACAAAAGCCATCCAATGGCCATGAGGTTCGGGATACAAACCAAAGGCTAAGAAGGATGTGCCTTCTACCATAAAGTTCCATATAGTTATGGAACAAACCCTGGTCTAAGGGTCAAGCCAAAAATACTAGGAAGTCATCCCTAAGAGTATTTTTGCAATAACGTGACTAAGCTTCTAAGTCTAAGAAAGTCACAAACAAGGTCACAAGGAAGGCCCTAGAGTCGACCTAGAAAATGTGACCAAGGCTTCTAAGAAGCCCAACAAGGTCACTAGAAGGTATCTAGGGAAGTTATCCCTAGTGAGTACCTAGAGCATCCAAGGAGCACCAATAGTGTCTGTCCTAGAGCATCTTCTACTAACGCTGGGGAGTGTCAACTCCGATTAGAAGGGTAGTTAACCCAACTTTGAGGAAATTGACACTCAAGGAGCATTTTCAAGGTTTTAGTTAACCTTTGAAAATGAAATGGACCTATTGATTACTCCTTGAAAGAGTAAAATGTGCCAAATGGTGAAAAATTGTTTTTATCTTAAAATGACACAAATTGGGAAAACCTTGAGAAATACCAAGTTGGGATTTTGGTATGTTCTTAGGCAATTTAAGGCAATCCGGGCCTTAATTCAAAAGTGCTACTCTTGAAGAAAAATGGAATATGCCAACATTTGAGGACATGTTTATTTTCAATTGGCATACATTAAATCAAGGAAATTAGAAATGCCAAATTTAGGCTTTGGCATTCTCTTGTAGCACTTTAGGGCAATCAAGGTTTAAGGTGTAAGTTTAGCTAAGACTTTAAGGATACTTAGATAGTTAATCTAGGTATATTTTATTTATGCTAAATCTTGCCATGATTGTTTGCCCATCATATGCCATGACATCATGTCTAGTTTTTGCATTCATGTTTTATTATGGAAAATCCAAAATACCATGTCACGACATTCATACATCATGTAGTAATAAGATATTTTCTTTTAAAAATTATTTTCATGTACGCCATAACATAATCATGCATTAAGTTTAATTCCTTGTAATTAAGGACGAATGGCATTTAACGACACTTATTGACAAGTGACATCCCGTGGATGTCTAATATCTCTAAAATGCCTAGATAGATATGCATGATCCCTAGAATAGGGCAAAACCAAATTTTACATCTCACAAAGACTCTTAAGATGACTTGTATGTGTTTCATCCACATAGATACAAGTGAGATGTTAGGAAGATGAACAAAACTCAAGATGTTGATTTAGTGCATTCTTTCGAGTTTTAGGTTCATCAAAACACATAGTTATGTGTTTTCCCATCATTGGGAAAGCTAATGTACAAGTCATGTGCATTAAGCCCAAGGAACGTGATGGGATATTGGTTTTGAAAATGTTTTAAAATGTTTTGGAAAACCTTGGTGAAGGCTATCTTTGATAGTAATCACCATTGAATAGTTAGACACAAACTTGAAGAGAAACACTAAAGTTTTTGCAAGTTTTCAAGTTTGTGTCAATCTTTGAAAATATGAAGCATTTTCATAGAAAACTATTTTTCCGTAATAGTAAATGCCCTAAATAATGTCTACACGAAATTTCATAATTTTTGGATTTTGTAGAATTTGGGTTTCAAGTTGATCGAAATGGAATTTCAGCAACTATCGAGTCTCGATCGATCCATGGATCGATTGAGTTCTGAATCGATCCATGGATCGATTCAACGGCAATTCCCGCGAGCAGAAGCTCGAGTCGACTGACCGATCGGACCGATCGATCAGGAGTCCGAATCGTAAGATCGATTCAGCAAGGTTCAATCGATTGAACCCAACTTCAATCGATCCAAGTTGCTGGTTTTGGTGGGAAGGCCCGATTTCAGCATCTTTCTCTATGAGTCTAGGTAACCATTCCAAACCCCTTAAATACATTCGTATACATACAAAGGGTGTTTTCATGTCGAAAACAAGGACGGATTAGTTAACGAAGACTAAGTAGAAGTTTAGGTTGAGGTTGTTTCAAATTTTGAATATTTGAACCTCAAAACTTCTAAATTGGGTTTCCTAATGTTTTAGGGATTCCAAGTCATTGTTGGTGCAACGACAGAAGTTACCTGTCTTTAGGGAGGGACTCTTTAAAGACATGAAAATTATTTTTCATGAACCTTGAAGGTGGTTAACCTTCTGTTGTGGACTGCTCAAGGTTGAGCATTTAAACTTGAAATGGGAGTGGATATCCTCATTATTTCAAGTGGACACTCAAGTGGTTAAATGGGTATTTCACAACATCGAGGAGAAGTTAAGGATAAACGAAGGGTATGGGACCTTCATTATCGTGTTAATCACAACGAGTGATGTTGTGAACAACGATGAGCAACTCTTCGGGGAGAGTCTTCAACAAATGGATTTGGCAAGTGTGCCCGTAATCGAGCATAGGTCACGCGTGTCCAACGATGGGTCATGTGTGCCAATAGGGGAGAATGATGGTTAGCTTAGCCTTCATTACCATGGAAGGTCATAGGGGAGGGAAGGGGCGTAATAGTGGTTGTTGGTGCAATCTTCTTTGGATCAGGGTTAACCAGGTTCGAGCTTAATTTTCGATGTTTGAACAATATGTGTGAATGAAAAGTCAAGTAGGTTAAAGTTGACGGAAGACTTGACTGTAAAGTTCTAACTAGATGTTAGGCAAGGTAAAGTCCTAACTCAAGGATTGGGTAAGGAGAAATCTAAGATATAGATTGGCAAGAGAAAAGTCCAAGTAGGTCAAGGACGATCGGATACTTGATCGGAAAGTCCTAGCGAGGCTAGACAATGAAAGACATAAATGTAGTTAAGCAAAGGAAAGTCCTGTGAGACTTGGTAGGTAGACTAGAGGGTCAAGCTAGTGAAGCCAGGAAAGGAAAATCCAGATGGATCGAGGATGACATGGTGTTGGGAAGTCCAAGTAGTCAAAGGATCGATCGGATATTCGCACGAAGAAAAAGTCCAAGTAGTCAAAGGATTGACCTGGCACAGAGAAAGTCCAAGTAGGTCAAAGGATCGACCGGATACTGCACAGAGAAAAGTCCAAGCGGGTCAAAGGATCGACCGGACACTTGGTAAGGGAGTCCTAGCAGTCAAGGGAGTGACTAGATGCTAGGCACGACATACCAACAGTCAAGGTTGACCGATGTTGGTTCGGGAGGTTCGGGACTTGGTTTTGGACAAAATCCGCCGATCGATCAGCCGATCGATCCGCACCGCCTGTCGCGAACAGGATCGATCCGGTGATCGATTCAGAGGTCCCAATCGATCGCTGGATCGATTGGGGGCTGCTTCGCGCGATAAGCGCCGGATCGATCCGTGATCGATCCAGCGCTTTTCGAGCAGAACGCCTGGATCGATCCGGGATCGATCCAAAGCCTCCCGATCGATCGGGAATATTCGAATCAATCGGGATCCGACCATCGGCGTCGCTTATAGCGTGTGGCGAGCGTCTCTTCTCCGCACCTTCATTCGCAGCTCCCGATTCTTCTCCGATCCTCAAAGCTTGATTCTTCAAGGATCTCGAAGTTTTCAAGTCAAGAGGCGATCAAAGCCAAGAAGAGAAGCTAGGTTAGGGTTTATACTCATCAGAAGCTCAGATGCCAGATTTCTTGATCCTTTCCTCTCTCTTGTATTGAGTCTGTAGGCTTCTCCCCTTGGTAGTTACCATAAAGGAGAGTTTTATTTAGTGGAGGGTGTGTGTGTTGGTGTGGATCCTTGGATTAGTCACCTCTTGTGAGGTGGATACCAAGTAAAACCAACCGTGTTAGCGTTGTGTGTTTGTTTCTGTATTTTCCGCTGCACATCTTTGAAGGAACAAGCAACGCTGAGCAACGAGCGAACGCGACGAGCTATTCCCCCCCCCCCCCCCCCCCTCTAGCTACTTTTGGTCCTAACAAAGAGATCCATTAGAGAAAGGAGATCCACAATGTCTCATGATTATGTATATCACTAAGAGCATGAATTTGACATTGAGTTGGAAGATGATCTCACATCCTTTCAAGAAGTCAAACAATGCCCTCATCCAGAAAAATGGATCGAAGTCATGAAGGAAGAAATAAAGTCTATGGCGAGCAACGACGTATGGAAACTTGTTGAGTTGCATAAAGGTGTGAAACCTGTTAGTTGTAAATGGATATTTAAAACCAAACGAGATTCACATGACAATGTCGAAAAATATAAGGCACGCTTGGTCGCCAAGGGATTCACTTAAAAAGATGGCATTGATTATAAGGAGGTTTTTTTGCTGGTTTAGACGAAAGACTCTCTTAGGGTAATCATAACACTTGTAGTTCGTTATGATCTAGAGCTACACCAAATGAACATTAAGATTGTTTTTCTCAATGGAAACATTAAGGAAACTATATACATGGTGCAACCGAAGAACTTTGAGTTAGAGAGATTCAAAGCACCTAGTATGTAAACTAAGTCCATTTATGGTTTAAAGCAGACATCTCATCAATGGCACCGGAAGTTTGATCAAGTGGTTTCTTCATACGATTTTAAGGAGAATCCAATTGATCGATGTTTATATATCAAGTTCAGTGGCAGCACATTTATCATACTTGTTCTCTATGTGGATGATATATTGTTTGCAAGAAATGATAAGAGCCTGCTGCTAGAAACCAAGTCATTTCTATCCGATGAATTTGAAATAAAGGATCTTGGTGATGTATCCTTTGTCTTAGGCATACAGATTGTACGTGATCGTTTAAGATGCACACTTGGACTATCACAAAAGGCCTATATAGAAAAGGTACTCATTTAGTATGGCATGCAGAATTGTGCTTCCGATGACACTCTGGTGGCAAAGGATGGTAGACTTAGCTTGAAACAATGTCCACGTTATGAACTTGAGATTAAGGAAATGCAGCAATTCCCTTATGTATCTGCAGTAAAGAGTTTGATGTATGCTCAAGTATGTACGCGTCTGAATCTTGAGTATTGTAGGGATGTTGGAGTGATATTTGAGTAATCCTGGACCAAGAGTATTGGAAAGTTGTAAAGAGGGTTATGCGGTGTTTGCAAAGAACGAAGAATTACATGCTCACATATCGGAGATCAGATCATTTGGAGATCATTGGATATTCAGACTCCGATTTTACCGGATGCTTAGATAGCAGGAGATCCACCTCAGGTTATGTCTTCATAATGGTGGAGGGGTTGTATCATGGAAAAGCATCAAACAAACACTTATAGCCACTTCCACTATGAAGGCAGAGTTTATAGCCTGCTATAAAGTTTCCAACCACGGGACATGGATGCGGAACCTTGTTACAGGTTTACAGATCATTGGGGGCATTGACAGGCCATTGAAGATTAACTGTAATAATAAAACTGCAATAATAAAACTGCAGAATTGCATTCCAAGAACAACCGCAGTTCATCGAAAGCTAAATATATCGACATAAAGTTTCAGACGATTAAAGAAAGAGTTCAGAATGGTCAAATAATGATAGAGCATATAAGGACAGATTCCATGTTAGCGGATCTACTCACCAAGGGTTTGTCATCTAAGGTGTTTCATCAACATGTGTTGAACATGGAGATTCTTCCTTTCGATGAAGTGCACATTATATAGAAATCTATATTTTGTATAATGTTCTATATTCATGAACACATATTTCGGCTCATTGTATATACCGCAAATTTTCAATATGTGTGCATGACTTTGACTTTACATATGGATATCATATTTACTGTTACGGTTTTGTATTTGGTTGTTATAAATATGATGTGGACTTCATTTTAAGTCATAAAGTTGAATCATGATTTACCACTGCAGTTTAGCATAAAGTTTTGGTAAATATGATTTGAACCCAGTTTTGGGTTATAAAGAGAACTTATTGAGAATGAACACTTATAGATCACATTTCGTGTCATTCTTGTACTACACATCCACATTTGATATATGTCATTAATGATATTAGTATTGTGATTACTCTTGTTATAGTTATAGTAGCTATGACTTCTTTAGTTTATATTAATTGATTTAATGGACCAGATTGATTAAAGGGGTATTTAACCCATAAAGTTTGGTATGTTGAGCTCAACTAAGGGGTTGTGTGGTGTATAAGGAATCAGGTATAGCCCGAGTGGGAGATTATAGGATTAATTCCACATGGATGAACTAAATTCAATTAAGTCTACATGGGTGGACTTAATCTCCATAAGGTGGATTTGCACTAGATTAACACACACACACCTAATTGTCATTAAGGAAACTAAACTCCAATTAAGTGATCTAATGCTTAATTGCATATAAAGGGGATTTGGATTAAATGGATATAGATTCAATATGTAGATCCAATAACCCAGTTCATAAACATTAATGGGTTGTTAATAATGGATGAACTTTAAGGTGAATAGTCCCTATAGGATGAGTTTGGTATATAAGGGAAGATGCTCATGGATTAGGGTATGTTCTTGAGCTTTTTCGTTGACCTCCTCTCTTCCCCATTGAGAAGGATATACGGATTGTCACCGCCCATTCTGTAGAAGATTATTCCGTGCTTGTAGGATCTCCGGTGACAAGTAAAGAAGCAATAGCCTTACGATGGATTCAGATCAGCTCTTCGTTAGCTATTGTTTTAGTTTCATTATTACTTTAGAGATTGATGATAGCTAGATTCTATTGTCGATGCATCCTTTAGTTCATTATTGATGTATCACAATTCTTACAAGACACTTAAACATCCAATGTTTTTGGAAAAATTCTTCCATATCCTAAGATGGCTCACCATTCTGGGCACTATGCATGAGGCATCATGATAATTGTCTATGCACAGGCATTGCTTTCAATATACATGAAAAAAATTCATTTCAGATGAATATAAATTCACAAACGACTTGCCTGCAAATGCCCCTTTGGATAGATCAACAAGATCACGAAGTGCAAAAAAGTCATTGCTTTCAAGAAGATGTCTACGAGAACCAAGGCCTCTGTGGATGGAGATTCGGAAAGGGCAGCGGATATAAGGAAACATTGCAGCTATTTTCTTCCTGATACCCATAACATGAAGTAAAGCTGGCACCTTGGAAAATAGAAAGGGGTTCATCGCACTCACACACAGCATGGGCTGGGGAAAAATGTAACATGTATTAGAAATTAAAATCTGCATCACTAAGAATCTTTTCTGGAAATCACGACAATTGATTAAACACAATGGCTTCAAAATACTAAACACTGTTAGTGTATAACTTTAGGAAAACTAGAGTTACTAGACTATGCTTAAGCTTCTATACACTACAAAAGCTTAAAAACAATTTAGCCAGAACTTCACCTAGTAATCAAAATATATGAAGATTCCCGTATTTTCAGAATACCAAGAGCGCCCCATTGTTAAGAATCTGTGCCCCAATATAAGCACTCAATATAATGCACAAAGATGTGAATACAATTATGAAGTAGATCTACATGAAAATGTACTCCATCAGTGCATCCAAAATGTTCATTATCACTCTTTGAACTATATATCACCAACATAAAGAACAGATTTAAGCAACAAAAACAGATGATAACTAAAATTTAGTTGCACTTAAACTCAAACCATTTTCAAATTTACTGTAACAAGTGTGTCTTATTTAAAATATCAATGTGTCGCTTTTTTCAACTCAATCTTTAGGATAACATGGGATATCACCAAAATAACTGAATATTAACATTTTTGGTTTACTTGCTCTCAAATTTGGTTCAAGTATAATAATAGTGCATGTGCTTTCTAAGATGCTCATGATCCTTTTCCAACTACATACCACTTGTGGATTATTCACATGACACAGATATATATATACACATACACATATACCTATATACATAGTGAACAAAAATGACAATTACTAACATTTAATGCATTTGTACTCAAAGCATACTCAAGTTTAAGTAGATAATATGACTACCTTTATACGTGTTACAGGAACTAACATAGAAAGGAACATTCCTAGATAAACTATCAAAATATGGTGAATGAGGGTAAATTTTGAAAACAAAGGAACTCATCTACATGCTGTAAAAAGCATATGTTACAAACATCAGTCATTTGCAACCTGATATACATACATCCATAAGTTCACACATTACCTTGTCATAAATGGATTCCAAATAGGCTTTTGCTAACTGAGAAACTGGGTAAAGAGAAAAATCCCAGCGATGCAAGACTTTTGCAGGCAAAACTGAAGTATCATTTGCATGGCATGAAGCACAAAATAACTGGCCAGTGTATTCACAAAATCTTGGTTTGTTCCATCCTAGTGTCTGAACAAGTTCCCTCAACAATGTTCTTCCATAATCCAAATGTTTGTGGCATCCTGCACAAGTATAATGTTGTAATTCCAACAGCTGTTGCATAGACTTTTGAGGCTTTAAGTCTACCACAAGGCGTATTGTCTTCCCTAATTCAGTAATATCCTCTGGAGAATCATCATAAGTTGAAGACTTGGAATTCCAATCCTCCCCAAGTTTTTGCAGGGACCGTGGAACTATAGATTTTAGCGAGCTAGTCTTGTGAGTTAGCTTGCCTGGGGATAAAAAGTAGAACAAAGGGTTGGGAAATCCAAAAGGGTATGCAGAACTAAGAATGGAGCGCAAACAGTCTTGAATAAGATCACTTCTCTTGCTGACAACAATTGGTGAAGCATTTCCAAATATTTTCAGTGATTCTCTCTCAACAAATGTCCATTGAGTAGGAAGACTTAAACCATGGTCAGAAAAAAGCACCCTTAACTGCTGGTAAAGTGCAAAGAAGTCACGGTAGCGTCTTTCAACCTCCCATTGATCATTAGCACTCCATACTTTTAAAATATACACAGTATACTCCTTGACTCCGACCAATCTTTCACCAAAAGAAACATCACCTTTTCTCTGTTTTGCTCCAATGACTGCAACCCAATTAAGTGTGCGTTGTGAAGATGGATAAACGTCATCTGTTCCAGAGGTAGATGCTGTGGAACTACCATCCCTTATATGATGGGATTGATAGCAAGCATACACATCACTGGCCATAGACCTAGTTCCACTGGATTTCCCAGTATCTAGTAAAATTTCCTCCATTTCCAGAACCATTTCATCATATACATCACTAGCAACCTGTTTTTCATTATAAAAAATGGGACAAAGTATAATAATAATTAATGTTTCAAAAGATTATTATTTATTAATCATGGAAACAACTGAATTGCATATTTAAATTTGGTAAAAGTTCAAGTTCCATTAAGTAATACTCTCAAGGCTTAAGCCACAAAACTTTTCCTATTGCTAAAAGAAATCAAATCACTAGGGAAATGATCATATTTTAAATAACATCAAGAAGTTGGATCAGCAGTATAGACAAACTAGAGAACAATTTTCCTGACTGATCAAAATTGGATGGTATGTATTGATTGATAATGATCAGAACCTATCTATATCCCAACATAAACTAAATAATAATAATACTAAGCAGACATTTTCTGTTAACTATGTGGTTTAATGCGAAAGGGACTGCCTTTCAGTGGAATTCTAGGATTGCAAACTACTTTAGAATTTAAGTTGATTTAAATGCAATCTAATTTTGGGTTAGATATTAATCCCAATCAGTTTGATTGTTAATTAGAGGCCCAATGTTTAAAAACAAATCTAACTAAAAAAGATGGAGTTATGCTTGTTTTGCAGGATACACTAATTAGTACTATTAAGTACTGAAATAATGTTGACCTTACTAGTTAATTAGAGGAAGTGCTGTAAGCATAATATACTAATAATAGCAAACTTGACAGGTATTTGTTAAATGGAGAAAGTAGGTTGCCTTCCTCGCTTCCTGAATGCAAAGTATAAAAGGGTAGCCCGGTGCACGAAGCTCCCGCCATGCGGGGTCCTGGGGAAGGATCCATTGTACGCAGTCTTACCCTGCTTTTTGCAAGAGGTTGTTTTTGCAAGAGGCTGTTTCCAGGATTTGAACCCGTGACCTTTTAGCTACAAAGCAACAACTTTACCGTTGCGCAAAGCATATAATAGAATTATTGCAATATAAGTTTCAAGGAAAACTAGAACATTGGCTGACTAAGAATTTATGCACAACTCTTTGAGTCTTTGTTTAAGTGCTGAGTATACGTATTTTCTGATAGCTTTAGCAGTTCAAATATCCAAACCCAACGCACTGACCCCCCTCCCCCTCTCTACAAACACAAAGTTTCGAGAAATGAAAGTTGTATGGGGATATTTTCCAACAGTGGTACACTCCAGGGAGGAAATGAAATTTTTCACATTTTTCTAGAAAAAAAAAATGTTAAAGAACATGAATTATAAATTTGCCCAATGGCTGAAAGTTGTTCCATTGGATTTCTTGGTCATAGTATACTTACTACTGTATTACTACAACCATGCTATCCACATCAACAAGATTTGTTAGTAGTATGTGGTTGTCAATCAAGGTACGGTTCCTGCAGCTATTACTTTAAATATTTGAACAAACTACCAAGACTAAAATGCAATATCCTGAACAAGTGAACATAAAACAACAGATAGGGAGAATTATAAACTGCTTGTGCAGAAAGCCAGAAACCAACCCAGAACAACCTATAATATTTCCTGAGAACCCTCATAAGTAATATAATATTTGTCAAATCTTGCAACCACTAGTTTTGAGGCCTAAGCCAAGTGAAATTTATAACTGAAAGATTGGCACTATATGCAAATGCAATAAAAGAGTGTGAAACTAGGAACTTCAGTTCAGAATGTTCTATGATCTGGAAACAACATATAAGAAGAGTAACAGACACTAATGAAAGTTAAAGATGGTTGGATATAAGAGCAGTGGAAAAGGCAGAATCAAATTATTTAGATGCTTTGACAGCCTAGAGAAGTTGGATAAAGGATAAAATATGGTAAAACATCAATGAGCTCCAGAGGTACAGGAAGTCCATAGTGATCTTCTAAGGGTAGATCACATTTAGGATCAAACTGACCAAGTAAACATTGTATACACATTTTACTCATTCTAGAATAATTAAATTTAACTATGGTTTTATAAATACTAAAAACCATTAATATGCATTTTTAAAAGAAAGTGTCCAAGTAACCTAATACAGAGTGCAATACAATGATAAAGTTAACTCAAATGGAGAATGATTTTGTTCATTTGAATAATTTATATAAAAAAACATTTTCTGACCTCATTTGTTATGATATCCTCTTCTTTCTTATCCACAATTTTGGAAGTGCTATTTAACTCTATCTGGAAAATTGAATTCTGGTCATTAAGAGGAATTGGTTTGGAAAACTTTGCATTATCATGTTCTTGAGCTACACACTGTTTGCTTTGAGATGGGTCAGCTGTAAATGAACAAATATCCATGGCGGTAATATGGTTAGAAGGAGCTGACTTAGGAGATATATGCTCTTTTGCAGGATCACCAACATCGATATCTGCAATGCTTCCATCATTCATGGAACAGATATCTCTCACACCTTTGTAACAAGAATTGACTTGATCTTCTACAACATATTCTAGTTGTACAGGTTTTCCTTTCTGTGAAGCTTTATATTCATTTAGAGGGTTGTTGATGGGACAAATTCTCCCATTCTTGTTAAGTTGATCAGAGTCTCGAAAATTAAGGTTGACATCCGATACACCTTGACCAGTCTCCTCCATGATATCAATTGATTCGATCACATGTTTGATGGCCAGTGATGGAACATTTTTCTCACTTTTTGGAAGCACGGGTTGCTGACCAACCATTTTATCTCGGTTAATCAAGAAACAATCTTCGCCGAGTCCACCATTTTCATGCAGAAACTCATCCAAATCATTGGAACCAAAAGCCACAGATGGATTCATAAGGAGTGGGCTTGTGTGGTGATATTGCATCTCGCCAACGCACTGTGTGATCCTCTTTTCAGGCCGACCAGTTGTGTTGTCAAAATCTGTACCATATTCAAGCATTGATTCCTCATCATCGGAGTTTGCATATCTAAAAGAGAACCCCTCATCTGCATATGCCATGATCTTGTCTTCAACATGAGAGGAAGATCCCAGATTTCCCAGCAAACCCACCTCTTCGGTGCTGGCTGTCATACAAAGCAAAGAACTTTGATCAGAACATCCATCACCGTACCTCAGGGAGATAGCGTCCTGAGCTAAAAAGTCCACCACTTTCTCGCTCCTCGACACTGCTTCTTGATGGCCCTCAACTTCCACATTCTGGGTATGGAACCGAGACGGGTTTCTGTTTCTAGAAAACGATTCCATTCGATCAGCCAAGGGTAATGGATGATTTAACTGGGACGATCCCCTTTCTCTCGGCGACGCAGTGCCTCCTTTATCCAACGACCGATCGACCTCCACGAAATCGAGAAGATCGCCATAGTTTCCGACAGAGCTACAGAGACTGGCGCTGCCGAGGGCCGAATTGGCGCTGCAGTAGCGGTCGAGCTCGGAGCCTTCATCTTCACAGGAGGAGTAGTTAGACGCGGCGGGAGAGACCGGCTCGTCGTCGCCGTAATCGTAAGTGTCGGAGTCGCGGCCCTGGATTTGGGTGAAGAATTCATCGAATGGATCAGGAAGCGGAGATCCGGTCTCCATGGACAACCAAGACCCCCAAAAAACGAAGCTTTACAGTAGATAGGTGCCCCTTTGATCTACTTTGCTCTGTCAATCCCCTTCTACTGGTGTTTCACCTTCGATTCACAGGAGATGGATGAAGGAAGAAGCGATCGGAAAAAAAAAAAGGTCGCGTTTTTGGGCGTGGTCTTTCTCTTGCCTCCCTTCCTGTTCCTGGTTTAATAAATTGAAATGTTGATATATTCGATTGCTGTTCTTTGTAAATCAATAATACATATAAATATATAAAGTCGATTAAGAGCTCATTTCACATAAACTCTGCCATGTATTTTTAAGTTTTAATTTTTTTCCTTTATTAATTTACAAAAACCTTAATATTTCCTAAGTTATTGCAAGGCTGTTTTTTTAATCATAAAATTAGGGTAAAAAATAAACTGCAATTGTTCGATCTTGAGATTTATCTTCTAAATAGACATGAAATTCTAGGATATTGGGCTGAGTATTGGTAAAATTTAAATATCTATATTATAACCTTGTTTCGATAATAAATAAATAAATAAATAAATAAGTAAGTGTTTTTAATGATTTGAATGAAAAGGAGTTTTCTTTTAATTATCCTGGCCAAATGACCTATTCAAAGTTGTGAAATTTTAATATTTAAATTTTAGATTTCTCAAAGATTACATTTATTTATTATTTTATCCTTCCCACCCACTATTATGATATTATATTCAAATAATATTATTATTATGGTATTAAATTTCAAAGAATAATATCATTGTAATGTTACAAATTAAAAATGTACTATATAAAATCTAAAATCAACATCTATGATGTTGATTTTTGAAATTTAACATTAAAGTAATATTATTTTTTGAAATCCAACACTACGGTGATTTTTTTTTTTTTTTAATGCAGCACATGATGATTGGCAGGAGAGTTAAAACAAAAAATAATACGTATTTTGAGAATTCCATAACTTTAAAATATATTATTTGGTTGCTAATAACCTTTTTATTTGAATAGTTAAAAAATATCTTTTTTATTTATTATCAAAATAACGTCGACAGTAGTTTAATTCAAAATAACGTCGACACTGATTTAATTCTATCAATATTAATAATACTATATTATAACCACTCATAATTGTTATTACATGAGCACTCTGATAATTTATTTTAATCAATACTATCCAATATTATAATGTAGCATCCCATAATTGTTATACAATTATATATTATATTATAATAACTATAAATCATAGCGGCTACCCAATTTGTTTTTATCAATTCATATTATATTATACCAATTATAAAACAATAACAGTTGTAACCATGTAATTGTAATAGAATAGTAATTATAATCTCAGAAGCTCTAATATCATAAAAAAAAACAAGAACATTTTGAAAATAAAAATAAATTGAGAGAGGATGAGAATTAAAAAACAGCTTCTTTTAAGGATTTCAATAAAAACGAATGTCTTTTTATGTTTTTCACCTATAAAATAAATAGGTTATTGCAACTAAAGAGATAATTGCTAATAAAATTTAGTATTATCTTTAAAAAGAAGTAATTAAAGAAGCCTCCGCTAGGAAGAAGCATGTCGAATAAATAAAAAAATGGTATCCACATTTGATGTGGTGATAAAAAAGGGTTTCATCTGGAGGATAGTTATTATGGTGGAGGTTAAAGTAAAGGCGGTCAACGCTGAGATATCAACAGGCGGTCAGGTGATCAAGTCAACGCTCAAATATCTTCGATCGATCTGGCGATCATGCCCCGACCGGGAGGAGAATGTTCCGGTCCGATCCCACCTTTGACATGGGGAGGTGTCAACTAGTCGGCGTTCAATGGAGTATTGGACGCTGGACGGAGGAGGAGACGATGTACAATAGTCGGGTCGAGCAGCTACCCTGCTCAGTCAGACAGCAGGACTCGACATTGGCAGAGTGGGACTCCGACCGAACGGACGTGACACAGGCATAGTGGCATTCCGCCCGAGCGAGCGTGACACAGGCATAATGGAGTCTCGGCTGAGCGGACGTGACACACGCAACGAAGTCCCGGCTGAGCGGATAGTACACAGGAACAGCGAAGTCCTGGCCGAGCGACTATTCCGCTCTAACTAACAGCAAACCCCTTGTGTTATCCATCGACATCATTTTAGGAGTTAGTGTCGCTGACACTGGCATGATCAACCAATAAGATCGTACGACGGAAACTTCCACTGTCACTTCAGAGATATGCTCGGCCTGTTAAGGTACTATGTCAAGGACACTTTACTGACAAGTCTTTTCAGGGGAAACTTTGGGAAGCGTGCTTGCCTTGGGGAGCGTGCACACACACTACAGTAACTCTATATAAAGGGGGGTTTAAGTATCGGCGGAGGTACGTAATATGCGATAGACACTGTTCTAACTACACTGTTCATTCTTGTTGTTGCTCCGCCTTCTACTTCATCGTCGGTGACTGACTTGAGCGTCGGAGGACTAACGCCGGGACCCCTTCCCTGGCTCGGTACTGACGTCATTTGTGTTGCAAGTTAGAGCGGAGTCTACAAGCGGTCAGCGAGAGAGTCACATCCCCAGTTTTCCATCTCATCGACTTTCGGATGGGATAATATTTGGTGTCGTCTATGGGAACTTAACCTGCATCCGAGTTGAGAAGATGGAGGACGCTGGATGACTCACCACCGTGACGCTCACCAAAGAGGAGCTCGACATGCTCGTGCAAGCTCGAGCGACGAAGATGTTCGAGCAACAGCAATGACAGGCACTAGCCGATCGGCTAGTACAACATCCGACGACGTCGGCAGCAGGAGGGCGAGCGGGATTGGAAAGCCAACTGGAACTAGTTTCCATATGGGGGCAGAATAGAAGTCCAATCGACACACAGGGGAAAGCCCTGCCCGCGTCGATCCCCTTTTATCGCGCCTTGTTTCAAACCCCCTCAGAAATAGTTCAAGCGAACCAGGAAAGGGGGTCATCTTTGGATGACGCTCCCGTTCGGGATGCACAAAAAGGAAAGGCGCCCAGAAGTCACGCTTCGCCCGACCAGATCAATCTGCAGTTCTCTCAAGTGATCTTGTGTGACCCTCTACCCAAGCATTATACCCC
This sequence comes from Zingiber officinale, assembly GCF_018446385.1. Classification (NCBI taxonomy): domain Eukaryota; kingdom Viridiplantae; phylum Streptophyta; class Magnoliopsida; order Zingiberales; family Zingiberaceae; genus Zingiber; species Zingiber officinale. The sequence continues at coordinate 153,786,588 of NC_055992.1, read as the reverse complement.
ACTGGCGATCAGGGAATACAATGGAATGACTGATCTAGATGATCATCTGAATAAGTTTGATAACACGACAACGCTATACCAGTACACAGATGGGGTGAAGTGCTGAGTCTTTCTCACTACTCTCTTCAGCTCAGCGTAGTGCTGGTTTTGAAGACTATCGAACGGATCCATACGCAGCTTCAAGGACTTCTGAGCTACATTTTAGCACTATTTTGCCAGCAGTCGACGCTATCAGAAAACAAACATCAGCCTCTTTGCCCTAAAGCAGAGATCCAAGGAAGCGCTCCGAGCGTACATCAGACGCTTTAACCAAGTAGCCATGAATATCCCCTCGGTCTCATCCAAGACGATGATGAACGCCTTCACTCAAGGGCTCGTCGAAGGAGAATTCTTCCGGTCGCTCATTAGGAAGCTGCCCAGGAACTTCGACCACCTGCTCAGGAAGGCCAATGAATACATAAATGTGGAAGAACTCCAGGCAATAAGGAAGAAGGAGACGTCGGTCGAGCCCACTCCGGAGCCCGAGCTGTGACCGTCGAGCAACCACTAACCACCCAAGGGCCAAGAGCGGAGTAAGTGCGGCCACACCAGGAGGTCAGGGCACAAGCCGTGCAGCATGTGCCCTCCAGTCGGCAGAAGACGACAAGAGTCAAGGTATAGACGTCAATGTTTTGCTTCTTTCACCAATCAGCGACGCACAACACGTGCGACTACTACGATCTGACTCCGATTGATAGTCGATCGGCGCTGAGACGATACCGCCGCCAATCTCCAACTCTCGATTGGCGACATAGACAACGATCTACCGGGTGACGAAAGGATGAAAGAAGGGTGCCCGAGTGGCACCATCAGCACCAGAGGAGGGATAAGGTTGATCCCTCCCTAGCCCCGGCTGAGCGAAATAGACCCTCCGCTTAGGAAGAAGAAAATAGAAGCAACATCGCCTGAAGAGAAATAGGCATGATCGTTGGTGGGCTGATCAGCGACGACTCCAACAGAGCCAGGAAGTCGTACGCTCGACGACTGGAGATCCACGTCGTGGGATGTAGCAGGGAGAAGGCAGAAGGGTCCGAGATTAGCTTCGGCCCCAACGATTTGGAGGGAGTGGAGATCTCTCACGATGACGCGCTGATCATCCGGGCGATAATTGCTAATTACACTATTCACCGAACTTTTGTTGATACAGGGAGTTCGGTAAATAACATTTTCAAGAAGGCGTTCGATCAATTACAAATCTATCGAAATGAGTTGTTGCCCATGACGACCTCTCTTTACGATTTCACGGGCAACACTCGGACAGGCCCGACTGGCCATCTCGCTCGGGGAAGAGCCACTGAGGAGAACCAGGACCACAAACTTTATCGTGGTGGGTGCATCGTCGGCCTACAATGTCATTTTAGGCTGACCGACCCTCAACGAATTTCGGACGATGGTGTCTACATACTGCCAAAAGATCAAGTTCTCGGTGGATGACCGAGCGGACAAAGTCAAAGGCGATCAACTGGGTGCTCGGTGATGCTACGTCGAGATGGTCAAGTCCGAAGTAAGAAGTACTCGGAAGAATCCGCACCTGGAGGTGAATGCAATCATTGAAAAACCTCCTACACTCGTATACGAGGAAAATGAGAAGGTTCAAATCCACCCAAGCCGGACAGAAATAACCACCTTTATTGCTACCGACCTGGAGGACAGGAAGAAGGCAGAGCTGGTTGCATGTTTCAGAAGTAATCACGATGTGTTCACCTGGTCAATACACGATCTTCTCGGTATCTCCCCGAGTGTGGCTCAACATGAGCTTCATGTCCGACTGGACGCTCGGTCGATGAAGCAAAGAAAGAGGAACTTCAACGCGTAGTAAAATTTGATCATCCAGGCGGAGATAGAGAAGTTGTTGGAGGTCGCCCATGTTGGGACTGATGTGTCCGCTAGAGGGGGTGAATAGCGTCTCGTCGCGCGTTTGTCGGTTGCGTCTTGATGATGATATGCAGCAGAAATAAAATACAAGACTCACACAACGCTAACAAGTAGATTTACTTGGTATCCACCTCAAGAAGATGTGACTAATCCAAGGATCCACACACGACACGCTCCTCCACTATGAAAATCTCCTTCTCAGTCGCAGCCGGAGGCGGAGAAGCCTCGTACAAACTCACACACAACACAAACACAAATACAAGAAGAAACTCTAAGAATACAAGTGAATACACCTTTCTTCTTGCTACTTGTTGTTGCCTCTTGAACCTTGGAGATGCTCCCCAAGTGCCTTCAAGAACTGGCGTGAGTGCTGAAGAAATCGCTGTGAAGATCGCTATAAGCTCGCAGGAAGAAATCACAAAGATATTGCGAAGAAAACGCTCCGCCCAGACGATATACAGTGCCTCCAATCGATTGAAATCAACCTCAATCGATTGCCACATCAGCACTGCTCCATCACAACCATCCATCACCTGCATCCTGCGCAACGATCGAATCCCAATCGATCGGCTAATCGATTGGGGCAGTCTAAATCGATCGGTCGATCGATTCAGATACTTTCTGTGTTCTCGCGATAGCGCGAGAACTCCCAGCTCCAATTGATCGACCGATCGATTGGAGATTCCCAATCGATTGCCCGATCGATTGGGAAGGCCTCTGTGCTCGCGACTCATGCTCCCAATCGATCGACCAATCGATTGAGACATTTCTTCCTTCACAGCACACTCCAATCGATCGGCTGATCGATTGTACCATGGTTCAATCGATTGCCCAATCGATTGACCATCTTGGAGTTGACTCAATCTCAAGTCCAAAGTCTCTAACCCAACTCCCGGTCAACCGTGACCTGTTGGGTCTCCATGCCTAGCATTTAGCCACACCCGACCAACCTCGAACTAGCCTTTTAGCCTCCTCCATCAGCCTCGCGCCCCTCGGATATCTCCCCATCCTTCACGCATTGCCTTCATGAGCTTCCTTCGGCCTCATCCTAGTTGTCGGATTTTCCTTGCCAAGTTACACTAGGATTTATCTTGCCAAGACCACATGCTTGGACTTACACCATTTGCCAAGATCACACTTGGACTTTCCAATTGCCTGGCTCCTTGATAAGCACAAATATTGAATGTCACGAAAGAGCTTATCAAATTAACAATTTAATATTCACTGAACCCCTTAATTTCACAATAATGTTGTAGTTACGAGCCCATGATCGATCCGAGGAACCAACGGTAGAATATAATTTAGGATTGTCTTTTATTCCTATTTTTTGGGGGTTTCGATATAAAAATGGGGTTGGGGGTTTAAGCTTTAAATCTAAATCTAACAGAGGAAAAACACAGCAATTAAGAAATTAAGTTAAAGCAAGAGTGAAACATAACTATGTGCCAATGAACAAATCATTACGCATTGTCACACTACGTTGTGATAAATCCATCAACACACATCAAACTAAGGATGAAATTACGAGACTCAAATAAATCTGATCTAAAGCAAGATGTAAACCTAATTTAGCACTTTAACACTAAACAATTAACCAAGCACAAATAAAACTTAAACTAAGCTTCAACAAGGAAAGAAATGCTAACTACTTGCATAAAAATATAACGAAACATAAAAGTAATCTGTGCTAAGCTATAAAAACAATAACAAAATAAATTAAAATGTAAACCAATCCATTCTCACAATCATCTACCAAGCTACACACTCAAGCCGTCACACAAGAGTTCCAAAGTCGAAACCACCCAACTTTGGACCTCAATGGATCGTCTCAGCTGCGTATCAGCTCAAGGAAGGTTCAAAAACGCCGACGGACCACCCCCGACGAGCTGAAACAACCCTAAACCCAAGAAAATGCCGAAAATCTGGAAATCTGCCTCTGGATCTGATGGAAGGCTGTGGAACGCGGATGAACGTCGAGTGAAGCTCAAGAACACCGGAAGACCACCTCCAAGCGTCACTGAATGGAATCGGAGCGCAGATTTGGAAGACCACCTCCAAATCTGGCAAAAACAGAGAAGTCACCGTGAGCAGATTTCCGCCGGAGAGAACACTCTCCGATGGCTCCAGATGATCGGGATGACACCGCCGAGAAGCTCTCCACCGAGATTGAAGCTCGGGAAATTGATCGGAGAAGGAATGAGGCCGAAATCCGGATGATGCCGCGCCGCGGGACGAAGAATAGCGCAGGAGATTGACGAAGGCACTGTAGCACTGTAGCTTCTCTTTTGAATCAGATCTGGATCTGATCGGACGGCTGGAATTGATTTGGAGCTAAATCAACGGTGAAAGTTTGCCCAAAATCCGATCTGAAGGTACTGATCTTGCTCTAGGGTCTGGATCTACTCTTCCTTAAGTCGGATCAACCAGATCATCACTGGATGGCCAAGATCTGCCCTGTCTTCAATGAACGGTCCAGATTAATTCGGGCTGGATCAATGGCTAGATGAACTCAGATCTAGATCAAAACTTCTGGATCTTCATCAATGGCTCAGATCTGCTCCCCATTAGGTTGGATCAGCCAGATCTTCAACGGATGGTTCAAATCTCTCCTATTCTTGATAAACGACCCATAATACTTCAAAGCTTGATCTTCTCGTTTGAACTCCGATTCGAGCCCAATTTCGGTCCAAAAAGATCCAAATCCAAGATCCTTTGATGCCTACAAAATAAGAATCAAATATTAGCATCAAATAACACAAAAATATAATAATTTGTAATTAGGTCCAAAATAGATACAATGCACAAAATATGATGTAACCATGATTTAAACCTATAAAATCAACATCAAACCATGAATATATGAATCAAAATAATGCAATGAAATCATGGTTATCACTCCTCACCGGGACTTTCTCCTTTGCCAAGATCTCACTTGGACTTTCCAACTGCCTGACTCCTCACCAGGACTTTCCCATCGCCTGATTCCTCACCAGGACTTTCTCCTGCATAGCTTCTCACTAGGGCTTTCCAAATGCCTAACATCCAGTTAGGACTTTCTCAGTCAAGTCTTCTGTCAACCTTGACCTACTTGACTTGTATTCTCATCAACCTGGTCAACCCTTTGACCATCTCCATAACTGGACGATTGCTCCAGCAATCTCCTTATATTGTCAAACATCAAAACTCAAATCCCGACTCAAGCTTGACTCAATTCAAGCTTAATCAAACTGGTCAAACTTGACCTAGGGAAATTGCCCCAACATGCCATATTAGGGAAGTTCAATTCCCAAGCTGGCTAGCCAATGTTGTGTTAATCTCCAAGCCAGACAATAAATGGTGAGTCTGCATCGACTTCCACGATTTGAACAAGGCGTGCCTAAAAGACTTCTATCCATTACCCAGGATAGACTAGATGGTAGACTTAACGGCGGGTTGCAAGCTGATCTGCATGCTCGACACATACCAAGGGTATCACCAAGTGTCGCTCGCTCGAGAAGACCTGGAGAAGGTCATCTTCATTACGGCCGACAGAACGAACTGCTAGAACGTCATGCCATTCGGACTCAAGAATGTCGGAGCCACTTACTAGAGGTTGATGAACAAGGTGTTTCGACGACAGATCAACTGTAATATGGAGGTATACGTCAACGACATATTAACAAAATCCCTTCGAGCTGCTGACCTATGCGTAGATATCGAGGAGACATGCCAAACGCTGAGGGCTTATACAATAAAGTTGAACCCGAGCAAGTGTCTGTTCTGTAACGCTCGCCCTTCCCCTACTGATCGCAAGGGCGGCACTACGCGAACATACATACATGTCATTCATTGTAGCGGAAGAATTTAAAAATTCTGAACATACATGGAGAACAATATAATCATATAAACATATTAAACATGTGAGCATGCTTAGCATTCATGTGCGTACTTGATTTAATATTTAGTCACTGAAACATAACATAAAATTCAAGCATAGTTTAGTTACCTTAACATTCAAGCATGATAAAAAGGTTCTTAGCAATTCTTTAACTAAACCAAGTGCCTATTAGTTCAAAATTCATGAAAATAATAAAAAGAGATAGTCAAGTAGCAAACATTAAAAGCATCAAGTAGGAAAACAAGTTAACATGCAGAACTTAGAATATGCATAAGTCTTAAAACACAAAATAGATCTCTTCCACCATGTCACTGCCACACACATCTTTCGCCCTCCTGCTGCTCTCTTTAGTTTAGTCATTCTTTACCCTTGTCTGCAGTACAAGGAAAGTAAAACTATAAGCACATAGGCTTAGTAAGATCATTTTCTACTCACAAAAGTCATAAATCATGAATTAAACATGGAGTAGTGATATATTCATTTAACCAACACCTAGATTTAACATTTCTTGCTAGCATAAAGTAGTGTCATACTCATTTGGGCAAATCAAAAACATAGCATATGAGAGCATAAGCATAAGGTAGTAGCATGTTCATCTAGGTATCATAGACATATCTCAAGTGAGCATCTTCCTAAAGCAAAATAATCATATAGCATGAAATAAGTATATGCAAGATGTTCTTTTGAAAACATATATCATAAGCATATAGCATGAAATAAGTATATGCAAGATGTTCTTTTGAAAACATATATCATAATCATATAGCATGAAATAAGTATATGCAAGATGTTCTTTTGAAAACATATATCATATAGGTACTTAAACATAAATCTCAACATGAGGGCCCGACATTGTACCACATACATGAATTGCACGCATCCTAATTAAATCCGAGGTAGCTAATCTCGAAGCTACTAGGAACTAGACCCGTACTTCGACCTAGGGGCAACTTAGGAGCTCATCCCATGGACTATTCTGTTAGAGTGTATACTAAAAGCCTAGCTTTTGTATAAACATTTATTTAGAAATAAAGAATCACAATGGTCAAAAACCTACATTTATTTGTTAAGTGTGGTTGTTCAATTAATTTATATTATAAATAACATGGTGTTTGGTGTCACACACAAAAGATCATGTTATCAGTTCTTTATAAATTATAAACAGTTGCTCACGACTAAGATGGAAAGGAACAAACCATCGGAATAGTCGTAGTGTAATTAGATATTAGTTTATCTTGACTAATAAATTACACTAGTACACTCTAAGTGTATTGAGTAGGACCATTTTAGGTAAGTTCTTTTTATACTGACTTGATAAAAGAACTAGACCTTAGTTATTATGAAAGTGTGCGTTCTTAATCCTAATATAATAACAAACACATATATTTAGTATTTATTTCTTTGACTTATCAATGAGTGAGATTTAGCTCGATAAATCAATAAGCCCGATAAATTAGAAAATAATATTACTTATAGTGTGTGTTGTTGATTATAGAAGGAAACTGTGTCCTAGTAATCTAGGTTGAGAATGTCCCCAAGAGGAGCTCATAAGGATTGTCATGTTAAACCCTGCAGGTGGACTTAGTCCGACATGACGATGAGGTTGAGTGGTTCTACTCTTGAACAAAGATATTAATTAAGTGAGTTGTCAGTAACTCATTTAATTAGTGGACATTCGACATCTTAAACACAGGGAGACTAACACACTCATAATAAGAAGGAGCCCAAAATATAATTTGGGATTGGTGCGGTAGTTCAATAATAGTTCTTTAGTGGAATGAATTATTATTGATGAAATTAAGTTATGTGTTCGGGGCGAACACGGGATGCTTAATTTCATCGAGAGACCAAAACTAATTCCTCCTCTCGGTCCCTATCGTAGCCTCTTAATTATAGAGTACTATACCCACATATACCCACCTTCTTACCCATCCTATAGGGGCCGACCAAGCTAGCTTGGAGTTCAAGCTAGGGTCGGCCAAAGGCATGGTTCATGGGTTCATGAGGTGGCCGGCCCTAGCTTGAACCCAAGCTTAGGTGGTCGGCCCTATTAAAATAAAAAGGAATTTTATTTTTTAAAATTTTCTTATGTGGATTCCATGGTTTTAAAAGAGAGTTTAAAATTTAAATCTTTCCTTTTATAGCTTTCTACAAAAGATTAAGAAAAGATTTGAAATCTTTCCTTATTTGTAGATTAAAAAGTAGATTTTAATTTTGAGAAAACTTTCCTTTTTTAACCATGATCATGATTTAAAAGAGAGTTTAAAAATTAAATATTCTCTTTTATTAGTTTCTACAAAAGATTAAGAAAAGATTTGATATATTTCCTTATTTGTAGATTGAAAGGAGATTTTAACTTTCCTTTTTGGAAATCATCCACATGTTTAAAAGAAAGATTTTAATTTATAAATTTTCCTTTTTACAAACCACCATAAAGGGAAAAAATTATTAGAGAAATTTTTTATAAATTTTTGGAAACAAATTAGGAAGTTTTAATTCTTGTGTGAATTAAACTTTCCTTGATTGGGGATTAAAAGTGGCCAACCATTATAATTAAGAAAAGAAAATTGTTTTTAATTAAATAAATTTTCTTTTTCATGGCAAAGGAATTAAGGAAGTTTTTATTAAAATTTCCTTATTTGCTAAGACCAAGGAATATAAAAGAGGGGGTAGAGGTGTCTTCATGGTAAACAACTCTATTCTTTTTCTTCCTCCCTCTCTTCCTTGGTGGTGTGGCCGACCCCTCTTTTTCTCTCCTCTCCTTATTGTGGCCGAAACTTCTTCATTGGTGTAGTTCTCTTGGTGGCCGGATCAAGCAAGGAGAAGAAGGAGAGAAAGGAAGCCTAGTCTCTAGCATCCCTTGGGCATTGGTGGTGGCCGAACCTATCCATCAAAAAGGACTCTTGGTGGCCGAAACCTAGAAGGAAGAAGAAGGTGCTTGGTGGTTCTCATCTCAGAAGATCGTTGCTCACACAACGTCCGAGGTTAGAAGAGGAATACGGTAGAAGATCAAGAGGTCATTAAAGTTCACAAAGAAAGGTATTACTAGTATTTATTTTCCGCATCATGCTAGTTTATTTTTCTTTGTATGAATTCCAAACACAAGAGGTATTAGATCTAGTTTTTCGAATTTATTTTTCGAGTTTGTGTTTTCTTTGTTTTTCGAATTTGTGATTCGATTGCTCTTTTTGGTTAACTTAGAGTTATTTAAGGAAATTAAATATTAGCTTTCCGTAAAAGGCTTTGTCTAGGCGATGGTGGTTGCTCCCATATCCAAGAAGATCATGTGCCTCGCCATGCAGTCCTGGAAGCCAATTTTGAAAATTAATATTTAATGGAATTAATAACATAGGTGGATTTGAATCAATAGTGTTAAGTTCCGCTTGCGATTCAAATCTAAACCAATAAGAACAGATAAGTTAAATTTGGAATCAATGATGTTAAGTTCCGTCTGCGATTCCTAATTTAACTTCTAAAGAACACAATAGGTTATTTAAGGAAAGGTTCGACACTTGTACAAAAATTTTTTGTACAGCGGAACCGGTACGATTTTCCTAGGACTAACCAACACATTCTTAGGGTTCGGTACAAATCATACAAAAGTAAAATAGCATATCATGTTTCTTGTCATATCATGAAGAGTGCTCTTAGTCCCAACTTATAAGGAAGCATCTCTTAGGCATTTCATCATACAAAAGTCTTGCATAAGCATAATATGGTGACATAAAGTTCGCATATCACATAGCATATCATGAAGAGTCATTATTATGCATAGTTGGGGTTTTGATCTTTCTACAAACCCTAACTCATATCTTGGCCGAAACTTGCATGGGACATGATCTTAAATCTTAAGCAACTTTAAACAAGGAAAGCATCCTACTAGCATTACATAATACATAGTATATCATGGGAGAAAACATAAGCAATTCTAGTTAGAGTTAAACTTCCCTAAGCCATTTCATTTCCTTCTTGGCCGAAACTTAGAAGACATGGTACTAGGTTTTTAAGCCACATTTAAGCATGGAACATAAAACTAATACCACATAATACATAGCATAACATGGGAGAAGTCCAGTTGGAGTTAAACTTCCCTAATCCATTCCATTTCCTTCTTGGCCGAAACTTACAAAAGCTATAGTCCTAGGTTTTTAAGCAACATAAAGCACGGAAACCTTAAACTAACATCATATAATGGATTACACACCATGAGGATTCATAAGCAAACATAGTTTAGGTTTTAAAACTTTCTCTAATCCTTTTTATTTTTTCTTGGCCGAAACCTAAAGGAGCATGGTTCTAAGCTTTTAAGCAACATAAAGCATGAAAACCTTAAACCAACATCATAAAATGGATTACACATCATGAGGAATCATAAGCAAGCATAGTTTAGATTTTAAAATTTTCTCTAATCCTTTTATTTCTTCTTGGCCGAAACCTAAAGGAGCATGGTTCTAAGTTTTTAAGCAACATAAAGCATGAAAACCTTAAACCAATATCATATAATGGATTACACACCATGAGGAATCATAGGCAAGCATAGTTTATGTTTTAAACTTTCTCTAATCCTTTTATTTCTTCTTGGCCGAAACCTAAAGGAGCATGGTTCTAAGTTTTTAAGCAACATAAAGCATGAAAACCTTAAACCAATATCATATAATGGATTACACACCATGAGGAATCATAGGCAAGCATAGTTTAGGTTTTAAACTTTCTCTAATCCTTTTATTTCTTCTTGGCCGAAACCTAAAGGAGCATGGTTCTAAGTTTTTAAGCAACATAAAGCATGAAAACCTTAAACCAATATCATATAATGGATTACACACCATGAGGAATCATAGGCAAGCATAGTTTAGGTTTTAAACTTTCTCTAATCCTTTTATTTCTTCTTGGTCGAAACCTAAAGGAGCATGGTTCTAAGTTTTTAAGCAACATAAAGCATGAAAACCTTAAACCAATATCATATAATAGATTACACACCATGAGGAATCATAGGCAAGCATAGTTTAGGTTTTAAACTTTCTCTAATCCTTTTATTTCTTCTTGGTCGAAACCTAAAGGAGCATGGTTCTAAGTTTTTAAGCAACATAAAACATGAAAACCTTAACCCAACATCATATAATGGATTACACACCATGAGGAATCATAAGCAAGCATAGTGTAGGTTTTAAACTTTCTCTAATCCTTTTATTTCTTCTTGGCCGAGACCTAAAGGAGCATGGTTCTAAGTTTTTAAGCAACATAAAGAAAAATAATGAGGAAACTACTTGTACTGCAGGTGAGGGGAATACTTACATCCTCTTACTTGATTTACTAAGAAAAGTACCCTTGGCGGAGGAGAAGAAGAAGACTTCCGCTTCTAGGACTCCCCTTTGTGTACCTTGCTTATGAGAAGGATTAGGCCTTAAGGACTCTTCCTTGTGTAGTTTTCTTAGGGAGAAACCTTAAGTTTGTTTTCGGAAATGGGAGAGGAGAAACTTAGGATTTCGGTGGAGGAAGAAGAAGGAGAAGAAGGAAGGAGAAAACCAATTTCCCTTGCCCTCTTATTCCTTTTTATTCTAAATGAAAGGAGAAGGAAGAATGAATTTTTATTTCCCTTATCTTTTTATTCCTATTTATTCTAAATAAAAGGAAGAAGGAAGAACACAACTTGTCATTCTCTTGCTTTCTCTCTTCATCCCTCTCACTTATTCTTGGTGAAAGAAGAAAAGTGTCCCCATACCTCCCCTACCTTTAACCACAAATTCCATTTCCTTTCTAACAATACTTCCTCTTGGCCTATTGGTTATTCCATACCACTTAAAGCTTGCCACTTGTTAAGAGGTTCAAGGTTCACACCGTGGCTATGCCTCTTTTTTGTTCTTCTTTTTTTTTTTTTTTTGTAGAAGGAACTCACATAAAACTCATTCTAATCATGCAAAAACTATATAAAATTACTAGAGACTTTATGGGTGTTACATATTCGGCGTGAAGAGTGACCACTTCCTGGATTACATCATCACCGAGCAGGGCATTGAAGCCAATCCAAGCAAAGTCAAAGCGTTACAAGACATGTCGCCGCCACTACAAGAAAACATGGCTTTAGAAACAGATTTTTGAAACAAAATTAAAATTTGTTTTAGATTTAAGTAAATTAGAGACTGATTTGCTACAAAATTACTAATTCGTTTCACTTTAATAAAATATAATATTTGAAAAGAAATTAGAGACGAAATTTAAGATGAATTTGAAACGAAACTCTAAATAAATATTTATAAACAAAAATAAATATAGATTATAAACAAAATTTGAAACCATATAATTTTGATTAAAAATTTTGTTTAAAATTTAATGAAAATATTAAGACAGAAATAAAAATCTGATTAAGATTTATATAAATCATAAATGGATTTGATACAAAAATTATTAATTTATTTCACTATAATAAAAAGATGAATTAATCGATAAAAAAATAAAAGTTTTATCAAGATTTCTATTAAAATAAATTGTTTAATCCAAATTAATTAATTAATTCATCAAACATAATTTAATTAGTCAATAAAAAATGATGATATTTGTTCCTTAGGTTTTTAATTAAACCTAGATTTTGTTTTTTCTTACCGTTCCTTAACCTGCCTCCCTATTCCCCGCCGCCTGCTGCCTTCCTTATTCCTTGGCGTGAGCCCTCCGCCGCCTGTCTCCTCACCACCACCTAGATCAATCCGATTAGACGAGGTAGCAATTTCCATCCTCTCCTACCTCCTTCCGACTTCCAAGCTCTCTTCCCGCAGAATCCTAGTCGCTTGTACACACGCCCCACCCCACCCTAATCCTTTTCCTTGCTTCAAGTCCACCCCTTACCACCGTCGACCTCTTTCCCATCTTCCTCCCCACATCAACCAAGCTACTAGTACAAGCTCATCTCCGATCGAGACCTCTTCACTTGGTCGTTTGAATTCAAGGTTTTGGGAGAGCTCTCGCACGCCAAAGTTCCTTTTTTTGGCTATTGTTTAGGTTTTTGGGTTGTTGAATGGAGATGGAGGATGCAACAGAGAGTTGCGACAGTTGGGATGTGGTGGATTTGGCTCGCATACATACTCGGCAGAAACTGCAACACTGTGTATAACCAGTTCCTTATCTACCACCATCTTTACTCTGATGTATGCGCCACCTTCACATTGCGTTGTTGCGGTTCCACGAAGTCACCACCTACACCGCAGGTGCCTGTGCTATTGCAGCCTATAGTCACATAAGTTTAGTATATGGAAGATTCCTATGAGTGATTCTTCTATAGAACTTCCTAAAGGTAAAACTGTACTAAATTTTTCGGTCTCCATTTTATCTCACTGCATTAGGAAGCATGCTTGATGGAAATTGTATAACTTTTTTTTGTTATCATTTTTTTTGGCTTGTCAGAGATTGGGGTAATGACTTTTTTTTGTTAAGTAAGAATTTCGTTAGACATAAAGTTGATATTTGTTCTTGTTCTTGATCGTGCTAATGGATTACCTATATCTAAGAATTTTGAGCATGTTATCCATTTAGAATTGCTAAAGTCAAATTCTATAACTATGCACCAAACTATTCATCTTTTTATTGACATATTTTCAATTAGAAAAAATTTCACAAAATTATTGTTCGAAGGATATGGATGCATTATGATACTGTAGGTCTGAAATAATTTTAGTATAGGTTTTTAAGGCTTGGAATAATTGTAGTATGATTATTAAATAAAATTTTTTAAGGGTATGGTGCAATATATAAGTTATAATTTAATAGTCATTCTCAAATCTTAATTTATTTCATATTTTTATTTTATATGACATCCACATTATTGCATAGAGGAGGTCAAGTGGATGATGATACTTATGCAAGAGCAATATGTAAGTCATAAATTATTTTATTTTATTTTACATTTTGGAATGATATGTTTTTTTTTTATCAAATGCACTAAATACTATGATTATTTAAGTAGCTACTTTTGATTCTAAAAAATTGATTATTTATGTTTTCTTTTTGCTTTTAGTTGTGACTATTCGATGTTCAAATTCCAATTCAAAAGTCTCTTTTGTATTTAATGTTTTTGCTGATGGGGTTTTTCAGGTTTTACTTAAAATGCAAGTAGCTTCTTTGAACTGATGTTGTTGATAAGATTGAGTTGTTCCTTAAGGTGATTAATAAGGTATTTGATAATATTCAGAATCATCTTTTAATCATTTACTTAGTACTATTTTCTTATATCTGTTATAGTTTAGTTTACTATTGTCACAAAATTATTTCTAAGTAGTGTTTAGAGTTCATTGTTTGTGGATTTTTTTTTAGCTTGTGTTTTAAATTAATCAATGTGCGATAAAAAAACTAGCAAGCCTCTTGTATTGTCTTGTATTCTATTTTGTTATTCACACTAACCTAATGTTCATAGTTTTGTGATCTTTATTATTTTAAAGACAAAATAGTCTTCATGAATAGATTTATTGATTCTTAGCATTGCCACCTAACTATGAACTAATCAGTGGATTAACAATGATGTTAATTATGGCTTTTGTATAATCTCAATTTATTTGTATTGAAAATTTGGGATTGTAAGATTTACTGATTTTATATTTTAATTTGTTAGATTGTCTCAACAAACTTAGTTGGTTTGTTACTTTCTACAAGAGAAACAATTCATCTCATGGAGTTCAAAGACATGCTACTAGCAAGAGGATGGAGGAAGAAATTATTGAATGAATAAATTTGGAGCTCGTTATCACAAAAAGTAGGAAAGGGAGGAAAAGCCTATCAAGGAAGGTAGACAAAGAGAAGAAAATCTCAAGAAGATGATTCGTAAAATGATTCAAAAGGTAGAATATACAAATCAATTTTATCTAGGAGGATCTGGTCCCATGGGCATCATGATCGACAATGTAAAAATTAAATTGCTTATAGTGAGATTTAAAAATCTATACAGTTACTTATTGTTTGAGTATTAATTCAATTTGCTTGGATGATGTAAATTTTTTATTTATCAATGTTAGTTGTATGATGTTCTTAGATTTAAAAATTAGTTTTTTAATATTTTTAATTAAAAATACATTTAAAAAATAAAATTATATATGGATTTACATAATTAAATTTATAAATTGATTAAAATTACATTTGACATGTTATTTAAGACGGATTTAAAACAAAATTTAGAGATGAAATTTATATTTTAAACTAATTTCATTGGTCAATTTAAAACAGATTTATAAATGATTTTCTAATCGGTTTCTAAATTAGAGATGGAATAATTTCGTCTCCTGAATTAGCAACGAGACTTTCAATAACGGATTTTAGAGACGGAATATTCTGTCTCAAACTTTCTTTAGAAACAGAAAAATAACTTTTAGAGACGAATTTTTTCGTCTCTGAAGCCCTGTTTTCTTGTAGTGTGCCTCGAAACTTGAAGGAAGCTTAACGGCTGACCGGTTGGATCACGGCGCTGTCCAGATTCATATCCAAGTCGTCTGACTGGAGTCTACCATTCTTCAAAGTGCTTCCCCGAGCTATGAAATTCCAGTGGGACGCCGAATGCGATCGGACATTGGAAGAGCTTAAGAAATATTTTAACCCCTTGTCTATATTATCCAAGCTAATTGTTGGTGAGCTGCTCTGGATCTATTTATCATCCAACAAGTATGTGGTTGGGTCAGCTCTAGTTAGACAGAACGGCCAAGAGCAACAGTCTATATACTTTTTAAGCCATATATTGAAGGATGCAGAGTCTCGCTGCACTGGTCTGGAAAAATTATCTTATGCTTTGATTCTCGCCGCTCGGAGGCTTTGTCCATATTTCTTCACACACTCAATCATCATGCTGACTAACAGATCCTTGGGGCGGGTCCTTCTCAACCCCGAGGCATCAGGAAGACTGATCAAATGGACGATCAACCTTAGCGAATTCGACATACAATATCAATCCCAAGCGGCAATCAAGACTCAGGACTTGGCGAATTTCGTCATAGAGGTCTAAAATGTCAAGCCGGAGGTAACATGGAAGATATATGTTGACAGCTCATCCACTCGGCAAGGTAGCAGAATCGACATATTACTCATCTCACCACGGGAAGACCGGATTTAGCTTTCCATTCAGCTTGACTACCACGCCACCAATAATGAAGCAGAGTATGAGGCATTGATAGCCGACCTACAGGCAACCCGACATGTGGGAGCCGTTAAAGTTCTCATCCACTCGGACTCTCAGTTAGTCACTCAACAGCTATCCGGGACGTTCGAGATAAGCAATGCCCGACTCAGGCTCTATGCGGAGGCATTCGAAAAGCTGAAGACAAACTTTCAGGAGGTCATTATACAAAAGATTCTCTGATCGGAGAACCAAGCGGCAGATGAGTTGGAAAAATTAGTCAGTTTGTTATCACCGATCATCATAGAGCAGCCGATCGAACATGTCTCACTCGTGGCACATATTGATTGAATGGAAGGAATGACCTTCCCGAACGATTGGGGGGAGACTCTGACAGAGTTTCTGCGGTCCGGAATTATCCCTGCCGATCAGGAAGAAGCTCGCTTGCTGAAGAAGAGGGTCGGACGATTCACTTTGGTCGGGGACCAACTTTATAAGAGAGCTTTCTCCAGGTCCCTACTCAAATGCGTCAGATCGGAAGATGTCGAATACATTCTGCGGGAGGTGCACCAAGGTTCCTACGGAGGCCATCCGAGCGGCTGTGCATTAGCTTGAAAGATACTCATAGCTGGATATTTTTGGTCGACCCTCCAAGAAGATATCACTCGAACGGTGGCCACCTGCTTTTCTTGCCAAAAGTATCACAACCTTTCGCACCGACCGACTAAGAAAATGAAGGCGTCCACAGTATCTTGCCCGCTCAACCAATGAGGCATGGATATCATTGGGTTATTCCCCATGGTGATAGGTCAGCGGAGATTTCTGCTCGTCGCGGTGGACTACTTCTCGAAGTGGGTGGAAGCAGAGCTGCTTGCAAGAATAACTGAGCATATGATCATTAAGTTCATTTGGCAGAGCATCATATGCCGGTTCGGCATCCCATGCCGACTCATATCAGACAATGGGAGACAATTCGCCAGTTAAGGGCTTAGAGAATGGTGCGAGGGCTATGACATCCAACAAGCCTTCACCTCTGTCGCCTACCCCCAGCGCAACGAACAAGCAGAAGTCGACAATCGAGAAATCCTCAGAGTTCTACGCACTCGACTCGACCACGTCGGAGGTAGCTGGGTCGTTGAGCTCCCCAGTGTGTTGTGGGCCCTTCGCATAACCCTGATGGAGGGGACCGGTGTAACCCCCTTCCACTTGGTATACAACGGCGAAGCAGTCGTCGTTGTAGAGGTCGGGGTAGAATCCGATCGGGTATAGTACTACGATGAAAGAAACGTCGAACGGAGGCTCATGGAGCTCGACTTGGTGGACAAAACGCGGGCTAAAGCAGCTGTTCGGCTAACGACGTACCGACAATGAATAAAGCAGAACTACAATCAGAGGGTGATCCCAAGATCCTTCCAGGTCAGCGATCTCGTTTGAAAGAAGGTGAAGCTGGTCGGTGACATCACCAAGATCGAAGCCCCATGGACGGGACCTTTCAAGTTCATGCAAAAGTGTCGGTCAAGTGCCTACTACTTGGAGGATGAGGGGGGAAGGCAGCTTGAGAGGCCGTGGAGCATGAATCATCTCCAACCCTACAGGGTCGGATGAGAGGTGTGCGAGCGAATACATGTATTTTTGTATGTTTCTTGAACGCAGAGAAAATATGAATAAAAGTGAAGAATGTCACTCTTGAGATGCATCTTCCTCAACGGTCGAGCGACGACCTTAAACCCTGGTCTACATCAACGGTCGAGCGGCGACTTTAAACACTCGTCTTCCCCAACGGTCGAGCGGCGACCTTAAATCTTGGTCTACATCAACGGTCGAGCGACGACCTTAAACCCTCGTCTTCCCCAATGGTCGAGCGGCGACCTTAAACCCTGGTTTACATCAACGGTCGAGCTGCAACCTTAAACCCTCGTCTTCCCCAACAGTCGAGTGGCGATCTTAAACCCTGGTCTACATCAATGGTCGAGCGGTGACCTTAAACCCCCGTTTCCCCAACGGTCGAGCGACGACCTTAAACCCTGGTCTACATCAATGGTCAAGTAGCAACCTTAAACCCTCGTCTCCCCAACGGTCGGGCGACGACCTTAAACCCTAGTCTTCATCAACAGTCGAGCGGCGACCTTAAACCCTCATCTTCCCCAACGGTCGAGCGGCGACCTTAAACCCTCATCTTCAACAACGGTCAAGCGACGACCTTAAACCCTAGTATTCATCAATGGTTGAGCGGCGACCTTAAACCCTAGTCTTCGCCCAATCTTCATCAACGGTCAAGCGGCGACCTTAAACCCTGTCTTCACCAATCGTCGAGCGGCAACTTTAAATCCTCGTCTCGATAAGTGGTCAAGCGACGATCTTATAACTAAAAAATGATGAACGACCGACCACGAAATATAGTGACCGTTCAGGACTACTCTTCAAAATACTTCCATCACCAATCAGAAGGTCATAGAATCATAATGAGCAACTCTAAAAACAAAATGGATTGATCGGCTGGATAAACTAGTCATTGTTGATCGGAGGAGTCATGAGGCCACAAGTTTATGCAATGTTCGAAAGACGAGTTGAAAAAATAAATACTAGAAGAAGATAAAGCTTAGACAAACGAACAAGCATTCATTGAAACTTCAAAATTTTACAAAGGCAGAACTCTCAACCTCACTCAAGGTAATCTAAGGCATCATCGGGTAGCGATTCAGTCAGCTTGTCCCGAATGATGACCTTGCTCGATAAAGCAGCAGAGATGGAGCCGCCTGCCTGAAGTTGGCCGAACGCCCCTTCGATTGCCAGGTCGAACAGGCGAAGTGCTTGGTCGGCGACCTTGTCATTGAAAGCATCCGAGCGAATGTAGTTCCTCTTCATAGCCTCAATCGGCTAGGCTTAGCATCTTGATAAGTTTTCAAGGTCGCTCGAGAGGCCTCCAGCTCATCCTTCGCGATGGCCAGTGTTGGACCCCGTGGTAGTTTTGATGTGATCAACCAAGTTGGTTAGGTTCTACTTTATGTTTGATCCATGTGTCTGAGTGTGCAGGAGCTTAGGAGCGTAGGAAGTCGAGCGGAAGACGCAGGTAGCGAGAAGGAAGGCACGGGAACGGAGCTGACGGGCTCGGTGCGTCCGAAGGACGAGAGAGCTGCGAAAGAGTACACCGGTGGGCGAGAAGAACGTGCGTGGCGTTCAAGGGATGTTAAGCTGGGGAGGAAGGCTGCTCGAGGAAAATGCCGGAAATTGGGTTCGGTTGAGCCCTATTTCGGTTGGTCGCAATCACCCAATCAATCGGAGCTTCGGAAGGAGAAAGGAAGCCAAAAGGAGCTGAAGAAGCTATCCAGAGGCGTCTCAGACCAATGCTGAAGGCGCCTCAGCTGCCTCCACTGTTTGAGGCGCCTCAGATAACTTGGAGGCGCCTCAGACCCAGTCCGAGGCGCCTCCAAGGTTGTTTGAGGTGCCTCGGACTCAGCCAAAGTGTTGTTTGCAACCAAATAGAGTTTTATCTGGTCAAACCTTATGGAGGCGCCTTGAACCCTCTTGGAGGCGCCTTCAACACTTGGGATAGAGTTTCCAGGAGTTATATAAAGGCTCTTGGAGCTAGGAAATAATCATTCAACTCGGTGATCAATTCCTAGCAACTTATAAGCGTTCTTAGTGTGTAAAAAAGGTTTCTCCGCCTACAGTGAATGAGATTTTTCTAGTAGAGCTGTTCGACTGCCTTGGATTAACAACCCCCTGGATTGTAACCAAGTTAAACTTCTGGTCTTCTTTTATTCTGCTATTTTAGATTTTATTGTTGCTATTTATTTTGAGTTGAAAGCCTTAAGGAGGGTATAGTTTTAATTTTCAGGCAATTCACCCCCCTCTTGCCGGCCTCCGCTGCACCTACAGCCAGCTCATCATTTTTTTACGGAGAGTTGGTCTCGAAGGGCAGTTTCTTCGGCCGACCGGCTTTTCCGTTCAGCAAGCAGAAAATCTTCGATTTCTTTGAATTTTTTAGCGAGGGCCCGGACCTCTTTATTCTTCAGGTCCAGGTCTTCGATGACCTAGAGTTTTCTCGCATTAGCCGATTCGATCTTGGCATTAAAAGTGGTGACTTGCTTGTTAAGCCGAGCCAGTAGAGAGGCCTGCTCTGCGCTCTTTCCTTGCTCGGTGTCGAGCAGCTCGGTGCTCTTCGCTAGATCAACCCTTAGTTTATCCACCTCAGCATTCGTCTGCTCCTAAGAGGCGGAGGATTGGTCGCTTGACGCCTTCAGCTTCTTGACTTCCTCCTCCAGAAAGGTAAGCCTTTGGCACATAGTCAGACTCTCTACCTAATACTGTGAATAACCAGGAATGTATAAGCGCCGGCTGGGGATAAATTGAGAAAATACAATAAAACACAACACTTAGCCCAGTGGACATCTGGGTGTGGCTGTCCGCAAGCGCCCCCGGAGGCATCATCACTGCACGAACTCGGGCGTTAGCCTATATTTATGCGAGCGACCCCTGAATAATTATTTGATGCTCGGGGACTTGGGATTCAGCGCTAACCGACTCGCATCATTCCTCAGTCGGCAGATGAAGAATCGCCGTTATATGGCGTTGGCCGCTGGGGGCTGATTGGGCAGAGGTCGCTTGGCTGGACGACCAGGATGAGGACGTCGGATGGATGCAAGATTTTTTGACCTCCGATGGTGGTGGCATGAAGACCACTGGAGGCACGCAGAGAGTCCCTTGCGGCAAACCGGATAGCGAGGGTGTCCGATCAGACGATGTGAGGGGTCGTAGTTTCTTGAACTGGAGCGAGGGTCGAAGTTTCAACCCGTTCGACGGACCACACCACCGAGGATGCGGAGCGTGATGAAGGTGTTGGTGCAATTTCCAGTAGGTCAAGGTTGACTTAGTTGACCAAGCGTAAACCTTGGTCATGGTTTCGATGTTTGACAATACAGAAAGACATGTAGACATGGACAATGCAGGTACAGTTGTCCATGCGGAGAGATACTGATCAGGGTCTGATCAGGTTGGATGAAGAAGAGTCAAGTAGGTCAAGGTTGACCGGATACTTGACTGGGAAGTCCTAACTGGGATGTTAGGCAATTCGGAAAGTCCTGGTGAGTGAAACCAGGCAGTTCGGAAAGTCCTGGTGAGTGAAGCCAGGCAGTTCGGAAAGTCCTAGTGAGTGAAGCTAGGTGAAAGTCCTGGTGAGTGAAGCCAGGCAGTGGGAAAGTCCTGGTGAGTGAAGCCGGGCAGATTGAAAATCCTGGTGAGTGAAGCCAGGTGAAAATCCTAGTGAGTGAAGCTAGGTGAAAGTCCTGGTGAGTGAAGTCGGGCAAGGAAAAATCCAGATTGATCAAGGATGATCGGACATCTGGTGTTGAGAAGGTCAAGTAGGTCAAGGGAGTAACCGGATACTTGACACAAAGAGAAAAGTCCAAGTGGGTCAAAGGGATTGACCGGACACTTGGTGGGGAGTCTTAGCAGGTCAAGGGAGTGACCGGATGTTGGTGAGGGGGACTTGGGACTTGGTTTGGGCAAAAATCAAGCTCTGGATCGATCAGTGGATTGATCCAGTGATACACTGGGTATCTGGATCGGTCTGGTGACCGATCAGTAACCAAACAGAAGCATCAGTCTGCAGACCGATCAGGAAACAACGATCAGAAGGCAAGAAGTTCGGGAGAAAAAGGAAGGGACATGCATGCTGATCGGTCCCTGGACCGATCAGAGGAAGCTCTTATCGGTCCCCAGGACTGGTCAGGGTCTTCCTGGACCGATCAGGATATGTCCTGATCGGTCCAGGTATATCCGTTGAGATTCAACGGCTATCTCCGTCTTTTTCGCTGTCTTCTTTGCAGTGCAGGTTATAAAAGGAGATCGAGGGCTTCTACAGAACCGCTGCTTCCTCTTCTTCCTACTGACTACTGAAGTATTTTCTGCTTGAGCTTTGTTGAGCTCTTCTTCGCTGAAGCTTCGCGTGAGCTTCCCTCGGCTGGGACTTCAACTGGACAGTTGGTGCTGTGGTTGGATTCCCGTGAAGTTGCTGCTTCATCCAGTCGACAAGAAGGCAAGCTAGGGTTATTACATTTTTGTATTGTACTTAGTTTCCTGTTGTATTCTTGTACTCCTGTTTATCTTGCTGTTGCAAGACATTGTGGCGAGGTTTCTCCACCCAGAAGGAGTGATTATTAGATGAGTTTCCGGGGTCTCATCCACCGATGGATTGATAGGCTTCGTCCACCTTACGGACACGCCGAGGAGTAGGAGTATATCTCCGAACCTCATTACATCGACGCGTGTTGAGGTTTGATTTCTCCGCTTTCGTTTCTATTATTTTTATTTCCGCTGCGCTAACCTTGATTTGTAGAAAGAAACGAAGATTTGGGGTCGGCTATTCACACCCCCCTCTCTAGCCGCGTCCATCGATCCTAACAAGTGGTATCAGAGCGAGGTCACTCTTCGTTGGATCAACACCCGGGGGAGCACGAGCTAGAGAATGGAGTTATTTGGAGAAGACGTCACAATTCCACCTTTCTACGATCGCGACGACTTCGCGTTTTGGAAGGTAAGAATGAAGTACTTTCTTATGACTAACCTTGAAAATTGAAGTTGTGTTCAATTAGGTTTCAAGCCTCCGATGGACAAGAAAGGAGAAACCCTAGAGAAGAAGGAGTTGACCAAGGAACAAGTCCACCAATCTCTAGTCAACGATGAGGTATTGAAAATTTTTGAATTTTCTTTACCTAATGATGTTTTGTGTAGGATAGGTGGATATAACGATGCCAAGGAATTGTGGAACAACTTGGCAAAGTTCCATGAGGAGAACTCCACTTCAAGTCATGAAGAGGAGTCAAGTGAGCCAAGGAGTTCACATCATGGAGGGATGGATTTAGAAGTTGAGGGCTACTCAACATCTAAAGAAGAAGAGGAGGAGAGCTCCTCTTCAAGTTCGGAGCAAGGAGAAGAAGCTTCTACCTCCGGAAGGGATGAAAGAGAGAGCTTACATCCCACCTCAACCCTAGGTAACTCAAGCAATTTAAGTTCTAGTAAATTGCATATATTATGCTTTGAGTGTAGGGAACTTGGACATTACAAGAGTAAATGTCCAAAGAAGGTTAGGAAGACTCCACCGGCACCAAAGATCAAGGAAGTCGGAGTCCCGATACGCAAGAGCAAGGAGCACGTGGTGTGCTTCCAATGCAAGCGAAGGGGACATTATCGGAGTCAATGTCCGAGGGGGAGGCAACCTCACAAGGACAAGAAGACGAGCACATCGATAGGGGGAGCTAAGGCAAACCCTAAGGTAATCTCTAAGGCACATTATTGCAATAATAATAAGACACATGCTAGTAGCCTTATTGCTATTGTTAATAATGGTAAGCATGATAACATTAGAAATCGATACACATGCTTAGGTGCCAAACATGTGAGCCTAGATAAGGATAACACTAGGAAAGTCAATCCTAGAATTAACCCATCTAAGGCTAAGGAAAACCTAGGTAGGAATCCCAAATCAACTAGACACATGCCTAGGAATGCCTCAAAGAAAAATGACAAATCAAGTCTTGAGGTATTAAAGAAGGAAAATCAAGTCTTGAGGTCAAGACTTGACATGTTAGAAAAGACTCTTAAAAATTTGGAAAAGTCAAATATAGGGTATAAGGGGCAAAAACTAAAGCCCAAGGACATGAAAGGTTTGGGTCACAAACCTAAGTCCCAAGTGGTCAAGCCGACTTATCATAATGTTCCATTCGATTATGGAACAAACCCTAGGGCTAGGAAGAACAACACCAAAGTCACAAGGGGAGTCACCCCTAGAGTTGATCTTGATGAGTCCCAAATGACCAAGGCTTCAAAGCCTAGGAGGGTCATTAGGAGGGTTGCTAAGGAAGTCATCCCTAGTGAATATTTAGTGAACCCAATGAGCTCCAATAGGTATTGGGTTCCTAGGAGCGTGATTTCATCACGCTAGATTAGTTAGGGTGTGCCAACCTTACTTGAATAGGTAGTTAACCTAATCATGGCAAAAGGTGGCACTTTAGGATTTTTCAAGGTATAATCAAGCCTTGAAAATGAAATTAAGAATTATTCCTAAGGTGATTAGAATGTGCCAATCAAATTTGAGGAGTTTTCTAGAGTCAATCTAATTGGCACATAGTGATCTAAAAATCTTTGGTATAAGATGCTATGTCTATTACACTTAGGAATATAGAACCTATGGCAAAATGATCAAAATTATCAAAAATGGCAACTAAGGCTAGAATTAGGTATTTTCTATACCTTTATGTGCTATTTGCCATATATTGTTTGCCATATGTCATGTCATGACAACATATTTATTTTATGATCATTTAAAATGTCATGATAATGCTTAGGTTAGTTAAATGTCATGCTTTATTTAAGTTTCATACTTTAGGCCATGACATCATGACATTGGCACATGTTTCCATTTATGATACAATTATATGCCATGTCATCATCTTGTGCATTAATGATCAATGAAATTGATTTAAGGACTAAAACACAATTTGATATGGAGATCAAATTGTTATTTAGAAAAATGCATGAGAACTTAGATTAAGCTAACCTAAACCCATATCTCACATCAAAATTGACTTGGATGTGTTTGATACACCTTAGATGTGTGTGAGATATTAGGATGATGAGTTAGGATCAAGGTACATAGTTCTTGTACCTAGATGAGCCTAATTCTAATTGGGGATCATAGGGAATGCTTGTGTACAAGTCATGTACATTTAGCCCTAAGATTGTGGTCCTAAATTAAAGGGTTTAAGATCATTTCAAAATTGATTTGAAAAACCTTGATGAAGCTTTTCTAGTGATAGCATTCATCATTGAGCAAAGTGATACAAAGATGAGTTAACTTTGAGTTATTTCAAAGACTTTTGAACTTTGTATCAAGATTTGAAAATGGAAGTTATTTTCATAGAAAACTATTTTTCCATGATAGTATATGTTATGAGGAATGTATCCTCAAAATTTTACAATTTTTGAAATTTTTTGTGATTTTCTAGAGGTTTCTGAATTTCGGGAGAAGAAAAATTCAGAAATCAGAAATCAGAGATCGTGGACCGATCAGGAGGTTCCCTGATCGGTCCAGGTCTGTGTGGATCGGTCACTGGACCGATCCAGAGGGAGCCTGATCGGTCTGGTGACCGATCAGGGCGTGCCAAGTTGCTGAAATTCAACTGGTTGTCTGAAATTTCAACTCGGGAATTGGTGTTTTAGAGTTCTAAAGGTTTGAAACTCTCCAAGACATTGTTGATGCAATGGTCAAGGGGGAGTTGACTTTTAGGGGGAGTTTTACCTATTGGTCAAGGGAAGTTGACCTTTAGGGGGAGTTGTCATGAGTGATATGGGATTATCACTAAATTGACTATTGACATTAGTATCAAGGGGGAAATTAAGGGTTTCAATGAAAGGTATGAGACTTTCATTAGGAAGAAACTCTTGACCTTGATTGACTCTTTTTGATGTGTGTCAAAAAGAGGGAGAATGGAGAATGTCTAGAGAATGTTCAAAGAAGAACATTGGAGTTAGTGGGAGAGTTTGTTGATCACAACGAGTGAAGTTGTGAACAACGATAACTTACTCTTCAGGGGGAGAGTTTGTTGATGTGTGCCAATAGGGGGAGAATGAAGGATTTAAGTTAGGCCTTCATTATCTAAGAAGGAGGTTGCCTTCTTAGAAGGAGAATGTAAGGTTGTAACTTATGTTTCATTACCTAGTGGCATGAAGAAAGTTGAGGCTATTGGATTAGCCTAACTTAAAGGTATTGTCAAACATCAAAAAGGGGGAGATTGTTGGTGCAATTTCCAGTAGGTCAAGGTTGACTTAGTTGACCAAGCGTAAACCTTGGTCATGGTTTCGATGTTTGACAATACAGAAAGACATGTAGACATGGACAATGCAGGTACAGTTGTCCATGCGGAGAGATATTGATCAGGGTCTGATCAGGTTGGATGAAGAAGAGTCAAGTAGGTCAAGGTTGACCGGATACTTGACTGGGAAGTCCTAACTGGGATGTTAGGCAATTCGGAAAGTCCTGGTGAGTGAAACCAGGCAGTTCGGAAAGTCCTGGTGAGTGAAGCCAGGCAGTTCGGAAAGTCCTAGTGAGTGAAGCTAGGTGAAAGTCCTGGTGAGTGAAGCCAGGCAGTGGGAAAGTCCTGGTGAGTGAAGCCGGGCAGATTGAAAATCCTGGTGAGTGAAGCCAGGTGAAAATCCTAGTGAGTGAAGCTAGGTGAAAGTCCTGGTGAGTGAAGTCGGGCAAGGAAAAATTCAGATTGATCAAGGATGATCGGACATCTGGTGTTGAGAAGGTCAAGTAGGTCAAGGGAGTAACCGGATACTTGACACAAAGAGAAAAGTCCAAGTGGGTCAAAGGGATTGACCGGACACTTGGTGGGGAGTCTTAGCAGGTCAAGGGAGTGACCGGATGTTGGTGAGGGGGACTTG
Source organism: Zingiber officinale (assembly GCF_018446385.1). Classification (NCBI taxonomy): domain Eukaryota; kingdom Viridiplantae; phylum Streptophyta; class Magnoliopsida; order Zingiberales; family Zingiberaceae; genus Zingiber; species Zingiber officinale. The sequence goes on along the minus strand of NC_055992.1, from coordinate 153,760,270 downwards.
GGACTTGGTTTGGGCAAAAATCAAGCTCTGGATCGATCAGTGGATTGATCCAGTGATACACTGGGTATCTGGATCGGTCTGGTGACCGATCAGTAACCAAACAGTAGCCTACTGAGTGTTATCTGATCGGTCTGCAGACCGATCAGGAAACAACGATCAGAAGGCAAGAAGTTCGGGAGAAAAAGGAAGGGACATGCATGCTGATCGGTCCCTGGACCGATCAGGGTCTTCCTGGACCGATCAGGATATGTCCTGATCGGTCCAGGTATATCCGTTGAGATTCAACGGCTATCTCCGTCTTCTTCGCTGTCTTCTTTGCAGTGCAAGTTATAAAAGGAGATCGAGGGCTTCTACAGAACCGCTGCTTCCTCTTCTTCCTATTGACTGCTGAAGTATTTTCTGCTTGAGCTTTGTTGAGCTCTTCTTCGCTGAAGCTTCGCGTGAGCTTCCCTCGGCTGGGACTTCAACTGGACAGTTGGTGCTGTGGTTGGATTCCCGTGAAGTTGCTGCTTCATCCAGTCGACAAGAAGGCAAGCTAGGGTTATTACATTTATGTATTGTACTTAGTTTCCTGCTGTATTCTTGTACTCCTGTTTATCTTGCTGTTGCAAGACATTGTGGCGAGGTTTCTCCACTCAGAAAGAGTGATTATTAGCCGAGTTTCCGGGGTCTCATCCACCGACGGATTGATAGGCTTCGTCCACCTTACGGACACGCCGAGGAGTAGGAGTATATCTCCGAACCTCGTTACATCGACGCGTGTTGAGGTTTGATTTCTCCGCTTTCGTTTCTATTATTTTTATTTCCGCTGCGCTAACCTTGATTTGTAGAAAGAAACGAAGATTTGGGGTCGGCTATTCACACCCCCCTCTCTAGCCGCATCCATCGATCCTAACAGAAGGCTCCACCCGGCGCCTCTTACGCCTGATCAGCGACTCTCCTGAGGAGGCCGAGCCTGACACCCCCTCAACTTGAACGACCGGAAGTCGTTCGGAGGGAGATTGTGATCCACCAGTCGCTCCACCACTAGGCGTCTAGCTAGTTGCCCCTCCGCTCACTAGGGCTGTAAATGAACCAAGCATTCGTGAACAAGCTTGGTGTTCGGCTTGGTAAGAGCTTGTTTATGTTCATTCAATATACACAAAATTAATTAAATAAACAAGCTTGAACAGCTCATTAAACTAATCAAATAAGCTTGAGCACATATGTGTTCAGCTCGTTAACGTTCGTGGACAATGTTCGTGAATAATGTTCGTGAACAACGTTCGTGAACAATGTTCACGAACCATATTCATTAATAAAACTCTTTTTAATATGCTAAATAAATAATAAAATAAAATAAAATAAATAAGTTTAAATTATCAAACTCAATAACCAATCAAATAATTAAAGTTTTCAAATAATCAAACAAGCTTGAATTGAGAGCTCGATAACATCTAAACAAACCAAGCTTAAACCAAGCTCAAGCCAAGCTTGAACTAAGCTCAAACCAAGCTTGAATTGAGAGCTCGATAACATCTAAACAAGTCAAGCTTCAAACAAGCTCAAGCTCATAAAAAATAAACTAAGTCAAGCTTGAACAATCATTTCAAAAGCTTGGTTCATTTTAAGCTTAGCTCGACTCGGCTCGATTACCTTATCAAATAAGTTTGAACACCCCAAAGCTCGGCTCGTTTATAGCCCTACTGCTCACCAAGACTGGAGCCACTTCACTCTCATCTTGTGGATCTTCTTGAGAGCCGACAAGCTACAGATCACGGCTCTCCAACTCCTCCACAGTCACCACATTGATCGTAGTATCCGCAAGCTTAGCCTTGCCGGCCAGACGCGGATGTAGCATGACTTCAGCTGCAAAAGAGGAAGAAAAATTAGTTAAAATCAAAGGAAGGAGTGAAGAAGTTGTATACCTATACTAGACGGAAGCCAGGTACGGATCAGACTCAGGCCGAAAATGTAGAGGACACCCTCCAATAACAACTTGTGGATGTCATATTTCTGACCGGGCAATATTGAAGCTGAATTGAGGTAGTTCGATCATCTCTTGTACTGTTTCAAGGGAGGCTGATTCGCCACTTTGAGCTGGCAGTAGGTCGAGAAGAATGGCCGCTCGAGAAGGTGTACAAAAAAGAAGTATTCCCTCCAATGCTTGTTGGAGGTCGGCATTTTGTCAAAAAAAACTTAGCCCACTCGGGTTTGGAAAAGACCAGTCCCCGGCTCGGATAATTTCAGATAATAAAAATAGTGAAAAATCTGAGGAGTAATAGGAATGTCGTGTAGGTGGAACAGAACTACTATCCCGCATAGCAGCCGAAAGGAGTTCGACACTAATTGATGAAGGGAGATGCGAAAGTATTTACAAACGGTGGGAAAGAAGGGGCGAATAGGAACAGACTAGCAGTAAATTGATCCCTAAAGAAGCAAAGACAACCAGGTGACGGAGAGTTTGGCCGATTGGAAGGAGAAGGAAGAACAATTTTGTAGCCAGGAGGAAACTCAAAGGCGACTATTATACTCTCAACGTCGCCGACATTAAACCTAGACTCAATAGAGGTGTACCAAAGCCCAGGGACGCCGACAAGCGGCTGTGAGGAACTCACCATCGCAAAAAATAAAGGCAACGAAAGGATGCGAGGAGAAGGAAGCCTACTGGAAGAATATCGCCGGAACACAGACAAAGAAACGCCAAAAAACTCGAAGACGGGGGGGAGTGCAAAGGAAGAAGTGATATGCGATTGGAAGGAAACTTACTGGAAGGTCGCCGAAGGAGGTGGAAAGGAAGAATATCACCAGAGCACAGAGATGGAGTATCTCCGAAGAGCTCGCGCGAAGACGGGAATGCGAAGGAGGAGAAGGCGACGCGCATGGGCTTATAAGCCTCGGGGCTGGCCGACCGGAGCCGTCCGATCTAGGTAGCGAAAACCCAAGCAGGAATCTGACCGTTGAATTCGAAACGTCAAAGGTCACATCACCAGAGGATATCCTCCTGTCACGTCAGGCGTGCGACGGTAGCGGGGTGGGACACGTGGCGCCTCGCCATGGGCCGACATTTAATGAGAGCAATTAAAAGGCATGGGGACGCGCTTAGTCATAATGTACAGGGATTTGCATGATTTCCTATAAATATGTGTGACATAAGCACGGATCGCGCTCACCCAAAGAAGCCCAAAAGATTTCTAAGTACGAATGTTCATTGTGCCGATGGGTTTAAGGGAGCAGACCTATGGCTGAACGATAATCTCCAACAGGCCGACCGACAGAGAGCGGTCACATAGCCGATCGTTGCGCCACGTTAGTCTAATCAGAAACCAAGGAGTGTCGAAGCTGATCGGGTGGAAAGCTTCACAGACAATTTTGTCCAGTCAGTCGGACTTGCAGCCTACTTCGACTAGACTTGAGGGGGAGACATGTGATGCGGTGATAAGGAGGGGCCCCACCTCGCGGAGGATAGCTGTCACTGTGGAAATCAAAGTCAAGGCGGTAAACGTTGAGATATCATTGACCGGTCGGGCGATCATGCCCCGACCGGGAGGAGAGGGCTCCGGTCCGATCCCGCATTTGACACGGGGAGGTGTCAAATGACCGACGCTCAATTGAGTATTGGACGCCGGACGGAGGAAGAGACGATGTGCAGAAGCTGGGCCGAGCAGCTACCTGCTCGGTCAGGCAACAAGACTCAACATTGGAAGAGCGGAACTCCGGTCGAGCGGACGTGACACATGCATGTAGCGTTCCGACTGAGCAGGCGTGACACAAGTATAGTAGAGTTCCGGCCGAGTAGATGCGACACACGCAACGAAGTCCCAGCCGAGCAGGTGGTACACAGGAACAACGAAGTCCCGGCTGAGCGACTATTCAGTTTGGCCTAGCAACAGACCCCCTGTGTCATCTATCGACATCCTTTTGAGAGTTAGTGCCGCTGACACCGGGCTTGGTCAACCAAAAGATCGTACGGTGGAAGCTTCCACTGTCACTTCAGAGATAAGATCGGCCTGTTAAGGTACTATGTCAGAGACACTTTACTAACAAGTCTTTTCAGGGGAAACTTTAGGAAGCGTGCTCATCTTGGGGAGTGTGCACGCGCGCTACAGTAACTCTATATAAAGGGGGGTCCAAGCATCGACAGAGATACACAATACGCGATAGACACTGTTTTCGCTACACTGTTCATTCTTGTTGTTGCTCCACCTTCTACTTCATCGTCTGTGACTGACTTGAACGTCGGAGGGCCAACGCTGGAGACCCCTTTCTTGGCTTGGCACTGACGTCATCTGTGTTGTAGGTCGAGACGGAATCTACAGGCGATCAACAAAAACGCCACATCCCTAACTTTTCATCTCATCGACATTCGGCCAGGATCAACATTATTAATAAATTGACATCATCAGACACTTTTAACTGATGATCATTATAAATTGAATCATCATAGATAATTATATTTATCTCAAACTTCCTCAAAGTTCATTTCCAAATTATATGACCAAACATAAATTATGAAATCGACTTATAACTAACTACCAAACTACCAAATAGTTAGAAATTAATTTAACTAACTACCAAACTATCAAATAGTTAGAAATTAAATTCTTACCCATTATAGTAAATCTGTCAACTTCTAATCTAACTAGACATATCTCATGGAGATAAAAATTTAATTAAAAATTGAGTCATTGCCCTGTCCTAATCTAACTAGACATATCTCATGGAGATAAAAATTTAATTAAAAATTGAGTCATTGCCCCGACAGGTGGGGGTATAGTTGAGTTAATTAATACCAAAGAGTTATCATAATAAATTCCAGATTTAAATCATGGGATTTATCCCATACTAGGGGAGCATGGGATTGATCCCATACTAGGCCTCCCCACCTAAAAAGTCACTCGGCTGGCCGAATAACCCATGTGGTGTGGAAAAGCTCCCGGACGAGAGTTATCACCTTTGCCACAATTATACCACAATTATAAATCGAGTCATCGAGCACTTTTAGCTATGATCAAGGGCTCAAAATTAATCGATCATCAATATCATAATACATGATGTAAATCTTTGAATTAGTGGAGTCACACTGTAAGAGGACTAAGGTAACAAGGAACAAAGAAATTTAACAACCATGTAAAGTATTGCATCCATACAACTTAATGGCCAGAGTCTCAAATCCAAACAATGATCAACAATAACAGGAAAAAGAACTCTTCACGATCACACTCTTCGATTCCTGATATTGGGAATATATCTAAAGGTATTACAAAACTGAGCACTCAAGGCTATAAAGAATAGGTAAATACAGAATAACAGAAGAAAAAAGGACCACAAAAAGTATCCAAGTGACACCCAACAAAGGCATAGTTTGTCGAAAACATTACTTGATTGCTTGGCAAGTGTCTTTCTGTAGCTCATCTTCTACTCGCGTATGCAGCCAAAGCGTTAGCGTATCCAGGTGCAAGAGCAGCCATGATAGGCTGCATTTGGTTACCGTAAAGCGAAATCAAGTGAGTGATGGCAAGGCCGATCTGATTTTTCACTTCTTCACTCTCAACAGGAGATACGATAACTTGAGCAAAAATATTTACGATGTCTGGGACGAGGGGAATGACCTGTTCCAGTAACAATGAGGATGGTGAGGTATTTTGAAGCAAGCACATCTGCAGCAAAAATAGTATTTTTAGCGTGCAGTATACCATGGGGGTTGAAGATATGACCAGACCGCAAATGCAACCGTAGACAGTCATTGACTCTTCAAAATCTTCCTTCAATGGCAAAGCTTTCAGAAGCACAGGTAAAACCTGGAATATGAAAAAAAAACAAAAAAAAAATACTTACCAAATGAGGTCTTTCAAGATTAGATTTTCCAACAAGAATCTCAGAATTTCTAACCTGGTTGAGAGGAATGGCGTGAGGTTGAGCCATTATCATCCTAGCAACTGCACCAGCTGCGTTATCTCGCACAGCAAAGTCTGATTCTGAGTTGCTAAACAAGGGGTAAAGGGCACGGAGAATGTCGCCATAATATCTGAGGCAAGATGAAAGGAATCATCTTGAGGAAACTTAGTAACCTGACCAGTAGCACGCACTTACAGAGCCAATCAGAAAAAATTCCCTAATCTCAACAGACACTAAAAGCAATAAGATGAGGAAAAAAAACACCGAATGAAGGATTTATACAAGATCTAACATAAATCCGTCCTTTGTGTAAACAATTAAGTAAAAGGATACTTGAGTGCCGCAACACCCCCATTTTTGCAAAATTCACCAACACAGAATGCTGCATTTCTCCTATTAGTTGATTCTGATGATCCCAGTTCTTTCAGTACCAAAGGCATTGTTCTCTGAAGATGATGTTTAATCAGTAAAGACCAAAAAAATTCATATAAGGACAAATATAGATAAAAGTATAAAATTATAATGGAGAAAGTAACAAAGAATTCTTACATCGACATAAGCAGATATTGGAGGACCCATTTGCTGCGCAACTTCGGCCAAGCAAGCAACAACCATGGTCCGATCTTGGGGAGGGTGTGGAACTTTCTGCAGTTAAATTTTGGCATTGTAATAACATAGGAGAACAAAACCACATGAATATACAAAGATAAAAGAAAAACTAACAAAACAACAGCATAAATATATTGATAATGAATATCTACAAGGCAAAAGGGACAGCCATCCCTACCGCAAATTTCATTAGAGGATCAAAGAACTTGGCAAAGATAGGTTCGAAATTAAGTCCCATAATCTTTGCAAAAGCTGGAAGAAGATCTGACACCGCATCCATGAGCACCTCATCATGGTCAACATCACCATCATCAGCGTCACAATCAGATTCTACTTGTTGACATGATGATTCCTCACGAAGAAGTGTTAGAGTTGCCTCAGCAAGCCTAGGAATATCTGCAATCATTTAATGTTACATGCTGCTCATTTATCAACTTAAGTGACGCGTCCACAAAGTGAAGCTTTAAGCTTACAAGACTCAATAGCCATGTATCCACTGTCTTTCATTATTTCTGCCATGCCGGAGCATGCTTGAGCAACAACTTCCTTGTCGTCATCCTCAGTCATGGTACTGATATATATTTTCATTACAGTATCTGGGGATTTAAGCAAAGTATAATTAGATAGTTTGAAGGTGAATACTAAGAACCTTAAACAGTAGTAGAGTAGAAAAGGCAGCATACCAAGAACTTCCTTTTGTTTTTCTGAGACATCCTGCTTTACAAATAAAATGAATTAGAGAATACCCTACTGAATCTGACATAGTGCAAAAGCTTGTCGAGCATAGTTTATTAATCTAATGATTTGGGCACGTGTAGATCCTCCTCCAGGATTTTTCATTTCGTACATAATTCAGGTGGTTTGGCTAAACCATAAATGATATACTTTGCATTTGAAACACCATATTGTACATTGTCAAATTATTTTCTGAAATTTTACCATGAAAACGAATAACTTGGAAATCCATTGCTTGAGAATTAAGTGAAAGTATTTAAATATTTATTTAATATCCTCCATTAAAAATTGAAAACTTGCCGATAAATATATCTGAATAATCTGAGCAGGAAAATATATGTGCATAAAGAAAAATACAGCTTCAACTCACATTTTGACCAGTAGAAATTGACTGTACAGCCGTTAAAATACCTGGAAAAGAAGATAAAAGAGAATGAGATTGCTAGTTTCAGCTTAGTTTGCTCTTCTAAAGCAAATAACATGAATTATATACCATTTTGGCTTACCACTTTCCTAGAATTAATTAATATTTTCATACAACTTTGGCAATTTATCACCGTCATTGATTTGTCATCTTGATTTTTTAAAAAATAATCATTTATCGGGTATGGCATTATTACCAGGATTCTGGTCTGACATTTAGAGGTGGTTGCTTTTCAGCAAGTTGACAAAAGTAATCATTACATGGAATAAATGGCTCATATAGATGTATGGAACCGTTATAGGATATGACTGCTGATATGCTGATATAATCTTCAGATCAAATTAAAATGATTCTTTTAACCATGAAAGAATTTCTGCAGGATATTAGATCCATCAGCACATAGGTTCTTACTATACCTAGCTAGGAGCAAACTATTGATAAGATCACTTCAAACCTAAGAATCAGATAATCAGAAAACCAGTGTTTTCTGAATTATGTGATTTAAGATAGCTAGGAAATATGATTCACCAATTATTATATTGAAGTCAGACAATCAATATTCAATTCAAATCCATCTCCAGCAAAAAAAAAAACAAATGAAAAAATTGCCTCACAAGTAAATACTCACCTTTCAAAGCTATGATAGCCTGAAGCCTGACATCTTCGTGAAAATAAGCTGCATGCCTGACTAAAATTTTCAATGACTCATCCATATAGCTAGCATTGATTAAGAAACTAAACAGTTGCATGTATGTTGTAAATGGTGTAAGGTAAAAAAAATGTTGAATAAGTAGGATACGGTGCATAAACACTCTTAGTATGAAGTGCAAATAAGCCAATAGCTTGGGTTGCGGCAGCCTTTTCATCCAAAACCCCAGTCCTCACACTAATGTTACGAGCTCTGGGTTCGTCATTATCTTCATCAGAGGACACACCTCCAAACCCATTGTCAATGCTGCCAGAATCATCAATGTCCACTGCGGAGCCATCATCCAGATTACACGAATAAAATACAAGAGGTACAACATGCTGAAGGTACTGTACCAAAAAAAAATGCTACAAAACGTTACTTCAATATGTTCCCGATAAGAGAATCAATATCCAAAAGGTAGAGAATCATACCTGTGCAAAACCATCACCCAATATTTCAGCCATATTGCTAAAGAAACCATGAGTATATTCCCGAAGTTCGCTGTAATCCAATGCAAAACCCTGACAATACAGATATAGACAGCTCAATTTGGTGCTTATTTCTACAATACTACATAAGACCTTCAATAGTAACTCACAGCGAGTGCAGCCTCAATGAAGGGGGGAAGTATAGGTTCCATCCTCGTTTGCCCAACTGCCATAGCAACTATTCCAACTAATTCAGTTGCCCTAGCTCGTGCTCTCAAGTCCTCATCATTTGTCAATACCATAAAACTTTTCATTAATTCAAGAACTTTCTCTGCATAAGGAATAAAAGCCTGCTCAGCAGCAGAAGCTACTGAACCAATTGCAGACTGCAGTGAAAAAAGGTGCCAAATGAATTTAATAACAATCTAGTATCAGCAAAATAAACTAACATAAGAAAAGCGAAAAGGAGAATAACCATGCATGTCTCTTGCAGATTCCGTGGACTGTTTTGAAGGGAGAGAACAAGTCTTCCCATTAGAGGATCAAGATAAGGAAGAATTTCTTCCTCCATGTCTTCACAAAATGCTGCAAGTGCATAGTATGACTTTTCCTGCAGCAATAATCAATTAATCATGAAAATCGGACACAATGTTACTACAGAATGTCTAATGTCACGCCCACTGCAAGTTACCTTTACTTCGTCTGATGGGTCTTCAAGGGCATTCAGAATGCATGGAAGCACAATTTGGTAGCATGATAAAATTTCTGGCTGGAGATGCTCAGCGAACTGGCCCAGTGCAAATGATGCAGCCCCCCTTACCATTTGTTCTTGATCTTTCAGGGCTCCCAAAACTATGTGTAAAACATGTTCTAACTTGTCTTTTAGCAACTCAAAACAACCCTCAGAGACAACACCTAGTGCTGTAACAGAAGCTTCCCTGAACTTGGGGTTGTTGTGATGAAAGTTTAATGATGCAAATTCAAATATTGGGGGGAAAACATTCTTAGGAATATTAATAGCCATTGTGTCGATAACCTCAGCAGCAGCTCGATCAGCAGAAAGATCAGAATCCTCATCTCCATCAGTCGTTTCTGTAAGAAGAGGACACATTACTTGCAGAATAGGTACCACAAGCTTGTGTTTCTTCAAAAAAGATGCTTTGAATTTTGCCAACCATGAAATTATCTGAATTGCCTGGCATTGCCAACAGGATGAATTAGAAATTACCAACACATATCAAATACCAACACTCTGAATCTAGCAAACCTGGTGTCTTATGTTCAATTCCAAACTCTGACTTGAACAAACTTCAAGAGAAAATTGCACTATCGACTTCACAGAATCCCCAAGTAGAGGAGCAGGAGATTCAATGAGCTCATCAAATATTTCGAAAGCAATAGATGCAACATCTTCCCCACCATTAGCTAGGCATTGCCTTGACACATTCAATATACTTGGGATAAAATCACGAAACAACTTTACCTACAAGGTGAGAGGAAAATAATATCAAATTATACTTGAGAGGAGTACAAGGATTAAACATGATTCTCATTCAATAATTTGCAAAACTGAAATGAGTGAAGTTCATTTTTCAGAGGCTATCATTTATGTTCAGTCAGAAGCAAATTATGTATTATTGCTAACATTCATAAAGATTTGATGCATGAATAGCAGAAGAAACCTACAAAATACAACAAAGTAGCTAACAAACTCACCACATTTGTTCCATCATTTATAAACTCAATAAAGGATCCAACTGCCCTGAAGTACAAAAAATGGGTCAGACCAAATCCAGGCCAAAGCATATGTGCATGAATAAATAATTACAAAAATGACACTCATTCAAATTATTACAAAATACACACTTCAGAGCAGCAACTCTAACATGAGTGCTAGTCTCATCTTGCAGGCACTTGAGCAAAATAGGTTGTAGATCTGCCAAATGGGTTTGAAATGTTGGTCCAATTGTTTCAGTGAGAGAGCTGAAAAGGATCAAAGCCACCTAGCAGAATACAAAAAGATTAAATAAGCGTTCCACAAATTGAAAAAGCATTAAATTAAATCATAAAGAGAGGACAGGTAAAGAAACAAGCAGTCTTAAAGAAGAAAGAGCCATGAAGTATGAACCTAATGTGATACCAAGCTTTAAATCACATTGTCAAATAGCTAAAAAAAAATACCATAGACTATAATGATCCAACCAGATAGCATCAAGGTTCAGTTTATGCATACTATCAATGTTATGCTCCACGAACCAGGCTAAGATGAACCAAACCAATTCAGATTTATTGAACCAACTCCAAACCATAGACTATCTCATAATTACAAATACATCACATATCATTCACAGTGATCATCATTATCCAATGCTTAAGGCTCTATATCATGATCATCTTGAGGCAGCCTTGAGAATTCTTAGATGCTTGAAAAATGTCCAAGGGAAAAGGCTTTTGTACTATGAGCAACATCACCTTTACATACTAATTACAGGGTATACTAATGTTGATTGGGCAAGTTCGACAGAAAAATCAATATCAATGCTACATTGGGAGGTAATTTAGATTTCACATGAGAGCAAATCATAATATTCATAGTTTTTTTTTTTAATCAAGTATAGAAGTGGAAAATATTGTCTTGACCCTAACCATATGTGCTAACCATGTGAGGTTATAGGAAAATAACATACTTCTCGATGGTCTTCTTGTGAGCTTTGACTGCACTGGAAAAGGAAAGGCAATATTTCAGGCCATTCTCCGGCTGGGACTGCATACTTCGCAATGATGCTCACCACATTAGCACTTGCCCGCCTAACAGGAGAACTGCACAAGACACCACATTCTTATAACTATGTAACAAATGCTATTCCTATTTCTAACACTTAAAAGAATCGAGATGGTTGTTAAACAGAACTTAAATTATAAAAAAAAAATGAAAGATTCAATCAAAACACCAATTTGTGATAATTTAGCCATAAAATTTATGAGTTGTAAATGTCTAGGTATCCATCACAACTCTACTATGAATTCCATTAAAATGTTGACATCATGTGCTTACATTACAAGGCAACCATTCATTATATCTGAGTTTTGCTAATTGGCCAAGAACAAGTATGTTGCTTCAAACAAGTTCTCCATAATTAGAATACTTTGCACATGATGCCTGATTGGGCTTGTACTTTGTATTTGAATATATAAAATTTTAATGTTTATCTTTAATGCAACAATTCATTAAGAGAGTAAAGTGATATATCTGTCCACTTATCACCAAATAAGCATGCTAAACTAGCATTCCAAGAGAGATCAGATTCACAGATGGTAAGATATGTATATTACCTACCACACATAAAGTTTGTGCATAAATCTGTTCCATGATTCTGAGTGAAAATAATGCATAAGAAGATAACTATAGTCCATTATGATAATAAAAAAATAATGTGGTAGCAGAAAGCTACACTACTCTTTTAAAAAGTTGTGATGGATACATATATAGCATAACAAGTGTATTCAATCTTTAGTGTTTCATATTGATAGGAAAATATAAGAAGCAAGGAGTATAAATGGATATGAAGGAGAGAGTTCACATGACTGAACTACTGTGAGGCAGTGATTGGTTGGTTAAATAACTGCTTTAACATCATTATTATTCAACAACTAAAGATAGGAAATAAAATCATATGACACTTTCACACAAATGATAAGTTCTACTGATCCCTCTTAAAGGCAACGGAAGGCATAGATTCTAACTTATTGTGACTATCCAAAGATTCTAGTTTCAGAAAAAAAAAAACTTAAAAAATTTAGCATTGTAGCAGGAAAGCATACAAAAACTAACTACCAGACAGAAGAAAAGTGTAAGAAACAGAAGGGCAAATTTCACTTTCTACAGTTAGTAGTAATAATTCACCATCAATCCCAAAGAATAAATTTTCAAATTGGCAAAGCGATGACTTCCAAAGAGAAGTGACTTTCATTTCCAATATGCACTTTTATACATTCCTCATTTGGAAGGAAACTATTAACATCGAGCATCAACGAACGAACATAGCCAAACTGCCCCTTCACCTTTGCCCTCAAATAGTCGCCGCCGAATAAAGGCCCAATAACGATTTTTATTTATTTTTTTGTGACGTTAACAAAGCATCAATCTAACAAAAGCGGAAAGAAAGATCTCTGGCCTAGTGAACTCCCCTATAAACTCCTTCGACGAACAAAGCACAAAAAACTAGGAATTGAACGACTATTAAAGAAGAAGGACGATAAAAGGAGAATATTAATTAAGAATCGAGACCTGTGCTCGAGGGTGATGCTATCGATCAGCGCCTGCTTAACTGAGACCTTGAGGTCCGGCGAAAGTTTGGCCCAGTGTCCAGTGATCTTCTTGCGGAGGAGGACGGCCGCAAGCTGACGGACGTTAGGTGTCTTGGCGGTGCGGAGGTGGTGGACGAGGGCGGGAACGACAGCAGGGTCCTTGGACAGCCGCTTGATCTGCTCCTCTGCCTGCCGCCGCGCGTCGTTGTCCGGCATCAAGAATTGAATAAGCAACAACTCCAACGACTGCGCCATCGCCGCCGCCTTCTTCACACTCCTCTTCTCGTTTTCCAAATTGTTGTCGGCTGTCGATGCAGAGAGAGGAACGAATATATATAGTGGAAACCCTATAATTCCGCTCCGTTTCGCTTGTATTTTTCCTCTTTTCTTTTTTCGTTTAAGGGTTTTAGGCATTATTTTGGTGTAAAAATAAAATAAAAATACGATAGAAAATAACATTTTGACTATTTAATATGAAAATAAATTATTTTAATGTTTCCTTAATTTATTTTAAAGGATTAAACAAACTACCAGAGCTCTAAAATAATCAACTATAGGGACTTAATTGTAAAACACCTGAGCAATCGTCATCGACGGCGAAACGATCGGCTCCTCCTTCACCGGCGAGAAGGCTGACGAAGCGGACGGCGAATCGAGGGAGGCCGGATGCGGTGAAGATTAAGCGCCATCCCGTATTCCTCTCGTCTCCTCCGCGCCTAGCCTCGGTCGCTGCCTCCTCCTCCGGCAGCAACAGCTACAGTTTGGGGCCGACCGACGATGATCTCAACCGCACGACCACGTCACCGGTTTATGTTGCCTCTTCCCTGGCGGTTTCCAATGCGTCCGAAGATCTATCTCCTCCAAAAAATCGCAGCCGCCACGTTGTCGTTTCTGGCTTTGAGGACACTCTGAGGAGCACGGCGGCGTTCCCGCCGCCTGCTGATGTGCATGATCCGGAGACGCCTTCTGTTGAAGATGAACCTACTTCGTGTCTACAGCCGCCTCCTGCTGAAGATGCTGAAGCGCACGATCAGCAACCTGCTTCCTGTCTTCCTCCTGCTTAATTATCATCTCTAGTTTGGAATAATCTTTTCTTGATCTTTAGTTCATCAGTCGAAATGTGTTTATCTACTCGTGTGAGGTTAATCACGATACAATTGTATATAATGTGATTAATTATATGACCTTGTAGGTCTATCAGTTTAGTAGATAGATCAGATGACACCTTTCACTAGTTAGAAAACAAATACGTCGATCTCTATACAGATTATTCTTTTTCTTTTTCTATCTGTTTACTCAACACATTAAGACAGTGCAATAACGAATGGCCTTAGGAAGAACCGTTGAAGTGAATATATTGAACAATTAATACTGATTTTCCATATGTAAAAACAGATTGAACGATCACTTTACTTTGTCTAAAAGCTTACTCCGGCCGATCGATCTTGCTCCGTTCCTTCACAAGATTTCCATGAGTTGAGAAGAATGAAGCCTGGTCCGGAACGATTGGCAATTGCAGAAAATTCTAATGGCTTCGAACCAGACAACACTCCCCTCAACTATGACAATTAACGTGAAGAAGATGGGCATGCGAGAGTTTTCAGAAGATGCTTTTATACATGAAATGAGGAAAGAAAGAGAGGAGCTGACTGTTTACAATAGCTTAGTTTAGTTTAATTAATGCTGAGCTATGTCAACTCGACCATGATGAGATGCTGCTGAGGCAAGTCAAAGCGAGGGCGATCGAGAAAGCCAAGCACAGTTAAATATTGGGGGAACGATGCCGCAATGAGTGTGATGATATATTCTTGGGGATTTTTATGCTGGAGGAATTTGAGTGTTAGAGATTTAGGGTCTGACTTCTGACCGTGGACTGCTGCCGTTGCCGCTTTATTCTCGATGAGAGGTTTGGCTTTTGCTCGCCACTGGGGAAAAGGTTGGTGTTAATTTGCTGTGATTCCAAGCTTGATAATCAAGCAAACAGATGCGTGGCTTTTGTACGTGTGTGCATGGGCAGAGAGAGATCAACAAGCACAGTGTATATAGTTTGTCTTCCTGAGGACCTGTGGACGCCTCGCCGTCCGCCTGCGCGCCGCCGCGCACCCTCTGCCCTCCACCAGCTCTGCCGCCTCCGCCGCCCGCCTCGCCCAGCCTCTTTGGCCGCTCCCTCGACGACGGACCGTACGTCTCCGGCGCGCGTTCTGCGCGACGTCGTCGCGGTCTCTGCCCTCGCCTTCTCCGGCGCCGTCGTTTGCTCCGCTCTGATTGACACTATCTATTTAACATTCCCTTGAATTAAAAGCAACTGACTCGATTAATCTAAAACGCTAAACTTAAATAAACAAATAATTAAATAAAAGAAGATTAAAATAAAACTACAAATAAAAAACTGGGTTTGATTCAACCTTATCTTGATGAGTTTGATTATCTATTCAGGTAATTAATAAAAACCTTATTTAATTTAGGTAATGAATAATTATATCCATCATATTAGTAAATGGAGAATGTAACTCAAAATTAGAATACTTTGAAAGTGTAATGTTTTTCATGATAGGTTAATTAAAAAGTAATTCAATTTTTTTTTTCAATCAACGATTGCTATGATCTCATCTTTAGCGCTAGTAAGGCACTCAAGTGTGTTACCTCTAGCTATCATCGGAGTTCGAATGACATCATGAGGCCTAAGAATATTATTGTCAATGAAACTAATTAAGATTGATGTTATCATGATGGTAAAAGACGAATATATATTCATCCCAACGTCCCCATCAATCCGTCCCAAGGCCAACATGAAAAAAGTAAATCACGGACGACTATTAACCTTTGAAATAGTGACTAATACATAAGAAAGATATTTATCTCAGTTTTACCGAAATTCAAATCTCCTATCTAATAATGACAACACTTCATACGTTAATCACTAGACTCATCCAAATAGACAAGAATGATGCTATCAGGATGAATATCTATGTACATTTCGTCTGAAAATTTTTCTGGATTGATTGTCCTATGTTAAATGTTACATACTTATTAGTCATTCTCAATTTATAAACATTACGGTGGCACATCTGAATATTAGGTAGAATATCTGAATAATTGATTCATTTATCAATATTCTTTTCCTATAGTGCAATTATCCAATAAGAAAGCAGATAATAGATTAACTTTGGAATTTAAGATTTTATAGATTTGTCACAATAATTTCATCATAGCCAATATTCTTTTCCTACATTAGCGAATCAGATCGCAACTAATCGATCGCGACGAATCGGATCGTAACGAATCGATGTCTGAAAATCATCAGAGTCATAAATAAAAATATAAAATTGAAATATAAAAATTGAGGATATATTTTAAAATTTATTAAAAGTAGATATTATTAATTTTTTAAAAAAAAAAGATTAAAATTTAAAATAAAATAAAATGAAAATGGAAGGAAAAAAAATCCATTCCGACTTCCATTGAATGCACAAGAAGAATGTGATTCCTCCAAGCGGCTGCGTCTCCTCCGTCCGTTTTTCTCGCAGTTGAATCGCAGCGATAAAAGCGGCGGCACGGCTGTTCCACCGCCTCCGCATTGCCCTCCTCCTCCAATCATTCGGCGAAGAAGGGAGCGATCTCGTCGCCCGCTGCCTTCCGCCCCCTTCCCGATCCGGCCAGCGTAACCGGCGGCCAGCGAAGATGTGAAATTCCAGCGGCGGGCGAGATGGCGGGCGAGGCGTTTCTGGCTGCCGCGGACGCGCAGGTCTCTCTGAAGAAGAAGACTGCCGCGGCCAGGAGCTGGATTCTGTTCGATTCCGCTGGGAAAGACACGATCCTGGATGTCGACAAGTACGCCATCATGCACCGGGTTCAGATCCACGCGCGCGACCTCAGGATCCTGGATCCCCTTCTCTCCTACCCTTCCGCGATCTTGGGCAGGGAGGGCGCCATCGTGCTCAACCTGGAAGTGAGTCGACAGATACGGTCGAGTTTCGCTTACCTATCGTTTGCTGGAATTTTCGCTTCTTTTGGCTAATTTGTTCGTTCGTCCTTTTTGCCTTTCGGAAACAGCACATAAAAGCGATCATCACTGCGGACGAGGTATGTACGGTGCAAAGCTACTTCTCCTCTCTCTCTTTTTTTTTTAAGAACTAAAATTGTCCCTTCTTTCATTCCAAAATTCCCTTTTCCTTCAGACTTTAATTCTCTGCAGTTGTGCTTCGTAACAAGATATGGTCAATTACCTTGCGCAAAGCCCTGTGTTATGTGTCATTGAATGTAATGCATTAAGTCTTATTTTTCCATGAAGAAAATAATTGACTATTTGACCGCAAAGGTGAGTAGTGATTGGTTCCTTGGAAAAGGAGAAGAAAAGAAGGCACCTATTTTGTTCTTGGACTGGTTTGGCATTTATGATTAAGTTGACCCATAGCGTACCTTTGCGATTGATGCATGCAAACAGTAGCCGAGAAGCCGCAGCTTTTTTCTTTGCTGATTTTTTTTTTTTTTTCTCTTAACTGTAGTTAACAAGCTTGCTACTGTTTATTATATTTCATGGGGGGTTTTCTAAGGCATGCTAATGTTTTTAAGTACGGGTTGAACTAGGTTTTTCTTAGGGATCCCAGCGAAGATAATGTTGTCCCGATTGTGGAAGAGCTTCGTAGAAGATTACAATCTCAGAACATTAATCAAGCTCATGGTGAAGGAAAAGAGAGCACTGTTTGCCAACATGATTTAGAAGCTATTGAAGAAGATGGTATGCTTAATCAACCTTCAGTGAGCCTTTCAATGCATAAGATAGCTGACTTTACAATAAAATTGCTTTATTTATCTTCTTCATGTGATTTCCCTATCTTGATATTAGCAACTAAATTAAGTTGTCTATCCGCAGCCAAGTATATATTCTTGATTTTTCTGAAGTTAATTAATGATTATAACTCCTGAATGTATTTTACATGCCCATAAATATATAAGTTTGCATTTGTCTCTTGTACTATAAAATCAATTCTTTTTATGCATTCTGAAATCGAAGATGATAAGTGCCGTAACTTAGCCAAGATCAGTATGCTGCCTCTGATATAGCGAAAATTTAAATGATTTCCAAATGAATCTAGATCAGTAAACAAGAATTCTCACTGGGATTCCATAGTCCAATTGTTGCAGAGGTGCATGCATGTTGATGTCCATTACTTAACGGTGTGCATGAGCATAAACACCCAATTTGAATTAGCTAGACAAAAATATATTTTGCATTTTCATGATTTTTTATTGCTCAAACTATGGGTATCAGACACTGTCTGTGTCATTAAACCTGAACCATATTGATTGACCTAACTAATTAAGACAGAAACTAGAGGTCATATCGGTTTACTTCTATCAGTGGAGGGCACTTGACTGAACTGGTATTTGGACTGGTTCAATTGGAAAAAACAAGAGCCGGAAGGACCTCTGGTTCCGTGCTCGATCTGGTTCTGAAAATGCTGCACTTTATGGGAAAATTAAATCATGATCTCATGTCTTGATTTATTAGGATGTTGCTTTCTTTTCTTTCCCTTGACATAGTACAACATTTTGTAGAATCTCCTTTTGAATTTCGAGCTCTCGAAGTTGCTTTAGAAGCTATTTGCAGCTATCTTGATGCACGTGCTACAGAACTTGAAACTGCTGCTTACCCAGCCTTAGATGAACTTACTTCCAAGGTATGGGTCAATTTTCTCCATTTGTTATTCAAGATTATTATTAGCCTAAGCAGAACGAGAGAACTACATGTTTTAGCAGGCTATTGTGGTTGTTGATCTTACGAATTTATCTTCTTTTTCTACTAGATGTATGTGAAACTGAACGAGCATACTGCAAGCCACATGCTGGCTGAAAAGATCAGGCCAATATGTGTTCTTTCTTTTTCATGGAATGCAGGAGAAGACATATCATGGTTGCATTATCTCACAGATAATAAAAGTTCCTTATACAATGATCCTTAAAGTATGTTGGGGTGTAAAGGGTAGAGTGAAAAAGGTGTAAAAGGTAGAGGTAGAGCAAAGAAAACATTAGTCAAATATAATTAAAATATTTAACTAATTTGAATATTACTAGTGATATAACTTTGGATACAGCTCATGATGAGATAACAGTAGTGTAGTAACTAACCACATATAGTTGGGATGTACTCGTTTTGATGATAGCAATCATGATTGGTAAAATTTTGGTAAATCTCCAATATAAAATGATGACGACTAATATTCATTTCTTTTTTCACACAACAACCTCTACCAAGGGAGTGGGTGACAACCATATTTAAGTATAGGATTATTAAATTCTATAGTTGAGAATCGTAGGTGTAATAACTAACCTATCGAACTATGTATCACTAGTAAAATGATGTAAAATTGGTATATTGGTCCGACCAAAGGTATGACATATGGTAAAGGAAAAACAACTTTTACTATGATAAACACTGATATTATTCCTTCTATCCTGATAAAATTTGCTTTTAGGCACACTGTTTTGAGATTACTCTCTTCGACCTTTGATTTGCCTTTTGTAATTAAATGTGCAGATTAGCAGTCGTAACTTGGATCGAGTGCGCAAACTGAAGAGTTCCATGACTAGGTTGACTGCTCGTGTACAAAAGGTGTGCTTATTTGGCCTGCTCATTATATATGTTATTGTTTTTGTTTTTTATATTGTGCCTGTTTTGTGCTCTTAAATCTTGGTATAGTATTTTGATAACTTATATTCATGCAAATGCACTATAAATTAATCTTGCACTCAATATCACAATTGTTCACAGAATTGAAAAACAATTTATTGGATCACATGAATGCCATTGTTGGCTTCACTAGATAGGCATTCTATTGTACAGAAATAGATGTCTTCATAGACCAAGGAAAATTTTCTTGAATAACGAGATGAATACGTGAATGTGTAAGATGGCACAATTGTTGACTTCTATTTTGGTTCTTGAGTCTTATATCGAACTCTATGTTTGATTCCATCTACTGAAAGATGGTTGCCTATATGAATGGAGGCTCATCTCTTCCTTTTTTTTGTGGATGTTTGTGTTTAAATAGTGGTACAAGTGGCTCGATAACATGATATATTTGTTCAATAAAAGTAGCAATATATCTTGATATCAATACATGAAGTCAAATGGAATGATAATCTGGAGTATTACTTATTTTCAATATCAATGTATAATTCCTTGTCCCTTAGGATTCCCTCATTTGGGATACCTAGGGAAGAGGATCAAGTTAGTCCTTGGGAATAGCTTGATGCACTTTCTCTTCAATCCATTGAGCAAAATGTGGAAAAGGAAAGAAAACCCATCATCTCTACCTTTAAGAACTATGAGCACCCTAAGGATGCCTCTTCAACGTCCAGAGGTCTAGGACAAACCAAATACCCTATTCATGGTGAACCACTTTAGTTGTATGTTCCTCAGTTGGGTAATAAGGGTCAAAGAAGGGAGTCACTTGTTCATAAGACAAACATTCTTAAAACCTAATAGTTAAACAAAAAAAAAAAAGGAGAGCTCTCGATTCATAGTTCTCCTATAGTTGGATTCTTAAGAATGGTATTGTAACTCAACACCTTTTGAGATTTTGATAAGGGTTACCCCTTGAAGAGCACAATATGATGAAATTTATTAGCTATATTTAAGGAAGCTATTCTCTATCATCGGCCTCTATGGTAGAATCAATTGGGGAGGTGTGAGACACTGTGGTTTTATCTTATGGAGAATGTGTGCGATCTGAGTCCTCTTATCTCTGGCTTGTGAACTTAAGTGATATTATGCTAGCACCTAATTTTTTATTGCATAAATTCAATCTATGATTTATCATTCACAGATGTTGATTAGATCCTTCTATTAAGTAGTACCTTAGGATGGCATAGCCTTAACATTAAAAGGTTCAAATAAAGAAGAAAGACTTACATAGATATCTAGGCACCCAGAAACAAGGAAAAGGAAGGGAATAACAACTAATGAAATACTTTGGGGAGAGTTGAAAATAAGCATAGATCCGGAGATTCCTAAATAGGTCAACCTTTCAAACTGTTGTTGAATCCACGGGCCAATAAGAGACAACTTTGCTAACTGAAACATCTTAGTAGCCAAAGGAAAAGAAAGAAAAAGTAATTTCCATAGAAGTAGCCAGAAAAATGGGAGCAACATAAACCGTGCAAAATGTATTTTGTTGTATAAAATAATTTCATGCTGTACAATGTTTCTTGTTTCCTTTGAAACTGAATTATACTATCATCAGTCTGTTCTTTTGTCCATTCAAGGATAATTTATCTGTTCCTTCTCATTCATTTTGTTTGTTCTAAATGGAACATTTTAGGATATTTCATCTCAATCAATCTGTAAAATAATCATGGTATGATGAAATTTATTTTCTAGAATCTAAAAAATGAATTCACGTGTCTTCTTTTTTTTCTTTTGATATCAAACATAAAACATTTTTTTGGCTTGATAAGAAGCACATTCATGAAATTAATTTGCTGGGAATCTAAAAATTACGTATGTCATTCTTATTTCTCTGCTGTCCTATAAATCATAACTCTATCTTGATAGCATGCACCCAGTTCTCATGACCGTATTGTATTTGTGTAGCCTCTTGTTCTTTCTTTGTGATGACTGATGACCTGATATGCAGTTTGTTCATCCTTCATTTTAATTCAGAGTTAAGTGGTGTTTGCCAGGTAAGGGATGAGCTGGAACAGTTATTGGACGACGACGATGATATGGCCGATCTTTACTTGTCAAGAAAAATCGCAGGAGCCTCCACTCCTGTAAGTGGTTCTGGTGTTCCTAACTGGGCCCCTGCTTCTCCAACAATCGGCTCAAAGATATCCAGAGCAAGCAAGGCAAGCGCAGCAACCATACATGGAAATGAGAATGATGTGGAGGAGCTAGAAATGTTACTAGAGGTCACATACTCCTATTTCTCCATACCGATGTGTTTTGAAATTCTATTACAACTTAACTTTCAATATCTTATTTTTTGGATTTTGTTACCCTATGCAGGCATACTTCATGCAAATCGATGGTACATTAAACAAGATGACTACCGTAAGTCTCTAGTTAAATTCTGCTTTTTCAAATACTGAACTCCAATTGAAGAAAAAAATAGTCACAACAAACTGTGTAGCTACTCCTTTATGCAGAAAGTTACAGAGTTTCCATGCATTAGTAAAATAAGAAATCATTGTGACCTCATTTGCAAATGTTGAAACAATCCCTTATTATTTAGTTCCCAAGCAATATTACACTTGAGTTTACAAACAATTCGGTATCCTCACAACAAGCTGTTTGGATTGCATATTTTTCATGACATTATGGTTTGCTTTCATAGGATTTGTTATTAACCTGAATCTAATAGTCACGTAGGTTGACCTCCGAAAGATGCCCTCCTGCACTAGCTACAGATATTTATTAACTTTATTTGATCCCTATCCAGATATAGTCAACATAAAACTGGAGTCATAGTTGTCATTTGTCAATCTGTAGCAATATGGTTAAATAAAGCTTCAGAACTACAATGAAATCAATATGTTTTGCCTCATACCAGTGCACCCGAAATAGTTGGGAGATTTGCTCTTGTGATTTCGTGCCTGTCTTCTGTAACGTAGTTTGCAGCAACAAAATTATTAATTGGATGGGTCCAAATATCATTTACATTTCCAGTTGAAATAACAGATTGATAATTTTCTCAGCTGCGTGAATACATTGATGACACGGAGGACTATATCAATATTCAGGTATTGCTTAACTGGTGAATTATTTTAAGAAACTGACTACTAGATTATAAACAAACCACCCAAAATAAATGGTCACTTTTCTATTGGCAGCTTGACAACCATCGAAATCAGCTTATTCAGGTAAACTGGTCAAGTTTTCAGTACCTTCATTTTAGTAGTATGGAATAATTTGTGGTGTTTTAGTATAATTCTGATATTATTCTTCTTTTCTTTGCTGCTTTTTGTCTGTGATTGTAGTTAGAACTGTTTTTGAGTTCCGGCACAGTTAGCCTGTCGATCTATTCACTAGTTGCTGGAGTATTTGGAATGAACATACCATACTCGTGGAACAATGACCATGGATATGTGTACAAATGGGTACGTTGACCAGTGAATAAAAGATAATTATGGATGATATACCTCTCTACATTGATCTTTGCTCTACAACCTGATGTTTGTAGGTTGTTATCATTTCCGGCCTGGCTTCAGCATTCGTGTTTATTTTCATCATCGCCTATGCTCGCCACAAAGGTCTTGTTGGATCTTAATCCACTTAGAAGTACCTAATCCTGGAGTTGGATATCGAAATATGCCTTCCAAATTTGACCTGCTCTTTCAAGTCCATTGAAATGAAGAGGCCATGTGCTCCAGTTATTCAAAGTTATAAACAAGATTTGGGAGCTTTCATTTTGCGAATCATTTACTGGAAGATCAAGTGGAGAGACGTGCCTACAAGATGTAGCTCTTGTAGCTAGAGGGGGTCTAAAGGAACTAGAGAAAGTGTGGCATTGCCTTATACGATTTTTTCTTTGATCTCTCATTTCTTCACTTTCGTTTCTTAAATTGGACCGTTGTGCTGATTATTGTACTGACGAAAGACCTTATAGTAGTTACATTGTCAGGGCAGTTCCTGTTTTAGAAATTGATGGCTGTTGGATCGGAATGAGTCGTAGGATCAGAATGATAACTTGTCTGCTTAGTGGCAATCAATAATTTTAAAATGCGTAGTCATATTTCTTAAGTTTTTTTCTTTTTGCTTTCAATCTTTTGAGTTTTGATTAGCTTCACCGCTTCTTCCATGTTCTCCTTGACCACGTCCGAGATCTCTTACCATACAATGACTAAAAAATTAAAAATTAAATTTGACTTTTCATTTTTGTTCATTTAATCGTGTTTTGCATGGAAAGTATGTTTCAGCACCTTTACGTTTTTTTAAAAAAAAAACTAATTTTTGAATCGACTAATTATGATCTAGTTTAGTTTAGTTTCACATAAATTTTTCATTGGCCACACTTATAATCCAAAAACACAAGTGTCTCGTCACTAAATAACAACATCTCAAATTTTTTATTGCATCAAAAGAAATCACATTAGTTTAGAATTAAACAGCAAATGCTTGGGAACTATCAGGATCCATTTAGTTGGAAATTATTCATCTAAAATTAACAATAAAAATCTTATTCTGTAAAGTTAAAAAAAAAATTAAAACAAACATAATGTGTAAAGAAAACACCTAAAGTTACATAGACAAGGAGAGAAAAAAAACTTAAAAAGTTCAACAAACGTAAAATTTAAAAATAATAATAATAATATTTGATTTTATAATGAAAAATAATATAGTAAAATATTAAATTAAAGTATACATTAAAATCTCTAAATAAATACATTTTTATTACATTATTTAGATTGAACTAATATTATATTTTATTCTATTATTAGATAATAACATAATTAAAATTATACAACTTAAATTAAACGCACCTTATAGCACATGGAAGGCACCAGTACTCTTTTCTGTGATATCTAATCATGTGGTTAGAAAGAATTAATAAATCCATTAATATTAATATTGTCCAAATCCATTTTTTTAAAAGAGATGCAAGCTATAAGCTTCTCGAAATCATCTTCCAGATTTTTGATCTCTTCAACTTATCGTAAAGAGAAGTTTCTTAAAATCTTTCTCTATGATCTCTACTAGGTCGTGGTTAAAAAAGAAATATTTTCATGCCCTTTTAATCCTTAAATTATTCCCTTCAATCTATAATAAAGAGATGCTTATAATATTTCTCTATAAACTCTCTTAGGTCTTGGTATCATTCAATCTCTTCAAACTGTCCTAAAGGAAGCCTCTTATATAGTCCTCTTTCTTGAACTGTGAAAAAGTATGATCAGATAAAGAATTAACCCATCACTATATTAAAGGATACAGTTGTTGAACATTTAATAGTACAACAATTTCGGACAATATTTGGAGCCATCCATTTACCAGCTCAAAACATTGTTGAGAGATAATCAATGAGATCTGTTCTTATCAATCAGACAAGAGAGAAATGAATAGTTAGCACAATCTGCAAATCATTGCACCTAAATGACGACTTTGTAGGAATACAAATGGATATCTGACTAATGTTACAACCAACCACCATGGACGTTCCTGCAAAGCATTGTCTCAAATTGAACTTCGAGATGAATAATATACAAAAATTCAACAAGTGCAGATATCTAAAATCCAAGACCAAGCATGAAAAATCAATTCCATAAGAGCCGAGAAGAGACAAGGTTCTGGTGCAGGCTTGGCTTAGTTAATTAAGTTCGATGCCTGGCAAGGCCAACTACAGGTTTGCATGATAAATAGTTCGGGCAGCTTCCTAACCTACAATTGTAAGAAGAAAAGTTCGCATCTGTATTACCTCCGCAATGAGAGTGTGTAAATGGTTATAGAAAATCCCAATCTTCATTTGACATGTCAAGAACTTCTTCATGATCATCCACAAATTTTATCTGTTAGAAAAAAAAATAATAAGACTTAAGGACATATTGCTTGGCTTTCCTTACTGAGCAAGCAAATGCAATCCTTACAGTGTGCTTTCCGGAGATATTATCAAAATCTGAAATAAATCCTCCTATATACCTGAAACGAAAGAGCAATACAATAATAATAATTATGATTTCAGGGAAATGTACTTTTTGTTAGAATAGAAGATCAAATGATAGGAAGGGATGAAAGAAAAAATTAATAAGTGTAATAAGAAATGATTTATTAGATTTGAATATTAACAGCAACATAATTCTTACATAAAATAGGGCTTAATAGAGATGATTGAAGCCGGCCACAAAATAGTTAAAACAGATACAACTTGATACGTTAATGTAATTTTGTTATACTTTCATATTGCAAAGGTGCGTGTATATATATATACATATATACCTGCACACTTGCTCGGTACACACTCCTAGGTGACCCTCATATATCCGGGCATCAAAGCCCCTCCTAGGCGCCCCGATTCTCAAAAGTGAATCGGGATGCACGGACATGTGAGGGTCACCCAAGAGTATGCACTAACAAACCTTTATATATATATATATATGATCATTTCCTATAAAGAAGCATGGGCTGCCTGGAAAAACAAATATTAAAGCAAGTTAACTTTATGCCAGCAGTAGCTTTGACATCATCTACACAAAAATTACATGTATTTTAAATAAAATCAATAGGCAAGAGACATGAAATACACATGAACCGAATTCTAGAACACTAGTTCGCAGAGAAATATCAAACATATTCCATTACGACAATCTGCAAGTTATGTCTCACAAGATCAGTAACTAATAATTGCATTTAATATGGTATCAACTATCAAGTAACATATAATATGTTTGAATCTAGTCAATGTCAATATCTAAAAAAACAATCCTATACTAAGGGATATATACAGTTCTAGATCTTCTATGCTTCATTGCACATAGGCATGCTGAATGGTAGCAAAGACAGTATCTATTTAATATAATTGCCTAGTAAAAATAAATTTCATACAATATGTTCATTTAAGCGTCTACCCTGTTGGAGCACCATCATGAGTAACAAAATATATCACAACAGATCATTGTCCAACCTCTGCTGGAGCATTGCTAGTATAAACTTGAGCATCTCGGAGTATCAGGATTCATTGAGTATGGTTTATGTAAGCAGAAGATGCAAAACCAACTTAGTTGACTATGTAGAATAATGCCATAAGTGATTTTCTCTGGCACCTACGACGAAAATGTGTGGTTCTGAAGCTAACTAGGGGATTGAAGTGTAAATGCAAGATTGGACTCTTTCTTAATAGCATATACTTTCAAACTAAGTGAGCTAATGGATTGAATTTAACATTAACATCAATCTCAGTTGTCTAAAAGATAATCTCTTGATCTTAATTACCCTTAAAGTGAACAATGCAATAGGAGGAATAGAAATGAAGGAAATGTGTGTATTAGGTTTTGACGACCAGTATGTTCTCAAAGCAATTCTGACTTGTATCACCAGAACAAGAAAATACATAATCATATGTCCAAAGCAGGAATTAAAGATAACATTATATAGAAAGTCAGCAGGAGGTTATTAATAAAACATAGTTTGGATAAACCTTTTGTCACTTGGAAGCCACACACGGACAAGCTCCCCAATACAGTTCTCATTCTTGGATTTCCTTCTTTGATCATCTGAACTTGAACTTTCTAATTTTCACAAGGAACAAAAGTATAATATGGCATATTCATCATATCAAAAGATATTTCAAGAACCGATTAACTTACTGGGTTTATTTCCTAGCTTCTGCCTACATCTAGGAGTACCACACAAACAAACTTGATCTGCTCCGAATTGAACAAATCTGGGCATTTATCAGATGAATAAATCTATGAGATAAAAAGAAGAAAAAAAAATCATCCATGGGAAATTGCATCAAAATAAGCAAAGGGTGGACTAAGTGCTAACACACTGTTATTAAAGAAGCGAAGCGAGTGCAAGAGGCTAAAAAAGTACTGCCAAAGTAACTGAACATACTGATAATCATAGGTCACTTCCTCGCCTTTCCTTATGTTACGACGAGCAAAGATCCCAACCCTAGTTTCTCCATCAGCTCTCCTTTATATAAAATGGAATGGAATAAATTTTGATAATGATAGAAGAATCACAATAAAGTAATGAAATGGAGGATAGTATATAACCATTTCTGCATCTCAGTATTAGGCTCGCAACTGTGGTTTATAAACCTTGATTTATTTCCTTTGTATGTAGCATCAATCACCATATCATGATTAACCTCACACAAGTAGAAGTTGGTATCTCTTCGATCTTTCATTTTCCAAAGTCTTTCTTCACATGCTTTGTCATCCAAAACTATAGAACATCAAAAAGATGAGTCAAAGACTTCATATCACTTGATCCTTCTTTCTTATTAGGAAAAGGAATGGAGACATAAAGCAAAAAAGGGAAATGTCACCTTCTCCAACATACTCAATCACAAAGTCCCCTTGTTTTATATCTTCCTCTGATACCAAACCAAAACCACATTTTTCTGTCTAAATAACATATTATTTGTAAGTTTCATCAACAATCAAAATGCTCACATAGCACATAGACATACAACTGAAATAAAAAATTTCAGCTATTTAACCAATTAACAGTTAAGTGTATACAATAAGCTTCTTGCTAAATCATGTGGATTGTGCTAGAATTCAATGGAACTAACAAAGAAACGTGGAATTAGCTTGATACACCACCATAGCCAAGGTGATTGGTGATCTCAACAAGTGAACATTAAGGAAACTCATAGCTCAGCCTTAAAGGAAAGGATAGGCAGGAAAAGAAAATGGTGGAAATGCAGAAATGCTTGGTCAAATAGCAGAAAATGACAGTAGACAATATAAGCTATTTTTCTTGCAATTCTTATTTCTCCTCTCTTTCTTTTGTTTTTCCTCTATCTGATCTTCTTCTTCTTCCCTGCCTCTACCTCACCCTCCACCACCAAGTCGAACAGCTAGCCTACACCAACCTGTATCATGTTTCGGCACAAGGCACTGGCGCAAAACCATCCCAATCGAGGATCAAAACCGATTCATATTTTAAGGCTTGTAAAATTGGCATCTGATTGACCATTTAGAACTAGAATTTCCTAAGTGTTAGGAAAGACATTTAACTATAATCTGGTTCAACTGAAATGACAGTTATCAGCTATATAACTAGGCAGCCAAAGTATCACTCCTGAGACTTTTCTCAACGGCCAGTAACTATTTTGCTTTCCTGCATTTTAGGTGTTAGTTGCTACCTTTTTTCAACATAGTATAATAAATTCTAAAGAATATGACACCATAAGTATATAACATAAATAGCAACGATAAATTAAGATGTCAATTTTTTTTTTCAATAATCCCTCATTCAGCAATGCAAACTACACATATAAACCTGCTCTTCCATGTAATTCAAAATAGTTCTGTGAATGACATGGTGAAAGTAGATTATACCTGTACAACTTTCATTTTCTTTTGTTCTCTGTATTGAAAAGATTTGTTAAGGCACTTATCACCACATTTGCAACTAGATGTGCAACAAGAGAATAGCACCCTGAAGAAATAATTAGGGAGGTGAGCAGTATAATCCTATTGAACTCTGTAAATATGTAAGGCAGTTATCCCCTTGAAGCAAAAATTTATAACAGTAATTATTTAGTTTACAAAGTTGCTAAAGGTACAAAGTCACATAATTGACAAATGCAAGAAGGTTCCAATAACTCAAAATGAAGCTGCTCACCCACAATGGCAGTCTCCACCACAGACAATCGATGATCCTGATAATGGAGTACAGGAACAAAATATTCCATCATCCTCAATTCGCCTTTTGGTGAGATAGAAATCTTATCAAAGTCAAGGTCACCAATTCATCAACAAAATTAAAAGAATAAAATACCTCAAAAGACTATGCTATATTTTATGCTCATCATGGTTCAAAAAACTGACACCTTACATATAGCAGTAATTAACAAGTATGCAAAGCAAATCTACATGTAACATGGATACTGCGCTTTATGCTGATATATGGAGCAGGTTTCCCTTTCTTCAGCCATGTTGGAAGATCAAAATCAACTTGATCATTAAGCTCCTTAGACAATTTCTCAAATATATGTTCAATGCTTTGTCTTTCATCTTTCTGTTTTCGAGTTGAATACCAAAGAAAGAGAAAAGAAATGAATTTCAAAAATATCTCTGATTGGAGCAATCATAAGCACCAAAGCTTTATTTACTATCAGCAAACAGTCAGTATAAGGAATTATGAGTTAACACATATAACTTAAAAGCCGGTATAATTTGAAATTAACAAAAACAACAAATAATTAATTCTCTTTTTGAAAGCAACTGATCTAGCTAATAAAAAGTATCCATGTCCCACAAAAGTTACAGATGCATTCAAAATATCAGAAGTAGCAAGTAGAAAAGGAATTTCTGCATTGAGGCTCTGCATTGCAATTTTAGGAGTCAATGAGTGTAAGGCGACAACTATGAATCATGTAAACATGTACTTAGGCATTTGTAATGAATTTACGAGAGGAATGACAGAACAAAGTAGAGGTTATCAAAAGGAGAAGAAAATTAGAATCAACTCTCTCAGGATATTGAAATGTAATAGACAAGCATGCAATGTCATGCAATCATTTCAGATGAATCTGCATTGAAGTAAGAAAACCTATTTCTCTATTTCTCTTATAAATGGTTGTAACTAAAAGTACTAAATCTACCTCAATACCAAGAATGGTAGTTATTAAGCACAAGAAGGTACTCATACTAAATGGACAGAACAAGTTCTGAGGAATTGATTACTAAAATAAATGAAAAATTCATTTGACATGGAAGAGATTGAAGAATCATTTCTCTTTCCAGATTTTATATTTAGTTTTCACCTATGATGCATTGAGACAACATAACTGATAACCCTTACTCAGAATCTTGATTTACGTACTTTAAGGCGTGCCTTTAGAAAAATCACATTATTGCAGTGGCAACAAGCATGTGACTTAGGTTATTTGTTAATTGCAGTTGAAGATATGATATAACATGTAAGAACTAAGAAAAGCAGAAAAGGGTTACTATTAGAATGAACTTGAAGAGCACAGCAAATGCAATTGCTTAATAAAAATAATTTCCCAACATATTACGACATTATGAATAGCAGATTAAACAAAAAATATATCTAACTTATGTTGAGAATGGCATACTTCATTCCACCTCTCTTCTTTCCTCTAGAATGTGTTTCCAGTAAATCAACTTCCATGTTTAGATAGGCAAACTTTACTAGTCCATAGAGCCCCAGAACAAAGGTTTATAATTCTAGTCCCCATACTTTCACAGGTAAGCTTCTAACCAGAAAACAAGAAAGGTGGTCTACATGCAATGGTCATCTTCCTTGGCAAATGATTAACACGGTGATGTATTTCTCCACATTACACCATTAAGAAACCCTCTGATACCCAAAATTAACTAAATGTTACCAAAAAGATCAGAGAGATTCAAATCCCTTCAATATGTGAAAAGGTAAACATCAGCTACTGAAGCAAGCTAGCAAAGGGGCTTCATACAGAGTGAACTCTGATCAAAAAACAAAGAACTTTCACTACTGAATTGGATAAGTGATGCACCAAGTGGACATGATGGAATATAATTGAACCTAAAAACCTTCTTCAAGGTTCCTTAATGAGTCAAAGTAAATCATTGTCCCAAAATAAATTTAATGCTCTACTGGTTGACAGTATAAGGTTGACGATAAACAAGTGAAAAGAAACAAGAGAAATTAAAAAGAAAAAAAATCAAAGAACTAATCAAGAGAAGCACCGGTTCGTTGAGACACATCACGAAGATCTTCTTTTGTGTGCGCCTGCAATTCAAGGTAATGGCCAATAGAACAGTGCCCTATTTTGAAGAGAAATGGAGAACCGAAGCCGTCTACAGAACCATATGGCATCGGACACAGGCTACGATTTCCTTTTCAAGACTAAGGAAACTCCCAGTGACAAGAAACTGAACAAGAATTACTAACAATGGAAATTTACTAACAAAATAAGTTTGGACAATAAACTGGTCAAGCAACTAGACCTCAAAATGCTACAAGTCTTTAGCTTTAGTAGAAGAAGACGAGTGCAATCAGGTAATTTCCCGAATCAAGAAACCTAACAAAGCAAGATCCTCTCCGAGTCTGTAACCTGAGCGTAGAAGACCTAAATCGCGAAAGGGGAGGAAAACCGACCGCCGAAGTAACCAAACCTAGTAAATCAAAGGCCGGAATCACGAGCGAGGAACAACACATTGGGATCTTGAGGGAAGGTACCTTGATCTTGAGGGCGGGCATGGCGAGCGCCTTCGGGGCGAAGAGCAGAGGAAGACGACGGAGGCGAAGAAAGGGAAATGCTCTCGAGCGGGGACAGTGGGAGGGAAGAACGCAAAATCAATTCTATTTCACATCCGGACTCGGACCCGTCTCGGACTCTAATCATTTCAATTAAAAGATCCGATAAGCAATTTTCGAGGAGACAGATCTCCTGACGCATCGGAAACCGTCGGTAACCAGGAAATCGAAGCCGCGACGTAGCCGTGCTGCGGAGATCATCGTCGGTCGGCCCCAAATTGTAGCTGTTGCTACCGGAGGAGGAGGAGGAGGAGGAGGAGGAGGCGGTGGAGGAAGCGACCGAGGCGAGGCACGGAGGAAACGAGTGGACGCCGGACCGGCGCCAGTCTCCATCGCAGCCGGCTTATCGGATTCTATTCATTTCTGTTAAAAGGTCCGATAAGCTTTTTTAAGGCTGGATCGAGACACGACGATTGACCTGACCATGCTTTTTTTTTTTACTTAAGACCTGGCATTTATTATTTTGAAGCTCTCGTAAAGAACTTATTATTTATCCTAAAAAAATATTATTAGTATTGATAATAATATTATTATTGTAAAATAAATTATGTGGATGTCCATACTTTTAATATGATTATGTGCCTATAAATACATATGTATATTCATTTTAATCAGTAAGAAAGAAAGAGGAAAAAGAGAAAAGGTTAATAATATTTCCTTTTCATATGCAATTGCTTATATAATTTTATAACATGTTATCAGCACGAAGAGCTCTACTTTTTCTTTTAAATCAATTATAGATAATATTAAAAAAAATGTATAGATATATTTATATATACATATTTTTTTCTCAATCAAAATTATTCACATGCCAAGAAGTTAAATTTATAGTTCCTTTATCATTTGTTAACTATTATCCGATTAACTATTAGTTAGTTACTTATTTGTATGATTTGCAACGTTTTAAAAATTTTATAATATTTTACAGTTAAGTATTACCAAATCATCTTTTGATTATATCATATTTTATCATTTATTAATAAATATATATGATGTATGATAATTATTATTAATAATTTAGTTTTCTTTGTAATAGATTCTTACTATGTCCAATCTTTCAAAGTTAGAGTTTGTGGCTCTTGATATTTCGGAAAAAATTATCTATCATGGATTTTGGATACGGAGATTCATTTGGATGCTATGGGTCTTGGAGACACCATAAAAGATGGAAATAAGGAATCTTTACAAAATCGTGCAAAAGCAATGATATTCATTCGTCACCATCTTCATGAAACATTGAAAATTGAATATTTGACAATTAAAGATCCACTTGAGCTATGGAATAATTTGAAGGAAAGGTATAGCCTTTATAAAACCGTGATTCTTCCAAATGCTCGTTATGAATGGATTCATTTACGTTTACAAGATTTTAAATCTGTAAGTGAATATAACTCAGCAATGTTTAGAATTAGCTCAAAATTAAAATTATGTGATGAAAAAATTACTGATGAAGATATGTTGGAAAAACATATTCTACCTTTCATGCATCTAACATGCTCCTGCAGCAGCAATATAGAGAGAAAGGTTTTAAGAAATATTCTGAGTTGATTATATGTCTTCTAGTGGCTGAGCAAAATAACGAGCTTTTGATGAAAAATCATGAGATCCGTCCAACTGGTGCTAGTCCAATCCCTGAAGTGAATGAGATAACTGGTAAAAATGATAAACGACAGCACAGACAAAAATTTCATCATGGTCATTGATCCTGTCCGAAAGCTGAATCAACGGACGCTGGGCACGTGACGCTCTCCGAGTCGCTGATGTAGATCTCCGTCGGGTTGCTGGTGCGAACCTCCGGCGATCCTGCAAAGAAGTCGGGCCGGGAAGGGGTTCCCGGCAGCGACCCTCCGACGCTCTAGTCAGGCAAAGCTCGACAACAAAGAAATGACTCCCCTAGTATTAGAACGCGTACCTCCGGCGAAGGGTGAAGACCCTTTATATAGAGTTGTGAAGAGGCTCGGGCACACATACCGAGGTGCATACGTGTCCTCTGTCCATACCTCGGTCTGGGCTTGTCAGAAGAGCTTACCTGACACCATACTGCTACAGTCCGAGCACATCTATGATGGGACAGCGGGATCCTCTGTTGTAAGATCTTGCGTATGACCTGGTCATTGAACATACCCGCTGTCAGGAGATGTTCCCCTGATGTTTCCTTTGTCCTTTTGTCTCTTCTGTTCCCGCGCCGAGCGGCCAGCCGCTCGGCAGGCATAGGTCCGACCGGGCGTAGGTATCGGTCCGACCAGGTGCTCGGCTGAGAGTGTTCCACAGCAACGATGCTTTATGCTTCGGCCGAGCGGGCTATCCGCTCGGCCAGGTGACCCTTTTCACTATGAGCGTCGGAAACCCGCCCATGGTCGGGTTGTCTTCTGTCCGGCCCGGGAAGCTCTTGGCCGAATGTCAGGTCGGCTCGGCATCCTTCCGTTCGGCCCGGCATCCTTCCGTTCGGCCCTGCATCCTTCCGTTCGGCCCTGCATCCTTTCGCTCGGCCCGACATCCTTCCGTTCGGCCCGGCATCCTTCGTTCGGCGCGAACTTGGGGTTGACCTCCACGTGTCTTTGACCCTCCACCCATGAGGGTCCCCCGTCCTTACCACCGGATCACATACATATGATATTGTGATTTTGAAAAGAAGCAAAGCAATTTCTAGAGTTTCAATTGTTATAAGTGCATGTCACACAAAGAGAATAATAAAGTATAGACTTAAAGTGGTCCTCTCTAGGTAATTTTCATGCGATCTAACTCAATTAATCAAAATAGAATCTACCACCACACTAATCAATATCATGCAAGTAAAGCATCCAATCATGTCAAATGACCTAGAATTGATGGTCAAATTTAAGAAACTTTTACCATCTTTAAAATATTACTAGAACAATTCCATGGAGACTTTTATTCAAAATAAAATGTTATGCATACTAAACAAAATGCTAGGTATGGAAGCAAAATGCAACTATAAAGTATGAAACTAAAGAAATGTATAAAGCAATAAGAAAAACAAAGAACAAACTCCCCTTAATTCCTGGTGGTTGAAGAAAATTTAGAAGAAGAATCCACGCCGGTAGTGGAGTAATTGTAGTTACACTCAAATTCTTTTTATTAATCATTTTTTCCATGAAACTTCTTTCTGAAGGTCGGAGGCGATTCAGATTAAGTACCCACTTCAAACATCTATTGTGTCATGCAAAAGCAAAGATAGACAACACCTTCTGAACACTTTCATGAAAAGAGAAATGAGCATCACATTCTACAAATTCAATTAATGGTACCTCTATAAAATTTTCTAATAAATCACAAGAAATACTAACCTTATCATGTTGAAAGATACCTAAAAGTTCTAGAATGCTGATTGTTACCTCCTCCTCATCAAGTAATGACTCAGGTGAAAATTCAATCACAGGTAGTGATTCTTGGGTCCTTGTCTCTATAGCACAAGTCCGTACACTCTCTTCATCATCATCATCAAATTCAGGTAATCCTTGGGGTATTTATTGCTTTCAGTAAGCAATCCCCTACACTTATATATTCATCAAGTAAATCTTTATTTCTTGCATCATTCACAACATCTAAAGTAACAATATTAGTAGAATCAGAAATCAGAACAACTACATCATCATCACAAATAAAACTAGAGAAATCTTGTGAAGTAATGGAAGTAGGGTCAGGCCTAACAAAATCTCTACTTTTCATCTCCCCACTGGAGTTTTGTATTTGTAACTGATTGATGGATGATGCAACTTGATCTAATTGAATCTGAATATTCTATATCCTTGCAAATTGTTGCTCTTGATGTTATCTCATTTGTTGCATAATCTCATTGAATTTCCATGTTGACTCTGCAAATTGAGGATCATTCTGTTGAAAAGAATGTGACATAGAAGATGTTGAAGCCTCTTGAAACCCATATGAATTCTGGTAGGTTGGATATGACTCAATAAATTGTCCTTGTGCATTTTCATACCTGAAATGTAAATAATCCACCCAATTAGAATTGTAAGCATTAGAAAATGACTCATACCTATTCTGTTGCTCCATAAATGAGTAATACTGATATTCAGGCTAATAGAACCCAGTCTGAGGCTGATAGTAATGACTCTCCATATTACCTCCAAAATGTTGAAAATATGGATCCATGGTCAAAGAGATTTCCTGTTCTTACACTGACAACTAGCAAATAAAATCAGAAGACTCAAGAACATATAAAATCAAACACATAGATAAATGATCATGAAAGCAATTAAAACAATGAAAAAATTTTAAAGTTTTCAAAATAAAGAACAATCCTAAGATTATCAAACACCGCTACAAGTTTCCCGGTAACGACGCCAAAATTTGATAATTAGTCTGTTATACCCGCAAATCAAATTAACAATTTATATCCAATGAACTCCTTAATTACACAATGATGTTGTAATAACGAGCCCAGGATCGAATCTCTCGAGGAACTAACAGTAGGATGGTAATCTAGAATTGTCTGTTATTCTCATTTGGGGGTTTTTAATATGGAAAAGGGGGTTGTTTGGTTCTAAACTTAATAAATGAAAAGCACAGCAAATAAGCAACTAATCTACTGCTGAAATGAAATCTAACTAAATGCCAACGATTAATCCACAACGCATTGTCACTCTACGCAATGGGTTTCATCATCA
Organism: Zingiber officinale; assembly: GCF_018446385.1. Lineage (NCBI taxonomy): Eukaryota > Viridiplantae > Streptophyta > Magnoliopsida > Zingiberales > Zingiberaceae > Zingiber > Zingiber officinale. The sequence goes on along the minus strand of NC_055992.1, from coordinate 153,723,612 downwards.
ACACAACTGATCCTGTCCGAACGATGAATCAAAGGACGCTGGGCACGTGGTGCTCTCCGCGTTGCTGATGTAGATCCCCGACTGGGCGTACGTGCCTCCGGCGAACCTGCAAAGAAATCGGGCCGGGAAGGGGTTCCCGGCGACGATCCTCCGACGCTCAAGTCAGGCAAGCGGACAACAAAGAAGTGGCTCTCAATATCGGAGAATGCGTACCTCCGGCGAAGGGTGAGGACCCTTTATATAGAGCTGTGAAGAGGCTCTGGCACACATACCGAGGTGCATACGTGTCCTCTGTCCATACCTCGGTATGGGCTTGTCAGAAGAGCTTACCTGACCCCTTACTGCTACAGTCCGAACACGTCTTTGATGGGACAGTGGACTCCTGTCATAAGATCCTACGTATGGCCTGCTCCTCGAACATACTCGCTGTCAGAGGATGTTTCCTTGTCCTGTTGTCTATTCTTACTCCGTCTCGAGTGTCCGTCCGGTCGGCAATCCCCTTACGTCCGACCGGTCTTATGTTGTGTGGACTGTTCGCAGTGTTGCTACTTTGTGCCTTCGGCCGAGCGGGCTACCCGCTCGGCCATACGACTCTGTTCAACATGAGCGTCAGAACCCCGGCTATGGTCGGGTTGCCTTCCGTTCGGCTAGGCATCCTTCCGTTCGGCCCGGCATGCTTCTGTTCGGCCCGGCATGCTTCCGTTCGGCGAGGCATGCTTCCGTTCGACCCGGCATGCTTCCGTTCGGCGCGGCATGCTTCCGTTCGGCCCGGCATCCTTCATTCGGCAGGGCATCCTTCCGTTCGGCCCGACATCCTTCATTCAGCGCGAACTTGGGGTTGACCTCCACGTGTCTTTGACCCTCCGCCCATGAGGGTCCCCCATCCTTACCACCGGATCACATGCCTCCCCTTCAAGTCTAGTCGAAGGAGGCGCATAGTCCGACTGACTGGACGCCCGTAGTGCCGAGCGGCGCATCCAAGAAACCATCCTCCGCTTCTCCTCGTTAATCGCCTCTCATCCCACCTCTCTTGCGTTTTGCAAGGGATTTCTCATGAAGTATTTTGTATAGCTAGTCCGCTCGGCTGAATATATCTCTTTTCGCAAATGGGATTTTCGTCAGATGTTTATGGGGTACTCTTGGTAACCCGCCCGCTTGCACACTTGGTCCGCCGGACTCGCTTAGTTGAATACATGCATGGCTTTAACTGGAATTACCACTAAACAACATTACTTCCGCTCGGAGGGTTTATAGGCGCCGGCTCGTCTCTCGATTTTTAACGTCGGAGCTCGACGGTCTTCCGCTCAGAGGGTTTATAAACGCCGGCTCGTCTCTCGATTTTTAACGTCAGAGGTCGACGGTCTTCCGCTCGGCGGGTTTATAGACGCCGGCTCGTCTCTCGATTTTTAACGTCGGAGCTCGACGGTCTTCCGGACGGAGGGTTTATAGTCGCCGGTCCGACTCTCGATATTTAACGTCGGAGCTCGACGGTCTTCCGCTCGGAGGGTTTATAGATGTCGGCTCGTCTCTCGATTTTTAACGTCGGAGCTCGACGGTCTTCCACTCGGATGATTTATAAACGCCGGCTCGTCTCTCGATTTTTAACGTCAGAACTCGACGGTCTTCCGCTCGGCGGGTTTATAGACGCCGGCTCGTCTCTCGATTTTTAACGTCAGAGCTCGACGGTCTTCTGCTCGGCGGGTTTATAGACGCCGGCTCGTCTCTTGATTTTTAACGTCGGAGCTCGACGGTCTTCCGGTTGGAGGGTTTATAGTCGCCGGTCCGACTCTCGATATTTAACGTCAGAGCTCGACGGTCTTCCGCTCGGAGGGTTTATAGACGCCGGCTCGTCTCTCGATTTTTAACGTCGGAGCTCGACGGTCTTCCGCTCGGATGATTTATAGACGCCGGCTCGTCTCTCGATTTTTAACGTCGGAGCTCGACGGTCTTCCGCTCGGAGGGTTTATAGACGCCGGCTCGTCTCTCGATTTTTAACGTCGGAGCTCGACGGTCTTCCGCTCGGAGGGTTTATAGACGCCGGCTCGTCTCTCGATTTTTAACGTCGGAGCTCGACGGTCTTCCGCTCGGCGGGTTTATAGACATCGGCTCGTCTCTCGATTTTTAACGTCGGAGATCGACGATCTTCCGGCCGGAGGGTTTATAGTCGCCGGTCCGACTCTCGATATTTAACGTCGGAGCTCGACGGTCTTCCGCTATGAGGGTTTATAGACGCCGGCTCGTCTCTCGATTTTTAACGTCGGAGCTCGACGGTCTTCCGCTCAGATGATTTATAGACGCCGGCTCGTCTCTCGATTTTTAACGTCGGAACTCGACGGTCTTCCGCTCGGCGGGTTTATAGACGCCGGCTCGTCTCTCGATTTTAGCATCGGAGCTCGACGGTCTTCCGGCCGGAGGGTTTATAGTCGCCGGTTCGACTCTCGATATTTAACGTCGGAGCTCGACGGTCTTCCGCTCGGAGGGTTTATAGACGCCGGCTCGTCTCTCGATTTTTAACGTCGGAGCTCGACGGTCTTCCGCTCGGATGATTTATAGACGCCGGCTCGTCTCTCGATTTTTAACGTCGGAGCTCGACGGTCTTCCGCTCGGCGGGTTTATAGACGCCGGCTCGTCTCTCGATTTTTAACGTCGGAGCTCGACGGTCTTCCGGCCGGAGGGTTTATAGACGCCGGCTCGTCTCTCGATTTTTAACGTCGGAGCTCGACGGTCTTCCGCTCGGCGGGTTTATAGATGCCGGCTCGTCTCTCGATTTTTAACGTCGGAGCTCGACGGTCTTCCGCTCGGATGATTTATAGACGCCGACTCGTCTCTCGATTTTTAACGTCGGAGCTCGACGGTCTTCTGCTCGGCGGGTTTATAGACGCCGGCTCGTCTCTCGATTTTTAACGTCGGAGCTCGACGGTCTTCCGGCCGGAGGGTTTATAGTCGCCGGTCCGACTCTCGATATTTAACGTCGGAGCTCGACGGTCTTCCGCTCGGAGGGTTTATAGACGCCGGCTCGTCTCTCGATTTTTAACGTCGGAGCTCGACGGTCTTCCGCTCGGAGGGTTTATAGACGCCGGCTCGTCTCTCGATTTTTAACGTCGGAGCTCGACGGTCTTCCGCTCGGAGGGTTTATAGACGCCGGCTCGTCTCTCGATTTTTAACGTCGGAGCTCGACGGTCTTCCGCTCGGCGGGTTTATAGACACCGGCTCGTCTCTCGATTTTTAACGTCGGAGCTCGACGGTCTTCCGCTCGGAGGGTTTATAGACGCCGGCTCGTCTCTCGATTTTTAAAGTCGGAGCTCGACGGTCTTCTGCTCGGCGAGTTTATAGATGCCGGCTCGTCTCTCGATTTTTAACGTCGGAGCTCGACGGTCTTCTGCTCGGCGGGTTTATAGACGTCGACTCGTCTCTCGATTTTTAACGTCGGAGCTAGACGGTCTTCCGCTCGGCGGGTTTATAGACGCCGGCTCGTCTCTCGATTTTTAACGTCGGAGCTCGACGGTCTTCCAGCCGGAGGGTTTATAGTCGCCGGTCCGACTCTCGATATTTAACGTCGGAGCTCGACGGTCTTCCGCTCGGAGGGTTTATAGCTCGTCTCTCGATTTTTAACGTCGGAGCTCGACGGTCTTCCAGGCTAATTTTGACACTGATGGCATACGCCCTACCGAGCGGCGAGGGGGCTTCGTCTTCGATGACTTGGCTCGGATAATTTTTACGCCCGGCCGAACGGCACGGGTTCTTCGCCATCAAACTTTTGACTCGTGTAACTATACGCCGGCCGATCAGCACGGGATCTTCGCCATTGAGTCGGTGGCTCAGATCTTATACACCATGAAGATAGACCGCTCGGAGGACACCCATCAGCGTCCTGCATTTCAAATATACAGCCAAACAGAAAATATACAGCATAAATTACATTGGCGCACCTTTCACCCTGCCCCGGAAAGGCTGGTAATAATTTGTGCTTCATGGTTGATCCAAGTCCCAATCCATCTTCATCCGCTCGGCGGTGCTCCCCCTTGAATGCCGGTTGGATCATTGTCTCGGGGGAGGCGTCCGCTCGGGGAGCCTTGCCTGTTGCGACTTCAGGAGACGCTCGGAATAGGGCCCGACGAACTGCAACCGTGGCAGGCGGTGCCTCCGCTCGGCCACCTGATACTGACGTGGTTTGTTGCTTCAGCCGCTCGGCTTGCGCATTCTCTCTCTGTTGCTCCACGAGCTTAGCTACTCTTGCCTTGATTAGAGCGTCGAGCTCCTTCGTGGAGAGCATCACCGTGTGCGGTCGTCCAGCCTCGTCCATTGCTTCCGATCGGATGCAGGAACGTTCCCACAGACGGCGCCAAATTGATCCTGTCCGAACGCTGAATCAACGGACGCTGGGCACGTGGTGCTCTCCGCGTTGCTGACGTAGATCCCCGACTGGGCGTACGGGCCTCCGGCGAACCTGCAAATAAATCGGGCCGGGAAGGGGTTCCCGGCGACGATCCTCCGACGCTCAAGTCAGGCAAGCGGACAACAAAGAAGTGGCTCTCAATATCGGAGAATGCGTACCTCCGGCGAAGGGTGAGGACCCTTTATATAGAGCTGTGAAGAGGCTCGGGCACACATACCGAGGTGCATACGTGTCCTCTGTCCATACCTCGGTATGGGCTTGTCAGAAGAGCTTACCTGACCCCTTACTGCTACAGTCCGAGCACGTCTTTGATGGGACAGCGGACTCCTGTCATAAGATCCTGCGTATGGCCTGCTCCTCGAACATACTCGCTGTCAGAGGATGTTTCCTTGTCCTATTGTCTATTCTTACTCCGTCTCGAGTGTCCGTCCGGTCGGCAATCCCCTTACGTCCGACCGGTCTTATGTTGTGTGGACTGTTCGCAGTGTTGCTACTTTGTGCCTTCGGCCGAGCGGGCTACCCGCTCGGCCATACGACTCTGTTCAACATGAGCGTCGGAACCCCGGCTATGGTCGGGTTGCCTTCCGTTCGGCTAGGCATCCTTCCGTTCGGCCCGGCATGCTTCCGTTCGGCCCGGCATGCTTCAGTTCGGCGAGGCATGCTTCCGTTCGACCCGGCATGCTTCCGTTCGGCGTGGCATGCTTCCGTTCGGCCCGGCATCCTTCGTTCGGCAGGGCATCATTCCGTTCGGCCCGACATCCTTCGTTCGGCGCGAACTTGGGGTTGACCTCCACGTGTCTTTGACCCTCTGCCCATGAGGGTCCCCCGTCCTTACCACCGGATCAACAACTATACTAAAGAATGGAATAGTAAGACATAAATGAAACCTGATCTAAAGCAACCATTAAATCTTAACTACAGAAAACTAAACTACTCAATAGTACTGCAATCTAAGCTAAAGCAAGATTAGCAACAACTTCAAACTCAATTTAAACTAAATTACCCATTATACTTGAATTCAAATAATTAAGCTAAAAAGAACTACGATTACTGAATCCAAATAACACAAATTGAAATCTAAATCTATCAACAATAAAAAGAATACAAAAATGAAACCTAAACCATCTCCACACCAAACCACACTACACGGAGGCTTCTCCTTGCCGTCACACAAGGAAGATCAATGAAACGTCACTTCAGCAATCGGGGGAAGAGTATCTCAGCAACTAAACTCAGCCCAACCTTCACTAGCACCATAGGAAACCTCTCTGAGTGAAACTGATGAAGATCGGAGCTGCCAAACTCAGAAAATCTACAATTCTGTTATCTGAATTCTCTAGAACTGTTGGATGGTAGATGATGGTCAGAATGTCGTCGGAAGCGATTAAGTAGCAATGGAGGAACGCCGTCAATGCTCTCTAATGGGAAGCGGAACCACTAATTGGAGGAACACCTCCAAATCGGCGGCACAAGAAATAGAGGATTGTAGAACATAATTCTCGCTGTAGGAACGCCTTAGAGCGAGGTCAAATGGCCGGAAGTTGGTCACAAGTATTTGAGAACATCATCGCCGATGAAGTCAGTCGGAAAATGGATCTGGAAGTAGAGAAGGGGTCGGAATTGTCGAGATGCGCCGCGCTTGACACGAACACTATGCTGTTGAGATCGACAAAAACAAATGGCTACTGTAGCTTCTCATTTAAATCATATCTGAGATCTGAATGGATGGTTGAGAATGATTTGGATCTTGATCAACGGTGGAAAGTCACTTAAAATCTGATCCGAAGGTATTGATCTTGATCGATGGTCTGGATCCACTCGTCCTTAGGTTGAATGGGCAAGATCTTCAATGGATGGTTCAGATCTCTCTTGTTCTTGATGAACGACCCATAATGCTCCAAAGCTTGATCTTCTCACTTAAACGCCGATTCGAGCACAAATTCGGTTCGACTAAATCCTAATCCAAGATCCTTTGATACCTACAAAATAAGAATCAAATATTAGCATCAAATAACACAAAAATAAGATAATTTATAATTAAGCACAAGAATAAATACAATGCATGAAATATGATGTAAATATAGGTTCTATATATGAAAACAACATCAAACCATGCATGTATGAATCAAAATAGTATAGTAAAATGATGATTATCAATTACCCGTCGATAGATATGCGAGACATGGGTCTTGGAGTAGGAGTCATCGAAGGCTCTGAACCAGGTAAATCAACTGTGTTTTCTTATGTTCTCCTTTTTTTACTTAATTTCCGCTATGCGTACTTTTGATTTCAAAACCGAAAAGATGAATTTTCAAAATCACGTGATTCACCCCCCCCCCCCCCCTCTCACGTGCTACTCGATCCAACACTTAGGAGCACAGGAAGTCGAACGAAAGACACAACTAGTGAGAAGGACAACACGGGAGAGAGTCGACGGGCTCTGTTGGTCCGAGAGACGAAGAGCTGTGGAAGAGTACGCTGGCAGACGAGAAGGGAGTGCGCAACATTTCCAAGGGACGAGAAGTTGAAGCGGAAGCTTACTCGAGGAGAAGGACGAAAGATAGATCCAGGTGAGCCTAATTACGAATGGACGAAGTCACCCAGGCGATCGGCACGACGGAAGAGCTAACGGGGAGTTACGGAGCTGCTGGAGGCACCCTCAATATGGTTAGAGGCACCTCCATGCCTTTCTGTGGAAAGGTGTATTCAACAAGGTTGAAGGCGCCTTCAACCACCCATGGAAGGTACCTTCAACCCTTTGAAGGCGCCTTAGACTGGGCAAAATTAATCGTTAGCGAAAATAAAACCTTATCACCGCTTGCCTCGCTGGAGGTGCCTTCCACCTTATTGGAGGTGTCTTCCAGCCTCGGATAAGATTTTTCAAAAGTTATAAAAAGACCCCTGAACCTAGAAAATATTCAACAACTCAAGTATTCATTTCTTAACTTATTCTTGAACGTTCAAAGAGTGTAAGAGTCTTCTCCACCTTCAACGAAGGAGATTTTTAGTACTTTATTTTACCTTGGATTAACAACCATCTAGGTTGTAATCAAGTAACTCTTTTGCCTCTTTTTTTTTTTAAAGTTGTTCATTTAGTTTGTTGTTATAACTGTGCTACTAATTAGAGTTGGAAGTCGAGAAAGGTTTATAATTGTTATACAGGAAATTCACACCCCCCCCCCCTCTTTCCTTCCTCCAATGGACTAACAAGTTATTTCGAAGATACTTGCTAATCAGTTATCTGAAACTTTAGATTTCTTATTGGATTCGGCTCAAGAAGCGTTCATAAAGGGGTGTTTTATAGGTGACAATATATATTTGACTCAGGAATTGCTTCGGAAATATGCAAGGAAAAGGGTTTCTCCTAGATGTATAATCAAAGTTGATTTTGAAAAAAGCTTTTGACATGATGGATTGAGATTTCCTTATGTCGGCACTCATTGGTTTTGATTTTTCCCAACGATATTGTAATTGGATCAAGGAATGTGTCACAACGGTATCTTACTCAATCTCTCTAAATGGTGGAGTCTATGGTTTCTTTAGTGGCCAAAGAGGACTTAGACAAGGGGACCCCCTTTCCCCCCTATTCATTTGGACTATGTATTGAGGTGTTATCAAGGAAACTCAAAGTCACCTCCATATTTCCATCCTTCCATTTCCACCCAATGTGCAAGGAGGTGGGTAGGGATGTAAACGAGCCGAACCGAGCCGAAAAGTATTAGGATTGAGCTCAACTCGTTTAAGTTATATTCGGGCTCGAGCTCGGCTCGAGCTCTAATCGAGCTTTTATCACAAGGCTCAAACTCGGCTCGTTTTAGAATTATCAAGCTCGCGAACAGTTCGAGCTCGGCTCGTTATTAGCTCGATTATCAAAGTTAACGAGTTTAACTCGTTAAGCAAGCTCGGGCTCATTTAGAGCTCGTTTTTGGCTCATTTTAGAACTCGTTTTTGATTCATTTTAAAGCTTATTTTAAGGCTCATTTTATAGCTCATTTTTTTGACTCGTTTTAGAGCTTATTTTTTGGCTCGGTTTAAGGCTCATTTTTTTTGCTCACGAGCCTATAAACAAACATGTTCGCAAGCTCACGAGCCGAATATCCTTAAGCTTGAGCTCGGCTTGATAAAACTGTCGAGCTCGAAATCGAGCTCGAGTTCGGCTCGATAAGATAAACGAACGAACTCGAACGAGCTTTTTACCTAATCGAGCTTCGAATAGTTCGCGAACCGTTGGTTCATTTACATCCCTAGAGGTGGGCATCACACACCTTATTTATGTGGATGATCTTATGTTGTTTTGCCGAGTAGATACATCTTCTACACAACACTTAGCAAATTGTTTCAATTTCTTTGGAAAGACTTCGGGACTAAAGACAAATCCTTAAAAAACATAGATTTTCATGGACAGTGTAGAGGCAAGAGTGAAGGCCCGGATTCTTGATCTTTTGGGTTTCCAAAAAGGTTCTTTACCTTTCTGATATTTGGGTATTCCATTGGCGGCTAAAAAATTAAGGATTGCTAATTATGAGCCGCTCCTAGATGCTATTACAAGAAAGATAAATGTTTGGCACAAGATCCTTCAAGGTATGGAATGTTTTTGGCTATCAATGCTTCCAATTCCTAATGAAGTAGTGGATAAGATAAAAGCTATTTGTCGTATGTTTATTTGATCCTCCAAATACTCTCTTACATCTTGGTAAAAAAATTGCCTACTAAAGCAAGATGGGGGATATGACCTTAGAGATCTACTTACATGGAATGAGACATTGTTAAGTAAAATCATATGAGATATCAAGTCCAAAACAGATTCTCTATGGATTAAGTGGGTACATCATCATTATATGAAAGGTGCAGATTTTTGGGCATGAGAAAATAAAGCTTCGGACTCTCCTTTGATCAAGAGGCTTATAGAAATTCGAAACAAGATCTTAAGAACTCAAATGGAATCGGAAGATCGAACATGACATTGATGGATTGATTTGTTGGTGAAACAAAAGGGATTGTGAATGCTTATCAATTTTTCATGCCAAGGGGTTCCAAGGTGGCTTGGAACTTGATAGTGTGGAGACCGAAAATTATGCCAAAGCATCGGTTTACTTTGTGAATGTTGGCAAATGAAAATTTGAGAACAAATGATAGAATGGAGTATGAGTCAAACAAAGAATGTGTATTGTGTCGGAATCATGAAGAATCAAATCATCATTTGTTTTTTGAATGTCCTTTGGCTTGTGAATTATGATGTAAAATGAGGCAATGGCTAGATATTCGATAGAATTTTCAATCCTTTCTTGAGCTACCGCAGATTCTTGGGCGCTATTATAAGGGTAGCAGCTGGAAGACGAAGGCTCATTATCTTGGTATCTTTAACTCGATCTACTTTATTTGGGAGTCTCACAATAGAAGTTGACATCAAGAAACCACTCTAGATATTGACTGGATATTTTATAAAGTCCATATTCATATTCACCAGTTCATGGATCTCAACCCAATGTGATATGCATCTATTCATTACTTAACCAGGCCGGTGGACCTCAAATTGATGTGGTAAAGCATTATAAGCAATTGCTCGTGAGTTGCTTGCTATCCATGTTTTTGATGCTCCACTTACTGTCTGTGCACTTTTGATGCTTCAGTGTTGTCCATGCTTTTTCATGACCGAGTAATACTTGCACCACATTTTCGTTATCCTTGTTGTCTATGTTTGAATGTCACACCAACTTTTCATCATTTGTAATGCATGTAATGGTGTTTGTCTGATGTTATGAGTGTGTGTGAGATTGGTGAATGGTTTGACTTTATTTTATGCTTGTAATATAATACATCACAATAGGTGGATTGTGCCCATGTGATGTATGATGGTGTGAGTTGCATTGAGTGCATGATCGTGTAAGTGAATTGTGTGATGATCAAGGAGTTTACCTCAAGTATAGAGGATAAACTCCTAGCTATGTTGTATGATTTGTCATTCAGTTTGAGAGTCTTTATCTTTCAAATCAGCTTTTAATATATATGTACATATTTCCATGAATAATAAATAACTCATACCTCTGTTGATACATGGACCCCTTTTATATAGTATCCTGGTGGGCAATGCACACGCTCCCCAACACGCAAGCTCGCTTTCCCAACCATCCCATGAAAGGGCATGTCAGAAAAATATCTCTGACACCATATCTTAACAAGACATGCAAATCCTTGATGAGACAATGGAAACTTCCGCCATACAATCCGCTTGTTGACCAAGCCTCATGTCAATGACACTACCTCTCAGAGAGGGAAACAGAGGTGATCACCCTCTCTTCGCGGTTGTGAGAGCTACAAGAGGCGCACAACTCTCTGGAGAGAGATATGTCGACTAAAACGACAGATCTGTCTGTCGTCGCTGATCGGGAGGCTGCCCTTCATAAGCAGTGGGAGTCGATTCAGGCTGTTCTCAAGTCTGTGCGAGATGAACTTTCACCGGCTAAGGTAGAGACCACGACCACATGCCAAGAGTTAACTGAGGCACAGGCTGAAGCACACAAAGTTGGGAAAGAGCTGAAGGATTATCAGGAAGGCGAGAGCTCTCACCTAGCAGCTTACAAAACCCCCTACCTAGCCTCCAAAGAGTTTGGGTCGAAGATAGGCAACCTTATCGACCAAATGCTTTGCTATGGTGATGTAGGGGCCTTGCTGCAGCTGCAGGAGAAAAACTTGTTCCGGTCAATTCCCCCTAAAAACTTCTTAGACCGGACCTGTCTCCTGAACGAGCTTCTTGATGAAGCCTTCCTTTCGTTCGAATAGTTTGTGTTCCATTATCCCTATCTTTATTTTGATTTTGAAGGATGTAAAGCTTTTAAGTTTCGCTGTGACCTTAATCCTAAAATTTCTTCAAGAAGTTGTGGACGAGTTACATGAGTGGACCTACAGTCAGCATGAAATGTGGTGTTAAAGTGTCTAAGGGAATCCGTCGAAGACCTTAAGTCACTTTGGTTTAAAGGAGTAGGTAACTTGTCAAGTGTTTGACTCCCTCAAGGATGCTTGGTCAGTCTATCACTTGGGCAAGCCTCGGCAAGGATCATTCCTCCTGCTCGGGCACTTTAATCCTTACTGACCGCTCCATCTCCCCAACCTGGTTACTTAATATAACTACTCGATCGGTAGCAAGCCCCAGTGATTTCCAAGCCCTAGCGGAATCTCCATCTATGGGCCCTCTGGAGATCATGTCGATCTCTCGGATGACCGTATTTCCCCTGTTCTCCTCCTTCGGGGATTCCCCCGGCTCCTTGCCCTGACCTGACTATTGGCTTCCCTAACTTGTATTTTTTAGCAAGGATTTACCCGACTGACCTACCACGGTAGGCTGGCTAGCCAGCAGCCTCTGAAGCTTAGGCGCGATCTCAGGCGGAGGAAGGCCCAGTTCAGTTGCACGTCGAGAGTCACAAGCGAACTGGACACAATCCCAGTGGCATAGGTGTGGGACCAATGGTAAGTGCAATAGCGAGGTCCCCACTGACCGAGTCTTGGGGCTTGGACAACTTCTAGTCGTTAAACCGACCTGGAGTCCTGATCGGGCGGGAATCCTGGTCGTGCATCCTTGGAGTGAGGAAAAGGCCGAGATGGAGGTTGGGGTGACCTTTTCTCCATCTTGTTAGCAGGAGTAGACGCCTTATCTGCTTTCCGCCGAGCCGCCTAAGCCTCTTCTATGTTGATGTAGCTGGCGGTCCTCCCCAGCATCTCATTAAAGTTCCTTATTAGCTCCCGAATAAGAGACCGGAAGAACTCCCCCTCCACCAAGCCATGGGAGAAGACGCTCATCAATATCTCCGAGGTAGCGGATGGTACGTCCTGGGCTCTCTGGTTGAAGCATTTGATATAACTCCTCAAGGGTTCCGCAGACCTCTATTTGAGGGCAAAGAGACGGTGGTATGTCTTCTGGTATTTCTTGCTACTGAAAAAATGGCGCAACAAAACAGTCTTGAAGTCTTGGAAGCAGATGATGGACCCATTCGGTAGTCCATCGAACCATTTTTGTGCCGAGCCGGACAGAGTGTTTAAGAACACTCGACATTTGATGGTGTCGCTGTATTAATGTAGTAGCGCAGCGTTCCGAAACTTTCGAAGGTGATTCTCTGGGTCCTTGCTACCATCATATTCTCTAATAGCTGGGGGCTTATACCTGTTTGATAGTTTTTTCTCGAGTACCCTTAGAGAGAAAGACACTTGCTCTTCAGGTATCTCCCTGGGCTCCTCCCGGGGAATTATTACTTTCCCCTTCTTTGAATCTCTAGGCGGGGTGCTCTCTATCATGGAGGCTTGTGGTTGCTTTTTCTTATTATAACAGTCTGGGCCCTTATTGTAATAGTCCGAGCAGGGCTCTCGATAGAAGGTTTGAGGGAAATCCTCGGGTTATCTTCTTTTAGATCCCCTATTTGAGACGCGGATCGGGTCCTTGGAAATTGCAGGCATCTTGTGTGGGTGTGAAGCGGTGGTCTATTTTTTGCCTCTTGGCCTCCTTGAACAGTTCATATTCTCTTGCTGTCATGGTGACATTGATTCTTCCAGTATCCTCCATCTTCACATTCCAAAATAGACAAAGGAAGTTCCCACAAATGATGGCAAATTGATCATGTCCGAAATCTTAGTCAGACGAAGGTCGAATGAGCTGTTACTGGTGTTAACGGAGAGGAGACTAGGACACCTTTATCGTATGTGCCCAAGAGAGCAGATCCCCACATGGTGCTGACAGACGACGATAACTAAGTCGGCGGTACTTAAGCTCTACGCGCACTCAGACAAGTACACGGAACGTTAGAGGTCAGAAACCAGGGAAAAAGTCCCTTGAGCAGACCCTCCAACTCTCAAGTCAGGTACTTTTTCCTCAGAATAAAAGTATACGAAGGAAAACGAACCGTAGACGACAAGCGCAAAAGTGTGCGCATACCTGCTCAAGGGAGATGACCTCCCTTTTTATATAACCATGCGTACCTCTGGTGCCTGACCTATGTCAGAGAATGTCGAGTGTCAGGACCTGTTGCGTGGCAACCTAGGATGATCTTTCGGGTATAACACCTGCCTCAAGTCTTGATGAGAAGGACGAGCTGTGGCGAGAGCCTCATTTTTCCGTTTGAATTGCTAAAGATCCGACCAGGAGTTAGCCTACTGAGAGTACTAGGACTAATATATAGACCGAACTGAAAAAACCTGACTAGTTGGAGCAGGTCAGGCATTACCCCGGTTGCACATTATGTCTCAGATCTAGGATCCCGATCTGTAAGCACCCGACCGGGAATCCTGCGGTTGATGACGTCAGGCGACCCCACTTATTCTTTCTTTAACTACTGACTGTCACGTCCTCTTGACTTCTGACTACCACGCTCCCTTAATTTTTGACTGTCACGTCCTCTTGACTTTTGACTGTCATATCCCCTTAATTTCTGACTACCACGTCCCCTTGACTTCTGACTGTCTGACCTTATCGGATCCTATCATTATGCATCATATCAGTATTCTTGGACTCTAATAATCAGTATGCATTTGATTCTTGTCTATGTTGTCTTCATTGTAGGATGATTATAATTCTTGTTCTTGGCAAATTCATAAGTCTGCCACTGACCAAACAATGAAAGTGTTGCTCGATAATTACGACTCTTTTACAGAAGTTGTAGGTTTATTAGGATTCTTGATTTGCCTGATTGTGCTTGTAAAAGTCTATCGCAAGAAGAAGCATCACCCGAAGAATATCAAAAGTGTAGAAACCATTCTCAAAGACCATGTATTGTCATTGCTTAAAAGATACAAGTATTCTGGCGTAAAGGACATGACCAAATCATTCAGCTGCAAACTAGGACAAGGTGGATATGGCATTGTGTATAAGGAGGCTCTCCGTAAAGGTCACCGAGTTGCGATGAAGATCCTAAATGAATTCATCGGAAGAGTTTTTGAAAATGAGGCAGCGAGCATTAGTGCAACGTCCCTTGTCAATGTAGTCGGCTTGGTTGGCTTTTGTTTGCAGGGATTAAAGAGGGCTCTAGTCTCCAACTTCATGCTGAATGGATCCTTAGAGAGGTTCGTTCTTGCTGACAAACATGGTGTAACAACATTGCTTGATTGCGAGAAGCTATATGATATCGCAATGGGCATCACGCGAGGCCTTGAGTACCTACATCGAGGGTGCAAAAATTGAATAGTTCACTTTGACATCAAACCTCACAACATTCTCTTAGACGAAGATTTCAGCCCAAAGATATCAGATTTTGAATTGGCAAAATAGAGCATCGATCGTGTCCATGACATATTCTTGCGGGACACCAGGGTGCATTGCCCCCGAAGTCTTCTCGAAGAACTTCGGTCGTGTGAATAGCAAGGCCGACACGTATAGCTATGAGATGATGGTGTTGGAAATGGTCGGATTGGGAAGGATTTTGATGTCGCCGCAAAGACTACAACCGAACTTTACTTTTATGAATGGGTATTCGATTGCATCGACACGAATAATGAAATTGGAATTTCTCTTTTGAACGGTAAGAACAAGGAGTTAGCTGTTAGATCCCCTATCCATAATATGTCGGAGGAACAATAATTATATATCTATCAAGATAACTTGAGTGGATATAATCTCTAGTTATTGGCATGCTCAATTGCCAACTTTGTATGGAGATCTTTAAGTCCGAGTGAGAGAGAGACTTTGACGAATCGTCAGTTCGTCATCCAGTTGCCGAGTTGGTGAGTACTCTGAATGCCAAATCAATAAAACTAATGCCAAATGCTCGAGACAGATGCTGAACAAACCCAAAGCCTGAGTTTGAGTCACGTGAGGATCGTCGCTTGAGGAACAAATTAAAGATGTCAAATTTTGCAGCGAGACAATCTCCTTAAAATAAATTTGTACTCTCCAACGGTGCTAAGAAGTCACGCTTGTACGTTTATTTCCTAAAATAAAATGGTGAAATCAAATCATGATACAACCTAATATAGATTGATGTGAAAAACTAAAAGTAATACCTAAATACTATCACAAATATCTACTCGACAGAACGAAGGAGAAAAAACCAACGGGATTACAAGAAAAGAGATCTCTCTTTCTTGACCTTCTCTTACTTCTTCTGTCCGAAGAAAAGCAGGTTCTCTTTGTTGCGTGGCTCAAAGAATTTCTTCTACTTCTTCAAAGCTTGAGATTAGCTTCCTCTTATGAGGTTAACCTTAAGCAAGCAAGCGTGCATGCAAAACAATCCATGTATAATTTAGAGATGGACTATAAGAAACATTTGGAATAAAAGTTTTCATATTTTGCTACCATGTAATACTTATATATAACACAAAGCCCATATACCAAAAGCTCAGTTATTGTGCATGCTCGCGATGTGTGTTATATGCAGGGACGGAGCCAAAGGAGGGATGATGGTGACGACCGCCCTTCCTCAATTTTTAAGTATAAGAAATATATAAGGTATAGAAATAGAAGGTGAAAGAGAGGTGAATGGAAGGTAATGATATGGTCACCTCCCCTCAACATAAATATACATTTCACCCTTTGATATGAAATTCCTGACTCCGTCCTTGATTATATGTGACACTTATACATAATGACAAAGACGAATACACTTGCTATTAGCTTTTGGAAGGGAAGTATTTACTTTAGTTTTATCGAGATTCGAATCCTAAATCTTATGATGATAATATCTCATGTGTTAATCATTAGATCATCCTGAAGGAGTATGTGACACTTATACATGCCTGTACAGAAGGGTGACACGCATTCGCTGTGTCGGTAGACCTCAAGGGACCGATCCGCTATGAGAAATAACGTTCACATTATTGGGATTGTGCGATTCCAATCCTGAATTGGTACTCCTTCGTATACTAATAATTTGTAAGTCACGTTTCTATTTATATTTTTTAATAATCGCAAGAAGGTTGATAATAGTTAGCGTGTGGACATTCGGTTGTAACCTTCAAGTAATATGGTTAAGGTGGTAAGTGAACAGAGGTTTAATATAAATCTTTATACTTCATATAACTCACCTCCATATTTATTTGTCTCTTAAATTATCATAATTTATCTTTACCATATTAAACCTGAGACATATATATTGACGGAGACTATTGTGCCTAAAAGATATCCACATATCTTTATAATGACATGATATTATCTACTTTGGATCTAGACCCTCATGACTTTGTTCTTGGACTCTCCCCAAAAGTCTCATGCCAATAGAGATATTTTACATCCTTTTAAACTCATGATCTTTATCAAATCTTTCCAATGTAGAACTTTGATTGAATCTCAACAATCCTCACCTTAAATAAAGACCATAATTACTCTCATGGTTCGGACCTCCTCACGAGTATCTGGTCACTCTAACCTATTCTGGGCCTCTCCGCGAGCATTCGGTCAACTTTGACTTGCTTCGGGCCTCCCTGCGAGCATCCGATCACCCTGACCTACTCATCTCCCTACAAGTATCTGGTCAACCTGATCTACTTTAGACCTCCCAGCAAGTATCCAATTACTCTTGACCTGCTTCGGGCCTTCCCGTGAGTATCCGGTCACCCTGACCTACTTTGGGGCCTTCCCACAAGCATCTGGCCAACCTGACCTATCCCGGACCCACCCTCACCCCACATGACATCTAGTTTTGACCATAACTCTGATATCAATTGTTGTGCCCGAAGGATGTTCACATATCTTCACAATGACATGATATTGTCCACTTTGGGCCTAGACCCTTATAACTTTGCTCTTGGGCTCTCCCCAAAAGACCTTATATCAATGGAGATTTCCTATATCCTTTTAACCTCATGATCTTTCCCAAATCTTTCCAATGTGGGACTTTGATTGAATCCCAACAATTCTCCCCATCAAATGAAGGACCACAATTCCTCTCATAGTTTAGACCTCCCCGCTAGCATCCAGACACCTTGACCTGTTTTGAGTCTCCCCGCGTGCATCCACATTTGGTAGCTCTTGACCTACTCTGAGTTTCCCTGCGAGCATCCGGTCACTCCGACGTATTCGTCTCCCCGCAAGTATCCAGTCATCCTGACCTGCTCCAGGCTTCCCCGTGAACATTCAGTCACCTTGCCCTACTTGTCCCCTGCAAGTATTCAGTCACTTTGACCTGCTCTGAGCCCCACACAAGCATTTGGTCACCTTGACCTACTACGAGTCTCCCCACGAGCATTCGGTTACTCATGACCAGCTCCGAGCTTATCCTCAACTTCGTTCAAGATCACCTCACATTGCATCTGGTTTGTACCATTACCTTATATCATTTCTTGTGCCCAAAGAATGTCAATATATCTCTACAATGGTATGATATTATCCATTTTAGACCTAGACCCTTATAACTTTGCTCTTGAGCTCTCTCCAAAAGACTTCATATCAATAAAGATATTCTATATACTTTTAAATTCATAATCTTTATTAAATTTTTTTAATATGAAACTTTAATGAAACCCCATTTGAAATACTGAAATGGGTACTTCACCTTTTACCATTTCATTGAATGTCATAGTCGATATGTTACAAGAAAACATGGAAGACTTTGCCAAAGTCATGAAAATCAATTATTGTTATTTAACTTTTTCCCCCCTAATTGGTTGATGGCAAAAGAATAAATGTATATATATTTTTTTAAAAGTAAAAAAATCAAAAGGATAAAAAGTGAAATTTGTCATTTGGGCGGATCCACTATTTAAGATATTAAATTAAAAAATTTAAATAAATCATCACATCACATTAGAGGATATTTTCGTTGGATACTTTTTTTTTCCTCTTTCATTTGTTATTAAAAGAGCATCTCATTTTATTAATAATACTTTATTGTAACAATTCTAATACATAGCTGTTATAATTGTTATAAAATTATATAAGCAATTGCATATGAAAAGAAAATATTATTAATCTTTTCTCTTTTTCCTCTTTCTTTCTTACTCATTAAAATGAATATACATATGTATTTATAGGTACATAATCATATTGAAACTCCTCAAGAATTTATATAACTTAGGAGTTTAAAAGATGATATGTTATGTAGATGAGGGAGTTTATGAAATCATTGGGGGTTATGGACATCCACATAATTTATTTTACAACACTCCCCCTTGGATGTCCATAATTATGGAATCTGCCTCATTAAAACCTTACTAGGAAAAACCCAATGGGAAAAAAACCTAGTAAGGAAAAAGAGTACGTCATTCTACAACTGTATCACTATAAATTTACCAGACAATATAATACGGTATAGTGAAAATTTACTCCCCCTATTTGAAATATCATTTGAGATCTATGTACCGCCGCATTCCAATACCATGTACTAATTTCTTAAATGTTGTTGTAGGTAATGCTTTAGTAAATAAATCTACCAAATTATTGCTAGAGCGAATCTGTTGAACTTTAATATCACCATTCTTTTGTAGATCATAAGTGAAGAAGAACTTTGGTGAAATATGTTTAATTCTATCCCCTTTGATGTACCCTTCTTTTAATTGAGCTATACATGTCGCATTGTCTTCATATAATATTGTTGGAATTTCCTTATTAGTAGCTAAACCACATTTTTCCTTGATATGTTGAATCATTAATCTCAACCAAACACATTCCCGACTGCCTTCATGTATTGCAAGTATTTCAGAATGATTCGATGATGTAGCGGCTATGGTTTGTTTGATAGATCTCCAAGATATGGTTGTTCCACCATATGTAAATAAATAACCAGTCTGAGATCGACCTTTATGTGGATCAGATAAATATCCTGCATCTGCATAACCAATTAACTCTAAAGTAGACATATTAGAATAAAATAAGCCCAAATCGATGGTACCTTGAAGATACCTAAATATATGTTTAATTCCATTCCAATGTCTATGTGTTGGAGAAGAACTATATCTTGCTAATAAATTTACAGCAAATGCTATATCTCGTCTTGTATTATTAGCAAGATACATTAATGCACCAATTGCACTTAAATATGGTACTTCAGGACCAAGCAGTTCTTCACCATTTTCACTAGGTCGAAAAGGATCTTTGTTCACATCAAGTGATCGAACAACCATTGGGGAACTTAATGGATGAGTTTTATCCATATAAAATCGTTTTAGAACCTTTAGTGTATAAGATGATTGATGGATAAAAATTCCATCAGCAAAATGTTCAATTTGTAATCCAATACAAAATTTTATTTTTCCTAGATCTTTCATCTCAAATTCTCTTTTCAAGATATCAACTGTATGTATAACTTCTTCAGGACTTCCAATGATATTTAAATCATCAACATATACAGAAATAATGATAAATTTTAGTTCATCCTTTTTTATAAAAACACATGGACATATTTGATCATTTTGATATTTATGTTGCACCAAATAATCACTTAGACGTTTATACCACATACGTCTAGATTACTTCAATCCATACAAAGATCTTTGTAATTTAATGGAATAAATATTTTTAAAATTTGAACTTGATTCTTCTAGCATTGTGAGCCCTTCAGGGATTTTCATATAAATATCATTATCAAGTTTTCCATACAAATAAGCTGTTACTACATCCATCAAACGCATTTCAAGCTTTTCTTGTGCTGTCATACAAAGAAGATATCGAAAAGTGATTGCATCCACTACAGGGGAATATGCTTCTTCATAATCAATACCAGGTTTTTGAGAAAAACCTTGTGTCACTAAACGAGCTTTATATCTTATGATTTCATTTTTCTCATTTCGCTTTCGTACAAAAATATTTGTACCCTACAGGGGTTACACCTTTTGGTGTTTGGACTATAGGTCCCAAAACCTCACGTTTTGCAAGTGAGTTTAATTCCTCTTGAATTGCATCTTTCCATTTTGGCCAATCATGCATACTATGACATTGTTCAATAGATTTAGGTTCTTGATCATCATTTTCATAAATAATTTCAAGCGCTACATTGTATGCAAATTTATTGTCGATAACTAATCTTGATCAATTCAATTTCTTCCCTGTCTTGACATAATTTATTGAGATTTCTTCATTATTTTCAAGTATCTGGACCTCTTCTGGAGTTTTATCAAAAGTTATGTCAGTTGTCTCTATAGGAGACTTAGGCGCTTCAAAATGAACATCTTGATTAGTTGCTCCTTTCCTTTTTCGAGGATTTTTATCTTTAGAACCGATTGGTCTACCACGCTTCAGGCGAGTTGTAATCTCATTAATTGATTGTACAACTGGTACATCAATATGAGCCGGAGCATTAATAGCTGGTATATGTGACTTAGTTACTCTCTTCAAGTCAGTGAATGCATCAGACAATTGATTTGCAATATTTTACAAATGTATTATTCTTTGAACTTCAAGTTCACATTAATTTGTATGAGGATCAAATTGCGATAATGATGCATGTCAAGTGACTTCTTTGGGAAACTCTTTATTTTCCCCCCTAGCTTTGGAAAAATTGTTTCATTAAAGTGACAGTTAGCAAATCGCGCCGTAAAAACATCTCCTGTCATTGGTTCCAAATATCTTATAATTGAAGGAGAATCATATCCAACATATATTCCCAATTTCCTTTGGGGTCCCATTTTAGTGCGTTGTAGTGGGTTAATTGGCACATATACCGCACATCTAAATATTCTCAAATGGGATATATTAGGCTCTTGACCAAAAGTCAATTGTAAAGGGGAGAATATATGATAACTGGTTGGCCTGATAAGTATAAGTGTTGCTGCATGCAAAATAGCATGCCCCCAAATAGATGTAGGAAGCTTAGTTCTCATAATCAATGGTCTAGCTATTAACTGGAGGCGTTTAATAAATGATTCAGCTAAACCATTTTATGTATGAACATAAGCAACAGGATGTTCAACAGTTATTCCAATAGACATACAATAGTTGTTAAATATTTGGGATGTAAATTCACCCGCATTATCAAGACGTATTTTCTTGATAGAATATTCTGGAAATTGAGCTCTCAACCGAATTATTTGGGCGAGCAATCTCGCAAATGCCAGGTTGCGAGTTGATAATAAACATACATGTGACCATCTTGTAGAGGCATCAATTAGCACCATAAAATATTTAAATGGTCCACATGGTGGGTGAATGACCCACATATATCACCTTGTATACGTTCCAGAAATGCAGGGGATTCAATTCCAACTTTAAATGGTGAAGGCCGCATAATAAGTTTTCCTTGAGAACAAGCAGAACATGAGAATTCATTAAATTGGAGAATCTTCTGGTTCTTTAATGGGTGTCCATGTGAATTCTTGATATTTTTTTGAAACATTGTAGAACCAGGATGTCCCAATCAGTCATGCCAAAGTATAAAATAATTTGAATCAGTAAACTTCAGGTTTACTATTGCATTTGTTTCTACTGCATATATTATTGTGTAATACAAACCAGATAAGAAAGCAGGTAATCTTTCATATACATGTTTCTTACCCAACACTAATTTTGTAATATAGAGATATTCAATATTCTCATCATATGTTTCAATGTGATATCCATTTCGACGAATATCTTTGAAACTGAGCAAATTTCTTTGAGACTTAGGAGAGAACAATGCATTGTCAATAACAAATTTTGTTCCTCCAAATAATGATATATTAGCTCTTCAGGAACCTTCAATAATATTTGTAGTACCAGATATTGTATTAACATTACTTTCACCCATTTCTAAATAAGAAAAATATTTTCCCTTTTTGAATATAGAATGTGTCGTTGCACTATCAATAAGACATAAATCTCCATTATTGAATCCAAAAGCCATGATATTCTTCATTAAAACAAAAGAGATACATAATGAGAAACAACTAAAAGATTAGTAAAAGAGAACCTAATAGCAAATGAACTAATTTATTTTAAAATATTTGATTAATTTAGACATTTCCATAAATATCTTCATTTCCAGACAAATTGTCTATCCCTCCATCAGGATCTGCAAAGAAATCAGAAACATCCAAGTGTGTTGTCATAGAAGGACCAACAATTGTGTTATTGTCTTGAAAGACAACATTTGTCTCTATATCTTTTGCCTTGCCCTTTAAAGAGGCTTGGTAGAGATCAATAAAGTATTTCGGCGTACGACAAGTATGTGACCAATGTCCTTTCATGCCACATCTATAACATGAATTTTCTGGTTTCTTTTCGTCATTATCTTGTCCACTTTGAACCCTTTTACCATTGTCATTTGTCTACTTTTGGTGAACATTATTGTTAACCCACTTATGGTGAGTTGTTGTGTTTCTTTTATTATAACCATCATGATTTTCTTGAGATCGATCATTTTCGGATCTATGACCACGACCACGACCACGGCCACGACCACGACCACAACCACGACCATGACTGATCCGGTGGTAAGGACGGGGGACCCTCATGGGCAGAGGGTCAAAGACACGTGGAGGTCAACCCCAAGTTCGCGCCGAACGAAGGATGCCGGGCCGAACGGAAGGATGCCGGGCCGAGCGGAAGGATGCAGGGCCGAACGGAAGGATGCAGGGCCGAACGGAAGGATGCCGGGCCGAACGGAAGGATGCCGAGCCGACCTGACATTCGGCCAAGAGCTTCTCGGGCCGGACAGAAGACAACCCGACCATGGGCGGGTTTCCGACGCTCATAGTGAAAAGGGTCACCTGGCCGAGCGAATAGCCCGCTCGGCCGAAGCATAAAGCATCGTTGCTGTGGAACACTCTCAGCCGAGCACCCGGTCGGACCGATACCTATGCCCGGTCGGACCTATGCCTGCCGAGCGGCTGGCCACTCGTCGCGGGAACAGAAGAGACAAAAGGACAAAGGAAACATCGGGGGAACATCTCCTGACAGCGTGTATGTTCAACGACCAGGCCATACGCAAGATCTTACAACAGAGGATCCCGCTGTCCCATCATAGATGTGCTCGGACTGTAGCAGTATGGTGTCAGGTAAGTTCTTCTGACAAGCCTATACCGAGGTATGGACAGAGGACACGTATGCACCTCGGTATGTGTGCCCAAGCCTCTTCACAGCTCTATATAAAGGGTCCTCACCCTTCGCCGGAGGTACGCGTTCTAATACTAGGGGAGCCACTTCTTTGTTGTCGAGCTTTGCCTGACTAGAGCGTCGGAGGGTCGCCGCCGGGAACCCCTTCCCAGCCCAACTTCTTTGTAGGATCGCCGGAGGTTCGCACCAGCAACCCGACGGAGATCTACATCAGCGACTCGGAGAGCGCCACGTGCCCAGCGTCCGTTGATTCAGCTTTCGGACATGATCAATTTGGCGCCGTCTGTGGGAACGCTCCTGCATCCGAGCGAAAGCAATGGACGAAGCTGGATGGCAACACACGGTGACGCTTTCCACGGAGGAACTCGACGCTCTAATCGAGTTGAGGGCCGCCAAGCTTGTGGAGCAAAAACAGAAAGCACCAGCCGAGCGGCCGGAGCAGCAAGCAACGTCAACATCTGGTGGCCGAGCGGAAGCACCACAGACCACCGTTGCATTCCATCGGGCTCTATTCCGCACCCCCGAAGCCGCAGCAACTAATCGAGATCGGGGATTTTCTTCGGATGAAATGCCTAGACGAGACGACAGAAAAGGGAAAGCCCCCCGAGCGCATGCATCGCCCGAGCGGATTAATCGCCAATTTTCAGAGGCTATTCTACGAGACCCTCTGCCCAAGCATTACGCGCCTCCGACGATCGGCGAATACAATGGAACCACCGATCCGGATGATCATTTGGGCAAGTTTGATAACACGGCAACCCTGCATCAATACACAGATGGGGTGAAGTGTCGGGTTTTCCTCACCACCCTCTCTGGGTCGGCTCAACGGTGGTTTCGGAGATTGCCGGACGGATCTATCTCAAGCTTCAAAGACTTCCGAACGGCTTTCCTCCATCACTTCGCAAGCAGTCGGCGCTATCAGAAGACTAGTGTCAGCCTGTTTGCCATCAAACAGGAAGCTCGCGAATCGCTCCGAGCCTACATCCAACGGTTCAACAGAGTGGCCATGGATATTCCAACGGCCACCTTGGAGACCATGATGAATGCCTTCACGCAAGGCCTAGTGGATGGGGATTTCTTCCGATCACTCATTCGGAAGCCGCCTCGAGACTACGACCACATGCTACACCGGGCCAACGAATACATCAACGTGGAGAAGCCCAAGCAGCTCGGAAAAAAGAAACTCCAACCGAGCGGGCTCCTCCTGCCG
The DNA here is from genome assembly GCF_018446385.1 of Zingiber officinale. Taxonomy (NCBI): domain Eukaryota; kingdom Viridiplantae; phylum Streptophyta; class Magnoliopsida; order Zingiberales; family Zingiberaceae; genus Zingiber; species Zingiber officinale. The sequence continues at coordinate 153,699,069 of NC_055992.1, read as the reverse complement.
AGCGGAAGCCTCACGCTGCTCAACCACCCAGAGGACCAAGGGCCGAAGCAATCCGCTCCCCTCATGCTAGGTCCCACGTGCAAGAGGTAGCTGCCGCTCGGCCCAAGCCAAAGAAGAAATGGACCCCAATGTTCTGCTCCTTCCACCGGACGGATACGCACAACACAAGGGATTGTCGAAGTCTTCCCTTGATTGCTCATCCCGTTTCCCGAAGTGGTGGTCGACGATCGCCCTCATCCGACAGGCGACAGAGGCCTCGTGAAGCCGATCGGACGATAGCTGACAGACGACAGTAACAGACTCCCGAGCGGCATCGCTCTCTGAGGCGGGAGAATCTCCGGATGTCTAGGGAACGCCCCCGACCGACCGCTCGGGAAGAAGAAAATAGAAGCAATATTTCCCGAGGCGAGATCAACATCATAGCTGGTGGGCCGACCGGAGGAGACTCCAACCGAGCAAGGAAGGCGAGCGTCCGGCAGCTCCAGATCCATGCAGTCGGCTGCAGCCAAGAGCGGGCGAGTGGACACGAAATCAGTTTCGGGCCCGGGGACTTGGAAGGAGTTGAAGTGCCCCACGACGACGCTCTGCTCATCAAAGCGGTAATAGCCAACTACACTATTCACCACGTTTTTATTGACACAGGAAGCTCGGTCAACATCATATTCAAAAAGGCGTTCGATCAACTGCAAATTGACCGCGCCGAGCTGCTGCCCATGACAACCCCCCTCTATGGGTTTACGGGCAATGAAGTCCTGCCGGTCGGACAGATCCGACTGGCTATCTCACTAGGAGAAGAGCCGCTCAGGAGGACGCGGACAGCAAACTTTGTGGTGGTTGACTCTCCCTCATCATACAACGTCATTTTGGGACGACCGGCGCTCAGCGAGTTTCGAGCGACCGTCTCCACCTTCCACCAGAAGATCAAGTTCCCCGTCGAGGACAAAGTGGGAGAGGTACGGGGAGATCAACTAGCAGCTCGGCGATGCTACGTCGAGATGGTCCGAGCAGAAGCCAATTCCGCTCGGAAGTCGCCACGGATCGAGGTGAACGCTATAACTGAGAAGCCTCCCTCTCTAGTTTATGAAGAAAAAGAGGAAGTACAGATTCACCCGACCCGAGCGGAGGCCACAACGTTCGTTGCCTCCGACCTGGAGGCAGACCAGAAACAAGAAGTGATCAAATGCCTCCGAAGAAATTGTGATGTCTTCGTCTGGTCGACGCACGAGCTGCCCGAAATCTGTTAGAGTGTATACTAAAAGCCTAGCTTTTGGTATAAATATTTATCTAGAAATAAGAATCACATTGGTCAAATGTCTACATTTGTGATAAATGTAGTTGTTCAATTAATTTATATTGTAGATAACATGGTGTGTGGTGTCACACACAGAAGATCATGTTATCAGTACCTTATAAATTATAAACAGTAGCTCACGACCATGATGGAAAGGAACAAACCATTGGAAGGTCGTAGTGTAATTAGGTATTAGTTTATCTTAACTATATAATTACACTAGTACACTAAGAGTGTATTGAGTAGGACCATTAGAGGTCGTTTCTTTTATACTGACTTTATAAAGGGACAAAGACCTCAGTTATTATGGAAGTGTGTGCTCTTAATCCTAATATAATAACAAGCACATATATTTGATATTTATTTCTTTAATTTATCAATGGGTGAGATTTAGTTCGATGAATCAATAAGCCCGATAAGTTGGGAAATGATATCACTTATAGTGTGTGTTGTTGATTATAGAAGGAAAATGTGTCCTACTAATCTAGGTTGAGAATGTCCCCAAGAGGAGCTCATAAGGATTGTCATGTTAAACCCTGCAGGTGGACTTAGTCCGACATGACGATGAAGTTGAGTGGTACTACTCTTGGAGCTAGATATTAATTAAGTGAGTTGTCAGTAACTTACTTAATTAGTGGACATTTGTTATCTTAAACACAGGGAGACTAACACACTCATAATAAGAAGGAGCCCAAAATGTAATTTGGGATTGGTGCGGTAGTTCAATAATAGTTCTTTAGTGTAATGAATTATTATTGATGAAATTAAGTTGTGTGTTCGGGGTGAACACGGGATGCTTAATTTCATCGGGAGACCAAAACCAATTCCTCCTCTCGGTCCCTATCGTAGCCTCTAGTATATAGAGATTTATACCCACCGCATACCCACCTTCTTACCCATCCAATGGGGCCAAGCTAGCTTGGAACCCAAGCTAGGCGCCAAGACCAAGTGGATGAGTTATGTAGGTGGCCGACCACTTGGGTCCCGAGCTTAGGTGGCCGACCACTAGAACATTAAAAGGATTTTATTAAAATTATTTCTTATGTGGATATCATGATTTTAAAGAGAGTTTAAAATTAAAATTTCCTTTTATAGTTTTCTACAAAGATTAAGAGAAGAGATTAATCTCTTTCCTTATTTGTAGTTTAAAAGGATGGTTTTAATTTTGGTAAAACTTTCCTTATTTGTAAATCATCTACATGTTTAAAGAGAGTTTAAAATTTGAAATCTTTCCTTATTTTTTGATTATAGGAGGATTTTAAATTTTAAGAAAACTTTCCTTTTTAACCATGTTCATGATTTAAAAGAAAGTTTAAAAATTAATAATTCTCTTTTATTAGTTTCTACAAAAGATTGAGAAAAGATTTGATATCTTTCCTTATTTGTAGATTAAAAGTGATTTTAATTTTTAGAGATAACTTTCTTTTTATCCACATGTTTAAAAGAAAGATTTTAATTTATTAAATTTTCTTTTTATAAACCAATCATGAAGGGATTAAATTATTGGAGAAATTTTATAAATTTCTGGAGACAAATTAGGAAGTTTTAATTAATTAAAACTCTCCTTGTTTGTAGCTTTTATGTGGCCGGCCAAATAAAATTGAGAAAGAAAATTATTTTAATTAAATAATTTTTCCTTTTCAATGGAAAAAGAATTAAGGAAATTTTTATTAAATTTTCCTTATTTGCCAGGATCAAGGATTATAAAAGAGGGGGTAGAGGAGGCTTCAAGGTGAACGACTCTATTCTATTTTTCTCCCTCTTTTCCTTGGTGGTGTGGCCGGCCCTAATTCTCTCCTCTCCTCTTGTTGGCTGAAACTTATCTCTTGGTGGAGCTTTTGTTAGTGGTCGGATCAAGGAAGGAGAAGAAGGAGAGAAAGCAAGCCTCGTTTCTAGCATCCCTTGGAGCATGGTGGTGGTGGCCGAACCTCTTCATCCTAGAAGATGTTTTGATGGCCGAAACTTGCAAGGAAGAAGAAGGTGATTGGTGGTTTCTCATCTCGGAAGAACGTTGCCCACACAACGTCCGAGGTTAGAAGAGGAATACGGTAGAAGATCAAGAGGTCTTTCTAGAAGGTATAACTAGTAATTTTTCCTTTCCGCATCATGCTAGTTATTTATGGAAATAATACCAAATACAAGAGGCTTACGATTCTAGTATTTCGAATATGTTTTTCGATGATGTGTTCTTTTGTTTTATTTTTCCTTGTGATTTGATTGTTCTTTTCGGTTAACCTAAAGTTATTTTAGGAAATTAAATATTAGCTTTCCATAAAAGGTTTTGTCTAGTCGGTGGTGGTTGCTCCCATATCCAAGAAGGTCATGTGCCTCGCCACGTCAGCACTGGGAACCAATTATGAAAATTAATATTTAATGGAATTAATAACTTAAGGTGATTTTGGTCGAACGTGTTAAGTTCCGCAGGAGATCCAAGTCAAAACCTAAAAGAACAAATAGATTAAGTTTTGGATCAAACGTGTTAAGTTCCGCAGGCGATCCAAAATTTAATTTAAAAGAACACATGGTAGCTAGGAAAAGGTTCAGACCTTTGTACAAAATTTTTATACAGTGGAACCTCTAGGTTTTCCGAGTAGCAACCAACAATTGGTATCAGAGCTAGGGTTTTGCCTCTGTGTATTTGGTATTAGTTTAATTATGCACATGTCATACATAATTTAGGCAGGATAATAGTAGGATGTGCTAACTTTGTGGATGCAGGATCCAACTATTATGGCTTATAGTTACTATGTGTGTGATTGGACCCTTGGACATGTCAAGGGCATTTTATTGTGTGTGCATGATTGTATTATAAAATACAGCAGGAGCTGTATTTAGTTTTATTAGGATTTTATTTTTGATCTAGTTACATGTACATTCCTTTTATGGAATATAGGATCGATGGATGTAAATTTTATTTTATGTTCGATCTAGTTTACATGTACATTCCTTCGAGGAATATAGGATCAAAATGTAAAATTCTATTTATGTCGCGGATCGAATCTTGCAAAGCGTGGAACCTTCTAAGGACCAGAGGCGCAGCGGAACTAGGAGCAAGATGGATGCGACAGCTAGACCCGGTGGCAGTGGCCAAATATGGCAGCAGCTTGGGATGACAACACACGGAGGACAACAAGAGATAAAAGTCATAATAGTTGAAAATTAGATTTTCTATTTATTGCTTTTATATTGTGCTGTGTGTGCATGTTAGTTTACATATTTAGTAGGCTAGCATAGTTAAAATTCCTCATTTATAAATAACTAAGTGGGAGAGAGATTTTTAAGTAAATCTCATGGTCTCCATTACTGGTTTGTAAGTGATGCAAACAAGCTTGCGCGTTGGCTCTGAGTGCCTTCCTCCATAACGGATGAGCTTGTTTGTGGATCACTAGAATAGACTTCCATTTTTGGATGACTATAGGAAGTTAATTAAGAGCGTGTGATCTTCCCCAACGGAAGGGGCATAATCTTATTAATGGACTTAGTGTCAAGTAATGGTATACACTTAGACACATCTAATAGTATCCTCCCCATCGGAGTCACTACTATTATTTGTGTGACCAAATGATACCAACTATTAATTTTATTTGTCAAAAAGTTAGGTTGACAAGATAATAAAATTAATGGGTTAAAACCCTCATTTTACAAATGTTGAATTTGTATATGTCCACCCTAACGTGGCATGCAAAATTCACGGTGTTTGAGGTGTTGGTGAATTTAAATAATATTGTTTGAGGAATCAATATTTTTTTAAAATTCAAAAGTTTTTGACTAAATATTTGATCAAAGACAGATCAACTATTAATTTTATTCGTCATAAAGTAAAGTTGACGAGATAATAAAATTAATGAATAAAATCTCCTCTTCGATTTTGTATACGTCCACACTAACGTGGCATACAAAATTCATGGGGATTTTTAAGGAGTTGATCTTGACCAAGTATTTTTGTGATTCTTAGGATTTAAAATGTTTGTCAATCCCCTAGTAATCATACTATAAGAAAGACTTAGTAATCCCAACTGTAATGATTGGAAATAGGACTTGGACATTAAGGTAGACCGTCTTCTTAGAATTAAGAACAATATAGGTGTATTTAATTCATTAGTTGAAACATGTTTAGTGGTGTTATCTACCAGAGCCTGAAGTGTAGATACAAATGCCATTAATCATGTCCGCAATTCATTGCAGGGTTCCAGGAAACCCGACAACTAAATGAAAATTAAAACACCGTCTACATGGGCACTACTGTAAAAATGGTAGTTGTTGCAGTGAGAGATGTTTATCTTTTGATAAGAATAAAACATGGATTTTTGAGTAATTGTCTTTACGCACCAAGTTTAGAAAGAACTAGTTTTCAGTTTCTAAACTATTCAAAGAACTTGATATTCTGCCTCTTTTAATAACAAAGTTGTTATTAAGAAAAAGAGGGAAGTTATCTGTTCTGGTACGTTGGTTGACAATTTATAAATCCAATAACTCTCACGATGCAACAAATGGAAATTAGTAACACATCTTCTAACTTTAAGAGAAAGTAACCTTCGAAAATGAACCAATTATATCTTTGGCTTCTAAGGCTAGGTTATATTAACTTGAGTAGGATTCATTGGTAGCTGATGAACTTTTGGGTTCATTAGTAGTGGAAATCTTTCCAACCTACGAGTCTTACTTGGAAGAAAAAATAACCAAGAAGCTTTTAAGTCTAAGGGGTATGGAGTCAAAGATATATTGGAATTGGTTCATTTTGATTTGTGTGATCCTATGAGCATCCAGGCAAGAGGTCGTTTCAAATATTTCATCTATTTTATAGACAACTATTTGAGATACGGATATATTTACTTGATGTGCCGCAAGTCTAAGTGCTTTGATTAGTTCAAAGAGTACGAGGCTGATGTGGAGAAACGACAAAGTAAAAGTATCAAGACACTACGGTAAGATCGTAGTGGCAAGTACCTCTTGGAAGAATTTAGGAGTCATTTATCAGAAGTAGGGATTCAATCCCAACTAACTGCACCTGATACACCCCAACAGAATGGTGTAAGAAAATGAAGGTATAAGACTCTTATGGAAATAAGTAGATTGATGAGTTATTAAGAATATTATCAAAATCGTTTTAAGGATATACTCTGTAAACGGGAGTGAATATAGTACATTCTAAAGTCAGAACTCTCTACTCATATATAATTGCTAAATAGGCGTAAGCCTATTTCGAAGTATATTCGGATTCGGGTAGTCCAGCACATATGCAGAAGAGAGACAATGATAAGTTGGACAGGAGTTCACTTGTTTGTGGGTTATCCTAGTGAAATGAAAGTAGGTTTATAGTCTTAAAAATCAGAAGGTCATTGTTAGCATCAATGACTGATTTTTAGAAAAGGACTATGTAATAAACCATGTGCCCATAAGAAAATTTGTTCTTAAGGAAATAATAAAAGGCATGTCTAATCTAGTACCAACTGTACAAGATGAGATACCACAAGGAAACTGCAACACGTATCACAAATGATACACAATTGCAGAAAGTGCCTTGTCGTAGTAGGAGGGTTGTTAGGCAACTTAAAAAGATTCATGTTTTGGGAGAGTTTTTGGATTCGATCCCTGGAGGACATGAACCTGATCTCCGGACATATGACGAAACACTCCAAGATAAAGATGCAACATCTTGGCATAGAGTAATGAATAACAGAATTAGAATATATGTATTCTAATAAAATCTAGAAGCTTGTAGAACCACTAAATGGTGTAAAAGCCTTTGGGTGTAAAAAGGTCTATAATAGGAAAAGAGGGATAGAAAGGAAGGTAGTAACTTTCAAAGCAAGGCTTGATGAAAAAGGAAACTTTTTCACTGGTAGCCATGCTTAAGTCTATCCGGATTCTTTTATCTATTTGGCAGGTGGATGTCAAGACAACATTCCTTAATGGAAGTCTTGATGAAAACATCCATATAAAGCAACCAGAAGGATACATTGCAAAGGGCTAAGAGCATCTTGTGTGCAAGCTCAATCAGTCTATGGACTGAGGTAAAGCTTCAAGGTCTTGAAACATCCGGTTTATCAAAGTAATCCAGACCTATGGATTTATTGAGTAAACGGATAAGTCTTGTGTATACAAAAGGTGTGATGTAAACGTGGTGGTATTTCTTGTACTATACGTAGATAACATTTTTGGTAGTTGGAAACAATATCAAAATGTTGTCAGAAGTAAGGGTATGGTTGTCCAAATAATTCGATATAAAGGACTTGGGAGAATGTATATATTTTTGAGATCAAAATAATAAGGGATCGAAAGAAAAAATATATTTTACTTATCCCAAGCTTAATACATCGGAAAATCCTTGCTCGTTTTAAGCATGCAAAACTCCTCGAAAGGTATCTTACTTTTTAAGCATGGAGTGTCTTTATCTAAAGAGATGTCTCCGATGACATCAAAGGAGTTTGAGGACATGTAGGCAGTTCTTTATGATTCGGCAGTTAGACAACCTAATGTATGCTATGCACGAGATCAGAAATCTGTTTTGCCAAGGGCATAGTTAGCAGATATCAAAGTAACCCTAGACAAGGACATTGGACTGCAGTAAAGCATATATTAAAGTACCTTAGAGGCGCTAGAGATTATATGCTAGCTTATAAGACAGTTAATTTGGTCCCTGTGGGTTACACGGATTTTGACTTCCAATCGGATAGGGACAATAATAAGTCGACCTCGGAGTTTTGTGTTTACTTTAGGAGGAAAAGTCATAACTATGGAAGAGTGATAAGCATAGGTGTTTTTCTGGACTCCACCATAGAAGCTGAGTATATGGCAAGCCTCTAAGGTAGCCATAAAAGCTGAATGACTTAATTACCTCAAGATAGACTTAGATATGATTTCTAGTTTTGTCCAAAGATTATTACAATTTATTGTAATAATAATGGTGCAGTAACAAACTCGAAGAAACCATGAGTCTATAAGGCAAGTAAACACAATAGAGCGCAAGTACTACCCAATACGAGAAATTGTATAACGGGGAGAAGTTGTTGCCGCCTAGATTGCATCAGATGATAACCTAAGGTCCTTAGGGCAAGAGTTTTTTGAAAGGCATGGGAATCAGATGTATGGCAGCAGATATGGCAGCTTAGTCTTTTAGTATAAGTGGGAGATTGTTAGAGTGTATACTAAAAGCCTAGCTTTTGGTATAAACATTTATCTAGAAATAAGAATCACATTGGTCAAATGTCTACATTTGTGATAAATGTAGTTGTTCAATTAATTTATATTGTAGATAACATGGTGTGTGGTGTCACACACAGAAGATCATGTTATCAGTACCTTATAAATTATAAACAGTAGCTCACGACCATGATGGAAAGGAACAAACCATTGGAAGGTCGTAGTGTAATTAGGTGTTAATTTATCTTAACTATATAATTACACTAGTACACTAAGAGTGTATTGAGTAGGACCATTAGAGGTCGTTTCTTTTATACTGACTTTATAAAGGGACAAAGACCTCAGTTATTATGGAAGTGTGTGCTCTTAATCCTAATATAATAACAAGCACATATATTTGATATTTATTTCTTTAATTTATCAATGGGTGAGATTTAGTTCGATGAATCAATAGGCCCGATAAGTTGGGAAATGATATCACTTATAGTGTGTGTTGTTGATTATAGAAGGAAACTGTGTCCTAGTAATCTAGGTTGAGAATGTCCCCAAGAGGAGCTCATAAGGATTGTCATGTTAAACCCTGCAGGTGGACTTAGTCCGACATGACGATGAAGTTGAGTGGTACTACTCTTGGAGCTAGATATTAATTAAGTGAGTTGTCAGTAACTTACTTAATTAGTGGACATTTGTTATCTTAAACACAGGGAGACTAACACACTCATAATAAGAAGGAGCCCAAAATGTAATTTGGGATTGGTGCGGTAGTTCAATAATAGTTCTTTAGTGGAATGAACTATTATTGATGAAATTAAGTTGTGTGTTCGGGGCGAACACGGGATGCTTAATTTCATCGGGAGACCAAAACCAATTCCTCCTCCCGGTCCCTATCGTAGCCTCTAGTATATAGAGATTTATACCCACCGCATACCCACCTTCTTACCCATCCAATGGGGCCGGCCAAGCTAGCTTGGAACCCAAGCTAGGGCCGGCCAAGACCAAGTGGATGAGCCATGTAGGTGGTCGGCCAAAGCTTGGGTCTCAAGCTTAGGTGGCCGACCACTAGAACATTAAAAAGGATTTTTATTAAAATTATTTCTTATGTGGATATCATGATTTTAAAAGAGAGTTTAAAAATTAAAAATTTCCTTTTATAGTTTTCTACAAAAGATTAAGAGAAGAGATTAATCTCTTTCCTTATTTGTAGTTTAAAAGGATGATTTTAATTTTTTGTAAAAACTTTCCTTATTTGTAAATCATCTACATGTTTAAAAGAGAGTTTAAAATTTGAAATCTTTCCTTATTTGTTGATTATAGGAGGATTTTAAATTTTAAGAAAACTTTCCTTTTTAACCATGTTCATGATTTAAAAGAAAGTTTAAAAATTAATAATTCTCTTTTATTAGTTTCTACAAAAGATTGAGAAAAGATTTGATATCTTTCCTTATTTGTAGATTAAAAGAGATTTTAATTTTTAGAGATAACTTTCTTTTTATCCACATATTTAAAAGAAAGATTTTAATTTATTAAATTTCCTTTTTATAAACCAATCATGAAGGGATTAAATTATTGGAGAAATTTTATAAATTTCTGGAGACAAATTAGGAAGTTTTAATTAATTAAAACTCTCCTTGTTTGTAGCTTTTATATGGCCGGCCAAATAAAATTGAGAAAGAAAATTATTTTAATTAAATAATTTTTCCTTTTCAATGGAAAAAGAATTAAGGAAATTTTTATTAAATTTTCCTTATTTGCCAGGATCAAGGATTATAAAAGAGGGGGTAAAGGAGGCTTCAAGGCGAACGACTCTATTCTATTTTTCTCCCTCTTTTCCTTGGTGGTGTGGCCGGCCCTAATTCTCTCCTCTCCTCTTGTTGGCCGAAACTTATCTCTTGGTGGAGCTTTTGTTAGTGGCCGGATCAAGGAAGGAGAAGAAGGAGAGAAAGCAAGCCTCGTTTCTAGCATCCCTTGGAGCATGGTGGTGGTGGCCGAACCTCTTCATCCTAGAAGATGTTTTGATGGCCGAAACTTGCAAGGAAGAAGAAGGTGATTGGTGGTTTCTCATCTCGGAAGAACGTTGCCCACACAACGTCCGAGGTTAGAAGAGGAATACAGTAGAAGATCAAGAGGTCTTTCTAGAAGGTATAACTAGTAATTTTTCCTTTCCGCATCATGCTAGTTATTTATGGAAATAATACCAAATACAAGAGGCTTACGATTCTAGTATTTCGAATATGTTTTTCGATGATGTGTTCTTTTGTTTTATTTTTCCTTGTGATTTGATTGTTCTTTTCAGTTAACCTAAAGTTATTTTAGGAAATTAAATATTAGTTTTCCATAAAAGGTTTTGTCTAGTCGGCGGTGGTTGCTCCCATATCCAAGAAGGTCATGTGCCTCGCCACGTCAGCACTAGGAACCAATTATGGAAATTAATATTTAATGGAATTAATAACTTAAGGTGATTTGGGTCGAACGTGTTAAGTTCCGCAGGAGATCCAAGTCAAAACCTAAAAGAACAAATAGATTAAGTTTTGGATCAAACGTATTAAGTTCCGCAGGCGATCCAAAATTTAATTTAAAAGAACACATGGTAGCTAGGAAAAGGTTCAGACCTTTGTACAAAATTTTTTTACAGTGGAACCTCTAGGTTTTCTAGCAACCAACATAATCTCGCCGAGCATAGCGCAACACGAGCTACATGTCCGACCGGACGCTCGGCCAGTGAAGCAGAGAAAAAGGGATTTCAGCGCCGAGCAGAATGTCATCATCCTGGCGGAAGTTGAGAAGCTTTTGGAGGCCGGCCATATACGCGAGGTTCAGTTCCCAAGCTGGCTAGCAAACGTAGTATTGGTCTCCAAGCCGGGCAACAAGTGGAGAGTATGCATAGATTTTCGGGATCTCAACAAAGCTTGCCCGAAAGATTTCTATCCTCTGTCTCGGATCGATCAATTGGTGGATTCCACTGTAGGCTGCGAGCTGATATGTATGCTCGACGCTTACCAAGGCTATCACCAGGTGCCGCTCGCCCGTGAAGATCAAGAAAAAGTCAGCTTCGTTACAGCCGACGGCACCTATTGCTATAATGTGATGCCGTTCGGATTGAAGAACGCGGGAGCTACATATCAGCGGCTGATGAACAAAGTGTTCAAGGGGCAGATCGGGCGAAACCTGGAAGTATACGTGGACGACATTCTTATCAAGTCCGTCCGAGCGGCCGATCTCTTCGAAGACATGGAGGAAACTTTCCGAACGCTACGGAAATATGGAGTCAAGCTAAACCCCCAGAAGTGCCTATTCGGAGCAAAAGGAGGGCGTTTCTTGGGTTACATAGTGACCGAGCGGGGTATCGAAGCAAATCCCAGCAAGGTGAAAGCTCTACAAGATATGCCGCCTCCAAGAAATCTGAGGGAAGTGCAGCGTTTGACCGGTCGGATAACTGCTCTGTCCAGATTTATCTCCAAGACCGCCGACCGGAGCTTGCCCTTTTTCAAAATACTGCGCAAGGCCACTAAATTTTACTGGGAAGAAGAATGCGATCGGGCGTTCGAAGAACTGAAGGCATATCTGAATTCTCTGCCTGTACTAGCCAAGCCAGCCGTAGGGGAGCCACTTCTTTGTTGTCGAGCTTTGCCTGACTAGAGCGTCGGAGGGTCGCCGCCGGGAACCCCTTCCTGGCCCGACTTCTTTGCAGGATCGCCGGAGGTTCGCACCAGCAACCCGACGGAGATCTACATCAGCGACTCGGAGAGCGCCACGTGCCCAGCGTCCGTTGATTCAGCTTTCAGACAGGATCAGTATGCATGGAAATGAAGGATATTTTTCATTCTTGCTCCCTCATAAATTCTAATTTCCCCCCCCCCCCCCCTCCACATAACTTTTCTTAAAACATTCTCATCTAATATTTTAATCCTTGATCATCTTTACTTGTCATTCTTTTATTGAGAGTTTTGGTTGAATCCTTGATGAGTTAGATTTTGTAAGATGGATAAAGGTTTAAGTGAAGGTTGAAGGTTTGGCATACATTTGAGGATGTTGAAGGTTTTGGATGGCTTCATGAGAGTTGATCTTTGATTTTCGAGCATGATATGGAAGTGACAAGAGTTTTTTTTTCATTTGTATGATTTATTGGAATTACTGGAGAATTATCAAGTGCTCAAATTGCTTAAGGCAGTGTGGTTTATTGGATCTTTGGAGCTAAGCAAGATTCATTGGTTACTAAATTGATGGGAACATATCCAAAGGATTGGAAAGTGATCAGGTAGTTTTAGGAAAATAAGTTGACATAAAGCTTGCATAAATTTACTGAATTCGTAGCTGGTGTTGATGGGGTTGCTAAAGTCTGGAAGAAATGTCAAGTGTTCAGTTAACAAGAGCAAGACAGTGAATGCAGGTGTTAAAAGTTTTGTTCAAACTCTACCTAGATTCAAAGTTTGAGTTCTTTTGAATCTAAATCTCAGGAGCTAACTTTCTGAATTTCTGTGAATATGATTACCTTGTCCAACTTTCTAAAACTTGTGAAGACTTAATTCACTGGGGTTTGCTGAATTTGTTTCTTAAGTTCAAATATACAGGGATTTCTCAAGCTTGAATCCGAATCAGAATTTTGAATTGGATTCTTAAATCTGGATAATATGAATGGGATTTTGAATTTTGAATTTTGAATTTGTGTGATTTAAGTGTTGCTGATTCATATGGTGCCAAATTGGGAATATGTCTACAAGCTAGTGTAGGAATTATCAGATGGAGCTGTGACATTGAATTGCAGGAAATATAGAATTTGTATAGCACAACTTAAACTTTGATTCTTCTGGAATGTAAGCTTGCAAAGATATGCTGAATCAGATTTCTAAAATCATAGTTAGTGCAATACTTATTCTCAGATAATATAGCTATTAGAATGATATGGAAACGAAAATACAACAGTGAGGTTTTGAAGCTGAATTCTAAATTAGAAAAATCTGCAAAAAATGCAATCATTTACAGTAAAGTTCATTCCTAAAATTGAAGTATCAACTTGGACTATTGTGTGCCAATGTCTATGGAATCTCTGCACAAAGACAATTCCTCAATCTGAGTTTCAAATAAATGTTTCTGAATTATTACATTGAAAGGGAGTTTGTGAACTCTAAGGGAGCAACCAAAACATCAAAATTCCAAGATATCAAAATGTGGCAAATTATGAACCAAAAGTCTGCACTAATACACTGGATTAACATTTCTTATATACTGGATTTCTAGAATTCTGAAGTGGAACCTTATTTAGTGTTGGTTCTTTATGTTGTTATTGATAAAAAACAACTGGAATTTAATTTCTAGCCATAGGCAGTGTTGAATTCTGAACAATCTGCATATACAAGTTCTGAAATTCAGGAATTCTCTTTTGACAGCTTTCATTTCTTATCTGTTTGAGTATGATTTTTAAGTATGGATTAAAGTTGGTGCAAGAATTAGACTAGAATTCTTGAAAATGGAATTGAAATGCTTAAGTATCATTCACCAGCAGAACAAGGACAAGGAATTAAAACTGAATATGATACTCTGCTACTAGACTGTACATTCTAATTTCAAATCTGAATAGCTTAATGATTTGAAACATCGGACAATCTGGTTGAGGTGTGTAACCAACGAGAATAATTCTACCATTGGAATAAGCAACAAGTAAAGTAGGAAATGAAGTGTAGATGTCACTGCTGGTTTCAGATGTTATTGCTGAGAAAAGTTTCAAATAAACAAGGAAGTTTCAGGGATTGCTAAAAACTGAAGAAGTTGTTGCATTCAAATCCTTAATTTTTTGAATTGATGTTGTTGTATTTCCAGAATTCAAAATCTAGATTGACTGAAATTTGAAATAAGTGCAGAATTTGAGATGCTGGATTTATGAGTGTTGCTGCTGGACATAGATTTTGTTTGAGTTTTCAATCACACGACGTGAGTGTGCTATCCCAGCTAACTAAGATCTGCCAATTTCTGAAATTGTTTTGCTGAGATACATTGTTGTGGGCCAGGGAATGCTTCAAATTTTTGAAATCTTTGAATTTCAAGAAAAACATAACAAAAAAAAATAGAATGCTGAAATGGTTGCAGCTTTGTGGAATATGCAGTTGTGATGTATCAATTGTTATAAGTTGTGTGCCAAGCTCCTTATGCAGCTTCATGATCAATGAAAAAGCTAAGTAAAGCTCATGCTTACTCACTAACAAATGGTGTTTCTATCCGTCCACGTGTTCACAGATTAAAAATTGAATTAACTCAAATCCAGAAATCTGATAGTTGTTGTTGCTGAGTAATGTGGGTTGTGAATCAAAATTATTGTGTGCCAATATGAGATGCAAAGAGGTAAGATTCAAGGCATGCTACTTCAGTGAATCCATTTCTGAATGTATACAACTTAAGTGCAGTGATTGGGAATTAAACAGGAATATGTTTTGTGCCAACTTCTCTTGTTGTTTTTGTCCATAATACAAATTGAATTCCACCTCCTATCAATTCACTGCTTAATGGGATCTCATTCCAAGCAAACCCCTTCATGACTCAGGCCAAAATTTCCTTGAATTATAAACGCTGAAACTTGAAGCTGATTTCTGCAAACAGATTTTGTTACTGATTTTGTTGATAATAAAGCTTTGAAATGTTAGTGTGAATGCCTAACATTAGTAATAACCTTCTTTCCAATAAAGCATATCAGATAATCAAAAGAAACTAATAACTTCATTTCTGGAAATTGAAAGAAAAAGAATTGAATTATGGAAGTTTTTGAAGTATGCAGCAGTGGAACTCTAAAGCAGCAAGGAGCCTGGAATTATGTATCACTGCCAGTTTGTGCCGAGCTTCCTGTGAAATTTTCTAACCAGTGAAAAGTTCAAGTTAAATTCTTGCTTATTCATAGACAAATGGTGTTCTATTTGCCAAAATGTTCCACGGATTAAAACTTAAATCAACACGAATCCTTGAATCTGGAAACTGCAACTAAATTAAGTTGCAACTAAATTAAAACTTCTATCTGTTGTTGGAGTATTAAACCTGGTTTTGATTTCATTACTGGTGTAATATGAATGCAAACTTCAAAATAGAAGAAGGGGATGTTACCTGAATTTTTTTAAAAAATACAGAATTAGTGAATGTAGATTTTGAAAATTGATTAGCTGCACTTAAGAGCTGCAATTTCAGTAAAACTGATGTATCAACAGAATTGTCAAGTTTCTATCTCCACACCAATTTAGCTGTGTAACCCTGATACTGGAAACTTTAGTAGCATATTACAGGAACCAGAATCCATTTACAGAAAACAACAACCCATCATAGATTCAAACAAAACAATTAGATTTGCATAAATATTAGAAGTAAGAGTTTTGTGGCAAATCAGATAAGGAAGAAGAAAGCTTACACGAAATTTTTTTGTCAAACTCCAAGGAATGTTTCTCAGAGTGTTGGTTACTTGAATCCTTAGAGTCATTTTTCAGAAAAAAAAAAGAAAGAAACTGTGCTTACAAATTGCAGTTATAGTTTTTGTGCCAAATGTGCATGCTCTTTTTATGGTACAAGCTTTTCAACCTATTTTCTGATTAGGATCAAGGTGAATTAAATTCTCTACTAGTGCAGTGCTAATTGATGTTTGTTTCCAAGCTTAACTCTTCATGAATGCAGCTAGGATCTCTTTGAATTCCTGACTCTGAAACTAAGAACTAAGTTACAGATTGATCTGTGAAGTTGTTGAATTCTGTTCATTGGTAAATTATGAGTGAAGCAGAATTCTGGAACTGAAACACCTGAAACTGAGCAACTTTGGGATTTCTGTAGTTTTTGTTTTAGCTGAGTTTCCAAATTGGAATCGATTGTAGTCAAGCTTGAAATGAGGAAATAGATGAGACAATTCATTGAAGAATATAAGTGATGAAGCTTGGATTTTGAAGGGAGACCGACAGAGAAAAAATAATGCAGAAACTGCAGTGTGCAGAAAATCAGAAATTGAACTAGAGTGTCTGGTTACTGAATTTGCAGCTAGTGGAGTTCAAATTCGAGTTCAAATTTTTTTGTTCCATCATTCAGATTTGAAGAGTATTTAAGTGGTATCAATCATGAGCACAAGACTTTGACGAGCAGATGCAGAATTCTTAAATAAATCATATATGGAGTGAGGAATATGGTTTTGGAGCTATGTTTATTAATGCTGAATTTTGTGATCAAAGCTGCTATTGTTTCATTGACTGAGACATCCAATGCTTTAAGTGTGGGGGAGGGAATTCTTCTCCATAAGGTGATTTGGGATTATTTTAGCTTTTAAATTTTGGAATTGAAGTTTAAAAAAAACAGGGGCAAATAAAAGGAGTATCAAGTGTGGAGACAATGTATCAAGATTTTTGGATAGACATCAAATTGAAGAAGAGTTTGGCTTGGTCTTTGTGTTGATAATGACAAATGGTATTCATCTCTTTACACATCAAATTGATCAACTCATCAGATTTATTCTTCCAATACTCTCATTTTCTCACTTTCTTCATTGAATACTTTTCTTTTGCCTACTACATTCACTTCACTTAATCCTTTTGATTCCATTTCAATTCTTGATGATTAAATCCTTTTGATTTATGTATGCAATGTTTTATAGTGGTGGAGAAGTAGACAATAAACAAGCTTATGGTAGTGAAATGTTGTGAGTGACATTGATGCTCGAGTGTGAGAGTTAGAATAGGTGAATACCTTGCAAGATTGCAACTTGCTTAATTTTTTCAATTGGATTGAAACTACCATACCTACTGATTCTTGTTTGGACTGTGCTCATGATTGTTGGTGATCTTTTAGATGACCTTAGTTAATCACTTTTTACCATCTTCTAGGTATTGCTAGGGAATTTGTGTGGAGATGATTTTTAGATTTTCTTGACTTGTACAGGACGTTCAAGAATAAGTGTGGGGGATTTGATAACCATGATTTTAATATACTATTTTGATTCATACATGCATGGTTTGATGTTGTTTTCTAGATGGAACCTATATTTATATCATATTTCATGCATTGTATTTATTTTTGTGCTTAATTGCAAATTATCTTATTTTTGTGTTATTTGATGCTAATATTTAATTCTTATTTTGTAGGCATCAAAGGATCTTGGATTAGGATTTATTCGAACCGAATTTGTGCTCGAATCAGAGTTTAAGCAAGAAGATCAAGCTTTGGAGCATTATGGGTCGTTTATTAAGAACAAGAGAGATCTGAACCATCCATTGAAGTTCTGGAAGGAAGAGTGGATCCAGACCATTGATCAAGATCAATACATTCGGATCGGATTTTAAGTGACTTTTCACCGTTGATCAAGATCCAAATCATTCTCAACCGTCCATTCAGATCTCAGATCTGATTTAAATGAGAAGCTACAGTAGCCTTTTGTCTTTGTCAATCTCCACAGCATAGTGTTCGCGTCAAGCGCAGCGCATCTCGGTGATTCCGACCCCTTCTCCACTTCCAGATCCATTTTCCGGCCGACTTCATCGGCGACGATGTTCTCAGATACTTGCAACCAGCTTCCGGCCATCGACCTTGCTCTAAGGCGTTCCTACGGCGAGAATTCTGTTATGCAATCCTCTGTTTCTTGTGCCGCTGATTTGGAGGCGTTCCTCCAATTAGTGGTTCCGCTTCCCATCAGAGAGCATTGACGACATTCCTCCATTGCTACTTAATCGCTTCCGACGATATTCTGACCATCATCTACCATCCAACAGTTCCAGAGAATTCAGATCACAGAATTGTAGATTTTCTGAGTTTGGCAGCTCCGATCCTCATCAGTTTCACTCGGAGAGGTTTCCTATGGTGCTAGTGAAGGTTGGGTTGAGTTTAGTTGCTGAGATAGTCTTCCCCCGATTGCTGAAGTGAGGTTTCATTGATCTTCCTTGTGTGATGGCAAGGAGAAGTCTCCGTGTAGTGTGGTTTGGTGTGGAGATGGTTTAGGTTTCATTTTTGTATTCTTTTTATTGTTGATAGATTTAAATGTCAATTTGTGTTATTTGGATTCAGTAATCGTAGTTCTTTTTAGCTTAATTATTTAAATTCAAGTGTAATGGGTAATTTAGTTTAAATTGAGTTTGAAGTTGTTGCTAATCTTGCTTTAGCTTAGATTGCAGTACTATTGAGTAGTTTAGCTTTCTGTAGTTAAGATTTAATGGTTGCTTTAGATCAGGTTTCATTTATGTCTTACTATTCCATTCTTTAGTATAGTTGTGTTGATGATGAAACTCATTACGTAGAGTGACAATGCGTTGTGGATTAATCGTTGGCATTCAGTTAGATTTCATTTTAGCAGTAAATTAGTTTCTTATTTGCTGTACTTTTCATTTATTAAGTTTAGAACCAAACAACCACCATTTCCATATTAAAAATCCCAAATGAGAATAACAGACAATTCTAGATTATCATCCTACTGTTAGTTCCTCGAGAGATTCGATCCTGGGCTCGTTATTACAACATCATTATGTAGTTAAGGTGTTCATTGGATATAAATTGTTAATTTGATTTACGGTGTGACAGACTAGTTATCAGTAATCCACTAAAATACTTCTTGTGATTCCTCCGGAAGAGGGAATCGAGTACAAGGATAAGAAATAGAAAAGTGTAACAGGCTACACTTTCTTTATGCAGAATTAAATATAACAAAATAGCTTTGTTACCGACAAGTAAGAATTGAAGTACGAACGCTTGTTTGTCGATGTCGGTCTATCATCCGTGATCGGAAGTCCTTGGAATAGTTGTCAGGCATAGCAGCTTCGCAACATAGCAAGAGGACGAAGTAGCAACACTTAGAAGCCCAAAGGATCGCGTGGAAGCTCGTATAGAAGTTGTGTTTCAAGCTTTGGGCGAGCATCTTTATAAAGAGCTTGGAAGGTTCCTTCCATAGCCAATGAAGGCACCTCCAACTCGAGAAATCTGATCCTGAACAACCCGACTTTTATTCGCGACGAGGTCTGAATTCTATCCTGCGGAACGCGCCTTCAAGCCATTGAAGGTGCCTTCCATGAACAGTACAAAGGCATCTTTCATAGTCATTGCAGGCGTCTTCGGGTACTGTTCATCTGAAGGTTTTTTGCTCCTTTTGTCCCTGCAAGTTGTGTTAGTCCAAAACTAAAACATATAACCTGCAAAACAAAGTTAGCATAGTGGAAAATAAGTAGTAATTAGTTATTGTCTCCCGGCACCAGGAACTAGTAAAGGTTTCAGATTAGGGATCCAAAATGGACCTAACCTAGACCGATGCCTACTGTCCCTCAATCAGGGTGCACCCTCACAAAGTTACTATCCTCCAGTGACTTACCTTTACTTACCATCTTGTAGTTGGCTTGACTAGTCTTCTGACCCACCAAGTCTTCATACTAGTTGTCCGGTCCACAGACCTAACTGGACTTCTGCCGGTTGTCCAATCTCGCAGACCCCAACCAAACTCCCTGCTAGATATCTAGTCGGCTCGTTGACCTATTTGGACTTCACACCAGCTATCAGATCTCGCGGACCTAGCTGGATTTCAACCTAGTGTTCGATCCGTTGGACTCGTCAATTCCTGTATACTCGATAAAGCAATTAGATTATAAAAACACCTAACTTAACTCACTTGTCATTCATCAAAACCTGAGTTAGACCGTTAGTGCAAACCGTATCAACACTAAGTTCCTGCACACTTAGACACATGACATCAAAATATAATGGGACCTAACCTGACTTGGTTGATCATATCAAATCTACTACGGGGTACTTATAATCTCTTCCTTTTTGATGTGAGTAACCCAAGTTAAGTTAGGGTAAATAAAACATAACTAACAGTAAGGTAATAATTTTTGCAAGTAAAAAATGTTAATGTGCAAAAAATTAAATAAATTTATCCTCCCCCTAAACTTAATCTTATTTCTCCCCATTTGATCACATTAAAAACATAGAGAACTTTAAAATGACTTGGAAGTCAGTCAAAACAAAGTATAAGGGAAAATACTATAATAACGATTATCCAGGCAATCATGAAAGTTTAAATTTTGACAAAAATCTAGACTTTAATAAGGTATAAACAAATTTTGAAAAAATAATTTGAAAAATATTTTTAAATATTGAAATATTCTCAAAATTTTAATAGGAATTGAACAGACATATATAAAGCAAATATAAAATTTTGTACAAACGAGTTAACTTAAGCAGAAAATAATTTCCAAAAAAACTTAAATTGTAAAAACTACCCTTTTTAAGTAAATAATAAATATTTTTAGATTGGGCAAATAAAAAAATTTTATAACAGCTAACTATTTAATAGTTAGTCAATTAAATATTCATTTCAATAATTGGCTTCTAGACTGTGGTAAGGCACTAGGCATTCTTGGATATTAAAACAACAACCATTTCTAAACAAAGTCTTTTAAAGAAATTAAATATTTAATTTTCTTTCTACAAATTTTAACCTTAAAAAAAAAATTTATTCTAAGCAGGATTTGGAAACCCGATATAGGTTTCTTCCTACTAGATTGATCAAGTATCTTTTAGAAACATATTTTGGTGATAACTTTCTAATTTGACCCTTATGGTATTTAAAATACCAATTTAGTCCTTGATAATATCCAGAATGACATGCATAATTTTTTTTAATTTTCTATTTGTTTCTTTAAATTAGCATTTCAATTTTCAATTTATTAAGCTCCTCTATTAAGCATGATTTTGCTAAGGTTCTTTTTATTTCTAAATTTTTATTTTTTAATTTATCATTTTTAGTTTTCAATTTGAATATTGATTTTGCTATTGATTTAATGCCAAAGTAAAGTTGATTAAGAGGTAAGAGGCATACCTCACTTATCATGTCAGATCTGAAGCTTGATTCTCCCCCTGCTTCACTACATTCATCTGATGTCGCTCTCCCTCCATCAATGCTGGATTCTGAGGAGCTTTATTCTTTGTGACTAGCTATCAGTGCTAGTCCAACGTATGCTTCTATTTCTGACTCAGATAACGAGCTTTCGTCCCAAGTGACCTTGAGATTCTTGTGCTTGTTTTCCTTGGGGCCTTTGCCTTTTCCTTTTTGAGCTTCGGACAATCCTCCTTTACGTGTCCTTTTTGACACTGGTAGCATCGAACCTTCCTCCTATTTCTTTGATTTTTTTTTCTATAATTCTTTAAATTTATTAGACTTAATTTTTTTTTTAAACTTTCTTACCATGTACTCTTCTTGATCTCCTTCCATATCTGAGTTTGACTTGGATTCATCCTTCTTGGTAGCTCCTAGTGCTAGATTCTAACTTGACTCTACTGTTGTACCTGTACATCGAGTCTCATGTAACTCTAAATGTGAAAACAATTCCTCTAAGGTACTTACCTCCAGGTTCTTCAAGATGTAGTAGGCGTCTATAATCGAAGTCCATTCAGGGGTTCTGGAAAAGGCGTTTAGTGCGTAGCGTACCGAGTCCCGGTTGGTTACCATTTCACCAAAGTTGCTCAGTCTGATGATCAGCTCCTTGATCTTCATGTGCAATTCGGCTACCTTCTCACCTTTTTCTAGACAGATGTTTGTTAGTTTGTTCCAAAGAATATCCCATCGTGCGAGTTTTGCTTCGGATGTTCCTTCGTAGAGTTCCAAGAACTTCTCCCAAAGGTCTTTTGCTGATGTATAGCTTCCGATGCAATTTACTTCATGAGGTCGTAATACACTTAAAAGGTGATATTCCGCTCTGCTGTTAGCTATGAAATCGCTTTGCTCCTTTTTCGTCCGGAGGTACTCTTCTTTCTCTACGCCTTGTTGATCTTTTAGAATTGCAAAATCGTACTTAATTATTAAAAAAATTTTAAAGTTGTTTTTAGGAATACCTATATTCGGCGTTTCAAGTGTGCAAACCCCCCCTCGAACTTTGGTGGGATGAGGCTTGGTCCGACCATTGATTTTGCTTTGATCGGCAGTTAGTCCTTCTGAATATCCTCACTCTGATATCACTTGTTGGTCCCTTGTAGGCCGGCAAGAGAGGATAAATTGCCTGTATAATAATTACAAACATTTCTTGACTTACAACTCTAATTAGTAGCATAGTTATAACAATAAATTAAATGAACAACTTTAAAAAGAAAGAGGCAAAAGAGTTACTTGGTTACAACCTAGATGATTGTTAATCTAAAGCAAAAGAAAGCACTAAAAATCTCAGTCGTTGAAGGCGGAGAAACCTCTTACACTCTTTGAACATTCAGGAATAAGCTAGGAAATGAATACTTAAGTTGTTGAATATTTATTTGGTCTAGAGGTCATTTTATAACCCCTGGAAAATCTTATCCGAGGCTGGAAGACGCCTCCAACAAGGCGGAAGGTGCCTCCTGCGAGGCAAGCGAAGATAAGGTTTTATCTTCGCTAACGGTTAATTTTGCCCAATCTAAGGCACCTTCAAAGAGTTAAAGGTGCCTTCCATGGGTGGTTGAGTTGAAGATGTCTTCCCATAGAAAGGCGTGGAGACGCCTCCAACCACCTTGAGGGCGCCTCCAGCAGCTCCGTAGCTCCCAGTTGGCTCTCCGCTGCGCCGATCGCCTGGGTGATTTCGTCCATCTGAAATTGGGCTCATCCGGACTCATCTTCCAACCTTCTTCTCGAGCAAGCTTCTGCTCTAGCTTCTCGTCCCTCGAAAATACCACACGCTCCCTTCTCATCTACCAACGTACTCTTCCGTAACACCTCATCCCTCGGACATACCGAGCCCGTCAACTATCTCCCGTGCCGTCCTTCTCGCTAGCTGTGTTTTTCACTCAACTTCCTATGCTCCTAAGTTCCTATACACTTAGACACAGGGCATTAAAATATAACAAGACTTAACCTGACTTGGTTGATTACATTAAAACTACCATAGAGTACTTACATAACTTTATAGAATACATTGCAGTATGAGATTGGTCTATAGTCGCCACCCTTGCAACATGAGATTGGTCTATAGTCGCCACTCCCACAACATGATTTCCTTTCAGCACAAGTGAGATTAAGAAGTGGTTCTATTACTTCAGTAGCTTGCCACTTTGAAAAAATTCATGCACAACTGTAATAAAATCATTACCAACAATACCCAAGATGAGGTAAAGAATTCCGAACCGTAGCCATTTTGACCCGGGGCTTTTCGACACCCAATATCATGTAGAGAGACTTTTATTTCTTCAAGCATAACTGACTTACTTAAATTCTCAGTATGCCCTAAGGTTAGCTTCCTTCCCATGATCTCACTGCTGCCCAAAAATATGCACATCTCCTTTTGGCCAAGTAAGCCATGAAAGTAGTCAACAAATTCCTCCACTACTTCACCCATACTTGTGGTTTGCTTCCCATTTCGTTTCTTGAGTGTAATGATTGCATTCCTCTTATTGTTCCTCTTCACCACATCATGAAAAAACTTTGTACATTGGTCTGCACACTTCAAGTAATACATTCTTGGCCCTTTGTTGGTAAAATTATCTCTCCGCTTCGGCTAATAGATTGACTTTCTTCCTTATATGAGTGTACTCTATAGGAGTTGGACCACCATCTAAAATGCCTCTTTGCACCTCCTCTAACTCTTCTTTTGCTTTTCTTGCCTTCTCTGAGATGTGCCTAAAGTCATTCTTGTTTAACTCCCTCAAACATCTTTTCAAGTGAAACAACTTTGCCTTGAGAACATATTGGGTATTTCTTTGTATAGGAGCTGCCCATGAGTCCTTCACAATCTTCTCAAAATCTTCATGCAATGCCATAAATTTAAAAACTCTATTTGGAGGTCGGTCTTTAGACAAGATGTGCACAATAGTATATGAATGGTCTGAAAGACATTTCTTTGGATAAGGTATTTACTATTCATGCTTGTGTTTACTTATGCTCCATTTCCTTCCATCTTTCAAGTGATTAACTTGAGCGTCAGAGGACCAACGTCAATCCTTTTTCTGACTCGGTGCTGACGTTTCTTGCGTTGCAGAGTGGAGCGAGGTATATATCCAGTCGACACAAAAGTCACATCCTCATCTATTTCCATGATTTTAGGACAGGATCAAGGAGCTATCACGAAAAAGATGGAGATCCAAAGAGGAATTCGAGAAAAGTGCTACGCATGGAGCCGTCGGCCAGAGTACCTTGAGCCGAGTCGGAGGAGATGCTGTCGATAAGATAAGTAAAATCAGAAACTGAAAGAGCAAGAGATCAAGTTTGGTCGGTGCAGTTAAGGGCAAATCGCGGAAGGCCGCATGCAGAAGGATGGCTGCTGCCCTCGGAGCCACAAGGGGAACTGAATCGAGTGATTCCTACATCTTTGAGGAACGCAATCATCGAACATGGAAGAGGAGGCAATGGCTGTTGGTGCTTCC
This sequence comes from Zingiber officinale, assembly GCF_018446385.1. Lineage (NCBI taxonomy): Eukaryota > Viridiplantae > Streptophyta > Magnoliopsida > Zingiberales > Zingiberaceae > Zingiber > Zingiber officinale. Next base: position 153,674,330 of record NC_055992.1, on the reverse strand, counting down.
TTCATCAAAGAAATAATCAGGCAGAAAGAGCAGGATCCGCATGGTGAAGGGAGTCTCCAGTCTTGAGAGAGTATAAGAATCACGGGAGAGGAGGAGCTAAGTTTGCAAGTAGTCAAGAGTGCATGAACGTAAGAGTCAAACGGATATTGATTTTCTTATGCCAAATTATTCTAATTTGGACAACCAAAACACGTTAGAATTAGCTGCAGACTGCAGTGGTGGCAAAGAAGGCGTTTAGTTGTTTAGCTTGTCATAGTTCATCATCCACTGATTTGATCTCTACCATTTTCTTTTGCATGTGGACTTCTTGAAGTCTTCCCAAGCAGTCCCTGGCGTCAACAATTGGGTTAGAAATTTCAAAGCGATATTTGACATTTCTGGATGAAGACTTTTCGACTATTGGCTATAACTCTGGTTAACTTGGAAATCCCATATGCGTTTGATTTGAGGTTATTTTTGATAATTTTAGTTATCCATTTAAGGTTATCAACAAAAACCTTATTTGGTTTAGGTATTCGATAATTCCCAAGTAATGTTCCATGCCCGACATGTCAGCAAAAGGGTCATGCAGCCAGGAATCAGAAAGCCTCAGAAAACTAAAGTTTTTCTTGATTCTGGGATTAACGAATTTTTTTTTACCAAAAATACCCTCCGATAAGAAAAAACATGAAAACAAGAAAAAAAAAATGTAAAATAAATTAAAAAATGTAAAAAAATAAAAAATGTTTAAAAAAATTTAAAATTTAAAATTTTAATTTTTTTTAAAAATAAATAATTTAAAAAATAAAAAAAATTTTTAAAAATAAAAAATAAAAAAGTTAAAAATTTTAAACATTTTATTTTTTTAAAAGAATAAAAAATTTATAAAAAATTTTAAAAATAAAATAAATAAATAAAAATTAAAATAAAAAAAGTAAAAAATTAAAAAATATAAATATAAATAATATAAAAAATATAAAAACATTAAAAAATAAAAAAACACATTAAAAAGTAAAAAAATATACAGAAAAAAAAAAGTAAAAAAAATAAAAAAATAAATAATAATAATAATAATAATATTATGTATAATTGGTTTTGTAACTGAGGGTAATACGGTAAAATATTAAACTAGGGTATTCATTAAAACCTTCAAACAAATAAGTTTTTATTGCATTACTTAGGTTGAACCAAACAACATTTGGTTATGTTTTATTCCCCGTAATCTTGATTATGTGATTGCATGATAATCACATAATCAAGATTATACATGATAACTTAAATTAAACGAACCCATAGAGATATCTTACATTTCACGTTCAATCTCTTTCGGTTTTCTAACAGATTATTTTGTTGGAAATCTGATGGTGATGTTTATGAATTTCTCTTAGGCCAAAAGAATTCAATCAAATACATGTGTTAATTTTAATCCAGATAAAATAAAATAGTTATTTTTTTAAAAAAAAGACCAGCATGGACCAGATGGCTCTATTTTTTTTTAAGGTGTCAAATCAGATACATTGAGTCAGATTATTATTATTATTTTTTAAAATACTCAATTCAAATCCGACTCACCCTAACCGAAAACCTATAAACTTTAATCTATTCCAAGCCAGCCAACCCATTTTGATTTTTTAAAATACTCAATTCAAATCCGACTCACCCTAACCGAAAACCTATAAACTTTAATCTATTCCAAGCCAGCCAACCCATTTTGATTTTTTAAAATTATTCTTTTATTTTTGTTAATAAAATAATTAAATATAAATTCAAAACACATAATAATATTTTAATTTAAATATGATAATTATATTTTATGTATTTAAATATTTAAGTTTGAGAGTTTAAATGTTTCATTGTCTAAACACTCCTTGTTAAGTGTTGTTAATTGTTAAAGAAAATCTGTTGGGTAGGAATTTCAACTTTTGATGTTGCTGATTTATAGATGTTGTTGGACAGTATGAATGCAAGACAGATACGCAAAAGATAAGCAATTGAGCATCATCTATCAACTTGGAACTATTTTGTGCTAAAATTTATGGGAATCTATCAGAGGCAACCTAAGGGGAGGTTGTTACCATATACCATTACAATACTAAATGAAGAATCTTCTTGATCCAGGCCTGAACCCCTATCAAATAGTGATTTCTGAAATTGACCAATCTACTTTTAAGTGTTGAATGCAGAGGTTAATCATATCTTGGAGAGACACTAATTGATGTTGGCAACACTATTATGAATTATGATTCTGAAAAAAAGAAAATAATTTGCCAAAGATGGCAGGGTCAGTATAGAAACTGCAGATTCAGAAGTTAAGATGCTTGATTGTTTTGTAGTTGCTGCCGCTCAAATATCAATTTTGGCTTGCTAACTCCCTAAACACTTGGCCCTAAAACTTTAAATACAAAAAAAAGAGGATAAGGTGGGTTCAGATTGATGGATGACCTGATTCATAATTTAAGTCACCCCCTAATTGACGCGAGCCCAACCCTACTAAAAAAAAAAAAAAATCAGATTAGATTTCAAATCCAACCCGATTTGGCCCTAATCCTAAAACCTCCAACACTAACCCAATATGTTCTGTGTTGACTCAGGTCAGATTTTCAAATCAGATTTATTTTTACATCCTTAATTTTTTTTTTTACAAAATTTAAAATTAAAATGAAAAACTCAATAGCTTGTGGGCTTGACCCATAATCCGTAGTCTAAATTTAAAATTTTCAACATTTTTTTAATTTTTCTGATAGGTTAGTGGATTAGCCCACCAAATCCATCTTGAATTGGATTAGGAATTTTGCAGCCCGCCCCACCCCGCCATATAACAGATTTTTGACGGGCTAGCCTGCCCTGCCACAAGTGGACTCATTTGACAGCATTACGTTAGCACAATCAGGTATTTTGAATTGATGATAGTGTAAAAACAATTGTTTGTCAAACAGGATTTACATGAACCAACTCAGCGAAATAAGAAATTTGAATATACACATCAATCAATGTAAGTATTTACCTTGATGAAGCGACATGAACCAACTCTGTTAAATACAAAAAATGTCTATCAATGTTGGTATTTACCTTGGCGAAATGAAAGTACAAGACATTCTAGCGTCTGAGCCTGGATACTGGTCATAAGCAATCATAATTCAGAGAATTGTTTGTTCAACAAGTAGTCATTTCACTGCTCTTCCGCTCTAAATCTCTCTAAAAAGTAACAATATTGAGCAAATTCAGTCAGTAAAGCTGTTCAATATTTAGGAAAGAGCTGAAAAAACATTAGTCGAGAACCAATATTGCATTGAACTCACCAGTCTCTGTTTTAATTTCCTGATTGCTTTCTCTCTTTGCAGTGAGAAATGTTTCAAGGACTGTAGAAGTAAAGAAACAAATCATCAAAAACAATGCATAACTAAGGAAAAAAGAAGAAAATGCTGATCATTACTCCACGACGCTGGATCTCAATTGATCTTTGTAATGCTTCTCTTTTAGTCAGAATATTGTCGGGCAGCTGCAATGGACGAGCGTAGTTCTTTCCACGGTAGATAATTATTGCATGGCTTGTTCTGAGTTTCTCCACAGCCACCAGTATCCCACCACACTCCACTTCAAGCAATCTTGCAGAATAATTAACGTGGTACTTTGCCTTTTGCTTGGTAATTACTTTCACAACTTCTCTATGTTTCCAATGCTGATGAATACTTCCAATTACCCCGTTATAGATTCCACGCCTACCTGAAGATCTTTACATACTTAGAATCTTGATACAAAAGTATTATTTGTCCATTATTACAGCAGTCAGTAGCTACAAAAACTTTGAAATAAGAAAATTTCTAGAATTGCAGAATCGAGTTGCTAAGGCCGGTATTTTAGTAAAATATGCAATTGAGTTGGTGTGATCGTTTATACCTAGCAATATAACTTCATCCATGGCCAAGCCAATTTTACGAAAAGCCTGCCTCTCCTCTTCCGTCAATATTTCCTGGTCTGCAATTTGGTCGGAAGGGCACCATGACAAACTAAGCTTGCTCAACAATTGATTGGATTTCTCAATCTTCTGATTAAGCTATCATAACGAGAGAAAAATGTTGATCAGCAAAATCAAATTCATTGATAGTATAAATTAATTTACAAGTTAGCTCACACACAATGAAAAGCCTACGCTCATTGAGCCTTAGTTCCTTCTCCAATTTTTCCTTTTCGGCTTCAATTTGAACTTGACATCTATGATTCTTAATGCTAAGTCTGACATGATTTGTTTGAATGTTTTGAAATTCCAGGCATGTACCAGCACTGTTAGAACTGAGTGATACGGTGTCCATTGTATGGGTCAAGTTTGTGGAACTGACTCGAGCTTCTTCTTCCACAAGAAGTTCCTTATCAAGCTCTGCTTCTCTCTCCTCAATAAGATTAAAGACTCCATCAGGGAGAAAATCTTTGCCTCTGTATAAAATGATAAAGAACTTGTTTCTCAATATAAGAACTCCACCAGTGAGCCGCTGCATTATTATTCACAAAGATGTATCCATAAATGACTTCCATACGTTGCAGTCATGTACAAAAAACAAGACTTTAAATAGCATTGATCATCATTAACATTGAAGGAAACAGGAAAATCAATGGGATTTTGGTAGTGGTATTCAGGAATTACAAAATTTGAACTCCTATGTAAAATACCTAGGCACTTTCGTAAGAAAAATTAACGGCATCTAAATAATGAATAAATATATTCCTTATTTATTTGATTATATCTAGCAATGAGGCATTGTTGTTCCAATTATCAGATCTAGTTATTAGCATTTAGAAGTTGTAAAGATTATTGAGAGATTTTCATAGTATAATGATATTAGAGAATTTGCAATAAAACATCAATAAACTTGCCTTGAGCTCCAATGACATTTGCTCATTGTTGGTATTTTGAATTCCTATTTTGATTGCAATCTTAGCTATGCAGCTTTTCTTCCAAAGCTTTATTATTGAAGAAGCCAAGCCCTGAAGTTTTGTGTTTCTACCTTTCAACAGAAGAAATATACAAATGTTACAGTTAAATAGGTATTGTTACTTCTTTTTTGATATAAATTATGCTCATAAAGAATCAATGTTATGGTATATCTTCTGAATAGTCAACAGTTATTTCCAAATTTTCAATATTACCGCTACACATTATATGAACACGTTTTTACACTTTCCTATTTTTATGCAATACAAATATAATTTCATATTTATCATATAGTTGAAAGTGGAGGGATATGCAAAATATATATATATATATAACCATTCTAGGTCCAAAACAGAAGGGGAGCCTTGACGCAACGGTAAAGTTGTTGCCATATGACCAAAAGGTCACGAGTTTGAATCCTGAAAACAACCTCTTGCAAAAAACGGGATAAGATTGCGTACAATGGATCCTTCCCCAAGACCCTGCATGGCGGGAGCTTCATGCACCAGGTTGCCCCTTTTTTTTTCTAGGTTCAAAACAAAATTAACAATAAGAAGAAAGTAATTGGGAATTATATTAAATGAATTGAAAACAAAGGATGTTCAGACTCCTGACCATATTGTTATATTGTTACATTTGGTTCTATTATGCTTAGAATATAAAGGATATTTTGGTCCAAAAGAAATAAAATTGAAATTACAATAAATATTGTCAACAAGAAACTCTTACAATTCTTGATGGTATCATGGTATGCATCAAATATAAAATGACCATTTGGTCCAAGATAATAAATTAAATATGGAATAACACTGAAACTTAATTATAAATAGTACAATTGTTTTGTCATTATTTGTATTAAATACTAAGATATTTTTTCAGAAACTTAGGTAAGAATCACCATAATAGAAATTTAGAATGGGTCCATGAAAACAAGGTAAGCTGATTCCTATGAGTTATGTTACTGAAGAAATGTGTTAAGGTAAATATGGTGGAGGTTAAACTCCCATATATATTGTAAAGGATGACAAATCAAACATGGAATATTTCATTTGACCATTACTTCTCAAGAAATCTTATAACATTTTGAACCAAAGCAGTCAAACGAGCAAGAATGACATGAAGCACATACATATAAAGAACAAAGAAGCTCAATGTACAAGGAAGTAATTACCAAGAGCAAAATGTGTGGGTAAAGAACGGGCAAGTTTCCGCAGATAGGTCAACTCATCATCTGTTAACTTTACTCTTATACCAGGGGGGCGCATCCTGAATGGAGGCCTAAAACCAGGAACAACTTCTGGGAGTAGGTCAGCATCCACAGGCATCGGCGTTCGCCACCACCAATCAATAAACCGGGGACCTAATCCATCCAATAATCTATTTGCTTCTCTCTCATAAAGAGATCCTTCAACTGGATGTTGAGTTTCAGAATTCTTGTTGGTTAGATAAATATTATTTTCCATATCCTCCATTATTCCATCAGAATTTACTGAAAAAATAGCACGATTACTGTCAAATATGCCAAGATTCACTTGATCAACAGCATTATAGCAACTAGGGGTATGAAGAATCATTCCATATTTTTCTCCCCTATAGATAACTAGGAAATCTCTCTTTATCCATACAACCAAACCTCCAGTCTTTGTCTGTCAAATGTATGAAGAAGTTTAAATATATGTTAAAGCAGCAAACATAACAAATCAGCTTAATAACTGTCAGAATCCACCTACTTGGCAAACTAAATCACATCATAAGCAGAGCACAAAGATAATAATCATAGTAGAATAAAAAAGTTCAGAAAGGTGCATAATCAATATTATGATTAAGAAGACATAGACAACAATGCCAGAAAGAAGCTAGAGATGGTTAAGGAGTATGTAGATCTGATAGACTAATAATTTAGTACTTCGAGTAAACTTGTGATTGCACATAGATAAATCTAACACATTGTGTCTGAAATTATTGAAATCAAATTAACAGATGTTCATCTTATATCTAATTTATTTATTAATCTAACTTCCAACCAATTTTTTGGGCTTGCTTGTTAGTACATGAATACATAAAGCCAAGTTTTTTCAAGGTTGAGCACAAATGCATCTTCTCATACGCAAGAAAAATTCCCATTGTGTCAAATGACAGACTGAAAGACAATCATAAATTGGTATAAACAATAAATTGATCAGAAAATAAAGAATAGACAACTTGTGTACTTCAGTTTGATTTTCTTCTATCTACTAAGAACTACTCTGAACTAGATATATTTTATCATAAGATTCCTATAGAACACGTGCGTACGTACACAAACACACACATATCACTGTATATATTTGAACAGAGGCACATAAGCAGAATATCAATATTAGGAGTAATGATATGAAACAGGAAAAGGAAGAAAAGGAACGATGCAACTAAGAAAAACTTAGCAAAACTCTCATGAGCTTACAGGATTCTCTTAAGTTAGAAGGCTTCACACCCATTGGTCTCCCATGAACAAATGAAGTAATATTTATATAAATGTAAATCGGTCCATTTCCTAACAACTTAAGCTTTACAGGAAAGTTATTAGCCAATCAATTTTAACATGGTATCAGAACAAAAAGTCTAAGGTTAGAATCCTATTTGTCTAAAATAAAATGATGGGCATGAGGAGGTATGTTAAAGCTAGAAGGCTGAACACCTGTTGGTCTAATACAGACAAGTGTGGTGATCATTTATATAAACATGATCACTTTTCTAATCTCCTCTTGGGACGATGTTAGCGCATGAGGTGTTGCTACCATGAGGTCTGGGGTTCAAATCTCGATAAAGCCGAGGTAAATACCTCCCTTATGTGCTAGTCACTATTCCAAAGGCTAGTAGCCGCCCGTGATTTACCTTCTTCGTGTTGACCCTAGGACAGGTTGACGGGGGCACTGGGGGCGAGCGTATTCGCCTTTTGCCACCATGATCACTTTTCTAACAACTTTAGGATTTGAAATAAGTGATTAGCCAATCAACTTTGCTTTTGGAATAAGTGCTTAGCCAATCAACTTGAAATAAGTGTTTAGCACAATATTGACAAGAAGAGAACTGCAATTGCACAAGAAATAAATGTGGTTCTAGATAATAGGTCTTCCATACAAATCGCATTTATAACTATATGTCCCTGGAAACTCATTGTCACAAGATAGGGATTGAATTACCGGACCATAGACACAGAGAGATAAAGTTGCAACTCTGGTCACACAAATTATGTCCTGGGGAGAGCCATTTGGGTCGAAAAGACTGATGTAGACCCTGAAATTTGTTGGCTAAGGGGGTAGATTTTGCCCAACGATCCCTCCATAAGTTAATGGACAGCCATTTCCTCTTCAATAATGAAGGCTGACGCTGGAAAACTGACTACGCATAGATATTCAAATGGCCAAAACCCTTGCATCTGTGCCCGCCTCAAAACTACCTTTTGAGATAAATATGCAATACCAATCCAAGGTTGGCTCCTTTTGAAAAGTTTCCACTGCCATTTCCTAGATCTAGCGTGTGTTACAAAATTAAATATAATAATTGGGATGGAAGAATGAAGAAAAGTAACATAGTAGAGAGATCCACATTGCTATATGAACGGAGAAAACAAAAGAAAAACTTGAATTAGAACACACTCGAAAGGCACCACTGACCTCAACAATTTCCCTAGCTCTGTCCATGTTTCGCCGGAGGGGTTCCACAATCCTAACCATGACAAGCTCATCATTCCTCCAACCCCGCTGAATCTCCTCCACCACCACTTGCGTCACGCCAGCTTTCTTGGCCTTCACCCACTTCTTCATCTTCTTTGCTTCGCCTCGCAGTCGAAAGAGTAAATCAGGAGCAAGCACCAATTCCGCCGCCGTTATCTCCTTCACCTTCTTCTCTCTCCTAAACACTAGCTTATCCACCTCCGCGGAAACCCACGGAATCCTCCGACCGCCTCCAGAATCTCCTGTCCCAAGTGGGATGTCGAGATCCACTACCTGGGCCCCACCAGAAACACCGGAAGAGGTCGGTTTCTCCTCATCCGCCTCCAGCGAATGGAGCTCACGGAGGCTCTTGATGTTTCTAATAATTCCGAGCATAGCATAGCGACTCCGACCTCCTCTGACTTTTTCAGTGAGGTCCCGATTGGCGCGGCCATCGTTCTTGTGCTTCCTCCTGGCGCTTCTACGAGGGCTCGAGGGGTCCAGAACTTGGTCCCGGGGGAGGACAAGTGGGGAGGACATCCACGGAGCGGTGGGCATCTTGAGCGAGTCAGCTCCGTCGGCAAGGATCCATGGAGGCACAGAGGAGGGTGGCCGGTTCTCTTTCTCGCTGGCCGGCGAAGGGACGTCGAGATGATCGGAGGCGAGCAGGCGAGGAGGCCGGAGACGGTGAGGGTGAAGGGAGAAGGATCGGAGAGAGGGCGAAGGGATCGGGAGGAAGGAGAACGAAGCGGAGGAAGGATGAGGAGACGGAGGCGGCAGCATCATCGACGGCGAAACGAGGTCGACTCTAGAAAATATCCACGGGATCCCAAGCGACTGGAAGGCTTCGGTGACGTAATACCATTCAAATGGGCCGGCCTGTTTAGGGTCTATCGGCCCATCAGATAAACTCAAGACGGATCAAGTCCGAGACATGCCAATGGCCTGTCAATTGGCTGTCCTGACCAAATTTTATTATTAAAATAAGTCATTATTGTGTAGCACAGATGATGGGCGCATGATATTTCTGACATAATGATCAAGGGTCGATTTTTAAGAACTGACGACCTAGGATTTACCCTACTATCATAGTAAAAGGTGAATACGCTCACCCCCAATACTCCCGTCAATTCATTCTAGAATCAACACGGAAGAAATAAATCATGAATGATTACTAGATTTTGAAATAGTGACTAGCAAGGATTTATCCTATCATATACTTATGACCTATGTATCTGTATGTATCTCCTTCCGTATCATTAAAATCAAATACATAGAATAATTTAATCGATTACTATTGAACAATCAAGGTCACGGATTGAGAGTATTCCGGAGTCCAGAGTTGGAGTCGGAAAAGTCGACTGCTACTGATTAATTCCATTTAATTCATTTAATCGAAATTAAATTTTAAAAATTAAAATTGAATGGAATAAATCGAAATAACTATATTTAAAAAAAATAACCGAACTTCCAAATTAAATTTTTTCCATTAATTTAATCAAGATTTTACTCGTCCCTAATCACCTCGCCCAAATTCACGTCGGTGACTTAGCATTTAGGTCGGGCCAGGGTCTTAGTTGTTTACTTGTTATTGTGTTAGGCACGACATGGTCTGGAATGTTGATGGACATGAGTTGGAGAAATACAGCGTATATTGTTGCTTCCAGAGCTTTCTAATTAAAATACTTCATTGTTCATTATTACTATCATATATATTTGTTTTTTCAGTTTCTTTGACTCCAATGTCTTGTCACTTAACAGATCCTGAATAATACACTTTAATGTCTTGTCAAAATATATATATAGATATGTTAACTTACCATGCTCATCCTATCTCTGCTGAGTTAGATTAGGGATTAAATTATAATATTTAAATTAAAAAAATTAAATATTTACGAAATATATATTTAAGATGTCTGATAATATTTATTTATTTATTTTAATCCGAGTTTAAATTGACTAGATTTTATTTTTATAATTCAGAGGTTATGTTATAATGTTTAAATTTAAAAAATTAAAATTAAAAAATTTTATCTGCTCAAAGGGTATAATATATGCTTTTAGAATTTAAATTTTAAAGAAATATGAATTTTTAAAAAAATTTGTGGGTGATCGGGAGTCCATGGTACACGGGGCGTCCAAAATGTAGTATCTAAGGCATCCGTAACACCTCTAACATTCGAACACATTAATATTATTTTTTACTTTTTTTATTAAATTTGTGTATTAACGCGTTTAAAGAATTGAACGTGTTAATGCTATAATAATAATAAAAATATATCACATTGACATTAACGTTTCACAATAATGTTCATTGGAGAAGCCCTTACTCCACAATGACGGAATTAGAAATTACATTTTACATGAGCTAAAAAGGCCGGGGCTAATATTGAACTGATAGTGATATAGGACCTCGGGCTAATAGTGGATAAATTGTCTTAAAAATTAAGAAATATAGCCCGGGTATCATGAAAGTTGGCTCCACCCTTGGTCGTCCACATTGGATATGTTCACGGAGGGTCCAGTATATATCTCTCTCTCTCTAGATATATAGAGAGAGTGTGTGTGAGTGTACGTGTTTTGTGATTCTCATAGCACTAGTTTTGTTCGATTAAGACACGTGAAATAAAATCAAAGTAAAGAAGAAAGTAAGGATAAAAAGGTTGATGAAGCACATTAATAAGTGGCAAATAATATTGAACTTTTAAGATGGTTAAGAAGGTTCCATCCCATTGAATAATCGATAAATCCATCACTTCCCCAATCCCACTACCACTAACACATAGATTAAAGTCGAATTGAGTTGATTGTAAATTCATTTTAATCTCATTCTTGTCTGAACGTCGATCCATCGCAAACTTCTCGTCCACACGTGAGTTCATTGTTTTTTTTTTCTTTGAACGTAGTATAAAAGGATAGAGGCATAATAGGAGCTATAATCTAAGCTTTTAGGACGATAAGTCAAAGATAAATATGCTCGAGCTTCTTTTTTTTCTTCTCTTAGGTAGTTGATTTACTTTCCTAGGTGCATTATACCTCTCCTTAGCTTCGTGTAAAGAGAGCATCGATTCTCTCACTGCTAATACGGATGAGATTCTACGACATGAAGAAAGCTATGAATAAAATTCAATAAACAAAGATGACAAATTATGAAAAATTATGGAATTCTCGAAAGGGGAAAAAAGATAAAGTGAAATTAATTCTATTATAATAAAAGGTAATTTTACTCATTCAAGCCTCCTCTATATGAAACGAGGTAAATTATAAGATCAATTTATAATAAATTATAATTAGGGAGGGTAGGGATTAAATGGGAATTAATTCCATAGATAGATTAGGGAGCGTTCCATGAAATATCTCATCAAGGATCGATCCCCTGTCGTACAGCACCTTGCCGTGCCCGAATATTAATGCACTATCATAAAAAAAGAATCTGATTTCTCAATTCCATATATTTCTTGTTAAGATGAACATTGCATATCCCTATCGAGCAATTGACTAAAGGACCTACTCCAAATTGAGAAATATATAAAAACATAATACACATTTATTTTTCAATTTACTTCTCTATCCATTATTGAATCAATAGTATAAATCAAGCGTTAGTGGATAAATTTAGTATATGACTTAATAAAAATTTATTTATGTTGGTTCAATATACAAAAAATTAATTAAATAAATAAGTTTGAATAATTCGTTAAGTTAAATAAACAAGCTTGAATATATATATATATGTGTTCAGCTCGTTAATATTGTTCACGAATTAAATTCATTAATAATTTTTTTTCAATATGTTAAATAAATAATAAAATAAAATAAATAAATAAATTTAAATTATCAAGCTCAATAACCAATTAAATAACTAAAAGTTTCAAACAATCAAACAAATTTGAATTGAGAGCTTGATAATATCTAAACAAACCAAGCTCGAACCAAGTTCAAGCCAAGCTTAAATTGAGAGCTTGATAATATCTAAACGAATCAAGCTCAAGTCAAGTTTAAACAAGCTTAAACTCATAAAAAATAAACCAAATCAAATTTGAATACTTATTTCAAAAGTTTAATTCATTTTAACTTTAGCTCGATTCAACTTAATTACCTTAAGCTCATATATCCTAAAACTCAACTCGATTCGACTCGGCTCGATTTATTTACGATCGTAAATAGTACTATATTTAAAGAACAACCTGCTAAATTTTAAATAATAACACCATAATAATTTGTATTTCAAATATTTTTTAAAATTTTAAAAATTATCACAATTTTAATTTTTCATAAATCTTAAAATCAATACTAGTTCTTTATTTTTTTTTTTAAAAAAACAGTATCATAAAGATGCTTATTTTTAAATACGGTACATAATGGTAATGTTAAAGAGATAAAATAAAAAATAAATACCTGCCGAAAAGTTGTTTTTTTTCCGTTATGAATTTTGGTCGAACTAATTTATTCCCTTCATTCTTGTTCGTTGTCTCTCTCCTCCTCCTCCTCCTCTACGGTACATAATAATAGGATCCGATAAAATTAGACAGTTAAAAATTAAGGAGATATTGCAGTCAGAAGTCAAGAGTATATGGTAGTCAGCAGTTAGGGAAAGAAGAAGTGAGACCACCTGACGTCATTAGTCGCATGATTCCCGATCATGTGCTTATAAATCAGGATCCCATATCTGAGATATGATGCACAACCGTGGTAATGTCTGACCTGATCTGACTGGTCGAGTTTACAGCTCGATCTACATATCTAGGCTTGATGTTCTCAATGGGCCAACTCTCGGTTGGCTCTCTAGCAATCCAAACGAGAAGATGGAGCTCTCGCCACGACTCGTCCTTCTCATCAAGACTCGAGCCAGGTGTTATACCCGAAAGATCATCCCGGGCTGCACCTAGTTAAACCGGGGCTGGACAAAAGGCGCTAGGCGACAACGAGGTCAGGGAATCGTAACAGCCTGTCAGAGAATAACTGTTGTATGTCAGGGAATATTCCAATGGTCTGTTGTCATCTTCGAATGGAACCTTCTTCCATTCCATAGAAGGGTGCCACACGTCCTCCATCACCCGACAGGTCCTGACACCCGACATTCTCTGACATCAGTCAGACTCTAGAGGAACGTGCGGTCATATAAAAGGGAGGTCCTCTCCCTTAAGCAAGGACACACACATTTACACTTGTCTTCTAAAGTTCTTTTTCCTTTGTACACCTTTCTTATGGGGAAAAAGTACCTGAGTTGAGCGTCTGAGAGCCTGCTTCGGGGACTTTTTCCTTGGCTTCTGGCCTCTAATGTTTTGTGGGCTTGTTTGAGTGTACGCAGAGCTTAAGTACGGCCAACTTAATTACTGCTTTCCGTCAACACCACGTGGGTGTTCGTTCTTGTCGGCACATACAATAGGGATGTACTAGTCGCCTCTCCATCAATGCTAGTAATAGTTCATCCGACCTTTGTTTGACTCAGATTCTGGACAAGATCAATTTGACGCCATCTGTGGGAACTTCCTTTGCTTGTTCTGGAGCGTGAAGATGGAGGATACCGGAAGGATCAACATCACCATAACAGCATGAGAGTATGAAATGTTCAACGAGGCTAAGATGTGGGTGACTTTCAAAATACAGACCACTGCTTCACGGTTGTATAAAATGTTTGCAATTTCCAAGGACCCGACTCGCGTCTCGGATAGGGGATCTAAGAGAAAATAGTCTAAGAATTTCTCTCAAGCCTTCTATCGGGAGCTTGGCTTCGACTATTACCACAAGGGCTCAGACTGTTACAATAAGAAAGAGCAACTGCATCCCCCCATCGCAGAGAGCTCCTCGCCCATAGATTCAAAGAAAGGGAAAGCCATAGTCCTCAGGGAGGAGCCCCGGGGGGAGCCTAAGGAGCAAGTGCCCTTCTCTCTAAAAATACTCGAGGAGAAGCTATTGAAGGGGTACAAGCCCTCAGCTATTGGAGAGTATGACGATAGCAAGGATCTAGAGGATCATTATCAAAAGTTTTGGAACGCTACGCTGTTGCACAAATACAACAACACCATCAAGTGTCGAGTGTTCTTAAACACTATGTCTGGCTCGGTACAAAAATGATTTGATGGACTGCCGAATGAGTCCATCACCTGCTTCCATGACTTCAAGACAATTTTCCTACGTTATTTCGCTAGTAGCAGAAAGTACTAGAAGACAGACCATTGTCTCTTTGTGCTACGTTATTTTCCTACGTTATTTCGCAGGGAAGCCAACAGCCAGGCCAGAGCAAAGAGCCAGTGGAATCCCCGGAGGAGGAGAACTGGGGAAACGTGGCCATCCGAGAGATTGGCATGATCTCTGGAGGGCCCACAGATGGAGATTCCGCTAGGGCACGAAAATCTCACGAGCATCGCCTGGAGATACACTCTATAGGATGCAGCCAAGAACAAGCTACAGGGCCTATAATTAGTTTTGGGCCTCAAGACCTGGAAGGGTTGGAGCTCCCACACGATGATGCCCTAATAATCAAAGTCATCATAGCTAACAGTCACGTGGCAAGGGTTTTTATTGATACTAGAAGCTCTGTCAACGTTCTATTCAAGAATGTGTTTGAGGGCATGCAAATCAACGTCAAGGAGCTCCAACCCGTGGCCACTTCAATATACAACTTTATCGGCAATGAGGTAAGACCCATGGACCAAATCAAAGCTAGTCATATCTTTGGGCAACGAGCCCCTAGTGAGGACGCGGAGAAGCAATTTCATAGTGGTGGATTCGCCGTCCTCATATAATTTTATCTTGGGGAGACTGGCACTGCACAAATTCCGGGCGACAGTCTCCACTTTCCATTAGAAGATCAAATTCCCTATAGGAGACCAAGTCGAGGAAGTCAAAGGTGAGCAACTGGTCTCCCACAGGTGTTACATTGACATGGTAAGAGTGGAGGTCTGCAAGGCACAAAGAACTCAGAATGGCAGGATCCACATCATCCAAGAGAAACCTCTACCTATAGTAGAGGAGCCCATCTCGTGGGAGGAGGTCCAGCTCTATCCTGACCATCCAGAAAGCCTCACCCGCATATCTAGTGACCTACCGATCAAGATCAAGATAGATCTGGTCAAATGCTTGACACGCAATAGGGATGCCTTCGCTTGGTCTCATGAAGAGCTACCCGGAGTCAGGCTTGAGGTACCTGAACATAAACTACATCTTCTGCCTAATTCTAGGCCGGTCAAGCAGAAGAAGTGGAACTTCTCAACCAAGCAAAATAAGTTCATCTGAGCTGAGGTGGATCAACTCTTGAAAGTCGGACACATTAGAGAAGTACAGTTTCTGCCCTGACTCTCTAATGTGGTCCTAGTGTCCAAACCCAACAACAAGTGGAGAGTCTACATCGACTTCCGAGATCTCAACCGTGTTATCCCTAAGGACTATTACCCACGACCTAGGATTGATCAGATGGTAGACTCAATCTCAGGCTGTGAAAGGATCTGCATGCTCGACGCTTACCAGAGATACCACAAAATCCTTATGGCGTTGGAAGATCAGGAGAAAGTCAGCTTCATCACGTCAGATGGTACTTTCTATTACACCGTCATGCCTTTTGGATTACAAAATGCAGGAGCTACCTACCTAAGAATGATGGATAAAATCTTCTGAAAACAAATAAGATGGAACGTGGAAGTCTATGTAGATGACATCCTTATCAAATCTGCCTTAGCCATAAATTTGATTTCTGACATAGAAGAGACTTGTGGCACATTACGGTAATATGGGCTAAAATTAAATCCATTGAAGTGCTTGTTTGGAGCGAGGAGGGAGGGGGGGATTCCTAGGATACCTCATTACTGAGCGGGGAATTGAGGTTAATCCGAAGAAGGTTTAAGCAAGACATGAAAGCACCTCAGAATCTGAAAGAAGCGCAGAAGTTGGTGGACAGAATAACTACACTATCCAAGTTCATATCTCAGTCTGCAGATCGAGCAATGCCCTTCTTTAAGGTGCTCAGGAGAGCAGCCAAGTTTCAATAGGATGAAGAATGTGACCAAGCCTTCAAAGAATTAAAAAAACACCTGCAGGCCTTACCCTCACTGTTTAAACCTATTGCGGGGGAGCCGCTCTGGATCTATCTGTCAGCCACCCCTAAAGCTGTGGGGATGATGTTGGTAAAAGAGCAAGATAGTGTACAACGGCCAGTGTACTTCTTCAGTCACTTACATGACCCTAGAAAAATTGATTTATGGATTGGTACTCATGGCTCGCCGCTTAAGACCTTACTTCTTGGCACACCCCATTACAGTCCTAACCAATAGCACCACGGGGAAGACTCTTACTAACATGGAGATAGTTGGTCATCTCATCAAATGGGCAACTGAGTTAGGAGAGTACGATATATAATATCTGTCGGATCGAAAGCCCTAGAGGGGGGGGGGTGAATAGCGCTCGTGGCTTTTTCACATGTTTTAGATTCGTAAAAGCGTTCAAGAATTAAGTAGCGGAATAAATAGAAATAACAAACACAAAGACCCAAGTATTTTTACTTGGTTCGAAGCCTTGGGCGACTCCTACTCCAAGGCCCACGCTCGTTGAGCGTTTACTTAAGCAATTCACTATCAGATCGTAAAGTACAAATGTGTATTACAGAACTGAAATATTAAAGCTATACCGACAACAGAATTAGCGAAAATGAAGCTCCGGGTCATCGGGGACTTGTTGTAGCTTTGTCGGAGTGTCTCGTTAACAGCACGTTGCAATAGGACCACTTAGAACTTGTTGTATTGAGTGCTGCCTCGAGACCTCCTTTTATGCACTGTTGGAGGTGCCTCCAACACCATCCAAGGCGCCTCCAACCCACCCGAGTCGCCCGCGTGGATCAGCATAGAATAGGTCGCACCTCATCCACTCGAAGGCACCTCCAAGCCACTCCAAGGCCCCTCCAAGCTCTGGTCCAAGGCACCTCCAGCTTAGTCTGAGGTGCCTCTAGGCCTGGTGTGCAGCTTCCTTCAGCCTTGCACCTAAGGCGCCTCCAAGCTCCATGGAGGCGCCTCGGACACTGTTCATTTGAGGCTTAAGGTTGCTTCTCTATTCCTGCAAAATGTGTTAGTCCCAAACACATACCCTGCAAAACAAAGTTAGTACATAATAGTCATAAATAAAATATTATCAGTCTTCGGACTGTCCGGGTTTGACTTCGAATTTTTGACCCGAAACCCTAGGTTGACCCGACACCTACTGTTCCCTAGCGGGGAACGCGTCCTCACCTACTCCACTCAGGAGATTTACCTGTTGCCAGCATGATCATCCAGATCGACTGAACTTTTGCTCGGTGCTCGATGCTTCCGGACTTTCTGCTGGACGCCCGCTCCTCGACCCGTCCAGTCTTCCACCTGGTTCACGACACCAAGACTTTCCACCTAGGGTTACCACCCCCTAGGACTTTTGCCTGAAGCTCTCGACCCGCCAAGACTTTCCGCATAGGGTTACCACCTCCTATAACTTAGGGTTACCGCCCCCTAGGGTTTTCCACCTGCCTAACTGCAGCTAGGACTTTTGCCTAAGTACACTTAAGACTTTCTTGCAAGCTCATTCAAACTGTTAGATCACAAAACAACTTAACTTTGAACCCTTTTCCATTATCAAAACTTGGGTTCGATCATCGAATGCTTCCCGCACCAACAATCTCTCCCTTTTTGATTATGACAACTGAAATTCAAAGTTAAGTAAAAGACAGTAAAGAAAAGGTAGAGATAACACAAGTATTAAACAACTTGACAACACAAGCATGAGAGAATAAGGCTCCCCCTTAATTTTTGAAGTTATGCTCCCCCTTAAATTTTGAATTTATGAATTTTTTTTCTTTATGAATTTTTTACTTTTTCTTTATGAATTTATTACTCTCCCCCTTTGCCATACATCAAAATATAAGGAAAGTAAAACGAATCAGAGTACTTGGATTTGAAAAAGATTAAAAAAAAAATGTTTAGTCATGCCTTGAAAAGTACTTAGCTTTTTAGAAGAAAAGTTTTTGTACGACTTTTAGCTAAGTAAAAATTATAAGTTATTTCCACTTTAAAACTTTAGCTAGTCAAGATGCTTAGTTAAAAAGCCTTTTGCTTTTTGAAAAAATACTTAATTAAATTTAGAAGTATTTAAACATAATCATTTAGAAAAATACTTATATTCTTTATAAAGTGTTTAGCTAAGTAAATGTTAAGGATTCAAGGAAGATTTGTTAAGATAGTTTTAAAGGATTATGTTTGAAAAATAACTTTAACTAAGGAAAAAAGGAACTTAGCAAAATTCGGAAAAGTACTTAAGTAACTTTTGAAAAACCTTTTTGAGAAAATGTTGTAGCTAAAGTTGAAAAAAGTTCTCAGCTTGATTTTGAACTGAAAAATAATGAATTTGAAAAAGTTCTTAAAAAAAGGTAAGTTTTGAAAAGATATTTAGTTTGAAGGATTTAGTTAAATTTTAGTTGCAAAGAGGGAGGAACTTAACTCTGAAAAAAAATTAATTAAGGTCATCGATTCAAATTCAAGTAGTCCTAAAGTCCAAGCATGAATAATTAAAATTAATCATTTAATCCCCTGGGTCAAATGCATAACCATAAGCTACTAACTACTTACCTAGAAGGTAACAACTTTTACTTGGTTAGTCAAGTTAAGTTGAAGATCCAGTTAGATTTGACTAAGTCAGGATCACTTAACTTGATTACTGTATTTTTAGTTTTTAATGCCCAGACTTACTATGATACATAGAAATAAGCATTCTAAAGTCCAGGCAGTACCCTATGCATCTCATGCCATTCTAAGTTTCTTTCAAACACAAGCAGGTTAAGCCTAGGGTGTTTGTGAGATGCTCTAGCTGAAATCTAGGGGAGCATTATATCTAAAGGTAAGTGTCTAGGCTAGGCCCAAATTTTTGACAATCTAATAAAATTGGAAGTTTTAAAAATCATTTTTCCTATAAGTTTTATAAAAGAAGGATGAGTTTGAAAGCAAATAAGTTCTATTCTACTAAGCACATACCTATTTGTCTTCTAAGTGCACTGAACTCAAGTTCAGGTAAGGGCTTTGTGAATATGTCAGCTAGGTTTGATTTGGACTCAACATAGTTAAGTACAATATCACCCCTAGCTACGTGATCCCTTACAAAATGGTGTTTTATTTTTATGTGTTTAGTTCTTGAGTGGTGAATTGGGTTCTTTGTCAGGTTGATTGAACTTATGTTGTCAATTGAAATTTTAGTTTTCTGATATTTTAGCTGGTAGTCTTTTAGGGTATGCATCATCCATAATAATTGAGATGCACATTCTCCTAAGGCTATGTATTCAGCTTCGGTGGTAGATAGGGCAACACAGTGTTGCTTTCTACTTGACCAACTTACTAGGCACTGACCTAGAAATTGACAACTACCACTTGTACTTTTTCTATCTAGCTTGCACCCGACATAGTCTGAGTCAGAATAGGCAGTTAGATCAAGGGTGTAAATTCTAGGGTACCAAAGTCCTACATTTAGGGTTTTCTTAATATATCTAAGTATTCTTTTAACGTGAGTTAGATGTGACTCTTTTGCGCAAGATTGGTATCGTGCGCACATACCTATTGCAAAGAGAATGTCCGATCGACTAGCAGTTAGGTACAGTAGACTTCCTATCGCACTTTGATAGTATTTCAAGTCTACTGATTTCCTTCTAAGTCTGAGTCAATTTTAATGTTGGTAGCCATTGGTGTATTGATAAGTTTTGTGTTTTCCATTCCAAATTTTTTAATTAGTTCTTTAGCATATTTTGTTTGGAAGATGTAAATTCCATCTTTTGTTTGTTTAATTTGTAAACCTAAGAAAAAGTTGAGTTCCCCTACTAGACTCATTTCAAATTCACTTTCCATTAGTTTTGTGAATTCTTTTAAAAATGTTGAGTTAGTTGATCCAAATATTATATCGTCTACATAAATTTGTGCAATAAAAATGTTATTTTCTAAGGACTTTACAAAGAGGGTTGGATCTATTTGACCTTGGCCAAATCCTTTTGATATCAAGTAGTTAGATAATCATTCATACCAAGCCCTAGGGGCTTGTTTTAATCCGTATAAGGCCTTTTTTAGTCTAAGAACATGATTCGGATGTTCTAGGTCTTCAAATCCTGGGGGTTGACTAACATACACTTCTTCTTTAATAAATCCGTTTAAGAAAGCAGATTTTACATCCATTTGATAGAGTTTGAATCCTTTATATACTGCATAGGCCAGCAACATCCTAATAGATTCAAGTCTAGCTACAGGAGCATAGTTCTCATCATAGTCTAACCCTTCTACTTGATTGAACCCTTTGGCTACTAGCCTAGCTTTGTTTCTAACTATTTCACCTTGATCATTTAATTTGTTTCTAAAAATCCACTTAGTGTCAATTATAGTTTTATCAGTTGGTTTAGGTACTAGTTTCCAGACTTGGTTTCTTTCAAATTGAGCTAATTCTTCTTGCATTGCTAAGGTCCAGTCTGGGTCTGGTAGGGTTTCATCTATAGTTTTGGGTTCAATCTTAGAAATTAGGGCTATTTGGCTTAGGTATCTATAAGATGACCTAGTTCTGACCCCTAGAGTTGGGTCACCCAAAATTTGGTCAGAAGGGTGATTGGTGCTTGTTCTTGTTGGTCTTATACTTGGACTAGTAGTTGGTTCTTCAGATTCATTAGGTTTAGGTTGAATTTCGTCATCATCTTTTATATTTATTGAGTCAAAATTTTCTGTATTATAATTTTCTTTTATTCATTTGGGTAATTTATTTTCTTCATCAAATATTATATTTGTTGTTTCTTCAACTTTTAAGGTATTTTTGTTATAAACTCTATATGCCCTAATAGTTGTTGAATATCCTAAAAATATTCCTGGGGTTATTTTTGATGAGAACTTCCCTAAGTAATCTTTAGTGTTTAAAATGAATACTTTACACCCAAATACTTTTAAATAGTTCACATTAGGCAACTTATTATAGTATATTTCATATGATGTTTTATTCTGAAACTTGTTGATTAAGATTCTGTTTTGTATGTAACAGGCTGTATTGATTGCTTCAGCCCAGAATTGATTAGATAGTTTATATTCGTTTAACATGGTCCTAGCAGCTTCTTGTAGGGTTATGTTTTTACGTTCTACTAGACCATTTTGTTGAGGAGTCCTAGGGCAAGAATATTCATGTTTATACCGATTAATTTCACAAAATTCAGTAAAGTTATGATTCTCAAATTCCCCCCATGGTCGCTTCTAATTCTTTTTATTTGAGTATCTTTTTCATTTTCTATTAATTTACAAAAGATTTTAAATACTTCAAAAGTTTCATCTTTAGTTTTTATAAATTTTACCCAAGTAAATCTTGAGTAGTCATTGATTATTACTAAGCAATATTAGTTTTTGCTTAGTGACTTGGCTCCATGCGAATCAAACAAGTCTAGGTGAAGGAGCTCAAGTATAGATGTTGTTCTATTTAAGTTGGTTAATTTATGGGTTGATTTGATTTGTTTACCTTGTTGACAAGCATTACAAATTGAATTTTCAACAATTTTAATTTGGGTAGACCTTTAACTAGACCATTTTGACTTATTTTTGAAATAAGTCTGGTGTGAGTGTGACACAGTCTCCTGTGCCACAGCTCAGTTTCCTCTTGTTGTGTCAGGAGACCCTTTGTTGAGGATGTTGGTAAGTTGATTGTGTATACATTATTTCTCCTAATGTCCTTAAGTATAATTTCAGGGTTATAAACATTTTTAATTGTACACCCAGATTTAGTAAAGTTAACTAAGTAACCACTATCACATAATTGGCTGATGCTGAGTAAATTAAAGTTAAAATTTTCAACTAATAAAACTTTTCGAATAATAAAGTTTGAATTGAGTTCGATGTTACCTCTTCCGATTACCTTAAGTTTACCATCGTTGCCAAATGCAACTGAGCCTAGATTCTTTAACTTGAGCTTTGTGAACTTCAATCTATCTCCTATCATATGTTTGGAGCATCCACTATCCAACATCCATTGATCCAATTCCTACACATAAAGTATCTGAATTGGAATCATTTTGATGAAATGATAGTTTGATTGAAGTTAACTCCCTAATGAGTGATTGTTAGATGATTTAATCTAATTGGATTTAATTAGGTTTTGGTTAAGTTCATTTAAATTGTTTGAGGTAATTTGTGACTTTAAATAAATTTTTAAAAGATTTTTCAATAAGTTTTTAAAAGCTTTTTAAATAAGTTTTTAAAAGATTAAATAAGTTTTTTTAAGGTTTTTAAAATAAGTTTTTAAAAGTTTTTTAAATAAGTTTTTTTAAAAAAGATTTTTAAATAAGTTTTTTAAAATATTTTTAAATAAGTTTTTAAAAAGTTTTTAAAAAAGTTTTTAACATAAGTTTTTTAAAAGATTTTTAAATAAGTTTTTTAAAAAAATTTTAAATAAGTTTTTCTAAAAAGATTTTTAAATAGGTTTTTAAAAAGATTTTAAATAAGTTTTTTAAAAAAAGATTTTAAAAAAAGTTTTTAAAAAGATTTTTAAATAAGTTTTTTTAAAAATATTTTTAAATAAGTTTTTTTAAAAGAATTTTTAAATAAGTTTTTTAAA
Organism: Zingiber officinale; assembly: GCF_018446385.1. NCBI lineage: Eukaryota > Viridiplantae > Streptophyta > Magnoliopsida > Zingiberales > Zingiberaceae > Zingiber > Zingiber officinale. The sequence continues at coordinate 153,651,161 of NC_055992.1, read as the reverse complement.
AGATTTTTAAATAAGTTTTTTTAAAAGAATTTTTAAATAAGTTTTTTTAAAAGATTTTTAAATAAGTCTTTTAAAATAATTTTTAAATAAGTTTTTTTTAAAAGATTTTTAAATAAGTTTTTTAAAAGAATTTTAAATAAGTTTTAAAAACATTTTTAAATAAGTTTTTAAAAGATTTTTTTTAAAGAATTTTAAAATAAGTTTTTAAAACATTTTTAAATAAGTTTTTTAAAAGATTTTTAAAAATTTTAATTTAATTTAATTAATTTGATTTGATTTAATTTGATTTTATTTTATTTTGTCCTTAGTCATCTCACCCAATTTAAAATTTTCAATCAGGGGATTCTATAATTTTTGTGAGATGAAATGGGTTTAGTTATAGGGTTTGGTTTAACTTTATGTTAAATTCAAGTTTAGCTTTGGGCTCAACAAATAAGCATTCTTCGGATAAACCTCTAGGCTATGGTGAGTCACTTGAATATCATTAAAGTAACCATGCCTTCGAGGTTTTCCAAATAGTCCTATCCACTGAACTTAATACAAAACCTTGGTCTAACTGGTTAGGATCCATAAAGGGTAGCTTCGGTTAGTTCCACTTAGTCAAATACACCAGGTCGAAGCCATATCTTCCTAGACATGCATAGACTTAGCTTCCCTAGCATACTATCATCCAAAATTTTACCAGTACCATAGGTCAAGTTAAACTTGTTTCCTTTCTGATTAGTTCTAATTACCTTACTGGGTAGCTTGGTTTGGTTACCCAGCTGGGTAGGTTAGTTTTGGAGGTGCCAGCTATTCTGGAGCCTCCACCTAAATTATTGATAATTTTATATATTTTTATAGATTAGATTTAAGTTTTTAATTATGTTCTTTTAAATTTATTTATTTATAAATATAGTTTTTCTTTTGGCTCCCCCTAGATAATAGCCTCGATATGGTCTATCAAGATAATGTACTTGATCCTTGGGAACCCAATATTGACCAAGTCCAACTTGATTAACTAAGTTGGACTTGGGTACCCTTTCTTGGACTGTCTTACTATTTGATCTATTAACTAAGGTTAGATAGGATCGATATTTCTTTTTGGTCTTAAAACCTAATCCAGATTTATTGTAAACGACTCTTTGTGTCCCAAGAATTAGGTCAAGATTCTTGGAACCCAAAGTGAACCGTTCCAACATTTTCTTCAAATTCTTGACCTGAGTTTTCAAGCTGAAATTTTCTTCCTCAAGCTTTTAGACTTGAGTTGAGTTTCCAGTTTGAACTGGGTCAGGCAAAGATTCGATGTTAGTCACTTCTTTAAGAGTTGTTACCTCCTTTAGAAGTGACTTTATCCTAAGGTTTGATTTTGCTAGTTTGCGTAATAAACAATTAACTAAATTGTTTAAACGCGAGATACTTACAACGGGGTCAGGCCCTTCGGAAATGGATACGGATCCATGGCTTCTCTCAGACTTGGCTTCCGATTCGTCCTCGCTTCCGGATTCGTTGGTGTAGTCCCGGGCTATCAATGCGAGAAAACTCGTCTGTTCGAGTTCTTCGTTGTCGGACTCTTCCGAGGATGACTCGTCCCAGGTTGCCTTCAGGGCCTTCTTTCTTCTTGGTTTCTTCGGATCTTTCTGGTTTGGGCAGTTCGCCTTAATGTGCCCCTTTTGATTGCACCCGTAGCACGTTACCTCGAACTTCACCTTTGGTTGAACTTCCTTGGTCTGAATTGCCTTCTTTAGGTCATTCTTGTTGAAACCTTTCTTTTTCTTGTACATTTTCTTTACCAAGTTGACGAGCTCAGTTGTGATTTTATCGTCGTCGTCGTCCGAAACTGGTTCTTCTTCTTCTGATTCTGGTTCGGTTCTGCGCTTTGATTTAGTCTCGCGCGCTCTACCTGTACCTGCAAACAAAGTCAAACCTTTCTCGGTCAGACGTGAGTTAACCTACTCATGTAATTCAAACTCGACAAATAGTTGATCTAATTTTATGGAAGAAAGGTCCTTAGAAATCTTGTAAGCATCTACCATGGATGCCCACAAGGTGTTCCTTGGAAAAGCATTTAAGGTATACCTCAAAATATCCCGGTTCTCTACCTTTTGTCTGATTGCGTGTAGACCATTGAGTAGGTCTTGTATCCGAGCGTGGAGTTGGGTAGCCGTCTCGCCTTCCTGCAACTTAATATTATATAATTTATTGAATAATAAATCCTGTTTACTAACCTTGGTATCGGAGGTTCATTCATGAAGCTCGATCAGCTTCTCCCACAATTCCTTGGCGCTCGAAAGGGACTGACACAGTTCAACTCCTCCTTTGTTAGTCCGCATTGTAGGGTGCAGGTTGCCTTTGCGTTGGCTTCTACCTTTTTGATGAGTGTCGGTTCCCAGTCCTCGTACGGTAGTAGCTTGCCGGTGGCATCAATCGGTATTTGGAGCTCGGTTTTGACGATCATCCAGACTTCAAAATGAGTCTGGAGATACGCCTCCATCCGACCCTTCCAATATCCGAAATAGTCTCCGGAGAAGAGCGCCGGGGGGGGGGGGGGGGGGCGAACAGTGTTAAATCCTTCTTGAAAAGCCATTTAGATCTAGCACGAAAGAGACGAGAAAATCAATGTCTCAGCACTTGATCCTGGATTAGCAGTGTGGTTTGAAAATAATAAAGACGAACTCGAGTGGTGTTGCACACACCACTGCCTTCGAGCAAAAATGATTCGAATAGATAAAGAATTGGAATATAGCAACTATACTAATTCCAATTGATTCCGAAAAATTGAAAACACCACTAAAAAATTGCTTGATTGGTGGTTGCGCCAAATCGAAGCTACCCTACTCTGATACCAATTGTTGGATCGAAAGCGCTAAAGGAGGGGGGGAGGGTGAATAGAGCTCGTAGCTTTTTCCCACGTTTTGAATTCGTAAAAGCGTTCGAGAATTAAGCAGCAGAATAAATAGAAATAACAGACACAAAGACCCAAGTATTTTTTACTTGGTTCAGAGCCTTGGGCGACTCCAACTCCAAGGCTCACGCTCGTTGAGCGTTTACTTTGGGCAATTCACTATCAGATCGCAAAGTACTAATGTGTATTACAGAACTGAAATATTAAAGCTATACCGACAATAGAATTAGCAAAAATGAAGCTCCAGGTCGTCGGAGACTTGTCGTAGCTTTGTTGGAGTGTCTCGTTAATAGCACGTTGCAGTAGGATCACTTAGAACTTGTTGTATTGAGTGCTGCCTCGAGACCTCCTTTTATGCACTGTTGGAGGCGCCTCCAACACTATCCAAGGCACCTCTAACCCACCTGAGTCGCCCGCGTGGATGAGCACAGAAAAGGTCGCACCTCATCCACTCGAAGGCGCCTCCAAGGCGCCTCCAAGCTCTGGTCCAAGGCGCCTCCAGCTCAGTCTGAGGCACCTCCAAGCTTTGGTCCAAGGCGCCTCCAGCTCAGTCTGAGGTGCCTCCAGGCTTGCTGCGCAGCTTCCTTCAGCCTTGCATCTGAGGCGCCTCCAAGCTCCAGGGAGGCGCCTCGGGCAGTATTCATCTGAGGCTTAAGGTTGCTTCTCTGTTCCTGCAAAATGTGTTAGTCCCAAACACATACCCCACAAAACAAAGTTAGCACATAATAGTCATAAATAAAATATTGACAGTTTTCGGACTGTCCGGGTCTGACTTCGAATTTCTGACCCGAAACCCTAGGTCGACCCGACTCCTACTGTTCCCTCTGCGGGGAACGCGTCCTCACCTACTACACTCAGGAGATTTACCTGTTGCCAGCACGATCCTCCAGATTGACTGGACTTTTGCTCGGCCCTCGATGCTTCCGGATTTTCTGCTGGACGGCCGCTACCCGACCCGTCCAGTCTTCCACCTGGTTCGCGACACCAGGACTTTCCACCTAGGGTTACCACCCCCTAGGACTTTTGCCTGAAGCTCTCGATCCGTCAAGACTTTCCGCATAGGGTTACCACTCCCTATGACCTAGGGTTACCACCCCCTAGGGTTTTCCACCTGCCTAACCGCAGCTAGGACTTTTGCCTATGTACACTTAGGACTTTCCTGCAAGCTCATTCAAACTGTTAGATTACAAAACAACTTAACTTTGAACCCTTTTCCATTATCAAAACTTGGGTTCGATCGTCGGATGCTTCCCGCACCAACAATATCATCCCCGAACTACGATTAAGGCGCAAGCCCTGGCAGATTTTCTGATGGAGGTCCATTAACCTGATTCTGAAGAAACCTGGAAGGTCTATGTAGACGGGTCGTCCACTCAGTAGGGTAGCGGAGTAGGGATACTTCTGATATCCCCTCAGGAAGATATCATGCAACTGACCGTTAGGCTAAATTTCTGAGCCACTAATAATGAGGTGGAGTATGAGGCGCTATTGGTAGTGTTGCAAGAAGCTCAGTGTGTCAAAGCCACTCGAGTGGTCATTTATTCAGATTCTTAGCTCGTAGCTCAGCAAGTAGCTGACAACTTTGAGGTTAACAGTGACAAGTTACAGTTATACAGGGAAACATATGAGAAAATGAAGGAGGGTTTCAAGGAAGTCATAATGACCAAGATTCCTCGAGCAGATAACCAAAGGGCTGATGAACTAGTTAAAATGGCTAGCTCTATGACTACATGGGTGCTGGATAGGTCGATATCCCAAAGCTTCCTAATAACTCAGATAGACCTACAGAACAATATAGAGGAGTCAATTGACTGGAGAGCTCCAATGATCATTTATCTTTAGTAGGGTGTTCTACCTGCTGATCCAGAAGAAGCTAGATTGATCAGGAGAAGAGCTCACGTATATACTCTGATCGGGGATCAACTGTACAAACGAGCATTTTCCAGATCACCGCTCAAATGATAGTACGGATAAGGCGGATTATGCCTTGCAAGAAGTACATCATGGGTGTTGCAGTAATTACATGTAAGGAAGGATGCTGGCTCGAAAAGTATTGCTGATCGAGTAATCACAAACAAATGCTTGTTCGTGTGGATACCATAGAGGTGCGAATGTGAGATTGTGTTGTGATCCGAGCTGTCGGGAGTCCGTGAGGACGCTACAAAGGTACAATCTCTCATGATATGTTAGAAAACTTAGTATATGTAGGAATTTCAATTTCCCTTCGCATGGATCTTCTGGAGGAAATATGTTTTTCCGCTGCGCATTTACATGTTTAGCAACATATTTCCTTATAGGGAGATGTGCTGGTGGAAGGAATGGGGCCTAACACTTGTAGGGATGGCAGTTGGAAGGATGAAGTGAAGGCATACCGGCTCTTGAGGCGCTCCTTAGGACGGGAAGAAGAGGCAGGTGCCGATGTGGGCAACTGGCTCAAGGATGGTGGAGCAGAAGGTGTTGAGGCCTCGGGCTGGCCTTCCGCTCGGGAGATGGTCTGCTTCGGGGTGGAGGTTTCAACAGGGAAAGAGGCCTCAACCTATGTTGTAGGGGGAGTGTTCACCCGGGCAGGAGTTTTGACTCTAGACACCCGAGACACGGGCAGCCTGTGAGGTGAAGACTGGAAGGAAGGGGTAACACATCGCCTTTTGCGTCGAAGGTGTAAACGCTGCTTGGGAGCTGGGGAGGGAGCCCTCTCGCCAGCAACTACTTCAGTAGGGAGGGATTCAGTTCCCGGGGCCTCAAGATCCACGGACTATTGAGAGGAAGTCTCTGCTAAGGCACTGGCCTGAGGAACCTCCTGGCTTGCCATGATCTCTTGGCCTCGCTTCTGTAGAACCTCGTTGGGCATCATTGAGGAGTCGAGGGCAAAAGCACAAAACATGATGACTTCTGCAAGCAAAAAGAAGATACCTCAGTTAGCGAAGACCTGAAACGGGAGACATTAGATCTTACCAAAAGGAGCGTCCAAAGGTGTCTGGATAGGGCTTAGCCCAAAAGTGTGCAACACACTCAGCTCGGAGGGAGTGGGAAGAGTGTGGCACCATTCAACGGGCCAAGACACCGACTTAGGCAACTAGACATAGAAGAATCGAGATTTTCAACCCTTATTGGAATAAGGCATTCCCTTGAAGAACTTGTACCCGGTTCAGGATTGCACCATGAAGACACTCAGTTCCGAGCGTTTGAGGGAATAGAAATGGTGGAAAAGCTGTGGAGTCAAAGGGATTTGATATAGGTGACAAAGAATCACCATTCCACACATAGCACGAAAGACATTGGGGGCGAATTGAGATAGGGGGTGCCAAAATATCGACTCAAAGAAGAAAATAAAAGGTAGGGATAGGAAAGCGAAGACCGCTGAGAAGCTGATCTTTGAAGAAGGTCACGAAGCCGGTGGGAGGAGGGTAAGGATGGTCATCGGGCCCCGGGGGTGGAGCTTGTATGCCTTCAAAAGTTGCAAGCCAGGTTGAATAGACCTAAGGTCACTCCTATCCAAATCGGAACAGAAATATGCATACCAGGGTACTACCATCTTGTTGGCCATTATAGGGTCAAAAAAGGAAGGAGGAAAAGAGGAAGGAGGAGAAGTACTTACAGAAGAGATGCACGAAGAGGAGGGCGAGCGAGCGAGCGAAAGCAAGTAGAGAAAGAAGGGTCAAAGGAAGACGAACCGCTAAGGAGCCATGCTAAGAAGCAACGGTGGATGACCTTTAGGGGTTTTAAATCAAACCTCTTAGGGAACATTGGGATGCGAACCAGACAATCAAAATGGTAGAGCACATGATGATCATCAGATCAAGGGATAGAAGCGCCCTAGGTCGTGTGCAGAAAGCGTGTGTCAGACATCATAACAAGTAAAGTTTGGGGGCACATGTCAGCTCCTTATGAAAGGGCATTTATGATGGAAGTTATAGGGAAATCATAGAGGTGATATGCAAACAAGAGCACCGTACCTCATGAAGACTGATCCTGTCTGAATGCTGAGTCGATGGACGCTGGGCACGTGACGCTCTCAGAGCTGATGATGTGGATCGCTGACCGGTCGTATGGATCTCCGGTGAACCTGCAAGGAAGTCGAGCCGGGAAGGGGTTCCCGGCAACGACCCTCCGACGCTCAAGTCAGGCAAGAGGAAAACGATGAGGTGGCTCAAAAGATGCGAGATCGCGTACCTCCAGCGAAGTCTGAGGGCTCTTATATAGAGCTGTGGGGAGGCTTATGCACACCTACCGAGGCGTACACGTGTCCTTTACCATACCTCAGTATGGGCTTACCAGAGGAGCATGCCTGACACCATACTACTACAGTCCGAGCACCTCTCTGATGGGACGGCAGAACCTTCCGTTGTAGGATTCTGCGTATGGCTTGGTCGTCGAACATGCCTGTTGTCAGAAGATGTTCCCCAATGTCCCCTTGTCCTATTGTCTCTTCTCTCCCCGCGCCGAGCGTCCAGCCGCTCGGCAGGCACATCACTTCCGACCGGACATAGGTATTGGTCCGACGGAGAAGATTCCCGGTCGCGTGCTCGGCTGAGACTGTTCCTTCACAGCGTTGCTGCTTTATGCCTCGGCCGAGCGGGCTACCCGCTCGGCCCAGCGACCTTGTTCACCATGAGCGTCGGAAACCCGACTCCCCGTTGGGTTGTCTTTGATTCCGCTCGGACCCGTTCGGCCGGTTGACCCGACCCTTCTTCGATCGGCTGGCCCTCAGGTTGACCCTTTTGACTTTTGACCTCTACGTGTCATTGACTCCCCTCAAAGGGGGTCCCCCGTCCTTACTGCCGGATCACTTGCCTCCCCTTCAAGTCTAGTCGAAAGAGGTGATTAGTCTGACTGACTGGACTGCCAGTTACACCGAGCGGCGTCTCTGTGAAACTATCCTCCGCTCGACCCCCACGGGGGTAGCTATGACGTCAGTCCACGCCAACATTCCTCCGATCTCTTCGAAATTTGCGCCAATCTTCGACATTAAGGCCTGTCATGCGCTCTGTGCCTTGTGAAGGCGCTCATTAAATGCACTCCAGTGGCCGAATGCCACGTGGCGCTGCTGCCGTCATCGTACGGCTGCGGCGTCGCGGCCGACGAGACCGAGGCGGTTTGAAATGAACGGCCCGATAGAGTCCTTGGTTTTTACGACCTGCATCTGACGGCTGAGGCCGTTCGGGCCCAACCCTATAAAGCTTTCGCCTTCTTCCTCCGCCGCATTCCTACTTTCGCGTGCCCAGAAGTTTTCCCTGCCGTTCCTGCTCCAGTGATCCTGCTGCTGCTTCTTCCGACGACCTCTCGCATTCTTTCTTCGATCTTCGTCTGCTTCCGTAAGGTCCTTCTGCCATCTTCTTTTCATTTCTTGTTTTTCCTCGTGCTTTCTTCTTCTCTTCGCGTTCTCGTCTCCTGGTTACGATTCTATCTCCTTTCTTAAGCTTTTTGCCCTTTCGTCCATCTCTTGCTCCTTTTCCCGCTCGGCTTATGGCCAGCTCTTCTCAGCCTCAAGACCCAGCCCTTGGCCCGTGGTATACCACCATGGAGTCGCGCTTCGATCGGAGTGACGCCGAGATTCTAATGGACAATTTTGACATCCCCTTTGACTGTGAACTTATCTTACCCTCCCCCTCCGCTCGGCCACACAAACCGCCGCGCGGAGCTATCTGTTTTTTCCGCGACCAGTTCATAGCCGGTCTGCGCTTTCCACTCCATCCCTTTATCGTAGAAGTCTGTAATATTTTCGGCATTCTGCTTGGAAGCTTAGTCCCTAACACCTTCCGCCTTCTATGTGGCGTTGTTGTCTTGTTCAAAATTCACAACATTCCCCTCCGACCGGAGGTCTTCTACTATTTTTATTATCCTAAACAGTCCGAGCTGGGTACGTACATGTTCCAGGCTCGGCCCGGTTTAATCTTCTTTAATAAACTGTCCTCTTCCAATAAACATTGGAAAGAGTACTACTTCTATCTTCGTCTTCCCGAACGGGTCCCTTTCCGAACCTAGTGGCAGGTCGGACCGCCAACCTCCCCTGAGCTAAAGAGGTTCAAGACCCGACCGGACTATCTTCACGCTGCCAACATGCTAGCCGGTCTGAAGTTTGACATCAACAAGTTCTTACCTGAAGGGGTGATGTACATATTTGGCCTGAGTCCGATCCGGACTCTCCTCCTGAGCAGCTTCGGTAAGAATTTTACTTGTGCATTCGCCTTGATTGCTAACTGATTTTCTCCTTTTTCCTTTGCAGCGGATATTGTCATGGAGTCCGTGATGGCCGGGATTTTGAAAAGGAAAGCGACGTCGCTCGAGGCCACAACTGCCAAGGAGATGGAGTCGCTCGGCATTGAGCCGGTCGGCTCACACGAAGGGGAGAGCGAGACCCACGAGGAGTCGGCCGCTCAAGCCTCTCCCCGGGATGTGGCAAGAGGTGCCACCCCCAGCAGGGGATCAACCGTCCAAGAGGAAGGCTCCGCTCAGGAGAAAGAGTGCCCTCTCCGACAAAAGAGGCACCGAACGGAGACACCACTTCGATCGGTCACTTCCGCAGTCTAGCCGTCCGAACGGACCACCGCCGATTCTCGAAGCAAAGCCCCAGCGGTTGAGGCGATCTCGTTCGATCGGACCCCATCCCAACTGGACGCGTCCGCGGACCCCCTCGAGGCCATACCTGTCAGCTCCCTTCCTCCCTCTCCCCGCCGAGTCCAATGCTTGGCCATTTTGTCCCAAATTTCTGCACCGGCCTCTGATCCTTCCCCAGCTTCCGCTCAGACGACTCCCGATCGGCGCCGTACCATCAGGGTCGTCTTGCATCTCCCCACCGAAGAGTTGATGCCCGAGTCTGATCGGCCAACCGCGCCTGAGCACATGATCACCATGAAGGGGCCCCTAGCCGAGATGTGGGCCGACGCTCGGGCACGTGTCGCGATGATTCCACTCGGCAATCTGGCCAACAGCCATATGCAGCAGGCCACTGGGGTAACTATGTTTTCTTTGGTGTCTTCTACGCGCTTTCTCCGATCGGCTATTAATGATTTTATTTATGTTAGAGATGAGTAGAGGAGATCGTTGTCTCCAATCGTCTGGCCATGGTGGACGAAGAGTTAAAGAGGCTAAGGAGTTCGGGCGGCGCACCCTCCCAGGGTCCCTCATATGCCGAGCTGCAGAAACAGCTCAAAAAGACCCAAGATTTATTGGAGGCGGAGCGAAAGAAGATGGCCGACCAGGCCCATACTATGGCCGAACTCGAACGACAGGTCAAGTCACTTGACCGGAAAATAAGTCTAGCCACCGATCGGAAGAAAACGACCATCGCCGATCTGGAGAAGAAGAACGTTGAGGCGCGGGGCCTGGAGCAACGAGTCAAGGAGTTGATGGAGCTGCTGGACGGTGAGAAGGCGAGCTGCTCAGGTGAAGCCATCAAACATAAGGACGAGCTGAAGAAATTACAGGAGGCTCTTGAAGCTTCCCAAGTTACCTTCAAGGAGTACCAGGAGGCTGAGCCCGGCCGACTCGCAGCCCTGAAGCTGAAGCACATCCGCTCGACCGAATTTTCAGAAAAAGTGTGCGAGCGGATGTATACTGCCTTTGAGCTTGCCATCACCGCCACGACGGACTATCTGAAGTCCAAGGGTCAGCTCCCTGACTCCGCCAGCATCCCGGCCCAAGACTATGCGACCCTCCTTAGCACCATCCCTACAGACCTTTATGCTTTTTTGGAATAGAAGTCTTTATGTAATTCGGTCGTTCGGCCAAAAACTTCCCTTTTTGTAATTCGGCTGCTCGGCCTTGATTCCTCTAATTTCAATGAAAAATTTATTTGTGTTGTGCAACTTCGTTTTTACTTTGCATGCTTATGGGTGATTGGTCGGGGCCTATGACACACAACTCGACCAACTAGGCCTCCCGAGCGGGCGTAGGTGGCATATGACTTGTCACTACTTTCCCTTGCTGCTTCTCTTCAAGCGTCTTTCATTCCAACCGGGGGGTTTATAGTCGCCGGTTCGACTCTCGGGTTTAATGTCGGAGCTCGACCGTCTTCCGGCTAGGGGATTTATAGTCGCCGGTTCAACTCTCGGGTTTAAAGTCGGAGCTCGACGGTCTTCCGGCCGAGGGGTTTATATTCGCCTGTTCGACTCTCGGGTTTAACGTCGAAGCTCGACGGTCTTCCGGCCGGGGGGTTTATAGTCGCCGGTTCGACTCTCAGGTTTAACGTCGGAGCTCGATGTCCTTCAAGGCTAATTTCAACACGGATGATATACGCTCTGCCGAGCGGCACAGGGCCTTCGTGTAGTAGGTCGTTCGGCGAATAATGCCAAATGCGTTTTATCACTTTGCTTCCTGCATTAAAAGGACACAGGCGACCAAGACATTCATAAAATGAATTACATCGGCGCACCTCTCACCCAGCTCAGTACGGCTGGAGATGATTTGCGCTCCATGGTCGATCCAGCTGCCGTCCGTCTTCATCCTCCAAATAATAGGCACCCGAGCGGAGCTTTTCGATGACTTTGAAGGGGCCCGTCCAAGGAGCCTCCAGCTTGCCAACGTCCCCGACCGGCTTTACTTTCTTCCACACTAGGTCGCCGACCTGGAATGCTCTAGGGATCACGCGCCGGTTGTAGTTCTGCTTCATTCTCTGCCGGTACGCCATCAGCCGAACGGACACCTTGGCTCGCTCTTCGTCGATCAAGTCCAACTCCATCTTCCTCCGCTCGGCATTGTCATCATCATAGTTTTGGATCCGGACGAACTCTATGCCGACTTCAACTGGGATAACTGCTTCGCCGCCGTACACTAAATGGAATGGCGTGACGCCCGTTCCCTCCTTTGGGGTCATGCGGATAGCCCATAGGACGCCCGACAGCTCGTCCACCCAGCTTCCTCCTATGTGGTTAAGTCGAGCCCGAAGAATTCTGAGAATTTCTCGGTTGGTTACTTCAGCTTGGCCGTTGCTTTGGGGATACGCCACGGAAGTAAAGTGTTGTTCGATGCCATAACTTTTGCACCATTCTTCGAGCTGCTTCTCGACGAACTGTCGCCCATTATCAGATATGAGCCGGCGAGGAATGTCGAACCGACAGATTATATGCTGCCAGATAAACCTTTTGACCATATGCTTGGTGATCTTGGCCAGTGGCTCGGCCTCCACCCATTTGGAAAAGTAGTCGACCGCCACTAATAGAAACTTCCACTGACCGGTCGCCATAGGGAACGGACCTACGATATCCATTCCTCACTGATCGAACGGATAGGACACTGTAGATGCTTTCATCTCCTCCGTCGGTCGGTGGGAGACGTTGTGGTACTTCTGGCAGGAGAGGCACGTCGCGACGGTCCGAGCGGCGTCTGCTTGCAGTGTTGGCCAGAAGTACCCAGCCAGCAGGATCTTCCTAGCCAGCGATCGCCCACCCAGATGTCCTCCGCACGATCCTTGGTGCACTTCCTGGAGGATGTACTCCGCGTCCTCCGAGCTCACACATTTCAAAAGTGGGCGGGAGAAAGCCTTCTTGTAGAGTTGGTCTCCAACGAGTGTGAACCGGCCGGCTCTCCTCCTCAATAGCTGGGCTTCCTCCCGATCGGACGGTGTCGCACCCGAGCGCAGAAACTCCATGATGGCTGTCCTCCAATCGCACGGGAATGCGAGGTCCTCCATCCGGTCAATGTGCGCCACCAAGGATACTTGCTCAATTGACTGCTGGATGACAACCGGTGATATTGAACTTGCGAGCTTGGCTAACTCATCTGCCGCCTAGTTCTCTGCTCGGGGTATCTTCTGGATAATGACTTCTCTGAAGTGGGCCTTGAGCTTTTCGAAGGTCTCAGCGTAGAGCCTGAGCCGAGCGTTGTTAATCTCAAAAGTGCCCGAGAGCTGTTGGGCGGCCAGCTGGGAGTCTGAATGGAGTGTCACCCGACCGGCTCCTACATGCCGGGCTGCCTGTAAGCCGGCTATGAGGGCCTCATACTCCGCTTCATTATTGGTGGCTCTGTAGTTCATCCGGACAGATAGGTGCATCCGTTCTTCTTGTGGAGAGAGTAATAGCACACCAATCCGGCTCCCAAGCTGAGTGGACGATCCATCCACAAATATTTTTCACATAGCTTCGAGTTCGAGATTTTGCACTTCGGTAACAAAACCTGCTAAGGATTGCGCCTTTATCGCCGAATAGGGTTGATACTGAATGTCAAATTCACTCAACTTCGTTGTCCATTTGATGAGCCGTCCGGACGCTTCTAGGTTCAGCAACACTCTTCCCAATGGGCTATTTGTCCGGACGATGATTGTATGTGCTAGGAAATAAGGACGAAGTCTCCGAGGGGTGAGGACCAAAGCAAAAGCCAGCTTTTCTAGCCCAGTGTAGCGAGATTCAGCATCTTTTAGAATATGGCTCAAGAAGTACACGGGTTGTTCTTCACCACTCGTCCTCACTAATGCCAAGCCTACTGCCTGCTCGGTTGAAGATAAATAAATACAGAGCGGCTCACCTACAGCTGGCTTGGCTAGCACGGGCAAGGAGTTCAGGTATGTCTTCAGCTCCTCAAACGCCCGATTTTATTCCTCATCCCAACGAAACTTAGTAGCTTTGCGTAGGATCTTGAAAAAAGGGAGACTCCAGTCGGCAGTCTTAGAGATGAATCTTGACAATGCAGTTATCCGCCCGGTCAGGCGTTGTACTTCCCTCAGATTTCTTGGGGGCGGCATATCTTGCAACGCTTTTACCTTGCTGGGATTTGCCTCTATGCCCCGCTCGGTCACTATGTAGCCCAAGAAACACCCACCTTTTGCTCCGAACAAATATTTCTGAGGGTTCAGCTTGACTCCATACTTCCTCAGCGTTTGGAAGGTCTCCTCCATGTCCGTAAAAAGATCAGCCGCTCGGACAGACTTGATGAGAATATCATCCACGTACACCTCTAAATTGTGTCTGATCTGCTCCTTGAATACCTTGTTCATCAAGCGCTGGTAGGTTGCTCTCGCGTTCTTCAGTCCGAACGACATTACATTGTAATAGTAAGTGCGATTGGCTATGACGAAGCTGACCTTCTCTTGATCTTCTCGGGCGAGCGGCACCTGATGGTAGCCCTAATAGGCATCTAACATGCATATCAGCTCACACTCGGTTGTGGAGTCCACCAGTTGATCAATCCGGGGCAGAGGGTAGAAATCCTTTGGGCATGCTTTGTTGAGATCCCGGAAATCGATGCAAACCCTCCACTTGTTGCCCGGCTTGGAGACTAGCACTACATTTGCGAGCCAGCTCGGGAACTGGACCTCCCTTATATGGTCGGCCTCCAGGAGATTCTCGACCTCCGCTCGGATGATGGCATTTTGTTCGGCGCTAAAGTCCCTCTTCCTTTGCTTCACCGGCCGAGCGTCCGGTCGGACGTGAAGCTCATGCTGTACTATACTTGGCGAAATTCCCGGCAGCTAATGCGTCGACCAAACGAAGACGTCACAGTTTCTCTGGAGACATTTGATCACCTCCTTTTTCTGGCTTGCCTCTAGATCGGCCGCAATGAATGTGGTGGCCTCCGATCGAGTCGGGTGGATTTGTACCTCCTCTTTTTCTTCATAAACCAAAGAGGGTGGTTTTTCGGTTATGGCGTTCACCTCGATCCGTGGCATCTTCTGCGCGGAATTAGCTTCGGCTCGGACCATTTCGACGTAGCATCGCCGAGCCGCCAGCTGGTCTCCTCGCACTTCTCCAACTTTATCTTCAACCGGGAACTTAATTTTCTGGTAGAAGGTGGAGACGGCCGCTCGGAACTCACTGAGCGTTGGTCGCCCCAGGATAACATTATATGCTAAGGGAGAGTCAACCACAACAAAGTTGGCAGTCCGTGTCCTTCTGAGCGACTCTTCTCCCAACAAAATAGCCAGTCGGACCTGTCCGACCGGTAGAACTTCATTGCCCATAAACCCGTAGAGGGGGGTTGTCATGGGCAGCAACTCAGCTCGATCAATTTGCAGTTGGTCAAAAGCCTTTTTAAATATAATGTTGACCGAGCTGCCTGTATCGATGAAAATGCGGTGAATAGTATAGTTAGCTATTACCGCTTTGATGATGAGGGCGTCGTCATGTGGCACTTCGACTCCCTCAAGGTCCCTGGGCCCGAAGCTGATTTCGGGTCCGCTCGCCCGTTCTTGACTGCAGCCGACCGCATGGATCTTGAGCTGCCTGACACTCGCCTTCCTCGCTCTGTTGGAGTCACCTCCGATCGGTCCGCCAACGATGATGTTGATTTCGCCCCGGGACGTGTTGCTTCTATTTTCTTCCTCCCATGCGGACGGCCTAGGCCGCTCCTTAGATACTCGGGGATTGTCCTCGTGCCCCTGAGGATGATACCGCTCGGGAGACTTTCTGGATATCTGCCGACCGGCTTCATGGTGTCGCTGTCGCTTGTCAGATGATGACGATCGACGGCGGCCACTCCGGGGAGCGGGGTGGGCGATTAGGGGAAGGCTTCGGCAATCTCGTGTGTTATGTGTGTTGGTCCGGTGGAACGAGTAAAACATGGGGGGTCCATACCTTCTTTTTTGGTTTGGGCCGCTCGGCGGCTACCTCTTGGATGGCGTGGGACCTTGCGTGTTGAGGGCGGACTGCTTCGGCTCGCGGTCCTCTGGGCGGCTGGTGGCTAGTGAGCGGCTTCCGCTCGGCAGGGGCTAGGCGCTCAGTTGGAGTTTTTTTTCTTCGGGCCGCCTGGGCTTCCTCCACATTAATGCACTCATTGGCCCGGTGTAACATATGATCATAGTCTGGGAGCGGCTTTCGAATAAGTGAACGGAAGAAGTCACCGTCCACAAGGCCTTGCGTGAACGCATTCATCATTGTTTCTGAGGTGGCCGTTGGAATATCCATGGCCACCCGGTTGAATCGTTGGATGTAAGCTCGGAGCGACTCCTTGGGCTCTTGCTTGATGGCAAATAGACTGACACTGGTCTTCTGGTAATGCCGACTGCTCGTAAAATGATGGAGAAAAGCGATGCGGAACTCTTTAAAGCTGGTGATGGATCCGTCCGGCAGCCTCCGGAACCATCGTTGCGTTGATCCCGAGAGGGTGGTAAGGAACACCCGACATTTCACTCCATCTGTGTATTGATGTAGTGTAGCTGTGTTGTCGAACTTACCTAGATGGTCGTCCGGGTCGGTGGTTCCGTTGTATTCCCCGATCGCCGGGGGCACATAATGCTTTGGCAGAGGGTCCCGCAGGATGGCCTCTGAAAACTGCCGGTTGATCCGTTCAGGAGAGGCGTCCGTTCGGGGAGCCTTGCCTTTTCTGTAGTCTCGCCTGGGCGCCTCGTCGGATGAAGATCCTCGATCAAGGTTAGCTGGTGCAACTTCAGGAGGCGTACGGAATAGGGCCCGATGAAACAGAATCGGGACAGTCGGTGCTTCTCCTTGGATGCCGATCGGATCCTTATCTCGGCCCCATGCCGCTCGGCCTCCTGACGCTGACGTCGCTTGTTGCTCCAGTCGCTCTGCTTGCGCCTTCTGTTTCTGTTGCTCCACGAGCTTAGCTGCTCTTGCCTCGATTAGAGCATCGAGCTCCTCCTGGGATAGCATCACGGTGTGAGGTCATCCAACTTCGTCCATCTCTTCCGCTCGGATGCAGGTGCGTTCCCACAGACGGCGCCAATTTGATCTTGTCCGAATGCTGAGTTGATGGACGCTGGGCACGTGGCGCTCTCCGAACTGATGATGTGGATCGCTGACCAGCCGTATGGATCTCCGACGAACTTGCAAGGAAGTCGAGCCGGGAAGGGGTTCCCGGCGATGACCCTCCGACGCTCAAGTCAGGCAAGAGGAAAACGATGAGGTGACTCAAAAGATGCGAGATCGCGTACCTCCGGCGAAGTCTGAGGGCTCTTATATAGAGCTGTGGGGAGGCTTATGCACACCTACCGAGGTGTACACGTGTCCTTTACCATACCTCAGTATGGGCTTACCAGAGGAGCATGCCTGACACCATACTGCTATAGTCCGAGCACCTCTCTGATGGGACGACAGAACCTTCTGTCGTAGGATTCTGCGTATGGCTTGGTCGTCGAACATGCCTGTTGTTAGAAGATGTTCCCCAATGTCCCCTTGTCTTGTTGTCTCTTCTCTCCCCGCGCCGAGCGTCCAGCCGCTCGGCAGGCACATCACTTCAAACCGGACATAGGTATTGGTCCGACCGAGAAGATTCCTGGTCGCGTGCTCGGTTGAGACTGTTCCTTCACAGCGTTGCTGCTTTATGCCTCGACCGAGCGGGCTACCCGCTCGACCCAGCGACCCTGTTCACCATGAGCGTCGGAAACCCGACTCCCCGTCGGGTTGTCTTTGATTCCGCTCGGACCCGTTCGGTCGGTTGACCTGACCCTTCTCCGATCGGCTGGCCCTCAGGTTGACCCTTTTGACTTTTGACCTCTACGTGTCATTGACTCCCCTCAAAGGGGGTCCCCCGTCCTTACTGCCGGATCAAAGACCATGCCTCGAGGACCGAAAATTCCATGTGGAGGCCTCGAGAAATAAAGTAGAAGACGACAGGACGCGTTGATTAAAATTTGGCCCCTCTACCCATCCTCGGAATAAGGGTAAATTCAAATTTGATTAAAGCCTTGTGTAATGCACTTTGTGATTGCAGGAACAGTAGGCTATGTCCACGAGCACATCTCCTACAAGGCTATAAATGCTGCCTTTCCAAACCACTTCCCAGTCGGGCTGCCAGATTAATTCACAATAGGGCTGCCAAACGACCTCCCGGTCGGGATTCCAGACCCTAGCCCTAGCACAAGTATTAAGTGAGCATGCTCTCATGACCGATGACCTCTTGGTCAGACCCCAAATTCTCACACTAGTACGAGTTATAAGTGAGCATGCTCTCATGCCCAACGACTTTTCGGTCGGGATCCAGACTCTCGCCCCAGCGCGAGTTATAAGTGAGCATGCTCTCACGACCAACGACTTCTTGGTCGGGATCTAGACTCTTGTCCCACCGTGAGTTATAAATGAGCATGCTCTCATGACCAACAACCTCTCGGCCGGGCTCTAGACTCTCGCCCCAGTGCAAGTTATAAGTGAGCATACTCTCACGGCCAACGACCTTTGGTCAGGCTCCAGACTCTTGCCCCAGTGTGAGTTATAAGTGAACATGTTCTTATGCCTCCAGAATCTCGCCCCAGCGTGAGTTATAAGTGAGCATGATCTCATGAGCAACGACCTCTTGGTCGGGATCCACACTCTCGCCCTAACACGAGTTATAAGTGAGCATGCTCTCATGACTAATGACCTCTCAATCGGGCTCCAGACTCTCGCCCCAGTGCAAGTTATAAGTGAGCATGCTATTACGCCTCCAAACTCTCACCCCAGCGCGAGTTATAAGTGAGCATGCTCTCATGCCTCCAGACTCTCACCCCTCGCGAGTTATAAGTGAGCATACTTTCATGACCAACGACCTCTCGGTCGGAATCTAGACTCTCACCCTAGCGCGAGTTATAAGTGAGCATGCTCTCATGACCAACAACCTCTCGGTTGGGCTCCAGACTCTCGCCCCAGTGCGAGTTATAAGTGAGTATACTCTCACGACCAACGACCTCTCGGTCGGGATTCCAGACTCTCGCCCCAATGCGAGTTATAAGTGAGCATGCTCTCACGACCAACGACCTCTCGGTCGGGCTCCAGACTCTCGCCCCAGCACGAGTTATAAGTGAGCATGCTCTTACAACCAACTGTTGGAGTGTATACTAAAAGCCTAGCTTTTGTAAACATTTATTTTTGAAATAAAAGAATCACATTGGTCAATATGAGCATTTATTTGTTAAATGTAATTGTTTAATTAATTTATATAGTAGATAACATGGAGTGTGGTGTCACACTCAGAAGATCATGTTGTCGGTTCTCTATAAATTATAAACAGTTGCTCACGACTAAGATGGAAAGGAACAAACCATCAGTATAGTCGTAGTGTAATTAAGTATTAGTTTATCTTGACTAATAAATTACACTGATACACTTTAAGTGTATTGAGTAGGACCATTTAGGTAAGTTATTTTTGCACTGACTTAGTAAAAGAACTAGACCTTAGTTATTATGAAAATGTGTGCTCTGAATCCTAATATAATAACAAGCACATATATTTAATGTTTATTTCTTTGACTTATCAAAGGGTGAGGTTTAGCTTGATAAATCAATATGCCCGATAAGTTGAAAAATGATATTACTTATAGTGTGTATTGTTGATTATAGAAGGAATCTGTGTCCTAGTTATCTAGGTTGAGAATGTTCCCAAGAGGAGCTCATAAGGATTGCCATGTTAAACCCTGCAGGTGGACTTAGTCTGACATGACAATGAAGTTGAGTGGTACTACTCTTGGAGCTAGATATTAATTAAGTGAGTTGTCAGTAACTTACTTAATTAGTGGGCATTTGTTATCTTAAACACAGGGAGACTAACACACTCATGATAAGAAGGAGCCCATAATGTAATTTGGGATTGGTGCGGTAGTGCGGTAATAACTCTCTAGTGGAATAAGTTATTATCGATGAACTTGAGTTGTGTGTTCGGGGCGAGCACGGGATACTCAAGCTCATCGGAAGGCCAAAACCAATTTCTCCTCTAGGTCCCTGTCGTAGCCTCATTATAGCCTCAAGTCCATCCAAATATAAGGCTCTTCTTGGTGTCCAAGAAGTGGGCCGGTCCAATGCTTGGTGACCAAGCAAGGGCCGACCACATCCTCTTCTATAGGGGTCGGCCCTTTGCTTGGTGACCAAGCATGAAGGGGCCGACCACAATAAATCAAAAAGGGAGAGTTGTTTTGAATTTTTAAAATCTTCTCTTTGTAGAAAACTATAAGTTTTAAAAGAAAGATTTTAATTTTTAAAACTTTCCTTATTTGAATTAGGCCACATGTTTTAATAGAGAATTTTAAAAGTTTTAAAACTTTCCTTTTTAAACCATCCTCATGGTTTTAGAAAAAAAAGGAAGATAAGTTTTAAAATTAAAATTTTCTATCATCGTGTTAAAAAAAGAAATTTTATAAGAGAAGTTTTAAATTTTAAAACATGGTTTTAATTTTTAGAACTTTCCTTTTTTAACTCCTACTTTAGGAAAGAGAGCTTGTAAATTTTATAAGAGGATTACTTCTTGTAAAATTTTTAAAAAATATTTTTCCTTAGTCCTCTTGATGAGGTGGCCGGCCACCTTGCTTGGTGCCCAAGCAAGTGGCCGGCCATAATAAAATAAATTAAAAATCATCACAAAATCAAAATTGGTGATTGATTCAATCAAGAGGAAAGAAAAGGAAAAAGAAAAACTCTTGGATGATTTTATTTTTTGTAAAAAGTTTTTCCTTATTTGGCTTGGGCAAGTAATATAAAAGAAGGGGTGATGGGACTTCATGAGACACAACTCTTATTCTTTTGCTTGGAGATCTCAAGTGGTCGACCCCTTCTCTTTTCCCTTTTGCTCTCTTCTCCTTGGTGGTGGTGGTGGCCGGATTTTAGAAGAAGAGGAGGAAGCTTTTGGGTGGTGTTCATCTTGGAGGATCGTCGCCCACACGACGTCCAAGGAGAGGCGAGGAATACGGCAGAAGATCTTGAGGTCATTAGCTTACAAAGAGAAGGTATAACTAGTAATTTTCTTCCGCATCATACTAGTTATTTTCTTTGTAAGAATTCTAAATACAAGAGACAATTAGATCTAGTTTATAGAATTTAATTTTCAAGTTTGTGTTTTCTTCTTTTTCGAATTTGTGATTCGATTGTTCTTTTTGGTTAACCTAGAGTTATTTAAGAAAATTAAATATTAGCTTTCCTTAAAAGGCTTTGACTA
Organism: Zingiber officinale; assembly: GCF_018446385.1. Taxonomy (NCBI): domain Eukaryota; kingdom Viridiplantae; phylum Streptophyta; class Magnoliopsida; order Zingiberales; family Zingiberaceae; genus Zingiber; species Zingiber officinale. The sequence goes on along the minus strand of NC_055992.1, from coordinate 153,630,493 downwards.
GGCGGTGGTGGTTGCTCCCATATCCAAGAAGGCCATGTTCCTCGCCATGCAGTCCTGGAAGCTAATTTTGAAAATTAATATTTAATGGAATTAATAACATAGGTGGATTTGAATCAATAGTGTTAAGTTCCGCTTGCGATTCAAATCTAAACAATTAAAAACTGATAAGTTAAATTTGGAATCAATGATGTTAAGTTCCGTCTGCGATTCCTAATTTAACTTCTAAAGAACACAATAGATTATTTAAGGAAAGGTTCGACACTTGTACAAAAAAATTTTGTACAGTGGAACCGGTACGTTTTCCTAGGATTAACCAACACCAACAACCTCTCGGTCGAGCTCCAGACTCTCACCCCAACCCGAGTTATAAGTGAGCATGCTCTCACGACCAATGGCCTCTCGGCCAGGATTCCAGACTCTCGCCCCAACGCGAGTTATAAGTGAGCATGCTCTCACAACCAACGACCTCTCGGTCGGGCTCCAGACTCTCGCCCTTGCACGAGTTATAAGTGAGTATGCTCTCACAACCAACAACTTCTTGTTTGAGATCCAGACTCTCGCCCTAGCGAGAGTTATAAGTGAGCATGCTCTCACGACCAACGACCTCTGGCCGGGCTCCAGACTCTTACCCCAGTATGAGTTATCGGTGAGCATGCTCTCACGCCTCCAGACTCTCGTCCTAGTGCAAGTTATAAGTGAGCATGCTCTCATGACCAACAACCTCTCGGTCGGAATCCAGACTCTCGCCCTATCATGAGTTATAAGTGAGCATGCTCTCACGACCAATGACCTCTCGGTCGGGATTCTAGACTCTGGCCCCGGTGCGAGTTATAAGTGAGCATGCTCTTATGCCTTCAGACTCTCGCTTTAGCGGGAGTTATAAGTGAGCATGCCCTCGCATTTAACGACTCATGGGTCAATTTTTTACACTCTACCCCCAAGTGGGTTATCAGCAAGCAGAGCCTTCACTAAGTACGCTCAGGGTCTGCATAAAGTAAGAAAGCGCTAGTAGGGAAAGGAAGAAAGAGACATGAATAAAGACTGAGACATTTACTTGATAAAATACAGGGAACGCCTCTTACAATCTCATTATTACTTCCATAAGGCCATTGAGGATGTTTAAGCACTCAAAGTTCTTCTCCAGCACCAGCCGGGAGCTAGCACTACAGACATAAGCGCTCTATTTTATTGGTGCAATCGACCTCTAGGGTTTTGATGTTTGATAATATACCTAAGTTTTGTCAATTTGACCAAGGGTTGATCCAAATAGGACTTGATGTTTAGAAGAGAGAAGTCTAGTTAAGATTAGATGACTAGTAAAGGTAAGTCCTACCCAAAGGATAGGTAGGTGAGAAGTTTACTGAGTGACTAGTCCTAATTGGAGGTTAGATAAAGTGGAAATCCTGGTGAGTGAAGCCAAACCCTAGTGAGTGAAGTTAGGTGGTGGAAGTCCTGGTGAGTGAAGCTCATGCCCTAGTAAGTGAAGGTAGGTAGTGGAAGTCCTAGTGAGTGAAGCCGGGCTCTAGTGAGTGAAGCTAGTTGGTGGAAGTCCTGGTGAGTGAAGCTCAGACCCTAGTGAGTGAAGGTAGGTAGTGCAAGTTCTAGTGAGTGAAACTGGGCTCTAGTGAGTGAAGCTAGTTGGTGGAAGTCCTGGTGAGTAAAGCCAGGCAATGGAAGTCCTCGTGAGTGAAGCTGGGCAGGCCTAGGGGAGGTAACCCTAGGTTATATGTGACCGACTGGTTTCCGGTCGATCGCGCGCGGTCAATCGGGCCAGCGAATCTTGAAATCTGTTAAACATTGTCTTACTTTACTGTTTTATCTATTGTGCTAACTCAGTGTTGTAGGGAAGTCCAGCTAGGTCAATGGGCCGATCGGATAGCTGGCATGAAGTCTAGACAGGTCGACAGGCTGACCGGATGTCTAGCAAGATGGTAAGTTAAGGTAAGTCACTTGAGGAGAGTGATTTTGTGAGGACGCGCTCCTCGTTTGAGGGAACAGTAGGCGTCGATCCAACTTAGATCCATTTCAGAAATCTAAGTTGACATCTTGACTAGATTCTGATCTCGAGGAGACAGAATCTAATTACTACCCTATTCTTATAAATTGTGCTAACTTTTGTTTTATAGGGTAGTATAATGTTTATTGTTTCAGACTAATCTTTTTCTTGTAGGAAAAAGTTTTGCTAGAAAAAGGGGTCCGGGTGTCCGGAACTGGTTTGGGTGCACAGAATGCAAAATTCTATTTCGTCGCAAACGTGGAGTGTGCTGATTGGCTGAGCCGACATCACAATCCAGGGAACCGAAACTACTTATAGAAGCAGTCTTCCACCAAGAGCCAAATATAACTTCTTCTACGATTGCTCTTTTGTGCGCTGCTCCAAAGATGCTCTTGCGACGCTATGAAGCTCCTCCGACAACTTGTGACTTAGTTTCATTTTTCCTTATTGTCGATATTTTTTATATAGTTCTTATACTAAATTGTGTAATACTTTTTGTGTATTGTTAATGATTGCCCAACGAAAGTACTCTCACGTGCTGGCCTTGAAGAGTCAACAAAGGCTCCGAACCAAGTAAAATTGATTTGTTAGTATTATTTGTTTTTACCTTCCGTTGCGTACTCAATTTAATTAACGAATTTTTAACGAATGTTATTCATTTGCCCCCCCCCCCCCCCCCTTCTAGCATTTTTCACGATCCAACATGCTTGACTTGTTTGCTCCGGATAGGCTCGGGCCCGTTCCAACTCGGCCTTAATCGACTGAACAAGGTTCCGTTGTTGAGCAATGGTGTCATCTTTGATTCGGGTTTCTTCTTGAAGAAGGGATATGGAGGCAGCGTGTTTCTCTTTTAAATAGATCAGGAATTGGGCTTGACTCTCTAGATCTGCATAAGCCTTATGTTTCAGTGTTACTTCAGCCCGGACTCGAGATTTAGCAACTAACCAAAGCTCCTCAATTTCTTGGCAAAGAGAAGATTAAAGATCTCTATCCTGTGTCATCTCAGCTAAGGTTGTACCCCTTTGGGTAAGCAGTTGAGTCATCTGATCCAATTGTTGACGGAGACGCTGCAGTTCATTTGACTCGGAATCCAAATCTATGATCAAGGGATGTCAGTAGAAAGTGTTAGTTAGAGCCCTAGAGCCAATCATTTGATGATTGTATGGACTCATTGTATCATATTCTTGTATATTAATAAAGACATTTGTTTGGTTATTATACTTATTTGTATTAGTGCCAAATAGACTAAGTATAATAGCGTCCTTGAGTAGAAGGTTCATACCTATATCAATCGATTAGTTGAATCGATAGTGAGATGATATAGGGAACACTACTCTAAATCATTCCTAGTCGAGTATTAACATTCAGGGACAATGTTAATGCAATAAGACTAGCATGTAGGTCAACTCGATGACTTGATCTCACAAGTCATGGATATAGAGATATCAAGTTGACACATGAGTATACATTAGAGAATGTATACTGAATGACCCGCCATGAGAAAGTATCATGGATCGTTATATGAGTGTCATATACTTTCTCATGTGGCTATTAGTATGACTACTAGTCCTTAGACCTGAAGTCACCATGGATCCCTACATAAGGAGTTATGTACTTTGGTTTCGTCAAACGTCACCCGTAACAGGGTGGACTATAAAGGCGATTACTGGGTATGTAACAAATTATGCAGAGGGATGTGAGTGATGTAGATGGGATCTATCCCTCCTATATGACGGGAGAGACATCGGTATTCTTGATAGAGTGAGACCACGAAGTGCATGGCCATGCCCAAATGAGTCAATATAGGATATTGAGCTCATTTGATTTAGTGAGTCTACTTGGAGTTCAAGATTTAGATTGGTCAGAGGATGACACGGTCTATGCCTCACATTGATCAATCTAGATGTCTAGGATAGAAGGACACTTGTCATATTTTGTGAGGAGTCACAATTAGTAGTCACAAGGTGATATCGGATCTCGACATTCTTGTAACTTGGGTAGTAATGATGTGTTGCTAGATACCGCTCATTACTTATGCTCCTAAATGGGTTTAGGGCATTGCCAACGTTACAAGAACCTATAGGGTCACACACTAAGAACAATTAGATGGAGATTAGGTTCATATGATGAACCAAGAGGATTAGATTCATTTGATGAATCAAATTGGATTAAGAGTAATCCTAATTGGGCTAACTTGAGTTCGACTCAAGTTGATTCATGTGTTCAATGAGTCTAATTTAGATTTTGACTCATTGAATCAATTTAATTAAATGAATTAGATTCATTATATTAAGTTGGCTTGAATCAAATGGTTGGATTCGATCAACCATAGAAAAGATTTGGTCAAGTTTGACTTGACTTGAGAGGAAGATTAAAAGTCAAGTTAGACTTGACTTTATGCCACCTCATTGGTGAGTTGGCATTGATGTGGACCAATGATGTTACTCCACATCATCATGGGTGCCACCTCATGGAAGTTACAAAGTCATTCTCTTTAATGGCTTCATATTAATTGCAATTAATGCAATTAATTTGGGAGTTTCACAATGTAGAGTGGCCGGCCACTTTGGTTTGAATGGTGAATTCATTTTTCCATTCAAGTGTGTATCTTCTTCCTTCTTCCTCTCAAGCTCTCCCTCTCCCTCTCCTCCTTGCTTGGCCGAATCTTACCAAGGTGCTAGCACACCTTTGTGTGAGGTTTTCTCCACCTACGTGTCTGTGTGGATACTTCTAGAGGACCGACGCTTGACGGTCTAGAGATCCGGCAATTCCTTGGACGAGCGGGAACGCGAAAGGGCACGCTTCAAGGTATACTTCTCAACACATAGATCTAGGAGTAGATCTAAAGATTTTTGAAACTCGTACTCGTAATTTTTCGTTCGGTTTTCCTTGCACGGATCTACGGCTTTGGGTGATTCGGGGTTTCCGCGACGCGAAAAGCAGTTTTTGTGGCCCGAAGAACCCAACAGAAAGAAAGTACGACTCTATGGATGATGATCAATCTCCTTTTAAAGAAGAGGGGAAAGAGAAGGCAAATTATGCCGAAGTTAAAGTGACCCTTCTTCCTATGTTGATTGAGCAATTAAATAGGTTACACAGCCGAGGAGCTGGGAAAAGGAGCATCATTGAGAGTCATAATGGTGAAATAAATGAAATCAGGGTTTGGGTCTAGTCAGTCGGACCTGAGCCTCCTTTGACTAAACTTGGAGGGGAGGCTTGTGATACAGTGCATAATGGTAGGGTTCGATAACGTAAGGCAGTCAGAAGTCAAGGGGACGTGACAATCAAAAGTCAAGGGTACGTGGCAGTCAGAAGTCAGGGGGATGTGACAGTCAGCAGTTAGGGAAAGAAGAAGTGGGACCGCCTAACGTCATTAGCCACATGATTTCCAGTCAGGTGCTTATAGATCAGGATCCCAGATCTGAGATATGATGCACAATTGTGGTAATGCATGACCTGATCCAACTGGTCGGGTTTTCTTAACTCGATCTACATATCTAGGCTTGATGTTCTCAATGAGGCAACTCCCGGTCGGCTCTCTAGCAATCCAAATAGGAAGATGGAGCTCTCGCCACGACTCGTCCTTCTCATCAAGACTCGAGCCAAGTGTTATATCCAAAAGATCATCCCAGGTTGCACCTAGTCAAACCTAGGTGGGACAGAAGGCGCTAGACGACAACAAGGATAGGGAATCGTAACTTCCTGTCAGAGAATAGTTGTTGTATGTCAGGGAATATTCTAATGGTCTGTTTTCATCTTCGAATGGAACCTTCTTCCATTCAATAGAAGGGTGCCACGTGTCCTCGTCACCCGACAGGTCCTGACACCTGACACCTGACATTCTCTGACATCGATCAGGCTCCAGAGGAACGCACGTGCATATAAAAAGGGAGGTTCTCTCCCTTAAACAGGGGCGCACACATTTGCACTTGTTTTCTAAAGTTCTTTTTCCTTCGTACACCTTTCTTCTGGGGAAAAAGTACTTGACTTGAGCACTGGAGGGTCTGTTTCGGGGACTTTTTCCTTGGCTTCTGACCTTTAACGTTCTGTGGGCTTGTCTGAGTGTACGCAGAGCTCAAGTACCATCAGCTTAATTACCGACTTCCGTCAACACCACGTGGGGGTCAGTTCTCATCGACACATACAAAAGGGGTGTCCTAGTCGCCTCTCCATCAATGCTAGTAACAGTTCACCTGACCTTCGTCTGACTCAGATTCTGAATAGGATCATCCTCCTTCATAGATCTTAAGGTGTCACGGTAGGACATATAAATCATCATTGAGGCATTCGCGATTCGATGCCTAACTATGACATATTTATAGGAAGTTTTCCTCCAAATAGGAGGTACAACCAAAGAATGCTGGGTTTTTGAGCCGACCGCTGTGTGCGCCTTCCTGATTTACCCTAGTGGCCAGTGGAAAACTTCCCTGGTCACCCTAGGGATAATTAATAAGACTAACTGGGATTAATAATAATATGTTGGCAAAGGCATTGGGGGTGAGCGTAGTCACCTTTTGCCACCATAGTGTCTGACCTTTCCATACAAAAAGCTCTGTGCTAAGATAAAAATGTCTAATTGAAGGCCAACTATATTGGACCGTCCAGGATGAGCGCTATCACCTTTTACTTAAATTAAGAATCGATCCATAATGTCCCCAAAGGACGGACAGATTATCATTGCATGAGGCATTACCATCTAGAGATATGGAGGTCACTTTCTGACAACGAAATGCTTGTTAGGTTCATGTCCTCCCCATGCAACGGTTATTGCTCAAAGACAAAGATATCCATGATTTACCTCTTTATAAATGACCGTGGGACCAATTGTGTAAATTGTCCAAGGTCAGCGTATGATCTTTTACCACTAAGGATCGATCTATAGTGACCCCGGGGTATAGTCAAATTGGTAATCATGTGACTAATTTATAATATAAAGCAAGAGTTAAATTCCAACAAAGCAGGTAAAAAAATACATTCTATATGGGAGTTTATTTCATATCTGATTTATGTAGGTGCAGCGGAGGCCGGCAAGAGGGGGGTGAATTGCTGAAAATAAAAAATAAACTATACCCTCCTCGGAATTCAACTCAAAAATAAAAGCAACAGTAAAATAATAGCAACTAAATTAAGGAGACAGAAAATAAATCAAAAACAGAATTTAACCTGGTTACAACCGAGAGGGTTGTTAATCCAGGGCGATGAAAGATGCACTAACAAAAATCTCCTTCTCTGAAGGCAGAGAAGTCTTTTACACTTTGGAAGCTCACTAGTTGCTTAGGAATTTCTTATAGTATTGATTGCTTGAGTTGTATTGAATTCCTAGCTCCAGGGGCCTTTAAATAGCCTCTGGAAATCTGATCTCGAGGGTCTAGGGCACCTCCAATAGAGGTCCAAGGCGCCTCCAATGGGTGAGCGGATAAAACTTTATCCACAGCTCGAAACGGTCATTTTGACCAGTTGGAGGCGCCTCCAACAAGACTAGAGGCGCCTTCTAGCTGGAGGCGCCTCCAAGCCTGATGGAGGCGCCTCCAAGCTGGCTGGCTGCATTTCTAGCTTACTTGCTTCAGCTTCCAACGCTTTGTTCTTTTGGGTGATTTCGGCCAATCGAAATAGGGCTCACCCGAACTCAATTTCCGGCCTTCTCCTCGAGCAGTCTTCCTCCCTGGCTTAACGTCCCTCGAACGCCGCGCACGTTCTTCTCGTCAATCGGTGTACTCTTCCGCAGCTCTCTCGTCCTTCGGACGCACCGAGCCCGTCGACTCCCTTCCCGTGTCGTCCTTCTCGCTAGCTGCATCTTCCGCTCGACTTCCTGCGCTCCTAAGTTCCTGCACACTTAGACACGGGGATCAAACAAAAAGCAGGACCTAACCAACTTGGTTGATCACATCAAAACTACCACGGGGTCCAACAATCTCCCCCTTTTTGATGTGCATCAACCCAAGTTCAAGTTAGGGTTAAAACAGACACAAAAAGTAATTTTAAAGAAAAATTACTAAACTGGCATGTTAAGCATAAGTTTTGCAATAAGTAAAATTGCAACTCAGTATAGAAAAAAAAATTCTAACTCCCCCTAAACTTGTACTAATCTCTCCCCCTTTGATCACAGCAAAAACGGGGTACGAGTATAACACAAAAAATATTTATCAGATTTTTAAGTTGAAAGAAAAAAAATTCTAAGTTAACTGCATTTTTAGAATTTTTCAGAAATAATTTCTACGTCAAGAATTAATTTGAAAAAAACATGTTTGAAAAAACTTTCAAAGCATTATTTAATTCTAGTTTAATGCTTTTTCAGAAAGTTAATTAAATATTTTATTTCAATATTTCAGCTTCCAGGTCATAGCGAGACACTAGGCCTTCTTGGTTATTGGAGCAACAACCACTTCCTTAGACAAAGCTTCATAAAGAAATTTAACATTTAATTTTGCTTCTGAGAGCTTTAATTAGCTAAATTAATTTAGTACAGATTTCGGAACCCAATAGAGGTTCCTTCCTATTGGATTAATCAGATACTTAGGGGGTATATAATTCTTGGGCACTCTTCTAAGTTGACCCTGATGGTTTCTAATGTACCCATTTAATTTTCCATAAATTCTAATTTTTTATTTTGGAAATTTATTTAAACATGCATCAGATTTCAATTTTTCAATTTCTAATTTTAATTTATTATTTTCTGATTTTTTATACTATCGTACATTTCAAGTGGACATGCTTTTGCTAATTTCATTTTCAATTCTTTATTTTCTTTTTCTAATTCAAATAAGTTTTTAGAAAGAGATTTAATAAAACGAAAATACTGAGTCGGGGTTAGATTGCGTACCTGACTTACTTGACTCGGTGAGGCTCCCCCTTCACCGCAACTTTCCTCTTCTGATGTTCCTCCCCCTTCATCGATGCTCATCTCTGAGCTTGACTCTTCTTCCAGCTGATGGTTAGCTAGTAGAGCTAACCCCGAAAAGGCTTCGACGTCTGATTCGGAAGACGACGAATCTAACCAAGTGGCCTTCAGGTTCTTATGCTTGGAGGATTTGTACTTGACCTTTTCTTTTTGCTTGCTCTTTAATGTCGAGCAATCATCCTTGATGTGTCATTCTTCGTTGCAGTTGTAGCAACGAATCGTTCTCCTTTTTCGCTCATGCTTCTGCGATCTAAATTTGTTAGATTTAAAAAACTTATTAAATCATCTTACCATTAAAGCAGCCTCGTTTTCGTCGATCAAGGCTTCGGAGTCAGAACCGTTTGCTCTTGCCTTCAAAGCAATGTTCTGACTTGTCTTTTCTACTCCAATGGGCTATGCAATTCGAGATTCGTGAAGTTCAAAAGTTGAAAATAATTGTTCTAGAGTGTTGGTGCAATATCCCTCAGGTCAAGGTTGACCTGGGTAACCAAGCTGAGTCTTGGTTTAGGTTTAGATGTTTGACAATAAGATATTGATTGAAGAAGAGTCAAGTAGGTCAAGGTTGACTGGATACTTGACTGGGAAGTCCTAACTGGGATATTAGGCAAAATGAAAGTCCTGGTGAGTGAAGCCAGGCAGAAGAAAAGTCCTGGTGAGTGAAGCCAGGCAGAAGGAAGTCCTAGTGAGTGAAGCTAGGCAGATGGAAATCCTGGTGAGTGAAGCCAGGTGAAAGTCCTAGTGAGTGAAGCTAGGCAGATGGAAAGTCCTAGTGAGTGAAGCTAGGCAGATGGAAAACCCTAGTGAGTGAAGCTAGGTGAAAGCCCTGGTGAGTGAAGCCAGGTGAAAGTCCTAGTGAGTGAAGCTAGGCAGATGGAAACCCCGTGAGTGAGGCGGTGAAAGTCCTAGTGAGTGAAGCTGGCGGATGGAAAACCCTAGTGAGTGAAGCTGGGTGAAAGCCCCGGTGAGTGAAGCCGGGCAGGAAAAATCAGATGGATCAAGGATGATCGGACATCTGGTGGGGAGAAGTCAAGTAGGTCAAAGGATGATTGGATACTTGGCAAGGAAGGAAGTCCATATGGGTCAAGGTTGACCAGACATCTGGTGGAAGTCCAAGTAGGTCAATGGAGGACCGGATACTTGGCACGAGTAAAGTCCAAGTGGGTCAAAGGGATTGACCGAACACTTGGTGGGGAGTCTGGCAGGTCAAGGGTGACCGGATGCGAGACATGATGTACCAACAGGTCAAGGTTGACCGGATGTTGGTTAGAGGTTTGGAACTTGGTTTTGGGCAAAACCAAGTCGGATCGATCCGTGGATCGATCCGGTGGATCGATCGGTGGATCGATCTAGATTCTTCGGATCGAACCACGGATCGATCCGTGGATCGATCAGAGGTCCCGATCGATCGGCCGATCGATCGGGACGATGCTTCGCGCGATAAGCGCCGGATCGATCCGTGGATCGATCCAGCGCTTATCGTCAGAAGCTCGGATCGATCCGTGGATCGATCAAAGCCTCTCGATCGAACATTCGAATCGATCGGGATCCAACCGTTGGCGTCAAGCCACAGGCGAGCGTGGTCTTCGGCATCTCTTCACGAGCTCTTCTCAGATTCATTCCAGCTCCTCTACAGCTCTCTACAAGCACGTGATCGCCAGTTCTTGAAGGTTCTTGGAGGCTTTCCAAGTCAAGAGGCGGATCTATTGCAAGAGGAAGAAGTTAGGGTTAGGGTTTTTACGGCATATCTTGTAAGCTTTTGCTTAACTTGTATTTCCCTTTCTTCTTCTTGTATTGAGAGTGTTGTAGGGCTTCTCCGCCTTTGGTAGTTACCATAAAGGAGTGTTATTCATAGTGGAGGGTGTGTGCGTTGGTGTGGATCCTTGGATTAGTCACCTCTTGTGAGGTGGATACCAAGTAAAATCCTAGTGTTAGCGTGTTTGTGTTTGTTTCTGTATTTTCCGCTGCACATCCAAGAAGAAACAAGCAACGAAGAGCACCGAGCGAACGCGACGAGCTATTCACCCCCCCCCCCCTCTAGCTACTTTTGGTCCTAACAAGTGGTATCAGAGCAAGGCCGCTCTTCACCGGAATCATCGCTGGAAGGGTCAAGCATATCAAGAAAAGCTAGAGGGTGAAGAAGTTGGAGCAAATTCCTCAAGTTCAAGACTTTATCAAGCTCAACTTCAAGATGCAATTCCAAGATGGGCTTGGATTTGACACAAGGGTGGCTCCACCATACACTTCTACGAGTTTCGATTCTTGGAAATCAAGAATCGAAAATTTTCTTATGATGGAGATAGAGCAATGGTTTGCTCTAATGGAAGGCTTTAAGGCTCCAAGAAATTCAAAGGGCAAAGTTCTAAAGAAAAGCAAATGGAGCCCGGAGCAAGTCCAAAGGTGCGAGGCAAATGACAAAGTGACCAAGCTTTTGGTCAATTTATTGCCAAGCACCATCCTTTGCAAAATTGGAGAGTTTGAAGATGCAAAGGAGCTATGGAGCAAATTGGCCAAGCTTCATGAAGAGATCCCCTCCACTGTACAAGATCATGAAGAATCCAGAGAGGGTGACTCTGTGGAGCAAGACCAAGAGGAGGACTCCGAGGTTGAGAGATGCTCAACCTCGGAAGAAGAGGAAATCCAAGAAGCTTCATCCTCAAGGGAATGCAACGAAGGGAACAAGGAGGGAGCATACTCCTTGTTTCATATTCAAGATGATGAAGCCTTCACCTCTAGGATTGAGGGGGAGCAATCCTTGGTGACACCGGATCAAGAAGAAGAAGAAGCTTCTACATCCGGGTCAAGAGAAGAAGAGGAGGAAGAAGCTTCTACCTCCACAAGTCAAGAAAAATCAAATGGAGGAGAATCAAGGTCCGATCAAGAGGAAGCTTCTACCTCCGGAGCCAAAGAAAAAGATGCCACCCCTACAAGCAAAGGTATAAATGTTTCAATTAAAAATAAAAATCATATAATATGTTTTGAGTGTAGGGAAAGTGGGCACTACAAGAGCAAGTGTCCCAATTTGGCCAAGAAGAAGGGCCAAGTGGCACAAAAGGGCAAGGAGAAGCCCAAGGAGACCACCCCCGGGACAAAGAAGAGCAAGGAGCACATTGTGTGCTTCTTGTGTCAACAAAAGGGGCATTACCGAAGTCAATGCCCCAAGGGGAAGAAGATGGTCAAGGCTCAAGGAGGCACTAGTCAAGGGGGAGCCTCCAAGGTAAAAAGGAAGGTAACTTTCATTGAGCCTATCTCCTTGCAAAATGGTAAAAAGCATGCTAGGTTAAATTTTTATCATTTTAATGCGATTTACCATAAGAATAGGAAGCATGAGGGCTTTAAGGAAAAGCATGTGGCCCTACATGCCAAAACTACTATCCTTAAGGCTAGGAATGTAGGTAAAAACCTAGGCAAGAACACTAAGGATAATAGATACAAGCCCAAGAATAAAAATGCTCATGGATCAAATGAAAAACCAAAAACTAAGGACTTAGTGATAGAAAATCAAGTCTTGAGATCAAGGCTTGATAAAATGGAAAAGACCCTAAAAAGGATGGAAAATATCCTATTAGGGCAAAATGAGCATAACCTAGGTTTAGGGGTACAAAAGCCATCAAATGGCCATAGAGGTTTGGGATACAAACCAAAGGCCAAGAAGGATGTGCCCTCTTATCATAGGGTTCCATATAGTTATGGAACATACCCTAGGTCTAGTGGTCAAGCCAAAAATACTAGGGAAGTCATCCCTAAGAGTATTTTTGCAACAAATGTGACTAAGACTTCTAAGAAGTCTAAGAAAGTCACAAACAAGGTCACAAGGGAGGCTATCCCTAGAGTTGACCTAGAAAATGTGACCAAGGCTTCTAAGAAGCCCAACAAGGTCACTAGGAAGGTATCTAGGGAAGTTATCCCTAGTGAGTACCTAGAGCATCCAAGGAGCACCAATAGGTGTTGGGTTCCTAGGAGCATCTTCTCTACCCCATAGATGGGTTAGAAAGTGTCAACTCCGATTGGAAGGGTAGTTAACCCAACTTTGAGGAAATTGACACTCAAGGAGCATTTTCAAGGTTTAGTTAACCTTTGAAAATGAAATGGACCTATTGATTACTCCTTGAAAGAGTAAAATGTGCCTAATGGTGGAAGAATTGATTTTAATCTCAAATGACACATATTGGAAAATTAATAAGAACTATCAAGTTGGGTTTTTGGTATGTTCTTAGGCAATTTAAGGCAATCCGGGCCTTAAATTTAAAAGTGCTACTCTTGAAGAAAAATGGAATATGCCAACATTTGAGGACATGTTTATTTTAATTGGCATAAATTAATCAAGGGAATAAGAAATGCAAACTTAGGCTTTGGCATTTTCTTGAAGCACTTTAGGGCAATCTAGGTTTAAGGTGTGAGTTTAGCTAAGACTTTAAGGATACTTAGATAGTTAATCTAGGTATATTTTATTTATGCTAAATCTTGCCATGATTGTTTGCCCATCATATGCCATGACATCATATTTTATCTTATTTGTATTTTGCATTCATGACTTATCATGAAAAATACAAAAATACCATGTCATGCCATACATACATCATGTAGTTATAGGAATCTTTCTTTTGAAAGCTATTTTATTTTGATGTATGCCATAACATTATCATGCATTATGTTTATTTCCTTAAAAATTAAGGACATATGGCATTAGTTAAACAAGTGACATTTGTTTAACAAGTAAATCAACAAGTGACATCCTTTGTGGATGTCTACCTCTCAAAATGCCTAGATAGATATGCATGATCCCTAGAATAGGGCAAAACCAAAATCCTACATCTCACAAAGACTATAAGGTGACTTGTATGTGTTTTAGTGCACATTAGATACAAGTGAGATGTTAGGATGATGAACAAAACTCAAGATGTTGATTTAGTGCATTCTTCTGAGTTTTAGATTCATCAAAACACATAGTTATGTGTTTTCCCATCATTGGGAAAGCTAATGTACAAGTCATGTGCATTAAGCCCAAGGAACATGATGGGATATTGGTTTTGAAAATATTTTTAAAATGTTTTTGGAAAACCTTGGTGAAGGCTATCTTTTGATAGTAATCACCATTGAATAGTTAGACACAAACTTGAAGAAAAACACTAAAGTTTTTGCAAGTTTTCAAGTTTGTGTCAATCTTTGAAAATATGATGTATTTTCATAGAAAACTATTTTTCCATGATTAAGTATGCCCTAAATAATGTCTACACGAAATTTCATAATTTTTGGATTTTTGTAGAATTTTCTAGGGGTTTCGAAGTTGACTGAAATGGAATTTCAGCAACTATCAGAGCTCCGATCGATCCATGGATCGATTGGAGTTCCTGAATCGATCCATGGATCGATTCAAACGGCAATTCCCGCGAGCAGAAGCTCGCTGGATCGATCAGCCGATCGATCCAGGGAGTCTGAATCGATCCGTGGATCGATTCAGAAAGGTTCAATCGATTGGAACCCAACTCCAATCGATCCAAGTTGCTGATTTTGGCTGGGAAGGCCTGATTTCAGCATCTTTGAACCTCTTTGAGTCTAGGTAACCATTCCAAACCCCTTAAATACATTTGTATACATACAAAGGGTGTTTTCATGTTGAAAACAAGGATGGATTGGTTAACGAAGACTAAGTAGAAGTTTCGGTTGAGGTTGTTTCAAATTTTGAATATTTGAACCTCAAAACTTCTAAATTTGGGTTTCCTAAAGGTTTAGGGATTCCAAGTCATTGTTGGAGCAATGACAGAAGTTACCACCATGTCTTCAGGGGGAGGGACTCTTTAAAGACATGAAAATTATTTTTCATGAACCTTGGAAGGTGGTTAACCTTCTGTTGTAAACTTGCTCAATGTTGAGCATTTAAACTTGAAATGGGAAAAATGGGGAGTGGATATCCTCATTATTTCAAGTGGACACTCAAGTGGTTGAAAATGCTCAAGGTTGGGTATTTGTCAACATTGAGGGAGAGGTTAAGGATAAATGAAGGGTATGGGACCTTCATTATCGTGTTGATCACAACGAGTGATGTTGTGAACAACGATGAGCAACTCTTCAGGGGGAGAGTCTTCAACAAATGGATTTGTTGAAGTGTGCCCAGAATTGGAGCATAGGTTGATGTGTGCCAATAGGGGGAGAATGTATGGTTAAGCTTAGTCCTTCATTACCTATGGGGAGCACATAGGGGGAGAATGAAAGGACTCATGAAAGGGAGTAAGTTAGGCTTTCATTACCTAGAGGGAGTTTGCCCTCTTAGGGGGAGAATGAAGAGCTTAATTTATGCTTTCATTACCTAGTGGCATGAAGAAGGAGGCTATGGGATTAGCCTAACTTACATATGGGATTGTAAGTGTTATTGTGGTATTGTCAAACATCAAAAAGGGGGAGATTGTTGGTGCAATATCCCTCAGGTCAAGGTTGACCTGGGTAACCAAGCTGAGTCTTGGTTTAGGTTTATATGTTTGACAATAAGATATTGATTGAAGAAGAGTCAAGTAGGTCAAGGTTGACTGGATACTTGACTGGGAAGTCCTAACTGGGATGTTAGGCAAAATGAAAGTCCTGGTGAGTGAAGCCAGGCAGAAGAAAAGTCCTGGTGAGTGAAGCCAGGCAGAAGGAAGTCCTAGTGAGTGAAGCTAGGCAGATGGAAATCCTGGTGAGTGAAGCCAGGTGAAAGTCCTAGTGAGTGAAGCTAGGCAGATGGAAAGTCCTAGTGAGTGAAGCTAGGCAGATGGAAAACCCTAGTGAGTGAAGCTAGGTGAAAGCCCTGGTGAGTGAAGCCAGGTGAAAGTCCTAGTGAGTGAAGCTAGGCAGATGGAAACCCTGGTGAGTGAAGCCAGGTGAAAGTCCTAGTGAGTGAAGCTAGGCAGATGGAAAACCCTAGTGAGTGAAGCTAGGTGAAAGCCCTGGTGAGTGAAGCCAGGCAAGGGAAAATCCAGATGGATCAAGGATGATCGGACATCTGGTGCTGGGAAGTCCAAGTAGGTCAAAGGATTGACTGGATACTTGGCAAGGAAGGAAGTCCAGATGGGTCAAGGTTGACCAGACATCTGGTGGAAGTCCAAGTAGGTCAATGGAGTGACCGGATACTTGGCACGACGAGTAAAAGTCCAAGTGGGTCAAAGGATTGACCGGACACTTGGTGGGAGTCTGGCAGGTCAGGAGTGACCAGATGCGAGGCATGATGTACCAACAGTCAAGGTTGACCGGATGTTGGTTAGGGAGGTTTGGAACTTGGTTTTGGGCAAAACCAAGTCTGGATCGATCCGTGGATCGATCCAGGTGGATCGATCGGTGGATCGATCTAGATTCTTCCATCAGAAGCTCGGATCGATCCGTGGATCGATCGAGAGGTCCCGATCGATCGGCCGATCGATCGGAGCGATTGTCGCGAGTCCGGATCGATCCGTGGATCGATCCAGCGCTTATCACAGGCGCTCCGGATCGATCCGTGGATCGATCCAAAGCCTCCCGATCGATTCGAACATTCGAATCGATCGGGATCCGACCGCTGGCGTCGGGACGCAGGCGAGCGTGGTCTTCGGCATCTTTTCACGAGCTCTTCTCAGATTCATTCCAGCTCCTTTACAGCTCTCTACAAGCACGTGATCGCCAGTTCTTGAAGGTTCTTGGAGGCTTTCCAAGTCAAGAGGCGGATCTATTGCAAGAGGAAGAAGTTAGGGTTAGGGTTTTTACGGCATATCTTGTAAGCTTTTGCTTAACTTGTATTTCCCTTTCTTCTTCTTGTATTGAGAGTGTTGTAGGGCTTCTCCGCCTTTGGTAGTTACCATAAAGGAGTGTTATTCATAGTGGAGGGTGTGTGCGTTGGTGTGGATCCTTGGATTAGTCACCTCTTGTGAGGTGGATACCAAGTAAAATCCTAGTGTTAGCGTGTTTGTGTTTGTTTCTGTATTTTCCGCTGCACATCCAAGAAGAAACAAGCAACGAAGAGCACCGAGCGAACGCGACGAGCTATTCAGCCCCCCCCCCCTCTAGCTACTTTTGGTCCTAACATAGAGTACTTACCTCGAAGTCCTTAGAGATGTAGTACGCATCTACTAAGGACACCCATTCTTGAGTTCTCGGGAAGGCGTTGAGCGCGTATCGGATCGAGTCCCGGTTCGTTACTTCTTCTCCAAGGTTGCTTAATTGTGTGATCAGTTCTTTAATCCTCGCTTGGAGTTGCACTACCTTCTCACCTTGGTTCATCCGGAGGTTCGTCAACTGGGTCCGGAGAATGTCGCGCCTCGCTAGCTTCGCTTCGGAGGTACCTTCGTGAAGCTCCAGGAATTTTTCCCAGAGATCTTTCACGGAGTCGTAGCTTCTGATTCGATTTACCTCCTGAGGTGGCAGAACGCTGAGCAGGTGGAACTCAGCTTTTCCGTTGGCGACAAAGTCGGCTTGTTCCTTCTTGCTCCATGTGTTTTCTTCTTTATCTTTCGGCGCTGCATATCCGTATTTCATTATTAAAAGAATATTAAATTTAGTTTTAAAAAATACCTCCATTTTTCGCTTCCATGTAGCGAAATCCCCGTTGAACTTTGGAGGATGAATATTTGCTCCAGCCATCGTCTTGATCGTTGTGCTTCAGTCGGCGGTTAGTCCTTCTGAGGCGGTTTGACTCTGATACCAATTGTAGGTGTAGCGGAGGCCGACAAGAGGGGGGTGAATTGCTGAAAACAAAAAATAAACTATACCCTCCTCGGAATTCAACTCAAAAATAAAAGCAGCAGTAAAATAATAGTGACTAAATTAAGGAGACAGAAAATAAATCAGAAACAGAATTTAAGCTGGTTACAACCAAGAGGGTTGTTAATCCAGGGCGATGAAAGGCGCACTAACAAAAATCTCCTTCTCTGAAGGCGGAGAAGCCTTTTACACTTTGGAAGCTCACTAGTTGCTTAGGAATTTCTTACAGTATTGATTACTTGAGTTGTGTTGAATTCCTAGCTCCAGGGGCCTTTAAATAGCCTCTGGAAATCTGATCTCGAGGGTCCAGGGCGCCTCCAATAGAGGTTCAAGACGCCTCCAATGGGTGAGCGGATAAAACTTTATCCGCAGCTCGAAATAGTCATTTTGACCAGTTGGAGGCGCCTCCAACAAGACTAGAGGCGCCTTCAAGCTGGAGGCGCCTCCAAGCCTGATGGAGGCGCCTCCAAGCTGGCTCGCTACATTTCCAGCTTACTTGCTTCAACTTCTGACGCTCCATTTTTTTGGGTGATTTCGGCCAACCGAAATAGGACTCACCCGAACTCAATTTCCGGCCTTCTCCTCGAGCAGTCTTCCTCCCTGGCTTAACGTCCCTCGAACGCCGTGCACGTTCTTCTCGTCCACCGGTGTACTCTTCCACAGCTCTCTCGTCCTTCGGACGCACCGAGCCCGTCGGCTCCCTTCCCGTGTCGTCCTTCTCGCTAGCTGCATCTTCCGCTCGACTTCTTGCACACTTAGACACAGGGATCAAACAAAAAGCAGGACCTAACCAACTTGGTTGATCATATCAAAACTACCACGGGGTCCAACAATCTCTCCATTTTTGATGTGCATCAACCCAAGTTCAAGTTAGGGTTAAAACAGATACAAAAAGTAATTTTAAAGAAAAATTACTAAACTGGCATGTTAAGCATAAGTTTTGCAATAAGTAAAATTGTAACTCAGTGTAGAAAAAAAAAATTCTAACTCCCCTTAAACTTGTACTAATCTCTCCCCCTTTGATCACAGCAAAAAAAGGGTAAGATTATAACACAAAAAATATTTATCAGATTTTTAAGTTGAAAGAAAAAAAATTCTAAGTTAACTGTATTTTTAGAATTTTTCAGAAATAATTTCTAAGTCAAGAATTAATTTGAAAAAAAATGTTTGAAAAAACTTTCAAAGCATTATTTAATTCTAGTTTAATTCTTTTTCAGAAAGTTAATTAAATATTTTATTTCAATATTTCAGCTTCCAGGTCGTGGCGAGACACTAGGCCTTCTTGGTTATTGGAGCAACAACCACTTACTTAGACAAAGCTTCATAAAAAAATTTAACATTTAATTTTGCTTCTGAGAGCATTAATTAACTAAATTAATTTAGTACATATTTCGGAACCTGATAGAGGTTCCTTCCTACTGGATTAATCAGATACTTAGGGGGTATATAATTCTTGGGCACTCTTCTAAGTTGACCCTGATGGTTTCTAATGTACCAATTTAATTTTTCATAAATTCTAATTTTTTATTTTGGAAATTTATTTAAATATGCATCAGATTTCAATTTTTCAATTTCTAATTTTAATTTATTATTTTCTGATTTTTTATACTATCGTACATTTCAAGTGGACATGCTTTTGCTAATTTCATTTTCAATTCTTTATTTTCTTTTTCTAATTCGAATAAGTCTTTAGAAAGAGATTTAATAAAGCGAAAAGACTGAGTCGGGGTTAGATTGCGTACCTGACTTACTTGACTCGGTGAGGCTCCCCCTTCATTGCAGCTTTCCTCTTCTGATGTTCCTCCCCCTTCATCGATGCTCATCTTTGAGCTTGACTCTTCTTCTAGCTGATGGTTAGCTAGTAGAGCTAACCCCGAAAAGGCTTTACGTCTGATTCGGAAGACGATGAATCTGACCAAGTGGCCTTCAGGTTCTTGTGCTTGGAGGATTTGTACTTGACCTTTTCTTTCTGCTTGCTCTTTAATTTCGGGCAATCATCCTTGATGTGCCCTTCTTCGTTGCAGTTATAGCAATGAATCGTTCTCCTTTTTCGCTCATGCTTCTGCGATCTAAATTTGTTATATTTAAAAGACTTATTAAATCGTCTTACCATTAAAGCAGCCTCATTTTCGTCGATCGAGGCTTCGGAGTCAGAACCGTTTGCTCTTGCCTTCAAAGCAATGTTCTGACTTGTCTTTTCTACTCCAATGGGCTATGCAATTCAAGATTCGTGAAGTTCAAAAGTTGAAAATAATTGTTCTAGAGTACTTACCTCGAAGTCCTTAGAGATGTAGTACACATCTACAAAGGACACCCATTCTTGAGTTCTCGGGAAGGCGTTGAGCGCATATTGGATCGAGTCCCGGTTCGTTACTTCTTCTCCAAGGTTGCTTAATTGCGTGATCAGTTCTTTAATCCTCGCTTGGAGTTGCACTACCTTCTCATATTGGTTCATCCGGAGGTTCGTCAACTGGGTCCGGAGAATGTCGCGCCTCGCTAGCTTCGCTTCGGAGGTACCTTCGTGAAGCTCCAGGAATTTTTCCCAGAGATCTTTCGCGGAGTCGTAGCTTCTGATTTGATTTACCTCCTGAGGTGGCAGAACGCTGAGCAGGTGGAACTCAGCTTTTCCGTTGGCGACAAAGTCGGCTTGTTCCTTCTTGCTCCACGTGTTTTCTTTTTTATCTTTTGGCGCTGCATATTCGTATTTCATTATTAAAAGAATATCAAATTCAGTTTTAAAAAATACCTCCATTTTTCGCTTCCATGTAGCGAAATCCCCGTCGAACTTTGGAGGATGAATATTTGCTCCGGCCATCGTCTTGATCATTGTGCTTCAGTCGGCGGTTAGTCCTTCTGAGGCGGTCTGGCTCTGATACCAATTGTAGGTGTAGCGGAGGTCGACAAGAGGGGGGTGAATTGCTGAAAACAAAAAATAAACTATACCCTCCTCGGAATTCAACTCAAAAATAAAAGCAGCAGTAAAATAATAGCAATTAAATTAAGGAGACAGAAAATAAATCAGAAACATAATTTAACCTGGTTACAACCAAGAGGGTTGTTAATCCAGGGCGATGAAAGACGCACTAACAAAAATCTCCTTCTCTGAAGACGGAGAAGCCTTTTACACTTTGGAAGCTCACTAGTTGCTTAGGAATTTCTTACAGTATTGATTGCTTGGGTTGTATTGAATTCCTAGCTCCAGGGGCCTTTAAATAACCTCTGAAAATCTGATCTCGAGGGTCTAGGGCGCCTCCAATAGAGGTCCAAGACGCCTCCAATGGGTGAGCGGATAAAACTTTATCCACAGCTCGAAACGGTCATTTTGACCAGTTGGAGATGCCTCCAACAAGATTGGAGGCGCCTCCAAGCTTGATGGAGGCGCCTCCAAGCTGGCTGGCTACATTTCTAGCTTACTTGCTTCAGCTTTCGACGCTCCATTCTTTTGGGTGATTTCGGCCAACCGAAATATGACTCACCCGAACCTAATTTCTGGCCTTCTCCTCGAGCAGCCTTCCTCCCCGGCTTAACGTCCCTCGAACGTCGCGCACGTTATTCTCACCCACCGGTGTACTCTTCCGCAGCTCTCTCGTACTTCGGGCGCACCGAGCCCGTCGGCTTCCTTCCCGTGTCGTCCTTCTCGCTAGCTGCGTCTTCCGCTCGACTTCCTGCGCTCCTAAGTTCCTGCACACTTAGACACAGGGATCAAACAAAAAGTCGGACCTAACCAACTTGGTTGATCACATCAAAACTCCCACGGGGTCCAACAATTTACTCTTTTTCAATTACGTGAGATGGTCATGGAGAATCATAAGTGATCTTGTTCGACAATTGAAAAGATGGCTAGATGGGGATATGACTACTCGTTGATTAGATATAGACTTTGCTCCACTTTGCAACAAAAGAAACGTCAGTGCCGAGCCATGGAAGGGGTCCTCAGCGTTGATCCTCTGACGCTCAAGTCAGTCACTGGAATAGTAGAAGAAAGTGAAGCAACAGTGAGTGCAAGCATGAATAGTAAATAATGCGTACCTTCGCTGGTGCACGGACCTCCCTTTATATAATGTCCCAACGGGCGACGTGCACGCTCCTCGAGGCATGGGCACGTTCTCCAATTTATCTTATGAAGGACCTCTTAAGAAAGTGTCTCCGACACCATACTTTAACAAGGCATGTATATCTTTAACAAGATAGTAGAAGTTTCTGCCGTACAATCCGCTTGTTGACTATACTTTGTGTTAGCGACACTATCTCTCAGAAGCATATTAAGAGATACATCGATGATCTCTCTGTTCGGTTGAGTGGGATAGCCGCTCAGTTAGAAATTCCTCCGCTCGGACGGACTCGACTGTTTTTTCCTGTGGTGACTCGACTTGGTAGCTTGTTTCAGTATGACCAGACTAACGTTTCGATTGTCCTAATGTTCTTTTGCTCTGTGATGAGCGCCCGATGATCTTGGTTGTATGGGTATTTTGTTTGGACTAGCTTTTGCCGGTCGAGCAGTGCATGCCCGATCGACCACTATAGGAGAGTTATGCTTGACCCCCTCTTTAATAAGCCAGTTGATTTTTTAATATTGACCCTTTTAACTTTAACCTTCATACTAATTACTATTTCTATCCTTTAACCTGCATATAATAGGCGCCTTTATCACCGTATCAACAAAAATACAAGGATGGATTCACAGTGCCTCTAAAACGAAATCAAATCTCTTGTCCCCAATATCACCTGTCTCCGTATCCTACTCATCACCCCAACCTATCTCCGGCGACCTCTGACCGTCGTCCCGATCAACACTATAACTTTTGGGGAAGGTGAACCCAAGGGGGTCGTCATCGGCACGATCGGCGCTGGAATCCGGCCGGATTTGAACAAACTTTCCTCTACCGTCAATCTAAGCCCCTGCTTAGATCCGGCCGGATTCCGACGCCGATTGTGCCGATGGCGATTTTCTTGGGTTCATCCTCCCCAAGGGTTATAGTATTGATCGGGACGACGGCCAGAGGCCGGCGTGCTGTATTATAAACAAAAATTTAAGGAAGGATTTACAGTGAACTCTAAAACGGAGCGGAGTCGGTATCCACTGTAGCCTTGCAACGGTCAAACTAGACATTCCAGCTAGTTCGTATTAGCACTTGCAGAGCACGAATCTTAAAGCACTATCATCAAAGGCACCAAGCTCAAAACCACATATTTCTTCTTTCGGTGGAGCAACGCTGCGCATATTTCCTTCGCCAACTGACGACGCACCTAGGTTTTCAACAATCAACCCAACAAGTAGCTACATTTTCAAAAATTAAATCAGCAGTATTATAATATTGTATTTTTAAAATCAACACCATTATCGTTTGAACGTAACATCGTGACAGTCGGCGGAAAAGATAAAATGAAAAACAAATCCATATTTAGGACATCTGGAAATTAGATGCTTCTTTTAAAAGTTTTACAACTTTAACTGTGTGTTGGATCCGTTGCTACCTGTTCTTCCGTCATTTTTGTTAGCCGTCCCTGTTCTGTTCCACTCTGTTCTGTGCTCCTCCTCCTATTCCTGCTCTTCCATTTCAATGAGAATTCATATATATTCCAAGATCAGTGAAAAACATATTGATAAATATTTCTTAATTCCATCCGTCCCTTTATTCTCCACCCTCGATGCCTTGCACATTGATACGGTACATAATAATAAAGTCTTCAAGGAGACGTGATAGTCAGAAGTCAAAGGGACGTGAAACTCATAAATCAAGGGGGCGTGACAGTCAGAAGTCAAGGGGACATAACAGTCAAAGGTCGAGAAGACGTATCGTCCCAAAAAGGGATTATAACATTAAAGGTCGTTACCCAGTTAACGCTCGGCAGGATGTCCAGGTCGGGAATTCAGATGGGTTACTCAGGCGAGGGGCTCAGGTCAGGAGTTCAGAATGAATGTCCGGACAGGATGCCCAGATCGAGAATTCAGAAGGATTACTTGGACAAGGGGCCCAAGTCAGGAGTTCAAAATGGAAGCTCGGTCAAGATGACCATATCATGAATTCAGACAAGTTACTCGGTCAGGATGCCCAGGTCGAAAATTCAGATGGATTACTTGGATGAGAGGCTCATGTCAGGAGTTCAGAATGGATGCTCGGTCAAGATGACCAGGTTAGGAATTCAGACAAGTTATTCGGGTAAGAGGTCCAGGTCAGAAATTCGGACGGGTGAATCGGTCGGGATGCCCAGGTTAAGAAGTCAGATTAGTAACACCAGAAATAAGGAAGAAGGAGAAGTAACCATCCCTACCGATCGGATTTTCTCACAGCAGACTCATATACACTAACTTGATGCGTCTGGTCGGGATATGACAGACTACTCAGATGCATCCCGGTTAGACCGAGCGATTGTTGGTTGTCAGAAGTTCTCTTGTTCACGCTTGATCAACGAAAATGACAACAGAGTCAGAGAATCGTAACCACCTGTCAAAGAATATCTGCTGTGTGTCAGAGTATATTCTAACGGTTTGTGACCAGCTGATAGCAGCACCTTCCTTCGACCTATAGGAGGATGCCAAGTGTCGGCCACCGCCAGACAGAGTCTGACACCTGACATTCCTTGACACTTGCCAGAAACCCTAGGTACACATGGTCATATAAAAAGGAGTATTCTCTCCCTGACATAAGTATGCTTACTCACCTTTTCACATCTGCTTACTACTTGCTGCAATTTTTATTGTTCTTATGGGGGAAAAAAATACCTGACTTGAACATCGGAGTGTCTGTTTCGGGGACTTTTTCTCTGGTTCTTGGTCCTTAACGTGGAGAGTGCTCGTTTGAGTGTGCGCAGGGAACTCACGCTTCGTCATCCTAGTCACCGTCCCCGTCAGCAGTCCGGAGAACCCACTCGTGAAGTACTGTACTCATAGGAAGTCTCATTATCACCCTCCGTCAACACTAATGACAGCGCAGCCAACCTCTATCTCACTCAGATTCCGAATAGGATCACATATAATCCTGAAAACGACTCCACTCAGCGCTAACTAGCTAGCTCTAGCTGCAACAGCGAGAATAATCAAAGCTCCTCGATCGATCGCCATCAATCTCGCCGATCGGGCAGCTGCATCTTTTTTTCTCGTCGACAGAGACATCTGCGTGTTGAAGGGGCTGCCAATTGTATTCGTGGCGACCTGTGCATCAGCTCCACACGTAAACATGTTGCCGCCATGCACGGCTTGTCTGAGGAGTTGGTGGTTAACGAACAGGCCATGTTTATGTTGACCTTCATGGATCTGTGTTCGTGAATAGAGAGAGAGAGGGGGGATTGAGAATCGGATGGTGAAAAAAATTATGATAATGACATATATATTAAATTGTTGCGATAGTGTTTTGCGGCTCCGTATATAAATCCTCGCTCCGCGCCTGTGAAAGGAGAGGAAGAATAACGCCGATTGGGAAAAATTAAGATCTCCCCGCCTTCTTTTCCTGCTGATTGGCCGTGATTCGGCGGAGCTTGATTTGCGTTTGCCTGTATGCCAATTTCACTAGGCGGCGGCGGCGGCTGTGGCGGAGGCAGAGCGATGCTTTCTCGGAGCACGTGGCGTTGCGGTGGAGGTTACAATGTTGAGCGGGCGAAGGAGGGCGTGGAACAGAGAGTGGTGGTGGTCATGGGCTCCACCGGCACCGGCAAGTCTAAGCTCTCCGTCCAGTTGTCGTCGATTTTTGGCGGAGAGGCCATAAACTCCGATAAGATCCAAGTGTACCGCGGGCTTGACGTGACCACTAATAAGATGCCGGTGGTGGACCGTCTCGGGGTACCACACCATTTGCTCGGCGAGCTGGATCCCTCCGCCGGGGAGCTTCCGCCTGCCGGGTTCCGTTCCTTGGCGAGTCACCTTATCGGGGATATATCCGCCCGCGGTCGGATTCCGGTGGTTGCTGGCGGATCGAATTCCTTCATCCATGCTCTGCTTTCGAACCGGTTTGATCCGCTGACCGACCCGTTCGGGGGGCGGTGGCGGCCGGTGAAGGAAGGGTTGCGGTACCGGTGTTGCCTCATTTGGGTGCACGTCGAGGCGGCGGTGCTGGCGGAGCAACTCGACCGGCGAGTGGACGAGATGGTGGGGGAAGGCATGGTCGAGGAGCTGGAGCGCTACTTCGCGGTCGAAGGGGAGTCGGAGCGGCACCCGGGGCTGGGGAAGGCCATCGGGGTGCCGGAATTCCGGAGCTACTTCACGGGGCGCGGCCGGCGTACCTCCGCCGCGCTCGAGGCGGCGCTTTCGGCGATCAAGGCCAACACGCGGTGGCTGGCGGAGGCGCAGGTGCGGAAGATCGACAAACTAGCTGCAATGGGGTGGCCGCTGCGGCGGGTGGACGCCACGGCGGCCGTGGCGGCAAGACTCGCCGGGGTGCCCCAGGCAGCACCCTGGAGGAGTGACGTGGCGGGTCCCAGCGTGAGCGCTGTGGCGCAGTTCCTGGCGGAGGAGGAGGAGGAGGAGGCCGGACGTCGCCGCCGTCGCGCCAGCCGCACGAGCGTCGTACTTAATTCCTGAACTTAATGCGCTTTACCCCCTCACTTTTTGCTATTATCACTTTATTTATTTTACCCTTCTATTTTCTTCCTATTACGGAGAGAGAGAGATTATAGAAAATAGTAAATTTTGCAATTTTCTTTTATTTTCTTTTATAAATAAAATCCTATTAGTGAAGTGAGAGTGAGCAAGGAGGAGTTCAATTTTCAAGGTTTAAGAACTCAAATTTTGTAAAAGTGTTCTAAAGGAAATAAATGTTTAAAAAATATCAAAAATTGTTTTTAATTGAGTTAGATGGAAGAAGAATCTACCCCCTTGCCACACTTTGAGTGTGACTAGGGTCACTCAAGTAGTGTGATAATATGCAAATGGCAAAGTGATGTGAGTGAAGAGGAGAATAACTTTTTGTTCTATCATTGTGGAATAAGGGAAGGAAATGACATTAAATAAATGCATATGTTTGTATAGACTAGAGTATAAAAATGATGTTCTATACTTACTTTATAACTTCTTAGTGGTTAATTATAAAGTTCAAAGGTTCCACGAATTGAGGGTTTCAATTTTATAGGATTATCATAGCCATATTTGAAGGACAGTCAATAGCTTTTGAAGGGATAACTAAAAAATAATATTTATCAACACTTTGTATAGCTTTTAAAGTAGTACTACTTAGCTTGAGTGTTTTGGGCATCATATTCACTTCGTATAGTCATCGAGAAGAGTATGTAAAGTCACTATGATTTAGTAATCGTTATGGATTCTAGGCCGCCCCAATTAATGTCAATAATTTTTTTATTGATTATTTTTCATTCGCGATAAGGATCACGTGAAGCATATCGAAAACCATGGCATATATATAGAGAGAGACTAGGGAAGTCCCCTATGCATTGTGCAAAGGTAAGGTAAAAAGGAAAAAGATATATATATATATATATATATATATATATATATATAAATTAGATAATGTTCAATGCATGAGACGAATAATATTATTAATCAATCTTTTTCTATGAGAAATAGGAGGCTGCCATATGCCATTTGAATAGACTATTTGCCATTCGTGATAAGAATCATGTGAAGTTTATCGAGAACCATGGCATATTTATAGAGACTAGATAGGTAGCCAAGTCCCTAAGCATTGTGCAAAGGTAATTAAGGTAAAAAAAGAAAAAGATAAAGTCGAATATATATCAATTACATTGACATGTTCAATGCACTAATACTAAACCTTTTCCAGAAGTAGGAGGCCACATATATATATATATATATATATATATAGTGTCCTAAAAAAAACTATTCGTCATTCGTGATAATGATAAAGTGTCCTAAAAAAAAGACAGGTATAATTGAATGTGTATCAATTTGATTGACATGTTCAATGCAATATTACTAAACCATTTTATACTCTAAAATTGACTTGTGATTCTTGGAACTATAGTGCGGGTAGAACAACACACAAGTGTGATCGTCGGAAAGAGGGATCGGAGTATCTAGATCCGAGAGGCCCCTTTCTATTATAGTACTTAATATCGCTCTCAAGTATCTAAGTCGATCAATCACACACTTGAAAGTCTAGCTAGCTACATGCTCATCATCATCATTCCCACTCAAAAGATATTCTCAATTTCATATATGCATGCCAACTAAACATATAGAGGATGTAAGGCCTAAAGGGCATGCCATGCAGCATGCGCACCATCCTCCCTCATATGCATGCGATGCAAAAGCAACGGCAGCCATAATGGCGGCCATTGCCACCCTAGTGAGCTTCCACATGATGCATGTGGAGCTTTATAAAGTTATTGCCATCTCATAGAAGAGAAGAGAGATGGAAGAAGTTTATAATCTTGGTTATATATATATAATTGGCCTGTGAGTTCATGCAATATTAACGGTACGGGATGGAATATAATTGCGGCGATGGATCTTCATCGCCTTCGGCGGCGCAGATGGTGGTCGAGGAGCTCAGGAAGGAGCTGGAGCATGAGCGGCTGCTGCGGCGCAGGGCAGAGGGCGAGAGCAGGGCGCTGGCCCGGGAGCTGGCGGAGGAGCGGCAAGCGAGGGGGCGGCTGGAGGAGGAGCTCGAGAGGAAGCGAGCGGAGGCGGAGCGAGCCGAGAGGGAGATGGAGGAGGAGCGGCGGATGCTGCAGATCGCCGAGCTGTGGCGGGAGGAGCGCGTGCAGATCAAGCTGCTCGAGGCCAAGGTCGCCATGGAGGAGAAGCTGCAGCAGATGGTGATGATGAATGCGACGGCATCTGACGGGCAGCGCCGAGCGGCGACTAAAGTCAAAGTCAACGAGTGTAAAAGTCAATGCGGCGGACAGGCGAAGAAGGAGGCCGTGGAGAACCCGCACATTCGGAGAGGGATTAGAGGCCACGTGGAGTTTCCGAAGGTGGTGAGGACGGCGACCCAACACAAGGGCGGCGGCGGCGGCGGCTGGAAGGGGGACATATCGAACGAGGCAAACTTGGAGTGCCAGAGGGCTCAGCTCCGCGTGCTGATGCGGCATAAGAACGTAAATGGAGGAGCCTTTGGAACTTCCATCAATTTTGTCAGTTGAATTTTGATGTTGTTTCGCCATCTCGCTAATTTTTTAATCCGAATTATCTCTTTTTACCTCGGCTATTGTAAGAATAGTAGCTGTTATAATATGTATGGTAATTTTTTTTTTTTTTTCAAAAAAGGGCGCTCTTGTTTTTTTTCCCGACTTGGACGCGTCACATTGATTTTTAATCAAAAACATAACCTTTCCTGCTATTAACTGTTACCCTCTAATATTATTTCCATATTATGTCTAGAAGTATTGTGATAACTATAAAATCATAATTATTATAATATATGTAATAATTATAATTTTATAATTATTATAATGTGAATATTAAATGAACAGGTCGAATTTACATTATAATAATTATATTTTCGTAGCTACTACAATATGAATAGTATGCAAACATAGTTAAATCTGTATTATAACAATTACGAAATTGTAGTTTGAATTTGAACACGTTAAGTATGCGTTATAACAACTATGAAGTCGTAATTACTACAACATTTATAGTAGCTACTAAATTATAACTGTTACAATGTGTTCGACTAGTTCAAGATTTAAACGGGAGATTTAGATAAGATAATAATAAAAATAATACTAGAGAGCAAGAGAATAAATGTACATAATTGGTGGCAAAAAGGCGAATACGCTCGCCCACAGCGTCCTCACCAATCCGTCCCAGGACCAACACGGAGGAGATAAATCACGGGTGGCTACTAGCCTTTGGAATAGTGACTAGCACATAAGAGAGGTATTTATCTCGGCTTTGCCGAGATTCGAACCCTAGACCTCATTGGTGGTAACACCTCATGTGCTAGCCACTAGAGAATAAATGTACACAATTGAACTCTGACCAGGGAGGCTCTTTTGATTAAAGAGTAAAATGAGACTTCCCTTTGATAATTCGAAAAAAAATAGAGTACCCTTTTGACTTTTGCACTAAGAGCATTCATATTGGTGGGTATTATAATATTCATCATCTTATAAAAAAATACGATCCACATATTATATACACATTATATTAACATCTTCAATTCCTCATATTTATTTTAACATTAACACTGGTTATTATGAGGTCCACGTGTCATAAACACATTATATTAATATATTCATTCTCTCATATTTATTTTAACATTAACACTCATTATTGTGTGGTTTACATGTCACATGCATATTATATTAACATATTCATTCTCTCATATCAATTTAATATTAACACTCATTATCTGTGGGTAGCGAGCGCGGTCTACTCATTCATCTTTATTCATATTTTGCATTAAATAAATATAAATTTTATTTTTTTACATAATTCAAATTATTATTATTTAAAATAAATAATAATATTATTTTTAAATATATTTATTACATAAAATATTTTTTTATTTTTTGAGTGTCATTTATTTAAAATTAAAATATTATTATAAATTTGAGATGAATGAGTATAATATATATATATATATATATATCACACTTACTTAAAATTTAAAAATAACATATAAATTAAACGTAAAGAGAAGCTATAGAATACTAATTTAAGGATTATTATTATAATGTGACCAAATATTTTCAACTAAGTTGGCAAGAAGTTGGTGATACACATGGCTGTCACGTAGTTCAGAATTTATCTAGAGATAATCATGAAATCCTTAGTTTAATCCCTGGACGGAGTGTGTGGGTTCCTCACCTTCATCGTTTTACTATTTTGTCATGTGACCCCGCCTCATCTTCAATAATCATGTTATGCAAAATAATGTCTGCTAACATAATATATTTTAATTTTTTCTGTACCAATAACGAGCTGGACCTCTGACAATTGCCCATCGAACTTGGAGCATCTCAAATGCTCGTTCAACATCTTTTCTTGCCACCTCTTATCTTTCTTTAAACAATTTCCTCTTGAGATCTTTCAGGCAAGGAAAAAGCTCCCCGAAAGTAGGTCATTCCAAATATATTCCATTTGTTAGATAATACCTCTTCTTATATTAAGTCTCGTTGACTGTGAAATTAATCTCAAGGACATTTCCTTGTAAGACGTTATTGAATATGGGAGATTCATACAATACATTAATATCATTATGTGAACCTGTGACACCAAAGAATGCATGCAATATCCACAAGTCTTGAGATGTGACCACTTCATGCAGGATTCTTGATGATCCATGATCTCTTGTAAACTGACCTTTCTAAGCAACTAGAAAATTTTTCGATTCCCAATGCATACAATCAAGGTTGCCCAACATTCCAGGAAAATCATGCCTCTCATCATGCATTTGAAGAAGACGTTGAACATCATCAACATTAGTCTTTCTCAAGTATTGATCACCAAATAGTTCAACCACATAGTCGCAGAACTTGAAAAGATACTTGATTCACCCATGTGTATAGATGCTCGTCAAGATGGTTGGTCGGGACTCCTTAAGCCAATTGGCGAATCTTAGCCGTGCATTTTTGTAGTGATGACAAGCCTTTCCTTCTCATAACATCGTCCCTCTATTGAAAATATAATGAACGACTCTCAAGTGCATTCACTGTGTGATAAAATAAATCTCTTCGCATGCGAAATCATCTTCAAAATATTTGATCTGGATACACCGGGTTGTTAGAATGTATACTAAAAGCCTAGCTTTTGGTATAAAACATTTATCTAGAAATAAGAATCACATTGGTCAAATGTCTACATTTATGATAAATGTAGTTGTTCAATTAATTTATATTGTAGATAACATGGTGTGTGGTGTCACACATAGAAGATCATGTTATCAGTACCTTATAAGTTATAAACAGTAGCTCACGACCATGATGGAAAGGAACAAACCATTGGAAGGTCGTAGTGTAATTAGGTGTTAATTTATCTTAATTATATAATTACACTAGTATACTAAGAGTGTATTGAGTAGGACCATTAGAGGTCGTTTTTTTTATACTGACTTTATAAAGGAACAAAGACCTCAGTTATTATGGAAGTGTGTGCTCTTAATCCTAATATAATAACAAGCACATATATTTGATATTTATTTCTTTAATTTATCAATGGGTGAGATTTAGTTCGATGAATCAATAAGCCCGATAAGTTGGGAAATGATATCACTTATAGTGTGTGTTGTTGATTATAGAAGGAAACTGTGTCCTAGTAATCTAGGTTGAGAATGTCCCCAAGAGGAGCTCATAAGAATTGTCATGTTAAACCCTGCAGGTGGACTTAGTCAGACATGACGATGAAGTTGAGTGGTACTACTCTTGGAGCTAGATATTAATTAAGTGAGTTGTCAGTAACTTACTTAATTAGTGGACATTTGTTATCTTAAACACAGGGAGACTAACACACTCATGATAAGAAGGAGCCCAAAATGTAATTTGAGATTGGTGTGGTAGTTCAATAATAGTTCTTTAGTGGAATGAATTATTATTGATAAAATTAAGTTGTGTGTTTGGGGCGAGCACGGGATGCTTAATTTTATCGGGAGACCAAAACCAATTCCTCCTCTCGGTCCCTATCATAGCCTCTAGTATATAGAGATTTATACCCACCGCATACCCACCTTCTTACCCATCCAATGGGGCCGGCCAAGCTAGCTTGGAACCCAAGCTAGGGCCGGCCAAGACCAAGTGGATGAGCCATGTAGGTGGCCGGCCAAAGCTTGGGTCCCAAGCTTAGGTGGCCGGCCACTAGAATATTAAAAAGGATTTTTATTAAAATTATTTATTATGTGGATATCATGATTTTAAAAGAGAGTTTAAAAATTAAAAAATTCCTTTTATAGCTTTCTACAAAAGATTAAGAGAAGAGATTAATCTCTTTCCTTATTTGTAGTTTAAAAGGATGGTTTTAATTTTTGGTAAAAACTTTCTTTATTTGTAAATCATCTACATGTTTAAAAGAGAGTTTAAAATTTGAAATCTTTCCTTATTTGTTGATTAAAGGAGGATTTTAAATTTTAAGAAAACTTTCTTTTTTAATCATGTTCATGATTTAAAAGAGAGTTTAAAATTAAATATTCTCTTTTATAAGTTTCTACAAAAGATTAAGAAAAGATTTGATATCTTTCCTTATTTGTAGATTAAAAGAGATTTTAATTTATAGAGATAACTTTCTTTTTATCCACATGTTTAAAAGAAAGATTTTAATTTATTAAAATTCCTTTTTATAAACCAATCATGAAGGGATAAAAATTATTGAAGAAATTTTTATAAATTTCCGGAAGCAAATAAGGAAGTTTTAATTGTTGTTTAAAATTTTATTTGCTTGGAGAATTTATGTGATGGCCGGCCATTACAAATTGAAAAGAAAAATTGTTTTTAATTAAATAAATTTTCCTTTTCAATGGCAAAAGAATTAAGGAAGTTTTTATTAAATTTTCCTTATTTGCCAAGACCAAGGATTATAAAAGGAGGGGTAGAGGAGGCTTCAAGGCTAAGGACTCTATTCTATTCTTCTCCCTCTTTTCCTTGGTGTGGTGGCCGGCCCTTCCCTTTCTCTTTTCTCCTCTTGTTGTGGCCGAAATCTATCATCTCTTGGAGCTTGGAGGATGTGGCCGGATCAAGGAAGGAGAAGAAGGAGAGAAAGCATGCATCCCTTGGAGCTTGGTTGGTGGAAAATTCTTCATCCTTTGGAAGTTCTTGTGCTTGGCCGAAACTTGAAGGAAGAAGGAAGAAGGTGCCTAGGTGGTTCTCATCTTGGAAGATCGTTGCCCACATAACGTTCGAGGTTAGAAGAGGAATACGATAGAAGATCAAGAGGTCTTTCTAAAAGGTATAACTAGTAATTTTTCTTTCCGCATCATACTAGTTATTTTTGGAAATAATACTAAATACAAGAGGCATACGATTCTAGTGTTTCGAATTTCTTTTCGATATAGTGTTCTTTTGTTTTTCTTTTCCTTGTGATTTGATTATTTTTTTCGGTTGACTTAAAGTTATTTTAGGAAATTAAATATTAGCTTTCCTTAAAAGGTTTTGTCTAGTCGGTGGTGGTTGCTCCCATATCCAAGAAGGCCATGTGCCTCGCCACGTCAGTACTGGGAACCAATTTTGGAAATTAATATTTAATGGAATTAATAACTTAGGTGATTTGGATCAAACGTGTTAAGTTCCGCAGGAGATCCAAGTCAAAACCTAAGAGAACAAATAGATTAAGTTTTGGATCAAACATGTTAAGTTCCGCAGGCGATCCAAAATTTAATTTAAAAGAACACATGGTAGCTAGGAAAAGGTTCAGACCTTTGTACAAAATTTTTGTACAGTGGAACCTCTAGGTTTTCCGAGTAGCAACCAACACGGGTTTATTGGGATATGCTCGATGCGGTGTGTGCTAGAAACACGTTTCGTAAACATGCACAGTGGAAGAAGTTGAACATCATCAACATTCGTCCTTCTCAAGTATCGATCGCCAAATAGTTCAACCACATAATCACAGAATTTGAAAAGACACTTGATGAAGCTTGATTCACCCATGTGCATAGGTGCTCGTCATGATGGTTGACTTGGACTCTATAAGCCAATTGACGAATCACATTCGTGAATTTTTGTAGTGATGACAAGCCTTTTTTCTTCTTGCAGTATCATCGCTCTGCTGAAAATACGATGAACGACTCTGAAGTGCATTCACTATGTGATACAATAAATCTCTTCGCATGTGAAATCGTCTTCAAAATATTTGATCTAGATACACTGAGTTTGTTGGGATATGCCCGATGCGGTGTGTGCTAAAAATATGTTTTGTAAATATGCACAACGGAAGACTTAACGCTAAATAAACTAATTTATTATATCATAACACCACATGCATATAAGATGCAATCATGCAGACAAGATAATAAAATAAACAAAATCAAATAATAATTATTCTAGGTATACCTTACGGATGACCTGTAATGAGAAGGCCATCAACCTTTTGCGACATTATTGAATCTCTTCTCTATTTGTATCCACACCAAGCTCTTCAAGACAACTCCAAGAGAACAAGCTTCACCTTCAGAAAGTACTAGCCATGAGTGAAAGAGAAGAATCAAAAAGAGGAAGTAGAAGCAAAGGAAGATCTTCTTCCTTTAGGTGGCTCACAGCAACAAGAGGAGAGGGAGAGAGAGGTATTGGGTTTAGGTTTCTAAAAACTAATCAAGCCAATAATGAATTGTATATTAATGCTCTCTTAACCATATCAATATATAGTCCTCTTTAATGAGTTAGATTAGAAAATCCAAATCCAACCCATTATGCCTTAATAAAAAATTAACCCATTAATCTCTTAGGTTGGTTCATAACTAAATCAAGTTGGTTCATGGCTAAACTAAATTGGTTTATGACTAAACCAAATAGAGTCCAACTCTTTCATAAGAGATGTGACCCATCCACACTTCTGTTCTGATAAATATTTTTATATTTGTCTTATGTATGGTCTAACCAAACATTTATCTCTTGATCTGAGAATCTTATTCTCTAACTTGTTTTACGTCTTTTAGAGATTAATAGTGCATATGACACAATAGATTCTCGATTTATCTTGGTCGTCCATAATTAACTACTTAATTATGGAACGATCATGAGTGACACCTAGTAGTACATCATGACCCCTAATTAACTAGAAAAATATAGTTAATTTTAGGATTAATTATAAACCCTTCAACAGCTATAGTGAGTTGTGTCTCGTTCCTTTCACTCGTCTTATATCCACTTGGTTCAGGACATGGTCTATGTGTCTGTCCCTACTAGGCTAACTATGTCACACTTAGCGCAGGTAATATTTCCTCATTCTGCCGATTCAAATTACTCATACATATGTGCAAGAGTCTCATACTCTTAACATGTGATGCTTTGGCCAAAGACTTTAAGTAAGAATTCTAATGAGTGACCATAGGATATATGTTTCCTTGGAAGGAGTGATGAATCCTCTATAGGCTATCTAAATACCTTCAGGCACTTCGATTTATACCTAATTATCTCGGGTCGGGTCTATACCTTCAAGAGATGTTTGCCTAAGATGTCAAAGTATAAGTCTCTATGACCAAGATGACTTATATACCTCAAGTCGAAAGAAACTTGCACTCGAGTTGCAGTATAAACTTCATAGACATATCCATATATGTAAATAATTATACGAACTCTTATAATAAATCACTCCAATGAACTAATTACCATAATTAACATCTATATTTAACTCTTGACATCCCAATGCCTCCAACTAGTGATAAACAACTGTTTGGCCAAACCAAGGAATATAACCTGTACTAGTCTTATAGAATTAATGATGTCTGAATACACCAATTCGATGACTAAAAAAATTTTAATACATTTATAATTGTACATGTAGAGATAATCATAAGTTGTGATCTAATCACAACTTCTGTCATACTATGAATTGTATTGTGGACATTTAGTAAATGAGTTTAAGATAATTTAAATATATAATATGCACTCAAATAGTGAATTTATATTTATCAAATAAATAGTAAAACCATAAGGTGATTGCCTTACGACAACCCTCAAAATCTAACAGGGTTTGTAGAGAAATAATAATTGAAGAGTCTTGCATGTCCGACTTCACGATTTCTTTGGATGAACTTTCTTCTTCGTCGTATCTCATTATTATTTTGATATGGTCCAACTATTTGTCAACTTTGTTGAAGTAGATTTCTTTTTAGTTATTTCTAATGTTGTATTAACTTTAGATGTAAAAGACTTATCGTTAGTGTTTCATTTGTAAAATTGACTCAAATGTTTAATTTATTACATGAATAAAAATTATGTATTTGTATTTTGATTGTATTTTAAAAGTTTTTATTTTTATTTTTAGTGATGAATGAATTGTGATTATGTCTAAATTTTAAATTTAATTATATATTTTAAATAAAAAATAATGATAATTGTATGATGTTGATAATTATATGTAATTGCAACGCTATGAACGCTCTTAACCGTAGTGCATACCATGCACTATAAATACACTTAATTGTAGCGCGCTGTGCGCATTATGAATGCTCTTAATTGTAGTGCTCAATGTGCGCTATGAATACTCTTAACCACAACATGCACTGCGTGTTGCGAATGCTCTTAATCGCAGTGTACGCTGCGTGCTGCGAATACTCTTAATCGCACCACACAGTGTGTGCTGTGAATGATCTTAATCATAGCGTGTACTATGCCCTGTGAATGCTCTTAATCGTAGCGTGCGACGCGTATTGTTGATATCTTATGACTTTTAACAGTTTGTAGTTATGCAACATGTTATGCTTGCTGCGAATAGCATAATTACGAGCTGCAGAAAGTCATATTTGTTGTAGTGTTAGCTTATTCCATGGATCATAACCTTCGTCAACAACTTCAACTTGGACTTCATTTTCATTTGTCGAGTCAGAGTTGGTGCTACTTGAATATTGAGACATCTTGGAGGAATGTTCTTAGAATGAAGAATTGTAGAGCACAAGGTGTTTATTTATTTATTCTTGTCAATGGCTATATTACAATTGTTGGTCCCTTTGAAGGCCGACAAGAGGATAGGGGTGAATTGTCCTGAAAAAATAAATTCGACCTTTCTCGAATTTTCAACTAAATACAGAACACTTGTAATTAAAAAGACAAAGACTAATAAAGAAAATGAACACAGAGAAGTTACTTGGTTTGCAATAAGAAGATTGCAAATCCAAGGAGAATTAGGCGCACTATCTGAAGATCTCCTTTGGGCGGAGTAGCCTCTTACAATGTTAACAACACAGAAGAAAAGTAAAGCACAGAGAAATAGATTACAAGTGAGTTGATTGAAAGCTTCTGGATCAAGGCTATATTTATAGCCTTGGTCAGGGCTGCCCGAAGGGGTTCCAGGTGCTCTGGGGGTGATAAAACTTTATCCCCAACGCAACGGATCACGCTTGATGCGATCTGGTCAAAAACTCGACTCCGGGCGCTCGGAATGGTTCCGAGCACATGGACGGTCCGGGCACCTAGAATGGATCTAGGCGCCCGGACCACTAAGTCAACCCAATTGACTTTCTGGTTCGGTCCTTCTGCTCCGGTGCTGCTCGCCTCGGTCCGGGTCTTCCGCTCCGGCTCCGTTAGCTTGGATGATCTCAGCCATCCGGAATAGGGCTCACCCGAACCCAGCTTTCAACCTTCTCCTTGAGCAGCATTCCTCTGCAGTTTCTCATCCCTCGAACGTTGCGTACGTTCTTTTCGTCCACCGGTGTACTCTTCCAGATGCACCGAACCCGTCGGCTCTCTCCCCGTGCCGTCCTTCTCACTAGCCACGTCTTCCGCTCGACTTCTTGTGTTCCTAAGCTCCTGCATACTTAGACACAAGGGTTAAACAAAACAGGACATAACTTAACATGTTTGATCACATCAAAACACATTGGGGTTCCAACAATCTCCCAATTTTTGATGTGCACAACCCAAGTTAAGATAGGGTAAAACAAACATAATGTAAAAACAAATAATGTTAAAAAATAAGTGTAATTAAGATTTTTTCAATGAATATTTAAATACACCTCCCCCTAGACTTAACATTCTTCTCCCCCTTTGATCACATAAAAAATGGGGTGCTTTTAACAAGTCTAAGGTAATTTCTAAAAAATTTCTAAGTAAAAAAAACATATTTAAAAAATTTTCTAAAAAAATGAATATTTTCTAAAAAAAATTAAAAGTTTTCGTAAACATGAATATTTGTGAAAATATTTTCTAAAAGAATGTTTAAAAGACTTTTTTAAAGCATTATTAGATTTCAACCTTAATGCTTTGTCAGAAAGTTAATTAAACATTATATTTCAATATTTTGGCTTGCAGCGAGGCACTAGGCCTTCTTGGTTATTGGAGCAATAACCACTTCCTTAGACAAAGACTTATAAAGAAATTCACTGTTTAATTTTCTTGCTGAAAAGCGCTAAATTTAATTAACAGTTCAAGTTAAACACGACTTTGGAACCCAATATAGATTCCATCCTATAGGGTTAATCAGGTATTTTCTAGGTACATAAACTTTTGGTATTTTTCTAATATGACTTTTATGAAACCTATAGTACCAGTTTAATCCCTTATAATTTCTAAAAGCAGAAAAATTTGAACAGGTAGAGTTTTTCAATTTTTCAATTTCTTCTTTTAATTTTTCATTTTCAACTTTAATTTTATCAAAATCCTCTATCGGACATGATTTTGCTAAAGTTCTTTTTATTTCTAAGTTTTCTTTTTTTAATTTAGTATTTTCACTTTTTAATTTATACATAGACTTTGTCAAGGCCTTAATACCGAAATAAAGTTGATCAGGAAGTAAGAGACATATCTCACTTACCATATCAGACTTGAAGCCTGACTCTCCCCCTGCTTCACTGCATTCATCTGAAGTCGCTCCCCCTTCATCGATGCTGGGTTCCGATGTACTTTGTCCTTCATAACTCGCTATTAGTGTTAGTCTGGCATATTCTTGTACTTCGGATTCAGATGATGAAGTGTCGTCCCAAGTAGCTTTTAGATTCTTGTGCTTCTTGGGTATCTTCTTGTGCTTCTTGGGTATCTTCACTTTGTCCTTCTTGAGTTATGGGCAGTCCTCTTTTAAGTGTCCTTCTTTTTGACACTGGTAGCCATGAACCCTTCTTCTATTTCTTGGATTCTTCTTATTTTGCATTTCTTTAAATTTATTAGATCGAAAGAATTTTTTAAAATTCCTTACCATATACGCTTCTTGATCTTCTTCTGAGTCTGACTCGGGTTCATCCTTCTTGGTTGCGTTTAGCGCCATTATCTGACTTGATTCCTTTGTTGACCCTGCACATCTGGTTTCATGTAATTCAAGAGTACAAAATAACTCCTCTAGGGTACTTACCTCCAGGTCCTTTGAAATGTAGTAGACGTCGATGATTGACGTCCATTCTGGAGTTCTGGGAAAGGCGTTGAGTGCGTAGCGTATGGTATCCCGGTTGGTTACCATTTCATCGAGGTTCTTGAGTTCGGTAATTAATTCTTTTACCTTTGCATGTAGATCAACTACTTTCTCACCTCTTTCCAGACGAATATTTGTCAGTTTGTTCCAAAGTATATCTCTTCTAGCGAGTTTGGCTTCGGACGTGCCTTCGTGAAACTCCAGAAATTTTTCCCAAAGTTCTTTAGCCGATGCGTAGCTTCTGATGCGGTTGACTTCTTGAGGCAGTAGCATGCTCAGCAAGTGATACTCCGCTCAGTTATTCACTACGGAATCATTCTGCTCCTTTTTCGTCCAAAGACTCTTTTCTTTTTCCTCTCCATTTTGATTCTTCGGAGCTACAAAATCGTACTTTATAATTAAACGAATTTCGAAATCGATTTTCAGAAATACCTCCATACGGCGCTTTCAGTGTGTGAAGTCCCCCTCGAATTTTGGTGGAGCGATGCTTGGTCCGACCATTGGTTGCTTGCTTCGGTCGGCAGTTAGTCCTTCTGAAGTGTTCTTGCTCTGATACCACTTGTTGGTCCGTTTGAAGGCTGACAAGAGGGGATGGGTGAATTGACCTGAAAAAATAAATTCGACCTTTCTCGGATTTTCAACTAAATGCAGAACACTTGTAATTAAAAAGATAGAGACTAATAAAGAAAATGAACACAGAGAAGTTACTTGGTTTGCAATCAAAATATTACTAATCCAAGGAGAATTAGGCGCACTATCTGAAGATCTCCTTTGGGTGGAGTAGCCTCTTACAACGTTAATAGCACAGAAGAAAAGTAAAGTACAGAGAAATAGATTACAAGTGAGTTGATTGAAAGCTTCTGGACCAAGACTATATTTATAACCTCGGTCGGGGTGGCCCGAAGGGGTTCCGGGCACCCTGGGAGGGATAAAACTTTATCCCCAATGCAACGGATTGCGCTTGACGCGATCTGGTCAAAAAGCCAACTCCGGGTACCCGGAATGGTTCCGGACGCCCGGACCACTAAGTCAACCTAGTTCACTTTCTCGTCCGGGCCTTCTGCTCCGGTGCTACTCGCCTCGGTCCGGGTCTTCTGCTCTGGCTCCGCTAGTTTAGGTGATCTCGACCATCTAGAATAGGGTTCACCTGAACCCTGTTAGGATGTATACTAAAAGCCTAGCTTTTGGTATAAAACATTTATCTAGAAATAAGAATCACATTGGTCAAATGTCTACATTTATGATAAATGTAGTTGTTCAATTAATTTATATTGTAGATAACATGGTGTGTGGTGTCACACATAGAAGATCATGTTATCAGTACCTTATAAATTATAAACAGTAGCTCACGACCAAGATGGAAAGGAACAGACCATTAGAAGGTCGTAGTGTAATTAAGTATTAGTTTATCTTAACTATATAATTACACTAGTACATTTAGAGTGTATTGAGTAGGGCCATTAGAGGTCGTTTCTTTTATACTGACTTTATAAAGGAACAAAGACCTCAGTTATTATGGAAGTGTGTGCTCTTAATCCTAATATAATAACAATCATATATATTTGATATTTATTTCTTTAATTTATCAATGGGTGAGATTTAGTTAGATAAATCAATAAGCCCGATAAGTTGAGAAATGATATCACTTATAGTGTGTGTTGTTGATTATAGAAGGAAACTGTGTCCTAATAATCTAGGTTGAGAATGCCCCCAAGAGGAGCACATAAGGATTGTCATGTTAAACCCTGCAGGTGGACTTAGTCTGACATGACGATGAAGTTGAGTGGTACTACTCTTGGAGCTAGATATTAATTAAGTGAGTTGTCAGTAACTTACTTAATTAGTGGACATTTGTTATCTTAAACACAGGGAGACTAACACACTCATGATAAGAAGGAGCCCAAAATGTAATTTGGGATTGGTGCGGTAGTTCAATAATAGTTCTCTAGTGGAATGAATTATTATTGATAAAATTAAGTTGTGTGTTCGGGGCGAACACGGGATGCTTAATTTTATCAGGAGACCAAAACCAATTCCTCCTCTCGGTCCCTATCGTAGCCTCTTGTATATAGAGATTTATATTCAC
The DNA here is from genome assembly GCF_018446385.1 of Zingiber officinale. NCBI lineage: Eukaryota > Viridiplantae > Streptophyta > Magnoliopsida > Zingiberales > Zingiberaceae > Zingiber > Zingiber officinale. The sequence goes on along the minus strand of NC_055992.1, from coordinate 153,588,912 downwards.
CACATACCCACCTTCTTACCCATCCAATGGGGCCGACCAAGCTAGCTTGGAACCCAAGCTAGGGCCGGCCAAGACCAAGTGGATGAGCCAAGTTGGTGGCCGGCCAAAGCTTGGGTCCCAAGCTTAGGTGGCCAGCCACTAGAATATTAAAAAGGATTTTTTATTAAAATTATTTCTTATGTGGATATCATGATTTTAAAAGAGAGTTTAAAAAATTAAAAATTTCCTTTTATAGCTTTCTACAAAAGATTAAGAGAAGATATTAATCTCTTTCCTTATTTGTAGATTAAAAGGATGGTTTTAATTTTTGGTAAAAACTTTCTTTATTTGTAAATCATATACATGTTTAAAAGAGAGTTTAAAATTTGAAATCTTTCCTTATTTGTTGATTAAAAGGTGGATTTTAAATTTTAAGAAAACTTTCCTTTTTAACCATGTTCATGATTTAAAAGAGAGTTTAAAAATTAAATATTCTCTTTTATAAGTTTCTACAAGAGATTAAGAAAAGATTTGATATCTTTCCTTATTTGTAGATTAAAAGATATTTTAATTTTCAGAGATAACTTTCTTTTTATCCACATGTTTAAAAGAAATATTTTAATTTATTAAATTTTCTTTTTATAAACCAATCATGAAGGGATAAAATTATTAGAGAAATTTTTATAAATTTCTGGAAACAAATTAAGAAATTTTAATTCTTGTTTAATTAAAATTCTCCTTGATTTGGGGAAATAAGTGGCCGGCCATGTTATAATGAAAAGAAAAATTATTTTTAATTAAATAAAATTTTCCTTTTCATGGCAAAAGAATTAAGGAAGTTTTTATTTAAATTTCCTTATTTGCCAAGATCAAGGATTATAAAAGAGGGGGTAAAGGAGGCTTTAAAATAGAACAACTCTATTATTCTTTTCCTCCCTCTCTTCTTTGGTGGCCGACCTCTTCCTCTTCTCTCTTCTCCTTCTTGTGGCCGAACCATCTTGTTCTCTTGGAGTCCTTGTGGTGGCCGGATCTAGCTTGGAGAAAAGGAGAGAAAGGAGGCTTCGCTCTTGCATCCCTTGGAGCTTGGTGGTGGTGGCCGAACCTCATCCTTTCTTGGAGTCATGTGGTGGCCGAACCTTGCAAAGAAGAAGAAGGTGCCTTGGTGGTTCTCGTCTCGGAAGATCGTTGCCCACACAACGTCCGGGATTAGAAGAGGAATACGGTAGAAGATCAAGAGGTCATTATCTACTAAGTAAGGTATAACTAATATAGTTTTCCGCATCATGTTAGTTTTATCTCCATGTAAAAATACCAAATACAAGAGGCATGCGATTCTAGTATTTCGAATTAGTTTTCGATGTTGTGTTCTTTTATTTTTCTTTTCCTTGTGATTTGATTGTTCCTTTTGGTTGACCTAAAGTTATTTAAGGAAATTAAATATTATCTTTCCTTAAAAGGCTTTGTCTAGGCGGTGGTGGTTGTTCCCATATCCAAGAAGGCCATGTGCCTCGCCATGCAGTCCGGGAAGCCAATTTTGGAAATTAATATTTAATGGAATTAATAACCTAGGTGATTTGGATCGAACGTGTTAAGTTCCGCAGGAGATCCAAGTCTAAACCTAAAAGAACAAATAAATTAAACTTAGGATCAAACGTGTTAAGTTCCGCAGGTGATCCAAGTTTAATTTAAAAGAACACATGGTAGGTAGGAAAAGGTTCAGACCTTTGTACAAAATTTTTATACAGTGGAACCATTAGGTTTTCCGAGTAGCAACCAACAATTGGTATCAGAGCTAGGGTTTTGCCTTTGTGTATTTGGTATTAGTTTAATTATGCACATGACATACATAATTTAGGCAGGATAATAGTAGGATGTGCTAACTTTGTGGATGCAGAATCCAACTATTATGGCTTATAGGTATTGTGTGTGTGATTGAACCCTTGGACATGTCAAGGACATTTTATTGTGTGTGCATGATTGTATTATAAAATACAGCAGGAGCTGTAGGATTTTATTTTTGATCTAGTTACATGTACATTCCTTTTATGGAATATAGGATCGATGGATGTAAATTTTATTTTATGTTCGATGTTGTTTACATGTACATTCCTTCGAGGAATATAGGATCGAAAAATGTAAAATTCTATTTATGTCGCGGATTGAATCTTACAAGGCGTGGAACCTTTTGAGGACCAGAGGCGCAGCGGAACAAGGAGCAAGATGGATGCGACAACTAGACCTAGTGGCGGTGGCCAAAGATGGCAGCAGCTAGGGTTGGCGACACACGGAGGACAGCAATAGATAAAAGCCATAATAGTTGAAAATTAGTTTTTCTATTTATTGTTTTTTATGCTGTGTTGTGTGTGCTTGTTAGTATGCATGCTAAGTAGGCTAGCATAGTCAAAATTTCTCACTTTAAATAACTAAGTGGGAGAGGGGTTTATTTTTTAAATAAATTCCACGGTCTCCATTACTGGTTTATAAGTGATGCAACAAGCTTGCGCGTTGGCTCTGAGTGCCTTCCTCCATATCGGATGAGCTTGTTTGCGGATCACTAGCTTAAACTTCCATTTTAGATGACTATAGGAAGTTAATTAAGAGTGTGTGATCTTCCCCATCAGAAGGGGCACAATCTTATTAATGGACTTAGTGTCAAGTAATGGTATACACTTAGGCACGTCTAATAGTATCCTCCCCATCGGAGTCACTGCTATTATTTGTGTGACTGAAGAAAACCAACTATTAATTTGTCAAATAAATAGGTTGACAAGATAATAAAATTATAAACTCCTCTTACAAATGTTTGATTTTGTATATGTCCACACTATCGTGACATACAAAATTCACGGTGTTTGAGGTAATTTTATTTTGTCATAAAGATTTATTGACAAGATAATTAATGGGTAAAACCCTCCTCTTACAAATGTTTAAATTTTGTATACGTCCACACTATCGTGGCATGCAAAATTCACGGTGTTTGAGGTGTTGGTGAATTTAAATAATATTGTTTGAGGAATCAATGCTATTTTAAAATTCAAAAAGTTTTGACCAAATATTTGATCAAAGACAAATCAACTATTAATTTTATTAGTCATAAAGTAAAGTTGACGAGATAATAAAATTAATGGATAAAATCTCCTCTTTGATTTTGTATACGTCCACACTATCATGGCATACAAAATTCATAGGGATTTTAAAGAATTGATCTTGACCAAATATTTTTGTGATTCTTAGGATTTAAAATGTTTGTCAATTCCCTAGTTGTTATACTATAGAAAAGACTTAGTAGTCTCAATTATAATGATTGGAAATAGGACTTGGACATTAAGGTAGACTGTCTTCTTAGAACTAAGAACAATATAAGTGTATTTAATTCATTAGTTGAAACATGTTTAGTGGTGTTATCTACCAGAACCTGGAGTGTAGATACAGATGCCATTAATCATGTCCGCAATTCATTGTAGGGTTCCAGGAAACCCAACAACTAAATGAAAATAAAAACATCGTCCACATGGGCACTGCTGTAAAAGTGGCAGCTCTTGCAGTGGGAGATGTTTATCCTTTAATAGGAATAAAATATGGATTATTAGAAATTGTCTTTACGTACTAAGTTTAGAAAGAACCTGATTTCAGTTTCTAAACTATTATAGAATAGATATTGTGTCTATTTTGATAACAAAGCTGTTATCAAGAAAAATAGAGAAGTTATCTATACTGGTATGTTGGTTGACAATTTATAATCAAATAACTCCCACGATGCAATAAATGGAAATTATAACACATCTTCTAACTTTAATAAGAGAAAGCAACCTTCGGAAATGAACCAATCATATTTTTTGGCATCTAAGGCTAGGTTATATTATCTTGAGTAGGATTCAAAGGATAATAACCAATGAACTCTTGGGTTCATTAGTAGTGGAAATCTTTCCAACCTGTGAGTCTTACTTGGAAGGAAAAATAACCAAGAAGCTTTTTGTCTAAGGGGTATGGAGCCAAAGATATATTGGAATTGGTTCATTTTGATTTGTGTGATCCTATGACTATCCAGACAAGAGGTGGTATCGAATATTTCGTCTATTTTATAGATAACTATTCAAGATACAAATACATTTACTTAATGTGCCGCAAGACTAAGTGCTTTGATTAGTTCAAAGAGTACAAGGCTGATGCGGAGAAACGTTAAAGTAAAAGTATCAAGTCACTATGGTAAGATCGTAATGGCAAGTACCTCTTGGGACAATTTAGGAGTCACTTATCAGAAGTCGGGACTCAATCCCAACTAACTGTACCTAGTACACCCCAATAGAATGGTGTAGTAGAAAGAAGGTATAAGACTCTTATGGAAATAAGTAGATTGATGATTACCAAATTCGTTTTAAGGATATACACTAGAAACAGAAGTGAACATAATATCTTCTAAAGTCAGAACTCTCTACTCCCATAGAATTGCAGAATGGGCGTAAGCCTAGTCTAAAGCATATTCGGATTTGGGTGGTCTAGCACATGAGAGACACTGATAAGTTGGGCAGGAGTTCACTTGTTTGTGAGTTATCCTAAAGAAACGAAAGTAGGTTTATAGTCTTAAAAATCAGAAGATCATTGTTAAAATCAATGACCGATTTTTAGAAAAGGACTATGTAATAAACCACAAGCCCATAAGTAAATTTGTTCTTAAAGAAATTATAAAGGACATGTCTAATCTAGTACCAACTGTACAAGATGAAATATCACAAGAAACTGCAACACGTATCATAAATGATACACAGACAGTGGCTCATCGTAGTGGGAGGGTTGTCTAGCAAACAAAAAAAATCATGTTTTGGGAGAGTTTTTGGACTTGATCCCAAATGAACATGAGTCTGATCCCGGACATATGATGAAGCACTCTAAGATAAAGATGCAGCATCTTAGCAAAGAGCAATGAATACAGAATTAGAATATATGTATTCTAATAAAATCTGGAAGCTTGTAGAATCACCAGATGGTGTAAAAGCCATTGGGTAAAAAAAAAGGTCTACAATAGGAAAAGATGGATAGACAGGAAGGTGAAAACTTTCAAAGCAAGACTTGATGAAAAAGGGAACTTTTTCACTGGTAGCCATGCTTAAGTCTATCTGGATTCTTTTATCTATTTGGCAAGTGAATGTCAAGACAGCATTCCTTAATGGAAGTCTTGAAGAAAGCATCCATATAAAGTAACCAGAAGAGTTCATTGCAAAGGGCAAAGAGCATCTTGTGTGCAAGCTCAATCAGTTTATGGACTGAAGCAAAGCTTCAAGATCTTGGAACATCCGGTTTATCAAAATAATCCAGACCTATGGATTTATTTAGTAACCAGATAAGTCTTGTGTGTAAAAAAAGTGTGATGGAAACGTGGTGGTATTTCTTGTACTATACTTAGATAACATTTTTGGTAATTGGAAACAATATCAAAATGTTGTTAGAAGTAAGGGTATGGTTGTCCAAACAATTCAATATGAAGGACTTGGGAGAATGTATATATTCTTGGGATCAAAGTAATAAGGGATCGCAAGAAAAGAATATTTTACTTATCCTAAGCTTCATATATCGAAAAAATCCTTGCTCGTTTTAAGCATGCAAAACTCCAAGAAAGGTTTCTTACCTTTTTAGAATGGAGTAACTTTATCTAAAGAAATGTCTCTGTAGACATCAAAGGAGATAGAGAAAATGAAGGCATTGCTTTATGCTTCAGCTGTCGGAAGCCTAATGTATGCTATGCACGAGATTAGAAATCTGTTTTGTCAAGGGCATAGTTAGCAAATATCAAAGTAATCCTGGACAAGGACATTGGACTACAGTAAAGCATATATTGAAGTACCTTAGAGGCACTAGAGATTATATGCTAGCTTACAAGGCAGTTAATTTGGTCCCTGTGGGTTGCACGAATTTTGACTTCCAGTCGGATAGGGACAATAGTAAGTCAACCTCGGGGTTTTATGTTTACTTTAGGAGGTAAAGTCATAACTATGGAAGAGTGATAAGCATAGGTATTTTTCTGGACTCCACCATAGAAGCTGAGTATATGGCAAACCTCTGAGGTAGTCATAAAAGCTGAATGACTCAATAACCTCAAGATAGACTTAGATATGATTTCTGGTTTGTCCAAATATTATTACAATTTATTGTAATAATAGTGGTGCAGTAGCAAACTCGAAGAAACCATGAGTCTATAAGGCAAGTAAACACAATAGAGCGCAAATACCACCCAATACGAGAAATCATATAAACGAGGAGAAGTTGTTGCTGCCTAGATTACATCAGATGATGACCTATAGATCTTTTCACTAAGGCCCTTAAGGCAAGAGCTTTTGATGGCCATGTTGAAGGGTTGGGAATCAGATGTATGACAGCCGATATAGCAGCTTAGTCTTTTAGTATACTTGGGAGATTGTTAGGATGTATACTAAAAGCCTAGCTTTTAGTATAAATATTTATCTAGAAATAAGAATCACATTGGTCAAATGTCTACATTTATGATAAATGTAGTTGTTCAATTAATTTATATTGTAGATAACATGGTGTGTGGTGTTACACACAGAATATCATGTTATCAGTACCTTATAAATTATAAACAGTAGCTCACGACCAAGATGGAAAGGAACAGACCATTAGAAGGTCGTAGTGTAATTAAGTATTAGTTTATCTTAACTATATAATTACACTAGTACATTTAGAGTGTATTGAGTAGGACCATTAGAGATCGTTTCTTTTATACTGACTTTATAAAGGAACAAAGACCTCAGTTATTATGGAAGTGTGTGCTCTTAATCCTAATATAATAACAAGCATATATATTTGATATTTATTTCTTTAATTTATCAATGGGTGAGATTTAGTTAGATAAATCAATAAGCCCGATAAGTTGAGAAATGATATCACTTATAGTGTGTGTTGTTGATTATAGAAGGAAACTGTGTCCTAGTAATCTAGGTTGAGAATGCCCCCAAGAGGAGCACATAAGGATTGTCATGTTAAACCCTGCAGGTGGACTTAGTCTGACATGACGATGAAGTTGAGTGGTACTACTCTTGGAGCTAGATATTAATTAAGTGAGTTGTCAGTAACTTACTTAATTAGTGGACATTTGTTATCTTAAACACAGGGAGACTAACACACTCATGATAAGAAGGAGCCCAAAATGTAATTTGGGATTGGTGCGGTAGTTCAATAATAGTTCTCTAGTGGAATGAATTATTATTGATAAAATTAAGTTGTGTGTTCGGGGCGAACACGGGATGCTTAATTTTATCAGGAGACCAAAACCAATTCCTCCTCTCGGTCCCTATCGTAGCCTCTTGTATATAGAGATTTATACTCACCACATACCCACCTTCTTACCCATCCAATGGGGCCGGCCAAGCTAGCTTGGAACCCAAGCTAGGGCCGGCCAAGACCAAGTGGATGAGCCAAGTTGGTGGCCGGCCAAAGCTTGGGTCCCAAGCTTAGGTGGCCAGCCACTAGAATATTAAAAAGGATTTTTTATTAAAATTATTTCTTATGTGGATATCATGGTTTTAAAAGAGAGTTTAAAAAATTAAAAATTTCCTTTTATAGCTTTCTACAAAAGATTAAGAGAAGAGATTAATCTCTTTCCTTATTTGTAGATTAAAAGGATGGTTTTAATTTTTGGTAAAAACTTTCCTTATTTGTAAATCATCTACATGTTTAAAAGAGAGTTTAAAATTTGAAATCTTTCCTTATTTGTTGATTAAAAGATGGATTTTAAATTTTAAGAAAACTTTCCTTTTTAACCATGTTCATGATTTAAAAGAGAGTTTAAAAATTAAATATTCTCTTTTATAAGTTTCTACAAGAGATTAAGAAAAGATTTGATATCTTTCCTTATTTGTAGATTAAAAGATATTTTAATTTTTAGAGATAACTTTCTTTTTATCCACATGTTTAAAAGAAAGATTTTAATTTATTAAATTTTCTTTTTATAAACCAATCATGAAGGGATAAAATTATTGGAGAAATTTTTATAAATTTCTGGAAACAAATTAGGAAGTTTTAATTCTTGTTTAATTAAAACTCTCCTTGATTTGGGGAAAGAAAAATTATTTTTAATTAAATAAAATTTTCCTTTTCATGGCAAAAGAATTAAGGAAGTTTTTATTTAAATTTCCTTATTTGCCAAGATCAAGGATTATAAAAGAGAGGGTAGAGGAGGCTTTAAAATAGAACAACTCTATTATTCTTTTCCTCCCTCTCTTCTTTGGTGGCCGACCTCTTCCTCTTCTCTCTTCTCATTCTTGTGGCCGAACCATCTTATTCTCTTGGAGTCCTTGTGGTGGCCGGATCTAGCTTGGAGAAAAGGAGAGAAAGGAGGCTTCGCTCTTGCATCCCTTGGAGCTTGGTGGTGGTGGCCGAACCTCATCCTTTCTTGGAGTCATGTGGTGGCCGAACCTTGCAAAGAAGAAGAAGGTGCCTTGGTGGTTCTCATCTCGGAAGATTGTTGCCCACACAACGTCCGGGATTAGAAGAGGAATATGGTAGGAGATCAAGAGGTCATTATCTACTAAGTAAGGTATAACTAATATAGTTTTCCGCATCATGTTAGTTTTATCTCCATGTAAAAATACCAAATACAAGAGGCATGCGATTCTAGTATTTCGAATTAGTTTTAGATGTTGTGTTCTTTTATTTTTCTTTTCCTTGTGATTTGATTGTTCCTTTTGGTTGACCTAAAGTTATTTAAGGAAATTAAATATTATCTTTCCTTAAAAGACTTTGTCTAGGCGGTGGTGGTTGTTCCCATATCCAAGAAGGCCATGTGCCTCGCTATGCAGTCCTGGAAGCCAATTTTGGAAATTAATATTTAATGGAATTAATAACCTAGGTGATTTGGATCGAACGTGTTAAGTTCCACAGGAGATCCAAGTCTAAACCTAAAAGAACAAATAAATTAAACTTAGGATCAAACGTGTAGTTCTGCAGGCGATCCAAGTTTAATTTAAAAGAACACATGGTAGCTAGGAAAAGGTTCAGACCTTTGTACAAAATTTTTGTACAGTGGAACCATTAGGTTTTCCGAGTAGCAACCAACAAACCCAGCTTCCGGCCTTCTCCTCGAGCAGCCTTCCTCTCCGGTTTCTCGTCCCTCGAACATGGCGTACGTTCTTCTCGTCCACCGGTGTACTCTTCCGCGGTCACCTCATCCCTCGGACGCACCGAGCCCGTCGGCTCTCTCCCCATGCCGTCCTTCTCGATAGCCGCATCTTCCGCTCGACTTCTTGTGTTCCTAAGCTCCTGCACACTTAGACACAAGGGTTGAACAAAACAGGACCTAACTTAACTTGTTTGATCACATCAAAACACCTTGGGTTTCCAACAATAATGACTATATTGCAACAGATACTTTACAATGGCTATATTAATTGACCAGGAATTGTACATTAATTGAAAAAGTAGAATAATTCAAAATTACATTAATTGAAAAGTATAATGATTAAAAATTATAATGAATGAAAATTATATATTCCATCTCCCCCTAATCTCTTGATATATATATTCATGAATGATAACTTGCTCCTCTGCCATTTGTGAAATCTCCTTTGAAAGGATTGTGTATTCCTTTAATTCAACTTTGACTAAGGCAGCTTTTGCTTTCATCTCGACAACTTTTGCTCTTGTCTCCTCAACTTTGAGTTGTTTTTGTTTCATTTTAACTTTAGTCATTTTATGCTTGTATACTCAGTAAACTTTGCAAACATATTATCTAAATTTATTTTCATACTTTCAACGTCTGATTTTATTTTATCTTTTCCCTTTCTTTTTGCTGCCTTCTAACCCATTGGAGGAGTTTCTTCTTCGTTTAGGTCTACATGTAGACTTGCATCTTGGTTAGATGAGTTATTGCTTGCTCCTGACTCTGAGGTCCTTACCTTCTTCGTGCCAACAAGGTGATCAACGGATTATGGAGTAAACATTGGATGATCTTTTATGATTCTGCATATATGCTTGATTAAATGCAATGCCGTTATTTTCCTCGTTGAATTTTTCATACGTAAGCCGCAATATATCCTCATCACTATGACTGCTATGATATGTACTATAAATACTATTGTAATTTGCATTGAAGTAATATACCTTTTTTTAATTGGTATTGTGCCAGTGCGATCGTATGACACTTGCAATTCTGCTGAATGTACCTGGAAGATGATTCTCATTATAGTACCTTGCAACATGTCCCCAGAAAGCATCCACCCTATGATTATTGCCGATGATTGGATCATCGTTGATAGTGAAAAACGATCTCGTTAAAAGCTCATCTTCAACCTTACTCCATGTTGACCACTTTCTTTTATCTGTAGTGTCAGAATCAATCTTCTCCAAATTTACAAGTTCAATTGGGGATTCACGGTCAGATAGTTGAGTCTCCGGAATAAAAGTTAGAGTAAATGGTTCATTTTCCATCAGAGATGTAAAAGAAATACTGATTGTATATGGATTAGATGGATAATTTTATGGATATGAATTATATGGATATTTTAGTGGATATAGATCATATGGATTATGTGGATAATTTGGTGAAATTTGTAAATTTTGGGAAGAAGTATTTTCTAAAAAATTTCTTAAAAATCCTTGATTATTTTCATCCAGAGGAAAATAATAGAGAAAAAGATTTTTAGAGGGATTTAGGTGTTTGCATGATTGAAATAAGTTGTGCAAGATGATGAATATTTATAGATAAAAATTTAAATTTTTTTATTAAAATAGTCGTTGTGTAGATTTACTAGTCGTTAACTAGCTGTTGTGTGGATTTGTTAGGGTCAAAATATGCTAGGGGGTGTGGGTGAATAGCTCGTCGCGTTTCTCGTAACTTGCTTCTTAGTGATGATATGCAGCGGAAAACACTCAAAGCAAGCTCCAATGCTAACAATGTAGATTTACTTGGTATCCATCTTAAGAAGAGGTGATTAATCCAAGGATCCACACACGACGCTCACTCCACTAATAAAATACTCCTTCTCGGTAACTACAGGAGGTGGAGAAACCTCGTACAAGACTCACACATGCATACAACTCAAAACAAGAAGAAATATAAACACAAACTTTACAAGGTTTACAACACTTATGCTCTCTTCTTGTTTGGGAATGCCTCTTGATGCTTGGGAATGCAACTGCACTTCACTCCAAAACCCTTCAAGAACTAGCGTGTGTCACTGAGCTCGGTGGAGAAGAATCATTGGAGAGGAATCGAAGATCTACGGAGGAAAGCGCTCGCCAATGGCTATAACATGCGTAACGATCAGATCCCAATCGATTGAATGACTCTCAATCAATTGTGGAGGCTTTGAATCGATCAGCTGATCGATTCAGAGTGCCTCTATGCTCTTTGGAAATAGCCTGAATCAATCGACCAATCGATTCATGCTTTCTCACGATCGCGTAAGAAATCCAGCCTGCCCCCAATCGATCGGTTGATTGATTGGGAAAACTTTTGTGCGCACGACATAAGCTCCCAATAGATCAACTGATCGATTGGACTTCGATTCAATCGATTGGTTGATCAATTAAACCACCTTTGACTTGCCTAAAACCAAGTCCAAGATCTCCAATTCCAACATCCGGTCAACCATGACCTGTTGGAATATTGTGCCTAGCATCCGGTCAACCTTAAACTGCTAGGACTTCTTCACCAAGTGTCCGGTCAATCCCTTTGATCCACTTGGACTTTTCTCCTTGTGCCAAATGTCCGGTCAACTTTGACCCACTTGGACTTCCTTCCACCAAATGGCCGATCATTCTTGACCCATCTGGATTCTTTTGTGTCAAGTATCTGGTCAATCCTTTGACCTACTTGGACTTCTCAATACCAGGTGTCCGATCAACCTTGACCCACCTGGATTTCCACGTGCCTGACTTCACTTACCAGATCTTTCCATCTTCCTAGCTTCACTCACTAGGACTTCCTATCTGCCTGACTTCACTCACTAGGATTTTCCATCTGTCTGGCTTCACTCACCAGGACTTTCACCTAGCTTCACTCACTAGGGTTTTCACCTACCTTCATTCACCAGGATTTTCCCATTGTCTGGCTTCACTCAGCGGGACTTACACCTGCCTGACTTCACTCACTAGGACTTTCCGTTGCCTGACTTCACTTACCGGGACTTTCACCTTCCTAGCTTCACTCACCAGGACTTTCACCTAACTTCACCCACTAGGATTTTCTAATTGCCTAGCTTCACTCACTAGATATTTCACCAGACTTCACTCACCAGGATTTCCCATCTGCCTAACCTCCAGTTAGGACTTTCCTAGTCAAGTATCCAGTCAATTTTTTTGACCTACTTGACTCTTCTTCATATCTAACTGATCAACCTTGACCAGAGGAGAATTGTATCAACAATCTCCCCAAATGGACGATTGCATCTGCAATCTCCATATATTAGTAAACATCCAAACTCAAACATCAAGACTCAAGCTTGAGCCCACTCAAGCTTAGTCAACCTAGTCAACCTGACTTAGGGGATATTGCATCAACAATCTCCCCCTTTTGATATTTGACGATACCTTTAAATTAGGCTAATCACATAGCCTCAACTTCCTTTCATGCCAAAGTATGAATGAGGTTTTCCTTCATTCTCCCTCTTTCCTAGAGGACAAACTCCCTCTTTAGGTAATGAATGCCTAACTTAAACCCTACATTCTCCCCCTATTGGCACACATCAAAAAGAACTCTCCCCCTGAAGAGTTGCTCACCGTTGTTCACAACTTCACTTGTTGTTTACAACACCACAAAGAAGGTCTCATACCCTTCATGATCTCCAATGCTCACCCTTGAGCATTAACCAATCCAATAATGAAGGTCCCATACCCTTCATTATCTTCAATGCCCACCCTTGAGCATTAAATCTCTTTACAAATACAATGAAGGTCTCATACTCTTCAATGTATCCAATGCTCATCCTTGAGCATTTTTCAAGCGAAGGATATACCACCTTCCATGGATTCGGAAAATAATTTTCATGTCCTTAGCGAGTGACTCCCCCTAAAGACATGCTTGTAATTTCTGTCATTGCACTAACAATGACTTAGAATCTCTAAATCTTTAGGAAACTCAAATTTAGAAGTTTTGAGGTTTAAAACTTCAATATTGAAACCAAACCTTAACTTAAACTTCTACTTAGTCTCCTTTAACCAATCTGATCCTGTTTGAGAGCATAACAGGATGAAGAGCTGGGGACGACAGGCGATGACTCCGGAGAAAAGATAGGCGACGATTCTAGGGAAGGTGAATAACAATGGATTTGAGAAAACCAAAGCAGATCTCGAAGAAATCCAGTCAAGAATACCTCCCAGCGACGAGAACAGCAGGTTGAAGCTAGATCTGAGAAACTCAAAGCAGATCTAGAAGAGACTCCAATGAATTAGGGCACCGCGACGAAGAAAACTATGGATCAATGTTCCGGCGGATGCTATCACCTTCTGCGCACTATGAAACCAACCGACAAAGCGTTAGTGACCTAAGAGCGGGGTGGGAATCCCTATCTAGGCCCTCCGACGCTCAAATCAGTCTCCTCCATTTTAAGTGGGAAGAAGAAGAAGTACAGTAAAACTGAAGTAGAACTAGGGTTTCAGTGGTGGTGTTGCGCGCCCCTTGCAAACGGAGAGGATTCCCCTTTTTATACCACCTCATGTAACCTTTGTGATCATGAGGTGGATCCCGGTTTGTTAGAGTTTGTTATGAGATGACATAAGCACCTACAATAATAGTTTAAGGAATCTTTTTTGTACCCCAGATGTATCTTCTTTGTCGTTTGGCGCACTTATAAAAGTTTCTATAAACTGTTTTCCGCTAAATTAACCAAACTGTCATATGATGTTATATTATTATTATTTTGCTCATATATCACATATGTTTAGTTATACTAATCCTTAATGACTATGTTCACGAGATTTAGTAAGTGTGAGTGTCTTCATGCCGGATCAGATTTTGCCGGGTCAATCTTGTACTAACAGCCTGATAAAAGTGCATGTTTATACGCCCGTCCAAGATTATGTTATCGGGCGAATTAGGTTTATGCTCGACCGGGTATTTCCCAGCCAAATATCTTTTATCCACCCAAGTTTGTATATCTACTCGCTCGCCCGAGATTATATTACCAGACGAGTTATGTTTATGCTCGACCGGGTATTTCCCAGCTGAATACCTTTTATCCACCCAAGTTTGTATATCTGCTCGCTCATTCGAGACTATATTACCGGGTGAATCATGTTTATGCTGGACCGGATATTTCCCAGCCGAGTACCTTCTATCCACCCAAGTTTGTATATCTACTCACTCGCTCGAGATTATATTACCGGGTGAGCTATGTTTATGCTCGACCGGGTATTTTCCAGCCGAATACCTTTTATCCATCCAAGTTTGTATATTTGCTCGCTCGCCCGAGATTATATTATTGGACGAGTTATGTTTATGCTCAACCGGGTATTTCCTAGCGGAATACCTTTTATCCACCTAAGTTTGTATATCTGCTCGCTCGCCAGAGATTATATTACCGGACTAGTTTGTTTATGATCAACCAGATATATCACAGCCGAATGCCTTCTATCCGCCTTAGTTAGTATATCTGCTCGCTCGTCTGAGATTATATTACCGGGTGAATTATGTTTATGCTCGACCGGACTTCTACTACCAAGTGTGTTATATTTATATTATGTTTATGCTCGATCGAACTTTGCCTAATGAGTCATGTTGAGCCCTAGGGCATGCGATTAGTCTTCGCTTGACCGGCTATAGAGATTACTTAGGGATGCACGCCTTTAAGCTCAGTCGGACTTTGCCTGCTGAGTGCTCCTAGGTTTATTGGCACTCTGTTACTTTAGTTTGGCTAGTACTTTATGCTTGGTCGACCTTTGACTACCGAGTGTATCTGAACGCGCTAGTCCTTTGTCTGTTTTAATTCAGTCAGGCTTATGTTCTCGGTCAGGATTTCATGCCCGATTGAGTCTTCCATACCGGGCGTAGGAGTGCATGCTAATATTTCACCCACTTGGGTTCGTCTAGTATTACATGCTCGGACGAGCTTTAGCTGCGAGCATATCTACCTGCATCGTGCCCTCATCCAGTCTTATCCTGAACGGTTCCACATTCTCAACCGAGATTTGTTTACCGAGCGCATTTACCTCACCCGAGCTTCCCTACTTCTTCTCTCTTCTCCTTATATCCCCTTTCACATTATTGTACGGGATCCACTCCTTATAACCTATATCACAATCCATTCATGTTTTCATTATGAAAACTCTCTCTAAATGTATACAAATGTGTGTCAAGGGGTTAGGAATGGTTACCTAGACTAAAAATGGTTTAAAATGCTAAAACCATGCTTTCCAAGTCAATATCAGCATTCCCAATCGATTAGGGTTGGGTCTCAATCGATTGAAATCATTTCAATCGATCCATGGATCGATTCCGCGAGCTTCTGTCCGCGGAGAAAGTACTTGGATTGATCCACTAATCGATCCATACTTGAGTGAATCAATCAGCTGATCGATTTAGTGAGCTTTTGCTCATGGGAAACCTCAATCGATTGCCCGATCGATTGAGACACTCCAATCGATCGGGTGATCGATTGAAGGTCTGATTTCTTGAAAATGAATTTCAACAGAAATTCAGAAACTCCCCAAAAATTATAAAAAATTCAAAAAATCATAAAAACTCATGTAGACATTACTTAGGGTATATAATATCATGGAAAAATAGTTTTCTATGAAAATACTTCATATTTTCAAATATTGACACAAACTTGAAAACTTGTAAAAACTTCAATATTTTCTTCTAGTTTGTGTCTAACTTTTCAATGATGATTACTATCAAAAGATAGTCTTCACCAAGGTATTCTAAAGTATATTTAAAATCATTTTCAAAACCAATTTCCAACCATTTTCTTTGGGCTCAATGCACATGACTTGTACATTAGCTTTCCCAATGATTGGAATCCACATAACTATGTGTTTTGATGAACCTAAAACTCAAAAAGAATGTACTAAATCAACATCTTGAGTTTTGTTCATTATCCTAACATCTCATTTATATCTAATGTATACTAAAACATATACAAGCCACCTTATAGTTCTTTGTGAGATGTAAAGTTTGGTTTTGCCCTAAACTAGGGATTATGCATATCTATCTAGTCATTTTGGATTATGAACTGTTAGAGTGTATACTAAAAGTCTAGCTTTTGTATAACTATTTATTTAGAAATAAGAATCACATTGGTCAAATGTCTACATTTATAAGCTAAGTGTAGTTGTTCAATTAATTTATATTGTAGATAACATGGTGTATGGTGTCACACACAGAATATCATGTTATCAATTCCTTATAAATTATAAACAGTAGCTCACAACTAAGATGGAAAAGAACAAACCATTGGAATAGTTGTAGTGTAATTTGATATTAGTTTATCTTAACTATAAAATTACACTAGTACATTCTGAGTGTATTGAGCAGGATCATTTAAGGTAAGTTCTTTTTATACTGACTACATAAAAGAACAAGACCTTTATTATTATGGAAGTGTGTGCTCTTAATCCTGATATAATAACAAGCACATATATCTAGTATTTATTTCTTTGACTTATCAAAGGGTGCGATTTAGTTCGATAAATCAATAGGCCTGATAAGTTGGGAAATGATATTATTTATAGTGTGTGTTGTTGATTATAGAAGGAAACTGTGTCCTAGTAATCTAGGTTGATGATGTCTCCAAGAGGAGCTCATAAGAATTGTCATGTAAACCCTGTAGGTGGACTTAGTCCGACATGATGATAAGGTCGAGTGGTACTACTCTTAGAGCTAGATATTAATTAAGTGAGTTGTCAATAACTCATTTAATTAGTGGACATTCTATATCTTAAACACAGGGAGACTAACACACTGATAATAAGGAGCCCAAAATGTAATTTGGGATTGGTGTGATATTTCAATAATAATTCTTTAGTGGTATGAATTATTATTGATGAAATTAAGTTGGGTGTTCGGAGCGAACACGGGAAGCTTAATTTCATCGGGAGACCAAAACCAATTCCTCCTCTCGGTCCCTATCGTAGTCTCTTATTTATAAAGTATTATACCCACCTATACCCACCTTTCTACCCACCCTTAGGTGGCCGACCAAGTTAGCTTGGAGCCCAAGCTAGGGTCAGCCAAGACCAAAAGGTTGAGCCAAGTAGGTGGTCGGCCAATGCTTGGAGCCCAAGCATGGTGTGGCCGGCTCTAAGCAAATTAAAAGGATTTTTATTTTTAAAATTTTTCTCATGTGGATTCCATGGTTTTAAAAGAGAGTTTAAAATTTAAATCTTTCCTACAAAAGATTAAGAAAAGATTTGATATCTTTCCTTATTTGTAGATTGAAAGGAAGATTTTAATTTTAATAAAACTTTCCTTTTTTGTAACCATGTTCATGATTTAAAAAGAGAGTTTAAAATTAAATATTTCCTTTTATAAGTTTCTACAAAAGATTAAGAAAAGATTTGATATCTTTCCTTATTTGTAGATTGTAAGGAGATTTTAATTTTAAAGATAGTTTTCCTTTTTGGAAATCATCCACATGTTTTATTAGAGAAATTTTAATTTATAAAATTCCTTTTATAACCAACCATGAAGGGAAAAATTACTAGAGAAATTTTTATTTTAAAATTTTTGAAAACAAATTAGAAAGTTTTAATTTTGTGTTAAAACTTTCCTTGCTTGGAGTTATGAGGTGGTCTGCCACTTGATTCATGAAAAGGAAAATATTTTTAATCAATTAAATTTTCCTTTTCATGGTAAAGTAATAAGAAAGTTTTTATTTAAATTTTCCTTATTTGCCAAGACCAAGAATTATAAAAGAGGGGGTAGGGGTGCCTTCATGGCTAATAACTCTATTCTATTCTCCTCCTCTCTTCCTTGGTGGTGTGGCCGACCCTTCTAGTTCTCCCTTCTCCTTTTTCTTTGTTCTCCTTGGCTGAAACTCTTCATCCTTTGGAGCTTGTAAGGTGGTCGGATATTGCTTGGAGAAGGAGAGAAAGGAGGCTTTGTTTCTTACATCCCTTGGAGCTTGGCGGTGGTGGTCGAACCTCTACATCCTTGGAGGAGTTTTGGTGGCCAAAACTTGGTGAAGAAGAAAAAAGGGCTTGGGTGGTTCTCATCTCGGTAGTTCGTTGCCCACACAACGTCCGAGATAAGAAGAGGAATACGGTAGAAGATTCAGAGGTTGTTGCATACAAAGAAAGGTATAACTAGTAATTATTTTCCGCATCATGCTAGTTTTTCTTTGTATGAATTCCAAACACAAAAGGCATGTGATTCTAGATTTTCGGATTAGATATTCAAAGTTGTGTTTCTTTTATTTTATTTTTTCGATCTTATGATTCGATTGTTCTTTTTAGTTAAACCTAATGTTATTTTAGGAAATTAAATATTGAATTTTGTTAAGAGGCTTTGTCGAGACAGTGGTGGATGTTCTCATACCCAAGAAGGTCATGTGCCTCGGCATGTTTGACCTGGGAGCCAATTTTCGAAATTGATATTTAATTGAATTTATAACATGGGTGGATTTGGATCAATAATGTTAAGTTCCATTTGCGATCCAAGTCTAAACCATTAAGAACATATAAGTTAAATTTGGAATCAATAATGTTAAGTTCCGTTTGCGATTTCGAATTTAATTTCTAAAGAACACAATAGGTTGTTAGGAAAGGTTTAACACTTATACAAAATTTTTATACAGTGGAACGGTACGATCTTCCTAGGATCAACCAACATGAACATCCACCTAGGATGTTACTTGATAGTAAATGTCATTGTCCTTAATTGCAAGGAAATTAAAATAATACATGATGATTTTTATGGCATACATGAAAATTATTTTTCAAAAGAAAATATACTATAGCTACATGATGGATGTATGACATGTCATGGTATTTTTATTATTTTTCATAATAAGAATGAATGCAAATATGATGTCATGACATGTGATAGGCAAACAAAGTATGACAATTAGCATAAATAAAATATACTTAGATTATCTATCTAAGTATTCTTAAATCCTTAGCTAAACCTAAAAGTAATCCTAGATTGCCCATATTTTCTTAAGAAAATGACAAAACCCAACTTGGTATTTCTTTTGCACTTGATTAATTTGTGTCAATATAAATTACATCAAGTTTCTCAAATACTGGCACATTTTACTCTTACAAAGAGTAAACAAATTAAATTAAGGCTTTAATTTGCCCTTAATTCCTTAAGAAGATGTCAAAATTCCAACTTGGCATTTCTTGTGCTTTTCTTATTTGTGCCAATTAAAATTAAATTCAATTCCTCAAAGCTTGGCACGTTTTACTATTCCAAAGAGTAAACAAATAATCCATTTCATTTTCAAAGGTTAACAATGACCCTGAAAATGCTCTACGAGTGTCAACATCATCAATGTTGGATTAACTGTCCTTCCAATTAGAGTTGACACTCTCTAATCCATCTAAGGTATAGAGAAAATGCTCCTAAAAATCAAAAACCTATTAGTGCTCCTTGGATGGTCTAGGTACTCACTAGGGATAACTTTCCTAGATACCTTCCTAATGACTTTTTTAGGCTTCTTAGAAGTCTTGGTCACTTTCTCTAGGTCAAATCTAGGGATAACTTCCCTTGTGCCCTTCTCGGTGACTTTCTTAGACTTCTTAGAGGTCTTAGTCACATTTGTTGTTGCAAAGATACTCCTAGGGATAACTTCCTTTGTATCTTTGACTTGTCCACTAGACCTAGGGTTAATTCCATAGCTATATGTAACCTTATGATAAGATATTACTGTTGGGTGCTACTTAGAATACAGTTCTGTTTCCCCTGTATAAAAATTTGTACAAGCACATAACTTTTCCTAGCAACCCATGTGCTCTTTAGAAGTTAAACTTGGATTGGAAACGAAACTTAATATTTTTACTTCAAGTTCATTTTTTAAAGTTAAACTTGGATTGGAAACAAAATTTAACATTTTTACTCCAAATTCAACCCTTGTGTTCTTCAGAAGTTAAACCATATTACAGAAGTTGATTAAATATCTATTTCAAGGATTGACTTCCAGGTCGTTGGCGAGGCACTAGATCTTCTTGGGTATGAGATCATCCACCACTTCCTAGACAAAGCATTTCGAAGAAATTGAATATTTAAACTTCTCACAGTAACCTTAAGTTTAACTACAGAAACCTCAATCAAAGCACAAGATCGAAACACAAAATTGAAGCACAAAAATGAAAACACAAAATCGTTAGCCTCTTGTGTTAGTATTTGAGGATCCATACAAAGAACACAAACTAATTATGTAGCAGAAATAAATAATTAGTTATACCTTTCTTTGTAAGTTAAAAACCTCTTGATCTTCTGTTGTATTCCTCTCTTCTTCTTGGATGTTGTGTGGGCCACGATCTACCAAGATGAAATCCACCCGAACCTTTCTTTGCTTCCAAGCTTCGGCCACCAAGAGAATACAAAGTGAAGAGACCTCCTTCTACTTCTTCTTCTCCACCAAGCAACCGGCCACCTATGTGCTCCTTCTCCTCTACTTCTTCTTCTCCAAACTCCGACCACCAAGAGGAGATGGGGTGTCGGCCCTAGAGGGAAGAAAGGGAGGAAGAAGAGGAATAGATGTCGCCAGCCTCAAGAGAGAAAGGGTGAAGAAGAGGGTTGGCCAACTAAAGAATAAAGAGAGAGAGAGCTTAGGGTTATCCTATTAGAGAGCATCCCCTCCTCCTCTTTTATATTCTTTGCTAGCGGCTAATAAGAAAAGTTTTAATAAAATTTATTTTTTGTTTGCTATTGTAAATGGTTACAAAAAAGGAAAGATTTTAACAAATTAAAATCTTTCTTTTAAACCATTGTGAATAGCTATAAAAGGAAAGATTATAACAAAATTTTATTTTAAACAAAATCTTCCTTTTATTCCTATAATGGTTAGTTACAAAAAATGAAAGATTTTAATAAAATTAAAATCTCTCTTTTAACCATTGTAGATAACTACAAAAAAGGAAGATTTTAACAAAATTAAAATCTCTCGTTTAACCATTGTAGATAAGGAAAATTTTTAATAAAATTAAAATATCTCTTTTAACCATTGTAGATAACTACAAAAAAGTAAATATTTTAACAAAATTAAAATCTCTTTTTTAACCATTGTAGATAACTACAAAAAAAGGAAAGATTTTAACAAAATTAAAATCTCTCTTTTAATTCATTGTAGAAAGCTACAAAAGGAAAGATTTTAACAAAGTTTTGTTTTAATAAAAACTTCCTCTTTCTCTTCTCCTATGTGGTATGGTCGGCCCCTTGCTTGGACACCAAGCAAGGCTTGGCCACCAAGCAAGGCTTGGCCGGCCCACATTTTGGGCACCAAGCAAGGATGTGGCCGGTGTAGGAGCAACGGGGTCGGCAAGAGGGGAGGGGTGAATTACCTACAAATAAAGAATACCCTCCTCAAGGCTTTTCAACTCAAAGAATAATAGCAACAATAAACTCTAAAATAAACAGTAATAAAAGAGAGATGGGGAATTTAACTTAGTTACAACCTAGGAGGTTGTTAATCCAAGGCAGTCGAATAGCTCTACTAGAATGTCTCCTTTACTGTAGGCGGAGAAACCTTTTTACACACTAAGAACGCTCAGAAGTTGCTAGGAAGTTGTTACAGAGTTGAATGATTTATTTCCTAGCTCCAGGGGTCTTTATATAGCTCCTGAAAAACCTATCCCGAGTGTTGAAGGCGCCTCCAAGAGGGTTAAGGGCGCCTCCAAGGGGTTTGACCGGATAAGGTTTTATCCGACTCGCAAACGGTCATTAGACTTGGTCTGAGGCGCCTCAAATACTCTTGAAGGCGCCTCGGACAAGTTGAGGTGCCTTCAAGGTGATGGAGGTGTCTCCAAGACTGCAGTCAGCTCCTTTTGACTCCTTTTTTTTCTTCCGAAGCTCTGATTGCTTGGGTGAATGCGGCCAACCGAAATAGGGCTCACCCGAACCCAATTTCCGGCCGTCTCCTCGAGCAGGCTTCCGACCCGACTTCTCGTCCCTCGAACGTCCTGCACATTCTTCTCGTCCACCGGTGTACTCTTTCGCAGCTCTCTCATCCTTCGGATGCACCAAGCCCATCGGTTCCCTTCCCGTGCCATCCTTCTCGCTAACTGCATTTTCTGCTTGACTTCCTACGCTCCTAAGCTCTTGCACACTTAGACACAGGAATCAAATAATAAGCAGGATCTAACCTAACTTGGTTGATCACATCCAAACAACCACGGGGCCCAACAATCTCCCCCTTTTTGATGTGCATTAACCCAAGTTCAAGTTAGGGAAAAAATAGATAAATAGTAATTTATAGAAATTACTAAACTAACAGTTTAAACATAAATATTACAATAATAGAATTTGCAACACTAAGAAAAAGAAATTTTTTAATTTTTAACTCTCCCTAATTTGTTCCTTTCTCTCTCCCTTTGATCACAGCAAAAAAATGGGGGGCATAACTATCAAGTAGAAATTTTCTAAAGAAAAGTTCAAGCTTTAAAAGAAATCATTTTCAAAATAATTTATAAGTTAAAAATAATTCTAAATAAAATTTAAAATAAATCAGTTTAAAAATAATTGCCATAAATATTTTTGAAATTTTTCCAAGTAGATTTTTTTTTTTAACTTAGGCAATTTTTAAACAATTTTGAGAATTTCTTTTGAAAATTTTCTAAGTTAAACTTAGGTAAGATAGTTTTCAAAAAAAAAATTAAGCAAAAATTTCTAATTTCAGAAGAAATTTTAACTTAGGAAATATTAGTTTAGAATTTTTCTAAGTAAAAATTTTATGCACGAAACATTTTTTTAAGTATAAAAATATTTTTGAAAAAAAATTATTTAAAAACTGTTTGAAAAACTTTTTAAAGCATTATTTAACTCTAATTTTAATGTTTTACCAAAAAGTTAATTAAACATTGTATTTCGATATTTTGGCTTCCAGGTCGTGGCAAGGCACTAGGCTTTCTTGGTTATTGGAGCAACAACCACTTCCTTAGATAAAGCCTCGCAAAGAAATTTTTGTACGACCGTTGGGCCAGCTGGAAGGGGGGTTGTTGGAAAGTCCTGTAAAATAAAAAGCAAACAACAACCTTCCTCGAACTCTTTAAGCTAACACTTGTATATATAAAGTAAGCTGATAAATTAAAAGCATAAAGAAAAAGCGAGGCACAAGGATATACTTGGTTACAACCGATGTGGTTGTTAATCCAAAGAAGATTAAGCTCACTTAAAAACTCCTTCAAGCGGAGAAGCCTCGTACAACGTTGAAGTGCAGAAAACAGAAGCTCAACTCTACACTAAAGCTTACAAGCGTTAGAATTACAATTCAGAGTTTGTTGGAAAAGCTTCTGGACCAAGGCTATATTTATAGCCTTGGTCGGGGCGCCTGGAAGGGTTCCGGGCGCCCTGGGGGGATAAAACTTTATCCCCCAACGTCCAGATCGAGATTGACTCAATCTGGTCAAACTTTACGGTCCGGGCGCTCGGACTGCTCCGGGCGCCCCGGACTGCTCCGGGCGCCCCGGAGCCCAAAGTCAACAGACGTTGACTTTTTCATCCGGGACCTCTTCTCTGGTTCAGTCCCGCCTCGGTCCGGTTCTTCTCCTCCGGATCCACTCGCTTGGGTGATCTCTGCCATCCGGAAAAGGGCTCACCCGAACCCAAGTTCCAGTCTTCTCGAGCGGGCTTCCCTCCGACTTCTCATCCCTCGAAATCGCCGCGTGTTTCCTTCTCGTCCGCCGGCGTACTCATCCGCAGTCTTCGTCCCCCGGACGCACCGCGGGCCATCCTTCTCGCTAGCTGTGTCTCTTGCTCCCCGAGCAATCTTCCGCTCCTTCTTTCGTCCCTCGGAACCACCGCATGCTTCCTTCTCGTCCGCCGGTGTACTCTTCCGCAGCACCTCGTCCCTCATACTGCCGTCCTTCTCGCTAGCTGCGTCTTCCGCTCGAGTACCTGTGCTCCTAAGCTCCTGCACACTTAGACACAAGGTTAAAACACACATGACCTAACTTAACTTGTTGATCACACCAAAACAACCTTGGGTTCCAACAATCTCCCCCTTTTTGGTGTGATCAACCCAAGTTAATCTAGGGTTAAAATAGACATTAAATAAAATTAAGTAAATTAACTTAATTTGTAATTTAAGTACAAAAAGATAGAAAAAAATTAAATCTATCTACTTCAGTACAAAAAGATAGAAAAAATTAAATCTATCTACCTACCCCTAGACTTATACTTTCCCTTCTCCCCCTTTGATCACAAAAAAAATGGGGTTTCAAGAAAAACAATCTAAGGGTTAAAGACTTAGAAAAAAAATATTTCAAAAAAAATATTTCTAAGTCAAGGAAAATTTCTAGGTAAAAAGAATTTTCAAGTCATTAAGACCTTTTTTTTTAGTAAATTTTGAGAACTTTGAAAATTTTGCAATAATTTTCACAACAATAATCTCAAAATATCAGAGAAACATTTCTAAGTTGAGAATAACTTTTGAAAATTTCTAAGTTTTCACCATAAAAAAAAAAAATTTAAGCTCAAAACTTTATGCAAGAAAATTTAAGAAAATTGATAATATTAAAAAAATTTCTATGCATTTATTTATTTATTTTATTCTAATACTTTTATCAGAAAGTTTTAAATTTCCATTTCAATATCTCATAACTTCTTAAATCATACTTTTTCAAATTTAATGTAAATAATATTAAACATGCAAAAAATTCTTTTGACGAAATATTTGGTAAAAGATCTTTCAAACATGTTTCAAGTTTGCAAGATTCGTTTGACAGAGTATTTTGTAACTTGTAATACTCTTTTGACAATACTTTTATTTGGCAACATTCTTTCAGCAAAATAACAGGTAAAATATCTTTCGGCAATTTTTCTGTTTTACAAGATTCATTTGAGAAAAGATTTTTTAATCCGAAAAATTTTTCCGACGATATAAAAAATTCTTTCGGCAATGTGCAAGATTCATTCGAAAAAATATTTTGTAGTTTGCAGGAATTTTTTAACAAAAATTCTAATTTGCAGGAGTCTATTAATAATAGATTTCTTAATCTATAAAACTTTTTCGAAGATTCAATTTCTGATTCGAAAAAATCTTCAGGCAATTTGATTGATTGAACCAATTGATCAGAAGTTCGAGTCCATACCTGACTTACCTTTTCGATAGTTGATTCTCCCCCTATCGAGTTGCTTTCTTCCGAAGTCTCTCCCCCTTCATCGTTGCTCATCCGGGATGGGCTTTCTGTGGCTTCGGGATGGAATTCGACCATTGAGTTTGTTGGGGTTGTCTCGGTAATTTCTTCCGTCTCGGATTCTTCTGATGACGGCTCGATGTCTATTAAGGAGACGACTTCAACCGGTTCTTCGTAGAGCTTTAAGAACTTTTCCCAAAGTTCTTTCGCACTTTTGTACTCTCCGACTCTGGCGAAATCTTTAGTTGGTATTGCGCTTAGAATGTGAAATTCTGCCCGACCGTTTGCCGTTGACTCGTCACGTTGCTTCTTGTTCTAGAGGCGTAGATCGAGTCTTTCTCCGTTCGTGTTCTTCGGTTCTTCATAACCAAATTTTAATATTAAAGAAATACCAAAATCTGAATTAAGGTATACCTCCATTTTTTGTTTCCAGATGGAAAACTCCCCCTCGAATGTAGGTGGGTAGATGCTTGGTCCGGCCATCTCGTTGCTTCGTTCGGCGGTTAGTCCTCCTGAAGCGTCTCGGCTCTGATACCACTTGTACGACCGTTGGGCCGGCTGGAAGGGGGATTGTTGGAAAGTCCTGTAAAATAAAAAGCAAACAACAACCTTCCTCGAACTCTTTAAGCTAACACTTGTATATATAAAGTAAGCTGATAAATTAAAAGCATAAAGAAAAAGCGAGGCACAAGGATATACTTGGTTACAACCGATGTGGTTGTTAATCCAAGGAAGATTAAGCTCACTTAAAAACTCCTTCAGGCGGAGAAGCCTTGTACAGCGTTGAAGTGCAGAAAACAGAAGCTCAACTCTAGACTAAAGCTTACAAGCGTTGGAATTACAATTCAGAGTTCATTGGAAAAGCTTCTGGACCAAGGCTATATTTATAGCCTTGGTCGGGGCGCCTGGAAGGGTTTCGGGCGCCCTGGGGGGGATAAAACTTTATCCCCCAATGTCCAGATTGAGATTGACTCAATCTGGTCAAACTTTACGATCCGGGCGCCCGGAGGGGTTCCGGGCGCCCCGGAGCCCAAAGTCAACAGACGTTGACTTTTTCGTCCGGGACCTCTTCTCTGGTTCAGTCCCGCCTCGGTCCGATTCTTCTCCTCCGGATCCGCTCGCTTGGGTGATCTCTGCCATCCGGAAAAGGGCTCACCCGAACCCAAGTTCCGGTCTTCTCGAACGGGCTTCCCTCCGGCTTCTCGTCCCTCGAAATCACTGCGTGTTTCCTTCTCGTCCGCCGGGGTACTCATCCGCAGTCTTCATCCCTCGGACGCACCATGTGCTGTCCTTCTCGCTAGCTGCGTCTCTTGCTCCTCGAGCAATCTTCGTCTCTGGCTTTCGTCCCTCGGAACCACCGCACGCTTCCTTCTCATCCGCCGGTGTACTCTTCCGCAGCACCTTGTCCCTCGGACTGTCGTCCTTCTCGCTAGCTGCGTCTTCCGCTCGAGTACCTGTGTTCCTAAGCTCCTGTACACTTAGATACAAGGTTAAAACACACAGGACCTAACTTAACTTGTTGATTACACCAAAACAACCTTGGGGTTCCAACAATTTTAACGTTTAATTTTCTCGCTGAAAGCTTTAACTAAAAAAAAAATTAGTCTAGAAAAGATTTTGGAACCCAGTAAAGGTTCCTTCCTACTATATTAATCAAGAACTTAGGGGGTATATAACTTTCGGGAACTTTCCTAAGTTGTCCTTGATGTTTTCTAATGCACTAGTTTAATTTTCCATATAATTTGAGTTTTGATTTTGAAAATTTATTTAAGCATACATAATCATTTTTCAATTTTTCAATTTTTCAATTTCTTATTTTCTAATTTTAAATTATCGTACATTTCTAGTGGACATGCTTTTGCTAAATTTAACTTTAACTCACTATTTTCTTTTTCTAATTTAACTAAATCTTTAGTGAGTACTTTAATGAATTGAAATGATTGCTTGGGAGTTAGATTACGTACCTTACTTACCTCTGTTTATGATGCTCCCCCTTCATCGTAGCTTTCTTCTTCTGATGATCTCCCCCTTCATCTATGCTCATTTCCGAGCTAGTTTCTTCGAAAAGATGGTTGGCCATCAGTGCTACTCCCGAGAATGCTTTGACTTCTGATTTCGAGGATGGCGATTCATTCCATGTAGCCTTCAGACTCTTGCGCTTCGAGAATGTCGGCCTTTGAGACTTCTCCTTGTCCCTTTTCTTCAGTCTTGGGCAGTCATCCTTGATGTGCCCTTCCTCGTTGCAGTTGTAGCAACAAACAGTCCTTTTGCTGCGTTGATGCATTTTTGGTTGTGATCTAAATTTATTAGTTTTAATAAATTTATTCAATTTTCTTACTAATAGAACCGCTTCAGACTCGTCGATTGACGCTTCGGAGTCAGGATCGTTCTTTTCAGCTTGTAGGGCAATATTGAGATTTAGTTTCACTTGACTTGGCTCTGCAATTCAAGACTCGTGAAGTTCGAAGGTAGAAAAAAGGTTTTCTAAAGTACTTACCTCAAAGTCCTTAGAGATGTAGT
Source organism: Zingiber officinale (assembly GCF_018446385.1). Classification (NCBI taxonomy): domain Eukaryota; kingdom Viridiplantae; phylum Streptophyta; class Magnoliopsida; order Zingiberales; family Zingiberaceae; genus Zingiber; species Zingiber officinale. Next base: position 153,561,168 of record NC_055992.1, on the reverse strand, counting down.
ATGCATCTACTAAGGACACCCATTTTGGAGATCTTGGGAAGGGGTTGAGCACGTACCAGATCGAGTCTCGGTTTGTTACCGATTCTCCGAGGTTATTTATCTGAGTTATCAGCTCTTTGATTCTTGCTAGGAGTTCCGCTACCTTCTCGTCATTGTTCATCCGGAGATTCGTCAGTTGAGTCCGGAGGATGTCCCACCTTGCTAGCTTCGCTTCTGAAGTGCCTTTGTGGAGCTCCAGGAATTTTTTCCAGAGGTCTTTGGCAGAGTCATAGCTTCCGATCCGACTTCCCTCCTGGGGCAGCAGAACGTTGAGCAGGTGAAATTTCGCCTTTCCGTTGGCGCTACGAAATTGGTTTGCTCCTTCTTCGTCCACTGATACTCTTCTTTGTCTTCTGGAGCTGTAAAACCAAATTTCATAGTTAGAAGAATGTCAAATTTTATTTTAAAAAATACCTCCATTCTTCGTCTCCATGTAGCGAAGTCTCCGTCGAATTTTGGGGCATGAATGTTTGTTCCAGCTATCGTCTAGATCTTTGTGCTTCAGTCAACGGTTAGTCCTTCTAAGGCGGTCTGACTTTGATACCACTTGTAGGAGTAGCGGGACCCGCTCCCCGACCCGTCCAGTCTTCCACCTGGTTCGCGACACTAGGACTTTCCACCTGCAAATAAAGAATACCATCCTCAAGGCTTTTCAACTCAAAGAATAATAGCAACAATAAACTCTAAAATAAACAGTATAAAAGAGAGATGGGGAATTTAACTTAGTTACAACCTAGGAGGTTGTTAATCCAAGGCATTCAAACAACTCTACTAGAATGTCTCCTTTACTGTAGGTAGAGAAGCCTTTTTACACACTAAGAACGCTCAGAAGTCGCTAGAAAGTTGTTACAGAGATGAATGAATTATTTCCTAACTCCAGGGGCCTTTATATAGCTGCTGGAAAACCTATCCCGAGTGTTGAAGGTACCTTCAAGAGGGTTAAGGACGCCTCCCAGGGGTTTGACCGGATAAGGTTTTATCCGGCTCACAAACGGTCATTAGGCTGGGTCTGAGGCGCCTCAAATGCTCTTGAAGGCGCCTCAGACAAGTTGAGGTGCCTTCAAGGTAATGGAGGCGCCTCCAAGATTGCAGTTAGCTCCTTTTGACTCCTTTTCTTCTTCCGAAGCTCCGATTGCTTGGGTGATTGCGGCCAACCGAAATAAGGCTCACCCGAACCTAATTTTCGGCCTTCTCCTCGAGCAGGCTTCCGACTAGGCTTCTCATCCCTCTAACGTCGTGTACGTTCTTCTCGTCCACCGATGTACTCTTCCGCAGCTCTCTCATCCTTCGGACGCACCGAACCCGTCGGCTCCCTTCCCGTGTCGTCTTTCTCGCTAACTGCGTCTTTCGCTCAACTTCCTGCGCTCCTAGGCTCCTGCGCACTTAGACACAGGGATCAAATAACAATCAGGACCTAACCTAACTTGGTTGATCACATCAAAACAACCACGGGGCCCAACAGTCGACCCCCCATTTGGGTAAGAAGCAAAATCAAAATCGGGTGAACGTGAGACTTTATAGAGGCTACAGTAGGGACCGAGAGGAGGAATTGGTTTTGGCCTCCTGATGAGCTTGAGCTTCCTGTGTTCGACCCGAACACCCAACTCAAGTTCATCAATAACAATTCATACCACTAAAGAGTTATTATTAAACTATCGCACCAATCCCATATTACATTATGGACTCCTTCTTATCATGAGTGCATTAATCTCCCTGTGTTTAAGAAATCGAATGTCCATTAATTAAATGAGTTACTGATAACTCACTCAATTAACATTTAGCTCCAGGAGTAGTATCATTCAACTTTATTGTCATGTCGGAACTAAGTCCACCTGCAGGGTTTATATGACAATCCTTATGAGCTCCTCAATGGGACATCATCAACCTAGATAATTATGACACAGTTTCCTTCTATAATCAACAACACACCATATAAATAATATTATTTCCCAACTTATCGGGCCTATTGATTTAACGAATAAATCTCACCCATTGATAAATTAAAGAAATAAATACTAAGTATATGTGCTTGTTATTATATCGGGATTAAGAGTACGCACATCCATAATAACAGAGGTTGTGTTCTTTTATGTAGTCAGTATAAAAAGAAACAACCTCAAATGGTCCAGCTCAATACACACATAGTGTACTAGTGTAATTTTATAGTCAAGATAAACTAATACCAAATTACACTACAACTATTCCAATGGTTTGCCCCAATCTATCTTAGTTGTGAGCTACTATTTATAATTTATAAGGAACTGATAATATGATCTTCTGTGTGACACCACACACCATGTTATCTACAATATAAATTAAATGGACAACTGTATTTTACTAAATGTAAATATTTGACCAATGTGATTCTCATTTCAAAATAAATATTCATACAAAAAACAAGGCTTTTAGTATACATCATAACAATCTCCCACTTATACTAAAAGACTATGCTGCCACATATGCTGTATACATCTGATTCTCATCCCCTCAACATGCCCATCAAAAGCTCTCACCTGAAGGGCCTAAGTGAAAGGATCCAGGTTATCTGCTGATGTAATCTTGGCGACAACAACTTTTCCTCATTTTACGATGTCTCGTATTAGGTGGTACTTGTGGTCAATGGGTTTACTTGCCTTATGGGTTCGTGGTTCCTTCGAGTTAGCTACTACACCACTATTATCGCAATAAATTATGATAATTTTGGGCAAACCAGGAATCACATCTAAGTCCATCAAGAAGTTTCTGAGCCATACAACTTCTTTGGCTGTCTCAGAGGCTGCCACATACTCAGCTTTCATGGAAGAGTCCGAAACGTATTTCTGCTTAACACTCCTCCATACTATGGCTCCACCTTCCAAAGTAAACACATACCCCGAGGTTGACTTACTATTGTCCCTATCTGATTGGAAGTCAGAATCCGTGTAACCCACAGGGAGCAAATCATCTGCCTGGTAAACCAGCATATAATCTCTAGTCCTTCTCAGGTACTTTAATATATACTTTATGACAGTCCAATGTCCCTATCCTGGATTACTTTGATATCTGCTAATCATGCCCACGGCAAAATAGATATCCGGTCTCGTACATAACATTGTATACATTAGGCTTCCTACAGTCGAAGCATAAGGAACTGCCTTCATGTCCTCTATCTCCTTTGATGTTTTAGGACACATCTCTTTAGATAAAGGTACTCCATGCCAAAAAGGTAGAAAACATTTCTTGGAGTTTTGCATGCTAAAACAAGCTAGAATAGTATCGATGTATGAAACTTGGGATAAGCACAACATTCTTTTCTTGTGATCCCTTATTACTTTAATCCCAAGAATATGTCCACATTCTCCCAAATCCTTCATATCAGACTGCTTGGACAACCATACCCTTACATCTGACAACACTTTGACATTTTTGCCAATAAGCTAAATGTCATCTATGTATAGTACAAGAAATACCACCATGTTTCCGTCACTCTTCTTGTATACACAAGACTCATCCGGACACTGAATAAATCCATAAGATTAAACCGGATGTTCCAAGATCTCGAAGCTTGCTTCAGTCCATAGGTAGACCGATGTTGCATCTTGAAGTGCTTCATCATATGTCCAGGGATCAGGTTCATGTTCACCAGGGATCAAATCCGAAGATTCTCCCAAAAACATGAATCTATCAGGTTGCCTAACAATCCTCCCACTACGACGAGGCACTACTTGTAATTGTGCATCATTTGTGACACATGTTGCAGTTTCTTGTGGTATCTCATCTTGTACCGTTGGTACTAAAATAGACGTGTCTTCTCTTATTTCCTCAAGAACAGTTTTACTCATGGGCTTGTTTTTCATTACATAGTCCTCTTCTAAAAATCGGGTATTGATGCTAACAATGATCTTCTGATCTTTAAGACTATAAGATAAACCACCTTTCATTCCTTTAGGATAACCCACAAACAAGCGAACTTCTGTACGTGATTCCAACTTATCAGTGTCTCCCTTTAGCACTTGTGCTGGACTACCCCAAGTCTGAATATGCTTCAGACTAGGCTTACGCCCATTCCACAATTCTATGGGAGTAGAGGGTACTGATTTAGAAGGTAATAAATTCAAAATGTACACTGCCGTTTCCAGAGTGTATCCCCAAAACGAATTTGGTAATTCTAAAAGGAAAGATTAAAATCTCTTTCTTTTAAATTTCCTATTGTTGTATTGTGAGAGTTATTGGTTTTAGAGTATACAAATTGACAACTAATGTACCAAAACAGATAATCTCCCTATTTTTCTTGATAACCACTTTGTCATCAAAAGAAATAGAATATCCATCTTTAAACAATTTAGAAACTGAAATCAAGTTCTTTCTAAAACTTGGTACATAAAGACAATTACTCAAAATCAATGTTTTATTCCTATCAAAAGATAAATAAACATCTCCCATTGCAATAGCCGCCACTTTTGTAACATTGCCCATGTTGACGGTAATCTCCCCTTTATGTAGTCGTCGACTTTTCTGGAACCCCTGCAATGAATTATAGACATAATCAGTGGCTCCCGTATCTACACACTAGGTACCGATAGATAACACCACTAAATATGTTTCAACCACTAGAGAATAAGATATACCTTTATTGTTCTTGTTTTTGCTAGGACATTCCACTTTCCAATGTCCAAACTGCTTGCATGTGAAGCACTTGCCCTTCGGCTTCTTCACACCTACATGCGGCCCAGTCCCTAGAGATCGAGTTGCTAAACTAACTTGTTTCTTTTTCTTCTTTGTCCATTTTGGTTTAGAAGCAGAAACGTTTTCAGCAATGTGAATTTGAGAACTTTGACGAAATAGCCCTTCTGCTGCTTGTAGTTCTGTCAGAAGTTCCGCCAACGAATAAACCCTTTTGTTCACGTTATAGTTTAGGCGGAACTGCCCAAAACTTTTAGGCAGCGTTTGGAGAATGATATCGACCTGGGTTTCCCCATCAATTTCTGCTCCAAGGACTTCCATCATTCAAAAGAGCCATCATTTTGAGATATGATCCCTTATGGGTGTTCTCTCAGTCATGGTGGTCGTCATCAAGTTTCTTATAGCCTCCTGCCTAGCAACCCAATTCTGGTGTCCGAAGAGTTCCTTGAGATTGTGCATCATGTCATAAGCGGTAGGCATGACCTGATGTTGATGTTGTAGTACATTTAACATAGAAGCCAAAATGTAACACCACGCCATCTCATCTGCCCTGACCCATTTCTTATGACACTCAATCTCCTCTTCACTAGAATCACTATTAGGCAAGCTTGGACAGATCTCAAAAAGTACAAACTTGTAGCCTTCAGCAGTTAAGACAATTTCCAAGTTTCGCTTCTAATCAATATAATTGAGACCAGTAAGTTTGTTCTCTTTCAATATAACAGCAAGAGAATTGAAAGTCATTTGAAATCCTAAGAATCACAAAATATTTGGTCAAAACTTTAGAATTTAAAATAATATTGATTCCTCAAACAATATCATTTAAATTCACCAACACCTTAGAACATCGTGAATTTTGTATGTCACGTTAGTGTGGACGTATACAAATTCAAACATTTGTAAGAGGGGGTTTTACCCATTAATTTTATTATCTTGTCAACCTAACTTTATGACAAATAAAATTAATAGTTGGTTTTTCTTCGGTCACACAAATAATAGCAGTGACTCCGATGGGGAGGATACTATTAAATACGCCTAAGTGTATACCATTACTTGATACTTAGTCCATTAAATAGGATTGTGCCCCTTCAGTTGGAGAAGATCACACAAATCTAAATAATTTCCTATAATCATCCATAAAGGAAGTTTGATCTAGTGATCCGCAAACAAACTCATCTGATGTGGAGAAAGGCACTCAGAAGCAACGCGCAAGTTTGAATGCATCACTTACAAACCAGTAATGGAGACTGTGAAATTTAAATAATTCCTTTCCCACTTAGTTATTTAAAACGAGGAATTTTAACATGCACACACACACAACACATCAGCATTAAAGGCAATAAATATGAAAAATAATTTTCCAACTATTATGGCCTCATCCATAGCTGTCATCCGTGTGCCACCAACCATAGCCGCCGCCAACGGGTTATGTCGTCGCGTCTATCTTGCTTCCTTTTCTGCTGTGCCTCTGGTCCTCAAATAGCACCACGCCTCACAAGGATACGATCCGCAACAAAAATAAAATTTTACATTTATCGATCTTATATTCCACAAGGGAATGTACATGTAATCTAGATCGAACAGAATATAAAATCCTAAAGCTAATACAGCTCCTACTGTATTTAATAATCACAATCATGCACACAAATAAAATGCCTTCAACATGCCCGAGGGTCCAAATCACACACAAACACAATAAGACCATAATAGTTGGAACTAGGATGCCTGCAACCATAGAGTTAATCTATTTGCACATCCTACTATTATCCTGTCTAAATTTATGTATGAAAAGTGCATAATTTAACTGAAAACCAAACACACAGAGGCTAAAAACTAACTCTAATACCAATTGTTGGGTGCTACTTGGAATACCGTTCTATTTCTCCTGGATAAAAATTTGTACAAGCACAGAACTTTTCCTAGCAACTCATGTGCTCTTCAGAAGTTAAACTTGGATTGGAAATGAAACTTAACATTTTTACTCCAAGTTCATTCTTCAAAGTTAAACTTGGATTGGAAACGAAACTTAACATTTTTACTCCAAGTTCATTCTTCAAAGTTAAACTTGGATTGGAAACAAAACTTAACATTTTTACTCCAAGTTCAACCTTTGTGTTCTTCAGAAGTTAAACCATATTACAGAAGTTGACTAAATATCTATTTCAAGGATTGGCTTCCAGGTCATTGGCGAGGCACTAGGCCTTCTTAGTTATGAGATCATCCACCACTTCCTAGACAAAGTCTTTCAAAGAAATTGAATATTTAAACTTCTCACAGTAACCTTAGGTTTAACTACGGAGACCTCAATCAAAGCATAAGATCGAAACACAAAATCGCTAGTCTCTTGTGTTGGTATTTCATGATCCATACAAAGAACACAAACTAATTATGCAGCAGAAATAAATAATTAGTTATACCTTTCTTTGTAACTTAAAGACCTCTTGATCTTTTGTTGCATTCCTCTCCTCTTCTTGAACGTCCTATGAGCGACGATCTACCCAGATGAAATCCACCAGAACCTTTCTTTGCTTCCAAGCTTCGGCCACCAAGAGAATATAAAGTGAAGAGATCTCCTTCTACTTCTTCTCCACCAAGCAATCGGCCACCTATGTGCTCCTTCTCCTCTACTTCTTCTTCTCCAAACTCCGTCCACCAAGAGGAGATGGGGTGCCGACCCTAGAGGGAAGAAAGGGAGGAAGAAGAGGAATAGATGTCGCCGGCCTCAAGAGAGAAAGGGTGAAGAAGAGGCCGGCCAACTAAAGAATAAAGAGAGAGAGCTTAGGGTTATCCTATTAAAGAGCACCCCCTTCTCCTCTTTTATATTCTTTGCTAGCGGCTAATAATGAAAGTTTTAATAAAATTTTCTTTTTATTTGCTATTGCAGATGGTTACAAAAAAGGAAAGATTTTAACAAAATTAAAATCTTTCTTTTAAACCATTGTGAATAGCTATAAAAGGAAATATTATAACAAAATTTTGTTTTAAACAAAATCTTTCTTTTATTCCTATAATGGTTGGTTACAAAAAAGAAAAAAATTTAAAAAAATTAAAATATTTCTTTTAACCAATGTAGATAACTACAAAAAAGGAAAGATTTTAACAAAATTAAAATCTTTCTTTTAACTATTGTAGATAAGGAAAAATTTTAATAAAATTAAAAAATCTCTTTTAACCATTGTAGATAACTACAAAAAGGAAAGATTTTAACAAAATTAAAATATCTCTTTTAACCATTGTAGATAATTACAAAAAAGGAAAGATTTTAACAAAATTAAAATATCTATTTTAATCCATTGTAGAAAGCTATAAAAGGAAAGATTTTAACAAAGTTTTATTTTAATAAAAACTTCCTCTTTCTCTTCTCCTATGTGGTATGGTTGGCCCCTTGCTTGGACACCAAGCAAGGCTTGGTCGGCCCACATTTTGGGCACTAAGCAAGGCTTGGCCGGCCCCTTACTTGGGAACCAAGCAAGGATGTGGTTGACCCCTCATTTGGGTAAGAAGCAAAACCAAAATCGGGTGAACGTGAGGCTTTATAGAGGCTACAACAGGGACTGAGAGGAGGAATTGGTTTTGGCCTCCCGATGAGCTTGAGCTTCCTGTGTTCGACCCAAACACCCAACTCAAGTTCATCAATAATAACTCAAACCACTAAAGAGTTATTATTGAACTACTGCACCAATCCCATATTACATTATGGGCTCCTTATCATGAGTGCATTAATCTCCCTGTGTTTAAGATATCGAATGTCTATTAATTAAATGAGTTACTGACAACTCACTTAATTAACATCTAGCTCCAGGAGTAGTACCACTCAACTTTATTGTCATGTCGGAACTAAGTCCACCTGCAGGGTTTACATGACAATTCTTATGAACTCCTCAAGGGGGCATCATCAACCTAGATAACTAGGACACAATTTCCTTCTATAATCAACAACACACTATATAAATAATATTATTTCCCAACTTATCGGGCCTATTGATTTAACGAATAAATCTCACCCATTAATAAATTAAAGAAATAAATACTAAGTATATGTGCTTGTTATTATATCGGGATTAAGAGTACGCACATCCATAATAACAGAGGTTGTGTTCTTTTATGTAGTCAGTATAAAAAGAACAATCTCAAATGGTCCAGCTCAATACACACATAATGTACTAGTGTAATTTTATAGTCAAAATAAACTAATACCAAATTACACTACAATCATTCCATTGGTTTGTCCCAATCCATCTTGGTTGTGAGCTACTATTTATAATTTATAAGGAACTGATAACATGATCTTCTGTGTGACACCACACACCATGTTATTTATAATATAAATTAAATGGATAACTGCATTTTACTAAATGTAGATATTTGACCAATGTGATTCTCATTTCAAAATAAATGTTCATATAAAAAGCTAGGCTTTTAGTATACATCCTAACAATTACATCCTTCTTAGCCTTAGGTTTGTATCCCAAACCTCTATGGCCATTGGATGACCTTTGTGCTCCTAAACCTAGGTTATGCTCATTTTGCCCTTTTAGGATACTTTTCATCATTTTTAGGGTCCTTTTCATTTTATCAAGCCTTGACCTCAAGACTTGATTTTTTTCCGTAAATCCCTAGTTTTGGATTTTCCTTTTTGTCCTTGAGCATTTTTATTTTTAGACTTATACCTAAGGTCCTTAGTGTTATTTCCTAATTTTTCTACCTTGCTAGCCTTAGGGGTGGTTTTAGGATGATAGGCTATATAATTTTCCTTAAGTTTATCATGCTTTCTATTTTCATGGTAAATAGCGTTAAAATGATATAAGCTAGATCTAGCATGCTTTTTACCATTACTCAAAGGGATAGGCTCAATAAATGATACCTTGGATTTTACCTTGAAAGCTCCCATTTGACTTGAGCTTCCTCCCTTGACTTTGACCGCTTTCCTCCCCTTAGGACATTGACTCCGATAATGTCCTTTTTGACGACACAAGAAGCACACAATGTGCTCCTTGCTCTTCTTTGTTGTGGGGGCGGTCTCCTTGGGCTTCTCCTTGCCCTTAAGTGCCACTTGGACCTTCTTCTTGGTCAATTTAGGACACTTACTCTTATAATGCCCATGTTCCCTACACTCAAAACATATAATATGATTTTTATTTTTAATTGAAATAATTATACCTTCATGTGTAGGGATGACACTTTCTTCTTCTTCTTCGATTGACCCAGAAGTAGAAGCTTCTCTTTCTTCTTGATCCAGTGTCAGTGGCGGTCGGTCCCCCTCAATCCTAGAGGTGGAGACTTCTTCATCTTCATCTTGTACATGGAACAAAGAGTACGCTCCCTCTTTGCCCTTTTCGTTGCATTCCGTTGAAGATGTAGCTTCTTGGACCTCTTCTTCGGAAGCTGAGCATCTCTCAACTTCGAAGTCCTCTTCCTCTTGGTCTGATCCAATGAGTCACCCTCTTTGGATTCGTCTTGAATTGGTACAGTGGAGGAGACTTCATGAATCTTTGTCAATTTGCTCCAAAGCTCCTTGGCATCCTTGCATTCTCGAATTTGCTCCAAGATGTTGCTTAGCAATAGATTGACCAATAGCTTCGTCACTTTATCATTGACCTCACATCTTTGGATTTGCTCTTGGTTCCATTTGCTCTTCTTGAGAATTTTACCCTTTGAATTTGTTGGAGCTTCAAATCCTTCCATTAGAGCAAACCATTGCTCTATCTCCATCATCAAGAAATTTTTGATTCTTGATTTCCAAGAATCGAAGCTCGTCATTGTGAATGGTGGAACTATCCTTGTGTCAAATCCGAGAACATCTCAGAATTCCATCTTGAAGTTGGGTTTTTTGAATTCTTTGACTTGATGAATTTTGCTTCAACTTTTTCACCCTCTAGCCTTTTTGCCCCTTCCGATGATGATTCAGGTAAAGAGCGATCTCACTCTGATACCACTTGTTAGGGTCGAAATATGTTAGAGGGGGGAGGGGGTGAATAGCTCGTTGCGCTTCTCGTAGCTTGCTTCTTGGTGATGATAGGCTGCGGAAAACACTCAAAGCAAGCTCCACGGCTAACAACGTAGATTTACTTGGTATCCACCTCAAGAAGAGATGACTAATCTAAGGATCCACACACGACACTCACTCCACTAATAAAATACTCCTTCTCGATAACTACCGGAGGTGAAGAAACCTCCTACAAGACTCACACACGCATATAACTCAAAACAAGAAGAAATACAAACACAAACCTTACAAGGTTTACAACACTTATGCTCTCTTTTTGTTTGGGAATGCCTCTTGATGCTTGGGAATGCAACTGCACTTCACTCCAAGACCCTTCAAGATCTGGTGTGTGTCACCGAGCTCGGTGGAGAAGAATCGCTGGAGAGGAATTGAAGATCTGCGGAGGAAAGCGCTCGCCAACGGCTATAACCTGCGCAACGGTCAGATCTCAATCAATTGAATGGCTCTCAATCGATTGGGGAGGCTTTGAATCAATCAGCTGATCGATTCAAAGTGCCTATGTGCTCTTTGGAAATAGCTTGGATCAATTGACCAATCGATTTAGGCTTTCTCGCGATCGCGCAAGAAATCCAGCCAGCCCCCAATTAATCAGCCGATCGATTGGAGGTCCCCAATCGATCGACTGATCGATTAGGAAAGCTTCTGTACGTGCGACATAAGCTCCCAATCGATCGACCGATCGATTGTGTCATCTTTCTTCGTAGCACACATCCAATCAATCAACTAATTGATTGGACTTCGATTCAATCGATCGGTTGATCGATTGAACCACCTTTGACTTGCCTAAAACCAAGTCCAAGGTCTCCAATTCCAACATCCGATCAACCGTGACCTGTTGGAATATTATGTCTAGCATCCGGTCAACCTGACCTGCTAGGACTTCTTGACCAAGTGTCCGGTCATTTCTTTTGACCCACTTGGACTTTTCTTCTCGTGCCAAATGTCCGGTCAATTAACCTTGACCCAGTTGGACTTCCTTCCACCAGATGTCCGGTCATCCTTGACCCATCTGGATTTCCTTGTGCCAAGTATCCGGTCAATCCTTTGACCTACTTGGACTTCTCAATACCAAGTGTCCGGTCAACCTTGACCCACCTAAATTTCCATGTGTCTGGCTTCACTCATCAGGTCTTTCCATCTTCCTATTTTCACTCACTAGGACTTCTCATCTGCCTGGCTTCACTCACTAGGACTTTCCATCTGCTTGACTTCACTCACCAGGACTTTCACCTAGCTTCACTCACTAGGGTTTTCACCTGGCTTCACTCACCAGGATTTTTCCACTGCCCAGCTTCACTCATCGGGACTTACACCTACCTGACTTCACTCACCAGGACTTTCCACTACCCGGCTTCACTTACCGGGACTTTCACCTGCCTGGCTTCACTCACCATGACTTTCACCTACCTTCACTAATTAGAATTTTCCAACTGCCTAGCTTCACTCACTAGGTCTTTCACCTGGCTTCACTCACCAGGATTTTCCATATGTCTAACCTCCAGTTAAGACTTTCCCAATCAAGTATCCAGTCAATCCTTTGACCTACTTAACTCTTCTTCATATTTAACTGGTTAACCTTGACCAGAGGGGAATTGTATCAATAATCTGCACAAACGGACGATTACATCTGCAATCTCCATGTATTGTCAAACATCGAAACTTAAACATCAAGACTCAAGCTTGAGCCCACTCAAGCTTAGTCAACCTGGTCAACCTGACCTAGGGGATATTACACCATTTTTTTTATTTTAATCTATCAAAAATATACCACTAATTCAATTTTATTTATTAATTTTTAATTTTTAATTTAATTTTTTATATTTTTTTAATAAAAAAATACATGGGAGGGAACCCATGCTGTGTCATATTGGTTTTAACGAGGAAGGTTCTTATAACATTCACACTTTAACGTGAATAAAGATGCTCTACAGTATGTAGAATGAGGATATTTGGAGAGAATATTTTTAAAAATAATTTTCTTCTCAAATATTTTTTATTAGAAGGGATATTTTAAAGGTATTATGATGGGTGATTTCTCCTATAGGGTTTGATTAGTGAATCCAAATCTATATCTGCAAACCCAAAATCTGCAAACCCAAAATCTAAACTAATAGCCTTAAGTTTGGTTCAAAACCAAACTAAGTTGATTCAAAACTAAACCACTTGGTTAATTAACCAAACCTCTTTTAATTAAAAGTAAACCAATTTGTTTTATAATTAAACCAAAGCGGGTCTAATTTGTCTTCAAAAGATATGATTTATCCGTACTTCCATTGCAATAAAATATCTTTCATATTTGCCCTTCGTCTAGTTCAACCAAACTTAATTTCTCTTGATTTGATAATATAATTCTTAGACTCATTTTAAGTTTTTCAAATAAACTCATAGTGTGTATAACCCAATAGGTTTTCGGTTATACTAGTCATTCATAATTAACCATTAATTACTCATAGATCATGAGTGACACCTAGTAGTACATCATGATTCCAACTGATTGAAAAATCAATGGTTGATCTCAGAACCACTTCTGAATCCTTCAGTAGCTACAGTGAGTCATGTATCTTTCACTCATCTTATACCCATTTGATTCAGGACATGGTCAATGTGTCAATCCTCACTAGGTTGACTACATCACAACATGCCCAAGTTATTCATTCTTGTCCTATGAATTCAAATTACTTAGATATATGTTCAAGAGTATCATACTCTTGACATGTATATATAATACCTTGACCAAAATCTTCAAGTAATAATCCTGACAAATAGTCATAGTGTATATGTCTCCTTATGGAAAAAGAGGTGAATCATCTATAGGCTATCCAAATATCTTCAGATACTTCGACTTATACCCAATTATCTCGTACCTACACCTATACGAAGATGTATCGACTAATATGTCAAAGTACGAGTCTCCATTATCAAGGCGACTTGAATACTTCAAGTCAAAGAAAATTTGTACTTAAGGTGCAATAAAATTTTCATTGATATATTCATATATGTACAGATAACAAATCACTCCAATGAACTAATTATCCTTAATTAGTATCTATATTTACCTTTCTGACATCTCAATATTTCTACCGGTGAAAAGTAACTATTTGAATAAATAAAGGAATATAATATGGGTTAGTCTTTCCGAATTAATAATATTCAAACTCATCGATTTATTAATTAGAGAATATTACACTATATAGGATATAATATACCTGACATAATTGTATAATATACCTGACATAATTATATAATAAAATATATGACAAATATGATATTAATTATACTTATAGCTGTATTAACTAAGATATGTGGATCAATTATGATAATCCAGATGTTAATTTGAATGGAATATGATCTGTATATGTTATAATCATTAAAAAAATAAGATATATTCATTATCTTAGCAGCTCCCATAGAGTTTGTACCATGGATATAAAGAAAGATTCATATAGATACATAGACATTGAACGTATGATAAAATCAACCATATCAACTATCACCCGATAGATCGATCTTTAACCATTATATCAAAATTACTAGACGTCTATCATACCCTGAGCATTTGTTTGACAAATGATCGACTATTAAGACTTACCGTTACAGAATAATTCAGTTAATAAAAAATGGGATGGCGTTCCCATAGAAAGGGTATTTTTTGTCTCAAACAAATAAAAAATAAAAAAACTGCATGAGTTTCTTTTCTGGCCGCAAATAACTCCTTCGGATTTGTTTAATATCATGTATTTAAAAATGCTATTATGTAACCGATATGTATATAATAGGAAATATATGAATATATAATATTGACCTTTTTGGGTTTAGTTACTTGAACCGAGAAAGGGAGGACGTTGAAGACCCTTCGGGAAAGGAAACGCTCCTCGGCCTTCTACCCTTTTTTCTCAGCCTTGAAATCGATCGCAGAGACGCGCTGCCATTGAATTTGCTTGTGATCTCCTCGATTTCCTTTCCATTTCTCCGTCTCTCCGATGCGTCTCGCCGACGGGGCGTTCCTTTTTTCTCTTCTGGTCCTCATCTTAGGTGCCCGCGGCCTCGAAGCCGTCCGGTCGGTCGGCGAGGGCGCCGATCTCCCTGATGCCGCCGTCGATCTCAACGTCTCCGATTTCGAGACCGCGCTGAGGGAATCCCCGGCCAGCTTCGCCGTCGTCGAGTTCTTCGCTCACTGGTAGCGCCGTTCCTTCCTTATTATCGCTCCGTTCTCTCCACTTGAATCGAAAGTTATGGCTTTTAGATCGATTTGATCGTTGTGGATTTTAAGGAAAGAAAAAGAGTCTCAGGCGATATGAAATTGCACTTCTTTCGGTTAAGACTCGTTTTTGATGATACTGATGTTTGCGTATTCGTGCATTCGATTTGGTTCGCTTATTAATCGGTCTATAAAATATTTGTTATTTTTGGCGCATCTTCCTTGCCCTGACATGGTCGTTTTACTAGTGGAGTCAGTTGGATTTGATCCATGCTTTGATCGGCGTGCAATCAGAAACTGTAGTAGTAACTGCTTAGTTGAGCATTTGCATTTGGAATTTTATAATTCGTTTGTCTTTATACAAAACACATTGATCTTATGGAGTCATTAAACCAAAATAAATAAATAGTATTCTTAGTGTTATGAGGAAAGTTTTGCCTGTGTTTTTGTCGTGGAACTGATAGAGCATAAATGTAAAGGAGATAGAGAAAAATAGAAGGGAATGGAAATGCGAAGGAAGAGATATTATCCCGTGATTCCTTCACATTGTTTCTTAAGGGGAAAGAAAATGATGAACTTTATACCTATTGTTTCTTTAGAGAGATCGTAGAGGAGGAAGAATCATGTCAATCATTTTACCTTCACTGTTCCATTGTAATAAAAAAAAACTACTGGTGTCCCATTGAAACATGAAAAAAAGGATCTGCAAGCTGTCCAAATGGCCTAGATATGCCCCCATAACTTTCAAGACATGTTCATTGTCAATTCTTGTAGAGGCTAGTGATGCCAGGAGTTATCCTATTTGTCAACTACAGATGTTGCATGGTGGCACAATCAATGTTCGACATACGTAGAGACTGCCAATCAAGACAGATTTCCCTTGTCGTCCGATCATACCTTTTCACAAACTTCAGACATTATAGTCAATAGGATGAGCTGCTGTTGACTCCCTCCCTTCCACCCATAGCCATGCCTTTTGTTGCACTATCTATCCGGTGCTTCAGTGGAATGAAGATCATCAAGATTCTCCAAACATCATGCCTTAGCTCATTTTCTGATCAACTAAAAATTGCATGTTGTATCTAAATTGTATCACATGCTGACAGAATCCTTTTATACCATTTGTAAGGATAGGTCAAACACATCTATTTTAACATCGTGTCTTGCATTTTTATTTTCTTGTTGGAGAAAGGAAAGGATCATCCCCACAAGTGATGAAGGGTTGGATTTGATTTCAGGACCTTGTGCAACACAATTAAGATCCATAGCTACTTGGCACCTTACCTCATTCGTAACTAATAAAATATATTTCAGAATTGATTTTACTACAATAACCTGAAACTCCCGTGACATTAGACTGAATCAACATTCTTACTAATCATTACCGACGAATTCATCCAAAATATCCAACACAAACACAAACAACCTCTAACAATACTGAAACCATTTGAAGATAATAAGAATCAATCTAAAATTTTGGAAGCCATAAAATTCAATTTATTGTGTCTTATCTCCATAAACTTTTTCTTATTGATCTCACATATTAAAAGATGACCTATATATAAAAGTTGAAAGACAGATGATTGTGCATCCTGTGTTAGTTTTGTCCCTAGATTTAACGCTTGAGGAATCTTTCTCTTCACTTTTTCATCATATGAACTTCTTGTTTTGTTATTTATATGTACGGAAATCATCCATATTCCTTAAATATATTATAAACTGGGAATTTAGAATCTTGATACATGTTATCCAACATCATAATTGAGTACTTGAAAGAGTATTCTAATTGGTCAATTATGTCACACTTTATGATCATTCGGTCATATCTGTATCATTGTTTGTAAAAAACACCAGGGGTGTATGAAAGTCCAGTATAAAACATAGTCTTAAATTGTTTGGTCTGAAAATTCAAGCTGTTGATCTTTGACCTAAAAATCTTGAAGATGTGTTTGAAGATTGAGCCTTCTTGAGTGATTCCATTTTAGTTACATTTTACATTGTTTCTTTGACTTTTCTTGTAG
The DNA here is from genome assembly GCF_018446385.1 of Zingiber officinale. Lineage (NCBI taxonomy): Eukaryota > Viridiplantae > Streptophyta > Magnoliopsida > Zingiberales > Zingiberaceae > Zingiber > Zingiber officinale. Next base: position 153,544,241 of record NC_055992.1, on the reverse strand, counting down.
ATTCAATCAAGTAATGATAAATTCAAGCAAGTTAGTCAAAGGCTGCTATTTTATTTTATTTTTACTCTAATCCATTTAAGTCGTACTCTTCACCAGATTCCAAGTCTGAATATTTTGTTGACATTCAAAGAAAATATTATCTTCTAGATGTGCCACTTGATCATTTCATATATTCTGATTGCAGTATATCTGCTGTTTCTTGTGATGTGAACTCAAGATGAACAATTAGAGCAGTGCTTCTTTGTTTTAGTATTTCCTTAATTGTTTGGTTTGATGACCCATTTTGAGCTTAAATGGACTGTTTTTCTTAAGTTGATCTTGGATGGATGATACATTGGGTGCTGCTTGTCTTATGTTTGTCTTTAGTTCATAGCTGATATAGGCAAGTAAGTTTTTATTCCTTTTGTTTTGTTGTGTGACATGCTTTCGTTTAATACTTTTTTTTATTAAACAGGTGTCCTGCATGCAGAAACTATAAGGTATATGACGCCCTAGCTCCTGCTTTTCTTAAGTCACAAACTTCAAAATACTTTAACCTTAATCATGCAGCCTCATTATGAGAAAGTTGCAAGGATTTTCAATGGGCCTGATGCTGTGCATCCTGGAATTGTTCTGATGGCACGAGTTGATTGTGCATTGAAGGTAAGTTTTTCTCCGGCTTTGAAATAACATTTTTGGTTCCTTTTTTAGCATAGAATATTCTAGTCCTTAGGAGCTGGAATTAAAATAGCTGTAGTTACCAAAATTTCAGTACGAAATAGTAGGGTTCTGATATCATGCCCTATTGATATTTGGCTGCTTCAAAGCATGTCGAGACTCAAGATCAAATCAAATGAATCTGAATCTTGCAATCGCTTTCCACTTAGCTGGTTTACCATAAAATATAAGCCCATAGCAATTAGAAGGTCAATTGATTAAAATTTTGAAGCACTGGTTGTGAAAACATAAGCATCTCAATTAATCATCGTAGATTATTAATAATACCGAACAAATTATCGTGCATGGGATGAAAGTATTGGTTGGTGAGGTCAATCTCATAAAATAAAAAAAAAATACATAATATGGATACATCTAGTATTATAACTAGTTTCTTCACATGTCCATACTAAAACTTGGACTTAGACTAACACAACTTGAATTGGAACAAGCACAAATACATGATATTGATACATGTTTGTTAACCGATCAAATCCTAAGATGCTAATTTTTGTCTAAATTTTTATTATTTAGTCTCTACCTTTTGTTTTACTATTTTTCTTCTTTAAATTCTTGGATGTAGTGGTCAGGCAGAAAATTATTTTAGTGGGTGCAAATGAATTGATACCCATGAATTTTGATATGATTGACAATCATTTTTCGAAGTACTGTAAACTAAGATCCAAACTTAGAAAAATCAAGATCTAGTCAAACCTGACTGATCTAGATTGTACTAATTTTCACTTTTCCTATTATTTCTTTATTGAATAAATTTCATGGATTGATTGAACCATGAAAATTGTGCCCAAGTTTGTAGGTATAACACTTGGATTTTTATGACACACTGTAAAAATTTAAGAAACTTCAAAAATAATGATAAATAATTAATAAAATAATTAAACTTAATTGTCAGGCGAAATTATTCCAAACTGTATTTATGGAACTCAAAAAGTGAAAAATATATGTATATACATCCCATATGTCCTCAACGTGATTTCATCGTTTGAAATAATTATAACTTGAATTATATGTTATAGATGATTGACTTATAACATAGTGTCAAATATGTGGATTTAGTTTAGTAAATTATATATACTGCTCACCCCCGTATGTGTGACGCCTTGCGCGTTTGAGGAGGGCGTCCACGTGAGGGCTGCCCGCCTGCCACATCGGTTGTCTCTCTCAGATGCACAGTGGGGACACGTATATATATATGTCGTTTGAGTAGCATAATGATGTGTGAAATACTTATCTTGCTTTAGCTACTTCACCTCATGCCTTGTAGTCATAGATGGTATCATAGTAATTCATTTTGGAACTGCTATTTGAAATAAGCAAAATGGTGCAGAAGACAGAGGACCTCTAATGCAGAGTTCAAAATATACATGCAAGGAAATAGAAGAGATAGTTAATATGAGATGATTTTTAATAGTAAATTTTGATGGATCCAACCTGGCAAGCAGGGATTTTTGAAGTAAGCCTTCAGTCAGTTGCCTATATTGCCTATCATTAAAAATGCTATAGTCCAACATCATAGCCATGAAATAGGATCTTGATTTCAATTGTTCACTTGATATAATTATTGTTCCTGCTTCGTGTCTGTTTGATAACTATACTTTGAGGATTTCATACTTTCTCTTTGACAGTACAGATAAATACGAATCTTTGTGATAGATTTTCAGTTGGTTTCTATCCTATGCTATTGTGGGGTCCTCCAGCTAAATTTGTGTCTGGTAGATGGGTGCCTAAACAAGAAAATGGTGATTTACAATTGATTGATGATGGAAAGACAGCAGATCAATTACTCAATTGGATAAACAAAAAACTTGGCAGGCAAGTTGTCATTTTTTTGTTTAGTTTTTGTATTGACAGTTATTATCGTTGTATTCAATCAATGTGCTTATGCATAAAACTAGTTTTCGTGACTTATGAACTTCTGAGAAGTTCTCCTTAGCTTTTACCTGCACTTTCAGTTTTTTTGATACAGGCACAACTTGTTGAAATTTTATTAATTTACCAAGGTATCTGCTCCTTTGTGAAGGAACATTTCACTGATTCTGATGGTGTATTAATTACTCTCCATTCTTCTTTGAACTCAATTAGCAGGCTGTGTATCATGTTAATAGGCGGAGATATCTTGGAAACCAATTAATGGTCATAAAATTTAATATGATTGTCACATATCTCTTTAGCATTGTGAGGGATTACACCTGTTTCATAATTTGGGTTTTTGATGATGGAGTTTAAAATGTCTTGGTGCTTGTTTAATCATCTCAGGGTCTTTGCTTACTGCAATGACGAATTTGGATATATTTTCCTAAATGGTTGATGTTTGTCCAGTTAAAGACTTGAAATCGAACATTGCCACAGAGGTGTTCGGGAGTTATCTAGCATTATAAAAAAGTTAGGAAGCTGCCAATAGGACCTCATTGATTTTCTTGTCAACTTGATGGAAAATAATTAATTAAGGTGTGATAAATCATTTATGGATAAGTCAATTAACTTCCTAATTCATACAAATAAAGCATTTAGATATACATCAGATATGTTAGGGTAATTAGTTGATAATGCTGTCAATTAGAGTGCTGCATATAGAGATTTACTGGTTGGCTTGAAGGTTAGCCTTTTCTAGGGGAAAAAAAGGTGAAGTGCCTAGCACTTGTGGTTTACCGTTAGTCTTGATGTCGACTGCTCATGTTTATAAAGGTGGCATTTCTGTGATCTTAAATAAGTCAAACAGCCTATCAATAAGTGAGGTTCCTGGTATTTGTTTGTTCAGATTCAAATTCTTTCACAAGGATTAAGGAAGACATTTGCAAATCATAATATTTCGAATATGTGCCATCTCGGTTGGTTTGTCTTCGATAAAAAAAAGGAATCATTTCTTGTTAATCAAGGTTCTCACTGTTTTTTTTTTTAGTTTGGTACTTTGGTTCATGGAATTCTCTGTTTTCAGTTTAGTCCAGAAAAGAAAAGGAAAAAGACAATTTTCATCATCTTTTTGACACCATCGAAAAGATGCTTGTTCTTTCCCAAATGTAAGAAAAAAAAATATTATGAAAACTGTTGGAAAATTTAAATTCAAAAATTGAAAACACAAGATGCTCCTTTTGTCTCATTCTGATGGTGGGCTACCTAGGTTTAGTTCATGTGACAGTATCATTATTTACTTGTCCTGGGATTACTAGAAATATTGTAGTCATCTCACTGTCAGTGACACTTATGTTCTGTGCAGCTCATTCAACTTCGATGATGCCAGATATGAAAATGAAAACACATTAGCTAAGAATGCCTCGGATCTTGAACAGGTTTTTTCATCTCCTTTACTCTAGATTATTATGTCAACCAGCATTGTTTTTCCTTGATACTTGCATTATTTCCAATTAAAACTCTATTTTAACAGATTGCGCATGCTATTTACGACGTTGAAGAAGCTACAGCATTAGCTATGGACATAATCATAGAACAAAAGGTTGAGCCTATGTCTTGCCTACATTTGGAATCATTTCAAGTAAAAACTTTCAAAAGTGATACATTCATGTATGCATCATGCGCAGATGATCAAGCCAAGTACTGGAGCTCCATTTATAAAATTTCTCCAGCTTTTGGTGGCACATCACCCTTCAAAAAGGTTAAAAACTCACACATTCATAAATGGAAGATGTTTACTAATTCCTAATGATTATAATTGACTTGCTCTAGGTGTCGAAGAGGAATTGCTGACCTACTTGTAAGCTTTGACGATCTGTTGCCTTCAGGTCCACTTTCAGAAAACGCCCCTATTCTGCAAGAATATGACATACTTAAATCCTATCGAATCTGTGGCAAGGAAGTTCCTCGTCAATATTGGGTGGGGAAATTGTTAGTTTCTCGATAGGTACAGTATAGTTAGACGATTCCCTCTATCTAATCTCTGTACATTTGAGCAGATATTTTGTCGTGGGAGTAAAGATGATTCAAGAGGCTTCAGGTAGAAACTTCCTACTTTGTCCTTTTGCTATCGATAGTTGGTCATTTCTGTTCTTAACGAATTGTTTCCCGTCAATCATTTAGGCTACAATTGTCTTTGAGATAGATCAAACAAACCAAGGCAGTGATATTTTGCTTGCATTTTTCAATCATGATGTAACAGCTGCGGCCTGTGGGTATTATTCCACTCTCTGTCTGTTCGAGTTGCTGACGGAGAGAGCCAATTGGTTTTCACTACGATCCGCGACTTCATCAAGAACTTCTTTGTTTGCGACGACTGTCGTCGGCATTTCAATGAAATGTCTTCGCGGTACTTAAAAGATTCATGTGTTCTTTCGTCGCATCTAACTAGACTGTATCTGACACGAGACAATTTGCAGTGTTCAGGCACCATTCAACACGACTCGAGGCCTAAGTCTTTGGCTGTGGAGAGCTCATAATGAAGTGAACGAGAGACTCATGAAGGTGGAAAAGGACATGGGCACGACCGATCCAAGGTTTCCCAAAACAACATGGCCTCCGAACCAGCTCTGCCCGTCATGCTATGTTTCTTCGAGCCCAAAAAAAGGCGTCAACCCGCAAATCGACTGGAATGAGGATGAGGTGTATAAATTTTTGGTGAATTATTACGGGAAGAAACTTGCATCTTTATCCAGAGATACAACTCTGAGCCAGAAGACGGATGATATTGATGAGTCGAATGACACTGCAACCTCGAGCAATGCAGTTGCAGTGCCGATCGGAGCTGCACTGGCCATTGCTCTGGCTAGCTGCACATTCGGAGCCTTGGCTTGCTTCTGGAGAGGCCAGCAGAAGAAAAAGAAATATTTGCACCAACTTCATTCTTTTAAGGACGTATGATCTTGGAATGCAAATCACATTCCATCTGATGTTCATCTTGTCTGGAAAAGATGAACTCATTTTCTCAAGTTTTTATTGTTTTATTTATCAAGTTTTCAACGTTTTTCGATTAGTTATCCACACTTGTCCCCTGCACTCTCGATCGACCCATTTGGATCGGTCAACTCGTTTGGATCGTCTAGCACATTTGGCTAGTTGCTATTGCCTTGTCAGTTGTGCTGGTTGAACCGATCGAATTGATGGATTGTCCTACCTGAACTAAACAAACATCTCTGAGAGAGTCTGAAAACCAAATAAGAACGAAATCAATTTCAAGTGCAAATCTCTAACTACAAACTTGAGGACTCACTATTTTTTAAAATTAAAAATAATTATTTCTTCTCTGAATCATAAACAAAAACGTAGATCAAACTTAACATACTGATTACATCTTTACATTATTCTCAAAGATTATTAAAAGTTGAAATTGACAAATGGAAAAGA